>NW_027411977.1:1392667-3792667 GCF_047663935.1 Musca autumnalis | reverse complement strand
AATTTGTGGATGAAGTAATTGACAACACACAAAATCACTTGAAACCTAAAGAAGTCAGTTCGCTATAATTACAAACTATCGATGTCTACAGCTTTTGATAACGACCCACAATGCGACAATGAAACAAGTAAAAAAGTATCAGTCGGCTTTGCCGACAGAGATATACCCTCTGCCTGTGTATATTCAAACAATTTTTTCCCAAAATACGTATGTATGTATATGTATATAAAAATGGGCGTTTGAACAGACAAAAATGTTGATTAGGATTAAACATTGACCGTTATGGAAGTGGATCTCCAGCCGCAACATATGGTGCCACAGGGGGTTTTTACACTCTTCGGGCTGTTTGCTCAAGAAGTATGGACTTGCCCCTAAAAAAACTTTTACCATCGTAAATGAGGCAGCGAATGCAAGTTGCTTCAAAAGTGATTCGATATCAGGTCTTAAAGTGAATTTATCCGAAATTTTGTGTGGGAGGTACCGGATAGAGTGGACAAATATAGTCCATATTTGAACCTGATCTATATCGGGTAGATATATTAGGATGTGTAAAGAATAGACCAATTTGGCCACTCCCTTCAAGAGTTACCGTACGAACAATTTTTCCGAACATTTTTGAACTTTTGTGGGGGAGGTACCTGAAGGAGTGGACCGATATGGCTTATCTTCAAACTTAAACTATGTTTGGACAAAATATTACTAAGACCCTATTTTTGACCGAATCGGCAGATCCGTTCGAGAGTTATCGTGCGCTCCAACCACCTTACACGGTGTCATAGGGGTCTTTTGCAACCTTCATGCTATTTTCTCAGGAAGTATGGACTTGCCCCTGATGAAACTTGTACCGTCGTATGGAGGGCAGTGAATACAAGTTGCTAAAACAAAAATCAAAGCGATTCGAGAGATGGCCCTAAACTGAATTTTTCCGAAATTTGGAACCTCATATTACTTTGGTAGAAAGTTTACACTATACAAAGTACGGACCAAATCGGTTACTCCCTTCAAGAGTTATCGTGCGTACAAACTTTTCGAACATTTTCGAACTTTTGTGGGGGTGGTACCGGAAGGAGTGGACTGATGTAGCTCATCTTCGAAACGAAGTTTGGGCAAAATATTACGAAAGCCAAAATTTGAACCGAATCGGTTCATCCGTTCGAGAGTTATCGTGCGCTCCAGCCAGCAGGACAGACAGACAGACGGACGGACATGGCTAGATCGACTCCAAATTGTCTGAAACACATTTCGTCCAAACATACTTGGGGTCTAAACCCATTATTTCGATGAGGTACATTTTCATCCTATCAAAGTGTATATGCCCTCCTTAGCCTAAAGGCTAAGGGTATAACAAGTATCTTGCAGTTACTAAAAGGTTTATATAAAATGAATTTCCCTCCTCACAATAAAACGTTTTTCTGTGTTGTTGGAAACTTGTACAAAATCATGTCTCAACTGCAACAACACATTTTGTACGCTTGAAAGGTGACAAGAGGACCTTTCAAGCGTACAAAATTGTTGAAGATAATTAACAGAGAACATTCCTACAATCTCTTCATTTGTCATAATCATCACCTAGAGAACCAAAATCACCTCAGCCAACTAAAATTATATAGAAGATAATCAAATCCCAAATGTGGCAAGCATAGACGTGTTCCTATTTTTAAGATTTCCTTGACAGGTTACTGGGAATATTCAAATAGATTTTTTGCAATACTGAGAAAATTTATTAAACATTTTAGAAACACATGTTGATTTTTACATGATTATCTAAAAGCCCCACAAATGTATGAGTGTGTATGTAAGAGTGTGGTTTTTTCATATTCATTTAGCCCACAAATCGAACAACAAAAAGATTCGCTAAAACTAATGGCGTTGTGGACTAAACTCAACTCGAATAATGAACGGCAATAATTTGTCGCCGGTTTGTTGCATGGCTGGTTCGCTGGCTGGCTCGTTGGTTGACTGTTTGGGTTGGCCATTTGTGCTGCTTGTTTCCACATCTACTTCTATTATTGCTGTTGCATTCATTCAATTTGTTGGCAATCTATAGCCATGGCCCTGTTGATCAATTTCAGAAGAATCTTTTGGTATGTCCAATGTGTTGTCTGCTTTTTTTACTGTCTGTCCGACATGCCGGGCGCTGTGTTAATGTCTTATCGTCAACTACATACACCTAAGTATACGGCATTGTTGTGCAGTTATTAACGATGCATCATCCACTTGAATACAAGAGGCAAACAATACAGCGCGAAGATCCGTCCCATGGAGTGGGTAACAAGCCCCAAAAACTAAAAGCTATTCATTTCGGAATAAATCATGCGTATCAAAACGTAACAAATAGGCGATTGAACAAATGAATGCACATAGCGGACAGCAGTACCAGCAGAAGCACACAACAAACAAAAGACTCACGAAGAACCAGAACCAATTACAACGAGATAGCATAGCTCCAAATTGCCAGGCAACAACATGTTGCAAATTAAGGAAAATATTTTCTCAGTATTTTCGATTATCAAATCGGAACGCATTTCAGTATGGCTGGGTGGCTGACAGCTAGACACACAACATTGGCCACAGTGTCATGTGCAAATGTTGCAAATTCGTTAAAATCTAATTTGCCGACAAGACCCAAAAGTCAATCATCGCCATTTTTAAGAGGAAAATCGTTGTTATTACAATGAACGAATTTGTTTTATACATTTTAGATTTCTAACACAAAAAGCTCTGACCCTGCTAATGGATTCCACTCGTTTGAAATGTAGCTCGTGATAATTCAAACGCTTGTACTAAATACTTCACACTATAGGTGGAAAATTATGATGAACAACATTTTGAAATTTCACTATGCCAACTTACCTGGACTTGTTTGCCAACTAAGGCCACCGATGAACATTTTCCTAGAAAGAAGAAGAAGCATAAGAAAAACAGTTTAATTAGCAAACTATTGGAAAAGAAATAATTGTGAATAATAATTTGTCTGTTTGCTGCTGTACATTTGTATAAAAGATAAGTCTTGTGGAGAGGGGGAGAGAGAGGGAGTGAGTATTTCGTCATTTCATGATGTCTGTTGTTGCCCAACAATTTTAACTCCATAACAATAGACAATGAATTCAACTCTTTCTGCACTAAATCTAAAACCTGTAACAAACAAAAAAACGAGACAAAGAAACACAAGAATACGGATATAGACGAACTTCAAGTGCACCGTGGTATACAGGATGCCTAAGGATTCCATATTCAAAATGACTTGTGACACTAAAAGTCTGAAAAATCCGAATTGGTGACCATAAGATATCGAGAAACACCAGAAAAGTTTGAATGGCATCAATATGGACCTAAAATGACAGTGAATATGTGCTTGAAAGGTACATTGATGATATTATGTTATAATAACAATTAATACTATCAAGAGGTCACTTCTTATCATAAGAAACAGCCATACAATAAGCAACATTAATACCTACCCTCATTGGGATAACATGTTGGACAAGGGAGAATTGTATTTCTGTGTAGTTTATAACAGCAGTCGTTACTACTTACTACGACTAATTCTATATAATTCTCGTTCACTTTATACTCAGGCCACTTATATATTTTAGAAATGGATGTTGATGGAGAGTTTACTACTGCTGGAACAAACAACTCTCATTAATATGCCAATTTACACCTCGGAGTCATTACATTGGGAATTGTTTTGAGGGATGTCCATTAAGTTTTGGTGTTTTTTTTAGGAAATTTGTACATAAATCGTTAACAGCATTCCAAATATATTCGTAGATGCTTAAGTATTTACAAAATGTATTTTTATTCTCGAGGAAAATCGACAAATATTAAAAAATCTTAAAGTAAATCCAAATTATCCTGCCCGAGAGTCAGTAAAAAGCTTAAAAAATGCTAAAAAAATATGATACCAAATTTATAGAGATTGGGTACATAAACTGCATATTATAGCAAAAGCAAAAGAAAAAAGTTGTCGTTGGAATATTGTTCCAAATATATTTTTTGGTTTGATTGGAAAAATTAGAAAAAAAAATATTTGGAAGTTCTCCAACTATTTCGATAAAATCCCATACAATAATGAATGTACTCCGCTAAAACTTCATCAAGAAACATGGTTTACAATCACGAAGGCTTAGTTGGTTACAGTTATACCTTATAAGGATAGGAAATTAAGAGTAATATTGAAATTAAAATCATTCAAAACAAGTAAAAAAGTATCAGTCGGCTTGGCCGACAGAGATATACCCTCAGTCGTGTATATTGAAACAAATTTTTCTAAAAAACGTATGTATTTAGAGGGTTTTAAATTGTTTGGGCGTATGAACCGACAAAAATGTTGATTAGGATTAAAGAGCAAAAGTTTTGCGGAGGAAATACTTAAAGGAATGGATCGACATTGACCATTATGGAAGTGGATCTCCAGCCACAACGTATGGTGCCATAGGGGGTTTTTACACTCTTCGGGCTGATTGCTCAAGAAGAGTGGATTTGCCCCTGAAAAAACTTTTACCATCGAAATTGAGGCTGCGAATGCAAGTTGCTTCAACAAAAATCAAAGTGATTCGATAGCAGGTCTTAAAGTGAACTTATCCGAATTTTTTTTTTTTTTTTTTTTGAGGTACTGGATGAAGTGGACAAATATAGTCCATATTTGAACCTGATCTATATCTGGTAGATATATGGTAGGATGTGTAAAGTATGGACCAATTCGGACACTCCCTTCAAAAGTTACCTTACGAACAATTTTTCCGAACATTTTTGAAATTTTGTGGGGGAGGTACATGGAGGAGTGGACCGATATGGTTTATCTTCGAACTTAAACTATGTTTGGACAAAATATTACTAAGGCCAAATTTTGGACCCAATCGGCATATCCGTTCGAGAGTTATCTTGCGCTCCAACCACCTCACACGGTGTAATAGGGGTTTTGTGCAACTTACAGGCTATTTTCTCAGGAAGTATGGACTTGCCCCTGATGAAATTTGTACCGTCGTATGGGGGGCAGTGAATATAAGTTGCTAAAACAAAAATCAACGCGATTCGAGCACAGGACCTAAACTGAACTTATCCGAAATGTTGTGTGGGAGGAGTGGTTACTTCCTTCAAGAGTTATCGTACGTACAAATTTTCCGAACATTTTCGAACTTTTGTGGGGGAGGTACCGGAAGGAGAGGACCGATATAACCCATCTTCGAACTTAAACTAAGTTTGGACAAAATATTACGTAAGCCAAATTTTGGACAGAATCGGTTGATCCATTCGAGAGTTATATTGACAGACAGACAGACGGACGGACATTGCTCAATCGACTCCAAATTGTCTGAAACGAATTTCGTCCAAACATACCTGGGGTCTAAAACCATTATTTCGATGAGACACATTTTGCCCGTATGAAAGTGTATATACCCTCGTTAGCATAAATGCTGAGGGTATAAAAATAAGATATATCGAAAAATCATACACTAATGTCATGTTGCCCATGGAGTATTCTTTGAGTCATTCTCTGGGTATAGATCTATAAAATGTAAGGTTAAGCCAGAAATCGGAAGGGAGCATAAAAAACTTGTTGGTTTCAACCCATTTTTCTACATTGATGCCAACACAGCTTCCACGTAAATAAATTTTACTGCTCGAGATTATGGGATCCTCCTAAAACACTTGTAGAGAAGTTTTACATGGCTGAAATACTCAGGAAATGTCGTCAACATTACACTGAGGGGTATTTTACCACCGCACAATAGCCCCAAATCCAAATTTTCTGGCCAAAACTATTTCAACGTCCATTTTGTATTGAAATTATTTATTATTTATAATAAATGTTTTCCAAAAACAATTATTACGTTTTATCGACCAAAATGACCAAAAACAGCCAAAATTTGTTGAACAGGTGGTCCCGTTGTGTGGTGTCTAAACCAAAACATTGACCTATGTTAATAATTTTTGGTATGAAGGATTCATATCTTCCAAGAGATCAAAATACCAAATTTCAGCCGAATCGACCATAAAGTGTCGCTAAAATCCACAAAATATCTAAAATCGGACGGTACTTTTATGTTGGGGCTATGACAAAAAATGGACCTATTTTCAAAAAAATTATACATACTTGTTTTCTACACTCTGAAACCCTTAAATATGAATTTTAAGGAAAATCGGTTGATAGATGTGGGTATTACCGTTTTATTTCAATTGGATACTACGTACTGTCACAACAGGTATTTACAAAAAATTCCCCCATCTTAAAATAGAAAAATCCACTTTATTTTAACTGTGGCAAATTTGAGCACGATTTGACTTCTGAATTTGTAAGTACAGACCCCCCTGCTATCTTTCAAATTCGATTTGGAGGTGGACATATTTGGACATTTTTTTAAAAGTTTAAATATATTTTAAAAATATTTGTAAAAAATAATTTTTAATATATATATAAAAATTGATTTTTTTACGCTAATTTTACAAATTTCATCGCCCTTTTTGTAAATATTATGAAAGTATTCATTAACAGCTTCCCGATTCATAATAACTTTGGTCTCACTTCTGTATATTTATGCAGCGACGCAATACAACAAAAATGGTATATTTTACGGCACAAAGTCCGTTTTATTTTTACATAAAAAAGTGTCAACTTTGGTACTGCGCCAATCAACGAATACTAACGTTATTTATAAATACTAATTATTTTCAAATGACTTGATGTTTTTTTTATTATTCTGTGCAAAAAAAATTAAAATTTCGAAACTTCAAAAATAGGGTTTTGGCCAAAAATTTCCTGATTGAAACCTATGTGCACCGTTGAAAATTTGATGTTGCCTGGCAATCGAACCGCAGACCTTCTGAGTGCAAGGCGGGTGTGCATACCACTGCCCCACGGTGACACCCACTTAAGTTGGCCGATGCATAAACTGGGCATTCGGGTCAGCCGTTCAACAGGGACTTCGTTCCATTGTTTCATTGAGGATTCGGGTCAGCAGTTTCACAGACACTTCGTTTAACTGTTCCATAGGGCCGCGGGTCTCTGTATCATATTTAGATGTCAGTAGCGCATGGTAGAGTCTATAACGTAACCCTAGACTAACAGCTCCCAAACATCTACGCCCGAACGCCGAATACATCGAGTTCCCGATCACATAACCCCTACCACCGAATTCCTTATTTGTCCGATCATATACTGCCGAACGCCCAATACAGTAGAGTTGTGCCAAAGGAACTACCTGGAACTATCTCGTTCACTTCGCAGTTCTAATGGCCCACATTTTTTCTTTGAACAAACCGCGTATACTTAATATCACACGTTACATTTCATGATGTTACTCATACGTTTTGGAACTAGTACAAGGAACTAGGAACTAGATTACCAACTTTAGAATACAGCATGTACCCGAACACTGAATACATCGTTTTTACCGTAATCATCAACAATACATCACATTTTCAGATTATCTACAAACCGTCATCAACGCACCAGATTCCTGATTTTCTCGACAGATCGAAATCCCAGTGATTAGACCAAACATAACTAGCGACGAATCGTCTAGAACAGAACTCGCCGACTCTCCACGAATTCCCCACCTTGAAACCTCCAGTCTGCCTTCACACCAACGATCGACACAATTCCATACCCATTGCAAACATTTTATAGCACTTAAACACGAGTAGATTGTAAACTAGTATTTAATCAATAAAAACCTGATATAATCCACCCAGTTTAGCAATTCAGCAACTTTTATCGATTGACAATTTGTATACCCTACACAACTATGAGGGGAGGGTATTGTTGATTTTGTCCTAAAAATTTGAAATACATCTAAATAATGGTCTTAGACCTATAGTTATATATATCAAAACAGGTGAGCAAAGGCTATACTCGGGACGGGGCCGACTATGTGTACCCTACACCACTACCTCTGTGCATAACCTTATCACTGGTAAACATAATTAACAAAAATAAATAAATAATTAATAATTTTATATCTGACTACTGTCGACAATGTCTTGGTACTGATTCAAAGCTGGGCAGAAGAGAAAAAGAAGAGAAGCAGAGGTATTTGTCATTAAAAAAATACTTCAAAATATTAAAATTGGGATAGCTTAGTGCAGTTTTCAATAACTCTGATATTTTACGAACATACATTCTCCTTTAGTCACCAAAGTAGCTAGGTTTCCCTTTATTTGATATATTGGAAATCCTTACCTACAGTCTCCTAGTGATGTTCATATTACTTATGTACATTCGATCCACAGCGGGTAGACTTTCCTAAAATGCTTTAAAATACAAAAAAAAGCTCACAAAAAAGAACGTTTTGACCCAAAATATTTTACATTTGTATAAACCTTAACATGTTGTTTTTACTTCTTATATTTTAACTATTGTTCTCGTAATTTATTCACCTTCCACAAAAACAAAAAACAAAACAAAATACATACATATGACCTCAAAGGTCACTCAAGAAGAATTCAAAATGATTTCCCTTTTGAACAAATAGAACAACGGAATCACTGTTTCCTGGTCCTGCTGTAATGATGCTGATAATAATAATAACAATGATTAGAAAGACTGAATTAATGAATGAATGCAAATAGTTTTGCTTGAATAGCCCACCTTCCTTCCCACAACTCGCCCCTGTTCCATTTTCTACATTTGGCATAACAAGCAACCCATGAAGCCAAGTAAAAAAAGTCAGTCAGTCACTCAGTCATTGAATCATTTTGTGTTCTTCTTTTTTCTCGTCTCAGTCCCTCGCTAGAGTCAGACAGTCATTCATTTAAGCTTTACAAATGCCAAGCAGCGCACACATCACAACTAAAACAAATACTACGACAACTGCATACATACACAGGTACAGGCAGACAGACAGACACTGTCAAACAATGCAGATGATCTATTACCCAGCTAGCATTTGGAAGTGAGTTACTCACTTCCTCTACCAAAAGTAATCGCATTCTGAACTTCTTTTCTATAAAAGAGCGATACTTTATCATTTTACAATAACAAATGTATTACTGTTCAAATTAGATCGATCTGCATGAACTACCTAGTGTCGCAGAAGAAGATGAAAATTCTGCATTTGATTGTCTACACAAACAATTTACATTGTTTTACTATTTCTTCTCGTGAGAGAGATACGGTGAGAGTTTTACAGCTACTCCAAGTATTTGCAAAGACCAACAACAAGAAAAATATCATTCAGTTTAATATTTCAAGTGCGAAAAGTACGGGAAAGTGAAATTTCAAAAATATAATTAATAATTTAATATTTAATCTTTAATAAATTGAAAAGTAAAAAAGTGCAGTGACTATATGATTGTGACTGATAATAAGCAGACAAATAATATGTATTGTGTATAAGGTGAGTGATATTTAGATAAAAAAAAAAATTTGCATTTTCTTTATCATAGAGTGAATTTGAATATTAGAAAAAAAAAACAAAAAATGGAAAAAAAATCCAAAAAGTCAAAAGTGCCAACAATACTTATTACACTCATTCGACAGAGAAAATTAAAACAAATAAGTTTGCAGAAATAATGATAATAATGATATGACTACTAAAATTTAATTTGACTTTTAAAATGTACACATTTTCGATTTTAATTTTTGTTTTATGTATTTATTTATGTATTTATGTATTTATTTATTTATTTATTTATTTATTTATTTATTTATTTATTTATTTATTTATTTATTTATTTATTTATTTATTTATTTATTTATTTATTTATTTATTTATTTATTTATTTATTTATTTATTTATTTATTTATTTATTTATTTATTTATTTATTTATTTATTTATTTATTTATTTATTTATTTATTTATTTATTTATTTATTTATTTATTTATTTATTTATTTATTTATTTATTTATTTATTTATTTATTTATTTATTTATTTATTTATTTATTTATTTATTTATTTATTTATTTATTTATTTATTTATTTATTTATTTATTTATTTATTTATTTATTTATTTATTGGTCATTGCCACTATTTTATGGGAAAATATGCAATATCTTTCAAACAATGTACTTATTTGTCGCCTAAAGGTACTATATCCAACAAGCATTTTCTATCGCCCATTACCCGAAGCAGTCACTCCCGGGCGATTGAAACACACATCAGCAATATCGCATTCTAATTGATGTAGGCACACCGTTCGGGAAGAAATGAACCACGCACTCGTTTCCTCATAAATGTGTCTCATGCGTTGTCTTTGAAAGAATCGCTTTAGTCCAGAGTCGAGAGTCACTATGGCGATATTTTTATGGGGAAACGAATGCGTGGTTCATTTCTTCCCGAACGGTGTGCCTACATCAATTAGAATGCGATATCGCGGATGTGTGTTTCTATCGACCGGGAGTGACTACTTCGGGTAATTGGCGATAGAAAATGCTTGCTGGGTATTATCGTCATTAAAATAAGCGGCTTGTAAGTATTGTTCTCAAGCTTTGCTACAAGCTGACAAAATGACAGACGACAAATAGACTGCCTGGAGAACAGACCGAAAGAGCTATGAATGAATGGATGGAAAGATAAAGGGATTGAAAAGCAAATAAACAACAAATGTGGAAGTACAACTATGCAAAATAAAGAAAATACACGTGCTGAAACATACACATGCACCACATGCAGAGAATATTTATTCGAAGTATTCGCATACTCTCGTTTTAAACGAAAGTTGGAAATTTACATAAACTGCTATAGTTCTCAATTTCGAAGAGATTCTTCTTTAACAACTAATGAAAATACTAAACTATTCGATCAGTTACAATATATGAAGAAATACTTGCAAAAAATGTAGCATAGAAATTTGCTTTAAAAAAGAAACCGGCTCAAATTAAATGCTCAGATCAGATTACATTGGCCTTTAGTATGCAAATTATTAATTGGAGAATATTATTCCTAAATTTTCCTAAACCAACACTTATTTTTTTCTTAAAGAAAGGTTAGTTCCACATTCCCTTACGTATTATGTTTTCTTTGCCGGTTTTGCATTAACAACAAGGCTGTGTAGCTTTTTTCATAGCGTTCTTTTCTTGGGTTCTTATTCCTTTCAGTCTTTAGATAATCACAGTTATTTGAAAGGATAATACTTATAAAACTGTCATCTTTGTTTCAATTCCTGCTTAAAACTAAACAACCAACCAGCGAGTCATCTATACCGACCCAACCAGATGGCAAAGTGAACAAGTGGGTCAGTAATCGCTGTATCTTTGTCGTTTGTTATTCGGCTTTGTGTTGCCTCTACCTCGGTATTTCTAAAAATGAAATATTCTTTTGATGTTTGTAATAAAAGAAGAGACAAGTTCATCCCAGATAAACAAATTTAAAACAGACGGATTTAATGGTTATATCGGAATTACAGTTGCTGTAACAACTGGGATGTAGAGATTTGCCTATATTTTTTATAATTCGATAAAGGCTTAAAGGATGATTATATTAAGACAAAACAAAAAACATGTTCAAATCTATGACATATTTTCAACTTTTCTTGTCTTTTTTCTATGCAGAGTCCTAAAAAATTGTAGTTGGATTTTTTGGAGTAAAAGAAGTTTCTAAAACTATCGAATTCACGGATGTTCGCATTCACGAGCAAAATCAGTTTTTACCAATAACAAATTGGGATCAATAGATGTAAGATATTTCAGGACACGATCGATTACAGGATTTTGTACATTTACATAAATAAAAGAATTGTAGTTCTTTTAGGGAGGCTTTGGCTAAAAAAAATTGTTTGGCTTTGCCGACTGCTAAATGTCTTAGCCTATGGTTTCACAAGAAAACAATAACGAGAGTGTTGGACCTAAATGTACTACGAGGGAAACTAGAACAGTTTCTGGCCAGACGCCCTTTGATATTTAATGGAAAGTTTGATAGTTTTTAGCCTAAGGATACTCGGGGTATTTTGACATACGATTATGTGTTGTGTTGTTTACAGTGACCTGGAAAATCACTTTGTAAAAAATGAAATTTAATTTTGAACATTTTCATCCGACCATTTTTCAAAATATTCGACGTGGATAATCACGGCAAGGTGCATCGATCAAAATAAATCTTTGTATGCCGATAAACGACCATCCTATAGCACTATGAAAAACTGGTTTAATGAACTCAATCGTGGCCGACACTAACTAAAAAAATTAAGGTCATGGGTAGATCCAGCACAATTTGACAATCGCTCAAAAAGGGCTCTTGTCGATTGGTGCAAAAAATTGTGAATAAATGCGATCGCGGTGCTTCAAACGACATTTATAAGATCGTTACAGACGACTAATATTGGATATTTGCTTAGGAGCCCGAAACAAAACAGCAATCGACCATGGCGGTCTTCGAAGGCGAGCCAAATCCAACGAAAGTTCTTCATGGAAAAACCACTTCGAAGCAAATGTTCGCCTGTTTCTTCGACTAAACTGAACATGTGGCTACTATACGACTTGAGGAACGTAGGACGGTAAATTCTGAGTGGCATAGTACAATTTTTTTGCCTGAAGTCTACTGAGAAATTCAAAAAACGAACAAGAGAAGACGAATCATTGTGCACCGTGACTACGTGAGCTCTCACGCATCAATTCAAACCAGCGCCTCGATAAAATTTCAAAAAAATCTCGAACATTTGAACTTTGTGGCGAGGATACTGGAAGGAATTGTTCGATATAGTCCATCAAAGTCAACCCACCAGCCATTTTATTTGGTCAAGGTAGGATTGTTAGGAAGAATGTACTTGCCCAGGAAAAAACCTAATATCACTATAAACAGGACCACAAGGCGTGCCTTCTGTAAAACTTGATGACCCTCAAACAGCTCTTGAACTAAATTTTGTACTTTTGTGAGAGAGGTACCTGAAGGTGTTGTTGAAACTTGATGCATATTTGAGAGATGTGCTGGCAAGTTGCAAATATTTTTGTTCTGATGTTTTTTGGAAAAAGCGAGAAGTGAGTATCATTCGCATTTGTATGGGAATACTCGATACTAAAAGCGCTCGCTCTTTACCGAAAAATATATGAAAAATGCTGAAAAGCCAATTGAAAATTCCCTTAGCCGGAATCATGAATCATGATATTGGTATCGTTTTGAAAAACACTACTCTCTATAATAGAAAGTAATATGAAGCAACTATTTAAAAAACCTTTTATTATGTGCAAAGTTTCGGCCAAATTTTAAAGTCATTTCTTAAGTAATCGTGCCACAAAATTCTAGGTTGATATAACTAACGATGTGGGTCCATCCGTCCGTTTGTCTGTTGAAATCAAGATAAATTTCGCAATATTCAAGGTAGAGCTTAATAATTTGGTACAGAAGCTTCTATTATTGCTGAGATGTTTGGTATATGGGGGCTACATGGGTCCACGTTTTGATATAGCCCCCATAGAAGGGTACCTATCGATCTTCGGTATTTTTAAGGCTTTAGTCTCATTATCCCACCGAAATGGTCAGAATTTGGAAATTCGTTGGGTGTACAAAACATTCCCACAGAGGATGGTTGGTACAGCACCTCTTTTTGATATATACCCCATAGAATGATATCTCCTATCTTTTTTTATCTTTTTTTTTTTTTTTTTTGAATAAAATGTAGTTCGATATCGTTACATCTAGACAGACTAATGACTGAATGGGGTAAGAGAGGGATAACACACGTCGTTATTCATACATTAAGACCATGGATTTGAATGAATTGTTGTTCTCCCTCTCCTCGCCTTCCACTATTTATGCAGTCTGTGTTAATTTATTAATTTATACACTGATTACCGACTGACAATAGCAGTAGCGATGGCGATGATGTTGTTAACGTTGTTCGTAGTCAGTTGCAACAGACCAAGATAACCCAGCAAAACGCACAGCGCGAAAATGTCCAGCCTAATGGGTAAACATTAATTGCTGTTAAACAAATAATGTTAGAGGAATGAATAGATGGCAAAAATATTAAAAAAAAAAAAAAATCTTTCAATTTGTGTAGTAATGTTCATATAGTTTTGGAGTAGTCAACAGACAACGGAACTAGTGATTAAAACGATTTTAAAGGTTCTGAAAAACTTCAGCAAGCATTAGTATACAAGTTATATGAATGCTGACTTTTACTTTAATTTTATTTACACTTTTCTGAATATTGGTAATTTTTTTTAAAATAACCCACACAATTTATCATATCTTTGATTTTTAGAGATAACATCATATAACAGTTTTGAGTTATTGGTATCACGTAGATGATTAGTAATTTCCTTAGCAAAATTTTTTGGAAAAAATTTGACACTTCCCGAAATAATTTTTAGAAAACGACTTAAATCAGCTTTACAAAAATATTTTTTTAAAACTCTAGCAAAACTACGTCTTGTGCCATGATATGAAAATGTTCATGAACATTTTCATGAAAATGTTTTTAGTTTATTGGTAAGAAGGGAGAAAGGGAGCTCCTTCACCTCCGCTCTCTCCTAAAAGCTAAAAAATGTTCATGTAATATTTTCAATGTATGGCACAAGAGTACCATGGCACGCAAAACTACATACAAATAAAATACATAAGATATTTTTATTTTTTGTCTCAATTTTCGGCAAAAGAAAACAATTATGGTAAGACTAGCAAAATGTCCGCTAATTCGTTTGCGGAAAAGGAATAATTTACAACTAAACAATATTTAATATGAAAATTGTGAACACTGATAATGTTGATGTACTAATACATATCTTAATTGATATTTAATTTCATTAAAGTACTGTTCGTACACCTATTGTTTCCTTATCGCACCCCTATACATTAACAGCGACCCATATTCCAGTTCACGTTTTATTACAACGGTACTGGTATTTTGAAGATTTTATCCACATTTTCCAACAGAAGTAGCATTAATTTCGGAATTTGAAAAATGTTATTTTATGCGCACTCTATAACAGTTAATTTTTTTGAGACATTTTAATGCATCTAGTACAATTATTGTACAACCACATCTAACAGTGAGCCTGACAAAAAAATAATAAATCAGAATTCAACTTCTATTTCTTAGCCCAATACCAAATTTATTGCACTTTACTACTTTTCGCACATTAATTATATAATACAAGTTCCATTGCTACATCCAACACCAAACTTTGTACTTTTCTATTTGCAACACCAGCCCTAAGTGACCGCCATACCCAACACAGATCATAACATAAAAATACGTTTTATACGAAAATACGAATTACAATAACTATATCAATCCTCCACTCCAACAGTACTCTTAGTTATATATTTCAGGAATTTAGCACCATGCATGCAAAAAATCCATATTGTATCCTTTACTACTTTTCGTACACATAAGTACGAATTTCCAAAACTACCTGAATCCTCCTCTCCAACAGTAATCTTAATTACGAATTTCAGGATTTCTCTTCTATACGTTCACCAAATTGTACCAATTTTAGTACCATTTAGTACATTTCGTACACATAAGTACGAGTTTCCAAAGCTGTCTCAATTCTCCACTCTAACAGCAACCTTTATTCAAAATTTCAAGATTCCAGCTCTATCCGTTCACCCAAGTACTTTTACTTTTTAGTACTTTTCGTACACATACTCGTAAGTACGAATTTCCAAAACCGTCTCAATTATCTACTCAGCGGGTCTTATAATTCCAAATTTTGGGATTCCACTCATCCATAACCAAATTGTACCAAATTTAGTACCATTTAGTACTTTTCATACACATAAGTACGAATTTCCAAAGCTGTCTCGATAGCTCTATCCTACACTTCAAGAGTAACATTAGTTCCTAATGTGAGGTTTCCAGCTCTCTCCATTCACCAAAATCCAAATTGCACCAAATTATGTGCCATCTAGACTTTTCGTATACGTAAGTACGAATTTCCAAAACTACCTCCTTATCTGAACCCTCCAGTCCAACAGTAATCTTAATTCCGAATTTCAGGATTCCACCTCTATCCATTAACCCAAATCCAAATTGTACCATATCTTGTACCATTTAGTACTTTTCGATCACATAAGTACGTAATTCAAAAATCTATCTCAATCCTACACTCCAAGAGTAATATTAACTCTAAATTTCAAAATTCCAGCTCAACCCGTTCCCCCAAAACCAAATTGTACCAAGTTTAGTACCATTTAATTCTTTTCGTACGCAATAAGTACGAATTTCCAAAACTACCTCAATCCTATACTCCAACAGTAATCTTATTTCCAAATTTCAAAATTCTATATCTATCCGTTCAATCAAATCCAACTAGTACCAAATTTAGTACCTTTTAAACACGAATTTCCAAAAATACCTCCATGTTATAAACATACACTCCACCAGTAATCATAATTCTAAATGTGAAGATTCCAACTCCATCCATTCTCTAAAATCAAAATTGTACCAAATTAAGTACTACTTAGTACTTTTCGTATACATAAGTATGAATTTCCACCTCCAGATCTCAATCCTACACTTGAACAGTAATCTTTATTCCACGTTTCAGATTTCCAGCTCTATCCGTTCACTCAAATCCAAATTGTACTAAATCTGGTACCATTTAGTACTTTTCGTACAAATATATCCGTTAAATATATATAATTGGTACTAAATTTAGTAGCTTTAAGTACTTTTCGTACACTTATAGGTCAAATTTCCAAAAATTCTTTGGTACATCTTTCTAACTCTGCATCAGTGATCCTCATTCCCGTTTGCCTAATACAAAGGGTAGCATATTTAGTACGTTTTAGTACTTTTTGTGACCTTCTAGTTGGAATTTCCAAAAACCCAGCCTTATCTCACCCCTATATACCAGTAACAACCCACACTCACAACAACCCACAATTTCAAGCTTCTAGCTTCAGCCGTTTCGTCTGGGCGATGATCTGTCAGTTACTCACTCAGTCTTTTATATATGTACATACATATAAGCAGTATTAAAATATAATAATAAATTGCATACGTACAGAAAAGATTTAAAAAATGAAATAAACAAATATTTAATAACTTGTAATTAATCATTTTTTAAAATACAGTTTCAGCAGAAATTACAAATAAACAAATATATTTGATATCTAGCGAAGTCCTACATACACATTAACCGCTATGCGACGATCGTTTCGTTAGCTGGTTAGGCTAACATTCCTCAAGGCAAGATAATTTTCGCCATTTGGAGCACCTATTCATACATCCAAGATTGCAAAAAAAGTATTTGTTGAGCCGCCTGAAAAATTGCAAATTTCGATGATGTTGTGCACAGATTCAACTCCACCCTCGATCTACACCATAAATAGTTTATTGGGTTAGGCGTACAATTGATGTTCATGGTTTTACTTAGCTGTTGTGAATTCAGTTAAGTCGAAGAGAGTTAAGTTGCGACATATGACGACCTCTTGGCAATTGTTGCATTTTTTTCATTTGTAAACACATTCTCTGTTGCCTACTATTTTCCATTTTATTGCAGTCACCTTAGCTCAACTCGGTAGTTCCCCCCAGGCCTGATTTTATTTGCATCCCCTGATATCGAGAAGGTGATAGGGCAGACATGTGTATTCCGCATACTCGTATGTATGAATATCTTAGTCAGTCAATTAGTCAGTCAGTTGGTTATTGTGTATTTTTACTAGCCAATCTCTCAGCAGCGCCCTTGTTCGGGCAACGCAAATCGTGGCAACAACAAAAACCTATTAAGAAGTCAACGTTGTTACAATTATGAATAATTCATCAACATCATCGCTATCAACACTTCAACATCATTACAATCTCCATCACCGTCATAGACGTCGAATTGAGTACAGATCAACTTGGTGTTATCGCTTGTTCTCTGTCCCTGTCGTCGTTGTTGATGACATCGCTGACAATTTCTCTGCCATTTGTAACGTTTGTTTTATTCGTCGTCGTTGTTGTTGTTTCCAAACAATACTGTTGTTAAATTTTTTGTTCTGCAGTTGTTATCGAATGGCAAATGGATTGAATTAAAGGCAAAGATATGCCAAAGACAAATCTGAGCAGGCGACGTTGAATGCCTTAGCATTACCTTTGTGAAAAAAAACGCGGAATATGGTTGGACAGCATCGTAAACACGAGAGGAGCGGAGTCTATTAATAAAATAATGGCATAATATATTGAAAATTACTACATTCGAAAGTGTCGTAAATCCCTTGTTTAATTAGGGTAGGACCGGGTATTCTGTATTTATTATAAGGCTTAAAATTTGTAAAATTATCGTAACTGAATAGATCGGCCACAATGATTTTTGTCGAATTTAAGAAATTCAGGAATGAATTCAGACTTACCTTGCACCTTCAATCTGACCCAAGACAGAAAGTGTACATCGAACCACTGCAAACCCTACAGATACCATACCACCAAATCGATCAACATGTACAGCTTTTTAAGGAAGCCCTGTCTTGTCCCATAATGTGGAAGCGCAATGCCATGCAATCGTTCGCTTCATACAAACGGCTTTATAATTTATGAACCCCAGCATCTTACATTACTAATGAACAGATGAATACGGCATTCCGGACAACACAAATGATCCAGATAGCGGTCTGAGGATATGGAAGGACATTTTTGTAATTTATTGGACGTCAGAAACAATAACGGTAATATACAGCAAAATGAAAGTTCGGACAATTAATGAGATAAAGAATAATAGGCACTCATCCAAATGCTTTAAACGCAGTGGCCTCATGCTGGTAGATCGACTGGAACGCATGTCCAAAGATTGCATACTATATGCCAAATACATATATTAGAATTATCCTTCACATCGCTTCCAAAGCATGTAAAGCGTATTGTGCAAACGGTTAAAGTCATAGGCCAATCGTAAAATTCAAAATTAAGAACCCCCATGTTAAACTAAAAGTTAAAATCCTTCAAAATATTTTAATTAATTTATTATATAAACACTAAATAAAGTCACATTAAATGTAGGCGGACTAATGCCACTCCCACATACAGTGGGCTATGAACAAATAAAGTGAAGCCACTATTAAAGTGTTGATCATAATGGGAAAGCCAAAGAAAAAGAATTCAAGAAATGAAATACGATAACCATGCTGTTCGGCAACACCAGATGACACAACATTGGCCGAGGCTCCAATCAGTGTACCATTGCCACCAAAACAAGCTCCCATTGCTAAAGCCCATACCAAAGGTGTCAGGGGCAATTTCAGCTCATCATTTTGAGCCAAACTTATGACAATCTTAACCATCATTGTTGTTACCGGAATATTTGCCAAAAAGGCTGAGGCAATGCCAGAAACCCATAAAATCAATAAAACGGCTACCAAAAGTCGATATGCCGGTGAAACGGTACTAATGATTTTAACACATAAATTACCCAAAACATCAATTAGACCCAGTTCCGTGAGGGATTCCATCAGGGTAAATAGGCATGCGAAAAACAACAGCGTAGACCATTCCACGCGTGACAGCACAGTTTCGATGTCTTCTTCGTCGGCAAGTATCAGCAAAAGAATAGCACCCACCAAGGCACTCCAACCCAGGGAGAGGTGATGCAAATGAGGCACAGCATGCAAACAGAACAGGCAGAGCACAAATACAAATGCCACCGTCGATTTGATTAGCAACACCTTGTTACGTATCGAATAGGTATTCTTCATGTACTCCAGGGTAGTTTGGAAATCTGTGGTAACAAAAACCGACTTGGCCTCCAATTCCTTTAGCTTTTGTTTCAATGCTTTGGCTTTTTTGTGTAGCGTATTCTGGACAATTTCTTCATCAGTTGTTGTAGGAGCTATGGCCTGGGCTGCTTTCTCCCACACCTGTATCTCATGTTTGAGAGCTTCAATTTCCACCGATTGCTTGTTCATGAAATCCTTTATCTTCGGATACTTCAAACGAAGATGAATAAAAGTTGATATCATGCCCAATACCACAGCGGGCATCATATGAAGGCAAAAGTTACCAAAGTTCACCCCATGTGTATTGATATATTGATTGGTCATAATTAGTATATTTGGAGGATCTCCAACTGGGGTTAGGGCTGCACCAATATTCGAGTATATTACCATGGACATAAGAACTGGCACCGGATTAAGATTGCAAACTTCACAAAGACGTATGGTTACAGGGGCCACCAACAGCATCATGGTTACGTTGTCCAAAAATGCCGATAATACAGCCGTAAAGAGGCACAAGACATAAATCAAGCCAAATAGATTACCCTTTGAGAGTTCATAGGCCAACACTGCCAAATAGTCGAATATGCCTGACTCGGATAAAATAGACACCAAAATCATCATACCAAACAGGAGCATTAAAGTTTCCACATCAACCCAAGACATTATGGTTGGGATGGAGGGTCTAGCATTCAAAGCAGCCAATATACCAATTGCCAGAGTGGAGGCCACCACAGCTGCAAAGGTTCGGTTTACAAATTCCCAAATTATTAGAACATACAGCAAGAGTAATACCAAAGAGCCCAAAGGTATTCCGAGGGTTTTGTCCACAGGGCTTGTGTCGAACCATAGCTTCAATGTTAGTATCTCCTGAACATTGGTGGTCATAACAAGAGCAATGGAGGTGTCACCATGGATTTTTGAGACATCGCGGTTCAAATCCATAATGATTGACTTTTTAATTACAGGACTGTATTGTAGCCTTTTATCGCCATTCAACAGCAAATAATGCCTTTCACTCATAACCTCCACCACATTGTCTTTTCTAAGCTCCAAATATAAGGATAGATAGGGTTCATTGTTGTTTGGAATATTGGTCAAGGCATCATGTCCTTCAGTAAAAGCTCCCATTAAATGAATTCCAATTAAATGTTTTAAACCATCAATGACAGGAACATCCAAACGTTTCGTTGTCAGAGGCCGAACACCGGTTAGTATTGGAGTCATATCCTTTTCCTTGTGTGCCACAATGGCCGTTGCATAAATTAACCAAATAACACAAAGTATTGCAACTTTAATCCAGTGCACCGCCACTTTTCCGCGGCTTGGCTGTGAAGTGATTGAATCCATTGATGGCTGCACAGCTAAACGTACTTTTCTTGATGTCTCATTTTCACCATCTGCTTCGTACTCTATTTGAGGCAAATCATCAACAGGATCATCTATTTCTTGATCAGGTTCGTGGGCTCTGGGTCTGGTGTTTTGTCCAGCACTGGAGTTTGTATCGAATTTAATCTTTTTTAACATTTTCTGTGATATTTTCAACGAATGTTTTTCGTTATGAATGTGAATATGTGAATTAAAATATTTGTTTGTCATGTATTTCGAAGGTAGCTTCATGTAAAAAAAAAATATTTTTTTTATTTTAAAAACGCAATATATCCGTTCGGTAAATCCAAAATATAACAAAAGAATACTCATAATAATGGGGGTGAGGGTTTTTTGTTGATATAATTAATCAAGCTCGAGGTCATAGTTTAAATATTCATTTTTATTTTTACATCAATATTTCGCAATTTCAGTGAATTGCATCTTCAGGATGATCTACAATACATTGAAAATACAAAAAATAATCGCAATTAAAGAAGTTTCATAATTACACTTGTAAAAAGAGAATAATAAAAATCACAAAATCACGTAAACAACAAACCTTAATATTTACTTAAAACTAGAGTAGCATCACTACCATCGTCTTCAATTGTAAATATTGCACTGATGTTTCTTTCGATATTGCGATTTCTTTATGTTCTTTGTTTTGGTAATTAAACTCCTATAGCTTAAAGCGCTATTGTCGACGTCCGTTTTGAAATTCATTCTGTTTGTTGTTGAAACGTTTAGTATGTGCAGCATCTCCATGGTATAGCGTTTGTTGTAATGAGGTTCACATTCTAATACTCTCACTCTCTCGAAATTAGGATAGTGAGTTGTGTTTGCACAGTGGCTCACAAGTGCTGTTTTAGGCTTTGACTATTTTGTCTCAATTGTGAGCTGGTCTGACCTGTGAGCAGATAATCTGGTTTTTAATTTATTTTTGGTGGTTCCAACGTAAACTTCATTTAGGTTAACGGTAGAATAATTGCTGAATCATTTTCAAAATCGAGAAATTAAACAGCTGTTAAGGTGTTTGAGATAAATTTCTAAATAAAACGACAAAAAATGTTAAAAATGTGTTCTTTATTTTTTGGTAAAATAGCAATAAATTGACAAATTTTAAAATAATTATGCAAAAATAGTAATACTTCGAATCCCACTACTTAACATTTTTGTAAATAACTATGTGCAACATTTTTAAGGTGATCTTGTGCTAACAATTCGAACTGAGGATTTTTTGAATGTACAGACCAAACGACAAGAAACCCTAGTTGGGTTTTGTTGTGTCAGATTCAGCTCGGATTTTATGGCCCCATCTAAACATGGTTAAATATTGACTTTTTTAAGAAATTCGGGGCTATATCTCTGAAACCTATGCGAATCTTCTTCTGACCTCCGAAGCAAATTTGTAGATAAGGACAAGAATAAAATATTTGGAGAAATAATGAACTCGAAAAACTACAAATTTCAAAATATAAAAATTCCACAATTTTTATACATTTCGCACCGTATCTCCAAAATCGTTAATTTTTTCTGAATATCAAAACATGTCATTGTTGTAAAATGCCTCTATGCCGTTGTTTTAAGTACATTTTTCAACGACGATATAATAAAAATGTCAATAATGTAGTGAAATCCGAAATGCGAGAACTGTGTTTGAAATACGTGTTGTAAAATATATGATGCAAAATACCGCTGAAACAACATGAAGTAAGCATTTTAGAGTTTCAGAATGTTCTAAAGAATTGTTGAGAACTGTATTTGGAAGATTTTTGTAAAAGGTTACTTCGTTCAATTGCATGAACACATGTCCGCACAAGTGGACTTTTCTCGTTAGATCCGGCAAAATTGGACAATCGCGCGAAAAAAGGCTCTTATGGATTGGTGCAAAGAAATTGTGAATAAAACCGATCGCGGTTCTTCAAACGACGTTTATACGATCACCACAGAATACGGGATCTATGCTTAGAAGCCCGAAACAAAACAGCAATCGACCATGAGGGCCTTTGAAAGCGAGCCGTTCCCAACGAAAGTTATTCATGTAAGAAGCACTTCAAAGCAAATGGGCGCCTGTTTCTCCGGCAAAACTGACCGTGTGGCGACTATACGGCTTGAGAAATGTAGGTCGGTTAATTCAGAGTGGTACACTACAATTTGTTTGACTGAAGTCTCCTTCGAAAAACGAACAAGAGAAACGAATCATTCTGCATCATAACAATCAATCAATCATCACACATCAATTCAAACCAGCGCCAATTTGACCTGACAAAAGGTGTTTTGGAGGTGTCTCAATCGGAGTGGAAAAAGTGATTCAACAATTGGTTTGAGCGCATGAAAAAGGGTATAAATCATGCTGGAGACTACTTAAGAAAACGATAAAACAATTCTTGATGGTAAATATTCGCGTTTTCATTGATAGACCAGATAGTTATCGTGCAGCCCTCGTATATACCCTCGTTTGTCTAAAGGCTGAGGGCATGGCTGAGGATATAATTACATTGAATTGGAACAAGGTTGCCCTTTGCAACCAGAAATGGCTTAACCATGTTATGTGTAAATCTCAATTTTTTCATAAACTCGTTTTTCTAAATCTCTGTTTTCCTGTGCAAAAAACACCGTTATACCAAAACATAAAACATGAACCGATATGTGTAAAAGCGGCATATCTCAACTAGCATGAAAGTCATTAATAGGGGCCGCTAGATCAAAACAGAAAGTGTTTTCAGCCAAGATATATCTTGCGGCCAGCTGCAAACGCTCAAATCAATTTTGAATGGGAATAGAATTTGGTGAAAATACCATTTCAACGAATTGATGAACATGTGTGTCAATTTAACGTAACAGAATAAAACTTTTTGAAAGCCTTATTTAAATTAGATCGTACCTGTCATTTCTATTTCTTCAGCCGTTGACTTAAGCAAGAAAACCACTCTGCTTATGCGAGTGTCAGCCTTTCCATCTCCACATCATCGTCTTTTCGAAAAAAGTATCCCCAACACAATTAATCAACTGATTAGAAATAGTCATAATTTATTGGAACCTTTTACCATTATGCGGGAATTACGTAAATTTACATTCTGCTCCACTTTTTTATCTTCCACAAATTGCAATAAATTTCACTTCTGAGACAATCTAAATTTATCCGATCTTGCACCCAAAGTCAAATAAAATTAACATTTGCACCACTTTCTCTACAACGACCTCGTCGAGCTCTTGCCGCCGTCATTGCTAGTAGTAATTCACATAAAAAATTGCTCCCGCTTTCAATTCAATTATCATCACTTCACCCACTGGTAGTCGCTGTCGGCTGGCCCATCGTCAACGAACAACATCATTCATCGAATTCAAAACGAATGGAAGAAACAAAAAAAAGCAAAAATAAAATATTGAAACAAAAACATCAGCGACAAAAGAAAATATTCAATTAGTATTTATTTTAATCCATGCCAATGCATTCGTTCTACAGTCAGTGTTCTGAACGCTGCTCGCAATTGCCTCAAGAATTTTTGTGCTCATCCATGTGGTTCTTAGAATTAGATATTCATCCAGGGTTTGGTGCAATCCATTTTTTCTAGCTGCCACTGTAGTTGTTGATTTGTTTCAACTATTGTTTTCGTTGGCGTTTACAATGCAAACATCCTCCTTCGACCAGCAAAGTCAACAGAAATTGCTTTCAGTAATGGCCTTGTCCTACACTTGCTTAAATGAGCAATCATCAGAACTTGTTGTTCGCACACACCAGAGAACAGCTGAACAACCAACCACCTACACACACAAATTTTGTCCATTTGCCATTCCATGATCAACGAGCAATGACCGACAACCGCTGCTTATGTTGCCTTTAGTGCCACTGTTGCATGCGCATGGGAAAGTTGCAAGCGTAAAAAAAACAAAAACACAAAATGTGATACTCGCACGTCTGAACGTCTAAAACATGTCAAAGTCACTGCCGATTATAACACCAGAGAACCTCATTGGCGCGAATATGTGTGAAAACACGAAAGAAAACAAAAACAAATTGTCCAACTTTTCCAGCATCATGGCTGAGGACGGCTAGCACATGCTTACCCCCACCAGAACACATCATCACCGAATCCCACCAACACGCTAATAAATAAATGAAAAATTTGCAAAAGTTCCACATTCATGCCACTGACTTAAATTCTCAATGTGCGCCAGCATCAATTTTATGATGCCGTGTTGTTGCCGCAACTGCTGCTGGTGATGATGACGATGATATACCCTCTTCCTTGATTCCACCATTCACTTGCATTCAATTTTTGTTTGTCTATTTGTTGTTGTATTTGGCAAATTGTGAGGCCAATCAGCCGTTGCGCCAATTTCGAGTACGCCGAAAATGTTCAATATCTGTTGAAATTGAGATAAAACTCCTGCAAAAATTAAAAACCAATTACCAATGCCTGAGGCATCCTTTCAACGTTTAACACCTTTACTGGGAAGACAAACAAACAGAACGAATAGGAAAGCCAATTATTGAATTTAAATTCGACGAGAGAGCATCCTGAAGACAGTTGGAAAGGCACGATTGAAAAAGCGGTTTGCAGTATTTTTTATTGAGTTTTTGGTAATACATAAAACGGCGACGATTTAAATTAACAATTACCTCGATTTGTGTTATTAATTGGAAGCGACGTAATGCAACGCAATGCAAAACAATTCATACATTAGGGTTATGACTTTTTGACTTTTTTCTCATAAATGATTTGCTGTTGCGATACTGAATGAACTTTTGCCTAAATATTCAAAAGGTCACGCACAAACCACTTTTAGTAGATATGATATATGGAATAAATAAAATTATATATTTATATGTAATGATATGATGATAAAATAAGTGAGAAACAAAAGGTTTTGTCATTTGTGTCATGTCATATGGCTGTAAAGCTTGTTTTAAATTATATATCTGCTTATGGCAATGAACCCACTGTTAAATACGGGCCACATGGCGGCACACCTAGAAGTGGAAGGCCAAGGCTTCGTTAGAGCGAACAAGTGAAAAGCAACATCAGAAAACTCCATATCCCAGATTGGGAAAATACAGCAGCAAACAGAGAGGATAAGAAATCTTTACTTAGTTCGGCTTATGGAAAAATGTTCTGTAACAAGCCAACTATGTATGAAGGCTGCACAAAAACTAATTGGCCTAAGCAACACCGCGTGTTGCAAGGCACCATGTGACATTTTTTTGGAAAGTTTGGCAGTTTTTAGCCTGTAAGACTCAGGAGAATATGTCATACGACCATGTGTTGTGTTGTTTACAGTGACTTGAATTTACGTGTAAACATTTTCGTCCGATCATTTTTCACAAATTGCTACGTGGATAATCACGGCAAGAGTGAATCAATCAAATTAAATCTTTGTATGCCGATAAAGGACCAAACTTTAGCACTGCGAAAAACTGGCTTAGTTAATTCAATCGTGTTCGACCCTAGGTAAAAAACGAAGTTCGTCACAAACGTTCGTTCTGTCAGAAAAAAAAATCAAGCCGTGCGTGAACGGATAATACAAGTTCGCCATGTTATATACCGTGAGGTAGAGGCATCCTTGGGCATTTCTTCCACCAACTAAAATTTGAAATGCATGTACACATGGCCGCAAAAATGGATTTTTTTTCGCGTTAGATCCAGTAAAATTGGACAATCGCTCAAAAAAGTCTCTTGTCGATTTGTGCAAAGAAATTGTGAATAAAACAAGTAAGAAAGTATCAGTCAGCATAGCTGACGGAGATATACCCTCAGCCTCTGACCAAAAAAGAATCAAACACAATAATGATGCCGTATATAAAATATATTGAGTTTGTATCACAAGTTTGCTTCAAAATATGAGGAATCGATACAGTAATGTGGAGCTATACCAAATAATTGACATATACCAAAAATTTTTAGTAAGCCAACTTCTGGTTCATAGAGTGTGCCTGCAGGTTTTTTGGAGCTTTTGAATCATTATCTCAGGAAGTATGGACTTACTCCGGAAAAAAATTGTACGGTTGTAGTAGGAACCATGACGACAACCTTCTGGAATAAAATTCAAATAGATCCGAGACGAGTCCTCAGACAGCATTTTCCCAAATTTTGTGTGGGAGGCACACAAAGGACGGGACCGATATAGTCCATGTTCCAACCTGATACATGAATGGATGAAATAATACGATGTGTATAGTTTGGACCGATCAGAAACTCCCTGCGAGAGTTATTTTGGGGATTTTAGTTGGTGCCGTCAGGTTTCTTGGAGCTTTTAGGCCGTTATTTTAGAAAGTATGGACTTGCCCCCGAAATAATTGTACCGTCGTAAAGAGGCTGCAAGAACAACCTACTGAAAAATATTCAAGACGATCCGAGAGGAGCTCTTAAACTGCAGGTATTCCGAATTTTGTGTAGGAGCTACCCGCAGGAGTGGACCGATATAGTCCATATTCGAAACTGATCTATATCTGGAATGAATAATACGACGTGCAAAGTGTTGACCAAATCGATTGCTCCCTTCTAGAGTTATCGTTCACACCATTTTTCATAAATTGTTTGAACTTTTATGGGTGAGGTACCCGAAGGAGTGGGCCGATATGGCCCAGACAGACGGACGGACATGGCTAAATCTACTCCAAATTGTCTGAAACGAATTTCGTTCAAACATACTTGGGTTCTAAAGGCTGAGGGTATAAACAAGGCGGTGCTTCAAACGACGCTTATAACATCGTCATAGACGACGAATCTTGTATATATGCTTAGCAGTGCGAAACAAAACAGGAATCGAAAGCGAGCCAAATCCAACGAAAGTTGTTCATGGAAGAAGCACTTCGTCAGCAAAACTGACCGTGTGGCGACTATAAGGCTTGCGAAATGTAGGACGGTTAATTGGTAGTGCACTACACTACAATTTATTCGCTTGAAGTCTCCTGAGCAATTCGATAAATGAACAAGAGAAGACGAATCATTCTGCATCATGACAATGCGAGCTCTTATACATCGATTCAACCCAGCGCCTGTTTGACCGGAGAAAAGTGGAATTGATGGGTCATCCGCCGTACAACCCTGACTGGGGATCCAATGACTTCATTTGATTCCAGCATTTCAAGAAAAAAGGCGCACAGTGTCACGACCGTGGCCAAAAATGGTAAAAACTAAATACTTCGTTGAACAAATTTATTGATGGGGAGTGATAGAAAACATATTAATTAAGAAGAATCTGAATTTTGGTACTGATACGTGAAGTAGTTTTTGCTATATGAGGATTTAAATCCGACAATTTTAGTTAATACGTATTTTTGTATGTTTTTTTCTAAAATTAATAAATTATATTATGCGTTAATATTTAAAATTTAAAAGTAACGGTCGCTGCAAAAATGGTTCCTAAGTTCTCTTGGGATGTAATAAACTTGGCTACACCTTTGTTTGCATGTAAATATTAATCATATGGTGTTTACATTTACCCAAACATGTATTACTAAGTTTATTAATTTTCTGAAGCAAATTTTAAATTGAGTGGAGTGGGAAAAAAATTGTATAAAAGTGTATATCGATATTTTTTGCTGTATGAGTAGTAAAAAGTGAGTACTTCAAATATATAAAGGTCCCAGCTGCAGAGGTTTGCAGACGAATGTGTCACATCTCTTTTTCAGCGACCACCTCACTGAGAGGATACCCCCTTTTTTAACAAATCGTTTTGCGGTGTTGGCTATAGCCCGAAAACGAATGAACCGATCATCATATATTTTTGTGGGCTTATTAAGTACCTAATAGTCTTGCTTTAAAACGAGAGAATTTTTAAAAATATAAATTTTTAAAAAAATTGTGAACAGCGAAAATCAAAATTCGATTTTTTACAAAAAATTGACCGTTTTTTGACCCCTAATCGGTCAAAAATTTTTTTAAAGGAAATTTCTCATATATAAAGACAAGATTTTGATATATTCAATATGCTCACAAACAATATGAAGACTAAACACCAAATTTCAGTCATATCGGGTGGATATTAGGCCACAACACTCAAAACACCGAAAATGAGGAGACACGGTTCTATGGGGGCTATAGGAAGACGAGGACCTATACCGACATATTTCTGGTGGAAGGTTATAAGTCCCCCAACGGAGACTTAATACCAATTTTAAGCCATTTCGGTGTGATAATCAGGTTAAAACCTCCAAAATACCGAAAATCGGGAGGTACCGTCCTATGGGGGCTATATGAAGGCGTGGACCTATGCAGACAAATTTCATGGTGAAGGTATAATGCCCCCTGCGAAGACTAAATACTAAATTTCAGCAATTTCGGTGTAATAATGAGGCTAAAATCTTCAAAATACCGATAATCGGGAAGTACCGTTATATGGGAGCTATATCAAAACGTGGACCTAAGCCCACAATTCTCTGTTGGAATGTTTGATACCTCTGCCGAAGACTAACCACAAAATTTGAATACTTTCGGTTGGTCATTGTGTCTTAAACATTCAAAATACCGAAAATCAGGAGGTACGGTTCTATGGGGGCTATATCAAAACGTGGACCGACCAACCCACATTTTTGTCCTGAAGATTGTAAGTCAATAATAGGTACGTGTACCAAAATTGATGCACCTACGACAACTCCTTCTATTTTTGGCCACAGTTAATATGAACTCGCGACATAGTGAGGCGTGGCCAACGAGTTTCGTGGCCAGAAGATGCTGTAAAAGCGTTCAAAAACGACGTTTTGGCTTGAGCGCATGAAAAAGTGTATAAATCATGCTGGAAGACTACTCGCACTTAAGAAAATAATAAAACTATTTTTGATGGTAAATATTCGCGTTTTCATCATTAGGCCAGATAGTTACCGTGCAGCCCTCGAATGTATTTAGTGAATCCAAAAAATTTTCAAAAATGTCAATAATTAAAAATGTTAAAACGATTTTGTGCGTGAGGTCTTTTTACCGAATCACCAATCTTAGGTAAAATCTCATCAAAAATTAATACAAACCCCTAATATGCATTATTTCCATGGATAAATTGTTTAGAATATTTTCTGAATTTTCAACTATTAAAATTAAATATTAATTGCAACATTATTGTTATTATGCTTTTTATAGACAGTGTTTGCATATATGTCTTCGATGAAACATTTTGTCTGTCTCGTGCTTTTTTTCTCAAAACAAATCCTGTTCTCCTACCGTCTAAAAAATGTGTTGGTTTTTAATCAAGGGATTTTTGATATTATGAGCCAGCCCACATTTTCCTCAGTATATTTTTTTCTCAAAAGATGCTCTCCTAACATTCCATGATTTTTATGGTCATCGTTCAAGAACCGAAATTCATGAGTTATTCAAAATTATATTTCTTCGCAACTTGACCCCTGACTTGACTTCTTATGAGACAGACCTTCGACCAAAAATAGAGACTTATAATTGTTATTGCATTACATAAACATGTTGTCATAATAAATAACTAATTTCTTAAAACTTCTACATATTTTAAAAAATATTTTCTAACTTTGATACACTTTTATCAAATCATTAACTTGCCTTAAACAATTTGCAAAATATTGCCGCCTTATTTGAAAGTTCAGTTAGAAAACATTTAAAACAAAAGCCTAATTCCTTCATCACTCAGCATTGCTGACATTCACAATCTTCCCGCCCAGACTAAGCAATCATCACCTCTTGTGTTGCCGCTATCGTTCACTGTTTCTTTTTTAATTACTATTGCATTGACATCACCAGGTGAGAATCCTCAGGAGGTTGACACATCAATACGTTAAGCCACCAAACTGACATGAGCATAAAGAAAATAGATATTCATTAGATAGACTCCCCGCCCCAGCCAGTCAACCATTCATCCCACCATAATAAAAGCGAATGAATGAATAAACTAAACTAAACTATCTACGTGCAACAGTAATGGGGACAAATGCAACTACTGCCGTGGCAAATGGTGGTGGTGGCTGATGTTGCAATGCAAAACGAAGAAGAAGAAGCACCAGAAGCAAAGTCATTTAAGATTAGATACCAAACGGAAAGAATTGCAATGCAGTACAAGTGCACTTTGGTGGCACAAATGGCTTTATAGTCGCATTTTATGGCTGGTAATGAATGGCTAAGAAATTCAAGCCTTTGCCACCGTCACATTTATTCACTCGTTCATTCATTCATGCGCAGACCCTCACATAAACACACTGACACGCATATGATAACGGCAGTCAGTTAGTCAGTCAGTCACTTGGTTGAGTTCCACACGCCCTAAGATCACTTGCTGTTATTTAAAGCGCAGCAAAGAATTTGCAACAAAATAATGTCTGACAAGCACATCAATTGTCGAAGGTGGCTGACTGACTTGCTAGCTGGCTGGCTGACGAGTAGTTAGTTAACAGCCAGGCAGCACTGTCGCCACCACTCCCCCAAACAGATACCGGAACGAAATGTTGAAGTAAAAACAAAAGAAAACAAAAAAATCACATAAACATGATGTATATGACATCAAAAACAATTTCATCGACTTCATATCATTCAGACATACCAGGATTAAAGAGGCTGATGTGATCAGTCATAGTAGACTCAGTGTTGCAGAATGCAAAAGAATTGCCAAATGGGGCAAATGACCGTCTACGAAACATATGAAAGTGATTTGAGGTGACGACTCTTGCCAGAAAAAGAATAACCCTATTTTCCTGTATTTTTTGGGGTAATGCCAAAATTTGAAATTTTTCCTAAAAAAATGGCTTTAATATCCAAAATAAGCCTACAAAAATATAAGACGATCGCTTCATTAAGATTTTATTGCGCATACAAAACACAGGATCCAATTCAACGCTCAAGTCCCAGTCAATTTTTTTCAGACAGGCTTAAAATTTTTACCACTTATTCTATGCTACATCTACATTAAAATAAAACAAGTGAGCAAATCCATGAAGATATGGCGTTTTTTAATTATGGCAAAGGGAAGTACACGTCCCTTCGAAATTCGAGAAAATATGAATCCTATTTCCACGGGATGCCATCCCTGTACATTCCCAGAAAATATCAGAAAAATCGGTTCAGTAGTTTTGTAGATGTAACATATTTTAAAAAGCAGGCGTGGTCAGGTATTTGGATCCTAAAAAAGTAGGTAAGGTCGGAGACTCGACCACAATTGTCTCGTAAATTAATTTCCAAACCGATACATTCGTAATTATTTTAAATATAGCATTTTTAAAAAAATAGGGTATAGGGGATTATTGCGATATTATAACCCACAAATGATCACAAAATACTGCAGACTCACCTCACACAAATCTCAACTTTGACACCTTCTCGTCTAACGGTAAATGCAAATTTGAAATAAACGATCTATGTTATTGTTGTTTTGGAGTCTTTACTTCCATATTATGAAGAAGAAAAAAAACACAAAAGAAGAATGTCAAAAAAATTTAATTTTGACCAAATTCGAATTTGCGACCAATGTGCAATGTAAAGAACATCATGTCGCTCATTTCCTCAAAGAGTGACGCATATCGAAAAATCTAATTTCGAGAAAAACGCGTTTTAAGTTGCCGACTGAAATTTGACCTCCCAGCTTAAAAATATTATTACACAAAAACTAAAAAAACTACTTGGACCATCTGTGCAAGTTCAAGTAATGTTTGAAGTGCTTCATAGCCTCAAAAAACGTTTTTGATGATTTACGCCAAATTCCTAGAAAATAAACTGTAACTCGTTGAGTTTTACAGATATCAACATGAAAATTTGACAGAAGATAAAGTAGAAATCGTAGAAAAAATAGAAATTGCTAACTCAGAAGTCGCATTTTTTGAGTTATGCCACTCTTTGAGTAAATGAGCGATATCTTCTTCGGGCTTTCCTTTTGGAATACTCACAGAAGCAGAGATATTCGCATACGTTTAAAACGTTGAATTTTCTCCATATATGTTTTGCCAATTCCGACCCCTAAATATTATCCGACCATCACCAAACTCAATAGCCTTCGTTCTCTCTGGGACACGCATCAACTCCCAGAATTTCGTGACGACTATTGCACTATCTCCGTTATTTCACCACCTACACAACCTACTTCACATCCTTGTAAAGGCGATATTTTCTACTTTCATTGCCATTTTTGCTTTTGGTATATCACTTACAGAAGCTGAGATATTTCATATTCTGACCCCTGCCCATTCCGACCCCTGAATATTGTCCGACCATCACCAAAATCAATCGGCTTCTTCCAGCCACAGCCAGATCGACTCAGCTCGTCGAGACATTAATTTTAGTATATATAAGTATAGGTCTCCGACCATTATTTCGATGCGTTACAAAATTTTAGGCCAAAACCAACTTATAATAGTGGTGTAGGGTATAACAAGTAAAAAAGTATCAGTCGGCTTTGCCGTCAGAGATATACCCTCAGCCTGAATATATTGAAACTTTTTTTCCCAAAAAACGTATGTATTTAGGGGGTTTTAAAAATTTTGGGCGTTTGAACCGACAAAAATGTTGATTATGATTAAAGATCAAACGTTTTGCGGAGGAGATGCAAAAAGGAATGGATCGACATTGACCATTATGGAAGTGGATCTCCAGCCACTACATATGGTGCCATAGGGGGTTTTTTACACCCTTCGGGCTGTTTGCTCAAGAAGTATGGACTTGCCCCTGAAACAACTTTTACCATCGTAATTGAGGCAGCGAATGCAAGTTGCTTCAACAAAAATCAAAGTGATTCGAAAGCAGGTCTTAAAGTGAACATGTATCCGAAATTTTGTGTGGGAGGTACTGGATGGAGTGGACAAATATAGTCCATATTTGAACCTGATCTATATCTGGTAGATATATTAGGATGTGTAAAGTATGGTCCAATTCGGCCACTCTCTTCAAGAGTTAATGTACGCACAATTTTTCCGAACATTTTTGAACTTTTGTGGGGGAGGTACCTGAAGGAGTGGACCGATATGGCTTATCTTCGAACTTAAACTATGTTTGGACAAAATATTACTAAGGCCAAACTTTGGACCGAATCGGCAGACCTGTTCGAGAGTTATTTTGCCCTCCAACCTCCTCACTCGGTGTCATAGGGGTTTTTTGCAACTTTCAGGCTATTTTCTCAGGAAGTATGGACTTGCCCCTGATGAAACTTATACCGTGGTATGGAGGGCAGTGAATACAAGTAGCTTAAGCAAAAATCAAAGCGATTCGAGAGATGGTCCTAAACTGAACTTTTCCAAATTTTTGTGTGGGGGGTACCCGATGGAGTGGACCGATTGAGTCCATATTAAAACCTGATCTAAGTCTGGTACACGCTCCACGATGGGCAAAGTATGGACCATATCGGTTACTCCCTTCAAGAGTTATCGTGCGCACAAATTTTCCGAACATTTCCGAACTTTTGTGGGGGAGGTACCGGAAGGAGTGGACCGATATAGCTCATCTTCGAACTTAAACTAAGTTTGGGCAAAATATTACGAAAGCCAAAATTTGAACCGAATCGGTTCATCCGTTCGAGAGTTATCGTGCGGTCCAGCCAGCCAGCCAGACAGACAGACGGACGGACATTGCTCAATCGACTCCAAATTGTCTGAAACATATTTCGTCCAAACATACTTGGGGTCTAAAACCATTATTTCGATGAGGCACATTTTGCCCGTATGAAAGTGTATATACCCTTCATAGCCTAAAGGCTGAGGGTATAAAAATAAAATGTCAATGATTTGTGGAAATAAACCATTGTTGATGTATTGTAACGTCATTCTACTATCCCGTATTTATTACCTCGCCCCCATCCCCCCTTTGCTGTCTACATTCATCCGTTTGTTTGTATGTGAGTATAGCTCAGCCTATATATTAATAATAATTGTTCCACAAGCATCCCATAAGGGACAAGGAAGAATTCTCTCATATCAATGAGTGCACCCCGATTCATATTAACTCAATGATATGGGACCTACAGTTTATCCCCGAGTCCGAACGGCGTGTCTAAAGCACAGCCGACCAAGAAGAGGGCACACAAAATTCTCAATACTTACATCTTTTGACAATGTGTTAGTAACGTTGTATGCACGCATGCTGCAAAACAAAAACAAATCAAAACATTTGTGTGCTCTTTCGTTGCGTTCGGATCGTGTGTGTGTGTGAATTGCCGAAAAACTTCGTAACTTTAACAATATCAAAACACGACATTGGTCGACTGAGGGGTATTTTGCCACCGTTGAAAAGTGTTTTGATGTTGCTTGGCCGGGGAATCGAACCCACGACCTTATGTGTGCAAGGCCGGTGTGCATACCATTGCACAACGGTGGCACCCAGCCTAGACTGAGGATTCTAGGCTATGATTCAGGAAGCGAGTATAAATATAAGATAGTAGCAGGTAGGTGGGTAAGTTGTAAATCAGACCGCGAACTAAAACCGTCAGTAATGTTTAACCTAAGTAAAGTAAAGTTGTGTGCTTCGTAAAGTCGTGCGAGAATCTGTTAAGTAAAATAATAAAACATTAGAGTAGATCACGTTTTTAGTAATCTAAGCGAATCCTAGTTTAATTTGTTACAAATCGTATCAGGGAATAAAACAGCGTATAAGTTAAATCTAATTTCGAAAAGTATTATTTCAGAGGATGGATTAATGAGCCAATACCACGACTTTTCTCGTTCTCTTGTATATAAAAGAATATAAACTCGAATAACCCTAAAGTTACTATCGCTTAATTTATTTTTCCACATCTCAACCTACTTATCACACCAACTACCATAAACAGCGGGTTAAAAGTAACAGCCACAATTTGTCCCATTCATTTAAAAAAAGTATACGTTGAAACAAAAACAAAAGATGTAGAGTAAAATTGAAAAAAGAAGAATTTAAAACGCCGACAGCTTTCGTATCTCATTTTAATCATAAAGTTCCACACACACACACACATACAAACGCCTAACTGCATGCTCCCATAACGTCAACAGTAGTAGCTGTAGCTTTAATTGCTTGAGTAGTACTACATCACCAAGTTATGTCCGTCATTGGAGTAACTATGCCACAGTACTAACGCCTATCTGACTGTCTGCCAGTCAGAAGTACCTTTACTTCAACGTTGTATAACCCATTGTGAATGAGCAGAGAGTCAGTCTTCTTCTCCTTTTTGTTCGTTGCACTTTTAGTTCAGTAGTCACAAAAGTCACAACACATCGTCATTGACTGTCCTAAAGTCACAAAGTTTGCAAGTCAAAGTTACTTTTGTGTAGTTCCAGTTGCAGTTCCACCGCTTGATGTTATTGTTGGTTTGTGTTCCCAATATTTTTTGTAACAACAACAGGGCGATAGTTGCTGTTGACATTTGTCACTCTGTGTTGTTTTGTTCAAGAAAACGTACAACACGAAGCAGAGAAAGAAATAACAGCAACACAGCAAAAGTAAATGATGATGGACCTCATGTGCTGATTTGGTGGGAGTATCTTTGGGATTATGTAACCGTGTGAGAGTGTCAATGGGAATGTGAATCTTGAAGAAGTAGAAGAAGAAATGGACTAAAATAGCAACAGTTTTGAGTGCATGCATATGTCAGTCAGCCACTCAGTCACTACAATTGTCGCTACTCTTGGGGCCGTACGGATGAAACGTGAATGGAGCAACAACAGACATGCTATACAAAAGGCATGAATACCATACATATTTCACGTTAAATATAATCCCGTACCTCCATAATTGCCCAACAAATCTTCGTCCTCACCATTTATTCGTTAATATGTACTTCATACAGGAACTTAAAACATTTAATGAACTTGTCTTGAGGCCTTGGTCCACTCCCATTGATTTTTTATAGTGTGGATTCCAATGATCGTCGTTGTAAAGTTTAACTAATGTAATCAAAAGAAAATATCTCTGGTTCCTTATGATCGATCCACTTTTAAAATTTGCTATAAACTTCGAAAAAGTCAAAATTAAACATTGTATACTAAAATATAGGCTGTGAAGCTCAAAAAAACAGTTGTTTCCTACTTAAATCCCAAACAAACAATACGCACACACATACATACTTATGTATATCTCAAGATATATGGATATTTTTCTCTGTCGAGTTTGTGAATGTTCTTAAATACATATTTATATTTATTTACCTAAATACGTATGTAAACATTGTAGTTGTAAGCCTGTGTATGTAGTTGTTTACAAACACTTGCACACATACATACATATACACATACTTGTCATAGAAAACATTTTGTAAACGCGAACAACAACAAGCTTACAAACATATGTAAGTATAACTTGGTCGCTTAGCCATCCGATGTAGTTGTAGGCAAATCATTGTACCCAACCCACTACCCATTTGGTTCAGCTTAGTCCGCCTGGCTTATTGTTGCATTGATATGGGATAAGAAGAAGAAGAAGAGGAGGAACAGAGAATGAAGAAGAGTAGGAGAATGCAACTAAATGAGGAGCAACATTTTGTGTTTTTGTGCCATTAGTAGTAGTTGTTGTAGATTTATGTGCGACAGCATATTTGCTACGGAAAGCCCAGTAATTTTGTATTAGAGCAGCAACAAAACACAACACAACGCTTGCAATCCGGCAACAGTAGCAGTACGGCGAACGTATGAATGAATGAATCAATGTATGCAAAAATGGGCTACCCAATAACACTAGCAGCAGCCCCATAACGGCTCTGTACTCCTCCCGGCATTCATAACAACTGACAATGTCATAAACATATCACCCACCCATCCGTACATTGCACTATAGGTAATTTGCCCAGTTTTTGAGGCAAAAAGTCGATTTTGCAACTTTTAATAATAATAATTTTTTAGTTGGCATTGAAAAAAGAACATGTCAAAATTTATTAATCTGAATGATATTTTTCAAAATATCGTCATTATCGCGGTTTAAATTGCAGTCAAAGTGAGAATTTCGAAGTAGAACTAAAAAAATATATATTGTAAGGCATATTTCAATGTATTTAAAACCGCGGAAAAATAAACCAAATATAAATATACTAGCAAAGTGCCCGCTACTTCGTATGCGTTAAATATATAAAACAAATGAACAATATGTAATATAGAATGGTGGAAACATTTTGTGTACTAATACGTACCACTTTAGTTCGATTTTTGTCACGCCTACACATCAAGAGCAATCCACATTTTTTGAGATATTTTAATTGAGGTTCTCAGCGCAAATACGGCCTAACCCAACAACCGCCATCCTCATTTCTAGCTCTACTTGTTCCCCCAATTATAGAACTATTTAGTACTTTACATGTAAATATATACATACGAACCTCCTCCTATTATTTCAAAATTCCCATTACACAATAACAAATTGTACCAAATCCTGTGCCATTTACAACTTTTTACGTATATTTATGGCACATATTTCTTAAATCGGACGTTATAAGCAAATGATAACAATAATCTTAATTCCAAATCTCACGAATCCAGATCTATCCGTTCATCCAATACAAAATTGTACCATACATGGAACCATTTCGTACCCCTAAGTGTACCTAATTCCACATTTTAGGATTCGAGCGCTATAATTTCACCTAAATCCTAATTGTACAAAATGTAGTACTTTTTGTAAGCATAACTACGCATTTCTAAAACTAAGTACGCATTTCCAAAACTAACCCCAACAGTAATATTAACTCCAAAATTCAAGATTCCAGCTCCAACCGTTCGCTCAAATCCAAGTTGTAGCATATCTCAATCCTACACTCCAACAGTAATATTAATTCCAAATTTCTTGATTCCAGCTCTACCCGTTCGCTCAAATCCAAGTTGTACCAAATTTAGTACCGTTTAGTACTTTTCGTACCCATAACTAAAAATTTCCAAAATTTTATCAATCCTACAATTCAACAGGTATTTTAAATTCAAAATTGGGGATGGCAGCTACATCAGATCACCAAAATCCAAATTGTACCAAATTTAGTACCATTTACCACTTTTCGTACCCATAAGTACAAATTTTCAAAACTACCTCAGTGCTATGTTCAAACGATAACTCAAATCCAAATTTGGTTCCATTTAGTACTATTCGTATCCATAGTACGAATTTCTAAACTTACCTCTATCAACACTTCAACATCAATTTTAATTCCAAATTTCACGATTCCAAATGTATCCTATCACTGAAATCCAAATTGTACCAAATTTAGTACTATTTAGTACTTTTCCTACCCATAACTACAAATTTCCAAAACTTTATCAATCCTACACTCAAACAGTACTCCTTATTCCAAATCTCGGGTTTCCAGCTATATCCGTTCACCTAAATGCAAACTGTACCAAATTTGGTACCATTTAGTACTTTCGTACCCATGAGTACGAATTTCTACAACTACCTCAATCCTACACGCCAACAGTAATCTTAATTCCAAATTTCAGGATTACAGCTGCATCCGATCACAGTAATTCAAATTTTACTAAATTTGATACCATTTAGTACTTTTCGTATCCAAAGTACGTACTTCCAAACCTTCCTCGTTCAACACTCCATCAGTAATCGTAATTCCGAATTTCAGGATTCCAAATGTATCCGATCACATAAATTAAAATTTGGTACCATTTAGTACTTTTGGTACCCATAAAACTAAAAATTTCAAAAACTTCATCAATCCTACACACCAACAGTAATCCTTATTCCGAATCTCTGGATTCCAGTTCACCGTTCACCCAAATCCAAATTGTACCAGATTTGGTACCATTTAGTACTTTTCGTACACATAAGTACAAATTTTCAAAACTACCTCAGTGCTATGTTCAAACAATCAGTTTAATTCCGAATTTCAGAATTCCAGATACATCCGATAACTCCAATCCAAATTTGGTACCATTTAGTACTATTCGTATCCAAAGTACGAATTTCCAAACCTACCTCTCTCAACACTCCAACAACAATTTTAATTCCGAATTTCACGATTCCAAATGTATCCCATTATTGAAATCTAAATTGTACCAAATTTAGTACTATTTAGTACCTTTCCTACCCATAACTAAAAATTTCCAAAACTTTATCTATCCACACTCCAATAGTACTCCTTATTCCAAATCTCGGAATTTCAGCTATACCCGTTCACCCGAATCCAAATTGTACCAAATTTGGTACCATTTAGTACATTCTTACCCATGAGTACGAATTTCCAAAACTACCTCAGTGCTATGTTCAAACAATAGGCTTAATTCCGAATTTCAGAATTCCAGATACATCCGATAACTCAAATCCAAATTTGGTACCATTTAGTACTATTCGTATCCAAAGTACGAATTTCCAAACCTACCTCTATCAACACTCCAACAGCAATTTTAATTCCGAATTTCACGATTCCAAATGTATTCCATCATTGAAATCTAAATTGTACCAAATGTAGTTATATTTAGTACTTTTCCTACCCATAACTAAAAATTTCCAAACCTTTATCAATCCTACACTCCAATAGTACTCCTTATTCCAAATCTCGGAATTTCAGCTATATCCGTTCACCCAAATCCAAATTGTACCAAATTTGGTACTATTTAGTACTATTCGTACCCAAGAGTACCAATATCCACAACTACCTCAATCCTACACGCGAACAATAATCTTAATTCCAAATTTCAGAATTACAGCTGCATCAGATCACCGTATTCCAAATTGTACCAAATTTAGTACCATTTAGTACCTTTTGTTGCCATAGGTCCGAATTTCCAAACCTACTTCTATCCAACACTCCAAAAGTAATCTTACTTTCGAATTTCAGGATTCCAAATGTATCTGATCACCCAAATCCAAACTGTACAAAATTTGGTACCATTTAGTATTTTTCGTTGCCATAAGTACGAATTTCCAAAAGTATCCCAATCCCACACTCCAATAGTAATCTTAATTCCAAATTTCACTATTCCAGCTCTATCCGATCACTTAAATTCATATTGTACCAAATTTGGTACCATTTAGTACTTTTCGTACCCAAAAGTACGAATTTCCAAAATACTTCTATCCTACACCCCGACAGTAATCCTAATTCTAAATTTCAGGATTCCAGCTCCATCCGTTCCCCCAAATCCAAATTGCACCTTATTTGGTACTATTTAGTACCTTTCGTACCCATATGTACGAACTTCGAAAACTACCTCCATATCTCTAACCTACACTCCAACAGTAATAGTAATTCACAAATTTCAGAATTCCAACTTAATCGGTTCGCCCTAATTCAAATTGTACCAAATTTAGTACCATTTAGTACTATTCGTACACATGAGTGCACATTTTCAAAACCACCTCCTTGTATCAACTCATCTTCCTTACCTTGATTTGCATTCCAAATTTCAAGATTTTAGCTCTATCCGTTCTCGTAATACCAAATAGTACTAAATTTAGTAACTTTTAGTACTTTTCGTACACTTATAGTTCGGTATGTAGCAGTTAAAATGTGCACAACAGTAGCTGTTTGTAAGCAGAAACACCCGTTTTTGTGGCAAGAAAGCATTGTAAAAGGTTGTTGACGCTCCGACGAACAAACCTTGCAGAATGTAATGATGATAATAGTAATGACGATAAACCAGGGGTTTCCCCACCAATCTAAGCCCAAATTAAGGTTTGTTTTTTATCATAGCACAGATAAACATGTACATTGGGGTGAAACTAAATGGCGACCGGACTTAACGCCCAACGGACATAACGCCCAAAATAAATTTTGGGCGTTATGTCCTCCTTGACCCCGGACTTAACGCCCAAAATAAAATTGGGCGTTAAGTCCGCCCTAACTCCGGACATAAGGCCCAAAAATAATCGGACACAACGCCAAAAAATATTATGTTGAGTTTTTTCATATTTTAATGATTATTATTTGTAATGCAGGGCCGGTTTCAATTGATGTGTTCCAAAACCTACAATAAATTATTATTTTGAACATTCTGTCTAATTTTGTTATAAAAAAAATTTTAAAATTTTCAAAATGGTAGACTCTTTTAGGTTATATTATGGTTAAGTAGATTTTAAAAATGATTTGATTGATTCCTAAAATAGCAAACATCATTCAGTAGATTTTAAACTAGTTGGACGCATAAGGAGCTCTGAAAAATCGAAATCTCCTCAGGAATTTATTAGCACATTTCTAAATAACGAACACTGTCAAAACGGAATGTTTAACAGCGTGTTGAGTGACTTATTTCTTATTGTGAATTAAAAATTGAGTCATAGATAAAACCTAAAGATGTTGAAAGCGATCGAGCAAAAGTCGAAATGGTATATTTTATAAAAAATCGCGCGCGCGATTTCTTATAAAATATACCATTTTCGACTTTTGCTCGATCGCTTTCGTAATTTGTTAAGTGTTAATATGTATTTAAAATTGTTTCCTCATTGAAAATAAAATTGAGTCACAGTCATAAAACCTAAAGATGTTGAAAGTGATCGAGCAAAAGTCGAAAACGGTATATTTTATAAAAAATCGCGCGCGCGATTTCTTATAAAATATACCGTTTTCGACTTTTGCTCGATCGCTTTCGTATGTTAAGTTAAGTGTTAATATGTATTTAAATTGTTTCCTCATTGAAAATAAAATTGAGCCATAGTCATAAAACCTAAATATGTTGAAAGCGATCGAGCAAAAGTCGAAAACGGTATATTTTATAAAAAATCGCGCGCGCGATTTCTTATAAAATATACCGTTTTCGACTTTTGCTCGATCGCTTTCGTAAGTTGTTAGGTTAAATGTTCATAAATATTTAAAATTGTTTCCTCATTGAAAATAAAATTGAGTCATAGAGCAAACCTGAATATGCAGGAAGTCAAAAACCGTATATTTAAAAAAACGCGCGCGCGATTTCTTGTAAAATATACCGTTTTTTGACTTTGCTCCATCGCTTTCAGCATATTCAGGTTTGAATTTTGATTTTGATTTTCTATGACTCAATGTTTTATTTATGGCGTTGTAGATGTGTACATGTAGCAAGAAAAATCTTTTATACGGAATATGTTTTTAAAAAATAAAATTGCAGGTTTGCAAAATTGTGCATGCTTGTAAATCTTGTTTCGAGAAAACTCAAGTAAATCATAACGATCACAGTACTGTAATGTTGGGTCCATTTGTCCACAAATTGTTGGAAAATTCGTATACATTTAAATATGATTTCAGTAAGCTTATTTTTTATTTATTACATACATATGTATATAAAACAACTTTATTTCTAAATAAATCTGAATTTTACTTATGAAGTGGGAAAATCATTAATTTCGGAAAACGGAAATAAAGCCCAATGGGCCTTATGTCCGCTATGGGGGTGGACTTAACGCCCAATTTTATTTTGGGCGTTAAGTCCGGGGTCAGGGAGGACATAACGCCCAAAATTGATTTTGGGCGTTATGTCCGTTGGGCGTTAAGTCCGGTCGCCAAACTAAATACAGTTGAACTTCTCTTCTAATAATTACTACGTTATAGAGCAAATTCGTTATAAAGAGGGTATTTTGTGTGGGAATGGGCCGACCTGCTGTCGCAAATGTCTTCGACGCAAGACCTGCTACAAGAACAATTTGTTTCCTTAAAAATTTTGTGAACAAATTCAAAATTTCGCTTTGTGGCATTAAAGCATTTCGGAAAGTATCAGTTCATCTACAAACCTTTTTTTAATTGGAATAAATTTTACGATATGCAAAGTTTGGACAATACCTCGTACTCTTTATACCCTAATCCACTATGTGGGGAGGGTATTATAAGTTGGTTTTGGCCAAAAAGCTTGTAACGCATCGAAATAATGGTCGTAGATCCATACATATACATACCAAAATGAATGTCTCGACGCACTGAGTCGATCTGGTCATATGTGTCCGTCCGTCCATCTGTCCATCTAAACCTTGTAATCACGCTACAGGTCGCAATTTTAATCCGATCGTCACCAAATTTTGGGTGTTGATGAAGGTCCCGAAGGGGAAGAAGACTATTGATTTTGGTGATGGTCGGATAATATTCAGGGGTCGGAATGGGCAAAAAACTTAATTGGAGAAAAAGTCAACATTTTAATTCAAAGCTGATATCTCCGCTAAACCTGCTAATGAACGTAGAAAATATAACCTTTGCAACGATGTAACTTAGGATGTCGTAGGTGGTCAAACAACGAAGATATCGCAATAGCCGCTAATAGAACACAGCTTTTCATTTTTGCGATTTTAATAATAATGACGAATATCGCAGTTTTGGTTGGGGACCTTCCAAAAGCAAAGCATGATTATGAAAGTAGAAAATACCATCTTTACAATGATGCAAAGTAGGTTGGCGTAGGTGGCCAAATAACGGAGATATCGCAATAGTCGGTAATACATCCCAATTTTTCATTTTTTGTAATCACGCTACAGGTCGCTATTTTAATCCGATCGTCCTACAGAGGAAGAAGCATATTGATTTTGGTGATGGTCGGGTAATATTTAGGGGTCGGAATGGGCAAAAAACTTATTTGGAGAAAAAGTCAACGTTTTACTTCAAAGTGAATACCTCCGCTTCTATAAGGAAAGTAGAGTTGTAGGTTGTCGTAGGTAGTCAAACAACGAATATATCGCAATGGCCCCTAATAGAACGAAACTTTTCATTTTTGTGATTTTAATAATAATGACGAATATCACAGCTTTGGTTGGGGACCTTCCAAAAGCAAAGTCTGACTATGAAAGTAGAAAATCTCATCTTTACAATGATGTAAAGCAGGTTGCGTAGGTGGCCAAATAACGGAGATATCGCAATAGTCTGTAATATATCCCATTACATGTCGCAATTCTGATTGGATCGTCAGAAAATTTTGGGTGTTAATGGGGGTCCCACAGAGGAAAAAAACTATTGATTTTAGTAATGGTAGGATATTATTCATGGGTCGCAATGTAAAAAAAATATTTGGAGAAAAGGTCAACGTTTTATTTCAAAGCGAATATCTTCTGTAAGAGGTATATCGAAAGCAAAAACGAAAGTAAAAAATATCACCTTTACTACGATGTGAAGTTGGTTGTCGTAGGTGGTCAAACAACAGAGATATTGCAATAGTCGGTAATGCATCCCTTTTTCCATTTTTTGTGCAATCACACTACAGGTCGGAATTTTTATCGAATCCTCACGAAATTTTAGGGGTTGATGGAGGTCACACAGAAAAAGAAGCCTATTGATGGTTGGCGTACATCCCATTTTTCCATTTTTTTATTCGAGTTGTACTGACGATGCACTTACAACGATGCGTTTCAACAAAATTGACCTGTATTACTGAAGACATTCAGAGCAAAGGCGCTAAGCTATCCCAATTTTTATAATATATTTTGAATTTTACCAGTCAAAAGCTTATGCACAGGGGTAGTGGTGTAGGGTATCAAATAGTCGGCCCCGACCCGACTATAGCCTTGGCTCACTTGTTTTAAAATTTGTATTATACACCAGTAATTTTAGTTCATAGCTTTATGTATTATTTTATGAACGTAAAACGTAATTACCTCAGGCAGTACGGACTTCCACTTATAGTTGTAAGCAGGATCACATGGACTTTCTGCTGAAAAAAATTCCAAAACGAATCAAGAAAAGCCCTGCATTTTAGTCATTTTTATATATGGCCGTATTGGCAATAATCTAAAATAGTCTAGATGAGCGACGGACGAACCTAGTTAAAAAGACTCCTTTCGTCTGAAACGAATTTGATCTTAACATATTACCAACATTATTTTGTTGAAGCATGCCCGCCTTGCCTAAGATGAATCCCAGACAAGAGACCATCACAGTTTTTTAGTGGTGGTTAACCCCCACAGTAATATTGGCTTCGCTACAGGTGGCATACTGGTGTTAATATAATACAAGCAGCCAGCCAAACAAACAGCCCAGGCTTGGGTACAATAAGACTCAATAGCAACACGTATAGCACGTAATAGATATCGGATGAAACAAGAAGGGAAAGGATCTAGCCATGTCAGCCCATCTGTCTGTTTAACTCTAACTCTAGAAGGTAATCTGTTATTCCCTGTTAATATTTAGTCCAAACTTAGATTCAAAATTCACAAAAGTTTATTAAGAGCAGTTTAAAGGTCGTTCGAGATCTTTTTCGGAATTTTCGTCAATACTTCCAGTAGAAATAACGAAAAGCTCTAAAAAACACCCTACCAGCATCATCGCAAATGACTGACGAACTCAAACACATACAAACTGCACCCCGAGATTGTGAGGGCGAACAATAGTGTGCTACCTCATATAAGAGCCCCCTTTGCCATGTTGTAGATGTCACTAGGAACGCGAATTGATTCAAAGCGTTGGACCCACAATGAATCTAAAAAGTAATGAAAGTGACAAAATATGACGAAGGCCAAATTTTGGATAAAATCGGTTGATCAGTTCGAGAGTTATGGTGCTCTCCAGCCACTACATATGGTGGCATAGGGGTTTTTTTACACCTTCCGGGCTGTTTTTTCAAGAAGTATGGACTTTTCCCTGAAAAAAAAACGTTTACGTCGTCGTAATGGGGGCAGCGAATGCAAGTTGCATCAACAAATATCAAAGAGACTCGAGAGCAGGTCCTAAACTGATCATTTCCGAAATTTTGTGCGGGAGGTACCCGAAGAAGTGAATGGGAACCTCATCTAAGTTTGATAGAAATTTCAAGATGTGCAAAGTATGGACCAAATCGGTTACTCCCTTCAAGAGTTATCGTGCGCACAAATTTTCCGAACATTTACGAACTTTTGTGGCGGAGGTACCGGAACGAGTAGACCCACAGTTTATACAGTTGGCCATTCAGCCCAAACTAGTTAGCCCTGACTATTTAGTTTGCTGTCAAATACATAAAATACAAAGGAATTCAAATCACAATAATGAACAATCTATTATGTTTGTTGTCAAATGTTGTTAACGGAACTCTGAATGGCCAACTGTATAAACTGTGAGTAGACCGATATAACCCATCTTCGAACTTAAACAAAGTTTGGACAAAATATTACGAAAGCCAAAATTTGGATCGAATCGGTTGAACTGTTCGAGAGTTATCGTGCGCCCTAGCCAGCCAGACAGACGGACACGGCTATATCAACTACAAATTGGACGGACATGGCTATATCAACTCCAAATTGGAATTGAAACGGATTTCGTCCAAACAACCTTGGGGTCTAAAACCATTATTTTGATGAGGCACATTTTGCCCGTATGAATGTATACATATATACCCTCGTTAGCATAATTTTTGAGGGTATACAAATATTCCCTTCCAAGTATGCCACAAATTAAAGATTCATAACGTAGATATATTTTCCGATATCCTTCTAAACATTGCTAGAAGATTTATACCGAAAGTAGCAACTAACAATAAACAAGTCAAATAAATAACTCTGTAAACAATTTAAAGATATTTTAGATCACATTCGTGTTACTTTTCTTGAGTTTGGCACAAGCTGCGATTCTTTATCCTAGTCTAACTCATAATGCTTCCTACCAAAATTTTTTGATCCACTCTAACAAACAGACATGTGGCCACACAGAACAGATAGTGGTGACAGAGATGCCAGTAATGAGACTTTGACTAGGCTTGGTTTTTTTGTTGTTGTTTCCAGTTTGCAAAGAGGTGGTGCGCAACGAAGGAGAATTGATGATCCGACCGGCAATGACTGGCTCATCGTCTTGTAGTTTTAGTAATTTTTCACTTGACAAATTATGCAAGTTTATTGGAGTGTATGTGTGTGTGAGAAAGTATATCCGACTTCGTTTATGTGTGTTTGTTTCAATTTGTAACATTCAGCAACAGTTGCAATCAAAAGCATTGAACAAAAAAGTTTCAAACAGACACACAAACTAACGCCCACACCAAACGAAGGTAGGTTATGGTGATGGGGACATATGTATGACTGCTGCAAACGGCGCTTATGTTGAGAATATAACTACAAACATTGTTTTAATGAATGTTGTTGTTGTTGGAAATGAATACATAGCATAGATGCTCAAATAAATATATTTTAGTATTGGTAAGAGAGTCTTTCACCTTTGCTTCAGAATGGCATCTATATGGAAAGAAGAGTATACGTGTGATTGCTTTGTTATCACGAAAACTAATCCTGCTGAGCATGGTTGATACAGACCATTTCAAAGCATGTGTGTAATCATCTAGTATGTACAGTAGAGTAATGACTTTTTAACCTTTTTTCTAAAAAATTATTTCCAGTAGCGGGAATAATTGAACGTTTGTCTATCTCTCTATACATAAAAGAAAATGATGTTAGTCCCAACGCGTATAACTCAAGAACGGCGGAACTGATTTTAATAATTCGCACTAATTCGGAATGGTATCATGGCAGAAAAGGATAAAATCTAAAAAAAATCGCGACAAATCCGCGAAAATTTGCAAAAAAAAAATTAAGAGTAATGGTTTATTCACACATTTCGACCGTTCTTCTTGAAGGTTGCCGCATAGTTCATTCGGCATTAAAATTCAAATATTCAGCATTAAATTAATACATACATACATACATACATACATACATATGTATGTATATTGAAAAAGCATACGAGGAGGATCCCATCCCGAAGTTCCGAAACTCATACTTACAAGTACTGAAATATCACGTTATGTGACGACAAACATGGATTTCTAAAAATCAATTCTGAAATAAATATTTTTTTTAATTTATACTGCACAGATGTATTTTTGAGTAAATAATGCACTCAAAAATAAATATACACTTGTGTTCAAAATAATAGGAGTGCCCATACAAAAAAGAGAATGGTCCAAAAAACATGGTTAAACTTCTCCATTTTGGCCTCTTTTGTATTTGTTAAACATTGTTCACATTCCAACTGTTATTTCATTAACAGAAATGTGGCAATTTGTTTTAAATTATTTACTGTTTACACCAACATAATAAATCGTCTTAAAATTTTTTGTTCAAAAAAAAAAAAAAAAAATAGGAGTGTGGCAGAAAAAGGACAATAAAAATATTTTTAGTTAAATATACGACCAAAACTGTACATATTTTAGTTGATAGTACTAAATCCAATAGATTTGAAGTTTGTTTGAAAACAAAAGCCCTTTGGTAGTATCCAAAAACAGGTTATTGTCCTTGTGGCGACTTTTCCCATAAATTAAGTACTTATTGGGCAATTTAGTGGATTTTATAACAAAATCTTTATTGATTAGAGTTGTTTAACACTCTGGCTGTTGTCCCAAACAAAACATAATGATTGGTATCCAATAAATTAGTGTATTTTGATCCATGAGCCAAATTTCAGCCAGTTTCCATTAATCATCTATGAAAGGATCGGCCAAAAAAGCGCATCTATAAGGCATTTATTCCTCGACCAAATAATATTATGAGGTCCTCAGGTGTTACTTACTTACTTACTTAGCTGGCCCATTACAGAACATTTGTTCTATAGGCCGAACTAAGAAGAGATCTCCATTCCTCTCTATTTGTTGCTTTGTACTCTGGAATACCGCGCCTTTTCATCTCAATATCCACTTGTTTGCGCCATCTATTCCTTGGCCTGCCAATTCTGCGTGCACCGCCATGTGGCATGTATTCATACGCCTTTTTAGCGGGTTCATCATCGCTCATTCTTATGATATGGCCTAGCCAACGCAATCGCTGCATCTCGATACGTTTAACAATATTGATGTCGTTGTATAGCAGATACAGCTCGTGGTTCATGCGACGTCGATATTCACCGTCAACGCAGATTGGTCCGTAGATCTTTCGAAGAATTTTTCTCTCAAACACACCAAGCACTGCCATGTCTGCTTGCGCAAGTACCCAGGCTTCGGAGCCATACATCAGCACGGGTAGTATCAGTGTTTTGTAGAGCGTTATTTTTGTTTGACGAGATGTGGCTTTGTTTTTAAACTGCTTACTTAATCCAAAGTAGCATCTGTTGGCCAATACAATTCTTCTTTTTATTTCACAACTGATGTCGTTTGTTGTGTTGACGGAGGTGCCGAGGTAGACGAAGTCTTTTACTACCTCAATATTATAGGAACCAACTTCCACAGTCGGTCCGAGCTCAATGGACGCATTGCGCGTCGACACCATCAACTTGGTCTTCTCACCGTTTACCGCCAGACCCACTTTAGCAGATTCTCCTTCGACCTTTATAAAGGTATCAGTTACTTCTTTTACTGATCGACCCATGATGTCTATATCATCAGCATAAGCAAGTAACATGTGACTATTGGTGTAGATTGTGCCACTTCTTTTGACGTTTGCCTCTCGTATAACCTTTTCTAGCAGGATGTTGAAGAGGTCACACGAAAGGCTGTCTCCTTGTCTGAAACCTATTTTGGTACCAAACTCTTCGGAGAGGTTCTTTCCTATTTTAACTGAGGACCTCGTGTCAGTTAAAGTCATTTTACAAAGCCGGATGAGCTTTGCGGGAATACCAAATTCAGACATGGCTTGGAATACCTTTGAGCGCAGCGGACTGTCGAAGGCTGCTTTATAATCGACAAAGAGGTGGTAGGTGTCGATCTGCATCTCTTGGGTCTTCTCCAGGATTTGCCGCAGGGTAAATATCTGGTCAATGGTGGACTTGCCAGGTCTAAAGCCGCATTGGTATGGTCCAATAATCTCGTTGACCATTGGCTTTAGTCGTTCGCACAATATCCCTGACACGATCTTGTAGGCAATAGGGAGTAGACTTATGCCCCTATAGTTAGAGCATACAGTCTTATCTCCCTTCTTGTGGACGGGGCACAGGATACTCAGGTTCCAATCGTCGGGTACTCGTTCTTCCTGCCAGATGGTGCTAACTAGCTGATGAATACACCTTATCAGCGTGTCGCCTCCGGTTTTGAACAGCTCGGCTGGTAAGCCATCGGCCCCTGCTGCCTTATTATTCTTCAGCCGATTTATTGCTGTCTTTACCTCATCTTGGCTGGGCAGTATACATTCAATACCATCTTCTGGGATTGGGACTGTGGTATCTTCGTCTTCTTCGCTGCTATTGGATACCAACAGATTTGAAAAATGTTCTTTCCATATCCTGAGTACACTATCTGTATCAGTTACCAAATTACCTTGCTGGTCTCTACAGGAGGATGTGCCTGTACCAAAGCCATCAGTTTGATGCTTGACTCTTTGGTAGAATTTTCGGACTTCATTCTGGCTCCTGTACATCTCGATTTTTTCACACTCCCGCTTTTCCATCTCTCTCTTTTTCCTGCGGAAAAGACGTTTCTCCTCTCTTCTTTTCTCCCTGTATCTCTCTCGTGCGCTACGCGTTGCTACGGATTGTAAAGTAGCCTTATATGCCGCATTTTTCTCTTCGGTGGCAGCACGACACTCCTCATCATACCATGGATTCCTTGGTGGAGGTCTCTGGTATCCAAGTATGGATTTTGCGGCTGTTTGCATGGAGTGGGCAATGCTTTGCCATTGCGCTGATATGTTATCGGGATGAGGAGGGCTTTGATTAAGCAATTGGGCTAGTTGAGTGGAATATGCTGTGGCTATCTGTTGTGATTGCAGCTTACCGATGTCTAACTTTCGTGTTGTGTCTGCTCGTACTTTGTTTGCTACGTTTAAGCGGGTGCGTACCTTTGCTGCAACAAGGTAGTGGTCCGAATCAATGTTTGCGCCTCGGAACGATCGTACATCCAACACGCTCGATGAATGTCTTCCATCTATCACAACATGATCAATTTGGTTTCTTGTTTTCTGATCTGGAGACAGCCAGGTGCCCTTATGAATATCGAGATGATTAAATCTGGTACTGCTAACTACCATGTTTTTTGCAGCTGCAAAGTCTATCAGTCTCATACCATTGTCAGATGTTTCACTGTGGAGACTGAATTTCCCGACTGTTGGGCCAAAGATATTCTCCTTTCCAATTTTGGCATTAAAATCGCCTAGAATGATTTTAATGTCATGGGCGGGGCAACGGTCATATGTTTCTTCTAAGCACTCGTAAAATATATCTTTGGTCTGTTCGTCCTTTTCTTCAGTGGGAGCATGAGCGCAAATAAAGCTGATGTTGAAGAATTTAGCTTTTATTCGAATTGCAGCAAGTCTTTCATTCACTGGAGTGAAGCTGGATACAAGATGTTTTAGTCTCCGACTAACTACGAATCCACAACCAAACTCATGCTTTACGTCATGACAGCTATAATACAGTGCGTCACCTTTAGGTGTTGTTGTGACGCCTTTCCCAATCCATCGTATTTCCTGTATGGCAGTAATATCGGTCTTGTACTTTTCAAGTACGTCTGCCAATGCGAAGACTGCACCTTCTCTATAAAGAGTGCGAACATTCCAGGTGCAGATTCGCAGGTCATGGTCCTTAAAACGTTTGCGGGGTTCGTCAACTTTAGAGGGGTTTGTTTTTCTTTTCTTTCGTTTTTTCATAGTAGGCTGCTTTTTCTAGGGGAGGGTTACTAACCCGACGCCCAAACCCAAGTTTTTAACGTTCTTATGGGTGAACGCGCGGCACATGTTAGCTCACTACCTTTAACGGGTGTTAAAGGCAGTTCCCCAGGTGACACCACGGGGAGGTCAGTGTCCACTTGGGATGAAAGAGGGACCAAGATAAATCCTGGGCTTTGCCATGTTAAAACCGGTCAGGACCGTTCCTTGGTATCTTCCATCCCCTACGTCACCCGGTCCTCAGGTGTTAAGTTTGTGTATACAATCAATTTCACTTCTACTCAAAAATTGTTTAAAGCGGGAACGGTTGAAACGTAGTTTTACACCTTTCTGTAATAATCTGGCTTTGATTACACTATGGTTCGTATAGACCGTACTATATTTTTCCAAATAGACTCACGTTTTTCGTTCAAAAATACTTAATTTAGATTAGTTCTTATAGAAAACTGTGTTTTATACGATGCAAATCCTTTTAAACATATTCGTAGGGCAACTTCAAAAGTATTTCTTTAAAGTTTGTATTTTAACAAAACGTGTAGAAAAATGGCTCATGTCTGCAAATCATCGAATTTTTTAAATATAAACAAAATAATTGTTCAGCGTGCAGTTAAGATGCTGAGGGCCTCAAAACATTATTTGGTCGAGGAATTAATGCCTTACAGATACGCTTTTTTGGTTGATCCTTACATAAAGGTCTAATGGAAACTGACTAAAATTTGGCTCAAGGATCAAAATACACAGATTTATGGGGTACCAATCATTATGTATTGTTCGAGATAACAGTTAGAGTGTTAAACATCTCTAAGGTCAATAGCCTGTTTGCGGCCACATCCAAAGGGCATATTTATTTTCAAAACAGCCTTCAAATCTATTGGATTCACTACTAACAACTAAGATATTGTCAATTTTGGTCTCAAACTCAAATAAAAAACTTTTATTATCCCTTTTTTTCACACTCCTATTTGAAGACGATTTATAATGTTGGTGTAAACAGTAAATAATTTAAAACAAATTGCCACATTTCTGTTAATGAATTAACAGTTGGGATGTTAACAATGTTAAATAAATACAACATATGCCAAAAAGGAGAAGTGTAACCATATTTATTTGACCATTCCCTCGGTGTGTATGGGTACTCCTATTATTTTGAACACAGCTGTACATATCTTAGCCCTAATATGCATTAGAGAACTTGAACCACTAAGTTCAGATTTATGTTGGGCAATCCAATCAGTTTAACAGACGATTGCAGCAAGTAAAATTGCCCAATATAAATCTGAACTTAGTGATTTAAGCTTTTTAAATCACCCTAAATAATTTAAAACAAAAAAAAATTTCAATTGTTCTCAGATATTATGCAACGCGATAGCAATAAATATATGATATTTTTTGTAAAAAATAATTACCAAAAAATTATTTTCTTCTGCGCCAATGATTGATATTTTGCCTATTAATGAATAAAATAACTTTTATTTCATTTGAACATTGAAATACATGCTAGAGCAATATAAGGTAACAGCAATACCCAGCTCACTGAACTGGGCTGTAATGTTAGTGTCAAATTCCATACGACGTTTTATATATTTATTCCTATGTTCGATGTATATAAGGGATATATATTTTTTGAGGAAAAGATATATCACTCAGAAAAGTAACCCACTCCAAGTCGAACGACGAGTTTTTATTTTAGCGATCTAAAATATTTTTACAACATTTCTACTTTCTGCGAGAAGTTATCCATTTAGTGGAATGATATGGAAACATTCAAATTGAAAATGTAACAAATCCATATATATTCAATCAAATGTGAAAAAAATATTAGTTTTTTAAATTTAAATAATTTATAGACACTAACATTACAAACAAAAACAAATTCCTATGTGGTTGTTGTTTAGTTGTATTTGTTGTAGTATTTACGTTACCTTATTTGCTCTACCATGATTGAAATAGGTCACGCACAAACTACTTTAAATTGTTACGTTATATGGAATAAATCTGTATATGATATAAAATGATATATAAGTAATGATATGATGATACAATTAGTGATAAACAAACGATTATGTAATTTTGGTTATGTCGTGTGGACCTAAAGCTTGTTTTCAGTTATATATACATATATTTGCTTACAGTGACTTCAAAAAATTGTCTAAAGTTCTTATAAATAAAAAATTTAAAAGCTTTTTGTTGCGGAAGCTTTTTTGTCGAAACACTTTATAATTAAGATTGTATGTAATCTTAGATAAAAACTCATCAAAATATGGTACTGGGATATGAGGTTGTAAAAAGTCATAACCCTAATGTATATATGTATGGAAATACAACATTAAAAATAATAAGCAACGAACGTGACCTTACAAAATCTGACCAATTAAATTCAAATTGTAAACTGCTGTTTATTTTTTTTCTTTGTGCAGCTGATTAATTTGCTCTCATTTGTATATTTGTACACTTGATTTATAAATATGTATATGGGAATAAACACTCACCCTTGTTTCAGGTGAAATAGGGCGAATATTTTGTAAGATATTGAAGCTTAAATGCCTTGGAACAAAAAATTTAGGAATTTGATATATTTTTCTTACTATATCTAGATTGGATCCTTTCATTTGGCCTAATCGGTATGTAATATTGTAAACAAGCAACCAAAATGAGAAATGTCACATTTATAAGAGTATTTCTAGTTATTAGATTTAAGGCTTTAGCAGATTGTCATATAAAGAATATATGGTTTTCTTGGTAGTGGCATTGCCCGGCCAACCTCCAATCCTACCTGTGGAAAAAATTTAATGCACTCAATATTCCATTGCAACGTCTTACAAGCACTGCACTAAAAAATACAAAATTCAAAAATTCCACTTATCTTTGTGTGGCCCAATAGAGTATTTGTACGCACTCCATTGAAATTACAATTTAGATTTGTTTTCTTTTTTCTTCCTCATTTTTAATATATTCCAACTTTTTAATAGTATTGTGAAGATAAACAATCAGATAATGGAATAAAAACTGGGTGGAAGGCAGAAAGACGGAATAATTTTACTTTGCAATGCATAGATTAAATCGTGTGGAAAGCTATTCCTGTCGCTATTCCAGTGCACAACTTTAAATCGTCTGCATCGCAAATGTCAGTGGCCCTACCATGCCATCCTCCTTTACAGCAGACACCCGCACATACACATGCATGTAACCACGCTAATATTGAAAACAGTGTTTTTTCTTGCAGATTTCTTCTTCGTAGAAAGTGGGGCTTGGGGGAGTCGAATGAAACGGTAGCAACGACAAACACATTTGTTATGCCGTAGATAGCCCCCAACTTGGTAGGAAGGTAGGTAAGTAACTCATTTGCAAAAACTTTTCAATATTACTACTTTAGAGATGGTTGGTTGTTGTTGCAGTGGTTTAAAAAGTACATCCACAAATCATGGTGATTTTTCAATCAAATGAACTGACTGACTGACTGAATAGCCGACTGCCTGGTTGGGTGACTGGTGGGCAAAGGAAACAAAAAAAGTACTTAGTTAGCGATTGGGTGCCATCCGAGTCGAGATGAGGAACTCTGATAGTTGTTTTTATGGCCATTGTTGTACAGAGTTAGTGTTGTTGGTTGTATGCAAATCCAATTGATAAATATCCGGTTGGACGAACGCAAGCGCTTATGAAAACAAAACAAATCGAACAAAATAAAATAGGTGGTAATTTCATCTGGAAAAGTTTTCCATTGCGAATGCAAGGAAGAAAACTCGTTACAAATTGTTTCTTAAAATGCGAATTAAAAGAATAAATACAAATTTAAAAAAAAATACCGCGAATAATTTGAATATCCCCATTGTTTTGTTGACATGTATGTGAAGCAGTGGTTGGTTCCCTGCAGCGTATTAGTTATTTTAATTTAAGGATATCATGGTGCGTATTGATCATTTTAAAACTACTTATACGCCTTGAATAGTGTATATGATACATGCCCAGCAAAAATCCTCATTACAAACCTCCTTTCCCACCCATTATTTTAACAAGGGCATGTCGCGCGAAATTTTTGGTTTTTTTGTAACCACTGAAATAAGTAGTCAGAATCTACTCAGTATCTACTTATTTCAGTGGTTACCATCTTTTCGCGCGACATGCCCTTGTTAAAATAATGGGTGGGAAAGGTGGTTTGTAATGAGGATTTTTGCTGGGATGTACACGGTGCGCCTGAACTAACTAAATGAAGGGTGCTTACACCTGGGAAGTTTTTGCGGATTCTGAAAGACCAATGTTCATAGATGAGAAAAATGAAAAAATCGCAGGAGGGCTTTTTCAATAAATTGCGATCAAAGTACATATTTTTTGGGTTTTTAGGTAATCGCGATTTTTTTCCTATCGAAATGGGATGAGAGAAAATTTGGTAGCAGTGAAAATTTTCTACTAGATTCACCTTTATGATATTTTTGAAAGTTTTCCCAGTTTTAAGAAAAAGAATTTCAAATTGGAACAAAGCCTCCTTATAAAACAATGCTAATTTTGTATGTACCTATTACGTCATAACAGCTCAACACGAAAGAGATTTAATTCAAATTCCATTATAAAATGACTTTCGCTTTAATAAGGCAAAAATAAAAGAAGAACAAAATCGAAGGATGCATTTTTAAATAAATCTCTGTCAAAGTTCACTTTTTTAGGTTTTCGCGACTTTCCTTAGAAACCACAGGTCCTATCGAAATGGGGCTAAAGAAAATGCTGTAGCTGTGAAAATTCTCATGAGGATTGATCTTCATGAGTTGTTCCTAGGCTTTACCATTTTTGAGATGTAGAAGTACAGGTCATATTTTTTTTGTTACGTTTTCACGTTTTTGCTTGAAACGGCAGGCTTTATTGAAATGGGACTAGAGAAAATCTTATAGCTATGAAAATTCTCTACAAGACTGGCTTTTGTATTTTTTCCTAGATTGTACCAATTTTTATACCCTCAGCATTTATGCTAACGAGGGTATATACACTTTCATACAGGCAAAATGTACCTCATCAAAATAATGGTTTAGACCCCAAGTATGTTTGGACCAAATGTGTTTCAGACAATTTGGAGTCGATTGAGCAATATCCGTCCGCCGTCTGTCTGTCTGGCTGAAGCGCACGATAACTCTCGAACGGACCAACCGATTCGATCCAAAATTTGGCTTTCGAAATATTTTGTCCCAACTTAGTTTAAGATCGAAGTTGGGTTATATCGGTCCACTTCTTCCGGTACCTCCCCCACAAAAGTTCGAAAATGTTCGGAAAATGAATTTCCAATATGGACTCAATAGGTCCACTCCTTCGGGTATCTCCCACACAAAATTTGGGATAAGTTCAGTTTAATACCTGCTCGCGAATCGCTTTGATTTTCGTTGCAACAACTTGTATTTGTTGCTTTCCATACGACGGTACAAGTTTCATCAGGGGCAAGTCCATACTTCCTGAGAAAATAACCTGAAAGATGCAAAAAACCTCTATGACACCATGTGTAGTGGATGGAGCGCAACATAACTCTCGAACAGATCTGCCGATTCGATCCAAAATTTGGCTTTCGAAATATTTTGTCCCAACTTAGTTTAAGTTCGAAGATAAGCCATATCAGTCCACTCCTTCAGGTACCTCCCCCACAAAAGTTCAAAAATATTCGAAAACATTGTGCACACGATAACTATTGAAGGGAGTGACCGATGTCATCCATACTTTGCACATCCTAATATATCTACCAGATATAGATCAGGTTCGAATATGGACTATATTTGTCTACTCCTTCTGGTACCTCTCACACAAAATTTCGGATAAGTTCACTTTAAGACCTGCTCTCGAATCACTTTGATTTTTGTTGCAGCGATTTGCATTCGCTACTTCCATTACGACGGTAAAAATTTTTTCAGGGGCAAGTTCATATTTTTTAGGAAAACAGGCCGAAAGGAGTAAAAAATGCCTATGTCACCATATGTGGCTCTCGGTGAGCACGATAACTCTCGAACTGTTCAACCGATTTGGTCCAACATTTGGTCTTCGTCATATTATTAGTCCGGTCAAAATAGACATGCGTATAAGGGGGAAATAGCAAAAATTCCCACAAAGCTGAATTTTGGTGGAGAGCTAGGGTTAGCCATTAGAAGCAACGTCCTAAAAGTCCCCATCGATCCCATGTGTGCAAAACAAGTTATTCGGGGTCAAAGGTCATTTTTGGAGGCATTATTCAGTTTTTTAAAATTTTCTCAAAAACGGTAGGACTTAGCAAGAGCCGGCTAAAGTAAAAGTTGTAGATTCAATAATTATCTACAAGAGTGGTCTTTATGATTCTTAAAAAAGACTTACCATTTTCGAGATATCGCGATCTAAAGGTCAAATAAAAAATTAGCCGCGTAATTACATTATGAGGCGAACCGGTTAAAGTAACGACACTATGTGTTAGATACTTCCGTAAGCTTTCAAACGATATCCACTTTGCAGTAATCGGTTCAGTAAAACCGGGTCCAAACCGGTTTTTAAATTTGGCCTTTCGGGTCGAATAACCGGCGAACCGGATCCGCAACCGTTGAAAATTATACATTTCCGTAATCAGCGCAACAAATCCTACCTTCGGACAAAACTTGAAAAAAATCGCAGAGTTTTCGTTGGGGTCGTTCCCGTTGGGCTTTCGATTTTACATGTGGGTTAAATGGGTTATTTTTGCATAAAATGACTCTAACATTGAATAACTCTACTAAACACGCTCCGATTTTGTTGGACTTTTTTTTTAGAAGATAGCTATAATTTCGCTCTTCAAGAAAATATATATTGTTTGGGGGGGACAAACCCGATTACTTCGCTTATTTTAGCCGGTTCTTCTGAATATGTGCATATTTCCCTTATAAGTGCATAAAAATCATGTGTTTTTTAGAACAGCTATATCTCAAGAATGGTTCCTTCTAGGAAAAAAATTATTAAGGCCAATTTGTAGATAATTTTCCTGTCTACAATATTTACTTTAGGCCCTTTTTGATTAGATCAACCGTTTTCAAAAAATAAATCCGAAAACCTAAAAAACCCTTAAAATTTGACCTTTGACCTCGAATAATTATTTTTGCACACATGGGATCGATGGGGACTTTTAGGATGTTGCTTCTAATGGCAAACCCTAGCTCTCCACCAAAATTCAGCTCTGTGGGAATTTTTGCTATTTCAATGTCTATTTTGACCGGACTATATATCCAAAAGTAGTTTCATGGGGCAATACCGGTCCACAACTTCCGGTACTTCTCCCCAATATTTAAAAAATGCCACTAAAATGGTAAGACGATATCACTTGAATGGGGCAACCAATTTGGTCCAAACTTTGGATCTCCTAATATTTTGTCAAAATTTAGTTTAACATCTATATCGGTCCTCTCTAAGGGTACCTCCCCCACATAGGTTCAACATTTGTGTCTTATATAATTGTTCCACAAACATCCCATATGGGACAAGGGAGACTTCTCTCATATCAATGAGTGCACGCCGATTCATATTAGCTCAATGATATGGGACCTACTTTTTATTGCCGAGTCCGAACGGCGTGTCTTACGACACCACTTGTAGAGAAGTTTTTCAAGGCTTAAATACTCAGGAAATGTCGCCAGCATTACTGAGGGGGAGTTTTGCCACCGTTGAAAATTTGATGTTGCTTGGCCTGGGATTCGAACCGCAGAACTTCTGAGTGCAAGGCGGACGTGCTAACCATTGCACCACGGTGGCCCCCATTTGTGTCTTAGTGCAGTTAATTCCTAATCCACATTTTTGTAAGCCAAAGGGCCACAAAATTCTGAATAGACCTTAAATATATTCGATCTGCCCGTAGGTGAAAGTTTCACTTCACATTGGCTGAGGGTATATATCTGTCGGCAAAGCCGACTGACACTTTTTTACTTGTTAGATATATAATTTTACGTTGGGAAATTGCAGTCATGATGTTATATAAGGAGGCGATACAGTAAGCGCATTGTCCCAAATATGAGCAAAAACTTCCAGGTGGAAGCATCTTCCATTTAAAGTTGGTTCGGTCGCATCGTGTGTATTTTTTATTCATTTCTCTTTTCGATTTAGACTAATAACACTGTGCTACAGTGAAAATTTGCAGGGGTTCTAATGCATAAATATGAAAAAAAAACCAAAAAGTTGAAACACAAAAAATGCCATAACGCATTCATTTTTCAACGGATTTTGTTGTTTTTCCCCATTTTGGAAAGCCAACTAAATTTCCTACTTGCTAACTGTAAATAATTGTACTGTTAGGTGTCATTTACGCAGCCTAGAGCACAAGGAAAAACATTTTACTGTTTTTTAATGCGTTTTTGTCACACTTAAACCACTATTAATTAGCCATTTGTTAACCAATTTTAATGGTTTATGGTTTGTTCGAAAGGCATTACTCTCCCCTTTATAATGAAAAGCAGTGTGTGCAAATCGGTTGTGGAAAAAAGAAGTAATGTCCGTTTAAAGTTGAAAATCCAAGAAAGCCCATTTTTCACCACATTTACGGTTATAAAATCAAAACCCGAAGTGACCCAAAGAAACCAAAGGTATTTTCGTCTTCTATGGACTCCCACAAAACCGAATTTGTGCATCAGAAATCCTGCAAAAAATGTTTGTCCACTTTTGTATCACAGTGTAATTAACATAAAATTTAACAAAGTTGTGTTGTAGTAATCAGTTCAGTAGAACCGGGTCTAACCCGGTTGCTAAATCTGGCTTTTCAGGTTAAATAACCGGCGAACCGGATCTGCCGCCTATGAAAATTATACATTTCCGTAATCAGGGAAAAAGATCCTACCTTTGGAAAAAATTAAAAAAAAATCGGAGAGTTTTCGTTTCAGTCGTTCCTGTTGGGCTTACGTTTGCTTACACACGTGTGGGCTTATAGGCTTATTTGACATTAAATTACGATTTTGTAGGATTTTTTTTAATGATAGTTATAATTGCGCTCTTTACGGGAACATACATTTTTTTGGGGGACAGACCCGGTTGCACCTGTTAGTTTAACCTGTTCGCCTGAATATGTGCATTAGGGCTATAGCCAAAAAATACCGTGGCAATACCATGTGCGGAATATTGTCCTCATAACGAAATCGGGTATCTAAGTTTGATTCGGTAAAAAAAATTCCGACAAGGATTTTAAAAGGCCTTTAACTAAATTTGTCGTTATAAATATTTTAATTTTAATTCTTGAATCAATATTTATATGTATGTACACATATAATTTATTCAGGCTGAAATAAACGCTTAATTATCGCAATTTCATCAAAATTTTGTATTACATATGTATGTAGAATCATCGATAACGCTTGAAACCATTAACCGATTTGGTTTAAAACGACGTAGTAATAGATTGTCTAAACATAGATCAAGTTCAGGTAGGAAGGTCTATATTGGAAAACATATTCAAGTACCTCCCTCACAAAAGGTCACAATTTTCGCTTAAATGCAGTTTAAGGGTTGTTCGAGGATCGTTGGGAAATATTTAACGAAAGTAGCGCTCCTGTTTTCAGCAATATAATGTTTCTCATGTGCAAGTCCATGCTTCTTGACATAATGTTCGTAAAGCTCTAACAAATCTCAGGTGATCAACTTAAGTGCCTGATAGCATTTAAAGAATCATTTTAAAAAGTATAATTTACTAACCCAAAACCTTAACTCAATTTTTTCATCGTTCTGCTTAACACATATGATCGGTTGTCATTGCCTCATCTTTTTAGTGTGGGCTATACTACGTGCAATAAAATGTACAACTGTATGGAAAATTAAATACTTATGGTGTCCACATATTATTTTTATTTCTTTATATCTTTAAAATTTCATCTGAACAAATTACCACATGTAGCATAACATAAACTGCCTGGTCAAAAAGCGAGAAGTCTAGTGATGTATTTATGTCGGTTTGGATGAATGAGTAATTCTAGGTCTTTTCTTCTGCAGCAATACTTTTCACTTAAGTGTAGTTAAGTGCTTATATGTTGTTCTTTTTTTTTTTTGTCTACTTTTGTTGCTGTTGTTTCCACTGCATTTGACAACAACAGCAACAACAACCTCAAACACAAAAAATATTGCATCTATTTTCTTTTATGCTGCTGCCTACATTTAAATATAGAATGTTGCTGTTACATCTACTTAAGAAACTTTTATTCATTCATTCATTTGTTGCTTCATTCATTCATTCATGGGAGCTGCCTGTTGACGGTTATGACTGACTGACTGAGAGGCAAGGGGAATGGACAAGAAGTAGGTACATTCATAATTTTGTTTTTATGGTTCATGATTCAAATGAATTGAAAAGACATTCATTGCAATTGTCCATGTGTAGCTGTTTAGAACAAAGCCTTGACGATGACAACAACAACAGTATCAGCCAGTGAATAAAAGGGAATAAGATTTACTTAAAACGGCATAGATAAGCCTTTTTTCAAATCTGAGTAGAATCTTCAATGTTTCAAATGTTTTTAAAGTAAAATTGTAGTAGCAATTGTAGTGATATTTTCTACTTTCATTGTCTGGTTTTACCTTTGGTGTACCCCTTATAGACGCTGAGATATTTCTTTGGAATAATATGTAAGTATGGGTCTACGATCATTATTTCGATGCCTTACAAACTTTTTGGCCAAAACCAACTTGTAATGCCATCCCCACATAGTGGTGTAGGGTATAACAAGTAAGAGAGGACTATAGCTGGACGGGGCAGACCATGTTCTCTACACCACCTCCTCTGGGCCCTGTTTTCCACGGAATTTATTTTATATGATTGCGACAAGTTATGTTATTGATATAATTAATTGTTTTTTTTTTCATCATTTATTATGCCCTCAGCATTTATGCTAAGAAGGGTATATAAAGGGTTCAACATTTCGTGGCTTCAAAAGAAAATGTAAACAAAACACATATAAAATATTTTTTCATGATATTTCTTTTTTATTATAAAGTTTGTACGTTTACATTACTCGTATGTGTGAAACACTACACAATTTAAATTAAAAATGTTACAAGCATTGATTCTTTTGAGGTAATTTTCTAACAATTTTTGACACATATGGGGCGGTATCTCAGCCATAACTTGACGAATGTTGGTTATTATACGTTAAAAACGTATAAACACGCATAAACACGGTGTTTCGCTTAGCCCCATAAAAAAGTCTAATGGTGTAAAATCGCATGATCTTGGTGGCCAGTTGATATCGCCACGACGAGAAATTAAACGGCCAGGAAATGTCTCCTGCAATAAACTAATATTCGCTCGAGTTGTATGGCATGTAACATCGTCTTGTTGAAACCACATATTCTCCAAGTCGTATTATTCAATAGCAGGCAAACAAAGTCGGTTATCATATGACTAGCTGGCAAACTATCGATAGTTTCGATTGCTATCGTTAAACGAACTTTACGTCGCCCAACATAACATGCTTTTTGGGTTATCTGTTGCGAATTATAAAAATTTTGGTTTGGAGTCAGATATAAGCAAATCTTTACTACAGACCAAAACGATAGTCGGACTATCGACAGTTTAATAACGCTCCGAATTGACAGTCTACAGTGACAGACGTTCCATCGTCGTTTTCAAAGAAGTAAGGTCAAATCACACCTTCGGACCAAACAGCGCAGTGAGTTTTTCTGGATGTAATGGCCTTTTTCAGTTACTTTAGGATTCTCAGAACCCCAAATACGACAAACGGATTAACCCATTTGGTCCAAAATTTGGCTTTGGAAACATTTTAGTTTAAGTACAAAGATTGGCCATATCGGTACTAATAGTAATATTTGATCTATACGATGCACACATAGATTAATTTCGAAAACGAGTGCCACCGTGGTGGAATGGTATACACCCCCGTCTTACACGCTGAAAGTCATGGGTTCGATTCAAACATTTTTCAGCGGTCGCAAAATACCCCTCAGTAATGTTGGCGGCGATTCCTGAGTATTTCAGCCATGTAAAAGTTCTCCACAAAGTGGTGTCTTAAGACACGCCGTTCGGACTCAGCGATAAACAGAAGGTCCCATATCATTGAGCTAATATGAATCGGGGTGCACTCATTGATATGAGAGAAGTCTCCCTTGTCCCTTCAGGGATGTGTGTAGAATAATTATTATAGACTATATCGGCCCACTCTTTCGGGTACCTCTAACACAAAATTTCGGAAAAGTGCATCTTAAGACCTCATCTCGAATCGTTTTGATTTTTCTTGAAACAACTGGTATTTGCTGCCCCCATTATGACGGTGCAAGTTTTTTCAGGAGCAATCCATACTTCCTGAGAAAATGGCCCGAAAGCTGTAAAAACTCGCTAAAGCACCATGTGAAGTGGACGCAGCTCACATAGCTGTCCAACGGATAAACCAATTCGACCCAAAATTTTGCCGTCGTAATATTTTGCGCAAACTTAAATAAAGTTCTAAGATGGGACATATGCACCGACAACTTTGGGTACCAAACCCACAACACTTTTCGCTAAAATGGTGCTCACGATAACTCTCGAAGGCAGTAACCGATTTGGTCCATACTGGGTACATCGTGATATTTCTACGAGATATAGATCAAGTTATAATATGGGTTATATATGTCAACTCCTTAGGGTACCTCCCACACAAAATTTCGAAAAAGTGAAGTTTTTGACCTCGTCTCGAATCGTTTTGATTTTTCTTGCAACAGGTTGACCTCAAGGCCACTATTACGATGGTACAAGTTTTTTAGTGGCAAGTCCATACTTCTTGAGAAAGTAAGTATACTCTCGAACCGAACACTGCGTTAGTCAACATTTTGCATATCGTAATATTGCTTCGAATATACAATTCGAAGGTGGTACGTATAGGTCCACTTCTTCCGGTACCTTCTGACCGATTTGGTCCAAACTTTGGATCTGGAAATACTGTGTCCAAACTTAGGTTATGATCAAAAGTGGGCCCCATTGGAAAACTCCTTGGGGTACCACCTACAAAAATGTTCAAAATTTTTGTTTAAATTTTCGAAGGCCCTTTAGAATTTTGTAAAATGTTCCAAAGGTCTAAATTGTATGGTGACCAACCGAAATAACTGGTTTGAGCGATATCTATCGAAACGAATGACTCCTAAAATCAGACCCACTTCCAAAATGGACTATTTTCCTTTAGGTACATCCCCCGCAAATTTTTTGACCTTTCATCCAAATCCATATTTTTGTCGGCAGTTCATACGCCCAAAATTCTGTAAACCTCCTAAATACATACGTTTTTTGATAAAGAAGTGTTTCAATTCACACAGGCTGAGAGTATATATCTGTCGGCAAAGCCACATTATATTTTTCCCTTGTTATTTAAATAATTTCGATTAAATGAGAGGTCAAGAGGTGGTTTTTAAGTTTCGAGTTCGAAATTTGTCAGAATATGGCCCCAGAAATTAAAATTTGGACCAAAAATTAAATTTTGATATTTTTCCCACAATAGTCAATGTCCAATTTCACACACTAAATAATGTCCGATCTCACGCTAAATACTATCAGATCATTATTGGAATATTCCTTGACCAAACCTCTTACTTCGTGCAAAAATGTGTCAGCATTAAAATGTAACTGCGAACAAACAATTAAAACTGTATATACTATGAGGTAACTACGTTATTTGACTACGTACATCAGCATAATTGGCATCAATGGAATGGTCAAGAGTTCCTCTTCCAAACAGAACTTACGGGGGTTGGAACATATTTTACAGGAATAAAGATATAGTTATACTAAAAATTTTACACGAAAGTTTTGGTCCATTTCACTCGCTAAATATTATCTGATCTTCATGTTAAATTGCAGGCTTCTTCTTTGTCGTAAATCCAAACCTTACTTAAAATTTCGTCTCGATCGGACCATTATAGCGACCTACAGAGCCTCTACATTATAGCGACCTACAGAGCCTCTACAAAATCGCATAAAATTTTTGTTTTGGTCAATTCCACCTCTTAAATATTTCACGATCACCACCAAAAACTAATCGTTTCTATTCTGGTGGCATCCCGACCTTCATACAAAATTTAGTGACGAATGGTCCATAATTGCCGCCTGGAATTAAATTAAAATTTTTAAAGAACGGACGAAGAAACATCTCAAAATCGCTTTATCTCGTCGAGATATGAATTTCGGTATACCACATGGGGGGTCTATGACGAATATTTCGCGGTGTTACGTGCATTTTCAGAAAAACAAACTTATAATAACTTTTCCACATTGTGGTGTAGGGTATAAATACTTGCAGAAGTGATATCGAATATCAAATGAATTTCATTGACTGAATAACACTGTAACCACTTTGCATAGTGGTGTAGTATGTATTTATTTATCACCCAATATTTCTTTATTGCAGCTCATAATATGATACATAATACTACGTTCTCAATTATTGTATCAACAATACTTCAAATATTAATACCTCAATTATTGTATCAACAATACTTCAAATATTAATACCACGGACTTTATTATAATACCGAATCTAAAGAGAATAATGCGTGTGAAGTCATTAGTCTTGTGGTAAAATAAAAGAAGCCAAGAGAATAGAACATGCCAGCATTAGGAGGTTAGAGAAGGACGGAAGAACAATATTTTTTCATAACTCTTAAATTAATTCACAAAATGCATTTGTTGACGTTAACAGATGCAGTTAGATGTGATATAACATGTGGACATATTATATGCTGGTGTTATGCGTATGCATGCATACTACATACATAGTTACTTGTTTATAAGAGTACCCCAGAATGATTTTCATTACAATGTGCCAGAAATGGCATAGAGGCGTAGCTAATATGTCACTATCATGATAAAGTATTAAGCGTCATATTCACACTCATTTATGTGCCCTGATCGGAAAGGTATTTTTCTGGTTCCAGGTATTATTCTTCATCCAAATATTTGTTTCCTTTATTATTATTACTTCAAATGCTTCTTATGCGTTTATCTGGTTTTGAGGTTTGTGGTATACTCTACCTTTGGCTGAAATACTCTAATGTGGACCACATAACATCATATGCTGCAGGTTCATGAATGCATTCATGTGGCTTGCCAGCAATTTATGCAATATATGTATGTATGTACTTTAAGCGTGTGTGTGCGTGATAGCAGTGTGTGCGTGTGATACATTTTTGAATTTGAAACTATGAATGTAAAGTGTAAAATATCTCAAGCATCCAAACACCTATTCGTTGTCTTCATTGTCTTGTTGCTGGTTTTGTTTGTCATCCGCATAGTGAAGAAGAAGAAGCCCTCCATTCAAGAAAACTGAAATTATTAGATGTATGAAAATCCCTGCACGCCCCGAAAAATAACTCCAGTATTAGGATTTTGTCTTCTTGTTGATAGTCTTGCATTTTATTTTCTTCTTCTTTGGTGTAATTCTTTACGGTTTCCCTCTTGGTGGCAACTGTTACAGTACTGTGTGAGCAATGCGCCAGTTGCAGTACCACTTGCTGTAGCAACTGCAAGCAAAATGTAATAGAAGAAGCAGATTTTGCTATTGCTGACTGACGAACAGGCAGCATTATGGTGTTTCTCTGTGAACATGTCTTGGCTGAATGACTGCACTCATTGCGGTTAGTTTTCTTGCTTGGCATTTATTTGTTGATTTCACAGCTTGGACTTTGAATTTCGAATGGTGAGAAACTTTGAGAAGTGTATTATTAAAAATGTTGATGTTGCGAATATTAGTGTTTAAATTTAAACAATTTTGAAATACGCCTATGTTAGCCAAACAGAATACACTGTGCGCCTTAACTAATTTTGAATGACAGGTGCTTACACCTGGGAAGTTTTTGCGGATTCTGAAACTGCAATGTTCATGATCAAAAACTAGAAAAAATTGATGGAGGGATTTAAAAAAAAAAAAAATCGATGTCAAAGTTCACATTTTTAGGTTTATTTTAGGTTTTCAGGATTTTGCTTTGAAGCGGCAAGTCTTATCGAAATGGGACTAAAGAAAATGTTGTAGCAGTGAATATCCTTTACATTATTTTCATTAAGTCCCATTTCGATAAGACTTGCCGTTTCCAAGCAAAAACATGAAAGCCTAAAAAACCCTAAAAATCCCTTCGGCGATTTTTTCTTGTTTTTGGATTTTTCTCATCTATGAACATTGCTGTTTCAGAATCCGCAAAAACTTGCCAGACGTATGCGGTTTTCATATAAAGTTAGTTAAGGCCCACCGTGCATGACATTGTTTTATAAGGAGACTATACTGGTAATGCATTGTCCCTAAAATGGTAAAACCTAGGAAAAAGTCATAAAGGTCAATGTTGTAGAGAATTTTCACTGCTACAACACTTCTTTAAACCTAGTACAATAGAACTTGCGGTTTCCAAGAAAAAAAGTGATAAGCTAGAAAACCTCTAAACATGTGAACTTTGAGCGAGATATATTTGAAAATCCCTCCGGCGATTTATTTTTTTCATTTTTCTCGTCAATGAAGATTGTAGTCTCAGAATCCGCTAAAACTTCGCAGGTGTAATCACCTTTCATTTAAAGTTAATTAAGGCGCACCGTGAATAATGTCAATATTACCGATTTCAAATGTCAGTCAATGGTTTCTTCTTCTATTCCAAGACTAAAATCAAAAATATTATACTGCCTCAATGAAATTAAAAATGATTCCCCATGAACGCTCCAAAGAGGCAAAAAAGAATATCATGTCGTTTTAGGTTCGGTTAATATGACAAACGTTCACGTGGCCACCATAGATGGTATCAATGGTGATATTTTAGCAGGAACTAAGAAGTTCATATTTCGACAAAAAATAATTATGTTGATATATGGGACAATGTGCACTATCTGATGTCGAACAGAAGTACTAAATGCAAGAACGTGAGGGTTTAATCCCTACCGATTCAAACGAGATAGATAGGGAAATGTTCCAATTGTTAACCATCAAAGCTCAGTTTCCTCAACATTGATTCGCATAGACATCGAGGGAGAAATGACCTTTTCTAATCGTGAAAAACCCAACTATTTTGGTAGGTATATGACGTTGTAGACGTAGCACGTCAGAAATGTATTTCATTTAGGTCTAGGGGGCCATATCTGGTGGCCACAACTAGTAATTAAGTAACTGCATATAGATCATGAATGTGTTGTACGAACGTCATGACTTTAATTTTTTTCTTTATGGTTCGCATCGCCGGTTATCAAAGGCTCAAACCATAAGAGCCATATACAGATAATTTATTTTTTCATCTTTTTCTCGAACTTCCCCAACCTACCTCTTCTAATTAAAGAACAAATTTCCTAGCTATCATATGCTTTATATGTTTGTTTTTGCTACGTTTGTCTGTGTGTATATTTCCAATAGAGTAATGTAGCGCAACAGCACCGTCACCAGTTCTAGCTATGCAAAAAGGAGATGAAGATGAATAGCCAAGTATTTTGAATAGTTTAAGGAAGTTTACTTTTCACAAGACAAGACGAAAACGGCCAAAATCCGAAATGAAAACATTGCTAGCAAGGAAATTCATGGCATAGAAAACAGAACCACAACAGACAGCACAAGCGAACAGCAGATGTAGTTGGATCGGAGTTGAGTAAATGAATGAGAAGCACCAACCGAAGCTGAAATACAAATGTGAGGCTATTAATATAATTCCTCACTTTGTTCTTTGCCAAAATATTTTTAGTCGCCAAAGCGTCAACAATTATCCAAAGTGCAACTAAATCAAAAAAAGGAAACAAAAATGGAAATGAAGCCACAGCAATTCTTTGCATGCACACGCATACACACAGCCAGACACACACTCCCATTCGATCAAAGAAGCACTTCTTTGCAGATAACTGCATTAGATATTGGAGTTTATCCATCATTCTAATAAACTCAATTTCCCAACAAGGTTAGCAAAGTGAATGAAGTCATATAAATCAATAGAAATAAATCGATATATAATATTTGAGATTCTGTGGTTCTTTCTTGAATATCAACAAATTTCTAACAATATGGAATATACATAAAATAAAATTTAATATATGCTAATATATTTCACACAAACATCTTAGCTCATATCAGGTTCAACTTTCAATTAACGAAGATCTGTTCATATGTAGTACAAGTGTTGTTAGCTGAAGGGTTTAATTGCCGCTTAAAACGGACTAAATTTTATTCAATAATAATTTGCTATATTTATGTAGCCTACTCTAATTGTTTTAATGGATGGCCGAAGCAACGTCACAATCAACATTAGTATATCACCCTTTAATTATCTGTCGTGACAATGTTGCAGATCCATCTGTTGGCTCATTTACAATTTCTACACATGAATAATTTTCACCAACATGAGATTTGAAAAAAAATATTGGATATGCATAAGTGTTGGAATTTACACTTAGAACAACAAGCCAAAAAAATGTTTTAGTGTTCTGCAAATTCTATCAAATCTGCTGAATACAATTTATTATCAATACGGTAAGCAACAGTTCACCGGAAATTATTGTACTCTTTATAGCAGGGATTTGCAGGAATTTTAAAGCGTGCTCTATTTGGTGAATTTCCACTGACTGTACTCTCAGTTCGTTGCCTTATAAAATCTGGAAGCAACAATCATTAAAAGATTATGAAGACTGCAGGGTTTGGGGAAATGGATTTAGCAGTCCTTGTACGAGGGCTGCACGAAAACTACGTGGCCTAGGCAACACCGCGTATTGCCAGGCGCCACATGAATTTTTTTGGATAGCTTGACAGTTTTTAGTCTAGACTTACTCAGGACAGTTTGTCGTACGACGATTTTATGTGTTGTTTACAGTGAATGGAAAAAAATCACTTTGCAAAAAAAAATTGACGTAGATAATCACCGCAAGAGTGTATCGATCAAACTAAATCTTTGTATGTCGACAAAGAACCATCCTATAGGTCTATAAAAAACAGGTTTAATGAATTCAACCGTGGTCGGCACTCTCCAAAAAATGAACGCCGTGAGGGTCGCCCAAAATCGGTCGTTGTGCCAGAAAAAATATGCCGTGCATGAACGGATAATGCGAGATCGCTATGTTAAATACCGTGAGATAGAAGCATCTTTGAGAATTTCTTCCACCAACTAGCATCGTACAGCCCTGACTGGGTATCCAACGATTTCATTTGATTGCAGTACATCAAGAAAAAAGGCTTGGTCAACGATTTTTGTTACCTGAAGATGGTGTGCGAGTAAAAGCGTTCATAAACCATGTTTTGGAGGTGTTTCAATCGGAGTGGAAAAAGTGCTTCGCCAATTAAATCGATTTTGATGGTAAATATTCGGGTTTTCATTGTTAGGCCAGATAGTTACCGTTCAGCCCTCGTATAGTTACAGTATATGTAAATGTCATATGACATGAAATTTTCCATAGTTAAATATTCACTAATATGTGGAATATTGGAGATTTTCCTTACGCCATTTATTCTGTGCGTCCACCCCAGCAAAAATATAATAAAATTACGTCTCCACATTGCCTCCGTAGGTAGATATGGAATGTTTTTATTTCGTGTCATATGACATTGATAGATAGTGTAAACTACCTCTAAATGTTTGTGTGTTATGTCCGCGAAGTTTTTGAGAGTTATGTTCGCGATTACATAGCTGTTCACTGACGGGGAATTTTGGGAATTTTGTACGCAGGAGGTATATCCGGACACTTGAATGGTGACGTGACATAACTCCCAATAGTTATAACCCTCAAATCAAGTTTTGTCTGCATTTGATGTTGGACATAACGTCCAAAACTGCAGGAACCTGTGTCCGATGTTATGAGGTGTATATAACATTCATTGGGATGTCAAAGTCCACGCGTTCACAATTTTCTCTGTCTTACAAATCTTTAAATGTTAAAAGATGATGTAGAGGACCAGTCCTTCATCTAAAGTGAATAATTCCTACGGAAGACGAAGACAGGCAGACCAAAAAAATTTGCATACGCTTAGAAAAAACATATGACCGGTGACAGAAAAATTATGTTGGGCGATTTTAATGCAAAATTGGAATGAAGAACATCATTAGCTCAACAGTCGGGAAATTCAGTCTCAACAATGACACATCTGACAATGTATTGAGGCTGATAGCCTTCGCAGTGGCAAAACATGGTAGTTAGCAGTACCAGTTTTAAGCAACAAAATCGACTCGGATAACAAACTTATTGCAGCAAAGATACGTAGCCGATTGAACGTAACAAATAAAGTACGAACAGACACAGCAGGGAAGTTGGACATTGGTAAGCAGCAATCTCAATAGATAGGCACAGCATATTGTAATCAACAATTGTTTAAAGCACCCCTCGTTTCGATAACATAACAGCACAGTGGCAAAGTATTGCCCACTCCATGTAAACAGCCGTAAAATCCGCACTTGTATACCAGTGACGTCAACGAAGGAAGTCATGGTACGACCAGGTCTGTCGTTCTGCTTCTGAAGAGAACAATGCGTCATATATCGCTACTCTAATATCAGTAGCAACGCATGTGCACGGGAGGGGTATCGGGACAAAAGGAGAGATGAAAAACATATTTTCCGTAGAAAAGGAAAAGCCAGATGTTCATAAGCCAGAATAAACTTTGAAATTTCTACCAAAGAGTGAAACATCAAACTCATGGCTTTGGTACAGGCACATTCTCCTGCAGAGGCGAGCCAGGTAACCTGATAACTGATACTAGAGAAAACTTATTGAGCCCGGCCAAGATAAAATAAAGACAGCAATGAACCTGCCGAAGAATAATAAGACCGAAGAATAATAAAACCTGCCGAAGGGGTATCGGGACAAAAGGAGAGAGGATAAACATATTTTCCGTAGAAAAGGAAAAGCCAGATGTTCAGAAGCCAGAATAAACCTTGAAAGTTCTACCAAAGAGTGAAACATCAAACTCATGGCTTTGCTATAGGCACATTCTCCTGCAGAGGCGAGCCAGGTAACCTGATAACTGATACTAGAAAAAACTTATTGAGCCCGGCCAAGATAAAATAAAGACAACAATAAACCTGCCGAAGAATAATAAGACCGCGGGAGCCAATGGCTTAACAGCCGAACAGCTCGGACGGAGGCGACACGCTGATATGCATTATCTGGCAGGAACATAGCGTACCCGAAGATTGCAACGTGAGCATCATATATCGCTTCCAGAAGAAAATACACAAGACGTATGCTCAAACTACAGCAACAAATATATGTTTGGACCCAAATATAATATGTGTGGACCCAAACATTTATTTGTTTGCAGTAGTCCCTAACATATCATATCTTTGGATCCAAACATATATTTGTTTGCACCCAAACATATATATTTGTGAACTGCATTTTTTTCTCCGTGTAGACATGTCTGAATTTGATATTCCCAAAAAGCTCATTCGGCTTTACATGATGACACTTACTGATACCCGGTGTTCAGTCAAAATAGTAAAGAATCTCTCCGAACAGTTTAGCACTAAAAGAGGTTTCAGATAAGGAGTCAGCCATTCTGTGGCCTCTTACTACTGCAAACGGTTTACGAGATGCAAACTTTTAAATAAATTTCACAATATACACAAATAGTCACATGTTACTTATGCGGACGAAATCGACATCATAGATAGATCAGTAAAGGAATTAACTGATACCTTTAAAAAGTCGAAAGATAATCTGTCAATGTGGGTCTGCTAGTAAAATTCGATAATATCAAGTTGATGGTATCGACGCGCAATGCCTCCACAGAACTCACACCAACTGTGGAAGTTGGTTCTTAAATATAATTTTGTGGTAAAGACTTCGTCTACCTCTGCACAGCTATAAACAATACAAACAATATACGAAGAAGAATCGTATTGGTCAATAGATGATATTTTGGCTTAAGTAAGCAGTTTACAAGCAAAGCCATATCACGTCAAACAAAAATAACACTTTACAAAAAACTGATACTACCCGTTCTAATGTATGGTTCGGAAGTCTGGGTACTTACGCAAGTAGACAATGCAGTGATTGGTGCGTTTGAGAGAAAATTTCTTTGTGAAAGCTACGGGCCGATATGAGTTGACGGTGAATATCGACGTCCCACAGTGTGGCCAAATTCAATATTTTGTTCCAAAAATACAAAAAAAAAAATTCGAAAATTCCCAAAAATTGTACATGAAGAGATAGAAAACATGCTAGCTAAAAGAGAAAGGCAAAAACATCTGTGGTTGTACCGTTATATTTGAAGAAACGGTTCATATAACATGACCTTATTTTCGTAAAAACAAACACTCAAAATCTCAAGGAAATTTAATGGAAATTTTGCTATCCGATAGTATGAAGCCTAGAAGTATTTAGAAGAAGTAATTAGAAGTAATTGTATTTGCGTTACTCTTTTATAAAGTAACCTGATTTGCTTTGGAACCTTTTTAAGTGTATGTTTATAATTAGTCCGTTTTTGATAGGATATAACTAAAAACTTTCATGGTGTGCTGAATTTCTAATCGTGCACAAATTTAGAGGAGCGCCTCTGGGCTACAAACCCCCTATAATGTTAAAACCCTATTTTATGTATTTTCAGGATTTTACCTACAACAATCTATCTGAAAATTAAAATATAACGCTTTCTACGAATAAAATATCTCCATACCAAAATTTGTCAATATAGGTCCACGTTTTGATATAGTCCCCATATAACGGCACAGCCTGACTTTAGGTATTTTCAAGTTTTTAGCTACATTTTCGTATCGAATTTGCTTTATTTTTGCATTTAGTGTACCTATTGGTCAACAAACTTCCCAAAAAATATTGTGAACCTAGGTCCACGTTTTGAAATAGCCCCCATATAACGTTACCACCCGATTTTAGGTATTTTGGAGTTTATAGCTACATTTTCCGCCCTAATTAGCTATAATTTGGCATATAGGGTTCGTAATGGTCAAACAACTTGCCCACGAAAATTTGTGGACATAGACCCATGCTTTGGAATAGCCTCCATATAACAGTACCGCCCGATTTTAAGTATTTTGGAGATTTTTGCTACATTTTCTAACCAAATTAGGTATTGAAGGTTCCGAAAATTGTTGGCATAGGTCGACGTTTTGGAATAGTCCCACAGGAATAACGACACAGGTTTATTTAGATAGTTGTTATAATATGCCAGCAACTGTTCATAAGGTGTTACTTCATGGAAAAGCTATAATAGAAACATGTCTACTTCCTATTGGACAACAATCGAAAGAGGCACAAGGGTACATGGAAATATCGCCAGAACTTTACGTGAATGATTTTCAGAAAAGCTTTATCTTTATCCGTTTAGAAAATATAGACTTTTGTATAAACCACGAGCTGTATCGCCTATACAACGACAGCATATTGAAACATATCGAGATACAATGATTGCATTAGCTGGACCGCACCATGGGAATAAGACACTTAATAGTTATAAGTCCCAACAAATTTTGGGAGTTATGTCTGGGTTCATTGATGGGCATAAATTCCCAAATCTTTTTGTAACGCGTATATGGTCATATGCATATCGAGATGTTTATTTGTTGGGTGTTTCACAGTGGAGCGAAGTTTTTTTACAAAGCTGTTTTTGTTAGCTCTAGTTTTGCAATTCAGAAATCATATTACTTTCAGGATAACATTTTTCATTGATAGCATTGGTCAAAAAAATGAAAAAAAAATTGTTTCTTTTAAATTTTTGGGTTTCTAACACTAACTCCCTATTAGCTCTAGTTTTTGAGGTCTAGCTTAGATTTTCGTTATCCTTTGTCACCAAAAATACGTTTTCGGCACTTTTTTAAAGACGCATTTGTTAAAAAAATTGCTGTGCTCGATTTAAGAAACAGTTTTTTCTATATTCATCGTGAATATATGATGGAAAATATAGATGACCCATATCGGACTTTGAAAAAATCTTTTGCATGGGAAGACTATGGTTATCGTCCAGTGAAAATAAATATAAACAAGTAAAAAAGGGTCAGTCGGCTTTGCCGACAGATATATACCCTCAGCCAATGTGAAGCGATACTTTTACCTCCGGACAGATCGAATGTGTTTAAGGTCTCTTCAGAATTTTGTGGCCCATTTTGGACATTTTAACTAGCCTACAAAAATGTGGATTAGGAATTAACGGCACTAAGACACAAATGTTGAACTTTTGTAGGGCAGGTACCCTTACGGAGGACCGATTTGGGCCATTTTAGTAGTTAAACCAAATTTTGATAAAATATTAGGAGATCCAAAGTTTGGACCAAATTGGTTGCCCCATTCAAGTGATATCGTCCTAGCATTTTAGCGACATTTCTTAAATATTGGGGAGAAATACCGAAAGTTGTGGACCGGTATTGCCCCATGAAACTAAGTTTGGATATAATATGACGAAGACAAAATGTTGGACCAAATCGGTTAAACAGTTCGAGGGTTATCGTGTTCTCCGACCGCCACATATGGTGATATAGGGGTTTTTTACACCTTTCGGGCTGTTTTCCCAAGAAATATGGACTTGCCCCTGAAAAAACTTTTACCGTCTAATGGAGGTAGCGAATGCAAATCGCTTCAACAAAAATCAAAGTGATTCGAGAGCAGGTCTTAAAGTGAGCTTATCCAAAATGTGAGAGAGGTACCAGAAGGAGTAGACAAATATAGTCCTTATTCGCACCTGATTTATATCTGGTAGATATTTCAGGATGTGCTAAGTATGGATTACATCGGTCACCCCTTCAAGAGTTATCGTGCGCCAAATTTCTCCGAACATTTTTGAAGTTTTGTGGAGGAGGTACATGAAGGAGTGGACCGATATAGCCCATTATCGAATTTAAACTATGTTTCGATAAAACATTACGAAGGCCAAATTTTGGACCGAATCGACATATCCGTTCGAGAGTTATCTTGCGCTCCAACCACTACACAAGGTGTCATAGGGGCTTTTTGCACCTTTCCGGCCATTTTCTCAGGAAGTATGGAAGTATGTTGTTGCAACTAAAATCAAAGCGATTCGAGAACAGGTCCTAAACTGAACATATCCGAAATTTTGTTTGGGAAGTACTTGAAGGAGTGGGCCGATTGAGTCCATATTGGAACCTCATCTAAGTCTGGTAGAAATTTCACGATGTGCAAAGTACGGACCAAATCGGTTACTCCTTTCAAGAGTTATCGTGCCCACAAATTTTCCGAACATTTCCGAACTTTTGTGGGGGAGGTACCGGAAGGAATGGACCGATATAGCTCATCTTCGAACTTAAACTAAGTTTGGACAAAATATTACGAAAGCCAAAATTTGAACCGAATCGGTTCATCCGTTCGAGAGATATCGTGCGCACCAGCCAGACAGACAGACGGAAGGACATTGCTAAATCAACTCCAAATTGTCTGAAACACATTTCGTCCAAACATACTTGGGGTCTAAAACCATTATTAAGATGAGGCACATTTTGCCCGTATGAAAGTGTATATACCCTTTCGAGCCTAAAGGCTGAGGGTATAAAAACAAGTAAGAACGGCGTTAAGTTCCGCCGGGCCGAACTTGTTATACCGTCCACCACAAGTTGTATTGAAGTAAAATGGAATAATTAGTTTCCTTTCGTGTATGAAGAAGACTTAATACTAAATTTCAGCAATTTCGGTAAAACAATGTGAGGCACCGTTCTATGGAGGCTATTTCAAAACGTCGATCTATACCGACAAATATCTGACCGAATGTTTTTAGACTCACTTAGACTAAAACTTAAAAAATACTGAAAATCAAGAAGTACGCTTCTATGGGGATATAGGAAGACGTGGACCTATACTGGTAATACTCTTCTGGAATATTTTATAAATCTTGGAAGACTAAATAATGAATTTCTGCAATTTCGGTGGGATATTGACGTCACAATCTTCAGTATTACGAAAATCGGGAGGTACCGTTCTAAGGGGGCTATATCGAAACGTGGACCTGTACCGACGAATTTTAGTGGGAAATGGGGAAATATGAAAGCGGGGACCTGTACATACAAATTTCTGGCGAACAGTTTTATATTACATTGAAGACTAAATACCAAATTTCAGCCATCTTGGTAGAATATTGATGCCACAACCTCCAAAATACGGAAAATCGGGAGGTACCTTCCCATGGGGGCTATATGAATGCGTGGACCTATACCGACAAATTTAAAGGGGAAGTTTGAGTACCCCCAACGAAGTCTAAATACGAAATTTCAGCCATTTCGGTGGAATATTGAGGCCACAACGTTCAAAATACCGAAAATTGGGAGGTACCGTTCTATGGGGGCTATATGAAGGCATGGACCGAAACCAACAAAGTTCTGGGGGAAGTTTTATACCACCAACGTAGACTAAGCACCAAATTTCAGCCATTTCGGTTTGATAATGAAGCTAAAACCTTCAAAATACCGAAAATCGGGAGGTACTGCTCTATGGGGCTATATGAAGGCGTGGACCGATACCGACAAAATTCTGATGGGAGAGTTTTATACCCCTAAAGAAGACTACGTACCAAATTTCAGCCCTTTTGGTAGGATAATGAAGCTAAAACCATAAAAATACCGAAAATCGGGAGGTACCGTTCTATGGGGGCTATATCAAAACGTGGACCGATATATCCCATTTTCAATACCAACCATCCCGCAAGTAATAAAAACTTCAGTACCAAATATCTTGATTTCAACAGACAGACAGACGGACATTGTTAAATCGACATAGAATTTTATGCTGATCAATAATATATATACTTTATAGGGTCTCCAACAAATATTTCGATGTGATACAAACGGAATGACAAATTTAAATATACCCTCCATATAATGGTGGAGGGTATAATAAGGTGTAACAAGGCATTGAGAATATCATGATGACTGCTAATTCTGCGTTGAAATATTGGCAAAATAATAAAAAATCTTAAAAATAAAAACAAAATTTTAGTTTTTATTTCTCTCTGACCTCGAGCCAAAAAAGTAAGAAAAAGATAATTTTTACATAATTAAATAAATATTAAAATTCCTTAAATCAAAGGATATATTTTCTAATTTACCTAGAACATTCATGACATATTTAATTGAAAATATTAGCAATACTTACCCTGGATCATTTGGCACCTCGGAAGGTGATGCCAATTCCTGTTGAACAGTTGTGGTTTGCTGTTGATCCATTTTCATATCCATGGTGATGTTGTTAGTGATGACGATGATGACAAGTAGAAAAAATACAGATTCCCTTTGAACAAATGGAGAATGTGCTTTGACTGTGAGTGTGTGCGTTTGTTTAACTGACCTAACAATAAATAAGCCACACTTGTTATAAAGTGAGGGGTAGCACTTTTGATCACTTTTATTACAATTTTTTGTTATAATAATTTAACTTTAAATATTTCAACTAATTTTGCGCAATTTTACAAAAAGGCAACACTTTGATCACTTAACTAGATTTTATTTATTTTTTATTATTATTACTATTATTCTGGTTTTGAGTAAACTTTTTTTTTTTTGTACGGTTCTAAAGCGGCACAATACACGACGATTACACAAAGGCTTTTTTTAGTTTTTTATTCGAATAAAAAATTGAAAATGAATTAAATTAGTTATAGATATTTAAAAGACGGCAAACAATAGATGATGTTGAACAAATTTACGTCTGGTCTTATTCACTTTAAATTTCAATTTTTATTTATTTTCTATATTTTTGACAGATTTGTTTAATTGCTTGCAAACAATTTTTCTAAGCAAACAATACAATTATTTGAAAAGTAGATTTTGTTTTATTGAATATTTTCAATTACTGGCTTAGCTATTTTTATTTATTTCTTTTTCAAATACAAAAAAAACGAACACACTTTAGGACACTTTCCGACGATGAAGAGCAAAAGTGTCGAATAGCAAAGATACAGAGAGGGTAGTGAAACAAGCGACAGATAGTAGATAGTGCATATGATTTACGACTTTTCCCAAATGGAATTTTCTTCAATTATTCGAAATGTAATGGAAATTCGACGTATTTGTATAAATTTAGCACTTTGTTGCTTCTCTTAATGTTGTTTGTTAAAATATTTTGTTGTTTTATTTGTTGATTTGATGTAGTTGTTTTTTTTCTGATTCGTTTTCTCTTCTTATTCGTTTGTTTTATTTTGCTATGCAATTTTAGTTAAGTTTAGTTGACTATAAGGCGTGTTTGTTTTGCAATTTGATTTTTCTGTTGTTGTTTGTTGGTGTTTTTCTTTGCAATTTTGTGTTGTGTTGTGATCTACCTTTAAAGATTCTAAAGACTACAACTACACTGCCTAAAAGTAAAAAAAAAAAACATTGGTAAATATAAATAAAACATTTTGTTGAGCACGAAGTCCAAACTAGAAATTAGGCAGGGTTCTTCTTGAGCGACGAAATTTAACGAATTTAAACAAATTTGGTTCAAACCCAGTAATTCCAAATATGATAAAGGCATTAAACTCGATACCAATCATTACATTCATTTACATTCAAAGTCTAAATGAATTACAAATTAATTAACAAACAGACCCATGTATCATTTCTTTTTGGGAGTTGAATGCAATATGAAGAAGCTTCCACTAATCAGTGGTTCCTATATATACGTGTACATTAGAGTGGTTTTAAAACAATGGTGAGCGAAACAAAATTTAAGAGAATATAAGAGAATCTAACGTTTGCCTTTTTCTTGGTTTTTCTAAATTGTTTTTTATTTGTGAAAATGTAATTTTAATCTAAAATCGTGCTTGAAATTAATTATTAAATAATAATTACAAAAAATACTTAAACGTCTAAGTGTTGTTGAATTAATTAAAGTAAGAGTATCTTACAGCAGCCACCAGTGGATGCCTGTGCACATGGCTGTTTTAAAAAATCGATGTTGGATTTTTTATGCGGCACCACCCTAAAGTGTTTAGTTTTGTTAGATTTTAAGATTGCCAAAGTTTGAGCACAATCGGAATATGTTAAAACGTGCCACTGTGGCCTCAAATTTTCCATAGTAATTTGTATGGGACCAAATGTAAATGTTCACGAAATTGCTCTAAAGACAATATTTATTGTCCAATCGAAGAGCCATTTTTACTAGTTCACTACTGTGGCTAAAGAAATACATACAATGTTTACTATTTTGTTTTTTTTTCAGAATTTTTACTCGTAAAACAACCTTATATTTCAATGTTTAACTAAATCAGTTAAACATTGTATGTAAAATCCTGAATATACATGAAATCGGGTTGTACCGTTATATTGGCGTCGCACAGTGTTGCCGCTTCCATACGAAAGTGGACAAAAATAGAAGGAGTTGACCTAGGTTGATGAATTTTTGCACAAGTACTTGTAAGGGCATAGGAATGAAAAATTTCTACTTTGGTCCATATCGGTTCAGATTTGGATATAGCCCCATATATATCTTTCTCCGATTTTGCTATAACTCGGTCAATTTTGATCGAATAGCCTTCAAATTTAATATGTAATATTTTCTTAGGCCCCTGAGTAGCTCTACCGATTTTCACAAAAATCGGTTCAGATTTGGATATATCCCCCGTATATATCTTTCCCCGATTTTGCTATAACTCGGTAAATTTTGATCGAATAGCCAACTCTGAACCGATTTTTACGAAAATTGGTGTAGCTATTCAGGCACCTAAGAAAGTATCACATATCAAATTTGAAGGCTATTCGATTAAAATTGACGGAGTTATAGCAAAATCGGGGAAAGATATATATGGGGCTATATCCAAATCTGAACCGATTTCTACTCAGGGCTACTCAGGGGCTTAAGAAAATATTACGTATCAAATTTGAAGGCTATTCGATCAAAATTGACCGAGTTATATCAACATCGGGGAAAGATATATATGGGGGCTATATCCAAATCTAAACCGATTTTTGTGAAAATCGGTAGAGCTACTCAGGGGCCTAAGAAAATATTACATGTTAAATTTGAAGGCTATTCATCAAAAATTGAGCGAATTATAGCAAAATCGGGGAAAGATATATATAGGGGCTATATCCAAATCTGAACCGATTTTTGCTAAAATCGGTGAAACTACTCAGGAGCCTAAGAAAATAACACATACTAAATTTGAAGGCTATTCGATCAAAATTGAACGAGTTGTAGCAAAATTGGGAAAAGATATATATGGGGGCTATATAAAATCTGAACCGATATATCTCAGAAGTTTGCAAGGATGGCCAGAATGTTTTTACACATTTTGATTTGGAAGATATGTCCAATTAACGGAAAACAGGAGCCAAGGTGGCAATAGGTGGCAATCAAAAGATCTGCTCTACAAAATATTAAGAATTTTGAATTTTTTTTTTCAAATTTAAATTTTGATTTCTTGGGCAATGTACCGTGCCCATGTGCAGTTAATGTCAACTTTTTGTACAAAAACTTTATATTTATAGCCCACTCACCAAATCCCCACCCAAAACTTTTAGTATTATCAACAAATTTTAAAGAAAATGTTATTTTAAATGTCGCCTTATTTGCATATGATTATCGCCTTAGATTACCTGGGAAATATTTTTCATATTTAAAGAGCTATAACTTCATTATGGATGCACATATCGACAAAATTCTTTCAGATACCTTGTATCGGATGTGTTTACTGTAAGAAAAAAATATAAACATATGTAAAAGTTAACATCACATTTTTTGATTTTTGTCCACGCGGCAACACTGTGCGTCGCACAGTGTCACGTCCGTGGCCAACACCAAGTACTTCGGAAAACAAATTTATTGATGAAAATTGAAAGAAAATATTTAAATTTGAAGGAATTTGAATTATAGTATTGATATGTCAAGTAGTTGAAGGTTCAAATCCGATAATTGTTGGAAATATGTATTTTGTCCTTATTTTACTAAAACTAATAACTTTCATTATGTTCCAATATTTTTATATTTAAAGTAATGGTCGTTCTAATAGTACTTTTAACCGTTGCTTAGTATGTAATAAACTTGTTTTTACTTTTGTTTGGAAGTAAATAGTGATCATATGGTGTTTACAGTTACCCAAGTCTGTGGTACTTAGTACATCGGATTTGTGAACCAAATTTTAAAATTAGTGGAGTGGGAAAATTTTTGTATAAAAGTGTATATCGGAATTATTTGCTGTTTGAGTTGTGAAAAGTGAGTACTTCAAATGTATGAGTCGTTCAGTGCACACATCGATTAACTCCACTTTTTGAAAAATCTTAAATTTTAGTGTCAAAACCCTAGACATAGTCATAAGTTTTTATATTAAAAATAACTTTCCTGACTAATGAAGATTAGCACCTTTAAATTACAAATTAATAATGGCAAGTATACAGATTTACAATGGCAAACATACTTTTCATCATAGCTTTTCTCAATTTTTCGTTTTATGGAGTTAATCGATGTGTGCACTGGGCGGCTCATATAAAGGTGTTAGCTGCAGAGTTTTGTAGATGAACATGTTATTTATATTTTTCAGTGGCCACCTTATTAAGGGGTTACCCCCTTTTTTACAAAGCGTTTTGCAGTGTCGACAAAGCTCATAAACGAATGGACCGATCATAATATATGTTTGTGGGTTATTAAGTACCTAATAATCTTTTCATTAAACGAGGGAATTTTAAAATATCAATTTAAAAAAAAAATGGTGGACAGGCAAAGTCGAAATTTCTATTTGTAACAAAAAATGGACCGTTTTTTGGCCATTAATCGGTCTTATGTAAAGACAAAATATTGATGTATTCAATAAGCCCACAAAAATATATGAAGACGGAACACCAAACTTCAGTCACTTCGGGTTGATAATGAGACTAAAACATAAAAATATCGAAAATCGGGTGATACCGTTCAATGGGGGCGATATCAAAACGTGGACAAATACCAGCAATTCTCTGTAGGAATATTTCGTAGCTCTGCCTAAGAATAAATACAAAATATGAGCTACTTTGGTTGGATAATGTAGCAGAAACCTTCAAAATACCGAAAATTGGGCGGTACCGTTTAAGGGGGCTATATCAAAATGTGTCGGAAAAGTTTCTTATCCACTGGGAACCCTCAATGGAAAAATTCACCCAATTTGGTCGATAAACTTAGGTAAAATCTTCAATATACCGAAAATCGGGAGGTACCGTTATATGGGGTCTATATCAAAAAGTGGACCTATGTTCATAATTTTTATCAGAAAAGATTTTTTGTCAACTGGGAACCCTGCACCTCAAAATTCAGCTAATTTAGTCGATACATGTTGCTAAAATATTCAAAATACCGAAAATTTGGAAGTACCGTTATATGGGGGCTATACTAAAACGTAAACAGACATTGTCAGCCAACAATAAGTTCTTGTACCAAAATTCATCCACCTACGCCAACTCCTTATATTTTGGGCCCCCGTTATATGAACTCACGACATAGTGGTGGTCGCAGCTAATATATTGTGTCATTCATTGATAGATCAAGAGATCCTCTAAATTTGTGTACCATCAGTACTTTTTAGTTATAACCTATTGAAAAAGGATTAATTAAAATATACACTTTACAAAGGTTCCAAAACAAATCCGGTTGATCTATAGAACTGTAACGCAAATACAGTTACTTCCAAGCACATTTTAATATGCACAAAATCGACGAATTTTCTTACGAAAAAAGTTCATGTTATAGGCACTCTTACTCCCAAAACAAAGGTACAACTAAAGAAATTTTCATTTTCTTAGCTAGGTTTTTTTTCTATCACTTCATGTAAAATTTTTAGGAATTTAAAAAAAATACAAATTTTTCTCAAAATATTGATTTGGGCACATTGTGCAGTGCAGGAAATCAATATAACTAACTATACGGCAATTAAAATAGAAGCAGTAGGCTGCACCGACTGCAATACTCCCTGAGCTTATGACAGTAAAAAACAAATACCATGAGTAGTGAACCTAAATATTTTACAAACAGTCCCTAAATCATTAAACACGTTTTGGAAGAAGCTTTGAAAGAAAGGCCACAGGTAGACATTACGGTAACTATTATAAATAATGTTATTTTCTCGGAAGTCCCGGAAATCCCTAGTCTAGGGAAGTATAGATTTTCCCACGAATACAATTATGCATTTATAATAGTTACCACAATAACCACATGCGGTCTTATACTGCACATAAACACAAAAAATTGAACTTTTGTGAGAGAGTACTCAAATAAAATCCAATCTTCTACAAAAACGATATTTTCGAAATTTTGCATATGCTATGTATGTATGTATATTCGTTTTCCTGATTTATATGAACTAGGAATGTGTAATTTGTGGAGTAGGTTTGGCAGAGCAGTGGAATAAGTGCAGACATAAATTTCCAACGTATAATACATACGCATACATGGTTGTATACATATACATTAAAATGCTGATGATCTGATGTCATTTGTCCATATGCATATTAAGTGACGGTGCAAATTAATCTTCAGGAAAAATCGAGCTTTGACGGATAATTAATGTAATATTTGTTTTTTTTTTTGTATAATGGATCGACATGATAATTAGTATCAACATTAATCATTTCTTACAAAAATAGCAGCTTTTTAGTATGTGTTTCAATTCGTTGTCCTCTGGTATAATGTCGTTCCTTCCCCCATTTACGATCGAAGAACTTTAACCTGAGGTGAGTTCTTCCTCTCATATTCTATAATTTAAAAAGTGGTTTATCTACGGTCATAATAGGCTGCTGTCGATGTCGAAAGCACACGACATGCATTATACAACTATTGAACCCGATACTGTGTTACAAAAGCCAAGCAACTACAACACAAATTATTTTAAAGGTTTATGGCGTTGCTACATTTTATATGGTTTTCGACGTTTTCAACTTTTGGACAATCCTAAACCTAAAACACATGGGGACCATCACTGCTGATGACATCATCAGACACCCGAAATAGTTCACAGGGTGAAGTTCTGACAGGATTTATTGTTATTCAATCACGCTGCACTTATGTTCGTAGATCACACTGGTGCCGCATAGTTTACCACAGTTCGGAATAATCGCGCTATATGTGACCAACAAAGTTGCTTTATCTGTACCCCTAGTATTACCGTCTAGGGACTTAAGGGTCTTGTTTCTACATCTCAGCTTGTCGCAGACAGCTGTGACATGCACGGATGATGTGAACAAACTGTCGAATATGAGTTTTGTACTCAAACCACAGACGATATGGTGATGGTACTACATCCATTAGTAGATTCAGTGACGAAAGTTGCTTAATCCTCGCGCGGAGAAAGGTGTTAAAATGTATATAAGTTTGTTAACACGTTCGCGGATGTGAATGCTATATCATTCCGATGCAAAATGACGTGAATGCTATAGCATTCACATTGTCAGCCAATTTTTGTTCATTTACTTGTATACAATCTTAAGTTTTGGTGATTAATATACATAATACGATTTATTTCAACAAGATACATTCTATAATAAACTAGCGGACCCGGCGAACTTCGTCTCGCTATTAAGGAATAAAATTTCATACAAAAACTCAATTTTCGATTTTTCGAGTTTTCCGACTTTTTCAGAGAGATTTTCCAAAATTTTCTTCCGTAAAGACCTTCTCCTCGAAAATACGAATAACTGACAAAAAATTTTACAGAAATCGGCCTAGCCGTTCTCATTTTATGAATTACTATACATTTTTTACACCATTTTTATATATATAGATAAAAAATAATAATAACCAATAATTAATAAATAAAAACAAAAAAACTAATTTCGATCATAATTGGGTGTCATTTTTTCACCTCTCTGAATTTGCTTGCGTCCGCGAACGCGTTAAAGAGGTCCAGGAAGGAATGGATCAATATCTACATATGCATTTGCTAATGATAGAAAGCTTAAGACAGGAAAGTCGCCTCTAAACTAGGTTTCAGTAGCAGTTGTGCCGAAGCATTTGAAAGTATATTCGACATAATGCTGTTTTTGCTTTCATTACACAAATGACCTATCAACAAACTATTATTGATTATTGCTCATCGATGATACCCACTGATATGAAATTAAAATTATTCCAATCTTCTACCACCCGCCAGGTTAATGTAAACTATATGTGTATCTCCCTTTAGATACATGCAATAATTAACAGAATCTCTGATCACAGCTTGTTAAATTTTATGACTTAATTATGGACATTTTTTCATTTAATTCATTTTTGTTAATTGTATTTTAAATGTCAATTTGCAAAATTTTCCATAAAGCTTCTTGCCCTTTGTATTCTGATGATGATTCTGATGATGTCTTATTAGTTGCAATATTTATGCAAGCATTTATTAAGTGAATCTTCTCCAAACCGTAGAATATCAACAAAAAAGACACATGTAGGCAATTTATAATTCCATCCATTTTCTGTTAAAACACAGTGATGTGGACAGCTTTTAATGTGTAGACGACTGACTGATTACTCTCCTGATACGTAAATGCCTCTTGTAACTAAGACTTACAGTCAATAATTGTTACGAAAAATTTACTTCGAGTGTGACCTGTTTTAGCGCCTACGCTCAATCTTCACCTATTTCGCATTCTCTTTTCCCGCCAAGTGAAATTTTATTCCACAGTGCATCTTAGGGTATTAATTTACCCTTCTGAGTAAAATGTTGATATGTATGGCTGCAATTCATTAGTATTGTAACATACATATGCATTTTTCCCCATATATGCATGTTCATGTGTAGGTATGTATGTATTTTTGTATATCTGTGGATGGGATACATGTGAAACCAATAAACAAACGCGCTAACTGCCAATCAAGTATACACGTGACTACGTAATTACAACAATTGCACTGGTTCGCCAGCTTTGGCTGCATGTTAACACATTCATCTAGACGTACATACATTCACACACACATACATACATGCAATAGAGTGATAAATATGTTTGTTCTAAATAGACGTAATATGCAATTGCTATTGTGTATACATCGTTTAATTCATACGTTTGAGGTTCGAATCGGCTGCTTGGCGTTCATACGTAAATGTTTGCTTGAATCCAATGGATGGATGGCTTGATGAATGGTTAGATGTTTGTACTTCCATCGGATGGCCATTTGATTTGGTATGATCGAGCTAGTCTCAGTCGTCATAGCTTGTTGTTGTTGTTATCTTCCAAATGCGGCAACAAATACACAAAAGGCAGTTCAAAGCGGTAGCTGTCGCTATTGTAGCGGGATACGGAGGGGTTGTCTTTGCTTGTTACTCATGTTCAATTATATTTTTATAATTTACAATAAGGTGCACATCCATACGTACGTACATACATATGTACACAGAAGCAATGCAATTATGCATAAGAAACACATTAATATTTTAGAATACAGCAGCAGATAATTGAAAATCTAATCATAATTGATTGGATTTAAAAATAACAATAGCAGAATGTTTTGTTTCTCCTATATTTTTTATAGAGAAAATAGAATTTGATCATATTTCTAATGGAAAAATTTTTACACTCTTTTGTTCAAAAATAATGTCACCTTTAAATTAGAGCTTATTACCGTTATAACCTTCTTTATGTGAATTTATTTGATGTATACGCAATGGAATTGATATTTGAAATTTAGTGGAACTATTAAATCCAGTTGTATATAAACGTACTGTAACCCTATAATTTTGATTTTGAATTAATTTAATAAGTTACACAAAGGGGTTCAATGTTTTTTGCAGCCACAATATATATTGTTAGAATAGCAAAGAAAAAATCTACAAAAAATGTATGTGTTTAAGATAAATACCTTTGTTTTGATAATTTGTTTGGAAAACTGGGTTAAATCTTTAAAATACTTCAAATCGGACCATACCGTTATGTGTACCCAATAAGTGAACTTACGAGTATATGGCCAATTTCCAATACCAACAATTTTACTAACTTAAATCGACCTACTTCAATCCGTTCGAAAGCTTGAGTGATTTCCCCAGACATGTTAAGTTTCAATGCTGATCAACTATATATGTATGTATATGGTTATATGGTTACATGGTTGAGACATTTTGTGACCACTGGGAACCTCAAATGTTAAATTGCAGGTAGTTCTGCCAAAAAATTTAGCTAAAGCACTCAAAATATTGAAAATCTGGAGGTACCGTTATGTGGGAGCTATAACGAAACGTAGACCGTTATAGTCCTTAAGCTGCCAATGGAAAAAGGCACTCGGGTGCAAAAATATAGTGTTCTAACTTTATTATTGCGGACGCTACAGTGATTACAACAGACGCACATTGCTATATTGACTCAGAATTGTATCTTGATCAAGAATATATGTACTTTATATGATTCAATGCGTTACAAACAGAAAAACAAACTTTATATACCCTCCATTCTATGGTTATATTGGCTTAAGTGTGGAAAATCACATTATAAAGAGAGAAAAATGTTTTTGCTTGAACTCCAAGCTGTTTAGTAGATGCAAAACAATATAAGTTTTCGTAAATGAAGTGGGCTTCGAAAATGGAAAAAAGTAAGTCCATATTTATATTAGGCAATTTTCCCTGCGGCAATTGTCGGTTTGCAGGAGAGAGAGGTGAGGCATTCGGTTAAAATATATATGAGTTACCACCACCACAATATGGAAATGGTATTATAAGTTTGTTTTTCCGAAAATTCATGTAACACGGCAAAATATTCATTGTGGTATACCAAAATGCATATCCCGACGAGACAAAGCGATTTTGAAATGTGTGTCCGTCCATCCGTCCGCCTATTGTATAAAATTGTAATCTAATTGTAATCAACTATGGACCAATCGTTACGAAATTTTTCATGAAGGTCGGGTTCGGACCAGAATAGACCCCTATAGTTATTGGCGATGATCGCAAAATATTCAGTGGGTGAAATGAACCAAAAACAAACGCTTTAACCGATTTTGAAGCGGCCCTGTAGCACAGTGGAAAAAATACCGATCTAGCGCGCCAAAAGTCAAAAAAATCACATACGCCAATTTAAAAATTATTATTGCAGTATTAATCTAAGGTGTCCACAGACTGCAACGGCTATTAAATAATTTATTTTGCATCAGTCTAAGAGGAATAACGGTCCATTTTTGGTTGACATTTTTTGAACTAGTTTTCGTAATATAGTTTAGTAGTAAATTTATGATCGTCGCATGCACTCTTCCTACAAAGTAATTTTAAAGCTTTACTGAATTTAACATTTCGTGAAGCAGGTGATTTAAAAAATGTTGAATATAAGATGTTATTTATTGCAACTCGGATTTTACACTTAAAACATGTGATATCCGATTTTTTTTCCAAATTGTGCACTTTGTTAAAGCTATTACTAAGGAGTGTCGAGGGATGGCGCGTAGATTTTTTTATTTTATTTTCAGTACACATAGTTCTTAACCAATTTGTAAAATTTTAGCTGCAACAAACTGCAACATTTTATTTTATTAATATTTTTATTAATAGTATTTTTTATGTAAAAATGCTGAAATTAAGGCGGTACCTTTCTATGGGGGCCATATCAATGCGTGTACCTGTGCCGAAAATTCTCCGTCCGAATATTTTATACCACAAACGAAGACTAAGTGTCAACTTTCAGCTTTTTCGGTTGGATAATGTGGCTAAAACCTCAAAAATTACCGAAATCGGTGGTACCGGCCTATGGGGCTATATGGAAACGTGGACCTATACCGAAAATGTTTATAGGAGTGTATGCATAACTCCCACGGAGACTAAATACCAAATCCTAGCCGTTTCGGTTGGATAATGTGGTAGAAATCTTTAAAATACCGAAAATCGATAGGTACCATTCTACGGTAAAAATACAAATTTACCAAATATATTAAGAAATGAATAAAATTATCAATTTATAGCTGTTCATATCGAATTTATGGACAAACATGCAATAAAACATAGATTTGTACTTTTGTCGCGCTAAATCGGTACTTTTTTCCACTGTGTGTAAGTCGCAATTATAGTGCGATTGGCGCTAAATTTTGAATAACGTTTGCGTTTATGAAGGAGGTTGCAATTTAGCATGTTGATCTGACAATATTTAGTTGGTTAAACGGGACAAAACATTTGTGTGAATATTTGTAAAATTGTCAATATGTACGAGTATCTTATATTTTTATTTCTGGAAGACACATTCTGCCCACGTCAGTTATATTTAGAAGAGGAACCTTTGATATTTAGCGGTCGAAGTTGTACATAATTTGGGTGGGAAAAAATAGTATATTCAATAATTTAGTCCACATTTTAAATTCCGACAAATTACGGAAAATACTTGAAAACCATTTGTTTACCTTTGATCGTAATTATTGGTTACAATATGAAACTACTGTCTTACAATATGAAACTACTTAGTGGGCTGCTTTATCGTTTTGTTGCTTTTTAATACTAGAGTTGGGTTATCTAGTTCCTAGTTCCTTGTACTAGTTCCAAAACGTATGAGTAACGTGTGTTGTTAAGTATACACAGTTTGTTCAAAGAAAAAATGTGGGCCATTGAAACTGCAAAGTGAATGAGATAGTTCCATTTAGTAGTTCCTTTGGCACAACTCTATTTAATACAAAAAGGTCCGGCTACCTATGATAGATTAAGGTAAGTATGTCGGACGTCGCAATCATATTAAATAGATTTCATGGATTTCATAGGGTAACACATGGTCGGCCCATCTGACTATATCATTCTCTTACTTGTTTTTTTTTTAATATTTTGTTTTTCAATTTTGTTTTTTCAAAATAGTCGGGCTTAATCCCATTGTTGTTGTTTTAATATTTTAAAACAACTAGTTTATTAGTGGAAAAGATTTGGCATTGTTCGCCAAGGGGTAAGGCAGGGAATACTATAGTTTCGATCCACGCCACTGGATCTCATCAGTTCCCTTGTTTCTTGTTTGTGGATATTCCCCACCGAAGTTATTTTTCAATAACTTCTTCAACATGAAACTTTTTATACCCAAACATCAATCGTCAGCTCGAAGTATAAACGTAAGCAAAGAAAAAAGTTCAATGAGAAGTTTTTCCTTGGCAACCTGACACAACTCCGACGAAAGTGTCTGCGAAAACAATGCAAACCTCTTGTTGAAGAAGAAACAAGGGAACTGATGAGATCCAGTGGCGTGGATCGAAACTATAGTATTCCCTGCCTTACCAATTGGCGAACAATGCCAAATCTTTTCCACTAATAAACTAGTTGTTTTAAAATATTAAAACAACAACAATGGGATTAAGCCCGACTATTTTGAAAAAACAAAATTGCAAACGCTATCCCAATAAAAAACGCCACAATATTTCTATTTTGTTTTTCTTAACATTGAAAACCCAGTGAGTATGATTGTTATTAATTAGAAATAGTATTATAATAATCATACGCACCAAAGGTCGTCTTCCATAGACCGACGAGTTGGTACATCGAAATCCCTGCATTTCGTTCTAGCTACCCATCTCCATTTAAACTCTATATCCCACTAAGTGTCGGAGGAAGAAGTATATTCATAAATTGGTTGAAAAATATTTGGTGGCCTAAATCGGTAGAAATATAGACAAAAGTCAGGAATTTAAAAACAAGTTGTTCCAATTTTAAAATTAAATTTTTATTTTAATGACAAATATCTCCGTTTCTTCCTATCAAATAGTTATAGAAATCCAAGTCAGCTCTAAATCTATATAGAATAGTTTCTTATTTTATAAGGTTAAAATTCCCTTATTAGAGCCTGTGAGAATTGGTCAATGTAAAAATTCCATGGAAGTACAAAAACACCATTTAATATTTTTGACATTTATGTATGTATAACGACCATTTTACGGTCCACGATTTACGAATTTACACCTGTAACAAGTAAAAAAGTATCAGTCGGCATTGCCGACAGAGATATACCCCCAGCCTGTGTGGATTGAAATACTGTTTTTCCAAAAAAAATACGTATTTAGGAAGGATTTCAAAACAATATGGATAGGATTAAAGCGCAAAAATATGCGGGGATATGGATAGATAGGGCTTTTTTTTAAACTGAGTTTCGACAATATTTAGAGTACCAGTTTAGCGAATATTTTCGAACTTTTGTGGGTTCCGTTCCACCTTCGAATTTCATATAATATTCGCAGAAATATTACGATATCCAAAGTGTGGACGAACGCAGTATACGGTTCGAGCTCTACAGTCACTAAATATGGTGCCATAGGGGGTTTTTACAACTTTCGGGCTTTTTTCTCAAGAAGTATGGACTTTTACTGTCGTAATTGAGGCAGCGAATGCAAGTTGCTTCAACAAAAATCAAAGTGATCCGAGAGCAGGTCTTAAAGTGAATTTATCCAAAAATGTGTGTGGGAGATACCCGACGGAGTGGACAAATATAGTCCATATCCGAACCTTACCTATACCTGGTAGATATATTAGGATTTGTAAAGTATGGACCAAATCTGTCACTCCCATCAAGAGTTATCGTACGCACAATTTTTCCGAACATTTTTGAACTTTCGTGGAGGAGGTACCTGATGGAGTGGACCGATATGGCTTATCTTCGAACTTAAACTAAGTTTGCACAAAATATTACGAAGGCCACATTTTGTACCGAAACGGCAGATCCGTTCGAGAGTTATCTTAGGCTCCAACCACTACACACGGTGTCATAGGGGTTTCTTGCACCTTTCAGGCTATTTTCTCAGGAAGTGTGGACTTGCCCCTGATGAAACCTGTACCGTCGTATAGGGGGCAGTAAATATAAGTTGCTACAACAAAAATTAAAGCGATTCGTGAGCAGGTCCTAAACTGAACTTTTCCGAAATTTTGTGTGGGACCCGAAGGAGTGGACCGATTGAGTCCATATTTAAAACTTATCTAAGTCTGGTACATATTTCACGATGTGCAAAATATGGACCAAATCGCTTACTCCCTTCAAGAGTTATCGTGCGCCCAAATTTTCAAAACATTTCCGAACTTTTGTGGGGGAGGTACCTGAAGGAGTAGACCGATATGGCCCATCTTCGAACTTAAAGTAAGTTTGAACAAAATATTGCGAAAGCCAAATTTTGGACCAAATCAGTTCATCCGTTCGAGAGTTATCGTGCGCACCAGCCAGCCAGACGGACAGAAAGGCGGACGGACATTGCTAAATCAACTCCAAATTGTCTGAAACACATTTCGTCCAGACATACTTGGGGTCTAAAACCATTATTTAGATGAGGCACATTTTGCCCGTATGAAAGTGTATATACCCTTTCTAGCCTAAAGGCTGAGGGTATAATGATCGCTAGTTGATTTTTTATACCCTACACCACACTGTGGTAAGGGGAATTATGTCTTTGTATATTTGGGGTATTATGTCTTTGTATATACATAGAATCACTTTCTGAGTCGATTTGTGCATGTCCGTAACTTCGTCCGTTCGCAACGTACAGGTTTTATTGTCCGATACAGCTTAAAATTGGGAAATGTCATTTGTTTAGTCATAGGAAGAACGCTATTGTTTTTGGTGAAAAGCGGTTCACATTAGGATATAGCTCCCATATTTATTATCGGTCGATTTCAAGTATTTGCTGCACCAAACACTCTATGTATGGTAACATGGCGCGGCTTCGCTACTGGCTACGCCAGTGCCGACTTTCTCGCAAACTACAAGTCCTAGAAAAATCCGTTAAAGGCAAATTTGTAAGTTTAACGAAGGTCTATCATCTTCAAAAAGTTGGCAGTAGTGCTTTAGGTACGATATTGGACGCACGAGGTTTTGTGTGTTTCAGGGTATTGGGAAAAATACTACCTACTTCAATTAAGTGCTAGAATCTGTTTCTTTTTGTGATTTTTAGAATCATTTTTGATTATACAATAGAAAACATGTTCCTTTTTTGCACAATGTTGATATTTAAGGAAGAAGTATGGTAAATTAATTTTTAGAGTCCGTTGGTGAATGTCCAATATCGATGGCGAAGCTGCCCCTTGAAGAGTTAACGTGAGCACCATTTAATCGAAAATATTTTTTTCGATATTTTACTTTTTTAAAATACCCCAACAGATTTTATATCAATAACCAAGACCATTTTCGCCAAAATTCGATTATTTGTGTTTCAACAAATTAAAAAATATACTATCTAGCATATTTAATTAAAAAATCAAAAAACGTCACTTATTTTACAGATATTTAAATATATTCTCAATTTAAATGACGCATTTTATTAAAACCCGTTTAATATATTTGTAATTATAAGAAAACTTGAACTGTTATGCTTCTTTTTTAATGGTCAATGATTCTAACAATCTGCAGTAAGTCTACTTTAAATTTCGTTAACTTAGGGGATAAACAGGCTAACATATTTCTGTTTTAAGTTGATTCAAAATATTTATATTATTCATACCTCGTATTCGTACACCCCTAAAAACTAAAATAGATCAAGGGAATGAATGACTTTTCAAATTATCACGATTTTATTAATTTTGTATTTATTTAATTATTTACGGCTAGATAGCGCCAGTGTGAAAAAATCGGTATTCGTATAGATACAAGTTCTATGTATTTATGGTTTGTTTAAGTAAAGATTTTATATATTTTTAAATGGTGTACGAATGCAAACTTTTTATAATGTATACTTTCAGAGGGAAGTCTGCCGTGTCCTTTCGGTGACGTATGTCTACTTTCAGAGTTAAATGAACCATTTTACAACACGTAGAACTATTTGACGTTCACTGTTTTCATTTTAAACTACTCGTTTTACAAGGACTCTGTAAACTTTACGATATCTTATAATTGATTTAATTTTATTGTAACTGTTTTGCGTGCTTCTATTCATTTAATAGATAATTTGAAAACGTACATTGAGTTAAGAATAAAATAAGTTGTGCTAAAGTTAAGACTGGGTAACATAAGCTGTCTCGTCTGCTTACCTTACTTGCCTGCTTCATTTCTGACATAATAAAATTAAATTAAGAATAAAGAAGAAAAAAAATTGGCCCGGCTTTCCTTATTGTTTATCAGAAGGAAGCAAGGTTAGCAAGCGAGGCAGCTTATATACCCAGGCCTTTAATTCTTAAATTTTTCCTTTCTTACAGTACTAGATTTAATTCGTATATTCGCATGTTTACGGATTCGGACAATGGTAGAATATGCCTTGGCGTTACAGATATGCTGTAGACATAGGGATAATTTGGCCAACACTATGTTCAAAGTCAACGAATTGTTGGTTCTGACATCAACATTCCGCAATTTGGATTGACTTACTTGAAATCATGTTGAACATTAAAACTTTGATTGAAATTGACCATAAACTTCACTCAACACAATTCCCTAGTGGGGAAATTTCTAAGGTTTCTCTGAGCACACAGACAAACAGACACTCATAACATTTACACAAACTGCGGTATAATCACTTGAAATGAAATGAAAAAATCCCCCATTCCGCACATTCATTACTCGATTGCACTTTGAACTTTGTGGAAAAAAGTTCAACTTGAAACTTTATTCGTGCAAACAACTTCTAATTATCATTACCACCCACCGAATGGCAAGAAATAGTTAAGCATGCACACATCCACTTAAACTCAGGTAAATCGCCCCAAAACTTGGAAATTCCATAATACACACACTCTCTCTCTCCGTCTTAGCTATGTTAACAAGGATACGGAAATAACAATGCGTTTATCAATTGAGGAAATAACAACAAAAGTAAACACCACTACGAACGAATGAACGAACTTTGGTGAAAAGCACGAAGGTAAATGAGAATGAAGTTACAACGAATAATCAGCTGTTACAATCTTGACAGGAAAAAAACAACAAAACTTTAACAGAAACAGCTGAGCACCAACAACATTCCTTCGATGAGAAGAAGAACAATGGGATAGATGTGTAAATATGTATTCAACTGCAAACGAGTTAAGCGTCATGACAATAACAATAACATTGACCGTTTGTTTATGTGAAGATATTTGAAGCCGGTGTCCGGAGGTGGTCGTCAGTCATCGGTCCAGTGTAATAACTGTCGGATTATTATTCTGCGTGGTTGTGTGCGTGAGTATCAAATAACAACAACAATAACAGCAGCAGCAACAACAACATAAACAACCGGCAAATTTGTTGCTCATGCAGGAGATACAATTTGAAAACAAATTCTTTCGGAACACTAGGCCTTTAAGAATTCAACTGTCGGAATGAAATTAGAAATCGTTGAGAAAAAAAAAAACAAATTCATATTTTTTTCTGAACACTTCACTTTTTTCTTTAGCTCTTTGTCATTTTTCATGAAACTCAACTTAAATAGACTTTGACACCATGAAAACATTTATGTGGCATTGTCTATTAACAATAATCACAATTCACGATTAGGGTAATCACTATCGAAACATTTGTAATTCTATACATCAACCCGGGCTATTTGTAAAACGCCAGACAATAACTGATCATACTGACTGACATGCACTTATGTCAGAATAAAAAAACGCGCGATAACAAGATTTTAGATGTAAACAAAAACAACAGCTTTAAAGACACCGGCGCTGGACAAACGGCGGACAGAAAAAGTCACATTATCGTCTTCAACAGAAGCAGCAAAAAAAAACTCTGGAGATATTATCAAAATGACAGTGAACCAAGCAAACACAACATTAAAGGCTAGCCGGACTATGCAGCCAGCCAGCCGGTGGCAATGACGTTTGCGGTGGTGGCAGCAACGACATTTTCAACGCACTTTTCGCACGAGTTTCGTTTTGCATGGAGATGGGGATTGAATACAAATCCCTGAAGAGCAACAACACAACAAACTGGCGAAAAGAGAGTGAGAGTCTCGTAGAGGCCAAGTTAGGCGGCTGCAATGCTGTTGTTGTTATTGCTGGTAGGTGGGTGGTAAATAAATAAACCTTTTGCACTATGCATGCATGCACAGATATTCGAACACAGACACTCGCGTGCAAATGCAATGAGAACGAAATTTTTGCATAGACCCCCAAAAAGAAATAGGCCTCGTTTGTTGTTATTGCCGTTGTATTAGTTCTGACTACTTTGTTGTCGTTCTGTTCAGCTTCGTTTGTTTGAATAAAAAACTTAAATTGGGGAAAAAATAATCAATTTTCATGGCAAATTTTGAAAAATGATTGCATTTCGATTTCGACAACAATGCCTCAACACAGAAATGCATTTAAATTTTATTTTGATTCTCTTGTTTTCACATTTTGTTTCGTTTATTATTTTTCTTTCTACATCTTCTGTTCACATTTATTCACTCATCACAATTGATTTCCAATCGGATTCAATTTGTAATTCCATTTGCAAAATTCATTTCGATTGTCGACTTTTATTAATTATTATTCATTTGTTATTACACTAATTCTAGGATGGAACACCACAAACACTTGTCGTCGCTGTGATGGAGAACACACAGCGCTCTGCTAATAATCTTCGATAGGTAAATGTATAGGTAATAGAAGCAAGCGCTCGCGACAACTACCGACACGATACTGTTTGCTAAACTGTCTTTCACATGCGACGTAACTCGATGAGGAGATAGATGTATTCTTCACAATAATGCCGAAATACGAACGCTTGACTGACTGGCTGGCTGGCTTGTTGGTTGGCTATGCAGCGTTTGCAGTGACGACGATGACGACAACACAAAACGATAATAGCGGCATCCCAAACAGAACAAACTTACAACAAAAACACAATGCCATGCAACAACACACTCAAATGCATGAACGGGGAAAAACTAAAAAACCGTCGTATCAACAGCAACAACAACAACAAGAATATTTGCGAGAATCAAAAGTACACCGACACGAAGCCAACATGCAAAAATCACATACTCACACTTGAATTTCTCTCGAAAGAGAGTACCTATAGTTATAGTGGATCACACCTCCCCACTTAAGCCAACACCGTCAACCACACAAACACACAGAATATTGGCCAGATATAACCCCCTGACACTTTGAACAGAACCGAAATGCAATTGAAAACACTGCACATCCCCCATGCATTACTGGAGCAGCAATAGAAATACACACACATATATCATTACATCTTCTCAATGAAACTCACATGTATTTCGGCTCTGTATCACTGTTTAAAAGAGCATCAGAAAAGCTTATTTCTCTTTGCTGTTTAGGCAAACAAGCAAAATGCCGGTTTAGCTTAGTTTTTTTGAAAAGCTTTTGGTTTTGTAAACAACATCAGATTTCTCTTTCAATGAGCAACTCTGTTCTTTCATTCCGATTATAAAAACGGCAGCGGAGACGGATGTGACGTTAACATAAATGCACAATGAGGTGAATAGAAGAAAACGAGAAAAATAACACAAGAACTGCTAGTCCTTAGAAGTTAAAATTCTAAAAAAATATTGAAATATGTTGTTATTACAGTGTTTTATTTAACTTGCTTTGGTGTGTGTTTAGTTCAAATCTGGTAACTCATTTTTAACACGGTTGCAGTTGACCAATCGAACTAAAACTTTGCACACTTTTCAGATTTGGATGAGAATACACGAATATGAAATCAAAACCAATATGGTCCATTTTTACACTGTTTTACAGTGTTTTATTTAATTTGCTTTTCAAATCTGGTAACTCATTTTTCATACAGTTGCAGTTGACCAATAGAACTTAAAATTTGCACACATTTCAGATTTGGATGACAAAACATGAATATGAAATCAAAACCAATATTGGTCCATTCTTACAGTGTTTTTACGGTGTCTAACTTAACCCCCTTTTCAAATCTGGTAACTGATTTTTAAAACGGTTGCAGTTGACCAATCGAAGTAAAACTTTGCACACTTTTCAGATTTAGATGAGAATGCGTGAATATGAAACCAAAATCAATATGGGTCCATTTTTTCCTATAGCCCTCATATAACGGTACCACCCGATTTCAGTTTGGGGTTCCCAATGGTACTGAAACTTCCCCACCAAAAATTGTGGACATAGGTCCAGGTTTTGGTATAGCCTTTATATAACGGTAATACACGATTTCAGGCATTTTAAAGTTTTTATCTAAATTTTCGGCCTAAATTGACTATAAATTTGTTCTCAGTGGTCAAAACAATGTATTTACTAAAAAGTTAAAAATAAGAATAATTTAAAAAAAAAATAATTTTCAGTGTTTTATTTATAAATGCACTTAAAACTAGAAAATAATTTGTCGCTTAGCCTCAATAAATATATTCTTTCTCATGATTGAATCTCTCAAATAAAACGCTTGCATTTAAATTATAAATGGGGGCAAAATTAAACGGCAAGCGTTTTATTTGAGAGATTCCATCAGGAGAACGAATATATTTATTGACAGCGACAAATTATTTTCTAGTTTTAAGTGCATTTATAAATAAAACACTGAAACTTATTTTTTTTTAATTATTCTTATTGACTTTCTGCATTTAGTTTCTCTCATTATCCCTTTTAGTACACAAAACTCCGATTTTAGAATCGACCATTTTTTCCTACTCCCATCACAGCCACAGAGACTTTCGAGCTAAACTTTAGAATTGTAATCATACCCATTCACGATATATGTATGTATGTACGTAGTGGTACAGTTTTTAGTGACAAAAATGTCATTTTCAAAACGAAGATTGACCAATAAATAATAATACGTCTTTTCCAAATAAAAAAAAATTTGGTATATCTCACCTGCGCTACATCAGAGACTGTCATTCCACTTTTCTACTGCTTTAGCAGATTGTACCATTTTTATACCCTCAGCATTTCTGCTAACGAGGCTATATACACTTTCATACGGGCAAAATGTGCCCCATCGAAATAATGGTTTTAGACCTCAAGTATGTTTGGACGAAATCCGTTTCAGACAATTTGGAGTTGATTTAGCAATGTCCTTCCGTCTGTCTGGCTGGCTGGAGCGCAGGATAACTCTCGAACGGATAAACCGATTCGGTCCAAAATTTGGCTTTCCTTATATTTTGTCCAAACTTAGTTTAAGTTCGAAGATGTTCGGAAAATTTGTGCGCACGATAACTCTTGAAGGGAGTAACCGATGTGGTCCATACTTTGCACATCGTAAAATTTCTACCAGACTTAGATGAGGTTCCAATAAGGACTTAATCAGTCCAGTCCTACGGGTGTCTCCTATACAACATTTCGGAAAAGTTCAGTTTAGGACTAGCTCTCGAATCGTTAGATTTTTGCTGTAACAGCTTGTATTCATTAAAGCCATATCGGTACACTCCTTCAGGTACCTCCCTCTCAAAAGTTCAAAAATGTTCGGAAACATTGTGCGCACGATAACTCTTGAAGGGAGTAACCGATGTGGTCCATACTTTACACAGCCTAATATAACTTCCAGATGTATATGGATTATATTTGTCCACTCCTTTGGGTACCTCCCACACAAAATTTCGGATAAGTTCCTTTAAAGACCTGCTCTCGAATCAATTTGATTTCTGTTGAAGCAACATGCATTCGCTGCCTCAATTACGACGGTAAAAGTTTTTTCAAGGGCAAGTCCATACTTCTTGAGAAAACTGCCTGAAAGACGTAAAAAACCCCTATGGGGTTTGGCCTTCGTCATATTTTGTCCAAACTTAGTTTCAGTTCGAAGATGGGCAACAAGTTCCGGTACTTCCCCCTCAATATTTAAAAAATGTCACTAAAATGGTATGCACGATATCTCTTCAAAATTTGGATCTCCTAATATTTTGTCCAAATTTAGTTTAACTTGCAAAATGGCCGATATTGATCTTCTCCTTATTGGACCTCCCCCACAAAAGTTCAACATTTATGTTGAAGTACAGTTTGGGGTCTGTGCGAAGATCCTTTAGAAATGTATATCGATGCTGTTCGTTGTGGTCCTGTTTACAGCCATATTATGTTTTCCGTGGACAAGTCCAAGCTTCCTGGCATACTGGTCCAAAAATTATATGATGACCCACTGAAATGTCTGGTGGGCGCGATATCTATCAAAAATAAGATCCACTCCCGTAATGGACTATGTCGGTCCATTCCTTTAAGTAACTCCTTATCAACACTTTGTACTTTAATCCTAATCCACATTCTTGTCGGCAAATTCAAATGTCCAAAAAGGTCCACAAAATTCTGAAAAGACCCTAAATACATTCGATCTGTACTTAGATGATAGTTTCAATTCAGATAGGCTGAGGGTATATCTCTGTCGGCAAAGTCGTCTGAAACCTTTTTAGTTTTTCAAAATATTTTTCTGTGTGGATTTCCACTAGAGTTAAGTAATCTAGTTCCTAGTTCACTGTACTAGTTGCAAAACGTATGAGTTACGTGATAAAATATAACTTGTGATATTACGTATACGCAGTTTGTTAATACAAATGATGTGGGCCATTGGAACTGTGTAGTGAACTAAGTAGTTCCATATAGTTCATTTGACACAACTTTAACTTCCACGGACATATAATTCATACCATTTACTGAGGCATAAGTTTTATTACTTTTTTAATCATTAGAAGCCAAAGTGGCAGCCAGAGGAAGCTAGAACGTTTTGAATTAGGCATTGCTATTACAGATCGTACAAAATACAGAGAAAATGCTTACGGCAGTGCATGTAATATGAATCGAACTAAAACTTTGCACACTTTTCAGATTTGGATGACAATACATAAATACGAAACCAAAACCAATATGGGTCAATTTTTTCCTATAGCCCCCATATAACAGTACAACCCTATTTTAAGTATTTTGAGGATTTTATCTTCATTCGTAGCCCGAATTGGCTGAAACTTGGCATTTGGAATTCCCAATGGTACAGACGCTTCCCCAACAAAAATTGTGGACATAGGTCCAGGTTTTGGACTGCACTTAAAACTAGAAAATAACACTGTTAAACATTTTCATGCTAATTTTGTGCAAACAACTTCTAATGCGGTTTTTATGAAAGTACAGACCCAATAGATAAAACCCTCATTGGGTTTTATTTTGTTAGGTCGAGTTCGGATTTTATGGCCCTATCTAAACATGGTTAAAGATTGGCTTTTTAAAGCAAGTCGGGGCTATATCTTTGAAACCAATACGAATCTTTCCAAGACATCCCCAGCTAAGTGGTAAATAAGAACAAGAAGAAAGTATTTTAAAAGATAATGAACACGAATAACCTCATTTATTGCCTCAAATATCTAAAATTTCCGTAATTTGTATATATTTCGCAGCGTATCTCCAAACGGTTAAATTTTTCTTCATGTTATCTTTGGGAAAAATACTATCTGGGATATAGTACACAACTCTTCAGAACATATCATTGTTGTAAAATGCCTCAACAATTTGATAAATACATTGAAATTTCAAATATGAGAATAAACAGCCTCTGTAAACGTTGTTTGAAATATGTTCTGAAGAATTGCTGAGCATATTATTTGGAAAATTTTTGCGAAAGGTTACTTGGTTCAACTCTCAATAGTTTGGCTGTTACTGACCATAATTCCAGAAATTATGTAAACATTCCTATATTTTATCAATTTGGTTCGATAGGTGCGGTTTTTCCTAGTTCGTCCATTTGACACTTAAGTTCTACTTTAGGACTACAATATTGCCGAAGAGCGAAAAGCAAAATTCTTATTAGTTTCTGAGATACAGCCCGGATCAATAGAGGCCATAAAATCCGAACCCGATCTAAAAGCACGAAACCAACTAGTCTCAATATGTATTTTCAGAAAATGCCCACTAGAAGTTGTTTGCATTTTCAGTGTTGCACAGTGTAATTTGTTGATTATCCTCAATAAGTATATTCTTCCTCATGGAATTTCTCAAATAAAACGCTGGCATTTAAATCAAAAATGGTGTCAAAATTAAACGGCAAGCGTTTTATTTGGGAGATTCCATCACGAAGAATAATATATTTATTGAGGCTAAGCGACAAATTATTTTCTAGTTTTAAGTGCATTTATACTTAAAACACTGAAACTTAATTTTTAATTATTTTTTATTATGATTGTGGTAGAAAACTTTTAAACTTTTTTTGATTTCTTCGACCTTTCTATTTGATAATAAAATACAAGTTTTTTGAGCTTGAAGTCTATTTTGTTGTTGTTTTTCTTTTCCAATATTTCGCAATTCATTGAATTGCTTCCTTAAGGAAAATAAGTAAATTGAGTTACAAATTATTTTAACAACAATAAAACAGAAACCAATAAACACTCAAAAAAGTATGCGGAAAACCAACATTCATGTGTTTTTATCCGTTGACTGCCTGTCAGAGATGATTTTTTTACAGATACCACATTTATGTGTTTATTGTTTACAACAGTATTAAAAGTTTAAAGTCAAGGCCTATAGAAGGTCGGCCATTCAGAGTTCTGTTAACAACTTTTGACAACAAACATAATAGATTTTATATTACTGTGATTTGAGTTTCTTTGTATTTTAAATCACAATAATGTTTTTGACAACAAAAATCAGGTGGTCTTATTATGAACTTGCCGCATATGGCTGATGAACAAATTTGCGCAAAACTAAATAAAATTCTGGAAGAGTACGAGCGCTGCAGAAAAAGCAAAACGTTGAATCATTAAAGAAACTGTTTAAAGAATCTCTACAATCTGGAATTTGAGAACAAAGGCCGCATTGGTTGCTCTAGCGGCAAACCAGCTGTTTCCAGTACATTCCATCCATCCAATAGAAAAGGACAATGGAAGCGGCTGTGACCACGAAAGTAGCACCGGTTAATCCGACAGCTCTACAGATAGGCCTTGAGAGGACGACAATGCAGTCTTAACGCGCAAAAGGAAGGAAGGTTTCCGTTGAGGACATTGAAATCCCAACCACATGTCAGTCAGGCATCCACATGGTAGCTGCTGGAGAAGTGGAGTATATACTTTGACGACAAACACCATGAGAGCTTTGAACATCAGACATGGTCCTCAAGAATGAATCTATTGAAGTCTGCTTACGGTGACTTCAAAAACTGAACAAATATATAAATAAAAAAATTTAAAATAATTTTGTGTGTGAGATTTATAATCGATTCACTTTTTATGTAAGATTTTACCTAATAATAAATACAAACTAATCAAAATATGATACAGGGATACGAGGTCGTAAAAAAGTCATCACCCTAACTTTGTTATAGATTGAATGTGACATAGCGTTCAATGTGATATTGAGCTGAGCCATTTTTAGTATCATAGTACATTTTTATTTAAATTTTGATGTTATGTATGTCAGTAGTCACACGTGCAAAGTTTACTATAAAGAAAATTGAGTTTTTGGGAAAGAGCGGGGAGGGAAGGGTCCCTCTATACTCTTTCCTCCCGGCTCTCACCCAAAAACTCAATTTTCTATACCGAAAATTTTTCCCGTGTTATTACTGACTAATAACATAAAAGTGTAATTCATTGATTTTCTTTGCCCTAAAAGTATAGGTTTGACTGAAATGATCTGAAATGGAAAAAAATTGCTAATAATGGCAGGGGGTATTACATCGATATTATGATCTATTTCCAGACCGTGTAGCTTATCTCTGGCACAAAATTTTATTTTTGAAAATGTATTTTCGTTGAAATGTGACCAGTAGATATGTACTATTAAGTTTGGGTACAGTTTGGAGTACGATAACACTGTGTGTAATTTTTGAGTCATGTTTTATTAACCATATTCTGGCACCGCAGCGTGATAGAAGATCAAAAAAGGGAAGACACGTGTTTCGCCGTTTTTCTCTATCTCATCAATTTTCGCGGTTATATTTTTTCAAGATTATATCTTGCGAACCGTTAATAAATTTGATTTAATCTCAGAGCAGAGTTGTAGCTCTTCTCATAAAGAACACAAATTTGGAACAAATAAAAGCCATAATACGCCATCTTGGCCAAAATCGCCAAGGTGAAATTTCTTTCAAAATTTTTTCTCGTGTTTTGTTTGTTCAGCAGATATGATACCGATCATGATTGAAGCAAACAACCAACTACAAAATGTACATTAGATCTCAACATCTGTGTAGAACATACAAACTCCGTTCTAAAGGGTCAAAATAGAAATGCAAATGCGATTTTTATCATTTTCCTCTGTTTCTGGTCCATAGATACTTAACCGTTCAAAATTAATGAAAACAACCATTCGATTCTGGTCCACAGATATCGAACAGCCCAAAAATTAAGGATACAGTCAACTACAAAAATGTACCTAAGACTTCAATAAACAACTTTCTAGAACATATGAACATTCTAGAAATGATTCTTTAATCCGATATTCACAAATAATTAAATTATTGTTAACGTTTTCCTCTGGAAATAACAAACTGTTCAAAACTCTAAGAAATTTTAAAGGTTTGTTATTTACGGACCTGAGCAGGAAAGACGAGTCAATAATAATCGAATTTTGAGCTTGAAGAAGCGTTCCTGGAAAGTATATATTTTCCAGGAAGTTGTTTATTGAGATCTTAGGTACATTTTTGTTCGTTGTTTTTATTCTTGAATTTTGAAGAGTATGGAATATATGGAGCAGAATCGATGAAATAAGCATAAATATTGAATATTTTCTAAAGTATTGTGCAATTTTGGACTTTAAGAACTTTTCGCAGACAGTATATATGTTCCAGAAAGTTGTTTATTGATATCTTTGTTACATAACTGTAGTTAATTGTTTTCTAGGTCAAGGCAGAGATGAAAGTCTGAGTTCACACAGGTTGAGACTATATCTCTGTCGGCAAAGACGACTTATACTTTTTTGATAGTTGTTATAGAATCATAAGACCTCGCAATAATTAGACATCGGATTTTAGCATGTTTTTTATTTCTTATCCGATTGTACTCAAATTTTGGATCTAGGCGTTTTGAGGGTCAATTTTTCGATATTTGGGGTCATATCAAAAACATGAAAAAAAGTTTATTGTCGTTTAACGTCGTTTTTTGCAGATTATTATGTTATTCATACTCTCCAGATATTCCGCCCTAGCAATAAATCTGGACTAATAAGATTTAGGGCTTGTTTCCCTATATCGAAAAAAATGATTGCGAACGAAAAACACCTAAACTTTGGTTTTCATGGCAATATTGACTTTGTGTTTGCTTTAGAACATCAGAAATGGCAAAACATGTCTAAATATGGTGATTGTTTCTTATCGGCCAAAAATTGTCTAGCAGAAAAACAAAGGAGCTAGAGTTAATCATCGCAATTTTTGTTTAGATAAAAGCGCAATTTTTTCCATCTTTTTGAATAAGGGTACGTTATTTAGCACAAAATGGGTACTATAGGACCATTTAGGGTTCCAAGTTCTGGACTATAACTATAATTAAAAGTATTCGTTTTAAATATCCACATATTAGATCTATTCAGTATGTATGTATATGCAGACATAAATTGGCAATTTGTGGTCTATGGTCAAAAAGCTTCTTTGGAAAAATGCTCTAATTCCCGCTTTAATATTTATGACATGGTTTTAGTCTAATGCACTAAAAATACATAATTTTATAATATCGATCTCGATTGTACGCATAGAACCACTTAATGCAGAATTGGGAAATGTTGACTCCTAGGCGAAAAGTAATGGATTATTGTTATACCCATCCATGATGAATAATAATAAGCAAAATGAAGAACACCCAATGATTAGTGCAAAATGACATCACTTAGAAAAACCACACAATAGCGTGGTAGTGGTAAAAGAAGTCAAAAACCTTGGAATTGTCTTTAACATGGCAAAACCACTGACATATTTATTCTGGCAAAGCATTTGGAATGCTAAAATATACACAGGCATGTCACAGATTCCGATCGGAATGGTTTCAATTCCGTGATTTCATTTCGATCGTTTTTGTTTTAGCTTCTTCAGATTCCGATAGATTTTGTAAAATCAGAAAACTTCATTATTTAGTTTAAATATGAAAACAACATTTTTATTATTTCTAAGTGTTTTAATGTGGCAAATTAAAAAAAAAATAAAATATAATTCCTTTTGCAAAATCAAAAGTGGATTCATTCCGAAAAATTCTTCGTTTTTCGTTTTCTGAAGAAGCTAAATACGGAATTAATTCCACTTTCGATCGGAATTCTTTTCTGTGACATACCTGATAGTTTCTAATAGGTTTCTGCGTGACATTTTTTATATTTAAAAAGAATAAACGTTATGTTTGTCAATAATATTCAAAAGTTCATTCATTCCTGCTATAGGAAAACAATTTTGTACACTTAAAAGGCAAAGATTTCAAGGAATCTTAATTTCCAAAAATATGACATTTCACACCTGCCCCGTGTTTTGCTTACATCCTGATGTAAACTTTAAAAACGTCTACATTCACAATCTGATTGGCTTTTTCTGTAATTCGTCAAATTTTGAGTCTTGTTGCATAGTAAATTGGTAACCAGTAAGGAAAGGAACAAAGAAGGGCAATACCAATAAAAGTGTCCGAATTGTCCGTAAAGCACTTTTTATACCCTCAGCATTTATGCTATCGAGGGTATATACACTTTCATACGGGCAAAATGTGCCTCATCGAAATAATGGTTTTAGACTCCAAGTATGTTTGGACGAAATGTGTTTCAGACAATTTGGAGTCGAATGAGCAATGTCCGTCTGTCCGTCTGTCTGTCGGGATGGCTGGAGCGCACGATAACTCTCGAACGGATGAACCGTTTCGGTTCAAATTTTGGCTGTCGTAATATTTTGCCCAAACCTAGTTTAAGTTCGAAGATGGGCTATATCGGTCAACTCCTTCCGATACCTCCCCCACAAAAGTTCGAAAATGTTCGGAAAATTTGTGCGCACCATAACTCTTGAAGGGAGTAACCGATTTGGTCCATACTTTGTAATATGTACCAGACTTAGATAATGTTTCAATATAGACTCAATCGGCCCACTCCTTCGGCCCCTCCCACACAAAAATTCGGAAAAGTTGAGTTTAGGGCCATCTCTCGAATCGCTCTGATTTTTGTTTTAGCAACTTCCCTCCATACGACGGTACCAGTTTCATTAGGGGCAAGTCCATACTTCCCGAGAAAATAGACTGAAAGTTGCAAAAAAACCCCTATGACACCATGTGAGATGGTTTGAGCGCAAGATAACTCTAGAACGGATCTGCCGATTCGGACCAAAATTTGGCCTTGGTAATATTTTGTCCAAACAAAGTTTAAATCCACTCCTTCAGGTACCTCCCCCACAAAAGTTTAAAAAATGTTCGGAAAATTTGTTCATACGGTAAATCTTGAAGGGAGTAGCCGAATTGATCCATAATTTACACATCCTAATATATCTACTAGATATACATAGATCAGGTTCAAATATGGACTATATTTGTCCACTCCATCCGGTACCTTCCACTCAAAATTTCAGATATGTTCACTTTTAGACCTGCTATCGAATCACTTTGATTTTTGTTGTAAACGTTTTCTCAGGGGCACGTCCATTCTTCTTGAGCAAATATCCCGAAGGGTGTAAAAATCCCCTATGGCACCATATGTAGTGGCTGGACATCCACTTCCATAATGGTCAATGTAGATCTACATTCCTTTTAGTATCTCCTCCGCAAAACTTTTGATCTCTAATCCTAATTAACATTTTTGTCGGTTAAGATTCCCAACATTTTTAAAACCCACTAAATACATACGTATTTTGGGAAAAATTGTTTCAATATACACAGGCTGAGGGTATATCTCTGTCGGCAAAGCCGACTGATACTTTTTACTTCTATATTGCATTTAAGTGTTCGGTATTAACAATTACAATTTAAAAATGTATTTTTATATAACTACCACGAGGGATTTAATCATAGAAAATAATTTATTTTCCTTACTACTCGTTAATCCGCACAATTTGATAATTCGGACACCGGCGAAACCTGTGGTGTCCGGATTATCGAGATTATGCTGTATATGTGGAAACAATATACCAAAATAAATATGGATCGCCCTAGGGCCAAAAAATTATCTTCTCCAATTTGTATTCGAATTGGTCAATAAATGTGACCTGTAAGAAAGTGAATATATGCAGATCATCAGAAGGAACTATGGATATATTTCGTTTCCTTTTGCATGTTGCAAACTTATGCACTAAGACATAATACCCTTATCACAGTGTGGTGTAGGGTATAAAAATATGGTTATATGTTTTTTTATGTGTTATATAAAGGAGGGTTAGCGTTTTTTTATTTGGGATGACGATTTCTATTTTGCTCTCCAAAATAGTCAGGCTTAATCTCATAGTCGTTGTTTTAATATTTTATTAATGGAAGGACGAAGGATACCAACATTTTGCAAAAACGTTACTTATATAAGTGGGTAGCATGGTGCTAAATACGGGCCAGATTGACCCGCGGTTTCCTGTTGCGCTCATGTAACAGTGCGACCGTTTTTACGTATTCGGTTCATTTTTCAACCAAATTGGTATATTGTGGTTTCAGTGGATGGAGAACATATGTACTAAATATTGTCAATATGATTTGTTTAAGGTACTTTACGATGTCCTATGAAAACTGCTCAAATTTGACAATTTTTTTATATAATGTGAATGAAATTAGCACGAATAGCCTTCGAACTATAAAAAGCAACATTTCTTAGTATTGGTGAAGCCATTTTGGCATAACCGAAACCTAATGCCGGTTCTACTATCAAATTTTCAAAAATATTGATATATGCATATTCCAAAGACTTTCCGAAAAAGTGGCACATCTCTCAAACCCGCAGCTATTTTTTGGTTTACCCAAAGAAAACTATCCTACCTCTCAGAAAATGTGCGATTTATTCTGCAATTCACCACAACACATTAAAAAACCTCCAAAACTTATACAAAAATAATTTAGAGGACCTTAAAACAAGCACATTTTTGGGGAACGAATAGCAACCAAACTAAATTAGATATTACAACTCTAGAATATCGCTAATTTTTAATTTTTGAGTAAAGTACGACTAAAGTTCCCATATGAAAGATTTTATGTAAAATTCAATATTTTATTATTTGTTTTTCTGCCAGAAAATATGCAAAAAAAATAAAAATATGAAAATTTGAGGAAGCACGGACTTGTCCACAGAAAACATAATATGGCTGTAAACAGGACCACAACGAACAGCATCGGTATACATTTCCGAAGGATCTTCGAAAAGATCCCAAACTTGAACTTTTGCGGGCAGGGTCCAATAAGAAGAAGATCGATATCTGCCATGTTGGAAGTTAAGTTAAATTTGGACAAAATATTAGGAGATCCAAAGTTTTGAACAAATTGGCTGCCCTGTTGCATACCATTTTTGTGTCATTTTTTAAATATTGAGGGGTTAGTTGCCATCTTCGAACTGAAACTAAGTTTGGACAAAATATGACGAAGGCCAAATTTGGAACCAAATCGGATGATCAGTTCCAGAGTTATAGTGCTCTCCAGCGACTACATATGGTGCCATAGGGGTTTTTACACCTTACGGACAGTTTTCTCCAGAAGTATGGACTTGCCCCTGAACAAAACTATTACCGTCGTAATTGAAGCAACGCATGCATGTTGCTTCAACAGAAATCAAAGCGATTCGAGAGCAGTTTTTAAAGTTAACTTATCCGAAATTTTTTGTGGAGGGTATCCGAAGGAGTGGACAAACACAATCCATATTCAAACCTGATACACATTTAGTAGATATATTAGGGTGTATAAAGTATGGACCACATCGGTCACTCCCTTCAAGAGTTATCGTGCGCACAAATTTTCCGAACATTTTCGAACTTTTGTGGGGGAAGGAAGGAGTGGACCGATATAAGCTATCTTCGAGCTTAAACTAAGTTTGCACAAAATATGACGAATGCCAAATGTTGGACCGAATCGGCAGATCTGTTCGAGAGTTATCTTGCGTTCCAACCACTACACACGGTGTCACACGGGCTTTTTTGTAATTTTCAGGCTATTTTCTCAGGAAGTATGGACTTGCCCCAGATAAAGCTTGTGCCTTCGTATGGGGGGCGGTGAATACAAGCTGTTACATCAAAAATCAAAGCGATCCGAGAGCTGTTCCTAAACTGAACTTTTCTGAAATTTTATGTGGGAGGTACCCGAAGGAGTGGATCGATTAAGTTCACATTGGAACCTCATCTAAGTCTGTTTGAAATTTCACGATGTGCAAAGTATGGACCACATCGGTTACTCCCTTCAAGAGTTATCGTGCGCACAAATTTTCCGAACATTTCCGAACTTTGGTGGAGGTACCTGAAGGAGTGGACCGATATAACCCATCTTCGAACTTGAACTAAGTTTGAACAAAATATCACGAAAGCCTAATTTTGGACCGAATCGGTTGATCCGTACGAGAGTTATCGTGCGCTCTAGCCAGCCAGACAGTCAGACGGACGGACATGGCTAAATCTAAAAACATTATTTCGATGAGGCACATCTTGCCCATATGAATGTGTATATACCCTCGTTAGAATAAATGATGATGGTATAGATATTCAAAATATAAAATTGGAAAGACTTAAGAAACAAACCTTGTTATTCTAATCATTAGACATCGGAATTTCCATACTTTTCAAAAATTCAAATAGAAATTTTCTGATATTTTTAATGCTTTTACATATTTTATTATTGTTATATTTGCACAATCAAATATGGCAAAATATATTAAAAATCATGCAAGAACATAAGATTTTCTGTTTCAATTTTTTAAGTGTGCAAATTCCGTTCTCTGCTGATCACTATCGCCTAATATTGTACACAGACATTTGCTACCTACATAGGTCTTTTTTGTTCGACGACCGACTAATCATAATAAAAAACATTCTTAACTTTGCGAGAAAATTGGGGTGCAAGAGTTTATAGAAGAAGTATTGAATTTCCAAGAGCGACATCTAGTAAACGTATAACACTTTAATGGTTGGTGTCGTCAATAAGCAAGCGTTTGGTTTCTGTCTGCATTTGAAAAAATGTGGTAACCTCCTATAGTACTAAAAAGTTGGTGAATTTTTTTCAAAGTGTTATATAAATTTAGAACTACGAATTCATATTGACCGTATGGTTTATGTCTACAAGAGCTAAACGCAGATTGCAAAGTGACACACAGAAATTCCGAAATTCCGTATGTTGTAATATGAGGTTTACCCTGTGATTGTTACTTTTTAAAAATACCTACACCGTAGCATTTATTTCTTCAAATAATTTTTGTATGTATAAACAAAATGGTTGGCAAATATACAGTTAGGCAAGAAATGTATTGCAAAGACCAAAATTGTAGAAAATTTCATATTACTTCTTCGTTTATGGCAACAAGTTATGTAAAAACTATACGATTTTTTGTGCAAATTTCTTGCTATAGGTCCTTACAACAATATTCCGTCAAAACATACAAAGGTTATTTGCGATTTATAACAAATACGGTCAAAAATAAGAATTAGCTACTATTTGGGGGTGACAATAAAAGTATTGCAAAAATTACCAAATCGATGGTTTCTTCGAGAATTACCAAAGATGTGTTCTTTAATGAGTTGCCTATCCACTTTGGACATTCATTTGAGCATTAATGAGCTTAGTTAAACCAAAAAAATAAGGCTCGGTATGTTCCACTCCAAGGATAATGGTTCCCAATTTTTAGTAAATCTTGATCCTTCGTTGCAGGATGTTTTTGGAGCTTTTTGTTAAATTGGACACAAACATTTTATGAGGGTTGATATCAGGATGTTGGTCCGATGCATTTAAGAGTTTTGTGTTGTTATATTACATCGGCAGTTTACACAGATAAGATTACCATGTAATTATCTGGTCTTTGGAATGGTGGTAGTTGACTTTGTTTGAGCATTCGGGATCGATTTTTCTGACTTTCAGACTAATGACTATTAAATATTTTTTAATAATGTCAGTAGGAATGCCTTCCCAATCATTATTATATCCGTGAACCCAATTTTGCATACTATTTTCCATGTTAAAGAATATAGTACGCAAATATTCGGTATTCCAGCTTCTCCAGTAGCGGTTTAATTACCATATTTGATGAGTTTTATTCGATTTGGCGCAATTTTTTGGATTTATTATGATAGCAGAGGATAATTTCTATCCACTTAGCAAAAATTAAATCATATCAATACCATTGGGAGACGAAATAGTGCTGTGTCGTAGGTCGTTCCAAAATTCTACACTGGTGTAAATTTTTTCCATATACTTTCCAGCGGTATTTCGATTTTCTCAAAGCCAAAATCGGACTGTTTTGCATTGTTCCATTATCCTACAATACATATTGAGTCAAATATTCATTCTTTGCCTACTTTCCTGTGGCCTATCCGTCATGGTTTATTGTTAATATGGTCCCATGCGTTTTTTACCTGTCTGAAGACCCTCCAGGACGGCATTTTTTTTCACTGAACTTTATTACATTCAATACTGTTATTCTATTATTAGCCGCAAACGTCATAAAAATGCATAATGACCGCAAAAAATTGCAAAAATTTTATAGTTTTATAGTACTGATTTTCCCTTTGCAATACTTTTCTTGTCACCCCGAAGTAGTAGTTAATTCTTATTTTTGACCGTATTTGTTATAAGTCGCAAATAACATTTGCATATTTTGACGGAATATTGTTGTAAGGACCTATAGCAAGATATTTGCACAAAAAACCGTATAGTTTTTACATAATTTGTTGCCATAAACGAACAATTAATATGAAATTTTCTACAATTTTGGTTTTTGCAATACTTTTCTTGCCTAACTGTATATTCCTACCACAGTTTTTATTTCAAATCCTACAAGAAGTAACTTAACCTGTGTATGTGTATATGGCTATACTCCATGCAAGTACATACATTTAAACAAATCGCCATAAAAAGAACAAAAGTTAATAATTCAGAACATTTCTGTTTGATTTTATTATCTCCATGTTTCAATTCTACAAAAAACAACAATCACTTGAAAAAAAAAAAAAACAGAAAAAACTGTTTTTGGTTATTATTATTTGTTGAAGGTTTACGCCCCAGACCTTCACAGTCAACGTCTAACGTCAAGTGTATTTGTTGACTTGTTTTACCGTTTTGTACTTCTTCAATATCTGACGAGAGATCTTTAGATTTTCTTTTTCCTTTTGAACTTTCTCTACCAAGAACAAACCACAAGAAATTGTAATTACAAATGATAAACAAAATGATCACGTCATCATGACAAATAAAGAAAATTGGAAAATACATTATAAAAAAATATTCAGTTTGTGGTTTATGTGTGTGGAGATTGGAGTGCACCGTGACTGACTGTAAGGCTCTTTGTCAAAGAAAAAGATAATATTTGTCTGTTTGTTTAATTTTCCAGTACAGATTTTGTAACTTATTTTCCAGTACAGATTTAGTAACTTATTGAAGGCATTTCACATTGGAGTATAGATCAGAGTGAGGCAGAGAACATTTTTGGGTCTCTCTTGTGCTCTCAATGAGCGTAAATTTGTTGTTGTTCACAACGTGTTAGCATCTACACAGGCTGTGAGCGATAACAAATTTACGCTCACTTAGAGCAAATGGGCTCTCTTGTGAGTCACAATGCCTCCTCCTGGTATAGATTAAAGGGACAACGTCCAGTACCAATTTGTACAAATTATTATAACTTAATGTTTGTTACTGTTTAGAGTTTCCGATGATATTAGCAAGAATCTATTTTAGTAATATTGTTTATTGCCCCTTTACAAAACAAAAAACTATCAAAATCACAATACATTTACAGCAAAAAATAAAAAAAAACAAGTGAGAAAAGACTATAGTCGGTACGGGGCCGACTATGTGATACCCTACACCACTACCTCTGTGAATAATCTTTTCACTCGAAAACATTTCTTTTATGGAGATACGAAAGTTTTCACCTATCTGGCTTTTATACCAAATGACTTAAGGCGAACTGAACCAAAATAATTAATATCTAATTTTATATTTGACTACTGTCGACATCACCAACATCAATAGGCTTCTATCTCTGTGAGCAAATTTCGTGATGATCCGATCAAAATTCCGACCTGTAGTGTGATTGCAGAAAAAGTGGAAAAAAGGATGCATTAACGACTATTGCGATATCTCTATTATTTGACTACCTACGCCAACCTACTTTGCATAATTTCAAAGATGGGATTTTCTACTTTCTTAGTCTGTCTTTGCTTTTAGAAAGTCCCCAACCAAAGGTGTGATATCCGTCATTATTATTAAAATCACAAAATGAGAAGTTGGGTTTTATTAGCGACTATTGCGATATCTTCGTTGTTAGACCACCTACGACAACCTACATTGTTGTAAAGGTGATATTTTATATATATATATATATATATATATATATATATATATATATATATATATATATATATATATTGATTTTTTCTCCAAATAAAGTTTTTGCTCATTACGACCCCTAAATATCATCCGACCATCATCAAAATCAATAGGCTTCTTCCTCTGTGAGACCCTCATTAACCCTCGAAATTTCGTGACGATCCGATTAAAATTGCGCCCAGTAGCGTGATTTCCAAAAAAAAAAATGGAAAAATTGGGATGTATTATATTACGATATCTCCGTTATTTGGTTACCTACGCCGACCTAGTTTGCATCATTGTAAAGGTGGAATTTTCTTCTTTCATAGTAAGGCTTTGCTTTTTGAAAGTCCCCAGCCAAAGCTGTGATATTCGTCATCATAACTAAATTCGCAAACATGAAAATTTTGGGTTTATTTGCGACTATTGTGATATCTTCGTTGTTTGATGACCCACGAGAACCTACTTTACATCGTTAGAAAGGTGATATTTTCTACTTCCATTGTCAGGTTTTGCTTTTGGTATACCCCTTATAGGAGCTGAGATATTAGCTTTGGAAAAAAACATTGTCTTTTTATCCAAATAAGTTTTTTGCCCATTCCGACCCCTAAATAATATTCGACCCTCACCAAAATCAATAGGCTTCTTCCTCTTTGAGATCCCCATTAACTATCAAAATTTCGTGATGATCCGATCAAAATTGCGGCTCGTAGCGTGATTTCCAAAAAAATGGAAAAATGGGATGAATTACCAACTGTTGTGATATCTATCGCTATTTGGTCACCTACGCCGACCTAGTTTGCATCATTGTAAAGGTGGAATTTTCTAATTTCATAGTAAGGCTTTGCTTTTTGAAAGTCCCCAGCCAATGCTGTGATATTCGTCATTATAACTAAATTCGCAAACATGAACATTTGGGGTTTATTTGCGACTATTGTGATATCTTCGTTGTTTGATCACCTACAAGAACCTACTTTACATCATTAGAAAGGTGATATTTTCTACTTCCATTGTCAGGTTTTGCTTTTGGTATACCCCATACAGAAACTGAGATATTCGCTTTGGAAATAAACGTTGTCTTTTTATCCACATAAGTTTTTTGCCCATTCCGACCCCTAAATATTATCCGACCATCACCAAAATCAATAGGCTTCTTCCCCTCCGGGACCCCCATCAACACCCAAAATTTCGTGACGATCCGATCAAAATTGCGACCTGTAGCGTGATTACAAGGTTTAGATGGACAGACGGACAGACGGACAGACGGACGGACGGACGGACTGACGGACGGACACACATAGCCAGATCGGCTCAGCTCGTCGAGACATTCATTTTGATATATATAAGTATGGGTCTACGACCATTATTTCGATGCGTTACAAACTTTTTGGCCAAAACCAACTTATAATACCCTTCCCACATAGTGGTGTAGGGTATAAAAACTGATACTTCAGGCTATAATCATCTTACGCCCTTGCATTTAGTTTGACAACCAATTATATTTTATCTTTTAGCAACAGTTTGCCAAATTGGCCGTTCGCGTGATCATTTGTTGGCGAAACTCATAGCAGTATAAAAGTGATCGAAACTCTTGTAAACGTGACATTGAACATGTTTTAAGTTTTATCAAATGTGAGTCGATTGGTTTCTAAATAAACTCAATTGAGATGTTTTAATAGCTGAGAAAGATTGCATTCACGAGGCAAACATTCTACTGACACTCATTGTGATTTTAAGAAATGGCTAAAACTGAGAGTAATGAAGGTGTGTGTGTGTTTGTATAGTATTATTTATTTTAACCACGTACCTGCCTAACATGACTGCATACGGCTTGGTACCAGGGATGGAAAATAAAAAATTTCAAACAGTACTGAAATGGTACTTTTTTTCATTGAAAAGGTACTTTTTTATTATTTTTTTAAGGAACAAAATAAAATGTTTTTATCCAGTAAAAAAACAACAACAAAGACTTATATCTATGTAGTCTGAAAAATATTTCAAAACGGTATATAGTTTTACACCATACTGGAAGGTATAATTAACTTTGTCATTCCGTTTGTAACACATCGAAATATTCGTCGGAGACTCTATAAAGTATTTAACCAAGTCCGTGTCTGTTGAATTCCAGATACAGCTCTCAATAATTAATATGGAGCTTTTTTATTTGGTACAGAAGCTTCAATTACTCCTAGGAAAAACGGTTCACGTTTTGATATAGCTCCCATACAACGGTACCTCCCAAAATTGTTGAAATTTGGTATTTAGTCTTCGTTGGGGCTACAAAACTCTCTGATGTAGCCCCCATAGAATGGTATTTTGAAAGTTTTACCCTCTATATCCCATCGAAATTACTGAAATTAGATACTTTGTATTCGATATGGATATTAAACATTCCTATAAAGAATGTGGATATAGATGCATGTTTTAAATGACCTAGAGCTGGCAAACTATCGATAGTTCGACTATCGTTTTGATCGCTGTCGTAAAGCCTTGTTTATATTGAACTCTGAACAAATTATTTTTTAAATAATTCGTCACAGATAGTCCAAAAAAAGTTTTGGTGACCGATATAAACTTTGCTATTCGTCAGTAATCACAACGATAGTCAGACTGTCGATAGTTTTCGGGCACCAATATTGCCCCCATAGAAGAGGTATTGCAGATTCTCATATTGGAATGTACTTCGATACCGCTCGATGTGAAGTCTTTTAAATGATTAGCCTACCGTTGTGACTGTAACTTGATATTTCGGATTCTCAAAGGGTGGAAGAACTCCATGAAGAAAATGATCAATATTGTATATTCCCATAATATATCCAGATTTTTAAAATTGCTAGTACATTTATCTTGAATTTTGCATTTTTTGTTCCACATAAAATTTTACTAGACTAGAGTATGGAAATGGTACTGAATTGACCGCGGGGGTACTTCGGTACTTTTTATAGTGAAATGGTACTGAAAAAAGTACTATTGTACTGAATTTTCCATCCCTGCTTGGTACGCTCGATGTCTTAACAAAAATGTACTCTGGAGTGCAGAATTGGAGAGAACGTTTGATTATTAGTCGCCAATGTTTTAAAAAGTTCAAAGAAAGAAAAGGGTGCAAAGGTTTTTTATCTAATGGCTACCACATGTACACAAGTTTCGCATGGCTGAAATACTTATGAAAAGGCAAAATTATCTCTGTCTGGTTACTTACAAGCTTTTGCAAGTAGAAATTTCACCTGCAAAAACTTGCAAGTTCTCAGTGAAGAATTGCCAAAAACTGGTTTTAACTCAATCTGTAACAATTTGTACAAATTTTAGGGTAACCAGACACACCAATTATTTTGCGGGAGACTCAAACTTACGAGGGCTGAACCATAACTATCTGGCCTAACAATGAAATCGGGAATATTTACCATCAAAAATAGTTTTATTGTTTTCTTAAGTAGTCTTCAGCATGATTTATGATTTATTTACGCTTTTTCATGCGCTCAAATCAATTGTTGAATCCCTTTTCCACTCCGATTTAGAACGCTTTTTTTATATGCTGACCCATCATGTCCGGTCAAACAGGCGCAGGTTAGAATCGATGTGTGAAGCTGTCCTGAGCACGTATAAGCTAAAAACTGTCAAACTGTCCAAAACAAAATTCAAATGGCGCCTAGCATCACACAGTGTTGCGTAGGCCAGATAGTTTTCGTGCAGCCCTCGAATTATATTTTCGATGTAAGGCGAGCATACCACTTTGTTCGGTTATTGAAGAAACAACAAGCAACACTGGAGCATAACTCCTTCACGGTGCGCCTTAACTAACTTTAAATGAAAGGTGCTTACACCTGGGAAGTTTTTGCTGATTTTGAAACAACAATCCAGAAAACATAAGATATACCTAAAATGGTGAATTTTGACCGCGATTTATTTATAAATCCCTCCAGCGATTTTTCTTGTTTTTTTATTTTTCTCATCTATGAATATTGATGTTTCAGAATCTGCAAAAACTTCCTAGGTGTAAGCGGTTTTTATTCAAAGTTAGTTAAGGGGCACCGTACTTGACGTTGTTTTATAAGAAGGCAATACAGTCAGTGCATTGTCCCCCAATTTGAACATCCATATCTCAAAAATGGTAAAACCTTCGAAAATATCATTAAGGTCAATCTTGTAGAGAATTTTCACTGCTACAACATGTTCTTGCGGTTTCCAAGCAAAATCGTGAAAACCTAAAAACCCTAAAAATGCGAACAGTGACCGCGATTTATTTGAAAATCCATCCGGACACTTTTTTTTTGCTTTTTGATTTTTCTCATCTATGAACATTATAGTTGTAAGTGTACTTCCAATAACCACTTAATTCATAAACTTTGAAATAAAACAACCACACACACATACGTACAAAATTTTGAGTATTTATTGCATGTTTTTTTCATATGTTTGAATAAACTCACACATTCATTGGATTTATTTTCCATGAGTGCATTTTTGAATGCATGAGAATATTTTGCTAAAACCTCTCTGTTTATATTTGGTCCGTACATAATATTGTAAAAAACACGCGGCAACAAGATGATGACAATTAAATGAGAAATTGTGAAAGGGAACGTTGAACTTTGCGGTTTGAGTGTATTGAAGGTAAAACCGAGAAAAAATCAAGCAAAAGGTGATGCATATGCTTCTATTTAGATATTTTGATGATCGTTGAAGGTAAGACGATGCAGTTTTAAAACTCTTTACCCAGACGGGTACTCATATTGCCATTTTCAGCACGGGTAGTATCAGTGTTTTGTAGAACGTTATTTTTTTTTTTTTTTTTGACGAGATGTGGCTTTGTTTTTAAACTGCTTACCACAACCAAAGTAGCATCTGTTGACCAATACAAACAATTCTTCTTTTTATTTCACAAGTGATGTCGTTTGTTGTGTTTTCGGAGGTGCCGAGGTAGACGAAGTCTTTTACTACCTCAATAGGAACCAACTTCCACAGCTTGTCCGAGCTCAATGGACGCATCGCCGACACCATCAACTTGGTCTTCTCACCGTTTACCGCCAGACCCACTTTAGCAGATTCTCCTTTGACCTTCATAAAGGTATCAGTTACTTCTTTTACTGATCGGCCCATGATGTCTATATCATCAGCATAAGCAAGTAACATGTGACTATTGGTATAGATTGTGCCACTTCTTTTGAAGTTTGCCTCTCGTATAACCTTTTCCAGCAGAGATCACACGAAAGGCTGTCTCCTTGTCTGAAACCTCTTTTGGTACCAAACTCTTCGGAGAGGTTCTTTCCTATTTTAACTGAGGACCTCGTGTCAGTTAAAGTCATTTTACAAAGCCGGTGAGCTTTGCGGGGATACCAAATTCAGACATGCCTTGGAATACCTTTGGGCGCAGCGGGCTGTCAAAGCTGCTTTATAATCGACAAAAAGGTGGTAGGTGTCTATCTTGGGTCTTCTCCAGGATTTGCCGCAGGGTAAATATCTGGTCAATGGTGGACTTGCCAGGTCTAAAGCCGCATTGGTATGGTCCAATTATCTCGTTGACCATAGGCTTTAGTCGTTCGCACAATATCCCTGGCACGATCTTGTAGGCAATAGGGAGTAGACTTATGCCCCTATATTTAGAGCATACAGTCTTATCTCCCTTCTTGTGGACGGGGCACAGGATACTCAGGTTCCAAACGTCGGGTACTCGTTCTTCCTGCTAGATGGTGCTAACTAGCTGATGAATACACCTTATCAGCGTGTCGCCTCCGGTTTTGAACAGCTCGGCTGGTAAGCCATCGGCTCCTGCCTTATTATTCTTCAGCCGATTTATTGCTTTCTTTACCTCATCTTGGCTGGGCGGTATACATTCAATACCATCTTCTGGGATTGGGACTGTGGTATCCTCGTCGTCTTCGCTGCTATTGGATACCATCAGTTTTGAAAAATGTTCTTTCCATACCCTGAGCACGCTATCTGTATCAGTTACCAAATTACCTTGCTGGTCTCTACAGGAGGATGTGCCTGTACCAAAGCCATCAGTTTGACGCTTGACTCTTTGGTAGAATTTTCGGACTTCATTCTGGCTCCTGTACATCTCGATTTTTTCACACTACCGCTTTTCCACCTCTCTCTTTTTCCTGCGGAAAAGAAGTTTCTCCTCTCTTCTTTTCTCCCTATATCTCTCTCGTGCGCTACGCGTTGCTACGGATTGTAAAGTAGCTTTATATGCCGCATTTTTCTCTTCAGTGGCAGAACGACCCACCCATGATATTATCAAGTTAGTAAAAACGGACATATCGACGGTGTCATGCTTAAGTGTTCCATACGCCATTTGCCCGTTTTGAGATAATCGCATTTTAATGTTTTGCGCCACAACTGCGTGGAGCTGACTAAAGAAAATATTTATATTTTTGACTTAAAATATTAAAAATGGTATATGGAACATATTTCCAAAAATACAGAGTAATATAAAAGTTATAGAGATTTTTTTAAAAAAAGAATTTTTGTCGATTTGTTCCATATCCACACTTATGACGCAAATGTGAAATATTGTAAATTACATGGAACAACGTGACAAAAAAATTGTTCATCTTTGCCTCTATAAATAAAATACTTCTAAATCGAAAATTAAAGTTCTGATTTTTTAAATGTGTTTTTAAACTTGTATGCTTTTAAAATATTAATTTCATAACTGCAAAAAGTTTAAGCTTTCGTGTCAATGCGTGGATATCTCGGAAACTAGATCAGATAGGAGAAAGCCGACTAGAAATTCAGAAAGAGCATACCGGAAAACCCTAGAAACCACCTGTATCTCAAAAAGTCAAAAATGGCGTATGGAATACTTAAGCATGACACCGACGATATGTATGACTATGAAGTAAAAATTCGTAGTTTTCTTGTCTCGATGCTCGAAAATCCTATTTATATTTCATTTTGAAGCACTATATTTTATTTGGCGTATTATTCAGAATGAAGAGTGTCTATTTTATAACTTTACAGCTTATTGCATTGCAATAACGATGATATCAAGAGGTAAATATAGACATATATCCTAAGCATTTTCTTATAATTCATATTGTTACGGAATTAGATTTAACTAATCTCCGTGTAGGCGTTGTTTTATTCCCCAGTACGATTTGTACCAAATAAAACAGGGTTCGTTTTAGATTACGTTTCTACAATGCTTTATTTACTTTATTACACTTATTCAGAACCGACTTTAATTACAAAGCACACAGCAAGTCTCTAGTTAGCACGCAGCTCTTATTTAACCGATCTGTTCAGTTCAACGCTTAAAACACCACTACTCCGTTATTGCCATTTCCCCGGTATTTATACCCCAAAGTCTCCCTGTTCTAGAGTCCTCCAGAACACATATGGCAACATCTCGAATCTGTGCAGCGAACACACAGACGCACATTCGCACTAAGCGAACAACCATACTCACATACATACATGGGGGAATACAATTGGACGACCAGCACAGTAATGACGTAACAACAACAAACAAGTGCAAAGAAGTAACAAACTAAACAATAATTACATGATTATGGCAAAACAAAATAAAAGCACATTAATGAAAGGTAACATCTAGAATAATGAAGAGAGTTCTACCATAGACTAATTAATGTAGAGACAAAGAATGGCTCTCACCATTTTTCTGCGGCGAGACAGATGTCGTTTACGCATGTTTGTGGTTTGAGTGACAGCTACTTGTTTCACTCAACCGAAAACTCCTAAAAAAATTAACATTTACGAAATATATGCCTATCAAAAAGAGTGGCATAGTTAATTTCATATGTAAAGTACATTTTAAAGTGGCGAAGTTTGCAAACAGAGACCCTAATTGATAGAAAAACAAATAAATTGTTTTCGAAGTTGAGTCATTTGACTAGCCCCAGTCTGGCTTGAGTCAGATGACTAGCCCCAAATCGATTCGTGCGACATCTGGTGGAGAATGAAAAATGAGAGCGTTCGTAGTCTCTGCTTAATTAGTCTATGGTTCTACATGGTAGTTGTTGTTGCTTAAATAAAGTAACCGCGTAATAAAAACTTTACGTTACAATTCAAATTTTTAAATTAACGGAAATTAAACTAAACTAACTTAAACCTATCAGTTACATTCGTAACAATATGTTGAATTCAATATTTGAACCAATCCACCGCACAAGAAGAGCAGAAAAGCAACGAATTTTATGTAATGTTTTATGTAAAAGTAATGGGTTTTATTAGTCCAATTAATGTATTATTGTCTAGAATACAAGTGTAACCCTATTTGCAAGGGATTTTTATATGGTTGCATTATTCGAATGTGTGCTGTTGCCCCATCACAGACACTAAAAACAATCTTAACACCAATAATCCTCGCTGTACAATTGGTAGGTGAATGTCACAGAGGTGAAGCGTTGGGTAGGTGGCACCAACGGTGCCTACTAATAACATCCAACTCCCTTTATGAGATGTGAGAACAAAGGCATATTGGTGCCTTATATTTTCGTCGTCCACATTTAACGCATCAAAGCTTAAAACACACATTTTTCTTCTTCTGGAATTTCTCTGAATAATTCCCTTATTTTTGCTGATGTCGTTTTTAGCAAACCCATGTCGACCCAAAGGAACAGCGACGACTCGACATCCTCTAAATTAGGCGTTTGGAAATACAAGTACTCCTGTTATATGAGGTAGGCACTCTTAGAAAGTGCTTTTAACACTAACACTTTCTTTCGTAGAGGGCTGTAAGGAGCACGGGTTCCATTTATTAAATTAAAATGAATAAGTCGGTATGCCATTTTATTTTCACGATTGATAATATTGATTGATTAATTACTGATCTGATTGCGCGCTTTGGTTGGCTTTTGTATGTTGTATTTTTTGTTGGTGTGACATAGAGGTGGTAATAAATCGAATTTATAGAATACTTTTATAAAATTCAATATCGATAAATATTTTTGTCTATCGATAACATTAAACTCATTTATTTAAAAATAAATTTAAAATAATAAAAACTGTTTTTTATTTTAGAAAATTTCAGTTTTGTTTAAAATTTGACAAGGTTTTGGTGGCACACAAATAGTTACACCAGCTTCCCTTGCACCAGACACACAAACAGACGCAGAAATGGCACCATCATTTGCATCACAAACAAAATATTGTGATGGTCCAATACAAATAGTTACACCAGAAACTGCTACTGCTTCCTTTGCATCTTCCGTCGCATCAGAAAAAGTTTATCTTGATGCCAATATGATGGCATCAGACACACAAACACACACAGAAACAGAAACTTCAACTTCTTCCATCGCTTAAGAATAGGTTATATTGATGCCAATATGATGGAAGCAGTAGAAGTATGCATGATCACTAAATCATCTGCGGAAGAATATGCCGAAATTTTCGGAGTTCCAGAGGACCAGCTTAGATATCAATTAACTGAGCGAAGAAATAGAGAAAATGATTATGAACATGACACATGTGACACCCCGTCTGAAATTATGGAATATGATAGGCAGTAGGAGATACACACAGAAACCATACAACGACAAATAGAAGAAATATTTTTGAAAATAAAAAGGCCGCCTAAAAAAATATTGAAGGAATCCACAATATCAGCCGCTACTTTTCGCACACTAGAGTGATTTCATTTAAAAATTGCATGAAATTATGCGTCTCTAGATCGACTTCCGTAGTATAGTAAAATCATAAAATTGCTGTAATGGAGAATTCGATTTAAGAACGCCTAATTTCATGAAATTTTTTAATAAAATTCACGCTAGTGTGGACCGGGACATACGAACGGATTCTCCGTCTACCGTCTCCGCTAAAAAGTTTGGCCTGAAAGCTCGAACATTGAGCAGATACTTAAAACAAACGCCTGCCTACATAGGTTTACGAGAAATGAGGAGCAACGTCAAGAAGGGAGAAAATTTTGAATCTCAGGAATAATTATAATTTTTTCTTTGGCCATTATAATATATAGGGGTTCCGCAAACATGTAAGAATGTAAATAAATATTTGTAAACAAATTATTATTATGTGTCTCTGTTTTATGTCTCATTTTTGGTTTGGTGATTGGCATTTAATTTTGTCAAGTGCAAAGCAGTTCAGGAAGAAAGACTAGTCCTTTACAACCATTTTTTCGGTTGTTTTTTTTTGTTTTTGTATGTTTTTGTTTTTATATGTTTATGTAAAAAACATGTTTTTTATAGCTTATTGCTTTAAGGGGTTATCCCTATTTGTGCTTTTTAAGTTTTTGTTGGCAGAAGCAACCCCTTAATTGAATTGAAATATACAATCCTGTATATAAATATGTCTTCGTGTCATTGTTGTATACCATGGATGATGGTAGTGGTGGTAAATGGAAGCACAAAATTTAAAAATTATTAATCGATCATTGTGGTGCATCATTTTTAATGCTCACTTAAAAAATGCCAATTTTTTTGTTTTTATGTAAAATTTTATTTATAAAATATAAAAATATAAAATTGATTTTTTGAATTTTAAAAAAAAAAAAAATCTCAACTCGTTTCCAACTTATGAACGTTTACAATATTTATTTCAGGTTGCATCATTTTCAGTGACAGTCACTGTAGATGGAGGAACATGTTATACGAATCTATCAATACAAATAACTGCGAACGTACACCTTACGGTTCTAAACATGACATTTACACAACATTGAAAGAAAAAAACACATATAACAGACCTCTTACCAACAATATTTAATATTTCTGCAGCGGCAAAAGGTTACCTTGGAGCGGCGAGACTGTACCATTTAAAAAAGTGGGTGTGGTCAAGTTTTTGCGTCTGAAATAATTAGGTAAGGTCGGAGACACAACCACAATTGTCTCGCAAATTAATTTCCAAACCGATACATTCGTAATTATTGTAAATGTATCCACATTCATACGGGCAAATTGTGCCTCATCGAAATAATGGTTTTAGACCCCAAGTATGTTTGGACGAAATGTGTTTCAGACAATTTGGAGTTGATTTAGCCACGTCCGTCCGTCTGTCTGGCTGGAGCGCACGATAACTCTCGAATGGATGAACCGATTCGGTCCAAAATTTGGCTTTCGTAATATTTTGTCTAAATTTATTTTAAGTTCGAAGATGTTCGGAAAATTTGTGCGCATGATAACTCTTCTTCCAGACTTAGATAATGATTGCTTGAGTGGAGTATTCCCCCATTGGCTCAACTCCGTTTATTACCCTCTATTACAGAGGGTAATGTTTTTCAAAACGAACTGACAGTGTTGCAAAATTTTACTGATTGCTACCAATAGCATGTTTTCATCCTGGCGAAGGGAATTATCAATTGGCTTCTCAGTTTTTGAAATGATGCCTTTTTAGCGAAAAACCAAACTTTTTAAGTGCCTAGTATTCCCATATGAATGAGAATCACACTCACTTTTCGGCTTTTCCAAAGAAACACCAAAATCAAAATATTCTGCATAATGTCAGCACGTATCAACTAATGGGTACTTTACACGATATGTTTTTTACATATGAGTTGTCACTTCTCCCATACAAAATGTATATGCAAAGTGACAACTCAGTACCCATAAGAAAGTACCCATAAGAATTCATCGAATTCTGTGAGTTGAAAAGAACATCACCACAGTTGCCTGTGAGGTTGTTGTTGAAATTTTGTTTTTAAAAAATTTCGCTTTGCGCGTGCCACACCACAGTTGCCTGTGACTTAGATAATGTTCTAATATGGACTCAATCGGTCCACTCCTTCGGGTACCTCCCACACAAAATGACCCCGTGTGTAGTAGCTGGAGCGCAAGATAATTCTCGAACGGATCTTCCGATCCTGTCCAAAATTTGGCTTTCGTAATATTTTGCTCAAACTTACTTAAAGTTCGAAGATAAGCCATATCGTGTACTTCTTCAGGTACCTCCTCCCAAAAGTTCAAAAATGTTCAGAAAAAATTGTGCGCACTATTACTCTTGAAGGGGGTGACCAATTTGGTCCATACTTTACACATCCTAATATATGTACAAGATATAGATCAGGTTCGAATATGGACTATATTTGTCCACTCCTTCGGGTACCTCATACACAAAATTTCATACTCAAATGTGGTGGTGAAAACTCTCGAACTGATCAACCGATTTGTTCCACAATTTGGCTTTCTTCAAATTTTGTCCAAAATTAGTTTTAGTTCGAAGATAGGCAACAACTTCCGGTACTTCCCCCCAATATTTAAAAAAATGTAACTAAAATCTTGTGAACGGGACAACAAATTTGGTTCCGAATTTGGATCTCCTTATATATTTCCAAATTTGGTTTAACTTCTAAAATTGCCCATATCGGTCCTTCCTAAGAGTACCTCCTCTACAAAAGTTCAATATTTGGGTCTAAGTACAGTTTAGGGACTTTGTACCGATGCTGTTCGTTGTGCTTCCTAGCATTCCCGCCAAAAAGTTATACGATGATCCACTGAAATGACTTGTGGGCGCGATATCTATTAAAAAAATATAACTCCCAAAACTTCTATAATGGACTATGTCGGTCCATTGCTTTAAGTGTCCCCTCTGCAACACTTTTGAAGTATAATCCTAATCCACATTTTTGTCGGCAAGTTCAAATGTCCAAAAAGGGTCACAAAATTCTGAAGAGACCCTAAATACATTCGATCTGTCCGTAGATGATAGTTTCAATTCAGATAGGCTGAGGGTATATCCCTGTCGGCAAAACCGACTGATACTTTTTTTGTTTTATATACCTACATACATATCTATGTAGTATATAGATGGAGGAAAGTGTTATACGAATCTATCAATACTAATAAATGTGTACGTACACCTTACGGATTTAAACGTGACATTTACACAACATTGAAAGAAGAAACACAAAACGAACATTCTGCGGTAGCTCTTTTCCACATAACAGACCTTTTACCAACAATATTTCTGCAGCGGCAAAAGGTCACCTTGGAGCGGCGAGACTAGTCAATGATGGTTTCCTAAAAATACAACAACCAACATCACCAACAGTCACGTTAGCTGAATGCATTAACCATTGAAACGAACATACACACTCACTCAGCGGAGGCACTCACGGTCTGTCTGGTAGGCATTCCTCTCTGGTGTGACTCAAAAAATGTTTTCATTGAATACCAAAAAATTTCGTCATAACATCCAGAAGCAGAAGCCAATGACTGGGTTTGGGTTTTTGGGGGGTAAGGCTGGGTTTGTTGTTGTTGTGAAGGGATCATGCACAACTCATAACAAACCCCTCAAACTATTGAGTGAGTGAATAGTGATGACGTCGTCATCGTCGCTTCGTGTTAATGACGATGATGTTTGATGTGTGGCGGTTCTTTATAAATAACGAAATAACGGCATATAGCCGGCATTATAGCTTCTCATTGAGTTGAGTGTAATTGAACGGGAGAACTTCATAGTGTATCCACAACGCAACAACAGCAAAAACAACCAACGTACAAACCAAAAGAGACTTAACAAAAAATAATACTCCCCTCCAGCAACAAACCAAACCAACCGACCAAACAAAAATCCAAAGTGAAACAAATTGTTGTGTGTTCAGAAACAGTTCGTTTTCAAACGGCTAACAGTGCAGACGTCCAAGATATTCAAGTGTCTTTTTGGTGAATCCCAGTGAATAAAAAGTGAGTGTTTTTTCCAACAATTGTAGAAAAAAATATTAAAAGAAATAAAAACAATTACACGTCAAGATACAAATCAAAAATTTAAGTTGCAACTGTGAACTACTGCATTCGCCTGTATCAAAAACAATCCAACCAGCATTTTTAGTTTGTTATTTCATTTTGTGTTGTAATTGAGATTCAATTTGCGTTCAGTGATCTCATTTCATTTTGATGTCATAGTGATTCGTTTTTATTCTATTCATCAAATTTGTATTTAATGTTAGCATCACGAGTGTCATATTCAAGTAAAACAATTAACCTTTTTGTTGTTGGTTTTAACATTTATTATAATACTAAGATGTGTATTAGTCAAATATGTACATACATACCTAGATATGTATGTACCTGTACTAAAATATTAATATAGAAAACCATAAATCTCTTTTGGAGGAAAATGACTTAACAGGGACATTCTTACTTACACTTAAATGTGTTTTTGTAGCTGGCCCAGAAAACCCCCCTCTATGATTCATTCTAAAAAAATCTTTACAGAGAGCCAAAAGAAATTGTAAAAAAACTACATAAGATTATTTGCAAAATCTCAGAACATGTTTAGGCCAGTATCGCTTGGACTTGCAAAATTACTTACTATCTCCAGTACGGAATCCTCTAAGACTGGCTCTGATTTAGGCATACTTTGATATCAATTCTCAGTATATACCCAATATACCCATGTATATTTTGAATGTTTTATAGAAAAACACCAGCAAATCATTCAAGGTCTTGTTAAGGTTTTGGCTGAATTGACTGCAGTATGTTCCTAATGAGATACATCTCGTTTCAATATATGGTCGGTTCCTTTGCTTGTTGAAATATTAACAGTAGTAAAAGTTGTGAACTGCTCTCATACCAATTGTATTCTTTTTGAAGTAAGGGAACGCTTTTCGAGTGAAAAGTGATAAAAATTGAAGTTCTTGCTCGTAAAGGAACAGAGCTATTTTATATCCTGAATGTTAACTTTATTATACATATTTTATGTATAAACATTTTTGCTCCGTTCCAGAACCTGCAAGAATGTACTAATTTTACTTTTTTTCTTTTTTTCGATAACATAAAGGAAAAAATTGTTATCGTAGTAAAATTTGTAGAGTTTTTCAAGTTCAGGAACAGGAGACCAAGGAGTTTCTTTTATGGTCTATGTTAGACCTTATTTTATGCACTTTATCTGCTTTATTTTTATTATTCAAAATGGGTTCTTTGAATAGTTACATTCCATAGGTTGTTTTACTATACAAACTCCCTAAAATTCTACAGGAAGTTTTCTAAAAAAAATACGTACCTACCAAGAAATTCGAGCATATGGGGAAAATGCAATACTTACAAGTCTGTATCATGACTACTTAAATTGAGTTTCAAATGTATTCAATTTCCCATTCTTTCCACAGAATTTTCCCTTCCTCTTTGCTTTGTAATTTCACAACAAACGCAGTTTGTTGCTTCCCGCTAATCCCTTACCATCATTTCGAGTTTATTCACCTTAATATGCCCTTGTAACAAATAAGTTCCTTTCACTTTTCAAAGAGACATGCGCATTACTGACAATTGGTCATCCACCAGGAATCAGCTGCTAGTGAAAAAATCCCGGAATTCCTTAACAGAGAACAAAAAAAAACAAACACACCCATCATATAACAGCAATCCAGCAGATATACAAAATTTGACTTTGAAATATTTTGAAGGTTAAATAATGGTGATTCCAACAGCATTAACTCACTCCACAATTAAATAGACGCTCTGCTATTCCCCCTCTCCACCCACTATTTGTTTATATTGTGTGTACTTGTCAAAAATAAACGTTACAAACGACACAATTTGTTTTCAACACCATGCGTTTATATTTCTTACAAATCATTTTCATATTTCAATATGCTGGACGATAAGATAAGAAGTAATAATTGTTAAAATAAAACAAATAGCCCCTAATCTTTGTATGCATTTCGATGCAATTCGAATATTTACTTGTCGGATTCCCCATATCCGTGTAACTTATATCGCTTGATAATTAATGTCACTAATAAAAGATTGCTTGAATGGTGATTAGTAATGTTTAAATATGAGAAATTGATTAATAAATGATTCATGAATTATGAGGCACTAGAGTGAAATGTTGTATACACTGACAATAAAACATCTCAGTTTAACTAACTAATTCTTTGTTAATTTGGAAATTCTTAATATTACAGAATTTATATTAATACATATATTTATTTAATTTCCCATATTATTTTGAGAAATACATTTTTCATTAATTGTTCAATTAAAAAACTATTAAGGATGAATGCTTTTTAATGTAAAAGTACAAACAGTTGATAGTCTGGTTCTATTAAAATTATAAAAATCATTTTTGTTGTTGAATTGATATTAAAAGAATTATCATTTTTACATAAATACATAAAATAAATATGTTTCTAAAATATGGGCGACTTATTTATACCTAAGGCCATAAATGGCCTGTTTCACTAAGACGATTCGGATTCAAATTCGTTTGAAGTAATACCAAAATCCTGTTGTTGTTTTGAACGAATTTGAATTCGAATCGTCTTAGTGAAACAGGCCATTCATTCTTTATATTTATACATATAACTACTTTACAGATTCTTAAGATTCACGATTCTTGTGACGTCCAGTTGAACACGTATTGACAATAAGTTCTGAGAACAAATTTCCATTTCAACGAATTGATTTATTGGCAAAATAATTTTGTTTTTCACCACAGACTTTGAAAAACAATGTTATTATGTTATTTACCAGCAAAGTATTTTCGCCATCAATCCCAACATCAATACTGTTACCCAAAAACCCACACCTCTCATACTATCACGGAATTAACAGTTTTATGCTGGCTGTTCTTTAACACTCGAGAATATCTCTCTCTATGATAGAAAAATAACACTTTCCTTTTCTTCATTTTGAGATATTTTAAAATACTTTCTCAACTATTCCATTAACTTGACCTTCCTGAAGGTTATGCCTAATAATAAGCTAACAGAAGAAATGATTCTATTCGTTGTGCTCTCCCCCGCTGTCCAAAATTAACAAAAAAAAAAAAACAAAATTAACGCATCGGCTGGTGTGCCAGCATTGTTTTCCACAAAAACAGCCACGAGTATGCGGATGAATATTTTTTTATGTGGGCCACACGTGACAATTAAGTGAACGGTTCAGGGGGAGGAGGAGAGAAAATTAGAATTATTATTAATAAACACACTTTGTTATTTTAAAAAAATATGCCGGTGGTGACTAATTTAGTGTTATTTAATGTTGTCACGCTCAGTTGGCCACATCAAGTGGTTGTTGAGTTAGTTATAAATTGAGAATAAATAATATCAGGAATTTTGAAAGTTGGGTATCGATGATGGACCATGTTGATCACTGCTTCATTGGAATTATTTATCGTTCTGCAAGGGATTTTTTGGGGGAACATTTCTAATTCAGCTTACAGTTTATTCAAAGTACAAATCGTCACCATAAATTCCAAAAGTCGGAACTAACAAAATAATTTTACAGGAGAAACAAAAAACGTTGTAAAATGAAAAACTGTTTTATGGAATATTAACCTTATGAAGGCGAGGCGAGTATATGGGATGTTATCAATCATATACGAATAGGAGTAAGTAATGAAACCAAAACCGCGGAAACACTTGGTTTTGGGATCCGTCATTACAACAAAATCTGCAATATTATCCGATTTTTTCGAAATGCCATTTCTTGAATAGGATCGTTATTTTTGAACGTGCAAGCTTGAAATTTGTCAGAAACATGTATTTTAGTTTTATGTATTAGATTCAATCAAAAAAGTCCCGGGCCACACTAGAGTAATTTCACTGAAATTTTGGCATGAAATTATGCGTCGCTAGATCGAGTTCCATAGTAGAGTAAAATCATGACATTGCTGTTGTGGGGAATTCGGCCTAAGAACGCCTAATTTCATGAAATTTTTTAATGAAATTCACTCTAGTGTGGACCGGGACAAACTAATTTTGACTTTTTTTGAGATGCGACTTCGGGCATTTATGGTGACGAAATACAATAGGACAATTCAATTGTTAGCATTTGTCAATAGATGCACGTCTGTTGTTACGATATCATAACAATCTTTTCATACTTTTGTTCTATTCCAGAACCACTCTAAAGGGGAGTACACACTAACAGTCAAAACTGACAGTCAACGTACTTTAAGGACAATTTTCCGGCAAATAACAACTTTTATTTTGCTAAAAACGTTTGAAATACAATATTTACGGTATTATTTAGAGATTATAAAAGAAATTTTTCAATTAGGCTTTGATATTCACGAAATAGACCTCGATGACTGTCAGTTTTGCTTGTCAATGTGTACTATACTTAACGCCCCTACATTTTTTGTTACCTATTTTAATTTCTTTTCAAAGTGCAATTTGTCTAGTGTTTATAATTTAATGTTTGTAATTAATTCTCAGATTCCTTTATTAGCACAATTTAAAATTGATTGCCCAGTATTTACCTTACTTTAACATTCAATGCACATGTTAATACATTCCTAATCTGTGTTTCAATTACTTCCCCTTGTTTTTTTTTTTTTTTTTTAATATAACCGATATTTCCAAACATATTACTCACCTATTCTTGTCTTTCTCTCTCCTTACAGCTCCCAAAAATAAACAATGGCTTCAGTCAAGGATAATCTCATGAACCAAGTCGCCGAGGTCTTACCCTCATCTGGCAACAAAATTACCATTGTTGGTATTGGCCAGGTCGGTATGGCTTGTGCATTCAGTATCTTGGCCCAAAATGTCTCCAGCGAAATCTGCCTGATGGATGTCTGCAAAGATAAGTTGATGGGAGAAATGATGGATTTGCAACACGGTTCCAATTTCTTGAAAAATCCCAAAATTATCGCCAGCACAGATTTTGCTGATTCTGCCAACTCAAGATTGTGCATTGTCACAGCTGGTGTCAGACAAAAGGAGGGTGAATCCCGTTTGTCTTTGGTCCAACGTAACACCGACATTCTCAAGAATATCATTCCAAAATTGGTTGAAAACAGTCCCGATACCATTTTGTTGATGGTCTCCAATCCTGTCGATATTATGACCTATGTTGCCTGGAAGTTGTCTGGCTTGCCCAAGAACCGTGTCATCGGCAGTGGTACCAATTTGGATTCATCTCGTTTCCGTTTCCTTATGTCCCAACGTTTGGGTGTTGCTCCCACATCATGTCACGGTTGGATTATTGGTGAACATGGTGACAGCTCGGTGCCAGTATGGTCTGGAGTTAATATTGCCGGTGTTCGTTTGCGTGAATTGAACCCCAACATTGGCTCCGATGAAGATCCAGAGAAGTGGAACGAAGTCCACAAACAAGTTGTACAATCTGCCTATGAAGTTATCAAGCTAAAGGGTTACACTTCCTGGGCTATTGGTTTGAGCACTGCCTCCTTGGCCTCGGCCATTTTGAGAAATACCAGTGCCATTGTTGCTGTATCTACATCTGTTAAGGTAAGTTAAGACACTTTTACTTTTCAATATTTTCTGATTATGATTTAATACGTATTTCTCTAATCTCTTTCAGGGTGAACACGGTATCGACAAGGATGTCTTCTTGTCCCTCCCATGTGCTTTGAATTCCAACGGTGTTACCCATGTCGTTAAGCAAATTTTGACCCAAACCGAAGTTGAACAATTGCAGAAATCTGCCAATATCATGGCTGAAGTTCAAGCTGGTCTTAAATTCTAAGCCTCACAAAAATATGACGAAACACAAATTTTAGCTTTTATCAAAAACAAAGAGAACGTGGTGGAGGAATTGTTTGTCAATTCCCTTCCACTCAACTATCTACCTTAGTAACTATAGGATAATTCTACAAGTATTTGTTATTTATTATAATATTTTTATGTTTTACTGCGTCTAAATGTGTTTTTAGTTGTATTTTGTGTTCTTTTAAGTTTATTAACAATAAATCAACAAATAGTAATATTTTAAGCAAATTAAAAGACATTTTTGTTTTATTTATGATTTTGTTTTGTTGGTTTTCTATATAGATTTGAATCAAACGTAATTGTATGTACATGGAAAATTGGAAATATATACTATAACTCAACCGCTACTACCTCATTAGTGGAAATTTGTTGAAATCGCATGCCAGAATGCCGATAACATAGTCAAATATTTGTCAAATGTAAAATTTATAAAAAAAATGTAAAAAAAACCAACAACAATGCACTCATTTCATTTCCAATAAATTTAAGCACGATTTTACGTACATTGCAATTTACTTAGTTCGGCGGGATAGATAACAATGGGAATGACAGGACGACAGATTACCATAATATACAAATTTATGGAATGTCTCAGGGCATATCCAATCTATAAGGAAGGCGAACTTATATTTTAATATATTTTTATAGATAAATGTATGACAAAATGCAGTAATTGTTCGTCAATCGCTTTCTGAAGGACATACGCTAATATATACATTGTTCATACATACATATGTACGTCCATATGTATGTATGGTGATCCAATTTGAACATCGCACATACGGGAAACATAGTCCAAAAGTTGCTCAAAACTCAAAATACTAAAATCGCGTTTTTAAAAACAAACTGTTGGTAAACGGTACCCTCGAATATCATATTCAATCAAAATACGCTACGTATAGTTGCGCCAATCTGCAATAATCACATTTTTCTACATTGGAATCACTAAAACCTTTAAATTTGTTTCTGCAGTAAAATTGGAATAATTTATGTAAAACATTTAAAAAAATAAAAAAATATTTTAGCAACGTTTGCCAACACCAATTTTTGATCTTTCTTATAGCCGGGTCTCTTATTTATTAGACCAAATCAAAACTTTTGATAAATGTTTGCGCCATTCGGAAATATCACGTTTTTTTCTGAAGTAAAATTGGAATAATTTATGTAAAACAATTTTAAAAAATTAAAAAAATATATTTATTTTGGCAACGTTTGCCAACACTCACTTTTGATCTTTCTTATAGGCCGGATTCTTATTTATTAGACCAAATCAAAACTTTTGATAAATGTTTGCGCCATTTCGAAAAAATCACTGTTTCTTCTCAAGTAAAATTAGAATAAATTATGTAAAATAATTAAAATTATATTTTGGCAACGTTTGCCAACACTAATTTTGTTCTGCGTTATAACCTGAACTCCTATATATCAGACTAAATCAAAATTATTGATATACATATGTTTGCGCCATTCCGAAAAATCACGAAGAAAATCGAATGGAAATATAGGACTATATAAATCTGAACCGATGTGAACCAAAATTGGCACACTGTATTCTAGGCTAGTTCTGAATGCATGTGTCAATTTGCAGCTTGATTGGAACTATATTGCGCTTTTGTTGCATTATTTACCAAATATCAGACGCTAATATATATGGGAGCTATGTCCCAATCTGGACCGATTTTCATAAATTTCTACAGAAATATTCCTTGGACCGAAGCTATGATTCGTGCAAAATATTATATCAAGCGGATTATAAATGAGGGTTTTACGAGTTTTAATCAACTTTTAACATACATTTCTCCTATGTGCATCGTTTTGAAACTTGAAACGTTTTTACGCAACTTATCGACGTAGAGAAACGGTATGATTGTCTCTATATGTACTTTCGAAAAATGGACGCTATAAGTCATTAGCATTTTTAGTTACACTGCGGTAAAGATATTACTTCTTAAGTTTTGTGAGAGCATTGTGGTGAACATTTTGGAACCTTCCCACAGCTAAAGTTTCAAAAGGATATCAAAATTTGATCAGAAAAATATAACATACTTTCTAAGTATACCCAAGTCGACTTTCGATTAGTAGACTTTTTGTTTTCAAAAGTCTAAAAATCGAAGTCCACTTCTGATTATAAAACAAAATCCAAAAGTCATCTTTTGATTTCCCCTAGCCACGATTTTGCATATGACTAGTTTTGAACTGACACCCTCTATTGGCAACAAAATATATCAAAAACCCTCTTGAATCGATCAGACATCGATTTTAGTCGACTTTGAACACAATCGAAAAGTCGACTCTTTACTTAAAGGTAAAAGTCGAAACATCAAAAATTCGACTTTTTAGTTTCGGTAAAAATCGAAAGATCGAAAAGTCGACATTTGCATTCGACTAAGCATCGGTCAGAAAACTTTAAAAATACCGCAAATTCAGCTGTACCGTTCTATGGGACAATATCGAAACAAAGACTAACCTCCCATTTTTGTAACTAATTTTTGTTCGTTCCTCTATATTTGTAATAATTTAGGCATCCATAGCTTAGCCCCCAGATGACATACAGACCCAATTTTGCATAGACGCGTTCCATATATAGTTAAGAATTCCTCGTTTGAAAATCAGCGGGCTACATTTGCGCTAATGCGAGTAAATCGATCCACAAAATTTGACATACCTCCCACATAAAACTTCGGATAAGTTCACTTTAAGACAAGCTCTTGAATCACTTCGATTTTTGTTGAAGCAACTTGTATTCGCTGCCTCCATTACGACGGTAAAAGTTTTTTCAGGGGCAAATCCATACTTCTTGAGAAAACAGCCCAAAATGTGTAAAAACCATTATGGCACCATATGTAGTGGCTGGAGAGCACGAACTGATCAAACGGTTTGGTCCAAATTTTGGCCTTTGTAATATTTTGTCCAAACTTAGTTTCAGTTCGGAGATAGGCAATTCCGGTCCACAACTTCCGATACTTCCCCCCAAATATTAAAGAAAATGTCACTAAAATGCTATGCACGATATCTCTTGAACGGGCTGAGGATAATCTTCGTCGGCAAAGCCGACTGATACTTTTTTCACTTGTTTTATAAAGCTTTTCGTTTTCTTCTACTATTCTCTTAGGTGATGCTCCCGTGGATGAGGGTGTTATGGCATTAATCCCAGTGACATCAGAATCCATGTCCTTACAGTTAATAACACTGTGAAACTTTTTTAAGGTGATCTTGTGCAAACAATTCGAACTGAGGATTTTTTGAAAGTACAGACCCAAACGACAAGAAACCCTAGTTGGGTTTTGTTGTGTCAGATCCAGCTCGGATTTTATGGCCCCATCTAAAGATGGTTAAATATTGAGTTTTTAAAGAAATTCGGGGCTATATCTCTAAAACCAATGCGAATCTTCATCTGACCTCTGAAGCAAATTTGTAGATAAGGACAAGAATAAAATATTTGGACATTTGGTCTGTTCCAGAACTGCAAGAATCTACTAATTTGTACTATTTTTTCGATAACATAAAGGAAAAATTGTTATCGTATTAAAAAATAGTAGCTTCTTGCAGGTTCTGGAACAGAGCAATTGTTGTAAAATGTCTCTATGCCGTTGTTTTCAGTAAATTTTTCAACGACGATTTAATAAAAAATGTCAATAATGTAGTGAAATCCGAAATGCGAGAATAAACTGTTGGTGGGAACTGTGTTTGAAATACGTGTTGCAAAAGATATGATGCAAAATACCGCTGAAACAACATGAAGTAAGCATTTTAGAGTTTCAGAATGTTCTAAAGAATTGTTGAGAACTTTATTTGGAAGATTTTTGCAAATGGTTACTTGGTTCATCTCCCAATAGTTTAGCCGATGCTGACCAGAATTTCAGCAATTATGTACAATTTTCTATTTTTTTTTTATAGATTTTGATGCCCTAGATGGAGTTTTTCTTATGTGGTTTTTTCAAAAGATAAGTTATACCCTAGACAGACGGCAGCGTTAATTTGCATTAACTGCCTTAATTCAAATTTATTTGTGCATTATCCACATTCTTAATGCACAAAATCAAAGGAAATTTAAACTGAATTTAGCAATTTCAATATGGCAATGCTGTTGAAAATCAATTGTCTTTTGTCAAATTTCCACGTTTAAGAAAATAAAAATGGAAAGCAAATCAGCAATTTTCGCGTTTCTTCAAAATAAGTAGTGGTCTTTGGCGAGTAGAATAGCAGCTAATCGTTTTTCACGCCTTCTAACAAATCTCTTTTTCAAATTTGTATTTTCACAAAAAATTTCATTACCCACCATACCAATTCTATCGAAAATTATATCTTCCTCAAATGTTTTTTAAAGTTTTGCAATATTTTTATAATATTAAAAAGACTCAAAAATATCGCGAATAAATTAAATTTATTTTTGCTTCATCGTGGTGAAAAGATCAAAGGTAGAAAGTGTATTTGTTTCGCATATTTTGGCGAACTTTTGTAAAGCTTTATGAAATGGTCTGCTGGGTACAAACAAACAACACAAACAGCTGTTTCATAAATGCAGATACTATCGTCTGTCAGGGTGAAAAATTAATTCAAATTAAGACATTTTTAATGCAAATTAACTCTGCCGTCTGTCTAGGGTATTATACTAGTTTAGGACTACTATATTGCTAAAGACAGCAAGGTCAAATTCCTATTCGTTTCTGAGACAAAGGCCTGATAAATGCAAAAAACTGTAGTTTTAGCCCGGTTTAGATGAGGCCATAAAATCCGAACCGAATCTGACAGGAAAAAACCCTACTAGGGTTTTTGTAGTCTAAATATGTACTATCAAAAAATTCATACTAGAAGTTGTTTGCATTTTCAGTGTTGCATAGTGTAATCGAAGTGTTGACTTGCCCATACGCGCCTTATCGGAGATACAAGATTTTGATATTAATCCAAATCGCAAAACTTTGCTGCACATCAATGGCTTCTATACCGATAACAGCTATTTCAGCATACATGCCCATTTGCATATGCTACAGGCGCGTAGACGGGACCTCAATGCCATTGTGGAAATTTTTTCCAAGGATGTACAACAACTTTACTACGCACGTCATTTAGCACTACACGGCTATTTCATAGACAAAAATCTGCAAGTTTTGGTGGCAGGGCATTCGGTTGGTGCCAATGCAACGCATGAATAATAATCAGACATAACCTGCGAAATAAGGCTTACTGGCTTCTAAATTTTGTTTACTTTTCGATGACATAAACAAATGTAGAATTAATTCTTTTAAAACTTGTGAAATTTGCGATTTTTTACAAAATGTTAATGTCTAATTATTTAACGGGCCGTTATTTCAGTATCATTAACGTGGATATGTTTATTGAATTAACTAAAATTATGGGTATCTTCTAGCACAACCAGTGTCGCAGTTTGGTCATATTTTCAAAAAAATATTTTATTCTCAGAATGTTGCTCAAACTAAGCTCCAATACATAACTTTCTAAAGAATCACCCTTATTTAATATTTCCTTCGCCCTCCCAAACTCGAACAGGTGCACTTCTAAACAATGCAAATTGTTCGCCACTATTTACTTTCCCAGAATCTCGACATTTATTTACACACAATCCTGCCTTATACAATTACCGTTATTAATTAATATAGAAAACCAGACATTTTTTTCTAATTTTATGACATATGGCACGTGTAAATAAAATAATTTTTAAATTTATGTGTCATTTATTAGCCACCATCATCTTTCCACGTATCGTAGAGCTAAGAACATGTTTCTTATGATTTCTTAATTCAAGCAATTATGCTTCTCTTTCCAAATTCAGATTATTTGCTATCTATCATGGACTGTATTTACTATTATAGTACTTTCATATCATCCTAAAAGTATACCCTCAATTTAGGCAACAGTTTTAGAAAATGTCTGCTATGTTGATCTCCAAAAGAAATATTGAATATCAGCTGTTGCCTTTGTTTAATTTGAGTGTGTATGTATAACCCCCGTGAACAGCAGCACCCAATGAGCAAGAGCATTGACCAAAGAGAGTAAGCCAAATATTTAAGCCAAGATCTTATTTCTTGTTCATGGCTAAATTGATGAGAGCGGGAGACAGAGAGAGAGAATTCCATCTAAAAATGTGGATACCTATTCTGATGCCAACAGGTTAATAACGATACTGGTATAAACCGTCTGAGCACAGTTTCGGCACGGGTCTCAAACGTATACGTTGTGTGTATTCAAACGGAAATGCGCTTATAGAAACTTTTAGTGGAGAAAAAAAGTAAATTTGTAATTCGAAACAAAAGAAGTGATTATACAAACGGGGTGCAAACAAAAACCGAAAAGTCAAAGTGTGGAGACCCCGAGATTAAAACCAAAAATTAATGTAATGAAAATGCTTTAAAATGCATTATAGATAATTGTTGTGCTGTAAATATAAAACAGATGAAATTGAAATTTTAAAAATATAAAAAATGGCCTTGTAATGGGAGACAGAGAAGAAATTTTCAAGAATACAAATTAAAAAATGTTGAATTACCACAATAAAAAGAAGATGGCAATGTTGATGAAGACAAAAAGAAGGAATAAAACACCGATTACAAACAAAGACTGAAACAAAAATAATTATTTAAATTGTGCAAATCGCAAAATATTGTTGATGTATTTAACATTTTATGGGCCATGTTCAACAAAAATACAAAAAACTTGTTAATTTTTTTATGGAATATTTTTCTTGTCAGACCACAACAGTCATTTATTAACAAAAACATTTTTGTTAATTTCAATTTTGTTTTTGCTGTTGTTACTCACATTATTATTGACTTTCATTTATTGTGTTAGCTTGGCTTAGAGGTTGGAATTTGTCTGGCTTAAACTTCAGATTACAGTTTTGTTTCACACATGTGTGCCCGCCTCTGTCCGTCCGTCCATTTATTTATTTGTATGTATGTTGTCAAAAACCCGTGTCTCTATATAATTTTATTGTAAATTGGCTAATATTTCTCTTGACTTTCGTTAGTTGCCTGTACTAATTGCAACAAAGCCGCCGCACTTGTTGTTATTAAACTAATTTTGTTGTCCACATACAAATGCTCTATAGATCGATTTTATTTCCCAATCGAATCGAAAATAAAGTGTCTTCTTTCTCCCCCGTTTAGAAATTGAAACTTAATTCACCTTCAGTTACCTCCGTTCCTCTTGGCAAAAATTATTGACACAACGTATCCGTTAATTCTCTTCCTCACTCTCAATGAGTGATCGTTTTGAACAGAGAGCCAGATACATAGTTTCAATATTAAACTGGCTTAAACACAACAATGCTGGTGTTTTTGTTGTTGTTGTTCCTGATTAACAATAATATTGAAAATCTGTACTCACATTTTACAATAGATGGGGTCGCAAGATAATATTTATCCGCAGGACTTAATATTTTGTGTAGACGATACAAAGAGGAAACTAAGAAAATCAGTGATTTACAGTTATTTGCTAAGTTTGACAAAAAGTGTTTTGCACTGTGGAGGGGGCCACTAGCACAAATAAGACTTCTTGGAAGCAAAATTTTCAAAAGGTGTATGAAAAATTTTCATTTCGGGGGTCCCCTGTGCCATCGCCTGCGCACGTCCCTACGCATAACATGAAATGCTAAATTGCATGGGGACTAGGTACAGTCGAACTCGTTTATAACGTCGTCTTTTATAACGACATATCGGTTATAACAACGAAATCCAATAGTTCCGAATGTCTGCGGCCGTTTATAGCCCTCACAAAACAAACATCGCTTATAGCGACCAATTCCGTCGGTCCCTAGAACATAACGAGCGATTTCGATTGTATATCCAAAAGTGGATCCACATCGAATATTTTTGGTGGAGGTTTTCTGTTTCCAGGGAAGTCAAACTACTGGATTACAACCAATGTTGATGAAAACCGTTGCCAGGTCCCTAAAAATAAGTTTAATCGGTGGTATCCCCAGCAAAATGTTCGCTGCCAAAGATGCCATTCAATCATGGGTACATGTGATCTGGAATGCATCTTCATCGATGAATTTTATATGGGCGTGGACCCCAAAAGATGCTATTCATTTTGGGAGCCAAAGCATGTCATTTGCGCCAATGCTTTGACATGTCATTTTCACCAATGCTTTGGCATGTCATTTCCACCAATGCTTTGGCATGTCATTTTAACCAACCCTTTGCAATGGCATTATCATTACGACGAGAGTTTTTACAACGTTGGTTGTGATTTCGAGTCTCCGACAACATCAAGACTATTGTTAATAATTAATCTTATATATTTAGAAAAATGTGTATAAATAAAAACACAAAATTCATCTTTATTGGATCGATGGAATGGGTTCAAACTGTGATGAAAATATCGGATCTTTCACGACTTCCTTTGCATGGGTTCGAATGCTGATGAAAAGATCGAATCTTTCACGACTTCCTTTGCATTGCTTCAAATGCTGATGAAAAGATCGGATCTTTCATGACTTCCTTTGCATGGGTTCAATGCTGATGAAAAGATCGGATCTTTCACAACTTCGTTTAAACCAATGCAAAGATGCCATGAAATCACGTCATCGCATGGAACCCCTTCCTTCAAATTTTGCTGGGATTCTTATAACCCCATATACCAGAAAATTGAGCAAGTATGCATATTCCGTTCATTAATCAATATATAATATCAGTATATAGATATAGACTGATTTTGTGCAAAATATCAGCAACATATCTCAATTAGTTTGGAAGTTATTAATTTAGCAACGTTATATCACTGATTTTTTACCACAGTGTGCCGTCAAAAGTCGGTGGTATTAATTATTGAGATAATATGGAATCGTGTTGCCCTCAAAGATATCAGAAAAGTCTTCCTTTTTTTCTTTAGAAGTTGTTGTGTCTTTACACGCCTATCAATCCACAGGAACAATATGTAAACAAACTTCTATTATTCATTACTTTCATATTTCTCTTTTCGACCCAGTCTATTGTACATGCATGCTCACGATGCTAGGTAGCCTAGGTAACAACCTCAAATCCAATCGAATGTCTACACTCAGCTGAGAGTTGCTCACTTACTAGAGATACAAATATGGACACTGATCGCCCAGTTTATTGCCAGAGTAGAGACCGAACTATTGTTTGCGTTTACAAATAAATACGCTTGGTTATTTAAGCGAGCGTTGGGTGTCTTTTCGACTTAATGATTGCGTTGAGTTTTGTTTTATTTTATGCCAGTAATTCGCTGTTGCTTGTGGCGGTTACCCCAAGTATTACATATTCAATTGTGATTTTGGCCCCAAAAATAAAATAAAAACAGTAACAAAAACAAAATAAACAATAGCAACTAAAACATCATAATAACCAATATAACAAAATAATAATAACAACAACAGCAACAAACGGCAGTAACAACATCAATCGATTGCCTGAAATTAAAGTGACCAAAAAATGAATGTGTGTCCACAATTAATCGTATCTTGTGAATTGAATTTTTTTTTTGTTGATGTATTGAATCGGAGGGAATTGAATAATAGCCCGTGTATTTTAAGATTTGATTGTGGATTTTGTGGAGTCATTCTTCTATCGGTTTATAGAGTTGTCAAGTGTTTCATTTCACCTTCTACTTCTTCATCATATTCATCTCCTTCTGGAGGGGGGTTTCCCATTCCAGTGCAACAAAAATATTTATTTTATCGCTTTTACTTTTAGGTAAGTTATTTTTTCTTAGATCCAAAAAAATAACATCAGTTTTATTAAATACATATTTATTTTGTCGTTGCTACTGTTGTTCTTAATTAATTGTTAATTGCGGCTTATTTTGGTATACATACTAATGGATATTCTCATACAATGTCGCCGTTGTTTACTTCTCAGGTAATTATGTTTGCTTATATGGCAAAACATTTACGCTGACTGACGTCTGGTCTGTTTTGGATTCAATAAAAAGTATATCACCTAATAATTTATGACACATATGCTTATATGCTTTGAAAACCTTTTAATGTTTTCAAAACGATCGATTCGAGCGAAATATATTTTTGGTGTCATTGTTAAAATCATGTACGCAGAATAGGATCATAAGTGTAGCTTTATATAAAATTGAAATACAAGATGATAGATACTGATCATTGTTTTTGTTCCAGAACAAATAAAAAATACATATTTTGAAATTGCCTTCCCTTGACCTGTTGACGTCGTCGAGTTTTATTAACCTTGCATTCGATACCCTTTTTGTAATAAACACAAAATATTCCGATTGCGGAAAATTGGTTTCACTTAATTTTATCTGAATTTCATTCTTCCGCATTTGTTGTGGCTTCGATTTTAAAAAATTGGGCAATCGGTACCGCTGTATGGTGCAATAATGAACGATCCTGGCTATCTGCTTCTTGGCTAAAAGTCTAAAACTCTAAATCCTACTATGAAGAACTTAAATGGCTGGTGGGTTCTACAACTATCGACAAGAATTTGGTAGTCATTCAATAAGACCCACTTCCAAAATGGACTATGTCCGTCCAGTCCGTCAGGTACCCTCTCCGCAAAAGTTCAGCACTTTTGCATTTTAATACAAATTTATTAGTAAAGCGTAAGCTTTTATTCATAACGTCCGCAATCGGTCGGCATAGTCAACAAATATTTTTTTACTTCCCTGTAGGAAATTTCAACAGTGAATCTCTACTGACTTACTACTGCCATTGTCACCAGTACTACTGACCGATTGTAGACAAGTCTATGTAATTTCCTGTAGACATTTTGATACAAAAGTTACTACTGACATGTCAGCAGTAAGTCAGTAGTTGCTGAGGGACCATGTGTTGACATTGGAGGCAGTTTGTCAATAGTTCATGAATAGATTGGTCTCTTTGAAGCTTTTTAGTAGATTTAAAAGCCAGATACATAAATATTGCCTGCTATAAACAAATCTTTTATTGTTGTTGTTGTTGGCATGAACTCGGTGACCAACCATATTCTAATATAGAGTACAGTACTCTATTTTTAATTTCCTCTATTTGTGCTCTATTTTCATTGGACGCACTCTATATCCTCTACATTTGATTTGTTTTACGAATACAAGTGAATACATACCAAATTCAATGAAAATAGAGAACCTTAGGAAGAAATTAAACAAAATATTGTCTTGGTGTAAATGAAATGATTTCTCTGATGATTTTAAAAGATCGTTACCCTACACACAGGGTTTGAGTCATGGAAATTAACCATATTCTGACACTGAAGTGTGGTAGAATGTCCCTTGATGTCAAAATGGTTATTTAAGAAGAGAACTCATAAAATCAAACAAACTTCATCTTTAAGCTAGAAAGAGTTTGTTTATTGAGATTTTAGGTAATTTTTATACCCTCAGCATTTATGCTAGGGTATATACACTTTCTTTCATACGAGCAAAATGTGCCTCATCGAAATAATGGTCTTAGACCCCAAGTATGTTTGGACAAATTTTGGGTATCGTAATATTTTGTCCAAACATAGTTTAAGTTCGAAGATGGGTTATATCGGTCCACTCCTTCAGTTCGAAAATGTTCGGAAAATTTGTGCGCACGATAACTCTTTAAGGGAGTAACCGATTTGGTCCATACTTTGCACATCGTGAAATTTCTACCAGACTTAGATGGGGTCCCAATATGGACTCAATCGGCCCACTCCTTCAAAATTTTGAAAGAGTTCAGTTTAGGACCTGCTCTCGAATCGCTTCGATTTTTGTTGTAACAAATGGTATTCACTTCCCCTCATACGGCAATATAATTTTCATCAGGGGCTAGTCCATACTTCCTGAGAAAATAGCCTGAAAGTTGCAAAAAAACCCCTATGACACCGTGTGTAGTGGTCGGAGCGCAAGATAACTCTCGAACGGATCGGCAGATTCGGTCCAAAATTTGGCCTTCGTAATGTTTTGTTCAAACTTAGTTTAAGGTCGATGATAAGCCATATTGGTCCACTCCTTCAGGTATCTCCCCTACAAAAGTTCAAAAATGTTCGGAAAAAATTTGCGCATGATAATTCTTGAAGGGAATGAAGGATTTAGCCCATACTTTACACATCCTAATATATCTACCAGATGTAGATCAGGTTCGAATATGGACTATATTTGTCCACTTATTCGGGTACCTCCCACACAAATTTCGGATATATTCACTTTAAGACCTGCTCTCGAATTACTTTGATTTTTGTTGAAGCAACTTGCATTCGCTGCCGACAGTAAAAGTTATTTCAGGGGCAAGTCCATACTTCTTGAGAAAACAGTACGAAAGTTGTAAAAACCTATGGCACCGTATGTAGTGCCTGGAGAGCTCGAACCGAATATTGCGTTCGTCCACACTTTGGGTATCGTAATATTTCTTCAAATGTTAGATGAATATTTGAAGCTGGTGCTTATAGGTCCTTTCGCTACCTCCTCCAGAATAGATAGAAAATATTCACTACAATGGTACGCGCGATATCTCATAAACGTAGGAACCTATTTGGTCCAAACTTTTGAACTTTAAATATTTTGTTTTTCGACGATCCTTTGGAAATTTTTACAGAAGGTTTTCCTAGTGACCCTTTTTACAGCGATATTATGTTTCTCTTAGGCAAGTATGGAACAAATGTCCTATCTATAGATATCCTCCGCAAATTTGTGAGTTTTAATCCAATCCATATTTGTGTCGGTTCGCCCAAAATTTTATAAGGCCCCCTAAATGCATACGTTTTTTATGAAAAAAAAAAAAAAACTGTTTCAATCCACACATGCTGGGGGTATAGCTCTGTCGGCAAACGACTGATACTTTTTACTTGTTGTAGTTGGTAGTTTGCTTGAATTGTGAATAGTTTCATATCTATACACCAAAATCAGAGAAAAAATTATAAAAGAAATTTAACATTTAATGTTTGGACCTCGAAGATGATGTTGGATGCTTTTTGTATATTTACAATTTTTTTGCATTATGACAAAATTTCGGGAGCAAATCGGTATGGAAGAAATAAGCCTGACTAAATGGTCTCTTTTTTAATCAAGTTCTCAAGCATATAACCGTCACATATCATGCTGCTGTGTAATCGAAGCGTTAAACGTCGTTGATTTCATTGTTAAAGTATAACAAAATTCTCGTTCTCTTTTTTGTATTTGTACTCTATTTCCATCCAAAAATATTGGTCACCCTAGGTAGCCCATTTTGAAAATTTTAACAATCTGAGGGAAATACTATTCCGTAGAAACTTACGAAACCAAGCAAGATTTTGCTAGATGTTTTGCAACATGTTTTTTCTTGTTTTCGAATTATTATTCGATGTATTCCACTATTTTGTTGTTTTGTTTGCTTTCCAGGAATAATTAACACAATCACCTGTCAGCGCTTTCTGAATCATGTCATTATAAATATTTTTGTATTATTAAGAAATTAAATATAAACAGAACTTCTTCAAAAAAGAGGCAACCAGAAAATATGCAGGCGCCAATATTGTCAGAGATTAAAAGATAATGAATGCTTCCGACAACTTCATCCATAAATATCTTATGAAGAAAAAAGTTGATCTGACATTGTTTTTGTTTCTTTTAGTTTGTGTGAAAAAAATCACGCAGGTAAAAACCCAACCAAAACCAAGTTTTAATATTTTTTCAAGTTAACAACCGTAAAAACTAAAAAACCCCCAATTAAAAAATGTGCGAAATAAATTTGAAAACCTTGAATAGCTGTCGATTATCTCGTTTTTTGCGATTTCTTCTTAAAATCCACTAACAAGACGCATGATTTCATTCAACCAACCAGCCACCCTCGGACAAGAAATCAATCATTCAATCTTATACAAACATAGATTTCATTTCCAGAGAAATAAAAAAACGTTTTGTATTGAACAATATTATAAATGTGTTAAATAAATTTTTTTAAGATTTGTTGTTGAAATTCATTTAAAACTTCAATATTTACATTTAACTTTTGATAGGCACAATGGCTAACGCTAACAAGATCTTTAGCGACCGAACATAATATTTGTTTAAAATTAATCCGTATTTGCAATAAAAACTCCAGAAATAAAAAAAAACATTTATAAACAGGCTTTTTATATCACAAAATCTCTTTTTTAATATGTCATTCAGGTTATGGGAAAGTTTAAACAACATTTACCCCCAATATTACAAGTCTTCTTTTGTTATATTTTGGATTTACCGAACGGATTTAGAGCGTTCCGCTTAACTTAAAGTTAAAAGTGATGATTGAATTTCAAGGAGGAGCTTCTTGGCATTAACTTTAAATGTAAAAATTATATTTTTAATGCCTCCAAATTGGTTTATTTTTGCGTTTTCAAATCCGTCAGATAGTAAAAGAACGCATATGATAATGGTCCTTAAACTGATACCATTTACTTATAATTTGTTTTTATTTTTAAGATTTTATTTTTCGATCGTAATTGCACCACAATCTATGTCTTGCTCTTGTGCGAGTTCAGAATTCGAGTAATGTTATATAATATATAATATACATATATTAGTATATATAATATATTTCGGCCAATGTGAATAACGATATGCCACTGTGCCTAATTTTACGATCTGTACTGTAAAGAAAACAAAAAATTATCAAATTGAACGAAACTATTCTTCTACAATGCACTTTTTATCATCAAAGAATGTCAGTACTCTGGAATTGGCCAAGCCCATAAAATATAAATAATAAAATGAAAATAGAAATTCAGATATGATGAGATAAGAAATATCAAAATAAATAATTATAGTACACAGTATGGGCATATTATTAGTGAAAAAAAATGGCGATGCTTACCAAGGGGTAAGGCAGGAAAGACTATAGTTTCGGATCTTGCCACAGATCCTCACTAGTTTAAGTAGTGCCAAGGAAATTCTTGATCAGAGTGTTTCTTTGGACACCTTTCTATTTGAGCGAGCAATTGACACTTGGGAATAAATAGTTTCTTGTTGAAAAACAAGAAACAAGGGAACTGATAAGGATCTATGGCGAGATCCGAAACTATAGTCTTCCCTGCCTTACCCCTTTGGTAAACATCATCAATTTTTTCCACTAATAAGTTAAAGTTGTTTCAATAAAATATTAAAACAACGGCTATGTGATTAAGCCTGACTATTTTTTTTTTTAATTTCTGATACACTTCTAACGACAAAAACTTAACAACCAATAATTTTTGGAAAGCTTAATTCATTTTATTTTTATTTTTAAAGTAAGCTCAGCTTAATCACAGATTTGTTGTTTTCAAATTTTAAAAAGATCAAGTTTTTAAAGTGGGTGTAGTTAAAATTGATTTACTTTAGGGATGGCAGAGAATACTAGTTGATTAAGCTGGGCTTACTTTAAAAATAAAAAGTAAACACACATCACAACAAAACTGCCAAATTGAATTTAATCCATTTTCGCTTAGAATTTTGTATTTACCAGCAAAACATATTAAAAACCACCAAACAAGTCTTGCGACATTTGCCGAAAACATGAATAGTTTCGTACAAAACAGAAGAAATTTGGTTGTTACCAGGGTTTCGGAGTCGAGGTATTTTTGTGTCGATATGAGAGAAGTCTCCATATATATATATATATATATATATATATATATATATTGGTTTTTCCTAACATTGTTTCTACTGAATCTTACATTGGAAAATAGCAACAAAGTACAAGCACTAGAATATTCTGGGGGGAACTTTTCTTCGTGAGAAAATAACTCATGCGCCAGACATTGAAAATATAACATGAACATTTTTTAACTTTTAGGAGAGAGAGAGAGAGGAGGTGAAGGGGATAGCTTTCTCCCTTCTTAACCATAAGATCAAAACATTTTCATGAACATGTTCATAGTCTGCCACAAGACTATGTGAATATAAAGGACAATACAAATCATAAGGACTACATGCAGTAAAAATTATAAGCAAATCATGACCAGGTTTTAAAATGGATATAAGCAGTTTAGAATTCTTCTTCTACCCCCAGACATTGACTTTTGTTTTATGTAACTATGCAATCAGTAAGATTTCCCATAGCGACCACAATGTCCTTCATAGGTGTCCAACAGGTCCTTTAATAAAAGACAAGGATGACATCTAACAAAAGACAAGATCAGAAGATCAAGAAGATCAGTAGACTTTTGTGAGAAGACCAGTAGTTCTTCTGACACAAGACTTATGTATATAAAAGACGTTAAAAGTCCAATTATAATTCGATTGTCAAAGAACATAACTTTTGTTTGCAACAAAATTAAAGGATCAACTGGACCAAAAATATTCTGGATATGCAATTTGTAATCAAAATATAGATGGAAAGACTAGACTTCAAATGACAGTAAATATCCTGTGAATCGTTCTCTGAATTTGAATGGTATACCGTTTGCTCTCCTTTAAAATAAATAATGAGTTTTGAAAAAATGGTGTCCCGAATTTAATATTATATTCGTATATTGTAGAAAAAATTGCCCGGAGTCGGAGTCGAGTTATTTTTTTCGACTCAGACTCCGACTCCAGCAAAATTGCTCGACTCCGACTCGTAGACTCCGACTCCGAAACCCTGGTTATTACTCATAAATTCGCAAAAATAATCTAATGTTAACATTAACTGCTTTTAATGAATCGTGATGTTAGGAACAAATGTAAACAATCTTTAAGTCATGTCAACTATTTTAAAATAGTTTACACAGTTCCATATATTTTAGAAACAGAGATGAGAAATAGAAGTGTTTACTTTATGTCAAAGAAAAAGTTTACATCACTTTGAATTTTATTGTACAATGAATTTCCTAAATGCTTTGGGATCTCATGAAATGTGAGGCTGAATATTACACTAAAGAGCAAATTCTTTGGCAGGTCGGCGAATTGAATAACTAGCACCATTTAGCAGCTAAAACATCTAAGATAAGTGCGAAATTCACTTTGCGGCCACAAAATGCGTGTAAAAACTTGGTTTTGCAGCTAATTCAAAAATGCTTGAGATAAAATTTCAAACTTGATTTCCATATGAGTCGTGGCTTTCCCCCACTGCTCAGTCTTTCTCATAACATGACCTTGGATCGACTAAGTTCGTTGTATCTCAGGACCTCAAGTTGTACCGTCTATACCTCGACATGAAGTTATTTAAAAGTATAACTTCACTGACCAACAGGCATATTTGCAATGTTTCCAACCTGCATAGTTGGTCCTAGTTTCTGTGAAAAAATTAAATTTTTCGACATTCTTCGTGTTTATACCATCATGATTTTACGTCATTTTGGCAGACTCTATCTTTAAATGTCATTTCCATGACGTCATGTAGGCAAGTAACATGGGTTCTTTAGGGTATAGTGTGTCATATTTATTACTTTATTTTTGCAACTTTATGTTCGTATGGTCTTTTCCAATTGGATGTTAAATAGGTGACCCGTTATTTTGCCAACTTGTGTGAAAGTTCGTTTGGTATTGAAAAGCTCGAGGAGGATATTTTCTTTTACTTTTATAACTGCAGATCTAAAACTCCTTTTCTTTGACATATATTTTATGAAAACAAGTAAGAAGAACGGGGCCGACCACGTGATACCCTACACACTACCCCTGGAAAGTAGCTTTCCACAAATCAAAATTTCTTTATGAAACAAATAAACTTATTGTAAGAAATAACGTTGTGGATTCTGGCACCGTATCACACCAAGCATAAATAATAATATAATAATTGTTTCACAAACATCCCAGAAGGGACAAGGGAGACTTCTCTAATATTAGACAGCGGAAGCCTATGCAAATGCATATATGGTTAGGATTGTCGTAGAGAAAATCAGATTAGACAGAAACTCGTTTTATTACAAAATAAAACGAATTAGGTCCAGAAAATTTTGCATATTTTGCATATCGTGCATATTTTGATTTATTTTTACATATCTGCATAAAATGAGCATATGCAATTTGGTATTAAGTCTTAGTTAGGGGTATGCAACTTTACAACTGAAATCTGTACGCGTAGGTCCACGTCTTCATATAGCCCCCATAGCACGGTACCTCCGGATTTCTGGTATTTTGAAGGCTGTGCCCTCAATATCCCACCGAAATGACTGAAAATTTGTATTTTGTCTTCGTTGGCGGTATAAAACATTCCACCTGAAATTTGTCGGCAAAGATCCACGTCTTCATATAGCACCCATAGAACGGTACCTCCGGATTTCTGGTATTTTGAAGGTTATGCCTTCAATATCCCTCCGAAATGGCTGAAATTTGTTATTAAGTCTTCCTAGGGGGTAAAAAAACTTTCCACCTAAAATTTGTCGGTTTAGGTTCAGGTCTTCATATAGCCCCCATAGAACGATAGCTCGCGATTTTCGGTATTTTGAAGGTTGTAGCTGTGGTTATACATTTCTCTATTTTATTGACTTGTCTTTTTCCATATGTAGGCTACTTTGCCGGTATATGCCCTTCAGGAAATAAAATATAGACCAAAAAATATTTTTTTTATTTTAAGTAATGGTCCATTTCACCCGCTAAATAATATCAGATCATCGTCAAAAATTATAGGCACTTTCTTCTACCTAAACTCTTATCTCGTGCACAGTTTCGTGATTATTGAGCTATAATTGCGACCTCTAGGGTGTTTATGACTGGGACTATTAGGCTGCAACTCTGTTATCTTATCATGTACACCAACCCAACTGACATCAATAGAAAGGTCAAGCGTTGCTCTTCCAATTATAGCTTACTTTCCCGGAATGTCTCTTTCAGCAATAAAGATATAAGCTGCATATTGACATTTTTCAGAATTTTCACACAAAGGATGTGGTCCATTTAACCCTCTAAATAATATCTGATTGCTATCTTAAATTGCAAGCTTCTTCTTTGTCATATACTCTTACCTTATTTAAAATTTCCCGTTGACCGGACTATTTTTGCGACCTGCAGAGTCGCTACAAAATTGGATAAATATTATGTTTTTGGTCCATTTCACCCGCTAAATATTTCACAATCATCACCAATAAAAATTTATTCCGGTCTGAACCCGATCTCCATACAAAATTTCGTCACGATCGGTCTATGATTGCGACCTGGACTTTGATTACAATTTATAATGAACTGACGGACGGACGGACACACATCTCAAAATCCCTTTATCTTGTCGAGGTATGAAGATTGGTATACCACATTGGGGGTCTCCGACGAATATTTCGCGGTGTTACATGAATTTTTACCAAATCAAACTTATAATACCCTTTCCACATTGTGTTGATGATAATGGCAACTTAAATCCACTGGATCTGCTAAATCCAGCATAGTCTAAATATACTGGTTAATGTTATGCAGCTTAATCATTTCGCAGTACCGCAAAAATCTGATATGGTTTGGGACACTTTTAACCAAAGCGGTCTGTCAAAAGACGACCGTCTATGGTCTATACTGTAAAAAGTTTTATAAACAAATTTGCCGTATTGCATTTTGATTTGTTCTACATGATTTCAACTAATTTAAAGCTATAAGGTTTATACCACTAGTCGCTGTGGTAAATGTGGTTCGTAAACCAGCATACGTGGTTCGTACGGCATATTGGAGAATAAGGTTCTTGTTATTTCTTCTGAATTTGGGTTCTAACTAATCCTAACACCACACAATGATCGATGTGTATTTCAATACTTTTTACATAAAAAAATAGTTTCATAGTTTTCACGATCTACGTGATTATTTTTGTTTTTTTTATGGAGCGTTTCAGTCGTTTTGTTTTTATTTTTGAGGAATTAGACGTATTCCTAGAGGAATAAAAATATTTGGAGTTTTAACATTTTTGTTTTTATTTGTTCAATTTCATTATTCTAATCCTATTAACTCATTCATGGAAAATATGTTACAAAGTAAAAAAATTGTATACCATTGAAATGTTTAACAAAATAAATATTTACATATATCCAGTGTCTCAAAGATTCACATTTGACTTTGAGTTAGATATGTCATAACTGACACGTAGCAAGAACAGTATGACACAACAAATTATCAAAAAAAAAAAAAAAAAAAAATAAACGATGAAACGATCAAAATAATCTTCAAGATTTTAATTAACTGGTTTCACACAAAATGTGATTATAATTTTTATTAATTTTTTGTAGACGTTTTTAAAGAATTGCAATTTTGAAATCTCGTTTCGGTATGTTTTTAAGTTGCATTAATTTTGATTTTTTTTTTATTGTTGTAGAAAAAGTATAAATTAATATTAATTACATGAAAAAACACTCGAGCTGTTATCTCTTTTAAAATAATGCATTAAGCAAAGTCAGAATTAAGTACAAACAAATAATAAACAAGTATAAATGGATGTGTTAGCTTAAAAAAAAAACAAATATTTACTTAGATATCAAGTAAGAGATGAAGAATAACTGCGAAGAAATTTGTATATAAATAGACATGAACATCTACTACATGGCTCAAAATAAACTATATTATCACATTCGAGTAAAAATTAAAAAAAAGAATAAGAATATAAAATAACTTCCACTTATACAAGGTTCTAATATTGACTAGTCTTATGCTAGGATTTCATTTACGAGATCCACTCGATTTCAACTGTCAATTCCATTTCTTAAACGTCAAATGAAATCCAATTGTTTTCAGATGAGATTTCATTTGACGTATATACAAAGGAATTGACAGTTGAAATCCACTCTATTTCGTAAATGTAAACTTTCTATTAGAAACAATTTCCTAAAAAACGAAAACTCTTTGACAATAGAACAAGTAAAAAAGAATCAGTCGGCTTCGCCGACAGAGATATACCCTCAGCCTATGTGAATTGAAATATTAATCTAGGACAGATCGAATATATTTCGGGTCATTTCAGAATTTTGTGGCCATTTTGTACCTTTGAACTTGCCGACGATAATGTGGATTAGGATTAAAGTTTTGCGGAGGGGCTACTTAAAGGAATAGACGACATAGGAAGTGGATATGATTTTGAGAGTCATATCTTGTTGATATATATTGGACACACTAGTCATTTCAGTCAATGAACAGAAGAGACCCTAAACTGCATATCGGCACGAATGTTGAACTTTTGTGGGGGAGGTACCCTAAGGGGAAGAAGAAGTTCCCGTGGTCTCCAGCAACTACATATAGGGGGTTTTAAACCTTTCGGGCTGTTTCCTCAAGAAGTATGGACATGCCCCTAAAAACATTTATCGTCGTAATTGAGGTAGCGAATGCAAGTTGCTTCAACAGAAATCAGAGTGTCTCGAGAGCAGGTCTTAAAGTGAACTTATTCGAAATTTTGTGTGGGGGGTACCCGAGGGAGTGGACAAATATATTCCATATTTAAACCTGATCTATATCTGGTAGATGTATTAAGATGTGTAAAGTATGGACCAAATCGTTCACTCAATTCAAGAGTTATCGTGCGCACAATTTTTCAAAATATTTTTGAACTTTTGTGGGGGAGGTACCTGAAGGAATGGACTGATTTGGATTAGCTTCGAACGTAAACTATGTTTAGACAAAATATTATGAAAGCCAAATTTTGGACTGAATCGGCAGATCCGTTCGAGAGTTATCTGCGCTCAAACCATTACATACGGTGTCATAGGAGTTTTTCGCAGGGTTTCAGGCTATTTTCTCAGGAAGTATGGACTTCCTCCAGATGAAACTTGCACCGTCGTATAGGGGGCGGAAAATACAAGTTGCTACAACAAAAACCAAAGCGATTCTAGACCAGGCCCTAAACCGAACTTTTCCGAAATTTTGTGTGGGAGGTACCCGAAGGAGTGGACCGATCGAGTCCATATTGGAACCTTTTTCTAACCCTGTTAGAAAATTTACGATATACAAAGTATGGACCAAATCGGTTACTCCCTTCAAGAGTTATCGTGCGCACAAATTTTCCGAACATTTTCGAACTTTTGTGGGGAGGTACCTGAAGGAGTGGACCGATATCGCCCATCTTCGAACTTAAACTAAGTTTGGACAAAATATTACGAAGGCCAAATTTTGGACCGAATCAGTTAATCCGTTCGAGAGTTATCGTGCGCTCCAGCCAGCAGGACAGACAGACAGACAGACGGACGGACGGACATGGCTAGATCGACTCCAAATTGTCTGAAACACATTTCGTCCAAACATACTTGGGGTCTAAAACTATTATTTCGATGAGGCACATTTTCATCGTATCAAAGTGTATATACCCTCCTTAGCCTAAAGGCTGAGGGTATAAAAATCAATTGAACAGGTAGTGGAATCGACATATTTGAAATGTGTTATGTCAAAATTTTCTGTGTTTTCATTCGATCGTTGACATATATCGGAATTTGACATAGAATGTGTGAGAAAAATGTTTTGTGAGTTCTACACGAATTTAAATCCACATTACACACATTTTTATCAAAATGTAAAATGGAAACTATAATAAAGGCAACAAATATGAATAATTTGTAATAATTTTTATAAAATGTTGTTATTTTACTCAAATTTTTGGGTACTTTTTTATTTACAAAACATGAAATCCAAAATTGGAGAAGTAAAGCAAAAGATCGGAGCATTTGGAAATCTATTCTTAGTTCGGCTTATGGAACAAGACGTTCTGTTTAGTATAAAAGCCATCTAAGTAAGTAATATTCTTTACCAAGTAAAATAGGATGTGAAATCGGGTTCACGGGCATAACAATGATTGGGATGACATCCCCATTGACATCACCATGAAATATTCAATAGTCATTATTCTGAAACTCAGTAAAAGGGATCCAGAAAGCTCAAACAAATGTAATTACCACCATTCCAAAGGCCAGATCATGACATATTAATCTCATTTGTGTAAATTGCTGATGTAATAAGGCCCAAATCCTGATATCAACCCTTATAAAATTGTTGTGTCCATTTTAAGAAAAAAAAATCGACAAATTTCCTTCAAGGAACCCTTTGAGTGAATCATGCCTAGCCTTATTTTTGGTTAACTAAGCTCATTAAAGCTCCAATGATTGTCTTAAGTAGAGAGACATCTCATAAAGGAACACAACTTTGGTAATTCTGCAAGAAACCATAGATATGGTAATTTTTGCAAAACATTTATTGTCACCTCGTAGTACTAAGTAATTCTTATTATAATCCGTATTTGTTATAAATCGCAAATAAACTTTGCATATTTTGACGGAATATTGTTTTGAGGGACAATATCAAGAGATTTGCACCAAAAACCGTATAGTTTTTGCCTAATTTGTTGCCACAAACAAACAATTAATATTAAATTTTCTATAATTTTGGTTTTTGCAATACATTTGTTGCCTAACTGTATATGATGCAATTCTCCTTGTTTTAATGCACATGTATCCTCCAATATTTCGTGTTGAATTCTGTTAGAACCTTTATTAAATTGTATAAAGTCATACACCTATAATTAATCACTCTTTTGTAATTAAAAAATAATAATTTTTATGACAATAATATTATTTTTAATTGAGACATGTCCTCAAACATGCAGACACATCAAAATGATTGTAGCAACAATTTCCTTATTATTCTCAGAATCTTAAGGCACAAAACACCAGTTTCAAACCTGTGTACCACACAATTAATTTAGAGAATCTTAAAAGTGATAGGCTAACTTGTTGGTTTTTTTAGAATATTCAAATTATTAACATAAACTTGAAAAGGTACTTAAAAATATAAACAGTTGTATTGTTGTTGTTTTATTTTTCAAGTTTTTAGCTCCCCATGAACTTGAAATTAATTAATAGTATTGGAAATAAAGGTGTGGATACGACTACGGGGCCGGGCTACTTTTATTTCATTTTCAAAAGATTCTGTTCGTTGTTAAATTTGAATACAGGTTTAAAGAAGCTATCGAACGTGTGATGGAAACACCTTAAGCCCATTGGGATTTCTCATAATCGTTTTCCAGTAGTGGTGTGTGCCACCCGTAACAATGACACGGACCCACTCAACATCCCAGTATTGTTAAATTATTTAATTACTTCAACCTTTCGAATGGCTTAAGGCAATGAATCATTCGATAAGTTAATGATGTGATGGACGGGACGGGCATAATGCGGTGGAAGCGATGCTGCTGTAAATCACCTGTATTTCTGGGGTGGGCTGCTGACTATTCTGTTGACTTTACGTCTTTTTATTTTGTTGTACTTCACATGACGTTGTCTTTGATAAATCTTGGTGATCATGACGTTGGTTTTATTTGTTCTCTTCTTTCTTCATTCGGGTGTCTTTTTTTCTTCTTTAGGCGGTTTTGTCTAGTTTCATCTTTTGTGAAATGTTTGTTTTGTACTTTCATTTTCCGTGAAATGACATATGCCAGTGAGTAAGTGAGTGATTCCCATACTTGGCATTTGCAATGAGTCACAAAGTATGTATTTATCGTAAATATTTGAACTATTTACATAGATAAAAATTATTGTAAAATGACCCACTTAGTTTATTTGTTAAATTATCAAGATAATATAAATCTTGAGGTGTCATATACTTTTTATATTAGGGTTATGATTTTTTTACAACTTCGTAGCCCTTTATCATATTTCGATGAGTTTTTACATAAGATTAGACACAATTTTATTGATAAGGTGATTCGGTAAAAAAACGTCAAGCACGAAATCAGTTGGATATTTTAATTTTTGAAATCTTCTTCGAGTCACTCCTTATATATAACCGAAAACTAGTACACGACATTACCAAAATGACATAACCGTTTGTTTCCCGCTAATTGTATCATCATCATTTTATATCATATATAATTTTATTTCATATATCCTATCAATTAAAAATGGTCTGTGTGTGGCCTTATTCAATATTTAAATGAAATTTTAGTTAATTTAGCCGTTAATAGGCAAAAATTACCGAAACATGAAATATTTTTAGAAAAAAGGTCAAAAGTCCTAACCCTAAAGAGTATATTATAATCTTCTAGCAGTCCCAATGATGTATGGAATTACCTCATTATCATTTATATAGTTGTTGTTGGTAGCCATATATATTACTATATTTGTAAGGTGAGGTGAATTTATTTTCAATTTCTCTTCATATTTTTATTTTGCCCAGTGTCGGAATTGAACATGCGTACTTCTATTTTGTGGCTTACTATGAACCACGCTTACGAACATTCAGGGTTGTTCAAAAGCTCGAATGTACATTGTACTCCAACAACTTGTCATATTTTGGTCATAAAAAACCCCTTAAATGACTGTGAGCGTTGAACTCACAACTCTCCGGTATTTAATCAGACACAGACGATCTGTGGAAAGGTACTCATTAATTATAAATGAAATAAGTGATTTTGATGGGTGCCGCCGTGGTGCATGCTGAATGCCTGGGATCGATTCCAAGGTCAGGCTACATCAAATTTTCAACGGAGGCAAAAATTTCCTTTAGCGTAATGTTAGCTGCACCGTGGTGCAGTGGTAAGCACGTCCGCCTTGCACTAAGATGATCTGCGGTTCAATCCCTGATCAGAAAATCAAAATTTTCAGCGGTGGTGAATCATCTCAGTTTAATGTTGGCTTACATTTCTTTGGTATTTCAGCCATGAATAACTTATCTACAAAGTCATGCCGTTCGGATTCAGCGATAAAAATTAGGTCCCATATCATTCAGCTAAAATAAATCGGGTGCACTCATTAATATGAGAGAAGTTTCAATTGTCCCTTCTGTAAGTGCGTCTGTCATTCAACATTTTAATGAAATATAACATTATTTATAACCAGCTGGTAATATAGAAGGTAGATTGTTTACATTATTCTGTAATGGGTTATTCAAGTAATGTGACTTCCAATTTTTGCCAAGGTGTTTTATTTTTAAACACTTTCTCATCTCGAATGACATAAAGCAGGATATTGAAAATATAAAAATATAGGTTGCTTCACTTTGCGAAACCTCGTTTGTCACCTAACTTTCGGAGCGGTTCTCCCTAGTTAGGGCGTTTACACCAGACAGTTTTTCTTCAAATACAACTCTGATTTACTAACACATACATACATTTGTCGACTGTCTCCCAGCTGTCCATCATTTCATCATAGACAGTGGGGCTAACAAATTTTTGAAATTTTTGTAAAAATAAGGGAGATAATTATTGAAATGTGTTGACAACAAAAGAACACGAACAAAAGCAAAATATGTGAACGGAAAACAAAAAGAAATCGTTGATTTTCATTCATAATTTTAGAACTGTTTTTCAAGTCTGGACGCCTACGTCACACAGGCAAGTTTTGGGTTTTTGACAATCAATACATGTACTCAACTGTCCTGTCATATGTAAACGCAGGGTTACGAAGAGGTTTTTCCTTATATACATTGAGGACCGTAGCATATCATAAAGTGCCTGAAATCTGCGAGGACACCAAACTTACATGTTATTTGGAACACTTTGACCATATGTGGATCTCAAAAGCAGCCATTTTAGTACACAAAGAGGTAGTCAGAGGCATTTCCTAAGTCATTAAACCACATTGATGTGGTCCAAAATTTTATTGATCATGACTTTAGTCGTAATGGGAGCAATGCTCAGGTTCCAAACATGGGATACGTGTATGTATTACACTAACGCATGCATATACCATTTCACCAAGTCGCCTCCTCTCTAAAACTAATAAAATATATAGTTTTTATCCGATCCCACAACGAAATGGGTCTTAAAATTGTCGTAATTGTTGTTGTAATTGATCATAGTATAATACAAAAGAATTTCAAGAAAATCGAAGAGTACAGTCATTGATAAAAATTTATTTTAAATTTAAAATTCCGCAAATTGCATTCGGAACCACTGTGCAATTTTTTGCTAATAAAAAACCAAAAAAAAAAATATACAGAAACATTTTCTCCATATATACCAATATTAAATAAATTAGGAGTATTTTTTAGAATATAGTTTTTATATAATGCGATTTTTTTTAAATTCTTCTCTACGATCACTAGCTAAAAAAAACTAAAAAGGCACAGATATGTCATGTTGTGGAGCAGCATCAACACAGCAAACAATAAAGGAAATAAAAAACTACTTTTCCCCAAAACGAAATATTCGTATATTTTCCAATGAATAATATTTTATTTAATTTGTGAATAAATTCTGCTAATTTTCACACTTTCTTGAAATACAACTCTACCCATTTCTTGTTTTTTTTTTTTTTTAATTCTTATTAATTCTTATACGAGTATACACATTAATGCGAAAAATGTTATTAATAATTAATATCTTCTAATTTCAGAGAATCGAAACCCCACCGAAACTGAAATAACGGCAAACTGAACAATAAAAGCCAGACTGGTAGTACCAGTATCGAGTGGAGGAACCAAGCTAACGCATAACAAAACATAAAAATCCCCTTTTTTCGTATGGATTTAAGTGATTTTTAGCCAACTTGCTGCAGTGGTTTTTAGTTTTTAACAACAACAACACCAACAAATACAAAACCAAAGAAATTATAAACAAAAAACAGAATAACAACCACAGAAATAAAGAAAGAAAAATAACAACAACGTCGTACAAAAGTTGTTAACAACTCCCGTGTAATGGAACGTGTTGGAATTTCGCCCTAAACAAAACAAAAATTAAGCAAAACGCATTGAAAAAAATACAAATTAATATTTGTGAAATAATTTGTGAATCTGAATGTGAATGTGGATGATGTGAAACAAAATAAAAAAAAACAAAGTCAACAAGTTACAAATTATTTGATCAATCAATAGCAACAACAACAACAATAACAAAATTATAAATTTAACCACCTCCAGCAAACGAAAAAAAGTCTTCAAGTGCACAACGAAGAGAGTGTGCGCACCCTCAGACACCCATTGAATAATCGCAGATTAATGACGTCTAACTTCGTTGCCAGTCTCGCTTGGAATGGCATAACAGCAAAGACGAGGTGGTTTTTGCTTTGTGACGCTTAGGTTTTTGCATTCGACAATTCTCATTTGGAATTCATTTGTCCAAAGCCATTGTCTTGTGATATATTGTGGCCTTTTTGTTGGTCTTTAAAATGACACGTGCATACTGTCGACAATTTGGATCGAATTGGAGCTGAGAAATTGCCAGGTGCTATTTCTAATCACAGCAAATAACAGTCTGCGGTTTTTTTAACTTTTGAAAACGGTGCCACCAAAAACCGCAACATGACAGTTTCCTATGCCGGTGAAGTGCCAAATGGCAGCAGTTTTGGCTGTTTTTGGAAAATTTTATGGAAGTAAGTATCATGAAGTTGATTTGCACACATTTCAATTACGCTCAGCCAAAACAAATGAAATTTGTCAAGATTAGATCTTAAGCTTGCTAAATACTTAAATATTTATTTATACAATCACCTTCACCTCGTATAAAAAAGCATCGCGTTTTAATTTTTTCATCTGTATGTCGGTTTGTCTGTCTGTCTGCCACTATCATTCGTTGAAATCTCTTTTAAATAATTAAACAACACGCAGTGCTTAACACAATAACTCATTTTCAATTAGGTTTTCGAGAAGAAGATAATGATAAAAATAAATGCATCATTATGCAAAAAAAAAATATCCAAGTGTAAAGAGATACTAAGTAAATAAACTAAAAAACAAAATAATTATTTATATTTAAGTGTTCGTACTTAACCCAAGAAGATAAAACGTTTTTGTAATGATGCTGTAGCATTAAAATGTAACATTCGCATCATTTTCATTTCATTTGAATGTTGAAGGAATTAAATGAGTTTTTTTCTTAGAAGTGACGTCAACGCATTACTGTGAAATATTTGTAAATAACGGGTTCATTCAATTTACGTTAAAGTCAAAAATCTGTTTTAGACCGGTTTTGTGAACACAAATGAATATTCAACAATTCCTAATTATTCAAATAAAACTTTCGATAGTTCGCTGATTTGTTTATATTTCAAAATAAATAATTAACTATTAATTTATTCGGAACATTCCTTAGATTCTTTTTTATGAATTTTTAAACATATCAGGCTTTTTTGTGAATAAATTTGATTTTTAAAGCAAAAACTGAAAGTATTTTGTTTTTGTTTTGTTTTAGCATAAAATCAAATCATTCATAAATAGTTTCCTAATATGTTGTTATTAACTTAACCAACAGTTATGCAAAGTTTGGTATCAGAGGAGAATAGAAATTATTCTAAAAATAAGCAGATTAGAGATTTGATTTGTTTTCTTTAAAAATCTACTTCCCGTTTTTTACTAATTTTATTCCATATCAACTTCTTAACATAAAACAAGTAAAAAAGTATCAGCCGGTCTTGCCGACAGAGATATACTCTCAGCCTATGTGAATTGAAACTTACATCTACGGACAGATCGAATGTATTTAGGGTCTTTTCAGAATTTTGTAGCCCTTTTTGGACATTTGAACCTTGCGGCAAAAATGTGGATAAGGATTAAAGTTCAAAAATGTTGCGGAGGAGGTACTTAAAGGAATGGATCGACATAGTCCATTACGAAAGTGAATCTCTTTTCGGAAGTCATATCTTTTCGATAGATATCGCCCCCTCTAGTCATTTCAGTGGGTATAACTTTTGGACCATTATGCCAAGAAGCATGGACTTGTCCACGGATAGTATAATATCGCTTTAAACAGGATCACAACGAACAGCATCGGTATACATTTCCAAAGGATCTTCGAACAGACCCTACACTGCACTTAGACACAAATGTTGATCTTTTGTGGGGGAGGTACCCTAAGGAGAGAACCATTATGGGCCATTTTAGAAGTTAAACTAAATTTAGGCAAAATATTAGGAGATCCAAAGTTTGTACCAAATTGGTTGGTTTTAGTGAATTTGTTTAAATCAGTTTTCCGAACATTTTTGAACTTTTGTGGGGGAGGTGCCTGAAGGAGTTGACCGATATGGCTTATCTTCGTACCTAAACTAAGTTTGGATAAAATATTACCAAGGATAAAATATTTAAACCGAAGCGACAGATCCATTCGAGAGTTATCTTGCGTCTAAGAACTACACACGGTGTCATAGGGGAGTTTTGCACCTTTCAGGCAATTTTGTCAGGAAGTATGGGCTTGCCCCTGATGAAACTTGTTCCATGGCATGGGGTGCAGTGAATACAAGTTGTTACAACAAAAATCAAAGCGATTCGTGAGCTGGTCCTAAACTGAACTTTTCCGAAATTTTGTGTGGGATGTACCCGAAGGAGTAGACCGATTGAGTCCATATTGGAACCTCACCAAAGTCTGCCAGAAATTTTACGATGTGCAAAGTATGGACTAAATCGGTTACGCCTTCAAGAGTTATCGTGTGCACAAATTTTACGAACAATTTCGATAAGGCCCATCTTTGAACTTAAACTAAGTTTAGGCAAAATATTACGATACCCAAATTTTGGTTCGAATCGGTTTATCCGTTCGAGAGTTATCGTGCGACAGACGGACATTGCTAAATCGACTTCAAATGGTATGGAACGGATTTCGTCCAAACATACTTGGGATCTAAAACCATTATTTCGATGAGGCACATTTTGCCCGTATGAAAGTGTATGTACCCTCGTTAGCATAAATCCTGAGGGTATAACAAGATCGAATATGTAACAAGTAAGAATGGCGTTAAGTTCGGTCCGAACAATTAGTTTCCTTTCGTTTATGAAGAAGACTAAATACCAAATTACAGCAATTTCGGTAAAACAATGTGGCTATCTTTCAAAATACTGAAATTCGGGAGGTTATATGAAGGCGTGGACCTGTACCGACAAATTTCGGGGGGAAATGTTTATACTACCATTGAAGACTAAATACAAAACTTCGGACATTTCGGTGGAATATTGAATCCCCAACCTTCAAAAGTACCGAAAATCGGGAGGTACAGTTCTACGGGGGCAATATGAAGGCGTAAACCTGTACCTACAAATTCCAGGATGAAAGTTTTGAACCCTCAAAGAAGACTACATACCAAACAACCTTCAAAACTGGGATGTACCGTTCTACGGGGCTATATGAAGGGGCTATCATTCGTTGAAATCTCTTTTAAATAATTAAACAACACGCAGTGCTTAACACAATAACTCATTTTCAATTAGGTTTTCGAGAAGAAGATAATGATAAAAATAAATGCATCATTATGCAAAAAAAAAATATCCAAGTGTAAAGAGATACTAAGTAAATAAACTAAAAAACAAAATAATTATTTATATTTAAGTGTTCGTACTTAACCCAAGAAGATAAAACGTTTTTGTAATGATGCTGTAGCATTAAAATGTAACATTCGCATCATTTTCATTTCATTTGAATGTTGAAGGAATTAAATGAGTTTTTTTCTTAGAAGTGACGTCAACGCATTACTGTGAAATATTTGTAAATAACGGGTTCATTCAATTTACGTTAAAGTCAAAAATCTGTTTTAGACCGGTTTTGTGAACACAAATGAATATTCAACAATTCCTAATTATTCAAATAAAACTTTCGATAGTTCGCTGATTTGTTTATATTTCAAAATAAATAATTAACTATTAATTTATTCGGAACATTCCTTAGATTCTTTTTTATGAATTTTTAAACATATCAGGCTTTTTTGTGAATAAATTTGATTTTTAAAGCAAAAACTGAAAGTATTTTGTTTTTGTTTTGTTTTAGCATAAAATCAAATCATTCATAAATAGTTTCCTAATATGTTGTTATTAACTTAACCAACAGTTATGCAAAGTTTGGTATCAGAGGAGAATAGAAATTATTCTAAAAATAAGCAGATTAGAGATTTGATTTGTTTTCTTTAAAAATCTACTTCCCGTTTTTTACTAATTTTATTCCATATCAACTTCTTAACATAAAACAAGTAAAAAAGTATCAGCCGGTCTTGCCGACAGAGATATACTCTCAGCCTATGTGAATTGAAACTTACATCTACGGACAGATCGAATGTATTTAGGGTCTTTTCAGAATTTTGTAGCCCTTTTTGGACATTTGAACCTTGCGGCAAAAATGTGGATAAGGATTAAAGTTCAAAAATGTTGCGGAGGAGGTACTTAAAGGAATGGATCGACATAGTCCATTACGAAAGTGAATCTCTTTTCGGAAGTCATATCTTTTCGATAGATATCGCCCCCTCTAGTCATTTCAGTGGGTATAACTTTTGGACCATTATGCCAAGAAGCATGGACTTGTCCACGGATAGTATAATATCGCTTTAAACAGGATCACAACGAACAGCATCGGTATACATTTCCAAAGGATCTTCGAACAGACCCTACACTGCACTTAGACACAAATGTTGATCTTTTGTGGGGGAGGTACCCTAAGGAGAGAACCATTATGGGCCATTTTAGAAGTTAAACTAAATTTAGGCAAAATATTAGGAGATCCAAAGTTTGTACCAAATTGGTTGGTTTTAGTGAATTTGTTTAAATCAGTTTTCCGAACATTTTTGAACTTTTGTGGGGGAGGTGCCTGAAGGAGTTGACCGATATGGCTTATCTTCGTACCTAAACTAAGTTTGGATAAAATATTACCAAGGATAAAATATTTAAACCGAAGCGACAGATCCATTCGAGAGTTATCTTGCGTCTAAGAACTACACACGGTGTCATAGGGGAGTTTTGCACCTTTCAGGCAATTTTGTCAGGAAGTATGGGCTTGCCCCTGATGAAACTTGTTCCATGGCATGGGGTGCAGTGAATACAAGTTGTTACAACAAAAATCAAAGCGATTCGTGAGCTGGTCCTAAACTGAACTTTTCCGAAATTTTGTGTGGGATGTACCCGAAGGAGTAGACCGATTGAGTCCATATTGGAACCTCACCAAAGTCTGCCAGAAATTTTACGATGTGCAAAGTATGGACTAAATCGGTTACGCCTTCAAGAGTTATCGTGTGCACAAATTTTACGAACAATTTCGATAAGGCCCATCTTTGAACTTAAACTAAGTTTAGGCAAAATATTACGATACCCAAATTTTGGTTCGAATCGGTTTATCCGTTCGAGAGTTATCGTGCGACAGACGGACATTGCTAAATCGACTTCAAATGGTATGGAACGGATTTCGTCCAAACATACTTGGGATCTAAAACCATTATTTCGATGAGGCACATTTTGCCCGTATGAAAGTGTATGTACCCTCGTTAGCATAAATCCTGAGGGTATAACAAGATCGAATATGTAACAAGTAAGAATGGCGTTAAGTTCGGTCCGAACAATTAGTTTCCTTTCGTTTATGAAGAAGACTAAATACCAAATTACAGCAATTTCGGTAAAACAATGTGGCTATCTTTCAAAATACTGAAATTCGGGAGGTTATATGAAGGCGTGGACCTGTACCGACAAATTTCGGGGGGAAATGTTTATACTACCATTGAAGACTAAATACAAAACTTCGGACATTTCGGTGGAATATTGAATCCCCAACCTTCAAAAGTACCGAAAATCGGGAGGTACAGTTCTACGGGGGCAATATGAAGGCGTAAACCTGTACCTACAAATTCCAGGATGAAAGTTTTGAACCCTCAAAGAAGACTACATACCAAACAACCTTCAAAACTGGGATGTACCGTTCTACGGGGCTATATGAAGGTGTTGACCTATACCGACATATTTAGAGGGGAATGTTGAATACTCCCAACGAAGACTAAATACCAAATTTCAGCCATTTCGGTGGAATATTGTGGCCACAACCTTCAAAAAACCGAAAATTGGGATGTACCGTTCTATGGGGGCTATATGAAGGCGTGGATCGACTAATTTCATATGGAAAGTTTTATACCTAAATACCCAATTTCAGCAATTTCGGTGGAATATTGAGGTCACAATCTTCAAAATACCGGAAATGGGGAGGAACCTTTCTATGGAGCTATATGAAGGCATGGGCCTATACCGACAACATTAGGAGGAAAAGTTTTTTTACCCCCAACGAAGACTAAGTTGCAAATTTCAGCCATTGCGGTGTGATAATGAAGCAGAAACCTTCAATATACCGAAAATCGGCTGGTACCGTTCTATGGGGGCTATATCAAAACGTGGGCCAACATAGCCCATTTGCAATACCAAACATCCTAGGAGCAATATAAACTTCTGTACCAAATTACAAACGGAATGAACAATTTAATTATACCCTTCATATTGTGGTGGAAGGTAAAAAATAGCTGTTCATAGTCACATACGAGTAGGTATGTTTATTGGTCACCATATCTTTTTCATCCTCACAGAGCATGCATAAGTCAATACTGGTTCCATCCGATAACGCGACATTTACCAATAATTACTCCTACCGCAATTCGAATCTCAGACTTACTAAGTGAAAATACCATATTTCTATTTTCACTTAGTAAGTCTGAAATGAGGTTTCGATAACTGGTAGAATGAGTTCCTTTTGGACCTCCTTTATCGGAGAAAAACTAGACGAGTTGACCGATAGAATGACACAACGCGGTTATCTGTTGACCTTCTGAAACACTTTCAGCCTTTCAGCCATGTACAACTTTTCTACAAGTGGTGTCGTAAGACACGCCGTTCGGACTCGGCAATAAACTGCAAGTCCCATATCATTGAGTTCACAATAGCACAAAATACCCTTGAATTTGGATATATTCAAATAAATATCTACATCTTCTTGCAATCCCGTATTTAATAGTACAGTGGCTGGATTATGTTCCTATGAAAATTTAAGAAAAATATATTTTCTATATAAAATATTTCATTCGATATTTATTTCGTTTATAAAAGTTTGCATATCAAATTTTTATAGGACAAACATTGAACCGCTGGACTTAAGTCATTTAAGAGCAGCAGCGGCGGCACAGCTTTTTTTCAAACTGCACTAATTAATTTCAGAGCCTTCACTATAGCGAATAATTCTACCTGAAAACACTATAGTTGTTATCTAATTTATGTGAATGCCGGATACTAAGCTACTCACAATATAGTCCAGATCCAGTTCTCTCCTCCATGTTCAAGCCATCAACGAAGATTGTAAATCTATTCGAAAATGGTTGATCATGGGGTCAATCATTTCCTTCTGGTAGATAGATCTCTGCCATGTGGAAGCTTACGGCTGGTGCGATGTAGTCACCCTTACCTTCTTCAACAGACTCGGTATGTGCGATAACAACAGACAGACCCTATATACCTCTCATAGGAATAGGATCAAGGCTGGAGTTGACTATTCTAGCATCACCGGATTGATACCACTTATAACAGGATATTTATATGACGGTGTGTGTGTTAATCGGCCACAGACTATTTTTGTCATTGATTAACTTGTTACAAATATGCATCTATTCCTCTGTATGAGTAGTACATCTACACCTCGATTCCATGGTGTTGTCAACATCCTTACAGCCGGGGAAGTGAATACTTGCCAACAAATTACATGATCCTCCCTATGATTTTAGGATCTTTCGAGAGTATAATGAATTTACTCCATATATCAACTCGCTGAAGTTTACCCAACAGTTCAGTTCCTTTTAGACCTCACATTTGAACTTATTGAACCTTATATAAGTCCTGATAAATCATCCGGAAATTAGCGAGTTCCTTGTTCCACCATACTGTGTGATTTATCCCGTATGTAGGTGATTGGACAGGACTCCTCATAGACACTCAGAAGAATATTGGTGACCTTATCAACTCCTTTAACAGAAGAGACATTCAGGGCAATCATGAATAAAAATTCCGCGCGGAATTAAACTTTTTAAAATTATTTTCCTCGCGGAAAATTCCGAGGGAAATATTGATGATTGTCCTGATTAACAAGTTCTGATAGTTGTTTGGGTTTTAAATGTTTCCCAATCAGTTCTTCTAGGGTTCCTATGAGGTTTATGCCGTTCACCAGTAAAAGAGACTTGAAAGAGTATCGTCTTGTGATCCCAGAAGGATACTCTTACATTAACAGTATGTCTAGGTTTATTTCTTGAAATAAATAAAATAGAGCTTTGGTGTTCATGCTGGAAGCGTTCAGGCGTTCCACCTTAATGTTTCCCACACCTCGGCCGAGTGGTTCGGGGTTCTCAAATGGGGGTCTCGTAACCAAAGTTTAGGTGATGAATTACTTTGAAATTCTTCTTGACAACTATGCCAGTTCTTACCTTCCCTCCACTGGAGAAGCCAAACATTTCATAGTTTCCGTCGCTTAATCCAGTAACTTCATTATGGCACAGATAATGTGCCAGAACTAAAGCGTGTTATGCGATGCCTTTACATCTGTCAGTTATCAATCTGGAGTCCGTGGTTTTGCCATTAGTGAAGGTGGTACCCAGGCAGAAACCGGTGTTCTGCAGAGTGACAGTTGCTAGAGCGGTGCCTTCCCAAGGGGTCTCAAAACCATTGACAATCTAGTTGAGGAGATCACAATCCAAACTTGAAGATGTATACTTTTGGTTGAACTGAAATATTTTTTTAAAAATAATAATAATATAATTGTTCCACAAACATCCCATACAGGGCAAGGGAGACTTCTCTCATATCAATGAGAGGACCCGATTCATATTACCTCAATGATATGGGACCTACCGTTTATCGCCGAGTCCGAACGGCGTGTCTTAAGGCACCACTTTGTAGAGAAGTTTTACATGGCTGAAATACTCAGGAAATGTCGCCAACATTACTGAGGGGTATTTTGCCACCGCTGAAAAATGTTTGATGTTGCCTGACCGGGGAATCGAACCCACGACCTTCAGCGCGCAAGGCGGGCGTGCATACCATTGCACCACGGTGGCACCCAAACATTACAGAGGGGTATTTTTTAAACAAAAGTGTGTTTTTTTATTTTTGCGTTATTAAGGCGAAGGTCATTTATAGTGATATTTAATTAATTCTCTTTCGAGTTGAGCTTATTAGACCTATTATATACATTGAAAAACTAGGAGTATTCCAATGTCCCACGCATTCAACCATTACGCTACGTTTCACGGGTGGTTAAGCCGATCTTCAGGCGTATTGAATGTTGTTTTGTAGCAAGAGAAGACATGAGTTGGGCTCACAAGGTCACCTTTTTATTGCATCATGATATACCGTTTACTTCTTCAGTAGTTTTTATCTTTAGAAAATTTTGTCCAAACCTAATTTAAATCTATATACCTATCGAAGGTTACTTCGTCTGAAACCCCCGACCAGGAGAACAAATTTCCCGAAATTCGATACTGAATTGTTAATCAATTTTTATCCCTCCCAATGTAGTGGTTTTAGTACACAATAAACGTGTAGGATAACTCAACAATTTTTAATAATTTTGTATTGCTCCTTTACACAAATCACTAGCAAAAAATTACTGTTTTCGCTGGGAAATAGTCAGGAATTTTTCCTGTAGATTAGCTAATTTAAAATCAATTTTTTGGATTAACTGTGCAAATGTTCAAAATTTTGAACAAGTGATTTTAATATTATTATATTTTATAATTTTTAGCATTCTATAGGTTTACGGTAAATAACTTAAAGGCAATTTTTTGATCGCTAAAAATCACGTTTAGTTTTGTTTGATAGACAAAGAAACAAAAACACAACAACAAGTGAACGTAACATACTACATACATACATCCGCAGATCAAGTGTTTTTTAATGGTTTAATTATGTTGATTTTTTTTTCAAATTTCTTCACTTGTATTAAAAATAAGCAAATATTGTAAAGGAAACGACCATACCTAATTATTGCTCTCAATGCTTGTTGCAACATTTTTCTTGTTTCCCTAGGTCGTATGAACTATATTAAGTGGATATACATATTAAGTATACTCCAAATATTGAATATTAGAATAATAGAAAAATCAAATTTTTGATATTCAAAATAATCATGACAGATAAACATGATATGATAGTCCAAAATAGGTTTTACGTTAACTATAATGTATGACGTTAACAATTCTCACTTTGACATTACATCTTCACTGTGGTGAATGCAAATAAATAATGTTGTTGTTTTTTTCACTGATTTTCATTAATTGCTGTTATACGTTCGTGGAAACAATGGCTAAACGTAATGGCGCAAAATCCAAACTAACGTTAAATCACGTTCTGGCATGGAACAAATTGAACTTTTTTATGTCTGCAGCTGATTTGGTTGTAAAGCATGCCGTTTGTCTCCAATAAACAAACGAAACGAACGAACGAAAGAAAGAAAAAATTCAATATATTTTTTAAAATAAATTAGCAAATAGTATTGTAAACAGAAAAACAACAACATCAGTGTGCAATAGAAAAATGACAATAAAAATAAAATGTTTTCCCTTTTTGTGTGGTACAACAGCAACGAAAACAATTAATAGCTTTGTAATTAACGTTAACTACATTTGTTTTTTTTGTTCTTCGGTGTGGCCATTGTTGTCATCGGTATCATTGATTATTGCGTCTTCTCTTCTTTGCACTGTTTAGCAATTTTATTAAAATAGCTATCGGAGAAAGATAGATTCTTTATAAAAAAATTCCATTATATACTGTAAAAAAAATTTTAAATTATTTAAATAATGTTAATTATTTCATTTTAATACAATTGGTAATTTAAGAAGACAAATTACCCATTACGGGTTATTTTCATGATTAACTGAACACGATGCCGCCATCCTATCATGTTTTTGGCAACAATTGAGTATGATTCAATATTCATCTCACTTAGCATTAATTTCTATCCAGATTTACCTTTCGACGTCATAACGCCGACTCTTGGAATTAATTACACAGATTATTCCACAATATTGTTGGGATAATATAATTAAGAATATTTTTGTTGTTGTTTTGTTTTAAACAAATTCAGTTTTCCATTGTTCTTAATTCAAAGCGTGATAAAAACAATACGTTAAAGATACAACAAAAAAGAAATAACGTTGAAATAATTTTTGCAGTGAGTGGAAAAAACAGCACAGCCACAAACTTCCACTGAATTGCGAATCTCAGAAAAAATATGACTAATTCCAACATGGCCAACTGCCACTGATAGAGTTATTAAATAACATTTGGACATCAATTCACATCGATACAAATTAAATATCAATACTTAGTAAATTCAGTTAAATGTTAAAGGAAAGGAAACTACTATATAGCTTAATATAAATAATACGAAACATGTAAATATAAATCAATAATAGTCTACCCAATTGTAGCTGAAAGAATGATCGTAATTGTCAATTAATGAGGTCAAGTTGCACCAGATTTATCACATTTACCACAGGACGACAAGAATTAGGCTAGAGTTCGGCAATATTCAGTCAATTCTATGAGAGTATCTCCAAATTGATCATATTCCGTTTAAATATAGAACTTTTAAGTTACACTAATGACTACAGTCGAATCGGAATCGATTATCCGTAAACCTCCACTATCCGATAAAGGAATAGATAGATTTTTTGTTAATTTTACGATCAATTCGACCAAATTTCAATAGACGGCTGCATAAATTAATTATTTTAGAATAGTTTTAACGTTTTAAACTCCACAATAAATTCACAATTGCTCATATTTATAAATATTTGCAGAAACGCATATGTTATTGATTAAAATATATGAGAAACTGTGTTCCTCCATTATCCGGGAAAATCGATTATCCGTAATGCCTCCGGATCCCGACCATTACGGATAATCGAGGTCCGACTGTATTTGGAATATGAATGGAATCCCATTTTTGGCTGAGAACACATACAAGGCATTCAGTTCATGTTCTATAGTAAAATAATTGAAATAATTAAGACATACATACACCCAACTTGTGGCATAACGAGAAGAAGCAAACCTGAATTGTTCAGTTCTGACGTCTACAAAAATATTTTGATTTTAAATCATAGAGTTTCTGCTAATTCTATGATTTTTTTATACACATTGTCAGAGAACGGATATTCATGAGGTATTCTCCATTATATTTTGCTAAAATTTAAGCTCACCCAGCAAAAATTCGGATCCGTTAGTCATTATGCAACCCATTACAAAGTAATATAAGAACGTAAAACTACTTATGTAATGAGTATGATGGCGTGTGTGTCCGACTACAAATTCGAGGGTTGTTATTCAACGCTCACCATCGACACGCGAGTTTTTTGTTAACAAAATAAAGAATCAAATCCAGCAGAGAGCAAAATAAAAATATGGGGTATGTTGAAATTGAAAACAAATTCATGTTTCTTATTTTTATACCCTCAGTATTTATGCTCGGAAATGTTCCGTAAATTTGTGCGCACGATAACTCTTGAAGTAAGTAACCGATTTGGTCCATACTTTGCACATCGTGAAATTTCTACCAGATGTTCCAATATGGACTTAATTGGTCCACTTCTTCGGGTACCTCCCATATAAAATGTCGGAAAAGCTAAGTTTAGGACCTGCTCTCGAATCGCTTTGAGTTTTGTTGTAGCAACTTGTATTCAATGCCCCCATACAACGGTATAAGCTTCATCAGGGGTAAGTAAGTACTTCCTGAGAAAATAGCCTGAAATGTACAAAACAGCCCTATGACTTCCTGTGTAGTGGTTGAAGCGCAAGATAACTCTCGAACGGATCTGCTGATTCGGTCCAAAATGTGGCCTTTGTAATATTTTGTGCAAACAACAAAAGTTCAAAATGTTCGGAAAAATTGTGAGCACGATAACTCTTAATGGGAGTGACCTATTTGGTCCATACTTTACACATCCTAATATATCTACCAGATTTGTCCACACCTCCAGGTACCTCCCATACACAATTTTGGATAAATTCACTTTAAGGCCTGTTCTCGAATCACTTTGATTTCTGTTGAAGCAACTTGCATTCGCTGCCTCAATTATGACATACTTCGTGAGAAAACAGTCCGAAAAATGTAAAAAAACCCCATTGTACCATATGTAGTGGCTGGAGAGCTCGAACCGAATATTGCGTTCGTCCACGCTTTGTAATATTTCTTCGAATATAAAATGAAATTCGAAGGTGGTACTTATAGGTCCACTCCTTCCGGTACCTCCCCCACAAAAGTTTGAAAATATTCGCTAAAATGTTACGCGCGATTTCTCATAGACGTACCAGCCGATTTGGTCCAAACTTTGGATCTCTAAATATTGTCGAAACTTAGTTTATGTTCAAATTTGGGCCCTATCTGTCCAATCCTTGTGGTGCCACCCACACAAATGTTCAACATTTTTGTGTGGTTAAGGGTCTGTTCGATGATCCATTTTTACCGAAGATTTTCCTAGTGGCCCTGTTTACAGCGATATTATGTTTTTCGTAGACTAGTGTGATAAAAAAAACCCAGCAAATTTTTGAGTTTTAATCCTATCCATACTTTTGTCGGTTCATACGCCCAAAATTTTGAAAATCCATGTTTTTTGGGAAAAAAAAGTATTTCAATCCACACAGGTTGAGGGTATATCTCTGTCGGCAAAGCCGAATGATACTTTTTTACTTGTTTAACTTCAATAACTAGTTATTCAGTGTTCTTGTTGAAGTAGGTTAGTAAGTAGATTTTTTAAGTAGTTACGACTACCAAAAAGTACTATAAAAAGCCGTTATTCGGTAATTGGATTTTTTGGTGAGTACATCAGAAACGCTCCGAGCGCAGACCTTACGCTGCACGATTGCCAAAATTTTTGAAATTTTGTGTAAGAGCCACGTAAAGGAGTAGACCGATGTACTCCATATTCGAATCTGATCTATGTCTTGAAGAAATTTTATTATGTTCAAAGACCAAATCGGTTGATCCGTTGGATCCCGTAATATATTGCCCAAACTTATTTTATGTTCGAAGATAGGCCATATCGGTCCACTCCTTCGAGTACCTCCCCCACAAAAGTTCAAAGTTTTTCGCTAAACTGGTGCACATGATAACTCTCGATGGGATTAAACGATTTGCTCCAAGATTTATTTTGCGTAATATTTCATCCAGACATAGATCAGGTTTAAATTAAAAAAATATCATAACTTATCGCCCAAATACACTTTAAGGAAATGTATTGGGTCGTTTCAAATTGTTTTGGAGCAGGTATTATCGGCTCCGGCTTACCGTGACCTTTACCGTCAATTCTCTGTATAAATAATTTATACGAAGACAAATATATACGAAAACTAAACACCAAAGTTCAGCCATTGCAGTGAAATCATTCGAAATATTACAAATATGTAGGTACTGTTCTATAGGGGCTAATCTAAAAACATGGACCTTTACCGATAATGCGCTGTTTTTTGCACACCCAGCGAAGACTAACTACCAAATGAGGATTTAAAATTTGACAAATAAAAGGACAAGCCGGGTTTGCCGATAGAGATACATATACCCTCTGCCTGTATGCATTGAAACCTTCATGTTGAACTTTTGTAGGGAAGGTACCGTATAGAGTCCGGGCCGATCCTCGAACATTATCTAAGATTCGCAGAAATATTACGACCCAAAATATGGTGGCCAATTCGTGAGCAGGCCATAAACTGCACTTTTCCAAAATTTCGCGTGGGAGGCGTGGACCCATATAGTCCATATTTAAACCTGATCTATGCGTGGTAGAAATATTACGATGTGCAAAGTATGGGCCAAATCGGGTACTCACTTCGTTATCGTGCACCACATTTTTGCGAAAAATTTTTTTGTGGGGGAGGTACACGATCTTGATCTATGTTTGGACAAAATATTACGCTAATCCGTTCAAGAGTTATGGTGCGCTCCAGCCAGCCAGATAGGCGGACGGACATTGCTAAATCGACTCCAAATTGTCTGAAACGGATTTCGTCTAAACATACTTGGGGTCTAAAACCATTATTTCGATGAGACATATTTTGGCCGTATGAAAGTGTGTATACCTACGAGGGCAACTAGAAAACTTTCTGGCCTATTTTGAATTTTTTTTGGAAAGTTTGACAGTTTTTAGCCTATGCGTACTCAAGACAGTTTGACATACGACCATGTGTTGGATAGTTTGCAGTTACCTGAAACAATCACTTTGCAAAAAAATGGAATTTACTTGTGAACATTTTTGTTCGATAATTTTTCGTAATTTTCGACGGGGATAACCACGGCAAGAGGGCATCGATCAAATTAATCGATCCTATAGTACTATGAAAACTGGTTTAATGAATTCAATCGTGGCCGACAATCGCCAAAAACGACGGGTCGCCCAAAATCGGACGTTGTGCCAGAAAAATATAAAGCCGCGCGTGAACGGATAATGCAAGATTGCCATGTTATATACGGTGAGATAGAGGCACCCTTGGGCATTTCTTCCACTAACTAACATTTGATATTGCATGAACATCTGGCCGTAAAAATGGATTTTTCTCGCTAGATCCAGCAAAATTGGTTATAAGATCGTCGCCGACGACGAATCTTGCATCTATGCTTAGGGGCCCGAAACAAAGCAGGAATCGACCGTTTGGATATTCGAAAGCGAGCCAAATCCAACGGAAGTTGTTCTTGCAAGAAGAACTTCGAAGCAAATGGTCGCCTGTTTCTTTGGCAAAACTGACCGCGTGGCGACTATACTGCTTGAGAAATGTAGGACTGTTAATTCTGAGTGGTACATTACAATTTATTTGCCTGAAGTCTCCTGAGAAATTTGAAAAACGAACAAGAGAAGACGAATCGTTATGCATCATGACAATGCGAGCTCTCACACATCGATTCAAACCAGCGCCTGTTTGACCGGACAAATCGTAAAATCGATGGGTCATGCGCCGTACAGCCCTGATCCGATGACTTCATTTGATTCCAGCACATCAAGAAAAAAGGCGTGGTCAACGATTTTCATGTTTTGGAGGTGTCTCAATCAAACCACTGTAAACAACCCAACACATGGTCTTATGTCAAACTGTCCTGAGTACGCTTAGGCTAAAAACTGTCAAACTTTTCCATAACAAATTTTAAATTACGCCTGGCGACATTGCGTGTTGCTTAGGCCTGAAAGTTTTCTAGTGCGCCTCGTATTTAGTCTAAAGGATGAGGGTATACAAAATCATACGATTGTCTTCACAAACATGAACTAAAATGCTATTGTTATCCTCGAAAACCAGTTGCTAAAGCTTTTTTATATTGATTGTATATAATTCTCATATACATTTTCCAAATAAGTTTGGTTTTTACATGATACACGTAATATCTCCATTGAGTGTTGATGAACACAATGTACGATTAGGTTCCCAAATACTTTAAATACTACTACAAAAAACACACATTACACTTCTCCAACAACAACAAAAAGAGTATCACTTATATGAAAAAAGAAGTCGAAGACCTAAACTTAAAGCGTTGAAGTGATTATCCATATGCATAATTTTGTATGAACACTTAAAACTATTATTCTATGTACAACATTACATAACCAATCTGATAAAATCTTTCCAATACAAATTTTCTTTTTATATGACAATATTGTGAGATCAAATATATGTCCATTAATCGATTAAAAATGTTATGTTTTTTATTTATACGCACATTTTTATAGAGTATCTAAATGATTTTTAATGATTTAATTAAACATTATTTTAGCAACGATATTTGATTTGAAATTCATGAATTCGTATTTCTTTCTCTTTCTTTTTTATCGTTTATAGATGGCGTGGCAGTGTTTACAAATTAATTTGGCGTGAATTAATCGCTTATTTATGTTTATATTATACAATTAATTTTTTATATAGATTTGTTTTTACCGAATATCAACAAAAGTAAGTATTGAACGATCGATAGACTGTTTGATTTGGAATGATCTTGATTTGTTGATTTTTGATGTCCATATGCTGTTGTTTTTGTTTTCAGAATATTTCATAAGATACGCACATACTTTGGCCAACAGGGTGAAAGTATACCAATGTCCTTTGTTTTGGGCTTCTATGTAAGTCTGGTAGTGAAGAGATGGTGGGAACAATACAGACTCTTGCCCTGGCCCGATACCTTGGCACTGTTCATTAGTGCAGCCATACCAAATTCAAATGGAGGCGTGAATGTAAGTTTAACAATTGATTGAGTTTGTTTAGTTAACAAAGACTTCAAATAAAAATTCCCTAAAACCTATTATTCAATTAATTTGCATTTCAGAACGAAACTGGTCGTTTAATGCGTCGAAATATTATGCGCTACATGGTGCTGGCCTACGTCATTACCCTGCAACGCATTTCGTTGAGAGTCAAACGTCGTTTCCCCACCACCCAACATCTCGTGGATGCTGGTCTCATGCACGAGTCTGAAATGAAGATTTTCGAATCGCTCAACCAAAAGAGTCCCATGTCCAAATACTGGATGCCCCTGGTTTGGGCAACAAATATAATAAACCGAGCACGCAAGGAGAACCTCATTAGTTCCGATCACATTGTACAAACTATTTTAGTGGAACTATCCGACATAAGACGAAGACTGGGTGGGTTAATTGGTTACGATACGGTTTGTGTGCCATTGGTCTATACTCAGGTGAGTTCAAAACAAAATCAAGAGACAAAACTCCATCGATAACTTCCTGAATTAACAGTTGGTTTTGCCACAAATGTGAAAAAAAAAACAATTTGAACACAGCTGTTGAATACAATTAATTCAAGTTTGTTTGTGTCGTAAAGTCAATGTACGAAAGCACAAAAGAACTGAACATTAAGTAATTGGACCATTGACAAGTTCAGGAAGTTACTGAGACAAAAACTTATCAAGGTTTCTTTGTAGACTACTGACACAATTTTGTTTGTACAAATAGAACAATCGAAAATTTCCATTTTAAAATAAACATTTTGTTTTCAATTCATCTTTTGTTTATTTTCATTACAGGTTGTAACCTTAGTATTATACACTTATTTCATTGCCGCTTTAGTGGGCCGTCAAATGCTACCCGATCACACTGGCAAAGAAGACAACGATTTATATTTCCCCTTCTTCACTGCACTACAGGTAATTGAAGATCAGCATATTTAGATATTTGTTAGTTGCTTACGGTTGTTGTAGTTGTTGCAGTCAGCCACTGTAACCACACCACAAGAATATCGTGTAATAAATATTGAATGAAAACTTGAAAAAAAGAGACAATGCATTTAAAATTCTGAATAATGTGTTTGGCACACTTGATATGTCCAACAAATGTCAGCATTATGATTTACTTTCGTGTAGCAACAAAAACTCTATACACTTTTGCGGTTTTACTTCGTATGAGTTGGATTGTATGAGTTTACTAACACCGAGACATTTTCAATCTTATTATTTTATGAGGTATATCGATGAATAAAATATTTGCATGCATACTTATGTATGTATGTATTTATCAACATTCGTAGTTTATATTATTGTATTATTGCGGTATTATATAATAACCGTAGTTAATTTATGCACACGAATTCATGTTATATCCCCCGAATAAATTATGAATATTTGCACATCACAAAGGTGTTGGAAGTTAAATCATAACTGGAACATTTTTTAAACACATATACATGACTACTTGCTTAAAATCCTACATATTTAACCATGTGTTTTCCGTAATTAAAAATTTGACTAAGAAAATTAGTCCCTCTAATTGGTGAGAAAATATAATTCCGATTTTTTTAAAAAAAAAGTGTGTTATAATTTATGGATTGTAATACACATCCATTACAGAGTATAATAATTGGAGTTGTAGATTTTAGTTTATTTAAAACAGACTAGTACACGAGAATGTACTGGTGTCGCTCGATATATCGCTCATTTACTCAATGAGTGACACATTTCAAAAAATCAAGTTTCGAAAAAAACGCGTTTTAAGTTGCGGAATGAAATTTGACTTCCCAACTTAAAAAGGTTATTACACAAAAAATAAAACAACTATTGGGATCATCTTTTGTAAAGATCTTGCAAGATATCCGTGCTAAATTTCTGTGCAAGATCAAGCATGATTCGAAATGTTTTAGTGCTTCATAACCTCAAAAAAACTTTTTGTTGATTTATGCCAAACTCCTAGAAAACAAGCTGTAACTCTTTGAGTTTTAGAAATATCAACATGAAATTTTGACACAATATAAAATAGAAGTCGTAGAAAAAATAGAAATTGCTAACTAAAAAACCCGTTTTTTGAGTTATGCCACTCTTTGAGTAAATGAGCGATATGTACTCTTAATTAATTATTAATTCAACAAAATATGAATATTTATGAGTTTTTTGTATTTCTTTGTTGATAATTTTTTTTAATGAACGATTTTAGATTGGGTTTGTATTTGGAAAGTAGTAAATAAATAAAGAAGAATCGATTAAAATTGCATTGCTCAAACACTCTTAAATTCTGTTTTGTTCACCGTTGCACTATGGTTTCAATAAGGAATTTTTTGGCCAAAACTATTTTTTCAAAATTATAATTTATTTTTACGTAGAATAATGAAAAACACTTTAAATCAACCAAAAATAATGAGATTTTGTAATTATTATCTTTTTACAAATATTTTTTTAATATATTTAAACTTTTAAAAATATGTCCACCTCCAAATCGAATTTAGAAGTTAGCAAGGGGTCTGTACCAATAAATTCAGAAGTAAAATCCTGCTCAAATTTGCCACACTTAAAATAAAGTGGATTTTTCTATTTTAAGATGGGAGAATTTGTATATAGGTACATGTTGTGGTTGTATGTAGTATCTAATTTAAATAGGACGGTAATACCAACATATATCAACCAATTTTCGTTAAAATTCATATTTAAGGGTTTCAGAGTCTAGAAAAAAAGTATGTATCACTTTTTGGGAATTTTAGCGACACTTTATGACCGATTCGGCTGAAATTTTGTTTTGGTTTAGACCCCATACAACGCACAGTGGATGCGCCCAACGACAAAAATCAAAAAATTCATGGCATCGTTTTAAAAATTTAAAAATGCAAATCGCTTCAAAGCTTTCCAAATTTTTCGAAACTCAACTTATTTTTTCCATTTTTCGCGGTTCTTAAGGAGAAAAAGCCTCAAATTGTTATATTCTAAGCGAATTTATGAAACAGATGATTTATTAACGCCTTAACTTAAGTTGAATCATTTAGTAAATTGCCTTAGCTCTATTTTTCTAGTTATGAAAATTATTCTAAATTGCGAGGGTTGCCATATATTTTGGTTATAATATGGATCAAAATGAAAATATTTAATATAGATGCATGGATTTCCTTAAAGTTTAAGTTCCTTTCCAAAAATTCGCAAGAATGGCCACTAGTAACACATTGAAGCCTAGCGCCTGTAGATTTCAAAACTGTATAGACTTTTTGCGTAAGTTTGAGGTTTTGGCAGTTATATTATATTATATTTTTTGGAATATTTTTAAGTAATTTTATTATCCATTTAGTTTCAATATAATGTTTTTTGTGCTATTAGCGATATTTATGGTCATTTTAACGTAGTGCTGTAATGAAAACTCGCGAAAGAAGAAGTATTTAGGGGTATTCACTTTAACAAATAACGAATTTTATTTTTGGGACACCCTAAGTTTGAGTTCGTTATAAGAACATATTCGCTTAGAATATTTGGTTCACATCTGCCTTAATAAATCGATATACCAACCAATACTGACAATTTTTCGCAGAGAGGTCTACTATGCATTAAAAAATCTTGGTGCCGGATTTCAGCAAATTCGGTTGAAAATGTGTTGGTAACAGTAAATTCAGAATAACTCTTTACATGGCAACCACGCGAAATTTTGGACCTAGGACCCCAATATTTTACTTAGAGTGTTTTTAGGCCACTATGACCCATTGATAACAATTTCAGTTCGATATATTATTTAGAAATATATATTTAGAAATAAAACGTGAGAATTGCTGTTTTTACTCATTTATTATAAAAAATAATAAACGCCAATACAAAACAGACGTTGAAATAGTTTTGGCTTTTGGATTGGAGACCATAGTGCATTGACTTAAAAAATCGTTCAATACAGTTTAGCTCTTTTGGCTGAACCAGTTCAGTAATCTAGTTCATAGTTCACTATCTAGATCAATTGTTCGGATCAGAATCTTTCGCTAATAATTTCACTTGTTTGTATGAAAGTAGATACCGACACACGCCAAAAAAGAATAAGCAACAAACTAAATAAAATTAACCCATTCCGAACAAAAAATTATAAAATATGGATATTTTTTTTCAATTCACAAATAAATTAAGGCAAAAATAAAGCAAATCTTATTATATAAAATATCTAGTTTTATGTGATTGAGTGACTGACATATCATCGTCCAGACGAAACCGCTGAAGCCAGAAAGTTGAAATTTTAAGTGTGGCTTAGGGGTGATATAAGGCTTGGTTTTTGGAAATTCGTTCTAGAAGGGTATGAAAAGTGCTAAAAGCAGGCTTTAAAAGCCAGCATCTAAAAACATTAGCATTAGCTGTACACTTCAACTGCTACACAAAATTCACAGACACGGCTAAATAAGCAACCGAACGCATATTTATTTTTGTACATTTTTGCTTATTTCGTTTTTTACGCCTAATCTTTTTTTCGTTAGGCATAATCGTCAACCATGCTACATATTTAGCAGTCGGCTGACCATTCGTCGCAGCGAATTAGCCAGAGAGGGTGTTTTTTTGTCATTAGAGTTGCCAACGCAGTAATAAAAAAGATGTCATTTAATGTCAAAATGCTCCCATCATATGGTAGAACCTAATGAATACTTATTATTATTGTTTAAAAATAAAAAAAATATATTTTGAACGGCTTCACCAAAAATTCACATGTCCTTTGAACGAAAAAGTGGAATTAATTATATCGTGATTTTTAATGCATTACACTGGTAACCCTGATCTCAAAAACAATTGTTTGCTGAAAACATGGCTAAGCCGTTGAAACTTTCTTCCTTATCCTCTTTTCTGATATGTGTTGATCATGTGTGCTGCAAAGTATGAGTATGCGTGTCCGACGCTTTTTTATTAAAGCAACAATATCAAATAGCATCAGCATCGCTAGCAATATTTTTGTGAAATTTGTTGCTACATGTTGCCGTTGTTCATTGTTGCTAAACATATTTCGAAGAAATTTTAGCAGGCAAAGATGCAAATATTCGGTGCTTTTGCTAATATGGCGTTAGCATTTTAAACCCTGGCTAAAAGGTACTAAATATGGTACCCATTGTATTAGGAAAACGGGAAGAGCTAGAATTCTGAAATTTGGAACGAGGGTCACTGATGGAATTTCAAATTGGTATGAGAATCAAGGTTGGAATTTGGAATTAAGATTACTGATGGTACTAAATTTGGTACAACTTGGACTTAAGTGAACAAATAGAGCTATAATCCTGAAGTTTTGAATTAAGATTACTGTTGCGGTGTAGGATTGATGTAGTTTTGGAAATTCGTACTTATGGGTACGAAAAGTACTAAATTTGGTACAACTTGGATCACCGTTAGCCTGTAGGATTGAGGTATCAGGTATTATGGGTACGGAAAGTACTAAATCTAGTACAATTCGGATTTGGATGACAGGATAGAGCTGGAATCCTGAAATTTGTAATTAAGATTACTTTTGGAGTGTATTATTGAGTAGTCCGGTCAAAATAGACATGCGTATAAGGGGGAAATAGCAAAAATTCCCACAAAGCTGAATTTTGGTGGAGAGCTAGGGTTAGCTATTAGAAGCAACGTACTAAAAGTCCCCATCGATCCCATGTGTGCAAAACAAGTTATTCAGGGTCAAAGGTCATTTTTGGAGGGATTATTCAGTTTTTTTTAATTTTTCTCAAAAACGGTAAGACTTAGCAAAAGCCGTCTAAAGTAAATATTGTAGATTCAATAATTGTCTACAAGAGTGGTCTTTATGATTCTTAAAAAAGACTTACCATTTTCGAGATATCGCGATCTAAAGGTCAAATAAAAAATTAGCCGCGTAAGTACATTATGAGGCGAGCCGGTTAAAGTAACGACACTATGTATTAGATACTTCCGTAAGCTTTCAAACGATATCCACTTTGCAGTAATCGGTTCAGTAGAACCGAGTCTAACCCGGTTTTTAAATTTGTCCTTTCGGGTCGAATAACCGGCGAACCGGATCCGCAACCGTTGAAAATTATACATTTCCGTAATCAGCGCAACAAACCCTACCTTCGGACAAAGCTTGAAAAAAATCGGAGAGTTTTCGTTGGGGTCATTCCCGTTGGGCTTTCGATTATACATGTGGGTTAAATGGGCTATTTTTGCATAAAATGACTCTAACATTGAATAACTCTACTAAACACTCTCCGATTTTGTTGGAATTTTTTTTAGAAGATAGCTATAATTTCGCTCTTCAAGAAAATATATTTTGTTTTGGGGGACAGACCCGATTACTTCGCTTATTTTTGCCGGTTCGTCTGAATATGTGCATATTTCCCTTATAAGTGCATAAAAATCATGTGTTTTTTAGAACAGCTATATCTCAAGAATGGTTCCTTCTAGGAAAAAAATTATAAAGGTCAAACTCGTAGGTAATTTTTCTGTCTACAATATTTACTTTAGTCACTTTTTTATTAGATCAACCGTTTTCAAGAAATAAATCCGAAAACCTAAAAACCCTTAAAATGTGACCTTTGACCCCGAATAATGTTTTTTGCACACATGGGATCGATGAGGACTTTTAGGACGTTGCTTCTAATGGCAAACCCTAGCTCTCCACCAAAATTCAGCTCTGTGGGAATTTTTGCTATTTCAATGTCTATTTTGACTGGACTATGAGGTAGTTTTGGAATTTTGTACTTATGGGTACGGAAAGTACTAAATGGTACTAAGTTTGGTACAATTTGGAATTGGACTAACGAATACAGCTGGAATCTTGAGATTTGGAATTACGATTACTGTTATTATTTTGTTGAGATATGTCGTTGTCGAAATACGTATCATAAGTATATGAAAATTACTAAATGGTAGTCAATTTGTTATTGGGCGTAAGGACAGAGCTGGAATCTGTATTTGTTGGAGTTAGAGTGAGTATTAGTGTGTAACGTTGTTCTCGCTGTTGATGTGTAAGGGTGAGATATGGCTGAAAATCGAACTAAAGTGGTACCAACAGTATTTAAACCAGTAAGGAAAGGATCAAAGTCGGGCGGGGCCGACTATACAATACCCTACACCACTCTGAATATGTAAAATATATATGGGAGCTAAATCCAAATCAGAAAAGATTTCGAAATAATTTTCCACATTTATTTGTAGACCAAATTCCGTCACATACTCCAAATTTCATCAAAATTGGACATATATAGCGTGTTTCGTGGATCAAATACCTCAAATCGGTCGAAAATATATATGGGAGCTATATCCAAATCTGAACCGATTTCTATATAATTTGGCACACTTATTTCTAGGCCAAATCCCGGTAAACATTCCAAATTTTATTGAAATCCTACATCTATAGCGCGTTTCGTGCATCAAATACCTGAAATCGGCCGAGAATATATATGGGAGCTATATCAAAATTTGAACCGATTTCTATCTAATTTAGCACACTTATTTCTATATAATCGGGCGAAAATATATATGGGGGCTATATACCCCTAAAAGGAACTGTGGGTCTATCTCGTTTCCTTTTGCATGTTACAAACTAATGCACAAAGACATAATACCCCTTACCACAAGATGGTGTAGGGTATAATAAACTTAAATATTGATAATATTGATTAAAATTCAGTGTTCGCCATTTCCATATGAAATATTGTTTATTTGTTCTTCATATCCTTTCCGCATACGAAGTAGCGGGCACTTTACTAGTTTTGTATATTTTAAGAAAAATGTCTTCCGAAACAATTTGTGGCATGAAATAAAAATATTTTTCGAATATAATATATATAATTGTTCCACAAATATCCCGTAGAGAGGCTTCTCTCATATCAATGAGTGCACCCCGATTCATATTAGCTCAATGATATGGGACCTACAGTTTATCGCCCAGTCCGAACGGAGTGTCTTAACATACCACTTGTAGAGAAGTTTTACATAGCTGAAATATAAAATTTTCAACATTCATGGTGAAGGTACTAAAAAGGAAGTTTATCTAAGATTCGTAAAAATATTACGATGTGCAAAGTTTGGACCAACGCAGACTCAGGTTCGATAATTGTCGTGCGCACCATCAGCTTTCAAGCTATATTCTTAGGAGTATGAACCTACCTCTGAAATAACTTGTCTCATCGTAATAGAGGCATCGGTTACTCCCTCCAAGAGTATCGTGCGCACAAGTTTTGCTCAAATTTTACACAGATGCGTTTTTTCTGTGCAGGTAGGTCAGTATCGATCCACGTCTTGTTATAGTCAACTTGTTATAGTCAACATATAATGGTACCGCTCATTTTGGGTAATTTACGTTTTTAATTTACATTTTCCAAAACTAAATTACACAGCTAATTTTGACAATTAGGGTTCCAGTGGTCAAACAACTTCACCGCAAAGAATTGTGGACATGGGTCCACGTCTTGTATAGCCGCCATATGCATCAGGGCAACACCCGCCTTTAGGTACTTAAATTACTGTAGGTACATTTTCAGACAAAAGAAGCTGTAAATTGACACTTAGAGTTACCAGTGTTCAAGAAACTAAGACATTTAGGAATATCCCCCATAAACGGTACCTCCCAATTTAATTTACTTCGCGATTTAGAAGTTTAAAGTACTTCTGCACAACAAATTGGGGACAGTTAGTTTTAGTTCAGAATATTTCATGTTGGAGGGAAGGTATAAAACGTTTGGAACTTAATACTTTTTTATTTGTTACTATTTTATACATCATACAGACATACATACATATATACATACATACATACCTACATACATAAAAAAAATTGATTTATCAAACTTTAAAATCATGTCAATTAATTACACTGGTCAACACGACTTTTGTTTCAACCGAAGTTTTTGTTGTTTCTAAATAAAATCGGTGAGTTACTTTCAAATCCGGTCGAGGTTTTTCTCTAGCAGCTCTTGTTCTTGAGATATAGCTCAAAATGGGTTTTTACGAGTTTTACCCAGAATTTCGCTTTTTTCGGATACAAACAAATATTTTTTATGGGTTTTTCGACACTAATATATTAAGGAGATTTTGTACGTTCGATACAACCCGTTTTTGAAATAATTATGGTTAATATATATCAAAAAAATATAGAAAATATACGACGGACCTTGTAAAAATTTCGTATTTTGAGTACTTTAAGCTGTGATTACGTCATCGGGGAAAGTCATAGGATCTTCATATGGCATACCGGATATGCTAAGGGTGTCTACTATATAGTCCGGTATTCAAATATATAATATAAAGTTCATAGCGCCCATGATTCGACCATATCCTAAAAATCGTCATGAAGACTGCTAAAGAGATATCATTTACCAGTGATATCATTACCACATAAGCCTTTTCCTTAGCAATCTTCATGATGATTTTTAGGTTATGACCGAATCATGGGCGCTATGAACTTTATATTATATACTTGAATACTGGACCATATAGTAGACACACTATGCATATCGGGTATGCCATAGGAAGATACTATGACTTCCATTCATTTTTCATTTATATAATATATGAAATAAAGTTATATATAATACACAATGCTATATATACAATGTTTTTTTATCAAATCACGTTATAATTCAGATTTAATGTAATCTTGGGTAAAAACTTATCAAAATATCATACAGGGATACGAGGTTGTAAAAAAGTCATAACCCTAATGTAAATAGGTATTTTCAATGTGTACTTTTACCAAAACAAAGTTACACTAACCAAAATGTGTACCAAAGCAATCACTAAAGAAAGAAAGACTGCAAATATTCCCAAAAAGGCTAAGTGGCTTCCAGCAATTTTAAAATGTGCCAACATCCTCCATACATGGCTTTCACTTACTCACGTGGGCTTGCCTTATAAGGAAATTCTTTAAGATATGATAAAATGTGAGTGTTTTTGCTAATTGTCCGCCTCCATTAATGAAAATGTGTTATGAAAAAAGTTAATTAACAATAAAACAATTATTTTCTTAAGTATTCCATATTAGTTATGTGACCATAAATAACACATACATAAATCATAGGTTTTATTCAAAATAACATACATTTTGTAAATTAATTTTTTATAGTCTATTTTATATAATTTTAATGTATTTTCTGCTTTGTGTTGTTTTTTTCAGTTTGTTTTCTATGTCGGCTGGCTCAAAGTTGCTGAGGTGCTCATCAATCCGTTTGGTGAAGATGACGACGATATTGAACTCAACTGGTTAATTGACAGACACATTAAGGTAAGTAACGTGTAGAATAGACACATGATGATGAATACGATTTTAGCCCAACCTGTGGTCAGTCTGTCCTAGTCAACACCAACTTTGTTGTATAATGCATAATTAAGCTGTTAATGAATTTGTAAATGTTTTTGTTTTAGTGTTTTTTACAAAAACAAAATCAATAACTATAAAAATACAGGTGGGCGTAAAAATCTCACGGGAACTGTGCTAGCGTTAGCATCTACTTTTGATATGGAATTTAATTTTTCCTTAATAATGCTGTAACACTAGAAACGAATTTTTAAAGAATTTCGATGGAAGAAATGGTCACCATTCGAATGAAATGTGGGATAGAATCACGTGAGAAAATGATATGGACTTCCAAAGTAATGATGGCTTTGGTTTAGTCCAGTCAAAATAGACATTGAAATAGCAACAATTTCCCATAAAGCAGAATTTTGGTGGAGAGCCGTTAGAAGCAATGTCATACAAATCCCCATCAATCCCATGTGTGCAAAAACAGTTCAAAGGTCAACATTTAGAGATTTTTTTGTTTTTCCGTCTTTTTCTTGAAAACGGTGGGTCTAATCAAAAAGTTTGGTGTTCATAATTTTTTCCTAGAGAGAACCATTCTTGAGATACAACGGTTCTAAAAAACGCATCATTTATATGCTCTTATAAGGGAAATAGGCACATATTCAGGTGAAACGGTTAAAATAACCGGAGTAACCGGATCTGTCCCCCCGAAAAATTTATGTTTTCTTGAAGAGCGAAATATACCTAACTTTAAAAAAAAAAATCCAACAAAATCGGACCGTGTTGAGTAGAGTTATTCAATGTTAGGGTCATTTTATTCTAAAATAGGTCATTTAACCCACATGTGTAATCGATAGCTCAACGAAAACTCTTCATTTTTTTTTAATTTTTGTAAAAAGGTAGGATTTGTTGCGCTGATTACTGCGGATCCGGATCGCCGGTTATTTGACCCGAAAGGCTAGATTTAAAACCATGATAGACCCGGTTCTACTGAACCGAAGTGGATATCGTTTGATAGCTTATGGACGTACCTAACACATGGCGTTGTTATTTTGACCGGACCGCTTCATGATGTTCTTACGCGGCTTGCTTCTTTACATTTGTAATTTGACACTTATATCACGATATCTCAAGAATGGTGACTGTCATAAATGGTGAAAAGTCATAAAGATTAATCTTGTATATAATTTTTAAGCCTACAACTTTTACTTTAGTCGATTTCTGACTTACTGTTTTTGAAAAAAATAAAAAAAAAAATGAATAGGCCTCCAAAAATTACATTTGACCCTGAATAAATTCGTTGGTACACGTGGTATCGATGGGGACTTTTAGGACGTTACTTCTAATGGCAAAAAACTGCGCGAAAAACAGCAATAAAGCAAGGATTGAAAGCAAATACACAAACTGTAAAACAATTTACAATTTATGACATTGTGGTATCTTCTCCATACTTCCGTTCAGGATATGTGCATTCCAAAGAAACCAATCAATGTGCCATATCTACCAAACAAAAAAACACACACCTGGATAAATCTCCAAGCATCTTGTACAATAACCTTCAACTTCTCCACAACTTACAAGAAGTAAAACTTCCAAGTTTAAACCCAGTTTTAAATTTAGCTGAAAGCTGCTGATGCATTCATGTGATTTTTATGCACTCCATTGTGTGGCAATTTGTTTTTATTTCTTTCTTTTTTCATTAAAACTTCTTACGGGTTTATTGGTCAAAAAAATGTTTGCTTGACTTAAATCACGATTAATAAACCAGTTTGGTTACTTGACTGGCGGTTGACTACCCAGATATGAGAGTTTTCTGTAAGAGGTTGAGTTTTGTTTTGTTTGGTCTTAGTCAAGTTGTTGTTAAATAAAGAAACAAAAAAAACGCATATTATTTGTTGTTGTTGTTAAATGACTGGTCTCCAGCGATTTTTTGTGCTTCAAGTTTATTTTTAGCACGTGCCACTTTTGAAGCAGCAACAGAAAACAAGCCATCTTTGTTAATCTTAACAGCAATGACAATTTACGAGTTAATATGTCTGCAGTCTTTGTCCGATGCTCAAATTCAATTCTACACTAATTGGATAACTGGTCGTCGGTCACAATTAAAACTTTCAACCAAAATATATTTATTGCAATGAGAATTTCGACAACAGCTATAAACGCTTTTGTAACTGACAAGAGAGTTTTATTTTATTTCAAAATAATTTCCACATTCAAAAGATTTCACAACAATTACGGAATGATTTTGAAAAAGGGAGAAGTGGAAGTGAGGCGTTAGGGGTTATGTATCCTATAGATCCCTGTGACCCATTTTAATGTTCAGACATAAAAGAAAGAGCTCAAAGTATTCATTAAACGAATGAATCGTCGCGTAGAGACGGGATGTGACCTCGCAGGAGGGTGCTTGGCCATACGAAACAGATGAACCAACAAATGGCAATGCCTTTGATCTACCAGATTCCAAATAAAAGCTTTTACAGTTTCTTGATTATCAGCACTGACAAGCACTGAAACAATGACCTGTTTTTACAAAGCTTTACAGTATCCGGGTTATTTCTTTACTCTTCTTAGATTACTCTGACGATTTTAAGTTGTGGTTTGAATTACTACTCCATCGCACACCCACTGCTCTAGCTTCATCTGTCAGGTTCTCCAATGTTCAAACGAGATCCGTATATAAACACACTAATGAAAGTAAACAACTAATGGGATAGAGGCAATAAATACGAAGGAGAGGTTACAATGAATAACATCACAATGTCAAAATGAGAGAGAGGGTACAAAAACAATTAGCTAAGTAAACCTTGTAAATTAAAACTAAGCGATAATTTCATGATTGCAGTAGACTCTATACAGTAGTTGTTGTTGCAAAAATGATACAAATAAACAAAATACTTTATAAAAATTTACGTTACAATTCAAATTCCTAAATTAACAAAAATCTATCAGTTACATTCGTAACAATATTCCGGCGAAACCATCGGCATATTATAAAGTCGAAATCGTCGGTCCAAAGTTTATGGGTCTCAATCGGCGTCACAGAAAATGTGGTTGGACCGACTTGATGTATGTTTTTCTGACGAAGCTGCATGTAATTCTGTCTTCTATCGGTTTGGAGAGAAGAAACATTTTATCGGTTTGATACCCCTAGGCATATATGTAAAGATACATTTTATCAAGTTTCATTATATGGTTGGGTTTAAGGACAATTTCCCAAACACCCTTCTCTGTCATCCAATACGGGCCCTTATTTATTGTCTGCCAGTGGTAGATGTGAACTCTTCAGTGTATCCAGTTCCGCGTCCTTGAAAACTTTCAGTTGTGATGTCCTCATTCGTCCATGGTGCACTGATATAACCCCTAATGGACGTAACCCCTAAATCAATTTTGTCCGTATTTGTGTAGGACACAATACCCAATCCCAGATAGCATTTAGAAGACTGTTTTTTCAAAAATCACATTGAGGAGTCTTTTTAGAGTCCTTTTGGTGATCAAAAATTGATTAAGTCGCTTGTGTGATCAGAAAGGGACTCGAAAGTGACTCCCTGTAATGATTAAAAAGAGTTCAATTTAAAATACAACAACAAATGTGTAGCAATCACAAATAAATCATTGACGTGTTTAAAATGTGACAATTTTTTGTTATTTATTGTCACATTTTGATCATCTGGAAGATTGAAAAATGCTTAATCAAAAAAGGGTCATACAGGTGTTTGAAAAGTGATTATAATTATGTATACTCTGATCATATTTTGAACAGTTAGGTGATTAAAAACTGATTGCTTTGTTTTATTTTTATTTGGTTGTAAATAAAAAAATAAAATTCTCATATACACTTTCTACAAAATTTTGATATAAATGTAACGTATAATATTAAAGGTACAGACAAACACAACACAACAGGTTTGCCAAGTGAAATGAAGAAGCAGTATACTAACCACCAAGCAACATAAAGGATAATTAAAAGACATAACAAAGCAGAAAAGACTATAAAACAAAGGAAAGAAGAATAAAAAGAAAATTTTTTTAATTTATTTCGTCTAACAAAAAGACTCATAAATGACTCCCTAAAGACTCATAAATGATTATAAACACGACTCTAAAAAGACTCGAAAAAGGGTCCGAAATTAATCAACAAAACACCAATAAATGATTGAAATACGACTCGAAAAAGACTCATTTGTGATTTGTTTAGAAGAGTCGCCTGAGGTTATGTTTTCCTACCGACAAAGGAGTCATTTATGATCAGAAAATGAGCTCATATTCTAGCTTTTTAATCGTGCAGTCGGATCAAAAAAGACTCGAATTTGATTAAAATTTTCAAAAAATGCTGACTGGGTATTTTGTATACCTTTAGGCTAAAGAGGGTACATACACTTTGATACGACCAAAAATCTGCCGCATCGAAATAATGGTTTTAGACCCCAAATATGTTTGGACGAAATATGTTTCAGACACTTTTTAGTCGATTTAGCCATGTTCGACCGTCTATGTGTCTGTCTGGCTGGTTCCCACGATCCAACGGTTCAACCGATTCGTTCCAAATTTAGTTTATGTTCGGTCAACACCTTCGGGTACCTCCCCCACAAAAGTTCAAAATTTTGCTGTAAAATGGTGTGAATGATAACTCTCGAAGGGAGCAATCGGTTTGGTCCAAACTTTGCCCATCATATTTTTCCTTCCAGATATAGATCGAATAGTTCATATTCGATCCATCGGTCCACTTCTTCACGTACCTCCCACACAAAATTCGGTGAAGTGAAGTTCAAGGGCACCTCTTGGATCGTTTTGAAAAAAATTTCAGCAGGTTCAGCCCTTTACGACGGTACATTGTTTTGGGGAAGGTGGAGGCGTGGTCATGTCTATACATCCTGAGATAATGGCCCAAAAGCTTCAAGAAACCCGCAAGATAATTCTCCCAGGGAGTTTCTGATTGAACCAAACTTTGCACATCGTATTATTTCATCCAGTCATATATCTGGTTGGAATATGGAGTATATCGGTCAGGTCCTTTGTGTACCTTCCACACAAAATTTGGGAAAAGTGCAGATTGACTTGTCTCGGTTATATTTAGAATTTTTTCCAAAAGGTTGCTTTCACGGTCTCTATTACATCGGTACAATTTTTTGCAGAGTTGTCCACACTTCCTGAGATAATGGCACAAAAGCTCCAAAAACCCTGCAGGGATATACAACAAAATTTTCTTATTTACATTTTTCTTTCCCAAATGAACAGATGCTAATTTGGGGCACGGGAACAAAATATCTTGTAAATGTTAAATTTTTGAAAATTTTTTTCTCTAAGTAGCCTTTAACAAGGATGCTGTTTAGGATTTTTATCGTCCATGTTCCCTGTCTTTATTCAAAAGCGATCTAATTATAAAAGTTAAAAAAAATGGTTAGGTCAAATTCTCCCGCTTATTGTTTTAGTTATTGATGGCTGCTGGACCGTTGAATCGCACAATTTAAGGAAATTTGAAAATATATCGGTTTTTTTTAGTTTAGCAACTATATCGATTATATAACAATAGGCCCCCGAAATTCGTCTACAAATATGTAGCATTTTGGACCACTGGACATTCCTGAACATTTTCTGAAAATTGCATGAAATTAGGTTCGGTACTTTTGGCAAAATAATGTGTTGAAAAGAGTGGGCGTGGTCATCAGTTTTCAAGATATAACATATTTAAAAAAGTGGGCGTGGCCCGGTATTTTGGCTCCAAATAGGTACCTAGGGTGCACACACCTTCATTGCCTACCAACATGTATGCTGAAACCAATATAGTCATAAGTTTGGCTTATACTTTAGGCTCCAAAGAAGTACCTAGATTAATCCGTACATTTTTAAACCGATACATGCGTAATTTGTGCAAATATAGCATCTTTTTAAAATATCGCATAGGGGGGTAACCCGCCACCCCTGCAATTCAATAAAATATCTAGCCTTTTTTCGGAGGCCATCCCTGTACATTCCCTGACAAATTCAAAAAATAGGTTCAGTAGTGGTTTTTGAAGAAAAAATTTAAATTCAAAATTGGTAAAATTTTCTTTCCATAAAAACCTAAGTTGGGTTATGACGGTATTTGATTTTTATACATAACGATATGGCGTTTCTTTAACTATGTCAAAAGGGAAGTTCTCCGTAGCCTATTTCTTTGCATAAAAATTATCGATTATTATCGAAATCGGTCCAGCCGTTCTCAACTGATGCCATTACAAACGAGCGACATTTGATTTTTATTTATAAAGATATGGCATTTTTAAAAAAAATAGGGTATAGGGGAAGTACCCCACCCCTTCCGAAATTCAACAAAATATGTAGCCTATTTTCACCGGGGCCGCCCCTTTACATTCCCTGACAATTTCAGGAAAATCAGTTCTGTAGTTTTTGTAGAAAAGATTAAAATTGAAAAAGTTGGCGTGGTCAAAATTTCTTCGCATAAAAACCAAAGTTGGGTTATGACGAACATTTCGAAAAATGAATTGTCGAAATCGGTCCAGTCGTTCTCAACTGATGCCATCATCAACCAACAACATTTGATTTTTATTTATAAAGGTATGGCATTTTTAAAAAATAGGGTATAGGGGAAGTACCTAATTTAACCGAGGGCCGTCCCTGTATATTCCCTGACAATTTCAGGAAAATCAGTTCAGTAGTTTTCGTAGAAGATATTAAAATTGAAAAAGTTGGCGTGGTCAAAATTTCGAAAAAAAGAATTATCCAAATCGGTCCAGCCGTTCTCACCTGATGCCATTGCCAACGAACGACATTTAATTTTTTTTTATAAAGATAAGGCATAATCATTGTGTTTGCTTCTTTTTTTGATCAGAGCCTGAGGTTATAACAGCGTCAGCATAGCTGACTAATACTTTCTTACTTGTTCAAATTTAAAGTCGATTTTGAGGTTTTCGGCTGAGTTTTACGACTTCAACCTATTGGACAGATACAAAACTCGACTGCACGTACAAAATCTTTGCATTATATACATGAACTATATAAGATGGAGCACCCATAGACAGTTGCAAAAACCGGCAAAGCCTTAACAATTTTGTTTTTTATTTTTTCTTCGGAATATTTTGTCCGTGGACATAACAATAACTGCCAACAAATTAGTGGTTGTATTATTTATTTATCGCCAGCATTTTGAAATTTGGGATATTCATGTAGACTCCACAAACAGAATTCGCATATAGAAATCATAGGATTCTACAATCTTTTGAATAAACTTTTACGAATTACGAACAATTTCTTATATTTGTTTGTAATTACAGTTCCAAACTAATTATTTTTATGAAAAAGTCACGTTAGAGCATCTCATTCGCCTAGAATGTTTAGAATTTATAACTTTGGCAAAACTAACCTCCAGCACAAGGAAGAATACTTTAAGTACTATAAATGTCACGTTAGTTGAAATAACAAACAATAGTAAAATATTAAAATATTGATTACACGCATAAAACAAAACACACTTATCAGCTTATCGGAAACATTAACATACATACAATGTATGTAGTCTCAAGCCTGTGAAGGACAACTTTACGCGTTCACTCTACTACCTCACTTGGTGTGACTTCTAGACGTAACAACAAACAATTATAGGTTGGGTTTCGGTAATGCTTGTTTATTTAATTCCGCTTAGCTTGCTTGCTTGGATGGGTTTTTAATATTTTTGAAGGTTTTTGAAATTCGCGAAAACAACAACAACAACTAATTACGCCGAATAAGCGTTTAACCAATTATTATTGTTATTAAAGTGACAATAACATGACATAGCCGATGTACCGGTTTTATATTCACACATATGCGAATGATGGTGATGGTGGTGGGTAAAATGGCAAGTGGCGGCAAAGGCAAGGCTAAAAGTACCTGTTCGTTCGTATTCATGCAAACGAATCTACCTTTCGGAATATTAATAACAGATAAATCTCGAAGACACACTTATATTGATGATCGTGATATGATTCCTTCACAGGCTGCCTATATGATTGTAGATGAAATGCACGAAGAACACCCTGAATTGTTGCGAGATCAATATTGGGAATGTGTGGTGCCGAAAGACTTGCCCTATACCGTGGCCTCGGAACATTATCGCAAAGATGAACCCAAAGGTTCAGCTGAAAATTACAAGGTCAAGAAAGAGGATGCCATGTATGCCAATATTGTGCCGGGTGGTGGAAAGCGTATGGCGGATGATGTCTATGCCGACTATGTAAGTAAAATGTAATGATGACATACCAAAACAAATAATCTACCATTTGCCTATTGGTTTTTTAGGAAAGTGTCGATACACCCATGGTTGAAAGACGTAAAAATAATTGGCTGGTACGTCAACTGTCTCGCATGGGTTCTATGCGTAGTCAGTCAACGGCCTATTCGTCCGGAGGTATGGCATTCAATCGTAATCGCTTAAATTCTGTATACTCAAGTCCGGAATCTGGTCTACCCATGACCATTGTCCAGCAGCAGCAGCAACAACAACAGCAGTTGCAACAACAACAACAAATGCAACAAAAGCCAAGTCTTTATGATAAATTTGTGCATCGGAAATCGTTGCGTGCCCAAAGGCAGCTAATAAAACAAAGTGAGTAAAATATCGTAAATGCATATTGTGAGGTTTTAAGGAAGTCCAAAGGTGGAGGAGGGTATTTTAAAAAGGTGGTTGGGATCTTACAGTGGAATTTTGTGGGTTTCTTTGAAAAACATATACATAAATCCACTTATGCCAATTTTGAGTAATTAGTACATTCTTCTATTGTTACGATTTTGGAAAAAATTAAAAGTTTTATCATCATATTTAAAACACAAATATTTTCAACTACTATGTCCACCACTACATACATATGTTAACGTGTGTATTTGAAAAGTGAATTCGAATAATTTTCAATTAATTTTCACTTTAGCCAGAAAAAAGAAACAATTATGTTGATATAATAAGTTTTCAGAAAAAAATATTTAAAAAGTGTTGTCGGTAGTAATAAGAAGTGCTTTTTACATAAATTTGTTTTTTTGTGGAATGTTAGGATCATTGTAGGTGGAATTTGCATTTGTTATCCTAACAGAGTTGCCATCTACTACCACTTTCAAAATTGTTACCCTTATATAAACATTTAAATTCTAGAATAGTCATGCCGTAAGAAGTTAAGCAACTGAAATTTACTAAACACAATACATTCTTGTGTAAAACCCTTGAGACCATGAAGAAATGGAACGAGAAACACTTAACTTGTAAAAACCATCATAGGCTATCTTGATCAACAGAATTCGTTAGGGCTCATTTTGTAGATTTGATAAATGAGACTAACATCTACTCCTAATTCACGAGGATATATTTGAAACGCGACCAAGATATATTATTTAGCATGTAAATGCTAGTTTAACTAACAGCGACCACCCATTCCATCCCATTTATGACCATGACGATCTATTTCCCCAATATTCCTTTCTTCATTTCATTTCCCGTCTTTACAATAAATTTGTTTTTTGGTTTGTTTTGTTTATTTTCAAACTTTCCTTTATTATTTTCTTCTATTTCGTACTCCATCTATGTAGATTCTCGTTTAAATGGTTTGAATGCCAACACTTCAAAATCCCGTCCTCGTATACCTACTCCTGATGTTACCAAGGAACCAACTAACATTGATAAAGATGTGAATGGTAATTGCTCCTTCAAAATCCCATATCTTTAAGCACTTTTCTGTTGCACTTATTTGAAATTGTATTCATTATTTTTATTTATTTTTCCTTTAATTTGCACCATTTTTATAGCCACCACAATCAATACCACCAATAGCACAGCCAACACAAACACGGCTGTTCTAATGACACCGCAATTGAGTACACAAACCACAATGTATCCTTATGCAAGCACCACCAATAATAATTTAGATGGTCAAGTTTTGGGCACACTACTCCTATCACCAATCAAGGAAATGGATAGTTCATCATCGAATAATACTTTAATTCCAGGACATCCTCAGACTGCAGCCTTAGCCCAGGCAGTGTTGCCAAGCAATTTGACTTCAAGTGAGTAGATTTGTGGAAATTCCAAATCAGATCAAACCTTATAATGAATATAACACCTCACCTTTCTTTGCAGCTATACCCGTAACAACGAACATAACCACACTCTCGTTCCCTTTCACGGTAACTACAAGTGCCACAGATACTACGGGAACACTTAATATCTTACCCATAACATCAACGCAAATACCTACAATTACCACCACAGCTTCAGCTTTCGATTCCAATGAAGTTATAACAACCATACCATTATCATTGTCTATACAGCGTTCACCATCTTCGGTTTCCATAACCGAATTAAATTTCAACGACAAACTTGAGAATAGTGGCGGTACCGCTGTTCTTTCCCTAAAGCCATTAAACGGTGGTACCAACATTTCCCGAAACAATAGCTTCAATGCCAATCTAAATCTCAATATAAGTGATTCATATTTGTTGGAACGTCGAAGCTCCATACGTTCCGAAGGTGCACCCGAAGTTAAGGACATAACAGACAGTGCCACAACACCGCATACAGTTAGTAGTATCAACACGCCCACAACAACTGCTAAGGAAAAGATTTCCACACTTGCAACATCAGCGCCCTCAACATTAGCCAAACGTCCACCGGAACAAAAGACCGGCGAAGTATATGTATAAATAATTTTAACTTAAAAATGGCTCCGTCCAGACCCCAAAATAGCATAAATACATATGTATGTCGATTTGTGTGTCAGAATTAGTAAAACAAAGGTTGTGAAAAATAACACGGAATCTTAAATTATGTACTTTATTGACCTACCACTACTACTTTTAGTGCGATTTACATAACTCTATATAATAGGCATTAGTCAAAAGAGTCCTTAAAAAGGACTCGTTATATTTAAACAAATACATAGAAAAGCAATCTAGTTTAATTAAATTTAACAAAACATTGTTCGTAATGGATGTTGTGTCCTCTCTGAAAGAACACACGCATAGTGCTCTAAAAAATGCCTATAATCTGTATCTGAATCTTGTTACTATATACATACTTATACATATATGTTTGTTTGTATTTTACAACCTCCCAGATAGCATTTAGAAGACTGTTTTTTTCAAAAATCACATTGAGGAGTCTTTTTAGAGTCCTTTTGGTGATCAAAAATTGATTAAGTCGCTTGTGTGATCAGAAAGGGACTCGAAAGTGACTCCCTGTAGTGATTAAAAATAGTTCAATTTAAAATACAACAACAAATGTGTAGCAATCACAAATAAATCATTGAGGTGTTTAAAATGTGACAATTTTTTGTTATTTATTGTCACATTTTGATCATCTGGAAGATTGAAAAATGCTTAATCAAAAAAGGGTCATACAGGTGTTTGAAAAGTGATTATAATTATGTATACTCTGATCATATTTTGAACAGTTAGGTGATTAAAAACTGATTGTTTTGTTTTATTTTTATTTGGTTGTAATTATTTATAAATAAAAAAATAAAATTCTCATATACACTTTCTACAAAATTTTGATATAAATGTAACGTATAATATTAAAGGTACAGACAAACACAACACAACAGGTTTTGCCAAGTGAAATGAAGAAGCAGTAAACTAACCACCAAGCAACATAAAGGATAATTAAAAGACATAACAAAGCAGAAAAGACTATAAAACAAAGGAAAGAAACAAAGAAGAATAAAAAAAAATTTTTTAATTTATTCGTCTAACAAAAAGACTCATAAATGATTATAAACATGACTCTAAAAAGACTCGAAAAAGGGTCCGAAATTAATCAACAAAACACCAATAAATGATTGAAATACGACTCGAAAAAGACTCATTTGTGATTTGTTTAGAAGAGTCGCCTGAGGTTATGTTTTCCTACCGACAAAGGAGTCATTTATGATCAGAAAATGAGCTCATATTCTAGCTTTTTAATCGTGCAGTCGGATCAAAAAAGACTCGAATTTGATTAAAATTTTCAAAAAATGCTGACTGGGCTAAGTTGTTATTATGTAAATTGAATTTGTATCATAATATGTGTATTTACCACCTAATTTGTATTTTACATACATACATATATTTTAGAAAAATAAATATTTGTTTGCCTCGTAAACGTCTTTGTTTATTGTTTTTGTAGTGTTATACATAGGATGAAGGGTAAAAGAACAACAAAGAACCACAAGACCACAAATCCATAGTCGTTTAGAAAAATGAACGAATTCAAAATTTAAAGATCACAAACAAAAGCCATTTGCAATAACCAATGTAACCGAACAACCTATCTGTTATAAAATAAGATATGTGAATATAAAAAAACCGCAATGGGATCTCACCTATCCTATGGCTCCTTGTAAGTAATTATGTACTACACATTGTTATTTGCTCAGAATTTATAATTGTTCAACAAATTTCCCAGAAAGGGCAAGGGAGACTTCTCACATATCAGTACACCCCGATTCTGTTAGCTCAATGATATGGGACATACTGTTTGCAAATTTTACAACATCGACAATTTTTATTGACTTCTTTTAAGGTACAAGTAGAATATATCGAGTTGATCAGAAAAAATTGCTGAGATATGAGCGTTAAAAGGGATAAATTCATTGTGATTTGTATGTAACTTCGAAGTTTTAAACGCGGTGCCCAATGTAGCTCGAAAACGGATGATCCGATCTTCATATGTTTTTGTGGGATTATTATACACATAAAAAGCTTGTCCTTAAGCGAGAGACTTAAAAACAAGTAAAAAAGTATCAGTCGGCTTTGCCGGTAGAGATATACCCTCAGCCTATGAGAATTGAAACTTTCATCTACGGACAGATCGAATGCATTTGGGTCTTTTCAGAATTTTGTGGCACTTTTTGGACATTTGAACTTGCCGAATAAAATGTGGATTAGGATTAAAGTTCAAAAGTATTGCGGAGGATGGAATGGACCGACATAGTGTATTACGGAAGTGGATGTTATTTTGAGAGTCATATCTTTTCAATAGATATCGAGTCCACTAGTCATTTCAGTGGGTTATCGTATACCTGTTGGACCAGTATGCCAGGAAACATGGACTTATCCACGCAAAACATAATATGGCTGTAAACAGGACCACAAAGAACATCGTCGGTATAAATTTCCAAAGGATCTCCGAACAGACCCTAAACTACACTTGGACACAAATGTTGAACTTTTGTGGAGGAGGTATTCTAAGGAGTGAACCGATTGAGTCCATTTTGGAACCTCATCTAAGTTTAGTAGAAATTTCACGATGTGTAAAGTATGGGTCAAATCGGTTTCTTCCTTCAAGAGTTATCGTGCGCACAAATTTTCCGAACATTTTCGAACTTTTGTGGGGGAGGTACACGAAGGAGTGGACCGATTGAGTCCATTTTGGAACCTCATCTATGTTTAGTAGAAATTTCACGATGTGCAAAGTATGGGTCAAATCGGTTTCTTCCTTCAAGAGTCATCGTGCGCACAAATTTTCCGAACATTTTTGAACTTTTGTGGGGGAGGAACCGGAAGGAGTGGACCGATATAACCCATCTTCGGACTTAAACTAAGTTTGAACAAAATATTACGAAAGCCAAATTTTTAACCGAATCGGTTGATCCGTTCGAGAGTTATCATGCGCACCATCCAGACAGACGGACGGACATTGCTAAATCAACTCCAAATTGTCTGAAACACATTTCGTCCAAACATACTTGGGGTCTAAAACCATTATTTCGATGAGGCACATTTTGCCAGTACGAAAGTATATGGGGAATTCCAAGTGAAATCGGACAGTTCGGAGAAAAGTAATTTTTGATTTCAATTGTTTTTGGTTCAATTAATGCTCCTAGCCAACAGAACATTTTAGTATATTTTAAAATTTTTTTTGGCCAACGGTACAGAGATATCGCCTATTGAAATTATCACATTTTTAAAGAACTATGTCCAAATAAATACTCATAAGTTCTTTAATATTGGTCCAAATGGGACCACCTTTTTTTTGAATTGTTTGTTTTTTCATCAGCTATCGAAAGAAATATGTTATATATTTATCATAAAAAATAGAAAAAAAATGCACAGTGGGCTTTAATGGAATTTTCGCTGAAGCATTTTCAAAATCGAAAAATGACGCAGTTTTTAAGATGTTTGAGATAAATTCATAAATATAAAATCAAAACAAATATTTATAAATGAAACTTTTAATTTTTTTAATAAAATAATACATTATAGACAAAGGTATAAAGGAAAAATTAAATTGACAAATTTTAAAAAATTCAGAAAAAAATAGTATTTATTCGCATCCCATTACGATTTAGAGCTTAAAATTTTTGTAATTGAACGTAGTTTAACATATAATTTTTTTGAAAAAATCGAAGGGTACAATCATATTTAAAAATTGATTTTAAATATTTAATCCCGAAAATTGCATTGAAGCCCACTGTGCATTTCTCTTTTAAGTATTTCTTTCGATAGCTGATGAAAAAACAAACAATTCAAAAAAAGATGGTTCCATTTGGACCAATATTAAAGAAGTTATGAGTATTTATTTGTACATAGTTCTTTAAAAATGTGATAATTTCAATAGGCGATATCTCTGTACCGTTGGTCAAAAAAAAATTTTAAAATATACTAAAATGTTCTGTTGGCTAGGAGCATTAATTGAACCAAAAACAATTGAAATCAAAAATTACTTTTCTCCGAACTGTCCGATTTCACTTGGAATTCCCCATATATACCCTCGTTAGCATAAATGCTGAGGGTATAAAAATGACGGATATATGGCGAAAAAACTATGAATTTTTGAAGTAAAATCGGCTTTGATAGTTCACCATTTTCTTAAAAATTTATATTTTTGAATTCCGTTTCGCTTACGGACAAGATTATTGAGTTCCTAATGATCCCACAAAAACATATGCTGATCGGTTTATCCGTTTTCGATCTACAGTAGGCATCGCAAACTGTTTTATTAAAAACAATGTTTCGGAGGCTGCCATTTGTCAGAACACTGTGCAATATTTTGCAACCCCTACTTATAACTTTGAAAAAATGGGAAAAATATTGACTTATTTTGAAGTACAGGTTGCACTTGTTGCAGCAAAAAACTTCAAGTCGATCAAAGCAAAATTGGCCGAGAGAAAGTGAAGAACTCGTTCTGTTTTGTGTGTAGAGGTGCAACTTAAAACGCTTTTTTTCTCGAAATGGCATTTTTGAACTCGGTGTTTGGACAAAAAGGTCAATTTTTTCGTTAAATTCGAACTTTTGACTTTGACAGTTCACATTTTTAAACAGATTTTTTAAAATTCTTTTTTTCTTAAAGACAAGATTATTAGGTCCTTAAATCGCCCACAAAAATATATGAAGATCGTGCCATTCGTTTTCGAGTTATCGTTGGCACCGCAAAACGCTTTTACAAAAAAGGGTTTCGCAGATAGCCATTTACCACAAAACTACGCAATATTTTTTACAACACAAATTCCAAAAGTAGTTTAAGGTGTTTTTTTCTGTTGAAACGAATCATGAAAAATTAGTTTTATGTCTGCACCACTAGGAATAACCCCTTAAGACAACACTTAAGACACCAATATAACTACTCAGGAAATCTCGCCAACAGAGGTGTATTTTGCCACCGTTGAAAATTTGATGCACCATCACCATAATTGTTGAAGGGAGTAACCGATTTGGTCCATACTTTGCACATCGCAACTTTTCTACCAGACATAGATCAGGTTAGAATATGGACTATATCGATCCACTCCAGGTACCCGTCTCACACAAAATTTCGAAAAAATACAGTTTTAGGCCTGCTCTCGAATAGTTTCGATTTTTTGCAACATGTTGTTCTCAGAGCCCCTATCGTGATTGCACAATTTTTTTCAGGGACGAGTCTATTCTTCCCTAAAAAAATTTCCCGAAAGCTCTATAAACCCATACTTCCACCGTGTCTAGAGGCTGCTTGTGCGCACTTGTACTCTCGAACCGAATACGGATATGGATTTTAGATAAAGTTCGAAGATAGTGGTTAACGGCCCATTCATTCTGGCACCTAAACCATGTTCGCTAAAATAGTACGCGCGACAGGTCTCTCGAGCGGAGAAATAGATTTGGTCCAAATTTAGTATAAATTCGAAAATGTGCTTGGTCTACTCTTTAGGGTAGCTCCCTCTCAACAGTTCAACATTTTTGTTTAAGTGCAGGTTTGGGTTTGTTCGAGGATCCAGTTTACTTCGATATTTCTTCGAACTTTGGGGAAAAGGATTTTGGTTGTGCAGCCGGTATTCGATCTGTCCATAGATGCAAGTTTCAACTTACACAGGCTAAGAGTATATCATTTTCGGCAAAGCCGACTGATACCTTTTTACTGGTTCCGATGTAATTCGAAATATTTTAATAGTAATTCGAAACATTTCAATTGTAATTTGTGAATTGATGACATTCAATTTAAAAGTCGAATTATTTAATTTGTAATTGTATGGAAAAGAAAATATTGTGTCCATCGCTGGTGTAGAGTGATCTCAAGGGCCGAGCTCTGAAATCATTGGACACATTGGCCGTGACCAAGCCAAATCCGAGTAATCTTCGCCTCAACATTGCATTGGAAGGCCACATGTCTTAAGGTCGAAAATGAATTCTAGGTGTTATGACCATCCTGAAAGCAGCCATTAAAACCAATTTAATTTTGGATGTTGGAAGCAGTGAAAGTGGTGACTTTTCGAATTTTTTTCAAAAATTATTTCCTTTGGCACGAATGAATGAGCTTTTGCCCGTTTATGATAGGATCATCGTAGAGCAAATCCTACTAGACTATTTTATAAAAAATAATAATAATCATGAGAAACACCCCATTAATTTTTGAACGTAAGTTTAACATATGTACATTTTACTTGCATATGCAAATATCAGATATTGCATATCGTATCAAATAGGCGCTATATTATATTATGCATTTGCATAAATCGGGAATATGTAAGGTTGAACGTGCATATGTAAATATAAATTTTGGATACGCAAAACATTTTGTTTGTATATGCAAAATGTATGCATTTTGTATATACCATATGTTTTTATTGCATTTTAACTAGAATGAAAAAATATCCATAGAATCTTAGACCTAGATCCAAAATTTGACCTCAATTGGTCAAGAAATAGGGTATGCATAAAATTCCGCTCTCTAACCTTCCCCCGGAAAAAAGTCGCAATCGACTTATGGTAATAATATTTCATGGTCCTCTGCATTAATATAGAGTTCATATATAAAAGCTTAATTAAAATGAATTACATAAATCACATGGTGATTTATTATTTACTATCTTTTAGATATTGTGTAACAATTTTTTATTTACGACTTCCTTTCAGGACTGTAAGTGGATATTTATAGACAATTTATTTGTTAATTATGTACTTACCTAAATTATTTGATTATGCACTTTGAATGAAGTATGTTCTTCATATGAGATTCCATTGTTAAACAATGAGTTTATCGATTTTGGAGAAGATTTTCATAACCAAATACGAAACATTGGTTTCTTATACAGCGGCAAAATTCTAAAGATCGAACAATATAAAGAGTATTCACAACTAATAAAAGAATATTTTCCAATTATTAACAAAATTTCAATTTTCTGTTCCATTCTCCTTTTTATCAATAGTTAAAAAGTCACGTTTAGTTATTGTGGACAACATCAAATAACATTGACCATACCAGTTAATGGGGATGGACGCTTCAAATGTGTTTCACACACCAACAAAATATAATGGGAGTAAATTTTAAGGTGAAAACAATGTGTGGATTATTGTGGTATTTTTGGGTGTTCGGATTGAAGAGTCTCCAATGTCAATTAATTTAGTGTCCAGATTGCCGCTTCGAGATTAAGCAGTGTCCGGATTTTCACTTTGAATCTTTTATAAGTGTTTGACATTATATGTATATAATGTATGTAATGTATATACATATAAATTATTCAGACTACGGAATGATAATTCATATATACATGGTCTTTTAAATATATGGTCTATGTCAATAACTTTTGGTACAGATATTTCCTGTCGTAGCTAAAACCTTCAAAATATGGCAGGTACTGGTATATGAGTGCTTTACCAAAACATTGACTTATAACAAAAATGTTTGATAAGGGAAATTCTGGTTCAAAGAGGACTTGATATGTCAAATTACAGCCAATTCGAATGAAAATATGGCTAAAAACTTCAAAATACATCAAAGCTACATCCAAAGCACGGATCGATATTATTCATTTTCGAACTTAAACTAAATTGAGAAAAAATATTAAGCATAACAAACTTTGGACCAAATCGGAAACTCCGTTCGAGAGCTACCGTGGCGCTCCAAGCAGACAGACGGACACGGCTTAATCGATTTCAAAATTGTTTGGTTGTGAGTATGAATAGTAGGTCGATGTCTACAAGCGAGAAATAACTATTTCTTTCCCCAGAAATTTTAAAAAAATTGTATTGTCCACCCAAATATTTTTATTGAATTTATTCCTACGTTCCTGCCATGCACTAATACTACGCATTTCTACCAAAAGCCAACATTATGTAAGGCTAATGTTGGAAAAAATCTTTAACGGTCTGAACGGATATTCTATATTTATAAAAGAGTAAAGTGATTGACTCACTGACTGACTGACTTTATGATTCATCAACGCCCAGACGAAACGGCTGAAGCTAGAATCTTGGTCAGTCTTGGTCCGAAGGTGTCAGATAAGGCTGGGTTTTTGGAAATTCCGACTAGAAGGGTACGAAAAGTACTAAACGGTACTAAATATGGCACCCTTTGTATTAGGCGAACCGGTAGTGCTAGAATTGTGAAATTTGGAATAAAGTTCACTGATAGAGAGTTAGAAAGATGTACCAAAATTCGACCCCTATACGGATATAGCTAGAATCTTGCAATTTGGTATGAGAATCGGTTGGGAAGTGGCGTGGATATAAGGAAATGGTTTGGAAAAATTTAACTTATGTACTAAATGGAACTCAATTCGGTACAATTCGCATTTGGATTTAAAATTGCTGTTAGAGTGTTGGTTAAATGTAGTTGTAGTTTTTTGGAGGTAGTTTTGGAAATTCGTACTTATGTGTATGAAAAGTACAAAATATTACTAAATTTGGTACAAATTGGATTCGGGTGAACGGATACTAAATGGTACTAAGATTGGTACAAATTTGATTTGGATCAACGGATAAAGCTGAAATTTGGAATTATAATTGCTGTTTTAGTGTAGGATAGATGTATGGAGTTAGTTTTGGAAATTCGTGTGTACGATAAGTACTAAATGGTACTAAAGTTGCTACAAGTTAAACCTGGAACTAAGATTACTGTTAGAATGAAGGATTTCGATAGTTTAGGGAATTCCTATTTATGTGTACAAAAAGTACTAAATGGTACTAAGTTTGGTACAAATTGGATTTGGAATCCTAAAATTTGGAATTATGATTACTCTAGAGGATTGTCATATGAAGGTAGTTTTGGAAATTAGTACTTATGTGTACAGAAAGTATTAAATGGTACTAAATTTGGTATCATTTGGTATTGGGTGAACGGATAGAGCTAGAATCCTGAAATCTATCCCTCTTGGTCCGAAGGTGTCAGATAAGGTTGGGTTTTCAGAAATTCAGACTAGAAAGGTACGGAAAGTACTAAATATGATACATTTTGTATTGGGCGAACGGGTAGATCTACAATCCTTACATTTGGAATGAGGGTCACTGATAGTGTGTAGGATAGATGTACCGAAGGGTTTTCGGATAATCGAATTATAAATGTACGAAAAGTACAAAAATTTAGTAAATTTGGTACCATTTGGTATTATGTATATGGATGGATAGAGCTAAAAACTTGAAATTTGGAATGATAATCAACTATGGGAATTAGGGTTGATATAAGGAGGTGGTTTTAGTGATTGTGTACGAAAAGTACTAAATTGTACTAAAATTGCATTTGGGTTACCGGATAGAGCTGGAATAGTGAAGTGTGGAATTAGGATTACTGTTGGAGTGTAGGTTTGAGATATGGAGGTAGTTTCGGAAATTCGTAATTATGGGTACGAAACTAAATTGGGTATAATTTGGATTTGGTTGAACGGATAATGCTGGAATCCTAAAATTTGGAATTAAGGTTGCTGTTGCAGTGTAGGTTTAGGACATAGAGGTAGTTTTGAAAAATCGCACTTATGAATACGAAAAGTACGAAATTGTACTAAATTTGGTACAATTTGCATTTTTATGAACAGATAGAGCTGAAATGCTGAAATTACTGTAATGAAATGAATTAAGATAACTGCTGGAGTGTAGACTTGGGATATGGAGGTAGTTTCGGAAATTCGTACTTATGTGTACTAAATGGTAAATTTAGTAAATTTGAATTTGGGTTAATGGATAGAGCTGGTCATTTTGGAAATTCGTACTTATGTGGTACTTTATTCTGTATTGGTTGTAGGGAAAGTTTTTGATATATGTACTATGTTATTACGAAAGGTACTAAATGGTACACCCAATACAACGTTAGTGTGTGGGGTAGAGATATGGAGGTGGTTATGAAAATGTGAACCATAAACGTACAAAAGTAATAAATTTTACAAAATTTGGCATTGGGTCTTTCTGGTTTTCTAAAATTGTGGAAATGCATACTAAATGCACGCTAAATGGTTCTGCATTCGGAGTAATTTTGGTATTAAATGAAGGGATAGAACTGTAATCCTAAAATTTTGCATTATGGTCACAGGTGATGTGAAGAGAAAATTGGAAATATAAGCGAACCAATGTACTGGAATTCCGAAATTTATTACATGGTAACTATTGGTGAGTGATGATGAGATTATGAGGTTGTTTTGGAACTATAAGCACTATAAGCGTACGGAAAGTAAAAAATAGTACTAAATTTGTTACAACTTGGATGAAAGGATAAAGCTGAAATTCTTATATTAGAGTCACTGCTGGTGCATAGGGTTAAGATAAGATTGATTTTGAAATAGGTACTATAAATTTGCAAATTTGGGATTCTGAAATTTGGAATAAATGTAACTATTGATGTGTTTGGTATTAATGCGAACGAATTTGAGTTCGAGTCTTACAGAAACCCGCAATAAATGTACGAAGAGTATTGATTGTGTAGTATTCGGCAGGTTAAAATTGAATTTTGTAATTTGAAAAAAAAAATCATATTTTACTTTATAAATTTTCAACGCTCAAAAAATGAACGGGGTAAATAAAAAATTTTAATAATGTGAACTTTTCGCTAACGATATAACCATGTCCGTATGTCCGTCTGTTGAGATCAAGATACAACTCGTAATTTTTAAGATAGAGCTTTGTATTACTCCTAGGATGTTTGGTATTGCAACTGGGCTATATCGGTCCACGTTTTGATATTGATTTCCGATATTTTGAAGATTTTAACTTCATAATCACACCGAAATGACTGAAATTCGGTACTTAGTCTTCGTTGAGGGTATAAAATTTTCCATATGAAATTTGTCGGTATAGGTCCAAGCGTTCATATAGCCCCCATAGAACAATACCTCCCGACTTTCGGTATTTTGAAGTTTGTGACCTAAATATTTCTCCGAAATGACTGAAATTTGGTACTTAGTCTTCGTTGGGGTATAAAACTTTCCCTTTATAAAGCCCCCATTGAACGATACCTCCCGATTTTCGGTATTTTGAAGATTGTGGCCACAATAATCTACCGAAATAGCTAAAATTTGGTATTTAGTCTTGGTTGGGGGTATAAAACTTTCCGTTTGAAATTTGTTGGTATAGGTCCACGCCTTCATATAGCCCCTATAGAACGGTACCTCCGGATTTCCGGTATTTTGAAGTTGGGGCCACCGAAATTGTTGAAATTTGGTATTTAGTCTTCATTTGGGGTACAAAACGTTCCATATGAAATTTGTCTATATAGGTCCACGGCTTCATATAGCCCCATAGAATAATACCAACCGATTTTCGGTATTTTGCAGGTTGTGGCCTCAATATTCCTCCGAAATGGCTGAAAATTGGTATTAAGTCTTCTTCGGGGGTATAAAATTTTCCCCCAGAAATGTTTCGGTACTGGCTCACGCCTTCATATAGCCCCCATAGAACGGTACCTCCCTATTTTCGGTATTTTTAAGATTGTGTCCTCAATATTCCAACGAAATGACTGAAATTTTGTTGGGGGTACAAAACTTTCCATCTGAAGTTTTTAGATATATGTCCACGCCAAATGGCTGAAATTTGGTATTTAGTCTACGATGGAGGTAAAAACTTTTCCGACTCAAATTCGTCGGTATAGGTCCACATTTCGATATAGCTCCCATAGAACGGCACCTTCCACCCAATTCTGCGTACGTCCATGACGTTAACCGTACATCAATCACCCTACTTTTCTTCCCTAAACAATATACATATATTCGATACTTATACATATTCCAACCGCGAATTGTAATGTTTTAATTAGATGTTTTCATAAAAATAATTTAACAAAAATGTATAAATATAAATATAAAACGTATAACAAATATGTATATAAAAAACCAGTAAGGAAAGGATCAAAGTCGGGCGGGGCCGACTATATGATACCCTACACCACTGTGAATATGTAAAATATAAATCGGAGCTATATCCAGATCTTAACCGATTTTGATATAATTTGGCACATTTATTTCCAGACCGAATTCAGTCACACCTTCCAAATTTAATCGAAATCGGACATATATAGCATGTGTGGTCCAGAAAATACGTGAAATCGGCCGAAAATATATATGGGAGCTATATCCAAATCTGAACCGATTTTGATATAATTTTGGACATTTATTTCTAGACCGAATTCAGTCACACATTCCTAATTTCATCGAAATCGGACATATATAGCATGTGTGGTCCAGAAAATACGTGAAATCGGCCGAAAATATATATGGGAGCTATATCCAAATCTGAACCGATTTTCACCAAAAGCAATAGCGTTCTTCCTATGGCTAAAGAAATTGTTGTTTTCAGCAGAATCGGGCAAAAAATGCGACGTTGCCAACAAAAATACATGCACAGACGGACGGGCATGCATAAATCGACTCAGAAAGTGATTATATGTATATCCCCTATGGTCTATTTCGTTTCCTTTTGTATGTTACATACAAATGCGCAAAGACATAATACCCCTTACCACAGTGTGGTGTAGGGTATAAAAACAAAATCTATGAATGTGGCTGGGGAGCTAAGCCAATAAACAAATAATAATTAAAAGGCTTAACCCATAATAATAATGAAATTTATTTCCCCATTTATTCAAAACACAAATCAAAATATAATTTCATTAGGCTCTAAAGTATAATAAATTTATCCTACAATTAAGACATAGATAAACATTAGCAACTGATTATTGAGGAACCAAATCATTAATTATACTGTTCTAAAAATATTCATTTCTTAATTTAATTTTGAGACAGAAAATTCAATTAATCCTTGAGTTCGCATTCCTTCATTCTCCTAGACACATTATTTGCTAAATTTGTCTTCTAATATTATTGAAAATATTGTCAATATTTCTATTGATCGATTCTTACAAAATCGCACAAACAACTACGACAATGGCAAAAGCAACATTGATGCTTGTCATCCAAGGGTCAATTTGTCATTTGAACTGTGATGTGAAAAATCAAAGTTAATCGAATGACACTCTGCTTGCTATACGCGCATGTACTGACCACTGATATGCATGAGCATTCTTTGGGCGCCAACTGGGAAAATGTAACTATTTCTCTTAACTGACTGATTCTCTTCGGCTGGAGACAAATGGAGCATCATCAATTTAGAAATGAATGCAAATCAATTAAAACCGTTTCATAGAATATGTGCGATGTGCTCCAAACCTAAGACAATTGTTGGTTGGTATGTCATTATTTAAACGTGATCATTTCGAAATATGCTCTCAGTTGGTGATCGAGTGTCGTGTCGTGAAAAACTAAAAATCGAAGAAAAATTCTGGAATAGAAATTGCAATTCTAACGAGAAAAAAACAGGTCATAAAACAAGGATATGCCAGAAATATACAATTGAAATATAGTGTCGTTTTAAAGAAGGGATATCTTTAAAGTAAATATTAGAAATTAATTTAAAAAGATGATTGTGCATGAGTTTGAATTATGTTGGAATTTTCGTGCAATTAATTTATTAATTTAATAAAATCAAAAGTTTTCTAGCGATTTGTTGTTTTAGGAAATTATTCTTCATGGATTAAATGTTATAAATAAAAAGTGTAATAAAAATTCCATTTTTTCATGTTGATGCATGTCAAATCTCAATCAAAATAACTGAAATCTGGATATAAAAAATTCTACAAAATAGTTAGTGTCAACGTTGAGCCAAAAATCGGCATCAACAGATAAGACAAGTTATGCTGATATAAAATCACCAGCACAATATACTGAATATTTACAGGTGTATTGAAAAAATAAGGATAACAGATCTAAATATTATTCAGTGTGAAATACAGTTGTCATTAAATTAACAAATTACAAAAAATGTTATCCTTAAACGATAATAATAAGCAATGAAACCAATATTTAAATTCCAAATATTAAAAAAAAATAATATTGACAAACCTACAAAATAATTTCTTCTTTAAAATAAAAACAATTATGGTTGTTGATCCCAAAGGTCAAGAAGAAATGACGCTAAACCAATACGAAATGTTCAATGGCAAACACCGACTGTATATATGTTTAGTCACAACTCTTATGGAATGTTTCATATAAGTCATTTATGGCTATAAAAGTTTAATTAAATTAACCCCCATCAAATGTGTGATGTGAATGTGTGTCTAGTTATTTTTAATGGTCATTAGACAAGTTATCAAATTGATATAATATTTTACAACAAATGAAGAACCAGAATACAAAAAAAATCACCATTTTGGGATTCTTCATTCGTCTACCGAAATTATTTATGTTAACAAACTCATTGAAGCAAGCTTTAAAAACTTGCTTTGGGACAAGGACATGAATATCCATCATTTGAACTGTGTTTGGAATTTTAGGAATAATTATTATTTTTATATTGGACATGGGCGTTTTTTGATCCCAAAAAAGTATTCAATATCAATTGCCTTTAAATATAATTTATCTCTCCCCTTAGCTCAACTATGGACCGTGAGGATTCTTCGATTTCGAAGTCCTCTTTGGATATGCCTATGGCTGAGGGTTTGGAGCCAACAAAGCCTGTGGGATTTTTCCAACTCTTTCGATTTTCGACAAAATGTGAAATATTTTTACTATTCATTGGATTTGTAATGTCCGCTGTAAAAGCCTTAACACTTCCAGCTGTGGTTATAATCTACAGTGAATTTACCGCTATGTTGGTTGATCGTACATATCGCATAGGAACGAGCTCAAAGACATATGCCTTACCTTTATTTGGTGGAGGAAAAACGCTGTAAGTTCGATACGATATTTATTAAATGAGGCATGAATTGACGCACGCTTTCTTTCATTTCATTCAGCACAAATGCATCGGTGGAAACAAACAATGAGGAACTATACTATGACTCCATTTCCTATGGCATTCTCCTAACGCTCGCCTCTTTGGTCATGCTTGTATCGGGTATATTTTCCGTAGACATCTTTAATATCGTTGCACTGCGTCAAGTGACCCGAATGCGCATGAAGCTGTTCCAGTCTGTAATGAGACAGGATATTGGATGGCATGATTTGGCATCGAAACAGAATTTTGCCCAAAATATGACGGAGTAAGTTATTGGGATAAAAACAAATTTAAACCGAGTTATATGCCTGAGTGGCAGCCTTGGTTAAAACAATATCCTTACTAAACATATGCTCTGTTCCAGAACCTGCAAGTAGCTACTACTTTTTACTACGATAACATTTTTTCCTTTATGTTATCGGAAAAAATAGTAAAAATTAGTAGATTATTGCAGTACTGGAACAGACCAATAGTATTATGTGTGCCAACGCTTTTGATTTAGCTTAGAATATCCAGAATTTTGTTAACTTTAAGAAAAAAATATTTCTAGCTCTCTCTGAATTTCTCCATAATTCTGTGTGCCTTTCTCTTTCCAGCGATGTTGAAAAAATTCGTGATGGCATATCCGAAAAAGTTGGCCACTTCCTGTATTTAATTATCGGTTTTGTTATAACTGTGGGCATCTCATTTGGCTACGGATGGAAACTAACATTGGCGGTTAGTGTTTATATACCAATTGTAATTGTTCTGAACTATTTTGTGGCCAAGGTAAGATACGGAATTTCAAATAAAGTTCTTCCGATTTTAATTGCGACCATCCTTCTAGTTCCAAAGTAAATTAACCACCAAAGAACAAGAATCCTATGCCAGTGCGGGTAATTTAGTTGAGGAAGTCTTAAACGGCATACGCACTGTGGTTTCCTTTGGCGGTGAAGACAAGGAATCAAAACGTTATGACAATTTTTTGGTACCAGCACGCAAGGCCAGTCAGAGGAAGGGCGCCTTCTCAGGCTTCAGTGATGGCGTTTTAAAGAGTATGCTTTTCCTGTCGTGTGCTGGGGCTTTTTGGTATGGTGTTAATTTGATTATAGATGATCGTGATGTTGAGGACAAAGAATACACCCCAGCTATTTTGATGATAGTAAGAATTCTGAAATTCTTAAAAAAATAAAGTATATTTAAAAAAATCTTCCTCTTAAAAGGCCTTCTTTGGCATTATAGTGGGGGCTGACAATATTGCCCGAACATCTCCATTTTTGGAATCATTTTCAATGGCTCGTGGTTGTGCCGCAACAATTTTCAAAGTTATCGACGCCCAATCGAAAATCGATCCCATGTCAACAGACGGCAAACTACTCAATTATGGTCTGCGAGGAGATGTGGAATTAGTGGATGTTTTCTTTCGATATCCATCGCGTCCTGATGTTATAGTACATCGTGGCTTAAGTATCAAAATAAAGTCTGGTACCACAGTGGCTTTGGTAGGTTCATCTGGATGTGGTAAATCTACCGTCATACAATTGCTGCAGAGATTCTATGATCCGGTATTTGGTTCTATTTTGCTGGATGATTTAGATATACGCAAATACAATATCCAGTGGTTACGCTCGAATATGGCGGTTGTGGGTCAAGAACCTGTATTATTTAGAGGAACTATAGGTAAGTATTGAATCATAGCAGGTTTTAGATTGAAATCGAAACAAAAACAATTAAAAAATGTCCTGTTTTTTCTTGAATACTCCCTTGTTTTGTTTTCCTTATGGAAAATGAAAGAAATTGGCGTAGATAAGGCATTCCACTTAATCCATTAGAAGTTAAATTGAAATTTAAACACAATATTTAAATAAATTTCACGTTTTTTTTTTCAATTTTTACCATATATCGAAATTCTGTAATATAACCTTCCGGAACATTTTATTTTAATTTTTAGCTGAAAATATTAGTTACGGCAAACCAAAAGCCACACAGAAAGAAATCGAAGAAGCCGCCAAAGCCGCAGGAGTCCATGACTTCATATCAAAATTACCAGAGGTACTTATCTGAGAACATTTGTTTTGTGCACATTCTACTAAAATCTTTTCATTTCAGAGTTATAAAACTGTTATTGGCGAACGAGGCTCCCAACTGTCTGGAGGACAAAAACAAAGAATTGCCATTGCCCGAGCTCTAATACAAAATCCCAAAATTTTATTATTGGATGAAGCTACATCTGCTTTGGATTATCAATCAGAAAAACTGGTCCAGGAAGCATTGGACATGGCCTCGAAAGGCCGCACAACAATAGTTGTGTCTCATCGTTTATCTGCCATACGCGGTGCAGATAAAATAGTTTTTATACACGAGGGTAAGGTTATTGAGGAAGGTTCCCATGATGATCTAATGACTCTGGAAGGAGCCTACTACAATATGGTTAAAGCTGGTGAAATAAATGTTTCTGAACCGAACAATATGGAAGATATTGATGAAGCAAAGAGTAAGATAAATGAGATTACTCCTTGCTCCTGACTATAATACAGATTTCCCTTTATATTCCGCAGGAAATAGCCTAGCAATTTATGAGAAATCATTTGAAACAAATCCCGTTAATTTGGAGAAAAATTACAAAAATAGTTTTCAAATTGAGGAAACTGATTTCAAAGGCAATACCATAATAACCGAGACCACTGAGCCCAAAGAAGAGCCAGATACAAAACCAAATTTCTTTCAAACCTTTGGTCGAATTTTGAAAGTAGCTCGCCCCGAATGGTGTTACATTATTATGGGCTCAATTTGTGCTATTGGCTTTGGTTTTACCTATCCAGGATTTTCCATTGCTTTTGGTGAATTCTATGCTGCCTTGGCCGAAGAAGATCCTCAGGAGGCTTTGGATCGCACAGCCGTATTATCGATTTGTTGTTTGGTTATTGGAGTACTCACAGGTTTAGCGTGTTTCCTACAAACTTATCTCTTCAATTATGCCGGAGTATGGTTGACAACGCGGGTGCGTTCAATGACCTTTCAGACCATAATGCGCCAGGAAATGGCTTGGTTCGATAAAGACACCAATAGTGTGGGAGCTTTGTCAGCTCGTTTATCAGGTGATGCTGCAGGTGTTCAAGGTGCCATTGGTTATCCCTTGAGTGGTCTTATACAGGCATTTTCTAATTTTGTTGTTGGTTTGACGTTATCGTTTTATTATTCCTGGAAATTGGCCTTGTTGTGCCTCAGTACATGTCCCATCATCGTGGGTTCTGTAATATTCGAAGCCAAGTAAGTATTGCAGGAGAATCTGGGAAATAGATTTTGCTCTAAATTTTCACTTTAAAATTTCAGATTTATGACCACATCTATGATCAGAGAGAAAATCGTACTGGAAGAAGCTTGCCGTATTGCCACGGAGGCTATTGCAAACATACGAACCGTTGCTGGACTACGGAGAGAACAACAAATTATCGACAAATACAATCACGAAATACAAAAAGTTGAAAAGCTCATACGACAAAAGCTGAAATATCGAGGCGTAATAAATGCCACAGGCCAGGCTTTTCTATTCTTTGCCTATGCTGTGGCTCTTTGCTATGGTGGTGTATTGGTATCGGAAGGCAAGCTTCCTTTTCAGGATATTATAAAGTAAGTTCATATAATTAATACACCGTCTGCAGGGGTATTTGCATCGTAAACATTCTTTAATCAATCATATCATAGGGTCTGATGCAAGTCAATAAAAATATAAATGTAATATATTCTATATGAGTTGATGAGGGATACGTACAAAGGATCCAAGCTATGTTATATTAAATATTAAATAAATTTATTTAAAGCATTGTGGCGTTTTTTTATTGGGATAGCGTTTGCAATTTTGTTTTTTCAAAATAGTCTGGCTTAATCCCATTGTTGTTGTTTTAATAATATAGTTGTTTTAAAATATTAAAACAACAACAATGGGATTAAGCCAGACTATTTTGAAAAAACAAAATTGCAAACGCTATCCCAATAAAAAAACGCCACAATGCTTCAAATTGAAGACACTGGCACGACGTGTGTTGTTTTTGCTGTAAAGCAGACCAACCAAATTTTGGTGTGTGCATTCGTCAAAATTCGACGACACATACAAGTGGAAGAGGTTTGAATTGTTTTCGCAGACACTTTCGTCGGAGTTGTATGAGGTTGCCAAGGAAAAACTTCTCATTGAACCTTTTTCTTTGCTTACGTTTATACTTCGAGCTGACGATTGATGTTTGGGTATAAAAAGTTTCTTGTTGAAGAAGTTATTGAAAAATAACTTCGGTGGAGAATATCCACAAACAAGAAACAAGGGAACTGATGAGATCCAGTGGCGTGGATCGAAACTATAGTATTCCCTGACTTACCCCTTGGCGAACAATGCCAAATCTTTTCCACTAATAATATAGTTGTTTTAAAATATTAAAACAACAACAATGGGATTAAGCCAGACTATTTTGAAAAAAACTAAATTTATTTAATTGACAAATAAAGTTAAAACAAAGTAAAGAAAAGACGTTGTGAATACTTACATAAAATTGAATAATTAGTTTCGCTTAATTCTAGACCAGATTCCGCCACATTTTCCAATTTTCATCTAAATTGGACAGACTTAACGTGTTAGGTGTATCAAATACATGAAATTGGTTGAAAATATATATGGAAGCTATATCCAGTTATGAACGGTTTCTCACCAAAACCATAGCGTTCGTCCTTGGACAACAAAATTACCATCCATTTTTGTACACGAATAGGATAATAAATGCGATCTGTAATTTGATTACATAAATGAAGGAACAGACGGACGAACATGCATAAATCGACTTAGAATGTGATGGTATGTACATCATCAAAAGTAACAAAGAAACAATCTATCTCGTTTCCTTTTTATTGTATCGTCGATATAAGCCATTTAAATAAATGTCTTCAAGTACACCATTTTCGTTTGGAACCCCTATATGTATTACACGATTCATTTACCATTTACCTTAAGTAGATTCATAATTATGTGTTTTTCACTCATTTACATATGTTTATCTTGTTTGGATACTTTCAGAGTTTCTGAAACTTTACTCTACGGCTCAATGATGTTGGCTCAATCATTGGCATTTGCCCCCGCCTTTACCGCTGCCCTTGTTGCTGGACATCGTTTGTTCCAAATACTCGATCGCAAGCCTATGATCACCAATGCCGTTGTACCTGCCAAGAACACCTTTGCCAAACAATTGAATCTTTTCGAAGGCATCCGTTATCGCGACATAGAGTTCCGCTACCCCACCCGTTCGAATGTTAAAGTTTTAAATGGTCTTAATTTGGAAGTGCTGCATGGAAAAACTGTGGCTTTAGTCGGACATTCAGGGTGTGGCAAATCAACGTGCATACAGTTATTGCAACGTTACTATGACCCAGACAATGGAACAATTGTGAGTATTTAACAACATCACTTGAGTAAGAAGAATCTTTTTTATTGGTAACAAATCATTTTACAGCATATCAACAATGACGACATACTCACGGATCTTACTTTGGAAAATCTACGCAGTAAAATTGGCATTGTTTCACAAGAACCCTCGCTATTTGAACGCTCCATTGCAGAAAATATTGCCTATGGCGATAATTTAAGAGATGTTTCAATGGCTGAAATTATAGCTGCCGCCAAGAGTGCCAATGCCCATTCCTTTATAATGGGCCTACCAAATGGTTATGACACTAAAATGGGTGCTCGAGGCACCCAATTATCTGGAGGACAAAAACAACGAATTGCCATTGCACGCGCTTTAGTGCGCAATCCAAAAGTGTTGCTCTTGGATGAGGCCACCTCAGCTTTGGACTTACAAAGTGAACAGTTGGTACAACAGGCTCTGGATGTGGCTTGTTCTGGACGTACTTGCATTGTTATTGCCCACAGATTGTCCACTGTACAAAATGCAGATTTAATTTGTGTAGTGCAAAATGGACGCATTGTAGAACAGGGCACACATCACCAGCTGATGGCCAAAGATGGCCTCTATGCCAAACTCCATAAGACTCAAAAGGACCATTAAAAGGCATTTGAATTGCTCCATCACACATCTCTGAATATTTTGTTTTTCACTCGAATTTCAATATCGAATGAAGACTCAAGACTTCGATGATCACAATCTCAAAATTACATTAACTTTGATGAGACCAAATATAAAATATGAACCATTATTACAAATTACTTTTTATTATTGGTTGTATTTTAATAGCCAAAATAAAAAAATTAAAGCTTTGAAAACATAAAGTTCATATTAAGAGTTAAAGACCGCTTTTAATATTACAATAAAGATATAACTGTTCATTAAAAAAAGAATAACAAAGGAAACTTGTAATAATAGTCTAATAACGGCAAATAATTTAAACTAAAATTTTTTCACAATTGTCAAAATGTATTGCTAGTAAGATTCCATCTTCCAAATCGATAATGTTAAACACCCCAGTATTAACGTTTTTGCTTTGACACTACGTTATTGTTATAAGTTTTCAAAGTGATTTTTAGGTATAAGCCACATTTATAACAATCTTTTAAAATAAGATAAGCCATACATAAGTACTTTAAGTCTGAGCCTACATTTTCCTGTCCATTTTTGTTTAAGAGTACACCAAATATAGTTTATGTTATTGCTAATAAATGTTACCACACCTACCTATTTTTATTTAAATACTAATCCATACGGTCTGTATTTGGAGTTTATGAAATAAAATCAAAAAAATAATTAGTTCACTTTATTTAATGAAGTTACTTAGTTTTTCCACCATATCGAGGTTTATTTATAAGACGAGAAAATATATTAAAAGAAAAATATCACAAATCGGGATATAGCTTTCTATTTTTGTTCGCAACATACAGATCGCATTTAATTATCCGATTCGACAAAAAATTGAGGAAGATAATTTTCATAGCAATATATTTCATGTATGTGAGCAACTAAACACGCAGTATATTTCCGATTCCAACGAAATTTGGTCTAGAAATAATTTTGCTAAATTATGTTGAAATCGTTTCTGATTTGGATATAGCTCCCCTATACATATATTCTCTGGCGGTTTCAGGTCGTTTATTTACAAAACTTTAAATGGATTCGAATCTAAAAGTTGTTGTACATAATTATTTTTTTTTTTTTGTTAATTAGTTCGACGTTTTGATTATTTAAACGTTGTTGTACATATTTATGATATTTTAAAAAATTATTATGAACCTCTGAATATATTTGAGAGCGGAAAACAAAGAAGACTTTTATTTAAAGAACTTAATTAATTATATTAAAATTAATTTTCGTCACTTTATGAACTCAGTATTCTCGCCAAAAATAATATGTATGTACTAATCAGATCGTCAAAAATAATAAGACTCTAATTTGGTGAATTGGAGTGTGTGTGCAATATATGTTGACATAGCTAATAATGGATGTTTCAAATGTCTTTCCATTTTAATTTATTGTTTACTAAATATTAAGATTTAAGTAAAATGCGTAATGTGCCTACCCCAACATATTTTATGTGTGTGCATACAAGCATACGAAACGCCACTTAATTGTTTCCTCACCCAGTTTTTTCAAAATGAAATGCTTATCTACAAATTTCGACGTAACAATAGCAATTAGACAATTGTTGATTTTGAACGATAACAAATCGAAAGCTTTCTTTTAACAATAATGTTGAAGTACTTAGATTATTTGTATATCATTAAATTTCTTAATATATACATTAGGGTTTTTTACTTTTTTTCTCAAAAATGATTTCGTGTAGCAGGAATGAGTGAACTTTTGTCTATTAATTATCAATTTTTTCATTTTTTCATGAAATCAAGAAATCGACCAAACTTTTTTAGAAATTGTTTTTTCATACGAAAGGTCTCACCTTGAGCTACTTCCTTTTTTTGTAAAAAAAGTATTTCATAGTTTTCGACAAATGCCCGCAGTTTGTGGTGCCCACTGTAGCTCGAAAACGAATAAACCGATCAACATATATTATTGTGGGATCATTAAAAACATAATAATCTTGTCCTTAAGCGGAACGAATAAATGAAAAATTCACTATAAATCCGTCAAAAAATTTAAAAAGTCTCTCGCTTAAGCACATGTTTTTTATGTTTATTATTCGGATCATCCGTTTTCGAGCTACAGTGGGCACCACTTTCATAAATGTCATTTCGAGAAAACCGCTTTTAAAACTTTTTGATGTTACATACAAATCACAATGAAACATTTTTGCAACGTATTCTATTCTATCTGTACTTTAAAGTGAGCTAATAAAAAATGTGTAGAAGCCATGGACCTATACCCAAAGAAAGTATCAAAGAATACTCCATGGTCAACATGATACTAGTGTATGATTTTTCGATATATCCACTGCTTCCACCTAAAATTGCTGACATTTACAAGTCTGAATATCGGGGTTTTTTGATTTTTTAAAAACACTGTGCAATATTTTTAAGGTAATCTTGTGCAAACAATTTGAGCTGAGGATTTTTTGAAAGTACAGACCCAAACGACGAAAATCCTAGTTTGGTTTTGTTATGTCAGATCCAGCTTGCATTTTCTGGCTCCATCTAAACATGGTTAAATATTGACTTTTTAAAGCAATTCTGGGCCATATCTCTGAAACCTACGTGTATCTCCACCTGACCACTGAAGCAAATTTGTAGATAAGGGCAAAGATAAAATATTTGGAGAAATAATGAACTCGAAAAACTATATTTATTGCCTCAAATTGTATAAAATATCGAACATGTCCATAATTTGTATATATTTCGCACCATATCTCCAAAACGTTAATTCTTTCTTAATGTTTTCTTTTGGAATGTAATACACAACACTTCACAACATGTCATTGTTGTAAAATGCCTCTATCAAGTTGTTTTGAGTATATTGTTTAACGACCATTTAATAAACCAATAATGTGGTGAAATCCGAAATGCGAGAATAAACTGTTGGTGTGAACTGTGTTTGAAATGCTGAAACAACATGAAGTAAGCATTTTAGAGTTTCAGAATGTTCTAAAGAATTACTATGAACATTATTTCTATGAACATTATTTATTAGATTTTTCCAAAAGATTACTTGGTTCAACTCTCAATAGTTTAGCTGATACTGACCAGAATTTCAGCAATTATGTAAAATGATTGCTTAAGTCTGGAGTATTCCCCCATTGGCTTAACTTCATCATTACTTTCTTTGCAGAGAGTAATGTTTACAAAACGCACTAACAGCTTGCAAAATTTGCTGATCGCTACCAATATCATGATTTCATCCCGGCGAAGGGAATTATCAATTGGCTTTTCAGTTTTTGAAATGATGATTTTTCTGATTTTTCCTGAACTCTTTAAGCATCGAGTATTCTCATGTTAATGAGACTGATGCTCACTTTTCGGCTTTCCCAAAAATCATGAAATCATGATATTGGTAGCGATCAGTAAATTTTGCAAGCTGTCAGTGCGATTTGTAAACATTACTCTCTGCAAAGAAAGTAATGATGAAGTTAAGCCAATGGGGGAATACTCCAGACTTAAACAATCATATGATTGAATCTTCAACTAAAACAACACAAATAGGGTGTCCAAAACCGAAACCGGTTACTCGGTTTTGAGTTACAAACCGAAAAAACCGGTTAATTGTGTCGGTTAACCGGTTTCAAAAAAAATAGTAATATTTTTAATATTAAATTGAAAATAAACTGAACTTAACTAACACAAGGTACGGGCAAAGTTGTAAATATCAGATACCTTTAAATTGGAAAAATATTTTGTGTAAAATGTAAAATGTATAGTTGTGCCAATCTAATCTGCGTATACGTAATATCAAAAGGTAGTTTGAATAACGTTACTCATACGTTTTTGAATTAGTACAGTAAACTAAGAACTTGTCGAATTTAAGGTTGTAAAGGGTAACGATAATAAAATACATGTTTGATTCCGGCACGATAATTTGAGGTTCTCAACACATGATGGAGAATCCAGATTTAATAAAATGCAAACTTAATTCTTATGGTACACAATTTTATATATGTAAGGGTTTTTACAATTTTTAGAGCACAACTTCAGTCTTAATTTTACTGTCCCCATTTCGAGGTTGAATGTCAAATAACAGGGATATTATGAGATAATTATATAATGACGAAGTCGTTTTACTTAATTTACCCCTTTCCGCACATTTTTAATCAAATATTTATCAATTATGAGAAATTTTGTACCTATTTTACAAAATCGGTTTAAACAGGTTAACCGGTTTTGAAAATATTTGAAAACCGAAAACCGGTTTTAGAAAAAATTGAAAATTTCGGTTAACCGAAAACAGTTTTGTTTGGAAAAACCGGTTTTTTGGACACCCTAAACACAAACAATTACACTGTGTGTAATTTTTTGAGTCATGATTTATAAACCATATTCTGACATCGTAGCTTGATAGAAGACCAAAAATAAGAAGACACGTGTCCCGGCGTTTTTCCCTATCACTTCAACTTTCGCGGTTATGGGCCCCCAAAGACTTGAGGCCTTGATGTCAAAAGGAATCATTTTGTCAGGCACATATCTTCTAAACTGCCAAGAATTTCAGTTTACTCGTAGAAGAAAAGTTGTAGCTATCGTCTAGAGCTAGAAAGTTGTTTAGTGAAATCTTAGGTACATTTTTGTAGTTTACTGTGTCCTTAATTTTTGGGCGGTTCGGCATCTATGGACCGGAATCGGAGAAAAAAGTATAAAAATCGAATATTTACAAAAGTTTTTGGCTATTTTCACATTTAAGAACCGGTCATAGATATTTCGTATATTTCAGAAAGTTGTTTGCTGATATCTTTGCTACATTATTGTGGTCCATTGTTTTCTTGAACGGTTTAGTATCTATGGAGAAGGAACCGATAAAAGAGGATAAAAATCGCATTTGATTTGCTATTTTGGCCATTAAGAACCATTTGTACAGAGTTCGTATGTTCTCGAAAGTCGTTTACTAAGATCTAAGGTACATTTTTCTAGTTGGTTGTTTGCTTCAATTTTGATCGGTTTGATATCTGTAGACTAAAATCCGAGAAAAAATTAAAAAGGAAATTTGACTTTGACAATTTTGACCTTGAAGGTGAAGTTGAAAGGATTTTATGTGTTCACAGTTATTATTCTTTAAGACGAGAGCTACAACTTTTCTTATACGAGTAAACCCAAATTCTTGGCGGTTTAGACAATATGTGCCTGACAAAATGATCCCTTTTGACATCAAGGCCTCAAGTCTTTGGGGGCCATAACCGCGAAAGTTGAAGTGATAGGGAAAAACGCCGGGACACGTGTCTTCTTATTTTTGGTCTTCTATCCCGCTGCAGTGTCAGAATATGGTTAATAATTTTCGTGTCGCGCAGTGTTATGTAAAATTTTCTATATTTTATTGATTTTGATATCTTAGATGGAGTTTTTCTTATGTAGTCTGTTCTAAAGATAAGTTCTTCTAGTTTAGGGCTATAATATTGCCAAGGCTGCAAGGCCGAGTTCCTATTCGTTTCTGAGATAAAGGCAGGACAAATACAAAAAACTGTAGTTTTAGCCCGGTTTAGATGAGACTATAAAATCCGAACTGGATCTGACAGGACAAACCCCTACTAGGGTTTTTGTAGAATCAATATGTACTTTCAAAAAATGCATACTAGTAGTTGTTTGCATTTTCAGTGTTCCATAGTGTAATCCGGATAATAATAATCAAAACTCATAATAGGATTTTACATCATTTAATGTATATCTCATGAGTGTGCTCCGTGGAGCATCCTAGTAATTGGAGTCCAAAGGCAAAAATTTAATGCGTAAATTTTCTTAAAAAGCCTATATTTTGCGTGTAAAATTTACATGTTTTTTTTACTCCGCGTGATTTTAATTTTTTACGCGACGGATCTAATAAGCCCTTCCGCGTTCGAATTCATCCCCTACAACGGTGGATATACATAGATACCTGGGAAATAGGAAAGTCTGCAAAAATATAGTTTGACAAATCCGCGTACTAAACCGCGATTTTCTTTGAATATTTTACATAAATGAAATCCTTTACACGCGATTATAATATTTGCGAAGACGTGTGTCATAAATTACAGAGATACGCGAGTAATATGGGTCTTTTACCCAAAACAGAATGTGGAGGCACATCCGCGGTTCCTGAAGAACCTATTTGAAATAGGTGTATATTGACGTATTTTTAATGCGTGCTATTGAAATCGGATGCGCATCAAAATCGTATGCATATTGCGCGACTTTTACCCACTTTAAGGTTTTTTGCATTGTGCGATGCAACTAACGGCACACTTTGGCCGCTGGTTAAATTTCGAAATATTCCAAAAATTTTAAGCTTTCGTGATTGTAAACCGCATTTCTTGAAGTTTTGGCAGAGTACTCCAAAATATTTTTTCTAATTTTTCTAATCAAACCAAAAAATATATGTATGTGGAACAATATTACAACAATAAGTTTTTCTCATTTGTTGTTGCTATAATACGAGGGTCACTAAAAAACCTTCTGGCCTAGGCAGCCGGCAGAGTCGCCAGGCGTCATTTGACATTTTTTGGAAAGTTTGACAGTTTTAACTCAGGACAGTTTGACATACGATCATGTGTAGGGTTGTTTACATTGGCTTGATTGAGACACCTCCAAAACATGATTTTTGAACGCTTTTACAGCATCTACTGGCGATTGCTGCTATTTTTTGGGCTCATACGCATAGTTTCCACCACGATTGAATTCATTAAACCCGTTTTTCATAGTCCTGTAGGATGGCCCTTTATTGACATACAAAGATTTAATTTGATCGATCCACTCTTGTCGTGATTATCCACGTCGAAAATTGTAAGAAATTATCGGACAAAAATAATCACGAGTAAATTCACTTTTTTATGCAAAGTGATTTTTTCAAGTCACTGTAAACAATACAACAAATAGTCGTATGTGAAACTGTCCTGAGTACACTTAGGCTAAAAACTACCAAACTTTCCAAAAAAAAAGTGTCAAATGACGCCTCGACACTGCGTGTTGGCTAGGCCAGAATGTTTTTAATGACCCTCGTATGTAATTTATGTATCCAAATCTCTATAAATTTGGTTTCATATTTTTTACGCATTGTCTAGATTCTGTAGATATTTTTTAATTATTTTTTTTTAAGATTTGTGCGGGCTCTGCGGCAGGATAATTTTAAATGTGTTGAAGTAACTTTTAACTATTTGTTGATTTAAATATTTTATTTAAATATTTAAATATCTACGAATAGTTCATAAAAACAAATAAGACATTTTTAAATATTTTTTCTTTATATGGGAATAAACCCTGCTATAACACACATTACAAAAATCAAAGATGTTTTTAACCGTAATATACACATGTATATACCGTTATTGTCGAATACCATACATTATCTCTACAAGGCCCTTCTCAGTTAGTCGTTTTTTTATTAAATCAACCAGATGAAACAATTTACATAAGTCACAAATTGTCTCTAATTTAATTTCAATACAAAATAGCAAATATTTCCCAGGAGATACTCGATACTTGTCACTTTCCAGATCAGCATATTATTTGTTTTTCCTTTTTTTGTCAAGTCATGCTACGTTGAGACATCGTTTATTTTAAACTATTTCAATTAAACATTCTTCCCCATACGCTGTCACAGTTCTAAACAAAAAATCTAAATCAACTTCAATTAATATCATAAAAATCAATTTTGTGGTTAAAGAATCACTACACAGAAAAAAATGTTCGTTAGAATGTAAAAAAAACGAGTGTACATTTTTGTTAACTATATTGTACAAGAATAAAGGCCATTTGTAGAATGACATCCTTGCTTAAATCATTTCAGGTAAAAGAATAAAGAACGACCGAAACATATTTTAACTAGATTGTTCTATGCCTTTATCAGAAATGACTTAACTGGCGTTCTAGCTTCAAGTTATTTTGTTGAGTATTATATTCGAATGTATATTCCCGCTAAAGAACGCCTTAGGAAAAACCCAACAGATTAGCATATATGGTGCAAAATATAGGAAAAAACAAGTAAGAAAGTATGTGAATATACCCCCAGTCTATTGATGCACCCGATGCTGCATCTTAGTGTCCATATTATATTTCGAAAATTATACACAAATTAAAAGATATGGTCTTGGTGTACATGGAAATCACATGCGGACAAAATGATTTTGATAATTACGCGATTTACACATATTTTAATAATACATATAAATTAACGGTTTATTTAAACTCTGCATTTAAGAAGCCTAATGATTTATCTCAACAACCCTATAACTTACCTCAATGTGAAACCTTCTATGTGAATGTAGATAAAGCAAATTCCGGCCATTTTCTTGGGAGTTTCAAGAAAAATAAAAGAAGTACTCCTATAAATTTTTTCCAATACATTCATTGCATATTTTATTTATTTTGAGTGGTATAGAAAATTACCCTCGAAGTCAAAGTTGTTAAAAAATCATATGAAATCGTTATATGGATGATATACCGAAACATGAACAGATATTACCCATGTTCAGCACATTATTAGGTACAGACTGATTTTGTACAACATTTCTGAAACATACCTCATTTACGTCGGAAGTTATCAACATAGCACCGTTATATCAGTAAATTCGAACACGGCCACCAAACAATTTGGCGCTTACGGAAATATTTATACCATAAGTGAAATATGTCCACCGAGTCATTCCTGATTATATTTTCAAAGTAATTTTCCCGTTGTTATTATCCTTCAAACTACACATCCATACTTAAACCATGTTATCAGAACACAACCGAACAATTAATGAAAGCGCAGCTTAAAGCTCGCCCGACAGAAAAAATGTCGATATCCTAAAACCTTAACAAATACACTCCGAAAAACTAATCAAAATTCTTACAGTGCATATTTTTATTTTACAAAATGACATGCCAAAACAATGATGTAATCCCTTTTATTTCTCCCTTTATAGACAAGTTATCCTACCATTGTACACTGTGTATTCTTGAATGTCAGTTAACTGCATAACATTCAACCAGAAACTACACAAAGTCAGTTTTATTTTATAAATAAACTAACGTGGATAGTAAATCGATTAAATTTTAAGTTCCCACAAATTAAAAGCTCCCACAAAGTAAAGAAACACAAACTATTAGTTCATTTTACGCACCATAAAAGCTTCAAAGCTCTTGATATAGAATTTAAATATCGCGATTTTCTAGTAAATATTTTTTTTCAGGGTATGATGAAATGGAAGAAGAGGCAATCTGGTATGATTACCATTTAGTTGGCAATAAACGCTGTTTTATAGATGGCTTATTAAATATTTGTACGATAAGATAATTAATTGAAAAAAGAATAGAAATATATAACGAAAAACAGACAGACAAACAGTCAAATCAAGTCTCTTAAAAAAGCCATTACAACTGAAGCAAAATCGCCGACTATTTGCCTACTATAAAAGTTCGCGATAAAACAGAAACCCTAGTGATTTAGCCAAGATAAGGTTGCAAGGAATCTTTCGTTTGCGGAAGTATTTTTAACCGTTGTGAATGTAAAGAAAATCGTGAAACACCTCAAACAACCAAGTCATTCCGATTCGATCGTTTTCTCGGGCAAGACGACGTTAGACAAACGCGGGACAAATGCAAAAACACTCATCGCATAGAACAAATAAATAAATTGCTATTAATTGACCTATAGCAATGAAATTAATGGTCGGTCGTAGCCATCGTAGCCGTGATGGTAGTAGAAACTTCAATTGAACGAAGAAAGTACCAAAAAAATATTTGAACAACAAATATCATTTTTTTCGACCGACTGCAAAACGTGAGCGTTAATTGATTGATATCTGTGTCGTTCAAAACGAAACATAAAGTAGTTGTGAAAATTCCGTGTTTAGTTTGTTCTGCTGTCTATCGATTGTCATTTGTTGCGCGAACGTCATGAGAGATTCATCAGACCAAAATAAATCTAAGAAGAAGTCCAATTTAAAACTTCAACAACGAGATGTGGGATTCTTCGAGCTATTTAGCTTTGCAACGCGATGGGAATATTTGTTGTTGGCGGTGGCTTTAGTTGCAGCTTTTCTTAAATCCCTCGTATTTCCGATAATCATTGTGGTCTACAGTGAATTAGTTGCAATGTTTGTTGACCGCAATTTGTGTCTGCCTACAACGAAAACCTATTTCTTACCACTATTCGGAGGTGGGAAATATTTGTAAGTATTGGATGGATGTGTGACAATTTATTATAACCGAAAAAAGTGATTTCTTGATATGACATCAATATCAGTTCCAACAAGTAAAAAAGTGCCTGACGGATTTGTGAATTAAAACTTTCAACACGAAGAGTACCTTGGGTAAAAATTCCCAAAGGATTTGCGAACAGACCTTCAACTGCACATAAACGAAAATGTTTAACTTTTGTGAGAGCGGTACTCTAACTTAAACTGAGTTTCAACAAAATATTGCGAGATTCAAAGTTTGGACCAAATCCGCTGGCCCGTTTAAAAAATATTGCGCGTACCATTTTAGCGAGTATATTCAAACTTTGTGGGGGATGTACCGGAAGGAGTGGGCCTATAAGCAGTATTCGGTTCGGCAGTTGTCGTGCGCACCAGCCACTACACATGCTGGCCGAAGGGTTTTTTTTACAGCTTTCGGGTCATTTTCTCAAGAAGTATGTACTTGCACTAAATACAAGTTGTACCATTGTAATATGAGTCTTGATTCGAGAAGAGATCCTAACCTGAACTTTTCCGAAATTTGGTATGGAAGGTATCCCAAAGAGTTGACATATATAGTCCATATTCTATCCTGATATATGTCTCTTAGAAATATTACTATATCCAAAGTAAGAACCAAATCGCTTACTGATTTCGAAAGTGCGCACCATTTTAGAGAAAAGTTGTGAACTTTTGTGGGGAAGGTACCTAAAAGAGTGATTCCAATCTTATCTGTTCGAGAGTTACCGCGCGCTCCATCCACAACAGATGGTGCCATAGCCGGTTGTTAGAGCTACCAGGCCATTTTCTCAGGAAGTAAATTTGTATGGGAAATTGGTGTAAACTTGCAGGTGTTTAGCGCGTACAATGGCAAATATGAAGTTTACTTTATACGATAACTCTTGAAGGAAGTAACCGATTTGGTCCATACTTTGCATATCGTGAAATTTCTACCAGACTTAGATGACGTTCCAATATGGACTCAATCGGTCCACTCCTTCGGGTACCTCCCACACAAAATTTTGGAAAAGTTCAGTTTAGGATTTGTTCACGAATCGCTTTGATTTTTGTTGTAGCAACTTGTATTCACTGCCGCCCATATAACGGTATAAGTTTCATCAGGGGCAAGTCCATACTTCCTGAGAAAATAGCCTGAAAGGTACACAAAAGCCCTATGACACCGTATGTAGTGGTTGGAGCGCAAGATAACTCTCGAACGGATCTGCCGATTCGGTCCACAATGTGGTCTTTGTAATATTTTGGGCAAACTTAGCTTAAATTCGAAGATAAGCCATATCGGTCCACTCCTTCAGGTACCTCCCCCATAAAAGTTCAAAAATGTTCGGAAAAATTGTGCACACGATAACTCTTGATGGGAGTGACCGATTTGGTCCATACTTTACACATCCTAAAATGTCTACCAGATATAGATCAGGTTCGAATATGGACTATATTTGTCCACTCCTTCGGGAATTTTGGATAAATTCACTTTAAGACCTGCTCTCGAATCACTTTGATTTTTGTTAAAAGAACTTGTATTCGCTGCCTCAATTACGGCAGTAGAAGTTTTTTCAGGGGCACGTCCACAATTCTTGAGAAAACAGCCCGAAAGATGTAAAAAACCCCTATGGCACCATATGTAGTGGATATAGGGCTCGAACCGAATATATTACCGAATATAGCTATATTATGTTTTTCGTAGGGTAGTGTGATAAAAAAAACCCTATATATCGATATCCCCGCAAATTTCTGATCTTTAATCCTATCCATACTTTTGTGGGTGCATACGGCCAACATTTTGAAACCCCCCTAAATACATGTTTTTTTTTTTTTTGGGAAAAAATATTTCAATCCACACAGGCTGAGGGTATATCTCTGTCGGCAAACGACTGATACTTTTTTACTTGTTTCCGTTTGTAACGCATTGAAATAATCATTTGCGACCCTATAAAGTATATATATTCTTGATCAGGACAGGTCAGTTCTGTATAGCCCTCATATAACGGTACCTCCCGATTTTCGGTATTTTGAGGATTTTAGATACTTTTTAACAAACTAGCTGTAATTTGACGTTTATGGTTCTCAGTGGCCACGAAACTTCTCCACCAAAGACCATCAACATAGGTTCATGTTTTGGTATAGCCCCCATATAACGGTACCTCCCGATTTTCCGTATTTTGAGGAATTTGGTTACAATGTTTAACCGAACTAGCTATAATTTGTCAATTGAAGTTTTCAGTGGTCACTAAACTTCTTCACTAAAATTCATCATCATAGGTCATGTTTTAGTATAGCGCCATAGTTTAGCTACATTTTTTAACCGATCTAGCTGTAATTTGACATTTATGGTTCTCTGTGCTCACGAAACTTCTTCACTAAAAATCGTCAACATAGGTCCATGTTTTGGTATATCTCCGATATAACGGTACTTCACGATTTTTGGTATTTTGAGAGTCTTGAGGTTTGACGGAACTACGCATAATTTGGCTTTTTAGGTCCCCTGTGGTTATAAAATTTTTCCAACAAAAATTGTAAAGATAGGCCCACACTTTTATATAGCCCCGTAGGTGGTACATTTCACCTGGCTGAACATATTTTTTAGATTAGGTTCGATACTTGGCATTTGGGGAATCCGTGGTCGAAAAGTGTTTCCACCTAAAATTGTGAACGGAAACTAATTATTCCATTTTAATAAACACTATTTTATGGTGGAGGCTATTTTTATTTGTTTCTATTGCAATTTTGAAAGAACCAGAGAAGGGGAAGTGGGAAAATAGAACGCATTTTGCTATATAATTGGTATCAGCAGTGCGATTCTCTAACTCACTTTTTGAGTTACAAACAAATGTCGGTAAAATTAAAATGCTTATATTTCGGTAATCAACGGTATTATCCGGTAAGTTAGCGACCAAATAAAGTAGTCGTAAAGTTCGACCGATAGCAATAGTGTTGTCAACTTTTTTTTGAACTTTTCATTCATAATTTTGCGTTTAAATTTTACCGATTTTTGTCGGTAACTAAAAAAAAATGATTTAGAGAATCGCACTACAGAACTATTACACAATGCATCCAATAAGTAAGTTGATATTCGTCACTACAATTAAAAATAATAAAAACTGGGAACTTGGCACTAATATAAATGAGAGAGGTTTTACTTTCATTAAAAGAAATGCCCAAAATAGAACCGAAGTTATTCACTAATGAATAATGAATAAATTAAATAAAAATGTGTCTATGAACTCCATACAAAACATCAATCCAATCAAAATGCACACCTCTAGTCAAGATCCACTGACGTAACATAAACCTACAGATCCCAAAGATATGTATGTTAGATAGAAATCTAAATATTTAATTTTTTGTCTATGTGTCATGTCTTCTATCTTGGGCCTTTTAATGAACTCTGGTAAATAGAGTAAGCCACCTCAAATATACCAATATATCATTAGTTTTTATTATTTTCCAGGTATAATGGAACATTCGAAGAAAATATGGAAGAATTGCGAAATGATTCAATGTCATTTGGAATAATTTGTGCCCTCGATTCATTGCTGATGTTCATCAGTGGTATTATCTATGTGGATCTATTCAATCATGTTGCTCTTAATATTGTTGTACGAATGAGACGTAATTTCTTTGAGGCAACTATACGACAGGATATCGGATGGCATGATATGGCTCAGAATCAAAATTTTGCCGTAAGAATTACCGAGTAAGTTAAACGAGACAAAAGATACAAAATAACAAATAAATTGAATAAAACTTTGACAGCAACATGGAAAAGATACGCAATGGTATTTCGGAAACTATAGGCCATTTCGTAATGATGTTATTCGACATTGTCATCAGTATTCTCATATCGTTTATATATGGTTGGCGTCTAACATTGGCCATCTGTGCCTATATACCGCTGACAATGGTGATCAACTATTTGATCTCAAAAGTAAGTTACTTGCGTAGTGAAGGGTATTATCATTCGAATTGGTCGATCACAATCAAGGAAATTTACGCGAAATCTACATAAAAAGCACTGTAAAAACAAATTGTTTTATATATTTTAAAAATTAACATTGTGTTTTGGTAATTATAAAACTCATTTTACATACTCGTATAAAATGTTTTATAAAACATGCACCAGTTAAGTTGTCAATTCCATACAATATCTGTCAACTAAATGACGTAAACTTCCAAAACACCTGTTGTAAGTGCAAGTGTAAAATGCGTTTAAAACATGGTTTAAACTATGCACTTATACAATAATTAATTATCTCGTTTTATTTGACATACATTGTATGAAAATGAAAGCTTTAATCGACTGGATTTGCTAAATCAAGCATTGTCTAAACGGGGTATAAGTGCCCTTATGATCGATCAATTCCAATGCACATTGAAAACTCTTACTATAATTTTGAATTGTTTTTCCAGTATCAAAGTAAATTAACAACAAAAGAACAAAATGTCTATGCAAGGGCAGCATCGGTCGTTGAAGAAATCATTAGCTCTATACGCACAGTGGTGGCTTTCGGTGGCGAAAAATCGGAAAGAGATCGTTATGATGATCTCTTAAAACCTGGCCTAAAGACTGGCAAGGTGAAAGGCATTTTCTTGGGCTTGGGAGATTCAGTTTTAAAATCAATGCTCTTTATAAGCAGTGCTGGAGCATTTTGGTATGGGGCTCATTTAATTCTTGATGATCGTTATAAAGAACCCGAAGATCAGGAATATACACCAGCCATTTTGATGATTGTAAGGACAAAGTGGACGATGTTTGTTTTATAAATTCTAAGACATTCTATCACTTCTAGGTTATTTGTGGCATTATTGTGGGTGCTGATCATATAGCTCGCACATCACCATTCCTCGAAGCCTTTGCAAGTGCTCGTGGCTCCGCTGTGGCCATATATGAAGTACTTGAGTCAGAATCGAAAATAGATCCTCTATCAACGGAAGGCAAAGTTCTTAACTATGGTCTCAAATGCGATATTGAATTTCAGGATATTTTCTTTGCTTATCCTTCGCGCCCTGACACAATTGTATTAAGAGGTTTCAATCTAAAAATAAACGAAGGAGAAACTGTGGCATTGGTCGGATATTCCGGATCGGGCAAATCAACATGTGTACAGTTATTGCAAAGATTTTACGATCCCATTTTTGGGAAGGTTATGCTTAATAATGAAGATATACGGAAATACAATGTGAACTGGTTGAGATCCAAGATAGCAGTGGTGGGTCAAGAACCGGTGCTATTTTTTGGTACCATCGGTAAGGTTATTCTTTCCAAAGCAACCATTAGTATGGATACTACTTTGAGATCATTGATATTCCAGAGGAAAACATTAGACATGGTAAAATGGATGCAACACAAAAAGAGATTGAAGATGCTGCAAAAGCGGGAGGAGCTCATGACTTTATAATTGCTTTGCCAGACGTAAGTGTTCTTTTAGCCAACGATATGTGTGAGCCAAAGACTCATTTGTTTCTTCTTCATCTTAGGGTTACAATACTGTTATTAGTGAAAAGGGTGTCCAGTTATCTGGCGGTCAACGACAAAGAATAGCCATAGCCCGTGCTCTCATACAAAATCCAAAAATCCTCCTACTTGACGAAGCCACCTCGGCTTTAGATTATCACTCAGAAAAGTTGGTACAAGCGGCGTTAGATGGAGCTAGCAAAGGACGCACTACATTAGTGGTCTCTCATCGCCTTTCAGCCATCCGCAGTGCCGATCGCATAATCTTCATAGATAAGGGGAAGGTTGCCGAAGAAGGCAATCACGACAGTCTTATGAAACTGAAAGGCCGTTACTATGAGATGGTCACAGCCCACGAATACGAAAGCTTGTTGGACGACGAAGATACTGTCGATAACAAGGAAACAGATGATGTAGAAAAAGAAAAACCTGTATCTGTGGAGAAGTCAGTTGCCAATGGAATAAATGTTCCTCGATTCTCAGAGGCATCTCTGGATAAAAATATGATACAGGCTTTTGCAGCACGTTGTTCTCTGACGGATCCATCAATGAAAGATATGGCCAGCATAGAAAGAACCCAATACTTGAAGACGTTTTATCGTGTTGTGCAGTGGGCCAAACCCGAGTGGGGTTTTTTGATTATTGCAGCTATATGCGCCTTATTATATGGATGTGCACAACCTGCATTTGCTTTTGTTTTTGCTGATCTCTTTGGTTCATTAAACGAAATCGATGAAGCGGATGTTCTCCGTAACACAGGCCGATCGGCAATTATAGCAATTGTTGTGGGTGTTTTGGCAGGTGTAACTTGCTTCACTCAGACATATTTCTTTAATTTGGCTGGATTATGGTTCACAACAAGATTGAGGTACATATAATATAATATACATATGTATGTGTGTATGTATTCAACTATACAATTAAAAACATTTTTTAGAAATTATGGATTACTTCATGCCTAGAGACTAAATTTCTTTCACTTGTCCCATATATAGATCTCTAACAATTGGAAAAATTCTTGGCCAAGAAATGGCCTGGTTTGATCGCAAGGAAAATAGTGTTGGTGCTCTGTCAGCACGTCTAGCTGGGGATGCGTCTGGAGTACAAGGAGCTATTGGATTCCCATTAAGCAATATGTTGCAAGCGTTTTCGAACTTCATATGTAGTTTCTCTATAGCATTTTCCTATTCCTGGGAACTTGCTTTGATTTGCTTGACCACGGCGCCATTTATGGTGGCCTCGGTAATTTTTGAAGCCAAGTAAGAAAAAGTTTCAAAAGTTTGCAACAATTGGTACAAATTGTTACAAACTTTTGGATGACCAGACAGACCTATTTACAATTTGATTTTTGGTTCATTCTATCAATTTTCCCCTTAATTTAGATATTCCAACAAAAGTGCTGTAAAGGAAAAAGAAATTTTGGAGGAGACGAGCCGAATTGCCACGGAAACTATTGCACAAATTCGCACAGTGGCTGCATTGCGTAGAGAAGCTGATCTGATTAAAACTTATGATCTGGAAGTTGAAAAATATCGCCTGGAAATCAGAAAGAAGTTGCGCTACAGAGGTGTAATAAATTCCCTCGGAATGTCAATTATGTTTTTGGGTTATGCCATTACACTTACCTATGGCGGTTATATGTGTGCCGATGGCAGAATTAAATTCGAGAATATTATGAAGTAAGTCATCTTTGTGCGGAAATGATGTTTTTTTTTCTGAAAACATCTTTTGGTTATAGAATATCCAACTCCATGTTGTATGGCCTCTTCATTTTGGCTCAGTCTCTGGCATTTACACCCATGTTCAATGCTGCTTTGGTTTCAGCAGATCGTATATTTGACATCATAGATCGAGAACCGGAAATTAAATCCCCTGATGTATCATCGACCAAGAGTTACCATCAGATTACGGGAAAGAATAATGCTGTACAAGGTGTTAGTTTCCGTAATATACATTTTCGGTATCCAACAAGAAGGGATCAGCGAGTTCTAAATGGTCTCAATTTAGAAGTGCTTCAAGGCAAAACAGTGGCTTTGGTAGGAGCCTCAGGTTGCGGAAAATCGACATGCGTGCAATTATTATTAAGATATTATGATCCGGATTCTGGCAGTATTGTAAGTAAACCCTTTCCTAATTCTAGATTTGATTTTAATAGTTGTTGTTTTTTACAGTATATTGATCAAGATGACATTCATCATGACCTGACACTTGCCGGTTTACGTAAACGTATTGGTATTGTATCCCAAGAACCTTCGTTATTTGAGAAAACTATAGCTGAGAACATAGCCTATGGTGATACTTCACGCACCGTCCCTATGGAAGAAATATTAGCTGCAGCCAAAATGGCCAATGCCCATGACTTTATTTCTGCTCTTCCCTCTGGATATGAAACATGTCTGGGAGCCAGAGGCACCCAGCTCTCGGGTGGCCAGAAGCAGCGCGTAGCAATTGCCCGAGCTCTTGTTAGGAATCCCAAAATTCTACTTTTAGATGAAGCCACCTCTGCCTTGGACTTGCAAAGCGAACGTCTTGTTCAAACAGCCTTAGACGAAGCTTGTTCAGGTCGTACCTGTATAGTGATAGCCCATCGTTTGGCTACTGTTCAAAATGCCGATGTGATATGTGTTATACAAGGTGGTAGAGTTATAGAACAGGGTAGCCATCCACAATTGTTAGCCCAAAATGGTGTATACGCAAAATTGTATCTCAGTCAGCCAAGTACCCATTAGTTGTAACAATGCACATTAGAACATAGACAACCACGAATTAAACTTTTTAGTAGATATAAAAAATAACAAAAAAATATTTTAAGAAGAAATACATCTTTATAAATAAAAATCAAATGTCGTTCGATCCAGCCGTTCTCAACAGATGCAATTATTATCTGTTGAGAATTATTATCTTTTGATAACATCGGATTTTAGCATGTTTTTTATATCTTATCCGATTGGACTCAAATTTTGGATATTTGGGGTTGTATAAGTTAGATACTTTGTCCCACAACTTCCCCTGCTCGATCAATCACGGATGCTGATTGGCGCACTGGCATCTCCTCTACAATTCCCTCTGCGGATACCGTAGTGTGCGGATCGCCGCTGGGCATCGGTTGTTGTCGGTTTGCTCGCCTTGTTACACTTTGCTCTCACTGGAATAATTGTAATTGTAGTAGTATATGACATGGGATCCTCTGCGATCACTCAGAACCTCTGCGTTCACTTGTCATCTAGCACTTGTCGAGAAATAACGTCTACGCGTTATTACTTAAAGGCCTCTGACGCCACCACCCGATTACAAAGGTAATCTATTTTGTTGTACGAAAAGAATCATAAATAAACTTCCAGCATACCTACAATTATATTTATATTAAGAATAAATACTGGTTGTTTTTATTTCTTTGGTTCTTTTCTCCCCCACTGCTCATCATCATACGGTAATCCTGAGTTATCGAAGAAACCTATGGATTTCCCCTCCCTCACCTAAACATTGGTCGCATCGAGCCAGATAGAAACCAGCCTTGTTGTTGTTCCCCCTCTTATGAACGAGAATTGAAGTTTTTATTATTGCTTTGCACGGAGAAATCATTGGATCATCTCACGTCACAATCATTGCTATCATTACATCAACAAATCACCATACACAAGGTACGCGTACACAAGGTACACATAACACAAGGTACGTAAACTCAGATTTCCATAAAAAGTGAGCTACCGCGAGTGTTAGTATTTTTCGTTTTCCGTTTGAGTATTAATATAAAAATAAATCGTTGGTCGAATTTCAATCGCCCTACGAGAGTGCATTAAATTCGTTGCCTTCATTCCCCCTTTATACAGTCCACACAAAACTTGTTGAAATCGTTGTAGTACTGATCATCCGCAATCACGTTGATCATACAAATCATTATTCGTGTTGTTGTTATTCTTGTTAGATTTGGTCCTTACCATTTGGTCTCATCATAACAACGAACTCTCATTACTTCCAATCGCCCTTTATTGTTGTTAAAAAATTAAAAAGTTTATATTGGTCGACTCATATTAGCAATTCTTGTGTTAATACTTGCTTTTCCCACTACACAACACCTTAGTTGTTGCTAAACTTGATATTTTCTTTTCGTTGTACTGATCACCCTACGTCGCGTTGATCATACAAAGAGAGCATTCGGTGTTGTTACTTTGTAAAATTCGGATTGTGGCTCTTCTCTTTCTAACTGAGAACTTGCAAATATATTTTGTAATATTTGCAATAACAACATCGTCAACTTCCATTCGCTCTCGAATTCTTTGTTGTTAAATTATTACACGCACTGATTTAACTCTCATTACACTTATCTGAGTGCTGATCATTTAAAATTTATTTGTATTGTTGCTATTCCCAAGGTTCTTTTCTAACGAAGACCTTTTCTTGAAAATTTGCATTGGCAAATTTAACAACAACACACATTGCACATTGTCGTTTGGTATTAGTTGTTGGTACGATCCTCTCCATCCAAAAATATTTGGCGTTGTTATTCCCCCTCGGTTTACATAAAACCCTTTGAAAATTTGCACAGCCAAATTTACAGTAACAACGCACCATCCAAATTCTCGTTGCATTTGATTTCTTTGTTGTATAGATCGTCCGTCACCAACCAAACACATTCGTTTTTCTATTCTCCTACCTTTTGTTTAACAGGTAATTATTCTAATTTGAGAAATTACATTGTAATTCTACCAACAATGTACATATCTCTTCCCGCCTTTTTGAAGCGTCCTTTTTAGTTACGTTGTTAAAATACCAACAAAATTCTGCTCATCAGCACCACACACTGCTTGGTCGTTTGCAACGTCTGTTCTTCAGTGGGAGCTGCACTGTTCACACATAGAACGTTTTCAGACGATAAGGTTTGACTGCTCAAAAACGTGGTTTCCGTTTTGACTCTCATTCGTAATTTTCACATCTAGTGTTGCGTTTTTGAAGTCATTTTATACAAGCGTACTTTTTGAACAAAAAGAAGTACGGTTTTACATAAATGTACCAAAAAGGTTTATGTGTGTATTGTATTTGAAAATTAAAAAAGTAATTCTTGTGAATCCCATAAAATTGGGTAAAATGTATGCGCGCATGCCATGTAAAAAATAATGTAATAATTCTTACCACCTGAAGGTAAGATGATACCTGCGTTACCAGCGTAAATTTTTCAAGAAAGATTTTTATGAAATAGGGAAATACCTTTGTTATTAACAGGTACATAGAAGTCATGTTTTGAAGAACACCTTTATTTGTAAAAAATATGATGAAACAGGTAGATAATATCTTACATGCTAGTGTTGTATGTATGGTACTTTATGTACATTTTCGTTCACTTACTTCCACATTTTGTTTCAACACTGACACAATTTACGAATGAGAACCAAAACGGACAACGCATTTTTGAGCAGGCAAACCTTATCGTGTGAAAACGTTCATAGTCATTCCTCTGCCAGCGCCAATTGTGTTGTCGATTCCGCTTTGTGCTATATGCGTTGATGTCCCAGCACAGTGGGGTAAGATAGTACAAATAGCACAGTGGGGTAAAATAGCTCAAATTGTTTTTTTTAACAATTAATTTTGAAAATTATTTTTCGATAATTTTTGAAATATAATTAATTGGCAGTAGGGTTTTTGGAATTTTTGGACAAATTCACCCTACATTCGGAATTTATTGCACATATTCCTAGCAGAGAATATATGTGAAAAATACTCGTTTTTCGACATTTTAATATTGTTTTTAGCAATATTTTGGAAAATTCATTGGGTCTCCGTAGGGGTTTCGGTATTTTTGGACAAATACACCCTACTTTTGGCATACTTTGCACCAACTTGTCAACCGAACAATATATATTTCAGACCAATTAGTTGATTTGCGTTGATTTTCTGGTGCAAACAATAAAATTTTCATATTAATATAGTATTTATCGTTGGATTTTGGACAAATACACCCTACCAGTAGCATACATCATCTCACCATACACCCTACACTTGGTAGTTTTTGTTCGTCCTGAGAAAGGTTCTTGAACTTATCTCCCATTTCACCCTACTTTAATTTAAAATTGTTATCGCCCTGCGAAATCTCGACGGTACAGCTGTACAATTTTGGAAGTTTTTTGTGGAAATTTCTTATTTCTTTGAAGTTACAGCAATTTGCGCTTGAATTGTACCTCCTTTTTACCTTTCCTAGTTGTTTGTTGCAAACTAATTGCAAGTTTTGCTCATTTACCTTGGTGCTTTTGTCCATTTACATTGCAAAATGTCAGTTACCCCGGTTACTCGTTTTGTTAGAGCTGCTGACATCGTTTTGAGACGTGTGGCTTCCTTTGAACAGAGAAGTGAATCCAACAATAATGTATATTATTTCGAAATCCACAGTTCTGAGTTTCAAAAATTGTGGTCTAAAGTCAAAAGCACTTATGACGAGTGCAAAAACTACCTCACGACATCCGAGACTGCACAGGCTGATGTTATTGATGTCGTCGAGGAAAAGTATGGGACATCCTACATTGCCTATATCCGATGTTTGTCTACCATTGACAGACATATTGAATGCCTTAAATCATCAGGCACTGAAACTTCATCATCTGCTATAGCTTCACCAATCTCACCACCTCCACAAAATGAATTGTTGAACGCTTCAAAAGAAACGCAGTCTCCAGGTTTGCTTTCGAGTAAATCTTTAGAAATCTCACCACCTCCCAAACACACGTTGAATCTTGCTGAAGTAGCAACTCCACCCAATATATCATTGGACGAATCCGTCCCGTCGGTTCCTGTGCAGTCTACTTCTCCCTCTGTACCTGCTCCACCTGAAACTTTTTCCCCCATCCCAACTTGCTATAGTGACCCTGTTGCTAACTCCACATCACCTGTCGATACCCACAGCTTACCATTGCCACCAATCGACATTGATGTTTTCGCTGGCGATTTTACGTCTTGGCCATCTTTTCGTGATCTATTCACCGCTCTGTACATCAAAAATGCGCGCCTTTCTGACATTGAACGTTTGTGCTACTTAGTACAGAAAACCTCCGGTGAGGCTCGCGAAATCGTTTCGAGATTTCCACTCACCAATTGTAGTTTCCCTTTAGCGTGGAAAGCTTTGTCGGATGCCTATAATAACAAACGCATCCTGGTGGATAGTCACATAAAACAATTGTTTGCTCTCCCAGCTCTAGAAAAAGAAACTGTTTCAGGTTTGAAAATTCTTCAGCGCGGTATCATTAGTTGTCTAGCTGCAATGACCGTCTATGACGTCATCACGGATCATTGGGATCCAATAATTGTGTATATTTGTTTGCAGCGTTTGCCTAAATTGACTTTGGCTCTGTGGGAGCAAAGCATCAAAAACAAATCGTCTTTGCCTTCTTGGAAAGACTTAGATGCCTTCCTCACAGAGAGGATACAAACACTGTTGTGTATCCAGAACATGTTTGGACATCAAGTCACAAATTCGGCAACTAAGCATATTTCTACATCTTGTCGCATCAATAACTCGTTATCGAATGTTGTTCCTAAATCCTCCAATAAATTGTTGTCGGTACATAAATCTGACGATGTATCACCCCCTCGATCCACCAATTTATTGACAAGGACTTGCCCAATTTGTCCTAATCAGAGACATGCTTTGCGCCTCTGCCCCCAATTTTCTAAACTTTCATTTGAGGACAAATTTTTGATTGTTAAAAAGTATAAGTGCTGCCTTAATTGCTTATCTCGTGGTCATGCAGTTAAATCTTGCCAGAGCAAACATAGTTGCAACTGGTGTAAACAACGGCATCATAGCCTTCTCCATCGGCCACAAGTTAGAAGAGTTATTGCTCCGGCCACATCAAAACTGTCTCCGTCTTTTGCTGATATCAAAAGTCGAGATCCCAGTTATGTTCTGTCGCAGCCCAGACACCTCCCAGGCAGTTCTACTATGCCATGCACTTCTCCGGCTTTTACAAATGTCAAAAGTCGAGAGTCTAAGTGTACTGTGTCGACTTGCTCTTCTTCCAAACGCCAAAGCAATCATACAGACACTGATACCTTGAACAGTAGTAAAGTTCTTGCTTCGCCATGTGTGAATCCCCCTCCGGCTTTTACATATGTCAAAAGTCGAGTATTAGCTTCAACTCTGTCGAAATCATCTCCGGCTTTTACGAAGGTCAAAAGTCGAGTATTTAGCCCTTCTGTGTCGCGTTCAAATACCTCCCCGGCTTTTTCCAAGGTCAAAAGTCGAATATTTAGTCCTTCCTTGTCGCGTCCAACCTCCACTCCGGCTTTTACTAATGTCAAAAGTCGAGAACTTTGTTTGATGGATCGGTCTTCGGACAACACCAAACTCTTCCTTAGATAATAGTGTGCTTTTGGGAACCGCCAAACATAGTTGTGAGTTCGTTGCGTGGCCAAAAATCTATTTCGGGTACCTCCTCACCGGTTCGGTTCCTCTTGCCGCTAGTACGTAATCTCGCACCTTACATTGAAATCGACCACTATAGTTAATTGTTGAAACAACTCGGAAGAATTATATCTTGCAAGCTAAAATTGAATTTTTCAATGACTCGTCTCCATATCCTTGAATCGAGCGAATATCGGAGTCGATCATTTCTTAATTACTCGTTATAGAAATCGCTAATTTCCAATTTGAACTATAGCTCAATTGAAATCTGAATTTACGTTCATGAACCTTCTTACTGACATATTGGTATAATATTATTAATCTTTATTGTAATTATTCCTAGCTTTAATTTGTTGATCCACGCTTACGTGTATCAAGGTGGGCGGCAATGTATAAGTTAGATACTTTGTCCCACAACTTCCCCTGCTCGATCAATCACGGATGCTGATTGGCGCACTGGCATCTCCTCTACAATTCCCTCTGCGGATACCGTAGTGTGCGGATCGCCGCTGGGCATCGGTTGTTGTCGGTTTGCTCGCCTTGTTACACTTTGCTCTCACTGGAATAATTGTAATTGTAGTAGTATATGACATGGGATCCTCTGCGATCACTCAGAACCTCTGCGTTCACTTGTCATCTAGCACTTGTCGAGAAATAACGTCTACGCGTTATTACTTAAAGGCCTCTGACGCCACCACCCGATTACAAAGGTAATCTATTTTGTTGTACGAAAAGAATCATAAATAAACTTCCAGCATACCTACAATTATATTTATATTAAAAATAAATACTGGTTGTTTTTATTTCTTTGGTTCTTTTCTCCCCCACTGCTCATCATCATACGGTAATCCTGAGTTATCGAAGAAACCTATGGATTTCCCCTCCCTCACCTAAACAGGGGTCATATCAAAATGCAAAATATATGCAAAATATGCAATCGTTTTTTTGACGAAAATCGTCAGTTAATTTTCGAAAATCATCAAAAAAGCGTTCTAAATTAAGTTTTTTGTCGTCTAACATAGTTTTTTGCAGATTATTATGTTTCTGAAACTCTCCAGATATTCCGCCACAGTAATAAATCTGGACTAATAAGACTTAGATCAGTTTTCACAAAGTGAGAAGAAGCCGAATCAGCCTTCCTATTGCAACATAAGTTGTTTTCATATACAATTGCCGGTAATGGAAAAATTTATTGCTGGGATACGAGGGTCACTAAAAACCTTCTGGCCTAGGCAACACGCAGAGTCGTTAGGCGTCATTTGATTTTTTTTTTTTTTTTTTTTTTTGAAAGTTTAACAGTTTTTAGCCTAAGTGTACTCAGGACAGTGTGACAGACGACCATGTGTTGGGTTGTATACAGTGGCTTGATTGAGACACCTTTTACAGCATCTGAACGCTTTTACAGCATCTGCTGGCGATTGCTGCAATTTTTCGGGCTCATACGCATAGTATCATGATTCACCAGGATCCACCTTATAAACGTCTTTTGAAGCACCGTCTTTGAAGCACAGCGTATTTTTTCGAAATTTCTTCCACCGACCAACACGGGATCCGACGAGAAAACCCCATTTTTGGCGCCAAGCGTTTATGCAATATCAAATGTTAGTTGGTGGAATAAATGCCCAAGGATGCCTCTATCTCACGGTACATAACATGGCGATCTTGCATTTTTCGTTCACGCCCGGCTTAATTTTGTTTTGTTGTTTGACATACCAAGATTTAATTTGATGGATCCACTCTTGCCGTGGTTATTCACGTCAAAAGTTGTGAAAAATTATTGGACGAAAATGTTCACCAGTAAATTCACTTTTTTTATTCAAAGTGATCTTTTTTTTCAAGTCACTGTAAACAACACCCGGGCCACCAGTCCCGGCTCCGTTTGGGGACCAACTGGTAGTAGCCTTTATGGGTACGAGGTCGTACCAGAGACTTAATTCTGGGACCACGGGTGCCGGCAAGCCCCCTGGTCCTTGTAGCACTTTCCTTCGGGAATACAGTCTCGGTCTGGGGCCGGTAGTTGGTGCGGCCCTTCGGGGAGTATCGTGGTGGCTGTGGTTGCCCAAAATCGCGGGAAGAGTTCGTAGAACTCGAATGGGGTAGCATTCTCTACCGGCTGTCTGCGCCATAAAAAGACAGGAGTTTTAGATGGTGCTCCGCGCCAAACCAAGGTGGTGAACAGGGCCAAACACCTGATCGCAATTGGTACCTCACTACGGTGCAAGGGGCGCTGATTGGTCGCTTGTAACCAGTCCAGTGTTGTGAGGACACCGTGGGGTTAGGCAGGTACCCACGTTAATCACACCACGTTCTGTAAACAACACAACACATGGTCGTCTGTCAAACTGTCCTGAGTACAATTAGGCTAAAAACTGTCAAACTTTTTAAAAAAATTCAAATGACACCTGTAGTGGAATTCTGTAACTCATTTTTGTAGTTACCGACGAAAATCGGTAAAATTAAAACGCAAAATTATGAATGAAAAGTATTAATAAAAGTTGACAGCACTGTTGCTATCGGTAGGATTTAGCAACAGTTTTATTTTGGTTGTTAACTTACCGAAAATTTTCGTTAATTACCCAAATTATAAACATTCTAATTTTACCGATAATTGTCGGTAACTCGAAAAATGTGTTACAGAATTCCACTACTGGCGACACTGCGTGTCGCCTAGGCCAGAAGGTTTTTAGTGACCCTCGTATCAGGAGAGTCTCAATGACATACTAATCTGCAAAACATCGACGTTAAATGTCAAAAAACTTAATTTAGAACACTTTTTGATGATTTTTCCTAATTTTGCATATGCAAAAAAATAAATAAAAACCAGTAAGGAAAGGATCAAAGTCGGGCGGGGCCGACTATATAATACCCTACACCACTGTGAATATGTAAAATATAAATCGGAGCTATATCCAGATCTTAACCGATTTTGATATAATTTGCCACATTTATTTCCAGCCCGAATTCAGTCACACATTCCAAATATCATTGAAATCGGACTTATATATCGTGTTTGGAGCTGAAAATACACGAAATCGGCCGAAAATATATATGGGTGCTATATCCAAATCTGAACCGATTTCGATATAATTTAGCACATTTATTTCTAGACTGAATTCGGTCACACATTCCAAATTTCATCGAAATCGGAAATATATAGCGTGTTTGGTACAGAAAATACGTGAAATCGGCCGAAAATATATATGGGAGCTATACCAAAATCGGACCCGATTTCGATATAATTTGGCACACTTATTTCTAGACCGAATTCAGTCAAACGTTCCAAATTTCATCAAAATCGGACGTATATAGCGTGTTTGGTGCACCATATACGTGAAATGGGAGCTATATCCAAATCTGAACCGATTTCGATATAATTTGGCTCAATTTAAAATTTCAGCTAGTTCAAGCAAAAAATGTGGCTAAGATCCTTATAATACCTTAAATCGGGAGGTATCGTTATATGGGGACTATACCGAACCGTGGACCTATCTTGACAATTTTTAGTGGAGCAATTTCGCGGCCATTGGGAACCTCAAATGTAAAATTTCAGCTGGTTTGGGCAACAAATGCGGCTAAGATCCTTAAAATACCTTAAATCTGGAGGTACCGTTATATAGGGGCTATACCAAAAGTTGGACCGATATAGCCCATCTTCGAACTTGATCTTCCGACGGCTAAAAAAATGGTATTCCCCAATTTTCAGCGAAATCGGTCAACAAATGCGACCTGTATGTTGCGAACGGACGGACGGACATGCATAAATCGACTCAAAAAGTGATTCTATGTATATCCCTAGAAGGAACTATGGGTCTATTTCGCTTCCTTTTGTATGTTACATATAAATGCACTAACACATAATACCCCTTACCACATAGTGGTGTAGGGTATAAATATGAGCCCGTCATTGCATTCAGTTTTCTTCGAAAAGAATTTTGGTCCAATCAGAAGTTTCGTATCTTTGTTAAAAAAAAATTTACAAATATGCAAAATCCGATGTCTAGTCATAAAGGTTAGGTTTTTTATGGGAAAAAAATTACTACGCCCACTTTTTTCAGTTTTCATTTTTTGGTTACCGTCAAAATCCGGTAATCAATAAAAGTTGACAACACTGTTGCTATCGATAGTGCCTAGCGACAAATTTTTTTGGTCGCTAACTTCCCGACAAATTTCGGTAATTACCGAAATTATAAGCATTTTAATTCTACCGATTTTTGTCGGTTACCAAAAAATGCGTTAGAGAATCCCACTACAGGTAATGTAGAGGGGCCCCGGTGAAAATAGGCTGCATATTTTGTTGAATTTCGGAGGGGTGGGGTAATTCCCCTATACCCTATTCTTTAAAAATGCTACATTTAATTACGAATGTATCGGTTGGGAAATTTATTTTCCGATACAATTGTGGTTGTGTCTCCGACCTAATGTTTATTTGTTTCTACAAAAATTACTGAACCGATTTTCCTGAAATTGTCAAGGAATGTACAGGTATGGCCCCCGGTGAAAATAGATATGGAACAAAATATATAAATAAAATTTCGGAAGGGGTGAAGAACCTCCTCTGTGACTTTGTTTAAGACGCTATATTTTAAAAAAAATTATGGGCGTATTGTTTTCAAATTAATTTGCTAAAAATTGTGGTTGCATCTCAGATTCTAGGATCTTAGGGTCTAATGACCCGACCACGGCTAATTGTTTAAATATGTTATACTTCCAAAACTACTAAATCGTTTTTCATAAAATTTGCAGGAAATGTTCAAGGTTTGCCGTGGTAATTTATAATTTTTATGACTTTCGGTGGCGGTGGTGGACCTTCCCCATGCCCTTTTTTAAACGCTATATATGCATAACTTATGGCCACTTGATCAGTAATTTTGGGAGACAATGAGGTTGTGTCCGACCGACCACGACCACTTTTTTAAATATACTATACCTTGAAAACTGATGCCCACGCCCACTCTTCATTACATTGTACTTCCTAATTTCCTAATTGCACCTATTTTCATGATATTCCTCAAAAAAATAGGCTATTTATTTTTTGAGGAATTTCGCAGGGCCCTATCGGTTTGCAAATTAATTTGCCAGACAACGGTGGTGGTGTCCCCGATCAAATGTGCTTACTTGGTGCCCGTATTTTAAATATGTTATATCTCGTGAACTATAAAACTGCTGTATTTATATGTTGAAGCAAACCATTATTTATATTTTATGAATTATCTTATTTAGTTTATCTTCTCATTTGAATTCAATGTTTAGTATGTAAGTTTGTACATATTCCATACAACTCTATATACATATTTTCTATGTTTTAAAATTTTAACGGTTTCTATGCAACCCTGTACATATTTCTATTATCATACTATTCCAATACAACCTTGTATTTGCTACTAAAATACAAATCTATGTAAGTCTAGACGACTTTTGCGCTTCTCAAACCGAGTACCTAAATAGAATAAAAGTTAATAAAATCACTTTGAGATCAACCTTTGAGAAACCAACTAGTCAACCAGCTTTTAATAAGTTTCGGACATTGCACTAGTTGAGAAACCAAGTGGAAGATACCAACCAAAGTACAAAGTTTTAATAAAACGTTTTAAAACATCAGTAATCTTCGTTTTAATGCACATTGGGTATAACCTTAGGCGAAGAACTGCTTAATTGGCGCACCAACGTGGAGCACAACGCCGAAGAACTGCTTTAATGTTAATTACTATTATTGGGTTTGGAAGAACTGAAAGAGCTGGAAATGAGATTCGCGGTTGGTATAAATGGTTCACATAAGAAGGTTTTTTTAAGGTTATAGCCATGTGAAATGATATTAGAAATACCTACTATAAGGCTACAAAAAGTACTAAATGGTACGAAATTGATTGATTGATGACAACAAACCCTTAATTAAAATGTCTCAAAATGTGGCTCGCTGTACTATCGTAAGGGTGAGATACTGCTGATTTTTTTAAATCAAACATAAGTGGAACGGACAGTACTTAAATAAAATTTAATATTTATAAAATTGGTATTAGTGCAACAAAATTATCAGTGTTCGCCATTTCCATATTAAATATTGTTTATTTGTTTTTTTTTTTTTTTTACATGTATTTCCGCATACGACCGCCACAATCGTTTTCAACTATAGTCTTTTCCCGCAGTGGAAGTCGTCTGGGATTGCAAAATATAGGTGTTTCATCTTTAGGCACAGGTTTCATCTCCTCGTTCGTTGTCTGGAATATGCTGGGCTTATAAGTTTGAATCATATTCGTCACTTTTCTTGCCATGCCTTCACCAACAGATGCGTCTTTGTCCAATTCAATCTTCTTATCAATCAATCTTCTTCTTTTAGTGCTGCGTATTTTATCTTCTCAAGCTTCAGGCAATCTGGAGTAATCGTTATATTGGCTTGACTGCAAATATCGATTCCTAGTATCACCTCAACATGGCTGCATGTATTTGCAACAACATGGAATGTTAAATCATATCCTTCGCCTTCTAATTAAATGTTGTAATCAAAATTCCCTAGTGGTTTACCCTTATTTCCTTTAGCGCTGTTACCAAATCCGACTAGGTGGAAATTCGAGTTGACCATCGTCGTTTAGATTCGTTTATGCCGGGGTTTGGTTATTTTACTCCGAATTGAGCCTCCAATCTTATAGTTTTTATAAGTTTTATCCCGGTAAAGTCCCAAATTTATGGAATTTATTATTTCTATCCCGAGAGAGTCTCGCAATTTATTCACTAAATCCTTCCACTCACAATTAAAAGTCGGAGGTTTACATTTAAACAAAGTAATTAAAGGAATTACAGTACGTTTATATACAGCCGAATTTAACAAACCCACTGGGTTTCAAATGTCAATTCCTTTGCGTATACGCCAAATAAATCCTTATTAAGAAGGCCTTATATTTAGCTGAATTCATGTATAAAGTTTATTTACAATGCGAAATCATTTTAATAAAATGAAATGGATAATGAAAAAATAAATGGTCTGTTCCAGAACTGCAAGAATCTACTAATTTGTATTATTTTTATACCCTACGCCACTGTGTGGGGAGGGTATTATAAGTTGGTTTTGGCCAAAAAGTTTGTAACGCATCGAAATAATGGTCGTAGACCCATACATATATATACGAAAATGAATGTCTCGACGAGCTGAGTCGATCTGGCTATGTGTGTCCGTCCGTCCTTCCGTCTGTCCGTATGTCCATCCTTGTAATCACACTACAGGTCGATTGATCGGATCGTCACCAAATTTTGGGTGTTGATGAGGGTACCGGAGGGGAAGAAGCCTATTGATTTTGGTGATGGTCGGATAATATTCAGGTGTCGGAATGGCCAAAAACCTTATCTGGAGAAAAAGTTAACGTTTTATTTCAAAGCGAATATCTCCGCATCTATAAAGGGTTTATCAAAAGCAAAACCTGCTAATGAATGTAGAAATGTTGTCGTTGTCGTAGGTGGTCCAACAACGAAGATATCGCAATAGTCGCTGATACAACCCAACTTTTCAATTTTGCGATTTTAATTATAATGACGAATATCACAGCTTTGATTGGGGAGCTTCCAAAAGCAAAGCCTGACTATGAAATTAGAATATCTCACCTTTACAATGATGCAAAGCAAGTTGGCGTAGGTGGCCAAATAACGGAGATATGGCAATAGTCGGTAATACATCCCATTTTTACATTTTTTCGAAATCGCGCTATAGGTCGCAATTTTGTTCGGATCGTCACGAAATTTTTGGGGTTAATGGGGGTCCCACAGAGGAAGAAGCCTATTGATGTTGATGATGGTCGGATAATATTCAGGGGTTGGAATGGCCAAAAACTTACTTGGAGAAAAGGTCAACGTTTTATTTCAAAGCCAACATCTCTGTTTCTTAAAGAGGTATATCAAAAGCAAAACCTGGCAAGGAAAGTAGAAAATATCACCGCTATAACGATGTAAAGTATGTTGTCGTAGGTGGTCAAACAACACAGATATCACAATAGTCGGTAATGCATCCCATTTTCCGATTTCCTTGTAATCACGCTACAGGTCGCAATTTTGATCGGATCGTCACGAATTTTTGGGAGTTGATGCCGGTCCCACAGAGGAAGAAGTCTTTTACGTTTGGTGATGGTCGGATAATATTCATGAGTGAATAAGCAAAAAGCTTATGTGGAGAAAAGTCAACGTTTTTTTTCTTATGCGAATATCTCCGCTTCTGGTAGGAGTATTCCAAAATGAAAGCACGTCAATGGAAGAAGAAAGAACCTGCTTTATATTGATGTAAAGTATGTTGACGTAAGTGGGTAAACAACCGAGATACCGCAAAAGTCTGTAATAAATCCAATTGTTCCATGTTTTTATAATCACGCTACAGGTTGGAATTTTGGCCCCACAGAGGAAGAAGCCTTTTGATTTTGGTGATAGTCGGATAATATTTAGGGGTCGGAATGGGAAAAAAAACTCATGTGGAGAAAAATTCAAAGTTATATTCTTTGTCAGTATATCGGCTTCCAGTAGGGATATTCCAATTTACAACCGATTTGTTTCGCCTTTGTCTTAAAATATTTATATTTATCCAAGGAAGGTTCTTTTTTGAAACAGCTAAAATTTTAGATGAAAATCGTCTTCTTTTTACATACATAAAAATTAATGTTTGTATGTTACGTATAGACTGAAAAACGAATAAACCGATTTTCATGACATTTTCAAAGAAAATACAGGGATGCCTCCTGGGGCTGGATTCTTTTTCTATGAAAATTTGAAATGAAAAATATTTCCTTTATAATTTTTTTCATTTGACAGTTTTTTCCTTTATAAATATTTTCATTTCACATTATCATAGAAACAGAATTGAGCCCCTGCACTATAGGTAATTTGGACAGGTTTTTAGGCAAAAAGTCGATTTTTGCACTTTTAATAAGGCGGGTTTTCTAATTTGATTCGAAGAAAGAACATTTCAAATTCTATGGATGTGCAATTTGTTTCCAAAAATATTCAAAAATCGCGGTATAATTCCAAGTTAAAATCAAAATTTCGAAGACAATATAAAAAATGTTAAAAAAAGATTAAAACTCAGAGAATAATTTAATCGCCATTTGTAAGAGTTTGGTTTTGGTTTGGATTAATGGTGGTGGTGTGTACTTTCTCTTTTAAGAAATAATGTTCTTCAAAATGTTTGTTGCCGCAGATAAAATCGTCATATAGGATACAACCTAAGAATTATTTTGTTTACAAAATTATAGTTATATATTATAGACTTTTACAAAATTGTCCAAATTTGTCTGAAATTCTGCCAACGGAAATATCTTCAGCAAAGGGTTCTGAATCAACTACATAATTACCAAGGTGCGATTTTTTGCGTTTTTTGAGTTATATCACTTTTTTTTTTTGTTTGGTGAAGGAAATATTAAACACATAAAAGCATCCTTTTTGGGCTAAAAAGACATTTTCTTTAAAGAAATATTCACCATGTTTTCTAAAAATGTACAGATGTGTTGTGGTCAACATTTTTGTTAATTATAGCCGTAATACGTTCTAACTAGGGATCATGATTGGGTGATTTATTTGGTCCTTTTAAAAAAATAATATCCCAGCAAAATAAATTGGAAGTAGTGCAATGTGGACTAGTTCTGTCACGGCATGTTTTGATGCAGTTCAAACGGAGTCGTGAAAAAGGCACTCCAGTCCTCACATTTTAACTGCATTTGGATGCAATCCAAAGAATCACATCCACTTGTCACATTTTAACAACATCCGGATGCAGTTCAGCGGAGTCGTGAAAAAGGCACTCCAATTCCTCACAATTTAACAGCATCCGGATGCAGTCCAAACGGAGTCGTGAAAAAGGCACTCCGTTCGCTACATATTATTAGCAGTTGTTAGAGATCCCTACATGTACATAAATCAGTTTGTACATCTCTACAGGCAGCGACATAAATTTTCCAATAAGAGATAAGCGTGTTAACATTTTCAAACATTTGTCAATTCAAACTAAATAATATTTCATTTGTGAACATTTTTCCGGTAACTCAAGAGAAGAAAATTTCCGAATGGAGTGCTGTTGGAGTACATGTCGAAATCTTAACTGGTGATGGGAAGACAACCCATTTAGCAAATGAAACAAAAACTGTTCAGCTTGGAAAAAATGGAGAGCGGAAACACGCATGTTTGCGATTGAATTTAATGGAGAATTTTCATAATTTGTGTTAATGTAATAAAGTTCTTAATATTTTTGTTTTACACAAATAATGCATTTTATTTGTTCTGGCATATTTTGTAATGGCTTGCACAATTTCCGCAGAATGCCTCCTATTCTACCCCAAAGGGTTAGTTAAAATGCAATGCCAAAGGGTCAGTTAAAATGCAGTGCCAGAGGGTCAGTTAAAATGCAGTGCAATGGAGTGCCTCTTTCCGTAGTCACGCTCTTGTAAAAATCATGAGTGAAAATGCATAATTTGATGCACTTCCAGATCACTTGTACATATCATTTAACTGCCTCTTTGGAGGCAAACTTTTTGCTGGGATTTATAAAGATCTCTGCGCGAATCAATATTTTAAAGATATCAATGTTTATAAAAATCTTTTAGCGGATCAGTATTTTAGTTCACTATAACCGTTTTTCTTTTGTTTTAACCGCATTCATTGGATTGGAACGAATAAAATAGGTAAAAGAATATAAGGTAGGAACAAGAAAATTTGTTCGTTATATCCGGCGTTCGTTATAAACGTGTTCATCTGCAAAATTCTTATTAAAGCTAACTTTTAAATATTATATGTTAAAATATTTGAAACAGTGCTTAAATTCGTCTCTATTCGCTTGTGCTTTAAAGCGTGCCTGTAAATCCTAACAAATTGTAAAAAATTCTACTCGCGGGGTAAAAATTTTTGTTCTTTATAATCGTGGTCGTTTTAATAAGTTGAATGTGCGTAAAAATTTTAAGAAAAATTCTTTGGAAACACAAAACTTTGTTCGCTATAAACGTAGTTTCTTATAACCGATGTTCGCTATATCCGAATTTTACTGTGTAATTCTTTGTTTTATCTTACTTTTGCATATAAAGCATTAAAAATGTATAAAAAGCCCATTAGACCACCGCTATTAATTTTTGCCCCAAAAACAGGCCAACTTACCTATAGTGCCCTGGTGAAAATAGAATACAGATTTCTTTTTCCAAGACCACGCTCACTTTTATACATATCGCTCATTTACTCAAAGAGTGGCATAACTAAAAAAACTAAGAGTTATCAATTTCTATTTCTACAACTTCCATTTTATCTTGTTTCAAATTTTCATGTCAATATCTCTAAAACTCAACGAGTTACAGCTCATTTACTACGAGTTGAGGATAATTCAACTAAAAGGTTTTTTGAGTTCATGAAGCACTAAAACACTTCAAATCATGCTTGATCTTGCTCAGAATATTAGCAGTGATATCTGGCTAGCTGTTTACAAAATATGGTCCAAGTAGTTTTGCTTTAGTTCTTGTGTAATAATCTTTTTAAGATGGGAGGTCAAATTTTAATCGCCAACTTAAAACGCATTTTTCTCCAAACTGGATTTTTTGAGATGTGTCAGCCTTTGAGTAAATGAGCGATATGTTATATCTACAAAACAACTAAACCTATTTTTCTGAAATTTTGAAAGAATGTACAGAGATGGCATCTATAGAAAATAGCTTACATATTTCGTTAAATTCAGAAATATGCAATATCTCTAGCAGGGACGAAGTAATGTGTGTAAATGTGAGTAAAACCTGCATGTGAGTAAAACCTTCAAATACCAAAAAATCTGGAGGTAGCGTTCTATGGGGAGTATATCAAAACGTGCACCTATACTAACCATGTACCCTATTTATTTAAAGTGCTGAGCCTTCACCACGTCCTGTTTTTTGAGCTTTATATATGCAAAACTTATGACCATATCGATTTGAGCATCAATTTTGGGTGGTTGTGTCTCCAAGGTACCCTAGGACTTATTTGGTGCCAAATTACTAGGCCGCCCACTTTTTCAAAACTTATAAACGCATTGGTTTGCAAAATGATTTGCGAGACAAGTGGTTGTTTCCCCGATCAAATGTTCTTATATGTTATATTATACATTTCAATTTTCTATAATAGATTTTTAAAACTGACGAACCGATTTCCATGGAATTTTCTGGCATAGGCATACATTTCATAGGTGGCACGGTACCTCCTATATTAAAAAAATAGAATGATATATTTACAATTTGTCTTAAATGGTGAGGTCAAACGCTACAAAAAGCATCAGCAATGAAAAAGCGGAAAAGTTCGACTTTAACAATTTTTCTTTCTTTCTTTATAGTTCTGATAATTTGATTTTCGGTATTCATTCGCCTCAGTACTTCATTATTTGAGATGTGATTTGTCCAGGATATCTTTAAGATCCGTCGGTATATCCAAATCTCAAACGAGTGCAGTCTTCTCTTGTCTGCTGCTTTAAGTGTCCATGTTTCTGCCGAGTATAATAGTACTGACCATATGTAGCATTTTACAAATCGTTTTTTTTTTTTTTTTTTTGTTTCCAGAGTTATGTCATGGCTCGTTAATATTTTTCTAAATTTATAAAAAGAGTTTCTTGCCATTTCAATTCGACATGTTATTTCCTTTGATGGATCCCAGTTTTCATTAATTTGAACTCCGAGATATTTGAATGTTGAGACTCTTTCTATTTGAGTACCATTAATGCTTAAAGGAGTGTTGGATTCGACGCCTCTTCTACTTATAATCATGAACTTTGTCTTTTTTTATATTAATTTTTAAGGAATATGACGTACTGGCGTGTTCAAGAACATCTATTAGTTTTTGTAGTCCTGCGAGGCTGCTTGCAATTAGGGTGGTGTCGTCGGTATAACGAATATTGTTTATAATTGTGTTGTTTATTCTTATTCCGATATTTTTCCCACATATTGACTCCTCAAATATTTTTTGGGAGTACAGATTAAACAGAAGGGGCGATAATATGCACCCCTGCCTTACACCTTTTGAAATTGGAACATTTCCAGTAATTTCACCATCTACTTGAATGTTTGCGCTCTTTTGCCAGTATAGGTTTCTGATGCATTTTATGTCGCTATCCTCTAACCCAATTGAAATCAAAATTTCCATTAATTTGTGGTGGTTGACCGTATCGAATGCCTTCTCGTAGTCGACAAAACATATATATACATCTTTTTGTAGATCGCGGCAATTTTGTACAAGTACATTCAAACTTCAAACTTCCTTGAAGCCAAATTGCGATTTTCCCATGTGTGCTTCGCATATTGGGTATATGCGCTTATGTATTATCTTTAAGAATATTTTAAGGGCATGACTCATAAGGCTTATTAATCGATAATCTCCGCACGTCTTCGCATTATTTTTCTTGGGAATCATAATAAAAGTAGATTTCAGCCAATCTTGAGGGTATTGTCCTGTTTCATAAATTTGGTTGAATAATTTCAACAATAGTTGTGTATTTCTTCCATCTTACTTACTTGTTTAGTTGGCCCATTACAGAACATTTGTTCCATAGACCGAACTAAGAAAAGATCTCCATTCCCCTCTGTTTTTCGCTTGACTTTTTGGATTACCGCGCCTTTTCATTTCTTCATCCACTTGTATGCTCCATCGAAGCTTAGGCCTGCCGATTATGCGTGCAACGCCATGTGGCATGTATTCATACGCCTTTTTAGCGGGTTCATCATCGCTCATTCTCATGATATGGCCTAGCCAACGCAATCGTTGCATCTCGATACGTTTAACTATATTCATGTCTTTGTATAGCTTATATAGCTCGTGGTTCATACGACGTCGATATTCACCGTCAACGCAAATCGGCCCGTAGATCTTTCGAAGAATTTTCCTCTCAAACACACCAAGCACTGCCTTATCTGCTTGCGCAAGTACCCATGCTTCAGAGCCATACATTAGCACGGGTAGTATCAGCGTTTTGTATAGTGTTATTTTTGTTTGACGATATGTGGCTTTGTTTTTAAATTGCTTACTTAGACCATCGTAGCATCTGTTGGCCAATACAATTCTTCTTCTTATTTCACAACTGATGTTGTTTGTTGTGTTTATGGCAGTGTCGAGGTAGACGAAGTCTTTAACTACCTCAAAATTGTAGGAACCAACTTCAATAGTTGGTCCGATCTCAATGGACGCGCGTCGACACCATCAATTTGGTCTTTTCGCCGTTTACCGCCAGACCCACTTTCGCAGATTCTGCTTCGACCTTCCTAAAGGTATCTGTTACTTCCTTTACTGATCGTCCCATGATGTCTATGTCATCAGCATAGGCAAGTAACATGTGGCTATTGGTGTAAATTGTGCCATTTCTTTTGACATTTGCATCTCGTATTACCTTTTCCAGCAAAATGTTGAAAAGATCACAAGAAAGGCTGTCTCCTTGTCTGAAACCTCGTTTGGTACAAAATTCTTCGGAGAGGTTCTTTCCAATTTTAACTGAGGACCTAGTATCAGTTAAAGTCATCTTACAAAGCCGGATGAGCTTTACTGGGATACCAAATTCAGACATTGCGTGGAATACCTTTGATCGGAGGGGACTGTCGAATGCTGCTTTATAATCGACAAAAAGGTGAAATGTGTCGATCTGCATCTCTTGGGTTTTCTCTAGGATTTGCCGCAGGGTTGCATACACCTTATCAGCGCGTCGCCTCCGGTTTTAAACAGCTCGGCTGGTAAGCCATCGGCTCCTGCTGCTTTATTATTCTTCAGCCGGTTGATTGCTGTTTTTACCTCATCTTGGCCGGGCGGTATACATTCTATACCATCTTCTGGGATTGGATCTGTGGTATCATCGTTTTCGCTACTATTGGATACCAACAGGTTGGAGAAATGTTCCTTCCATATCCTGAGCACGCTATCTGTATCTGTTACCAGATTACCTTGCTGGTCTCTACAGGAGGATGTGCCTGTACCAAAGCCATCTGTTTGATGTTTCACTCTTTAGTAGAATTTTCGGACTTCATTCTGGCTCCTGTACATCTCGATTTTTTCACACTCCCGCTTTTCCATTTCTCTCTTTTATGGAAAAGCGGAAAAGACGTGCTTTATTTGCAACGTTTAGACGGGTACGTACCTTTGCTGCAACAAGGTAGTGGTCCGAATCAATGTTTGCGCCTCGGAACGATCGTACATCCAACACGCTGGATGAATGTCTTCCATCTATTACAACATGATCAATTTGATTACTTGTTCTTTGATCTGGTGACAGCCAGGTGCCCTTATGAATATCGAGATGATTAAATCTGGTACTGCTAACTACCATGTTTTTTGCAGCTGCAAAGTCTATCAGCCTCATACCATTGTCAGATGTTTCACTGTGGAGACTGAATTTCCCGACTGTTGGGCCAAAGATATTCTCCTTTCGTAAAATATATCTTTGGTCTGTTCGTCCTTTTCTTCAGTGGGAGCATGAGCGCAAATAAAGCTGACGTTGAAGAATTTAGCTTTTATTCGAATTGCAGCAAGTCTTTCATTCACTGGGGTGAAGCTGGATACCAGATGTTTTAGTCTCCGACTAACTACGAATCCGCAACCAAACTCATGCTTTACGTCGTGGCAGCTATAATACAGTGCGTCACCTTTAAGTGTTGTTGTGACGCCTTTCCCAGTCCATCGTATTTCCTGTATGGCAGTAATATCGGCCTTGTACTTTTCAAGTACGTCTGCCAATGCGAAGACTGCACCTTCTCTATAAAGAGTGCGAACATTCCAGGTGCAGATTCGCAGATCATGGTCCTTAAAACGTTTGCGGGGTTCGTCAACTTTAAAGGGGTTTGTTTTTCTTTTCTTTCGTTTTTATACCCTCAGCCTTTAGGCTAAGGAGGGTATATACACTTTGATACGATGAAAATGTGCCTCATCGAAATAGTGGTTTTAGACCCCAAGTATGTTTGGACGAAATGTGTTTCAGAAAATTTGGAGTCGATCTAGCCATGTCCGTCCGTCTGTCCTGCTGGCTGGAGCGCACGATAACTCTCGAACGGATGAACCGATTCGGTTCAAATTTTGGCTTTAGTAATATTTTGCCCAAACTTAGTTTAAGTTCGAAGATGAGCTACATCGGTTCACTCCTTCCTGTACCTCCCCCACAAATGTTCGAAAATGTTCGGAAAGTTTGTGCGCACGATAACTCTTGAAGGAAGGTACCGATTTGGATACTTTGTCTAGCGTAAACTTTCTACCAGAGTAATATGAGGTTCCAATATGGTCTCAATAGGTCCACTCCTTCGGGTATCTCCCACACAAAATTTCGGAAAAGTTCAGTTTAGGGCCATCTCTCGAATCCCTTTGATTTTTGTTTTAGCAACTTGTATTCACTGCCCTCCATACGACAGTACAAGTTTCATCAGGGGCAAGTCCATACTTCCTGAGAAAATAGCATGAAAGTTGCAAAAATCCCTATGACACCCTGTGAGGTGGTTGGAGCGCAAGATAACTCTCGAACGGATCAGCCGATTCGGTCCAAAATATGGCCTTAGTAATATTTTGTTCAAACATACTTTAAGTTTGAAGATAAGCAATATCAGGTACCTCCCTCACAAAAGTTCAAAAATGTTCGGAAAAATTGTTCGTACGGTAATTCTTGAAGGGAGTGGCGGAATTGGTCTATACTTTACACATCCTAATATATCTACCAGATATAGATCAGGTTCAAATATGGACTATGCTTGTCCACTCCATCCGGTACCTCCCACACAAAATTTTGGATAAGTTCACTTTAAGACCTAATATCGACTAACTTTGATTTTTGTTGAAGCAACTTGCATTCGCTGCTTCAATTACGATATTAAATGTTTTTTAGGGGCAAGTCCATACTTCTTGAGCAAACCGCCCGAAGAGTGTAAAAACCCCCTATGACACCATATGTTGTGGCTGGAGATCCACTTCCATAACGGTCAATGTCGATCCATTCCTTTGATTATCTCCTCCGCAAAACTTTTGATCTTTAATCCTAGTCAACATTTTTGTCGGTTCAAACGCCCAAATTTTTTAAAACCCCCTAAATACATACGTATTTTGGGAAAAAATTGTTTCAATATACACATGCTGAGGGTATACCTCTGTCGGCAAAGCCGACTGATACTTTTTTACTTGTTTCATAGTAGGATGTTTTTTCTAGGGGAGGGTTACTAACCCGACGCCCAAACCCAAGTTGTTAACGTTCTTATGGGTGAACGCGCGGCACATGTTAGCTCACTACCTTTAACGGGTGTTAAAGGCAGTTCCACAGGTGACACCACGTGGAGGTCAGTGTCCACTTGAGATGAAAGAGGGACCAAGATAAATCCTGGGCTTTGCCATGTTAAAGCCGGTCAAGACCGTTGCTTGGTATCATTCATCCCCTACGTCACCCAATTTCTTCCATCTAGTAATTTAAATAATTCAGATGGGACTTCATCCGGCCCGGTAGCTTTGTTGTTTTTATGGCCACATCTAATTTGCTTCCTGTAATGCGTCTTCCTCTAAAATTGGCTTCTCTATCTGTGTTATGCATTTCTGTTCTTGTGGTATCTGTGAACAGACTTCTAATATATTTTTCCCAGTGTTTCTTCTTCTCTGAAGTTTCGTAGATGGCTGTATTATTCTCATCGAAAATAAATGCAGATGATCTTTTTGAATATATTCCAGATGCCTCTTTTAACTTTTTGTTTATTTAATTGCTCATTTTTTGCGGCCCGAATTGCAACTTTTATTTCTTGGTTAATTTCCCAATATTTTTCATAATTTGAGTTCTTATATTGGCTCCTTTCTATGCGAAGTGCGCGTATCTCGTCCGTCATCCATGTGTCTTCTCTTTTAGCTGTTGTGGTTCCAAGGATATTGTTGGTTATGGTATTCACGGAATTTTTTACATTGTTCCATAGATTTTCGACATCTTCTCCATCAATATTGCATAGTTCTGCATTAAGGTGATCTTTCATGGATTGTTTAGTCGAAGGACAATTTAATTTTTGAATATTAATTTTTCGCTTTGGTGTTTTCTTTCGGATGGTAGTTAGCTTTATCTGTAGTTTGCATAACAGAAGATTATGGTCCGAGGGAACATCTGCTCCTGGGTACGTAGAACATTTATTTATGCAGGAGGAATATCGCTTATTTATTAAAATGTAGTCGATTTGGTTTCTAACAATATTTCTGTTATTGTCTTGTGGCGATTTCCAGGTGTAAAGTCATCTTGGGTGGAGGCGAAACATAGTATTCCCAATCTTAAAACGGTGTTCTTGGCAAAATTGTATCAGTCGTTCTCCTCTTTCTTTCCGATGTCCTAGTCTAAATTTTCCTGTGATTCCTGTTGTTTCTTTTTGCCAACTTTAGCATTAAAATCTCCTTGGATTATGGTAATGTCGTGTGGTTTTGTCATCTTTAATAAATTTTAAACGTCGCAATAAAACTGTTCCAATTCGTCGTTATCGCTATCGTATGTTGGCGCATATACTTGAATTATGTTCATGTTTATAGGTTTTGCGGATATATTTACCATCATCGCCCTATCAGAAATTGGAACATATCCAGCAACACAGGCCGCTATGTTGCTTTTTACTATTATAGCGACACCCTTTCTGTGAATTCCTTCTCTGTTTCCGGAATGGTAAATTTTTGCGTTCTGGGAAACAAATTCCGCATCATCCGTCCACCACGTTTCACTGATACCCAGGATGTCAATTTGTAGTCTTTCCATTTCGCTTATGGTCTTGTCTAGTTTCCCAAGCTCAGAAAGGCTTCTCACATTCCAGGTTCCTATCTTAAGTTTGATTTTGGTTTTACCTCCGGGGATTCTTAGCACCCTCCGATTGCCGGAGACTGAGGGCCGTAGGTTATTTTCTGTATTCATTGTAAATGTATGATTTTCTAGGACTTATTTTTCAGTGGTTTGCCGGGGCCTTCTGAAGGGTTTAGAGTATTCCGTCTCCATATTCAGCCTCTACTCCTGGAGTTCAGACGCTACTACGTCTCCACATTGCCTCCGTGGGTAGATATGGAATATTTTTATTTCGTGTCATATGACATTTACATATAGTGTAAACTACCCCTAAGACAAATAAACCACAAACAACATTCACCTTTTATAAATTTTCTTAGGTTTTACAGACTGTACGTTTCCCGGCGTTTACAACTGCCAGCAAATTTGTATATTTCCTTTGTGTTCCTTAAATAAAAGTTCGACAGGGAGTTATATCGGACGATATGTAATGGAAACACTTAGCGTGTGATATTTGTATATTATTACCGTTCTTGGTTTGACGTGGTTTGTTGCATTTGAGACAAATGAATTTGGTCCTTTGACTACAATAAGCACATCATCTTTGGGTTGGATTGAAGTCAAACATGTGATATTTTATTCGTAACGAGTATTATCGAGTTAACATACAGTGACTGTCATTGAAAATGATGCAACCTGAAATAAAAATGTAAACGCTGATAACTTGGAAACGAGTTGAGATTTTTTAACAATTCAAAAAACAATTTTGTTGGCTGAAAAGTGTTCTTTAAGATGGCATAAAATTAATTACAATCATGCCAAAATTACGTCAGGAACATCACTTTTCTATCGGAATCAATGACAAAACTACTGAAAATGATAGGCAACCAATTATTCCACCATTCTGATTACTTAAATGGCATAAAAAGCGAAAAATTTGGAAATTCTTAATCGATTTTTTTGGTGCATAATTTTCAGTGCTCAATTTAAAATATCCATTTTTTCCTGTAAAATTAAAGTATAACGATACTGTAAACGGAAAATTTTTTATGCCATCTTAAAGACAACTTTTCAGCTTACAAAATTATTTTTTGAATTGTTAAAAAATCTCAATTCGTTTCCAAGCTTTCAGCGTTTACATGTTTAATTTCAGATTACATCATTTTCAATTATAGTCACAATATATTGCAATGAACCTCTGGAGAAAGGCAATCCATATCTTTCCAAACATTATGTGGCTATATACCAGCGACAAGTTAGTAGGTTAGTAAAAATTGGATAATATTTCATTGATATCCATGCATTTACCACAGAAATGTCCAGAAAATTTGCGAAATTGCACCACCATTTCCGTTGTCACATTCGTGTCCTGTAAGCAGCCAATAGGTCCATCATATAAACCGACTTCTGTGGGAATATATAGAAAATCCTGACGTCAATAAAAGCATTAATTTCGTATAGGGATACGTAAAATCGATTTCGGTTAATCGATTAATCGGTTATTAGCCGTAATATTTCCAAAAGTCGTAGTCGACTATTGAATGTGCGAAAACCGGATAATCGATTATTCTTAATCGACTTTCGGAAGACGGAGTCAACTATTATTCGTAGTCAACCATTAGTCGTAGTCTATTATTATTCGTAGTCGACTATTAATCGTGGTCGACTATTAGTCGTAGTTGACTATTGGGCGTGCTAAAACCGCATAATCAATGGTACTTTTTAATACGTATGTATAACCATCACGGATCCCATCAACGTAAATGGTCGATTATAATCGGTTTTCGGCGGTTAACGATTAATCGAAAGTCGACTTTTTGAACACTCTCAAATAATCGACTAACCGAAAATCGAGTTTTAAGTTTTTCACAAAAACCGAAAGATCGAAATCCCTAATTTCGTGCATACCCACTTTTAACTTATCATATTTCTGAAGAGCATATACTTTAGATTTTACAACAACATGTCTAATGTCTTCCGTAAAAATAGTTCAAAGAATTTTTTTTGTTCTTTGTGGATTGCGCTTACTGGGTGGGGTCGATATCCATCCCCTTTCAATTCGGTAATATGGATCTACTATACTCCAATTTTTTCTCTTCGACTTTGAGTATCCGCTTTATTATTCCGGAAACGTTTTGAACCGGCTTCAAACTGTCATTTATATACAACATATCATATTTATGGGTCGATTCCGTATTGCGACATGAATCGTGTTGCGTTGCCAGATGCAATTTTTAAATTACGTATGGCAATGTATAATTTTCTTGGGGGACGAACAAGGTTATTGGACCCGAAAATCCGAGTACAAAACTCCGGTTAGATCCGGCTCTACCGATCTAAAAAGTGGTCATGGGATTACTTCCAGGTATTCAAGTGATATAGCCCAAAAAGCAATTTATGGACCCGGGTTTTTCCAAAAAACCCTCAAAAAGTCAAAAATGGGCCCATTATGGGTGCCGGCTTAATGTATATCAGATTAACCTTTCCAACGGGTAAAAGGATCCGTCCCCTCTGGAAAAAAATTTCAAAAAAAAAATCGGAGAGTTTTTACTAAACTAGAGTTAAGCCGAAAAAATGGAAGCCCACCCAAACGTAGCTCGTGGAGTCAGACTTTTTGGCGAAACTAAAGCCACTTTTGATGAGATGTGGAAGGATGTTGCGGAGGAATTAAATAGTTGTAGATGAATGGCATAGAGTGTGGACCCATTTTAAATCCAAACTAAAGAAAAAAATTCTCAAAATAAGAAGAACATTACAACTACAGGAGGTGAACCATCACAAGAAGTATCTTTGCGTCAATGGAGCAAGCGGTAGCAGACATTCTGCAAATTAATATGGTTTCCAATCCTGCATGTGCGATCTACGGAATTGAAGAGATATGGCGAACATCTTCGTGTGGTCCCATTATACATATGTACGGGTGTTTCGTCAATGCATCCGACAACACGCTTTTCCTCTTCTGTTAATTTGGAAACAATCCAAATGTTAGAAAGTTTTTCCTCCATTAAATCCAGATCTTCGCTTCATACCTTTGACAATGTGGGTTGAGCCATCCCAAGGTTAAAGTCATTGCCATGGGATTTTTGAAAGCTTTCTTCCCCCAAAAAACCCTAAAGCAGCACACACTTCAAGGAGTGGTTGTATTGCTGTTGATCTGTGGATTTTTTTAAACTCATTTTTTAATGCCTATACTATATAAATAACAGCGTCATTTGGAAGCGCGAAAATAGGCTTTAAACTTAAAATATTGACACTTATTTTGATGAATGCTGGAAACCAAACATAATCAAAATACTGTAGTGGTATTCTCTAACAAATTTTTTGGTTACCGACAAAAATCGGTAAAATTAAAATGCAAAAAAAAAATTAATGAAAAGTATGAATATAAGTTGCCAACATAGTTGCTATCGGTAGGACTTAGCTACAAATTTATTTTGGTTGCTAACTTACCGACTAGTTTCCTTAATTTTCGAAATTGCAAGCATTTTAATTTTACCGATTGTTGTCGGTAACCAAAAAATGCGTTAGGGAATCCCACTACTTACTGATGGCATTCGATTTATCTCTTAAGTGTCGTCTGATAGATGCTACGTTAACTATACTCTCTTCTCTATCATCAAAAAATAGTTCCACTGAGCTTATCATTTTAGAAAACTATAACTTTTATGTATAACTTGTTCTGATATTTTTTTTTTCTCATTTTTTAAATCAAAACAAAAAACTCTCCGCTACATCGCTGATAACTTGTTATCGGCGATTATTTTATATCGTTTTATGTAATACACATTTTAAATTTTGTCGCAGAGACGATTGACAACTTGATTCGACTCGTGTCTCAATACGGAATCCACCCATTATATTATATATCTGTGTCCAGTAGAGAAGTGGCTTCATGTTCATATTCACTTGCTTCGGAATCTGCGACATTTTTTCCCCCTCAGTGCGAGGAACCACAAAAATATTGGTCGCGTTTATATCACCATTCTATGCAAGTCTAATATTGTTGATACGGTCAATGTAAAAGTTAAATCATAGATTGAATAACCTGGCTGCATAGCGTTTTATCGGACGCTTTAAAAATATTATTTTTTTTCCTATTAATACAAATTAAATATCAAAGGCAGAAATCTTTTACTTGGGGAGGATACGAAATAAAAACGTGCGCAATACCAAAATGTAATGGCTTTATAAAGTTTAACTCACTTTTACTAACCTGCCAACTAATTGGTTCGATCTTTTAATATTTTTCTCATTTTTTGCAATAAACAAGCTTGAAATTTGGAGGGAATCACTTCATAATTATAAACTACTAGCAAAATACCCGCTACTTCGTATGCAGAAAAGGAATAATATACAAATAAACAATATATAAATCATGAAAAAAACTATAATTCAGAGGAAGTTACCCTATATATAGCAGTTAATTCTTGAGACATTTTTAGGCCTTTTTTCCATCTTCCAACCCAACGTCAAATTTAATACCATTTAGTACATTTCGTATTTCTCAATAAATCATCCAGCCCTCAGCCTAATTTTAGAATTTGTATGCATTTCAAAAAATCCGTATCTAAACACCAACACAATCCCTCATACAACAATTCCACCTATGTATATCCCTTCATGCAACACCAAACTGGTACCAAATTTAATACTTATAGTATGTATAAGTTTCAAAAATTACTTCCTTTTATCCAAAACTATATCCCAACCGCGATTTAGTATTTTTCGTATACATTAGTACGAATTTCCAAAACTTGCTCTCTATCTCCACTCTAAACGTCAACTGCTATGCTAATACCGGATTTCACAATTTTAGCTCTACGCCTTTACACAATAACAATTTGGAACAAATTCTGTGCCACTTAGTAATTTTCGTACACTTATTGTACGTATATCCACAACCACATCCATATCTCAACCCTACACACCAACAGCGGCTATAATATCAAATTTCCGAATTCCACCTCTATTCATAATACCATTAATACTTTTCGTATGAAAGTTCGAATTTCAATAACTATCTCCAACAGTAATTGCGAATTTCAGGATTCCACCTCTATCCGTCCATCCAAATCTAAATTGTACCAAATTTAGTAGCATTTAGTACTATTCGTACCCATAAGTACGAATTTCCAAAACTTCCTCAATCCCACACTCCAACAGTAACCTTAACTCGAAATTTCAGGATTCCAGCTCTTTTCGTTCACCCAAATATAAATTGTACGAAATTTAGTACCATTTAGTATTTTCCGTACCCATAAATAAGAATTTCAAAAACTACCTCAATGCTACACTCCATAGGTAATCTTAATTACAGATTTCAGGATTCCAGCTCTATCTGTTCACCCAAATCCAAAATGTACCAAAATTAGTACCATTTAGTACTTTCCGTACCTATAAGTACGAATTTCCATAACTATCTTAATCCTACACTCCATAAGTAATCTTAATTCCAAATTACAGTATTACAGCTCTATCCGTCCACCTAAATTTAAATTGTACCAAATTTAGTACCATTTAGTATTTTCCGTACCCATAAGCACGAATTTCCAAAGCTACCTCAATGCTACACTCCATAAGTAGTCTTAATTACAGATTTCAGGATTCCAGCTCTATCTGTTCACCCAAATCCAAAATGTACCAAAATTAGTACCATTTAGTACTTTCCGTACCTATAAGTACGAATTTCCATAACTACCTCAATCCTACACTCCATAAGTAATCTCAATTCCAAATTACAGTATTCCAGCTCTATCCGTCCACCTAAATTTAAATTGTACCAAATTTAGTACCATTTACTACTTTCCGTACCTATAAGTACGAATTTCCATAACTACCTCAATCCTACACTCCATAAGTAATCTTACTTCCAAATTTCGGGATCCCAGCTCTATTCGTTCCCCCAATTCCAAATTGTACCAAATTTAGTACTTTCCGTACCCATAAGTACGAACTTCCAAAACTTCCTCAATCATACACTTCAACTGTTATCTTAATTCCAAATTTCAGCACTCCAGCTCTATCCGTTCAATCAAATCCAAATTGCGTACCATTTAGTACTTTTCGTTCCCCCTAAGTACGAATTTCCAAAACTTGCTCAATCCTACACCCCAATAGTAATGTTAAATCAAAATTTCAGTATTTCAGCTCTATCCGTTCAACAAAATTTATATTGTACCAAATTTAGTACCATTTAGTACTTTCCGTACCCAAAAGTACGAATTTCCAACATTAACTCAATCCGACACTCCAAAAGTAATTAAATTCCAAATTTCAGGATTCCAGTTCTATCCGTTCACACATATCCAATTTGTACCAAATTTAGTACCGTTTACTACTTTTCGTACCCATAAGTAAGAATTTCTAAAACTACCTCAATCCTTCACTCCATCAGTAATCTTAATTCAAAATTTCAGGTTTTCATGTCTATCTAAATCCAAATTGTACCAAATTTGGTACCATTTAATACTTTTCGTACACATAAGTACGAACTTCCAAAACTACCCCCATATCTCAATCGTACACTTCAATCTAAATTCCAAATTTCAGGTTTTCAGCTCTATCCGTTCACATAAATCCAAATTGTACCAAATTTAGTACCATTTAGTACTTCTCGTATACATAAGTACGAACTTCCAAAATCATTTCCTTATATCAACACTACTTCCCAACCTTGATTCCCATACCAAATATGAAGATTGTAGCTATATCCGCTCAAAATATACAATTGGTACCAAATTTAGTAACTTTTCGTACACTTATAGGTCGAATTTCCAAAAACCCTATGGTACATCTTTCTAACCCTCCATCAGTTACCCTCATTCCAAATTTCAGAATTCTAGCTCTTCCCGTTTGCCTAATACAAAGGGTACCATATTTAGTGCCTTTTAGTACTTTTCGTACCCTTCTAAGTCGAATTTCCAAAAACCCAGCCTTATCTCACCCCTACACACCGACAGCAACCCACATCAAAATTTCAGCTTTCTAGCTTTAGCGGTTTCGTCTGGGCGATGATATGTCAGTCACTCACTCAGTCACTCACTCACTCACTCACTAAGCTCTTTTATATATATAGATTATTTATTATTTATGATTTATTATTTACTATTTATTATAATTTCCGGATTCCAGCGCCATCTCTCCATCCAAATGCAATTTATACCAAATTTAGTATTTTCCGTACTTAAAAGTACGAATTTCAGAATTACCTCAATCCTACACTTCAAAAGTAGTTTTAATTCCAAATTTCAGTATTCCATCTCTATGCGTTCACTCACATCCAAATTGTACCAAATTTAGTACTTTTCGTACCCATAAGTAAGAATTTCCAAAACTTCCTCAATCATACACTCCAACAGTAACCATAATTCGAAATTTCAGGATTCCAACTCTATCCGTTCACCCAAATATAAATTGTACCAAATTTAGTACATTTAGTACTTTCCGTACCCATAAGTATGAATTTCCAAAACTATCTTAATCCTACACTCCATAAGTAACCTTAATTCCAAATTTCAGGATTCCAACTCTATCCGTTCAACTAAATTTAAATTGTACCAAATTTAGTACCATTTAGTATTTTCCGTACCCATAAGTATAAATTTCCAAGACTAACTTAATCCTACACTCCAAAAGTAATTAAATTCCAAATTTCAGAATTCCAGCTCTATCCGTTCACCCAAATCCAATTTGTACCAAATTTAGTACCGTTTACTACTTTTTGTACCCATAAGTAAGAATTTCCAAAACTACCTCAATCTTTTACTCCATCAGTAATCTTAATTCCAAATTTCAGGTTTCCGTGTCTATCTAAATCCAAATTGTACCAAATTTGGTACTATTTAGTACTTTTCGTACACATAAGTATGAATTTCCAAAAGTACACCCATATCTCAATCGTACGCTTCAACGGTAATCTAAATTCCAAGTTTCAGGTTTTCAGCTCTATCCGTTCACCCAAATCCAAATTGTACCAAATTTAGTACCATTTAGTACTACTCGTACACATTAGTACGAACTTCCAAAATCATTTCCTTATATCAACACCACTTCCCAACCTTGATTCCCATAACAAATATGAAGATTGTAGCTATATCCGCTCAAAATATATAATTGGTACCAAATTTAGTAACTTTTCGTACACTTATAGGTCGAATTTCCAAAAACCCTATGGTACATCTTTCTAACTCTCCATCAGTTACCCTCATTCCAAATTTCAGAATTCTAGCTCTTCCCGTTTGCCTAATACAAAGGGTACCATATTTAGTACCTTTTAGTACTTTTCGTACCCTTCTAGGTCGAATTTCCAAAAACCCAGCCTTATCTCACCCCTACACACCGACAGCAACCCACAGTCCAAATTTCAGCTTTCTAGCTTCAGCGGTTTCGTCCGGGCGATGATATGTCAGTCACTCACTCACTCACTCACTAAGCTCTTTTATATATATAGATGATATCGAGCCCTTCCCGCGAAAAAGATGTAAGCGACATTTTTTCGATTTTCGTTTTTTTACGGAAATCTATGAAGAATATTCCAACACACCATCTCCCAAATTTTTAGAACTCAGCTATGTACCGTTACGAAATTAGAGCAAAAACAATTATGATGTAAGCGCCATTTTTGCTTTTTGTGTACATTTGTTTGTGACAGCGAATTGTCGCTTACATCAAATTGCACATTTACATACCATGTCGTTATTCAACTATATTACAAGAAATACGTTTTAATCTTATAATTCTTCGAATAAATACTTGCTATATAATTAGTGTGCTTTGTTTTTAAATTGTAGATAAGAATTACTCTAAAAATGATTTGTTTCAAATAATTTTTTTATGTAACCGCCACTTCTCAAAGTAAAAGCCTGATTGCGTGACAGCAAAAAGATGTAAGCGACACAAACTACCGTTATATTGAAGATATTCCACAATTTTTTTATTTTTTCAGTAAATAGGATTTAATAACAGAACTATACCAAATTTGAATAAACAATTTTGGTTATATCAAAAGTTATTCAATAAAAACCGTCTCCTGTAAAATTAGATTTTGTCGCTTACACCTTTTTCGCGGGAAGGGCTCGATATGTTGTCAATCATCCCAAAGTTTTTTTTTTCTGAAATGAGGCATTCACTGAACATATTGGTCGATGGTGCACTGATTCCGACCACTAACTACCCCAAAATACTGGGTGTAACGTTCGATAGCATGTTTAAGTCGTCCGCGCATGCCACAGCTATTTGCGATAAGATCAGTAGTAGGAACAAGCACTTGGGGAGCTGTCAAAGAAACCTTGTTGACCACCTACAATGCAATAGGCCGGTCTGTGGTAAGCTATGCGGCGCCAGCGTGGTCTGCAAAGGTTAGCACTACGCAGTGGAAGAAGATTCAAACCTGCCAGAATGCTGCCCTGAGGACTGCAACAGGGTGCCTCCTCATGACACCAGTGGACTATCTTCATGAGGAGACGAAGATTTTACCGGTGCGTCAACACAATAAGATGTTGTCGATGCAGTACCTGCTTGGGTGTTATCGCAGTGAGCATCCCTGTCACGATTTAATGGACAGGCTTACTCCACCCACGCACGTCAGGAGAGATCGTCATGATCTAGAGAGAGAGAGGTCCAAAGGTATAAAAGAGAACCTTTAGACAAACGAACTTATCAGGCAGTCTTGGATAGCATTCACACTGACATGGTTGCGCAGGCAGTACAGAGATACAGTGTGAATGCCGTACTTGGAGACCACCCCCATCCATCGCAGCAGAAGAACGCGCCAGCTGCCAAGGCACCTGTCCTTATGGACGCAATCAGTCCAGGTTGCAGATTTATTGAATCTTGAATTCTTCGATACAGAGGAACCTGGTAACTGCAATAATACACGAACACATTTGCGTTGCTACAACAACAACCAATTCCTGCACTGAAAAAATAAACATATGCAGTCAGATTTTTGCTGTTAATTGATTCTCTTTTTATTTTTTACAATTTTTACTTTGAAACAAAGTTTTCAATATTAGAAAATCTAAATACTGATGCCAACTAATTAGCAGAAAATTATACATTAACGGAAAAAAGGAAACAGTAAAGCAAGCAACCATTCTCACTTCATGTATGTTTTGTAGCTTTGGAATACAACCCACACAAGGCAATTCTAGAATAAACTAATCGTAAACATATACTTTAACTAAGACAAAATTAAATGTACATATAAACTAAAATTAATATTACGGCAAAATTACTGATCTATCATCATTTCTTGTATTTGTTTGTTTTGTATTAATAATTGTACATACTAATATTATAAATATTATTTTGCATATGTGACAGGTAAATTATAAAAAGTTTTCTCTTTATAAGTATATAAAGTCATTGTTGAGAAGCAAGAACATTTTTAGTTTTTGTTGTTTAGAAAAGGAGAGAGAGTTTAAGTTGTTTTATTCATTTTTGGTTGGAAAAGCTAAAAATTGCATCTAGTCTATTTTAACATTGGAATAAATTTTACGTACAAAAACACTTGTGCCAATGTAGCCCACTGTTCCGCATATTATACCTAAAGCACCACTGAATAACGCCATATATCCAAAATAAAATGTGGTTTGGAAAAGGCCATACATTCTGTCAAATAGAAAATAAATACATAAGAAACACTGAGAGAAATTATACAATTTCAGTTGAAACTTACTTGGTTTTGAAGAAGAAGTAATAAAATGAATAAGCATACACATATATCGAAGTTGAGGCGGCAGACATAAAACTGGTCCACTGCCATCGGTAGCCTTCGGCGTTTAACAGGAAGTAGGAGCATACAATTGTCACGCATACTGTAACAATCAGTCAGAATGGTAAAGAATGGTAAAGACCAGCAACATAAACCCGTAAACATAGTAAATGTTATAGGCCCAAAACGATGTAAATATAAAATACCTAAAAGAAATCGGGAGAGTAAAAGGAAACTGTGCAACAACCGCAGTAAAATATACTTATGACTTACATTTCGATGAAGATTGAACCAAAAGGCAAAATACCTCCCAATAAAATAATGATTGCCGGCTCCATGAACCATTTCTTTTCTGGTATAGGTCTAGGGACAGCATTAACGCGACACGGATAATCAGGCTGGGCATCCAAATTACGGCCCAACTAACGTAAGTGGTAAGATCACAAAGAAGCATATACACGTGACGGCAACCATTGTATTTTATCTCAGGAAAGTGAATGCAAATCGATGGGTTCCACCCAGTTTTGTTGGCTGTGAACATCTACAGGTCCAAACAATAAAGAAAATCCCACCGCCGAACGCTTCCATCAATGAAGGTTATGCCTCCGATTGGGAAGCCGGCGTATTCAATTATATTGCTGCGAAAAAAGTTTTTCGTCAGATGTTAAGCAGGAATCTGTACAAAAACAACCCACCACACGCATTAAGGACCAGAGAGAGGTGCTATTGAATGAAACAAAAACAAAACATATTTTCTATTTATTTGTATTTATTATTAATATTTTTATTTGTTTAAACTTTAAAACTAAATCGCATGTATGCATTATTTCGTCGAAAAGAAAAACGTATGTATGTATGTTTTGCAGTTTATGAATTTGTATGTAATTCTGTAATATCGTTTTTGTTTAATTTTATTTTTATTGAAAAATATATAAAAGACAAAGTCATTCCAATGTTGCCTTCTCCATGTACCATATACATAAGTTTATACCTATGTAATACTACCTTTCATATATTCAATAGATATAAGTTTATAGATATATAGATATAAGTTTAGATATAAGATTAGATATAAGTTTATATATGTATACATACATACATATCTAATATACAAATTGTACACTTTTATTTTAAGTTTACACCGAATAAAAAAAACACCATTCCAAAGTTTTAATTTTTTATTTATATTTGCTTATTAGTTAGCATTAGTAGCATAATGCGAACCGTCACGTTTCGCCAGTTTCGATTCTTCGCCACATTTAGATCAAAGTCTTAGTTTCCGCTTTAAAATGTCTGCAGAAGCAACAAAACTTTTTGAAACGTTGCAAGAGAGTCCTTTGCCCTTGGACAATAGTTATTAACAACAATGGAAATGAAAAGTAGTGTTTGTTGGTGTTAGAAGAAAAGAAACAATCTTTAGAGCAAAATAAAACTTTGGGGTTTCCAAAGAAAGACAAAAGTTTTATTAAGCCATTGAAAAGATGGTCTACAAATTAAGACGAACAAAATATTAGTTACATTCTCATTAAAGAAAAGAAAAAAATTGAAATAAAAAACTAAAAAAACATAACTTTAGAGCTGACATCACAATTATCTTAAGAAGAATAAAAACAAAAGAGAACATTTTTGTTGTCTTTTTACAAACAAATACAAAAATTTACAATTTACAATTTAATTTTGAGGATGTACATTTTTCACGTGATCCCTCCCTAAGCCTGAAAAAGAGAATTTAACAATAAAAAAATTAAAAAGTAAGTAAAAGTAAATAAAAGTAGACTTTGATAACTTACTCGTAGTACGCAAGGAATTCCGATTGACAAATCGTGCATCTATAAGGTTTTGTATGCGTTTTCATGTGGTTTTCTAATTGGAGGGATCGCACAAAACCTTTCCCACATTCCTTGCATTTGTACGGCTTGTTAGTGGAATGGGTCACCATGTGTCTCCTCATACTAAAGATAGATAATTCCTTGTTACACTAAAAGAAAAAACAAATATATGTAACTAGCGTGTGCCCGCTACTTCGTTAGCGAAAAGTTCACATTAATAGAAAATGGGATGCAAACAGACTTTTTATTTACCCCGTTCATATATTGAAAAATTATAAAGTAAAATATGAACAATTTTTTCAAATTACAAAATTGTTTTCCTAACATGACTAACTAATGGTACTTTTCGTACACTTATGACACGTTTCTACAACACGATTGGAATTCAAATTCGTTCGTATTAAAACAAAACACATCAACAGTGACAAACCAAATTTCAGAATCCCATATCTATCATTTTACCCTATACAAAATTTAGTGATTTTTGCAAATTATTTAAACCTAAGCACCAGTAGTGACCTTAATATCAAGATTGAAACTTTATCATTTCATCCAAGTTATACCAAATTTAGTACCATTTATTACTTTCCGTACAATTATTGTACTTATAGTTCTTAAACGACCTCATTATCTCAACATCACTTACCAAATTTCGGAATTCCAGATATATTCCATTCCACGCTTATAGTTCCAATTTTCTCCTCATATCAACCCAACGTATCACCTGTGACCTAGCTCTATCCCTTCATCTTATACCAAAATTATTCCAAATGTTTACCATTTAGCATTTTTCGTACACTAAGAGTATTAATTTACACAATTTAAGAATTCCAGAAGGACCTAATACCAAATGTTGTACAATGTATTAATTTCATATCTTTATGGTACAAATTTTCATAACCACCTCCATATCTCAACCCCAAACACTATCGTTGTATTGGGTGTACCATCATTTAGTACATTTCCTACACATAAGTACGAATTTTCAAATGACCAATTCTATCCATTCACCCAAATTCAAACTGTTCCAAATTTAATACCATTTAGTAGGAATTTCCAAAACTCCCGAACCCAAATTTCAGAATTCCAGCTCACTTCGTTCCTTCAAATCCAAATTGTACCAAATTTAGTACTTTTCGTACCCATAAGTACGAATTTCTGAAACTGCATCCACATGTCAAATATACACTACAACAGTAATCCTAATTCCAAACTTCAGGATTCCAGCTCTATCCGTTAACGCAAATCTAATTTGTAAAAAATTTAGTACCATTCAGTACTTTTCGTACACAAACCACCACCAGAATTCTAGCTCTACCCGAACCCGATACCATATTAGGTACCTTTTAGTACTTTGCGTACCTTTCGAGTAGGAATTTCTAAAAACCCAACCTTATCTGACACCCTCGGACCAAGAGGGACCTCACACAAAACTTCAAGCTTCTAACTTCAGCTGTTTGGTCTGGGCCTTGATAAATCAATCAGTCAGTAAAATGATACCAAATATAGTACCATTTAATAATTTCTGTACACATAAGAACGATTTTTCAAAACTATCGAAATCCTTCATATTCTCCCTTCCAACAGTAATCTTAGTTCAAGTTTTAAGGATTTCAGATATATCTGTTCAATCAAATCCAATTTGTACCAAATTTAGTACCCTTTAGTACTTAACGTATATATAAGTACAAATTTCTAAAACCATGTACTCCAACAGCACTATTGTACCAAATTTAGTACAATTTAGTACACATAAGTACGAATTTCGAAACCTACTTCCACATGTAAATTTTGTAGATTAATCATAATTCCAAATTTTAGGATTTCAGTATTATCCGTTGACCCAAATCCAATATGTACCAATTTTAGTACCATTTATTACTTTTCGTACAAATAAGTACGAATTTCAAAAACTCAACTACAGTTAAGTTGCTATCCATAATCGGCCCCTTAACTTAAAGTTTCTAGCTCTATCCGTTTATCCAAATGTAAATTATACCAAATTTAGTTCCAAGTAGTACATAAGTGCCAAGTAGTACAAAGCCATTATCATCGCTTCTCCCCAAACTTGATTCCCGTACCAAATTTCAATATTCTAGCTATATCTGTTCAGTATATACAATTGGTACTAAATTTGGTAACTTTTAGTACTATTCGTACACCCAAAGGTCGAATTTTCAAAAATCCTTTGATACATCCTTCTAACTCTCCATCAGTGACCCTCATTCCAAGTTTCACAATTTTAGCTCTTCCGGTTTGCCTAATACAAAGGGTACCATATTTAGTACCTTTTAGTACTTTTCGTATACATAAGAATGAATTTCCAAAACTACATCATTCCTAGACTCCAACAATAATCTTAATTCGAAATTCCTGGATCCAATCTTTATCTGTTCAACCAAACCAAATTGTACCAAATTTAGTACCATATGTACGACTTTCCAAAACTACCTCCATATCTCAAATCGACACTCCAACAGTAATCTTATTTCCAAAGTTTAGGATTCCAGCTCTATCCGTTCATCCAAATCAAATTTGTACCAAATTTAGTACAATTTAGTACTTTTCGTACACATTTTCAAAACCACCTCTTATATCAGCCCTACTTCCCTTTCTTGATTCTCATTTCAAATAGTACCAAGTTTAGTACATTTTGGTGCTTTTCGTATTTCGAATTTCTAAAAACCCTGTGGTACATCTATCCTACACTCTATTAGTGACTCTCGTTCCAAATTTCAGAATTCTAGCTCTTCACGTTTGCCTAATACAATGGGTACCATATTTAGAACCTTTTAGTAATTTTCGTACCGTTCTAGTTTGAATTTTCAAAAATCCAGCCTTATCTGACACCTTCGGACCAAAACTGTCCCTCACCCAAAATTTCAAGATTCTAGCTTCAGCCATTTGGTCTGGGCGTTGATGAATCAATCAGTCAGTCAGTGTCAATCACTTTACTCTTTTATTAATATAGATAATATATTTAATAATGTAAAAGTTGAAACTTACCACAGTGCACGTTGCACGTCCGATCTGCCGTTCTTGGCATCTTTGTTTGTTGGCATCAATAGAGTCAAGCAGCATCGGAAATGCCCTGTCTATCCCCCCTTCAGCCCCTTCCATCCCTTCAGCATCTTCCATCCCTTCAGCCCTTTCCCCTTCAGGCCCTTCCATCCTTTCAATATCTTGGACAATATTTATATAGATTTCTGATGCTACATTGTCTTCATCAGTGTCATCAGGTGAGGTGAGAGGGGGTGGTTTTGCAAGGGCTGAGGGTTTAGTTGCTGTGGTGGTTGTTGTTGTAGCCCCTGCAGGTTTTCCACGTATGTATGTTTAAGAATTAAAGAAAAGAGAAAAGAAGAGAGAAGAAAAAATAATTAAGGTTAAGACAAAGACATTTAAGTATCTGCATCCAATCCGAGGAAAATCGCTGCTTGGATTGGATGTGTCCAGAGCGATTCAGGCGTCAGTGCAGTCGGTTTTTGTGGGCACGTAAAAAGATGTCTTGTTATGTGCGGAGACTGTCCGCAATCTGGGCATTCGTCCCGTATTTCGGGATTTAGGAGGCATAGGTACCTCGATAGTCCAGACCTTAGCTGTGCTAAAATGCATCTGGTCTCCCTTGGTAACCTAGTTTCCTCTTCGCTGACTGGTGGTGGTCTGCCACCTAGGACAACACTGTAGGTGTATGCACCTATAGCTTCCTGCACAGCATTTGTGTGAGCTTGGTTTATGGCTCGTTGAATCTCGGCCTCATTGGGTGCGTTTAGTGAGGGAAAGGTGTGCATCTCCTTCCGGAAGTCCCACCTAATTGGCCTGTCCCTCTCTGATGGGGGACTTATGAAAGTGAGATGGTTTGGGTGGTTTGGGGAGAGACATTTCAGTTGGTGTTGTTTTGTAATGAGTGTTGAATGTCTTTTGACATTCAACATCTGACACTCATGGTGCAGATGGTCTTCGGGTGTTTTGGAGTGACATCCCGTTGCCAGTCTGAGAGCAGTATTTTGCATTATTTGTAGGTTATCCCACTGAGTATCGCTGATGTTGGGTGTCCATGCTGGGGCTGCGTAGTCAATCAGAGGGCGACCTATGGCTTTGTAAGTTGTTACAATTGTCTCTTTTTCTTTGCCCCAGGTACTTCCAGTTAAGGCTTTAAGGATTTTGTTCCGGCCACCTACCTTTTTAGCCGTTAATTCGGCATGTTTGCCGAACTGGAAAGTACTGTCAAAGGTGACTCCTAGAATTTTGGGGTATTTAACGGTGGGTATTGTGTTGCCCGCGATATTTATGTTCAGTATGGTGTTAACCTCTTTTGTCCAGGTTGTGAACAGTGTCGCGGAGGATTTGGGGGCTGACAGTTTTAGGTTTCTACTTTCGAAGAAGTTTGAGAGTAGGGGGAGATATTGGTTTAGACGGGTTTCTATTGTGAGTATATTCCTGTCGGACGATAGTACGCTGCAGTCGTCTGCGTACGAAATAAGGTTGATGTTTGGAGGTGGGGTTGGTGCTTTCGCCACGTAGAAATTGAAGAGAAGCGGTGATAGCACTCCTCCTTGTGGGACGCCTTGTTTATTGCGTCGTTGTTTGGACTTTGTCCCTCTGAATTCGACGTAAGATTGTCGTCCGGCCGGTTGAATGGCAAACGGTGTCAAACGCCTTTGACAGGTCTAGGGCTACAAGGACGGTTCTCTTATGGGGCCTTTTGCTGTTTAGCGCCTCGGCTATGTTTGCTGTTATTTCACAGAGAGCTGTGGTCGTGCTCCTACCCGCACGAAACCCATGCTGGTGCTCTGTGAGATTTAGGTGCTGTGAGATGCTTGGGAGGAGTATTGCTTCCAGGATTTTAATCACCGGAGATAGCAACGTGATTGGTCTATATGACGTCCCTAAATGTGGGGGCTTCCCCGGTTTGGGGATGGGGATAATTTTGCCGATTTTCCATATATCTGGTATCTCGAGTGAGTTTAGGCAGATATTGAAGGAGTGGGCAAGAAAAGAAGTACCTTTTGGTCCTATATTCTTTAGCATCTTAGTGGCTAGTCCGCCTGGGCCGATGGCTGTTGAGCTTTTGGCAGCTTTGATGGCATTTGTTACGTCTTCATCGGTTATTTGGGTGGGTGACGCGTCAGTTTTTAGTGACTTGAAATGACGTTTCAAGTTCCTGCGAGTGTTGTTCTTGTCGGTGGGGTGTTCCACAAATTGACGACAAAAGGAGGAGGCTGTTTTCACTTGACTTTTGGACGTGTTGTTGTCGAAGTTTATTGCTATTTTATTGTTTCTCCTTGGATTGGAGAGGTTTTTTATGGTGGACCATAGTTTTTTGGTGCCTAGGTCTGATTCCTCCAAGTGCTTTCTCCATTTGTTCCTTTTGTGGTTTGCTACGAGTTTGTCTATTTCTCTATTTAGGGCAGGTATTCTCTGATCAGCAGGGTCGGTTGCTCTGATTGAGTCTCTTTGGTTGGCTAGTCTTGTGGCCTCTGTGGGGAAATTTGGCCTGATGTCAGGGATGCGTCCGGAAGGTATACACCTCTTGCATGCGTTTAGTATAATGGTTCTAAAAACCTTTTCGAAAGCGGGTGTTGTGTTTGGTAGGGGGGTATTGGTGAACTCGTTTTCCGTAAGAATTTTGAAAAGGTTCCAGTTTGCCTTTTCAAAATTGGTAAACGTTCTCTCTTCGGACGAGGAGAACTCAGATTCTGTGGAGATGTTTATGGTTATGGGGAGGTGATCGGAGTTCAGTGCAATATGTACGTGCCACGAAGTGGTTGTGGCTAAGTCGGGACTTGTGATTGTTACGTCGGGAGAGCTTCTGCATGTTGCAGTAATGCGTGTGGGGTGGTCCTCATTTATGACACAGTAGTTCGTGTCATCAATCTGTTGGGCAATGAGGTTTCCCCTTTGGTCATTGCCTAGTTCGGAGAACCATGATTCGTGGTGTGCGTTTAAGTCACCGAGAATGATGGTGTTTCCTCCGTTTAGGTAGGGCCTTATGTCAGGTTTGAAGCCTGTTCGGCATACCGACTCTGGAGGAATGTAAATATTTATAATATTTAGTTCTTTCCCGCGGGTGAGAATTTTTATACCCTGAATTTCCAAGTGTGGGTCCGGGCTTGTAAGGGGAATAGGACTGTACGTGATTGAATCGTGTACAATGAAAGCGATTTCTCCCCCTGCGTCTTTTTCACGGTCTTGTCTTATAATAGTGTAGGCAGAAGACTTGTTTAGGGAGTTTCTGCTGGTCATTTTGGTTTCTTGTACCGCTGCGATATGTATCCTATTTCTGTCCATGAAGTCAGTGACTTCAGTGATTTTGCGAGTCAGTCCGTTACAGTTCCATTGCAGTATTTTGGTTTTGTGGGGTTTTGCTGTTGTATCGGGGTTATTGGTTTGTAATGGGGTGGATGGGTCGGGGTTGTTTGTTTGTATTATTTGCGGGGTGGGGCTGTTGTTTGTTGGTTGGGACCTGCGACAGCAGGGGCCAACAAAAGTTGGGGTATAGTTCCCGGAGTTTCTTAGCCCCGAGCATCTAAGGTGCATGTGATGACCGCAAATGGTGCATATAACAGGTTTAGCTGTCTTTGTGACAGTTTTCTTGCATATGCGGCATGGGTTTGTTTCGGTTGACGTATGTGGTGTGTTGTTTGTATTTGTATTTGCTATGTCTATGTTAGTGTTAGTGCACATGCTTGTAGTACTAGGGGTGTTATTTGTACTTGAGGTTTTTGTGAGGGTTTGTGGACTCTTTGGGTTTGGGGTTGTGTTGCATGAGGGTTTAGTTTTATGAGAGGAGGGGGTTACTAGTTTGGGTGTTACGGTGTTGGATGCGGTGGGATTTGACATTTGACCTGATTGCATACAGGTAGGGCATCGGAAGGCATCAGTATAGTTACTAACCTTCCTGAGCCCCGAGCAACGTAGATGTACCCAGTTTCGACACTCTCCGCATTGGCAAGATCCTCCTTTACGGGTGATCTTGGTGTTACAGACTGGACACATGTAAATCGCCGGACCCGGATTTTCTTCAATGTCTCCGGCTAATAGGAGGAGGAGGCTGAACAGGCTAGCCGGGAAGGCCTGTTCAGCTAGGAAAAAAATGGTGATAGGATAGGGTTGAAGGGGTGGAAGGTAGAGGAAAAATTAAATGAAATATGAGATATACATACGTGTGTCCCCTGCGTGGGGAGTTTGCAGTCCTTGGGCAGGTGGGTACCTGCGTCGACCCCGGTACATAGAACCAACTGCATTGAGGGCCGTTGCTGTGGTGGTTGCGGTGGGTGGTGTTGGTGTCTTAGTGGGGGGGGATTTGGCGTATATATATGCCTCATTATACAGCGAAAAGGTGGTCGTGTACGGGGGGTTGTTGATGAGAGAAATGGTGATGGTGGTGGTGTACGGGCGGCTGTACGGGAGGTTGTTGGCGTCGGTAGTAGTGTAGGACGGTGACGGGGTGTTGTTGATGGTGTGGTGGTAAGACGGGTTGATGATAGAAATGATGATGGTGGTGGTGTACGGGCGGCGGTACGGGAGGTTGTTGGCGTCGGTAGTAGTGTAGGACGGTGACGGGGTGTTGTTGATGGTGTGGTGGTAAGACGGGTTGATGATAGAAATGATGATGGTGGTGGTGTACGGGCGGCGGTACGGGAGGTTGTTGGCGTCGGTAGTAGTGTAGGACGGTGACGGGGTGTTGTTGATGGTGTGGTGGTAAGACGGGTTGATGATAGAAATGATGATGGTGGTGGTGTACGGGCGGCGGTACGGGAGGTTGTTGGCGTCGGTAGTAGTGTAGGACGGTGACGGGGTGTTGTTGATGGTGTGGTGGTAAGACGGGTTGATGATAGAAATGATGATGGTGGTGGTGTACGGGCGGCGGTACGGGAGGTTGTTGGCGTCGGTAGTAGTGTAGGACGGTGACGGGGTGTTGTTGATGGTGTGGTGGTAAGATGGGTTGTGAGAAATGGTGATGGTTGTAGTGTACGGGCGGCGGTACGGGAGGTTGTTGGCGTCGGTAGTAGTGTATGACGGGGTGTTGTTGATGGTGTGGTGGTAAGACGGGTTGATGATAGAAATGATGATGGTGGTGATGTACGGGCGGCTTTTGATGCCATTTGAGGTTGTGGTAGTGCACGACGGGATGATGTTGTTGGTGGTGCTTTCACCCATACCAAGTCGGTTTGAGTGAAAGCATCTGCGGTGGAACCTTTCTCGGTTTGGGTGGATGAATTTGCGGTGGAATGATTTTGCGGTGGATTCATGTGTACTACATTTACATTTGTTAGACTGCCGTTTGGATTGAAATCTGGAAAATATTATTTAAAAAAAATTAGCTATTTTTTTTATGCCATCTTAAAGACAACTTTTCAGCTTACAAAATTATTTTTTGAATTGTTAAAAAATCTCAACTCGTTTCCAAGCTTTCAGCGTTTACATGTTTAATTTCAGATTACATCATTTTCAATGATAGTCACTATATATTGCTATGAACCTCTGGAGAAAGGCAATCCATATCTTTCCAAACATTATGTGGCTATATACCAGCGACAAGTTAGTAGGTTAGTAAAAATTGGATAATATTTCATAAATATCCATGCATTTATCCAGAAAATTTGCGAAATTGCACCACCGTTTGCGTTGTCACATTCGTGTCCTGTAAGCAGCCAACAGGTCCATCATATAAACCGACTTCTGTGGGAATATATAGAAAATCCTGACGTCAATAAAAGCATTAATTTCGTACATACCCACTTTTAACTTATCATATTTCTGAAGAGCATATACTTTAGATTTTACAACAATATGTCTAATGTCTTCCGTAAAAATAGTTCAAAGAATTTTTTTTTTTGTTCTTTGTGGATTGCGCTTACTGGGTGGGGTCGATATCCATCCCCTTTCAATTCGGTAATATGGATCTACTATACTCCATTTTTTTCTCTTCGACTTTGAGTATCCGCTTTATTATTCCGGAAACGTTTTGAAGCCGGTTCACTGTCATTTATATACAACATATCATATTTATGGGTCGATTCCGTATTGCGACGTGAATCGTGTTGCGTTGCCAGATGCAATTTTTAAATTACGTATGGCAATGTATAATTTTCTTGGGGGACAAACAAGGTTATTGGACCGGAAAATCCGAGTACAAAACCCCGGTTAGACCCGGCTTTACCCATCTAAAAAGTGGTCATGGGGTTACTTCCAGGTATTCAAGTGATATAGCCCAAAAAGCAATTTATGGACCCGGGTTTTTCCAAAAAACCCTCAAAAAATCAAAAATGGACCCATTATGGGCGCCGGCTTAATGTATATCAGATTAACCTTTAACCTTTCCAACGGTTTTGTACCCGGACTTTCGGGTCCAATAACCGGGTAAAAGAATCCGTCCCCTCTGGAAAAAATTTCAAAAAAAAATCGGAGAGTTTTTACTAAACTAGAGTTAAGCCGAAAAAATGGAAGCCCAGCCAAACGTAGCTCGTGGAGTCAGACTTTTTGGCGAAACTAAAGCCACTTTTGATGAGATGTGGAAGGATGTTGCGGAGGAATTAAATAGTTGTAGATGAATGGCACAGAGTGTGGACCCATTTTAAATCCAAACTAAAGAAAAAATTCTCAAAATAAGAAGAACATTACAACTACAGGAGGTGAAACATCACAAGAAATATCTTTGCGTCAATGGAGCATTATACATATGTACGGGTGTTTCGTCAATGCATCTGACAACACGCTTTTCCTCTTCTGTTAATTTGGAAACAATCCAAATGTTAGACAGTTTTTCCTCCATTAACTCCAGATCTTCGCTTCATACCTTTGACAATGTGGGTTAAGCCATCCCAAGGTTAAAGTCATTGCCATGGGATTTTTGAAAGCTTCCTTCTGCAAAAAACCTTAAAGCAGCACACACTTTAAGGAGTGGTTGTATTGCTGTTGATCTGTGGATTTTTTTTTAAACTCATTTTTTAATGCCTATACTATATAAATAAATACTATATAAATAACAGCGTCATTTGGAAGCGCGAAAATAGGCTTTAAACTTAAAATATTGACACTTATTTTGATGAATGCTGGAAACCAAACATAATCACAATACTGTAGCGTTCCCACGACAATTGGATCTTCGTTCCGGAACGACCCGGGAACATCCCGGCCAGAGATTGTCAACCCAGCGACAGCTGTATCAACCGGAAGTTTTTTCCACAGGTGAGCAAAATATGCCGGCAACTTTTCTCGCCATCCTTCTAATTCGAGCCGGCATTGAGCAAAACCCCGGTCCATCGATCTGGATTTGTTCAGTGTGCAATAGGCGTATTGCGGCAAACTCCCCGTCAGTTAGATGTAACGTCTGCAGAAACTGGTGCCACCTGAGGAGGTGCTCAGGTCTCACCACACACCGCCACTGGTCACAACGATACATTGCCAGCTGCTGTCAGCAGCCAACAACATCGAGCACGCCGTCCCCTGCACCTCAGAGCAATTCCAACCGCTCGCAGCAAACTGTTCAGCCTGTTCAATGGATCTGTTCAGTATGCAGAGGTGTAATCTGGGAAAATATAACATCCGTTAAGTGCAATGGCTGCAAAAACTGGTGCCATATGAGGAGATGTACCACCTTGCGTACTCACAGGGACTGGAGTCCCAGGTTCATAGCCGCATGCTGCTCCAACATCCGTGCAGCAAGGACTAGCACTTCCGCTAGGTATTCATCCAGTACTGCGACTAGCACTCCGTCTAGTATTCCATCCAGCAGTGCCAGCTCTAGTGTCCAAACTAGTAGCGCATCTAGCTATTCAACTAGCTATTCTTCCAGTGCCACACTTCCATCCAGTGGCGCATCTACTAGTTATTCTACTAGTATTCGTTCCGGCTCCAATATTCCATCTAATGGTAGCCATATTCCAGCTAGTTATTCTACTAGCAGTTCGTCCAGTACCACTATTCCATCTGTTGGTACATATACTAGTTTCCAATCTAGTATTTCTGCTAGTTCTCCTGCTATTCCTTCCCGTGGTACTACAGCTAGCATTCCGACTAGTTTGTCATTCAGTAGTACCCCTACTAGTGTCCTCGCTAGTAGTGCGGCTAGCATTCCGCCTAGTCATCCAGATCCAGTGAACCGCGCCAATCTCCATTCCAGACAACAGCAAAGCAGTGATCCTTCCATCCAACAGTCTCAGCAAAGGCACCCACAGCAGCAATTAGTGCAGGGTGGTGACTCGATGGCCTCATTCCAAATCATGCAGTTCAACTGCAATGGTTTAAGGAATAAGGTTATTGACATCACTAATTTCATGCACGACAATAACATCCTAATTGCTGCTCTCCAGGAGACGAAGTTGACCAGTAATTGTTCCCTCTCGTCCTCAGGGAATTATAACATCATCAGACGAGATAGGGAAAGGGATCATGGAGGTGGCCTCGCATTTATCATCCAGCGAGACGTCAGATACACTCTGACGCCGCCTCCTGTTCCCCCCCGTTTCGATCCTTTCCTTGAGGTCATGAGCATCTCAGTTCATTCCGATGATTCTGATATCGAGATCATCAATGTATACATTCCGCCCGTCAACAGCATTGGGGCAAGTTATCACCCTAGCATAATTCATCTGCTTCAAGGGGATAACCGAATTGTTCTTGGCGATTTCAATGCTCATCACGAGATATGGCACTCCCAGTTGCCGAACGATCCACGCGGTATTCTTATTGCGGACCAGATAGACGAATCCGACTTCGCATCCATCAATGAGGAATCCTCCACTAGAATTACAGCCAGATGCTCGAGTTCTCCGGACATTTCCATCGTTAGTCCCTCGCTCCTTCCTTTCGCATCTTGGCAAACAAAAGTCGCGCTAAATTCCGACCACATTCCAATCTTGGTCACAGTGGAGAAACCTAGCGATTTCGTTGAGCCCGACAAGCGCACATTCGTGAACTACAACAAAGCCAACTGGCATGGCTTCACGAATTTCATTGACGACTCCTTACGTCACTTGCCGCCGCCCTCATGTGCCAGAAAGGGTGAGAGAACACTAAGGGAAGTAATCCTCAAGGCGGCAAAGCGCTTTATTCCAGCGGGCAGAATTCCTCTCATGAGACCAAATTATCCATCCAGGGCATCCCGTTTGGCACAACAGCGCGATCAAATACGTGTCGATGACCCAGCTGACGAACGAATTGGGCAATTGAACGCGGAAATTGAGAACCTGGTTCTCGAACACAGGCGTTCCAAGTGGATTCAACATCTCGACCACTGCACAATTAATTCCAAGCAACTTTGGTCCACAATTAAAAGTCTATCTGGTTCCAACAAGAATAGAAATCTCCCTGCTATAGCCTTCAATAACATTACATATTCCGATGCCAAAAAGTGTGCAACACAGTTCTGCCGCCAATTCATTGAGCATCCATCTTCGCAGAGCAGGTCCAGGCGAGCCGTTTTCCGGAGATGCAAGTCACTAAAGCGTGATTTGCAGCCCATCTCCTTCACATCCAGTGAAGTCGAGAGAATTATCTCCAAATCCAAACCATCTAAAGCCCTTGGGCCAGACGGCATATCCATGGTAATGTTAAAGAAGTTGGGAGCAGTAGGTTTGAGCTACTTGACAAAGGTCCTGGAACTATCAATTTCCCAATTGGTAATTCCAGACGTTTGGAAAGTGGCTCGTATAATTCCTATTCTAAAGCCAGACAAATCCGCTACAAATGGGGAATCCTACCGCCCGATCTCCATGCTTTCACCAGTAGCAAAGGTTTTAGAGTCCCTATTGCTCCCATCCCTGAAACAGCATTTCCACCTTGCCTCCCACCAACATGGTTTCAGGGAAGCTCATAGCACAACCACGGCTTTGCAAGAGATAACCACAAAGATTGCGAACGGCCTAAATCAGCTACGACCACCCAAACGGACCATTGTGGCAGCGCTTGACCTGTCCAAGGCGTTTGACACGGTCGACCATTCCATGCTGATTTCTGACGTCATGAATTCCACCCTTCCCAATGACGCCAAGCGTTGGATTGCCAATTACCTTAATGGTAGGCAAGCCTTCGTTGAATTCCGAGGCCAAAAATCCAAATTCCGCAAGATTAAAATGGGAGTACCCCAAGGTGGAGTACTATCCCCCATTTTATTCAACATCTATCTTGCTAATCTCCCTCCTCCACCAGCAGATATTTCGGTGGTGTCGTATGCTGATGACTGCACCATAATTTCATCTGGTGTTGACATCGACGACGTAAGTGCTAGAATTTCCAACTACCTAGCCACCATCACAAATTTCTTCCGGGAGCGCAATCTTCAGCTATCCCCTACAAAGTCCTCAGTGTCCTTATTCACTTCCTGGACGAAGGAAGTTAACAACCAGCTTGTCGAAGGCAGACGTATCCCCACTGTTCATAGTCCAAAGATCCTTGGGGTAGTTTTCGACAATCTTCTCCACTTCTCTTCGCACGCCACCTACATCAACCAGAAAGTGAAATCCAGGAACAAAGTCCTTAAAGCTTTAGCTGGCACCTCCTGGGGCAGAGATAAGGAGACATTGATAACGACCTATAAGGCCATCGGTCGGTCTGTCTTCAATTATGCTGCCCCGGTTTGGACTTCCTTCCTGAGTGACACCCAATGGAGAATCCTGCAGACGACGCAAAATAATGCTCTCCGAATTGCTACGGGTTGCGTCCAGATGTCACAGGTAGATCATCTTCATGAGGAGACCAGGATGCTGTCAGTCAGGCAACATAATGTGTTGCTGACTAGACAGTTCCTGCTGGCTAGCCATCAGCCGAGTCACCCCAACCATCACGTAGTGATGGAAGATCCACCACCTAGACGCATCCGTAAGGACTTCAGGTGTTACCGTGATGACATCCAAGACGTCATTCCATCGGACGTCAACCGATTGTCTTACACGGACTCCCTGAACATTGTGCACCAACGGGCGGTCTCCGAAGCCATAAGTGTGTACAAAAACAATAAAGTCCTAAATCAACATCCTCCAGCAATTTCGGATAGTGAGAGGCTTCTTCCAAGGCAAACTCGTTCCATACTGGCACAACTTAGGTCTGGTTACAGTAGCATTCTCAATTCCTACAGAGAACGCATTGTTCCCGGTACCATAAACAGGTGCCCCTCCTGCCATCAGAGCCCTCACGATACTTCACATCTATTCAACTGTCCGTCCGCCCCCACAAATCTAACCCCTGTTGATTTGTGGTCACATCCAATTGAAGTAGCACAATTCCTTCAATTGCCAACATCAAATCCTATTCACACAACTGATTAATAATATATTCCATTTTCTTTTCTCGTTCCATTCTTCCTTTATAATTTTCAGGAAAGAGCTTCCGAATACAACCGAACTGTTACAACAACAACAATACTGTAGTGGTATTCTCTAACGAATTTTTTGGTTACCGACAAAAATCAGTAAAATTAAAACGCAAAAAAATTAATGAAAAGTATGAATATAAGTTGCCAACATAGTTGCTATCGGTAGGACCATGGTACAATAATACAGGTAGCATTATCATGCCAGCTGATGGTAACATAATGTGTCAACTGCTTCGAATTGATGTCAAATTTTGACACCTTATGTTACCAACAATTGCCGATGCGGCTACCTGTGTATTTGTACCATGGGTAGGACTTAGCTACAAATTTATTTTGGTTGCTAACTTACCGACTAGTTTCCTTAATTTTCGAAATTGCAAGCATTTTAATTTTACCGATTGTTGTCGGTAACCAAAAAATGCGTTAGGGAATCCCACTACTTACTGATGGCATTCGATTTATCTCTTAAGTGTCGTCTGCTAGATGCTACGTTAACTATACTCTCTTCTCTAACATCAAAAAATAGTTCCACTGAGCTTATCATTTTAGAAAACTATAACTTTTGTGTAAAACTTGTTCTGATATTTTTTTTCTCATTTTTTAAATCAAAACAAAAAACTCTCCGCTACATCGCTGATAACTTGTTATCGGCGATTATTTTCTATCGTTTTATGTAATACACATTTTAAATTTTGTCGCAGAGACGATTGACAACTTGATTCGACTCGTGTCTCAATACGGAATCCACCCATTATATTATATATATATGTGTCCAGTAGAGAAGTGGCTTCATGTGCATATTCACTTGCTTCGGAATCTGCGTCATTTTTCCCCCTCAGTGCGAGGAACCACAAAAATATTGGTCGGGTTTATATCACCATTCTATGCAAGATCGTCTAATATTGTTGATACGGTCAATGTAAAAGTTAAATCATAGATTGAATAACCTGGCTCGACGCTTTAAAAGTATTATTTTTTCCCTAATAATACAAATTAAATATCAAAGGCAGAAATCTTTTACTTGGGGACGATACGAAATAAAAACGTGCGCAATAACAAAATGTAATGGCTTTATAAAGTTTAACTCACTTTTACTAAACTGTCAACTAATTGGTTCGATCTTTTAATATTTTTCCCATTTTTTTTGCAATAAACAAGATTGAAATTTGGAGGGAATCACTTCATAATTATAAACTATGATATGTTGTCAATCATCCCAAAGTTTTTTTTTCTGAAATGAGGCATTCACTGAACATATTGGTCGATGGTGCACTGATTCCGACCACTAACTACCCCAAAATACTGGGTGTAACGTTCGATAGCATGTTTAAGTCGTCCGCGCATGCCACAGCTATTTGCGATAAGATCCCCAGCAAAATTAAATGGAAGTGATTCCATGTGAAATCATGATTTCACTGGTTCTTTTGCATGAGTGCGAAAGGAGTCGTGAAAGATCCCATCTTTTTCATCGAATTTTCATGAGTGCAATTGAAGTCGTGAAAGGTCCGATCTTTTTCATCGAATTTTCATGAGTGCAATCGAAGTCATGAAAGATCCGATTTTTTTCATCGAATTTTCATGAGTGCAATTGAAGTCGTGAAAGATCCGATCTTTGTCACAATATTATCATGAGTTCAAATAAATTGATAAGTAACCGCACAATAAATTATCAAATACTCATATACCCGAATAATTGTGTACTTGCAAAAGTAATTGTTAAAATGAAAATAAAAGTCAGATGAAAGTGGTCGATAGTGGCAAAATTTATATATTTTAGTTAAAAATACAATGTAAATTGATATAAATCAAAAGAAAAATATATTTTGTGTTTGGAAACCTGTTTCGTTTTGTGGATATTAAAAAGAAGTATGAAAAAGACCCGGTCTATAAACCACGAGCTTCCCCAGCCGACCAACACCGATAGTAAAACATATCGAGCTGCAATTATTGGGTTGGTTGGGCCATGTTAACAGGATGGATAAAGAGCCATTTGACGTTATGCGACCCGAGGGAACAAAACTCCAATGGAAAGATCACGATATGACAAGCATGGCATGCAAAGTGAGATAAGCAAAGTAGGAGATCGGTAAAACAAGTATAAAAGAGACCATAACGTGGTAACTATTAGAGGATAAGCTTTTTCTTTTGAAATAAAATAACAGAATTCAAATTTATACTAGATTTCCCAAACGATGAGCTTGGTTCAGAGATTGACACATAATTTATCGAATATTGGAAAAACGGAACCCCCAAGTTGAAAGAAGTATCTTGCAGCCATCGGAAGAGATAAATATGATATTGCAGATTAATATAATATATAATTTTGAAAATTACATACAAAATAAAGAAAAATAACATCTGGCGATACAAATCATCTGCGCATTGTATTCTTATTAATTCAACAAATTACATAATTGTATTGCGAATTTTATTTCTGATTGGCAAAAATCCGGATCCAAAGCATTGGTGCAAGAAGCCATGACAATGAACTGGTGCAAGAAGCCATGACAATGAACTGGTGCAAGAAGCCATGACAATGAACCGGTGCAAGATGCTATGACAATGAACTGGTGCAAGATGCCGTGACAATGAACTGGTGCAAAATGCCATGACAATGAACTGGTGCAAAATGCCGTGACAATGAACTGGTGCAAAATGCCGTGACAATGAACTGGTGCAAAATGCCGTGACAATGAACTGGTGCAAAATGTCATGACAATTAACTGGTGCAAAATGCCATGACAATGAACAGGTGAAATCAGGTGTCACTCCCTTGTAAATTTCATCGGTGATTCACCTAAATTTGCACCTATGACAAGTCACTTGAACCTATGATTCAACTCATGATCTGTCATCGAACATTTTGCTGGGGATCAGTAGTAGGAACAAGCACTTGGGGAGCTGTCAAAGAAACCTTGTTGACCACCTACAATGCAATAGGCCGGTCTGTGGTAAGCTATGCGGCGCCAGCGTGGTCTGCAAAGGTTAGCACTACGCAGTGGAAGAAGATTCAAACCTGCCAGAATGCTGCCCTGAGGACTGCAACAGGGTGCCTCCTCATGACACCAGTGGACTATCTTCATGAGGAGACGAAGATTTTACCGGTGCGTCAACACAATAAGATGTTGTCGATGCAGTACCTGCTTGGGTGTTATCGCAGTGAGCATCCCTGTCACGATTTAATGGACAGGCTTCCTCCACCCACGCACGTCAGGAGAGATCGTCATGATCTAGAGAGAGAGAGAGGTCCAAAGGTATAAAAGAGAACCTTTAGACAAACGAACTTATCAGGCAGTCTTGGATAGCATTCACACTGACATGGTTGCGCAGGCAGTACAGAGATACAGTGTGAATGCCGTACTTGGAGACCACCCCCCATCCATCGCAGCAGAAGAACGCGCCAGCTGCCAAGGCACCTGTCACCTGTCCTTATGGACGCAATCAGTCCAGGTTGCAGATTTATTCAATCTTGAATTCTTCGATACAGAGGAACCTGGTAACTGCAATAATACACGAACACATTTCCGCTGCTACAACAACAACCAATTCCTGCACTAAAAAAATAAACATATGCAGTCAGATTTTTGCTGTTAATTGATTCTCTTTTTATTTTTTACAATTTTTACTTTGAAACAAAGTTTTCAATATTAGAAAATCTAAATACTGATGCCAACTAATTAGCAGAAAATTATAAATTAACGGAAAAAAGGAAACAGTAAAGCAAGCAACCATTCTCACTTCATGTATGTTTTGTAGCTTTGGAATACAACCCACACAAGGCAATTCTAGAATAAACTAATCGTAAACATATACTTTAACTAAGACAAAATTAAATGTACATATAAACTAAAATTAATATTACGGCAAAATTACTGATCTATCATCATTTCTTGTATTTGTTTGTTTTGTATTAATAATTGTACATACTAATATTATAAATATTATTTTGCATATGTGACAGGTAAATTATAAAAAGTTTTCTCTTTATAAGTATATAAAGTCATTGTTGAGAAGCAAGAACATTTTTAGTTTTTGTTGTTTAGAAAAGGAGAGAGAGTTTAAGTTGTTTTATTCATTTTTGGTTGGAAAAGCTAAAAATTGCATCTAGTCTATTTTAACATTGGAATAAATTTTACGTACAAAAACACTTGTGCCAATGTAGCCCACTGTTCCGCATATTATACCTAAAGCACCACTGAATAACGCCATATATCCAAAATAAAATGTGGTTTGGAAAAGGCCATACATTCTGTCAAATAGAAAATAAATACATAAGAAACACTGAGAGAAATTATACAATTTCAGTTGAAACTTACTTGGTTTTGAAGAAGAAGTAATAAAATGAATAAGCATACACATATATCGAAGTTGAGGCGGCAGACATAAAACTGGTCCACTGCCATCGGTAGTCTTCGGCGTTTAACAGGAAGTAGGAGCATACAATTGTCACGCATACTGTAACAATGGTCAGAATGGTAAAGACCAGCAACATAAACCCGTAAACATAGTAAATTTTATAGGCCCAAAACGATGTAAATATAAAATACCTAAAATAAATCGGGAGAGTAAAAGGGAACTTTGCAACAACCGCAGTGAAATATTCTTCTGACTTACATTTCGATGAAGATTGAACCAAAAGGCAAAATACCTCCCAATAAAATAATTATTGCCGGTTCCATGAACCATTTCTTTTCTGGTATAGGTCTAGGGACAGCATTAACGCGACACGGATAATCAGGCTGACCATCCAAATTACGGCCCACGACCGTGCCAACTAACGTAAGTGGTAAGATCACAAAGAAGCATATACACGTGACGGCAACCATTGTACCAAAAGGAATAGCTCTAGAAGCATGATAACCAATGGCTATGAAATTTATAAAGAAGGCTGTTCCACACACAAACACCGGAACCATAAAGGCAGAAACCAACATCTGACGAATCCACAACCGACCACCTAATCGAGAATATAATGATCCACCGAAGTAGCCATTGATAGGAGATGTTGCAGCATATACGAATATAGCAGTAGATAGCATTGAACCACGTCTGTCAAAAAAGGGTAATTTATATTCATAATTTCAACATCATTTAAAAGGCTTACTCTGTGTATAATTCTCCAACAATTGCGAAAATAATTACACAAAAGACCACAGAAATCAATTGATATCCAGCACCAATTAGAGCCGAAAACAATAGGGCATGTGGAGGAGAGCGGAAAACATCGCCATGTACTTGTTTCCAACCATATTCATCGCCTAAATCACGCTCCTGTAAATACGAGTAAAAATTGGAGGAAAATTGTCATATTATTTTATTGTTTTTACGAACCATATCATCCATTTCTTCGTCTTTGCTATAGCGGGCATAATCTTTGCGCAAAGTACGCATCAGAATCATCGAAACTAAACCAACGAGGAAAATGACCATCATGAAACTGTTAAATATGCTAAACCAGTGAATCTGAAAAGAAAACGCAATTAGAGGAACACTCTTATTCATAATTTCATAAATATTTTATATAGACTTGGTGTAATGTACAGATACAAATGCAATATATCTTTCTGAATCTACCCCAAAGCAACAACGTTTAAAAACATTTGCATTCACTTGTTCATTAACTTACCCTATGTTGGAAGAAATTCGGGTCCAAATATTTGTCGAAACGATCCTTAAATTCCACTACGCTGGGCTTCCAATTCACTTCATAAGAGAATTTGATTTTGGATCCCGCCACCAGCAACTCTTTCTTTTCCGTTGTCAAACTAATATCCACAATTTGTTGGCCATTGCGACCTATGTCGAATTTCTTGTGTGTATAAATGTAATACCTTCCTTGATCATCCTTTTCCCCTACTTTTCCCCAAATTGGCAAGCCATCAATATACATTTGATACCAGTATTCATTCATAACGGCGTAAGTGAAGGCTTTGACCTTATCATCCGTCAAATCCACCATACAAATAACAGTGGAGGGAACATCACCTGCAACAAACAATGAAGGACATTTAACAAAATCATGTAATAAATAATCATCACATTCTCATTATACATACGATTGAATTCAATTTCGTAGCCACTGAATTCCAATTCCACACCCTGCAAAGCTTCACTAAGTGTTTCATGGTAATGGGATATACTGGATTTAGAACCACTGCAAAAAGGCAAACTAAAATATGCATATGTCTCTTGGCGATTATGATAGGGGCCAACCGTATTCATCCACAGAACAACTTCTTCGCCATCATTATACTGCAAATACACAACGACGAATTATATAGTAGAATGTCAAGTATGCCAGGAGTGTTTAAATAAATTCCCTGTAAAACTTGCAAATTTATTTTTCACAATTATACTCACTTTATGATTGTGCTCATCACCATCAACGCTAACGCTGACAAGAACAAGAAGCAATGTCAACGAAAACACCGCCAACCCCAACCCCATAACTTAGGCCTGTTTATGATGATCTTGAAATTATTCGCAGTTAGTTGCACTTGTTTATCTTAAACTAATATCCAACAGCCCGGAAGATAATTATATATTTCTACGTGGCTTTTCCTTTACAACCAGCTGCAAAAATAAAGTTGATGTTACAATGTCAGAAAAAAACTAGAATCGTACTAGAGATAGGTAAGTGTAAGTCGACTATCGATTAATCGATTAGTCGATTTTTACTTTAAAAAGTCTAATGCCATGTTCATACCAGCATTTGAATCACGTTGTTCGCTCTCATAAATTCGTACACGAATTAACCCGTTCATACGACATGGTATACAATTCATAGCAAAATGATTTATATTTTCATACTTTTTAATTACTGATTATAAAGAAAGTTTCAGCCAAAAGATGAGTAGAGTTGTACAATCTAGTTCATTTGAAAGATCTAGATCTTTTAACTGAACTAGTTCAGTAATCTAGTTCATCGTTCACTATCCAGTTCAATCAATAAAATGTGGAATTATTTTATATCCCATATCCCGGAATAAATAAAATGCATTTATTATTTGTGCAAAAGAATAAAATAAAAAACTTTCTTATATTAAATTATAGAATGTCTCCGTTAAATTCAACCGTCTATCATTGAATATATCCGCAACTGAAGATTTTATAAATAGCCTTCCCATCAATGTTGCCAGTATTGGGGATTTTTCCCCAAACTGGGAATATTTTTTTCAAAAATGGGGAACAAAATTTAGGATTGGGCATGGTTTAATAAGAAAGGTTAGCTAAAGCTTCCTGAAAATTTAAATTTTTTCTTTCGACTGTTCCTAAAACTTCAAAACGATATACACAATCTTTGTATGTGTGTGTGATGTTTGAATAATATGCCAAACAATTTTAAAAGCATTCGAATTCAATGGTTTTTAAAATAGTTTTTAGAATATTTGTATGGGAGAAATTTGTCAGATTTTCATTGAAAGAAACATTTTATCATACCCACAACTCGATTATGTGGAGAAACCTTGGCCCTTCATTCATTTTTCGTGTTTTTTATAAAATGCTCAACATTGGTATTGTAAACAAACCCACTTGTTGCTTTTGTGTTTACTGATTTTGATGTTTTAGGGCGAAACCTATAGCTCTGCGTGTTGCGTTTGCGTTCAAAAATACAAAAACAAAATACATGTATTTGTTGTTGTTTTCAATTTGAAATACATGTATTTTGTTTTTGTATTTTTGAACGCACACGCAAAGCTATAGGTTTCGCCCTTAGGAATTCAGGATAAACAAGGGTTCTATAGATTTTTTCCATGTAAATCTACCTCTTTACTTACCCTGCGTTTACATATGACAGGACAGTTCAGTTCATGTATTGATTGTCAAAAACCCAAAACTAGCCTGTGTGACTACAAAAACAGTTGTAAAATTATGAATAAAAATCGTCGATTTCTTTTTGTGTTCCGTTCACATATTTTGTTTTTGTTCATGTTCTTTTGTTTTCAACGCATCTGAATTATCGTATCACTTCTTTTTCACAAAAATGTCAAAAATTTGTTAACCCGACTGTCTGTGAAAATATGATGGACAGCTGGAAGACAACCGACAAATGTATGTATGTGTTAGTAAATCAGAGTTGTATTTGAAGACAAACTGTCTGGTGTAAACGCCTAGTTATACCATGGTATAAGTAAAAAGGTAGATTTAAATGAAAAAATCTATAGAACCCTTGTTTTTCTTGAATTCATAAAATTTCAAAATTAGTAAACAAAAAGGCAACAAGTGGGTTTGTTTACAAAATACCAATTTTGAGCATTTTATAAAACACGAGAAAAATGAATGAAGGGCCAAGGTTTCTCCACATAATCCAGTTGTGGATATGATAAAATGGGTGTTTCAATAATAAGCTGAAGGATTTCTTCCATACAAATGTTCTAAAAACAATTTTGAAAATCATTGAATTCGATTGTTTTTAAAATTGTTGGCATATTATTCAAACATCACACACACATATACAAAGATTGTGTATATTGTTTTGACGTTTTAGGAACAGTCGAAAGAAAAAAAATTAAATTGACAGGAAGCTTTAGCTAACCTTTATTATTAAACCATGAGTTATACCATGGGATTGGCAAAGACATAAGCTTTGTTCCTTTACTTTTTTAATGGTAAGAGTGGTAAAAGAGAAAAGTGTCAAAATTGTTCAAAATTGCTCTCTCATGAACATTTTTACCAGAAAAGTAAAGGAACGGAAAAAATGGTAGATCCGGCAGCAATGTCAGAAAAAAACATTAAAAAATCGATTATCGTCTTTTATTTCACAGTTTTTAATTTAAGGTGTGTAACTTTCCCAGCAATAATTACTCAGTCAGTTCCAGCAACCTCTCTCAGTGAATTTTACTCTCTCAAGCAAGAAAAATTGCAGAAAGTTATCGAACAGCATTTTGCAAAAACTTGGAAGAAAGTCAGCTGTTTCCGAAAATGTTTGAAATTTGTTTTGGTTTCTTTTGATATTTTAAACCAAATGGAAAAAAAACATAAATTTTAAAATTGCAGTTTACTTATTTAATGCTTTAATCCTATCCACAACGCTTCAGAATCTAAAAAAATGTGCAATTGTGAAATTTTCTTGGGCAAAAATGTTAACATTTCGAGTTGTTTACATTGAACAGGTGATTAAAAGTCAGCTGATCAGACTTGCAAATTTTTGCGGGACAAATTTTCCCAGCAAAAATTTGCAAGTTCTCAGTCACAAAAATCTCCAAAAATCTCTCCAAACTCGCTCTCTTTTGCTGGATAATTTTGTTATCGAACAGCATTCAGCAATAATTTGTACGAATTTGTACAAATTATTGGGTTATCGTACACACCTTTAGTGTTGTCAGTGTTCGACTTTTTCTTCGGTCAATCGTCAAACAAAAGTCGAAAAATCAGTTCTGCCATTTTCTACCTGCAGAAATTTTGCTGGTAGCCTGTGGTAGAAGAGAAAGCCAGTTTCGCTCTCTCCCCTCTCACTCTCTTAAAAATTGCTTCCAGTCTTGCCACTTTTCGGGGTTAAGGAACGCTTTGCAGGTTAAAAATGGTAACAAATGGTTAAAATGGTAACCTCAGGTAAGTAAAGGAACACAGCTATAAATACAACTAAGACTAGACAAAATGCATGCAACAAAAAAATGTTAACGAAACTTTGTATAGAAACATTACCCTTAACAGGTTGCAGTTAATTCAAAATCGCAACCAAGGAGGAACATTTCATGTAATGGTATCAGAAACGAAATTTATGAATTCAAGAATAATTATATGTCAATTGGGTCGGTAAATTCGGTTAAATACGTAAAAATGTATAAAAGAAAAAAAAGTTATATCACCATATCGTAATATAACATTTGGCCTGTTCCTTTACTTTTGAAAATGGTAAAACCGGCAAAAGTAGCAAAAGTTGTAAGCTGCTACCATATGATTTGTATGGTGTCTGAAGTAAAGGAACGCTTTTCGAGTAAAAAGTGGTAAAACTTGAAGATTCTTCCACGTAAAGGAACAGGGCTATTATGTTAAATTCAAAAGCCATTCACTGAAAAATGATAGCAAAAAAATTTCTTATCTTGTTGTATTTATGTCTTTGGGATTGGGGAACTGGGGATTTGATGGGGAAAAGCCTTAAAAATTTGGAAATTTTATTGGAACAAATCCTATTTGTTTTCAAATCTTGTAGTTCTCATCCAGGATAATATACTTTGAATATTTGCATTTTGTTGCAAATAATATACCACAAGACCTGTATGTCAAGTTCCTATAATGGTAGCTGACTGTTTTGTTGTGTACGTCATATGACCTACTGAATTACTTCATATTTTCAAATGATAAATTGGAAAATGCGATTATTTTTGCTGCCATCTCGGATTGAAACGTTGACATGATAACAACAAATTTCTCAGAGGTTGTTAAACTCCTCTGTAAGGGGAAGACACATATTTCGGCTATATAAAACTTCATCGAAGGGAGTGTCGTATTATGCGCGCAAAGTTGTTTGAATTCATTGCTAAGCGGCTCAGCAGACTAGATGATTTAAAATAAAATCGGTTTACAAAAATTGATTTGCACCCTTTGGAAGAAGAAACTTGAATTTATGGACGATCTACCAGTAACAACCAAGTAGGCGATGGAGAAATCATCGTTTTCGTGAATAACCCGGCAATAATGTTAAATATTTGGCCTGTTCCTTTACTTTTGAAAATGGTAAAAACGGCAAAAGTAGTAAGGTTGTAAAATGTTCCCATATGAATTTTATGGAGTCTGAAGTAAAGGAACGCTTTTGGAGTAAAAAGTGGTAAAAATTGAAGATTCTTGCACGTAAAGGAATAGAGCTATTAATAAAATTATTAAGAATTTTCACTAATTTTCGTCCAATGAATATATTTGGGGATGAACGTAGAGCTGGCAAAAATCGATGGAATATCGATTTTTTTTTAAATACAATATTGATAGATAGTTTTGTCTATCGATATTATTACATTAAGTGGGGTACACACGATCAGTTTTGACTGTCAGTTTTGCTCAAAAAATCGGTTGCTTGCCAGTGTGGCCGTTCACTTTTGTCATTCATCAGGCAATCACAAAATATTTTGTGGTTGCTGGACTGTTTGACAGTTATCGATAATTCCGAAAAATCGACAGTCAAAACTGATCGTGTGCCCCACTTAAGAATCAAAAGATCGAAAAATCGATTTTTGCTTGGTAAAGTACAGTACACATTAGGTGTGTTCGTTTACTCGATAATTTGTACAAATTTGTACAAGTCCAGTAACTTCTTGTAAACGACTAACCCTGCGTTTACAAATGACAGGACAGTTGACTTCATGTATTGATTGTCAAAAACCCACAACTTGCCTGTGTCCAGACTAGGGATACGTAAAATCGATTTCGGTTAATCGATTAATCGATTATTAGCCGCAAATTTTCTAAAAGTCGTAGTCGACTATTGACTGTGCGAAAACCGGATAATCGATTTTTCTTAATCGACTTTCGAAAGACGGAGTCAACTATTAAGTCTGTCTGGTTACTTTCGCAGCAAGAATTGTCCAGCAAGAACTTTCTCAGAGAGTAAGGGGTTTTTATTCTCTTTTGCTAGAAAATTATAAGAAGTAAACAGACACCTTCCCAGCAAAAACCAGCAAGCAATCAGCTGACTTGCCAAAACAGAACAATTTGTCCGCCATGTCCGCCAACAAAGGAAGCAAACACGTTGTATTTTATTAAAAATAAAAAAGAAAATGAAACAAAAAAGTATTTTTCCACTTTACAAATTTGTTCTCCATAAAACAATACAATTAGACTATGTTATTTCCACAATAAAATTGTTTTTAATGTTCACAAACATAAATCAACAAAAAACTAAAAACGGCTGATTGATTGTTTTCAGGAAGAAGAAGAGCTTGCAAGTGCTTGCTAGAAGAAATTTGTCCAGCAAGAATTTGCAAGCTCTCAGTGAAAGAACTGTCAAAATGTCTCTCTCGAATCGCTCTCTTTTGCTGGTTTTTTGTGTTAACAGACGACTTCCAGCAACAATTGGTACAAATTGTTACAAATTTTAGGGTAACCAGACACAGCTATTATTCGTAGTCGACCATTAAGCTGGGTACACATTGTCAGTTTTGAATGTCGATATTTCGCAATTATCGATAACTGTCAAACCGTCCAGCAACCACAAAACATTTTGTGGTTGCATGATGAATGACAAAAATGAACGGCCACACTAGCAAGCAACAACAAAGCTGTCATTCAAAACTGACAATGTGTACCCAGCTTTAGTCGTAGTCTATTATTTGCTCTGTTCCTTTGTCTGTGTTTAGACACACAAATTTCTCGGGAAAGTAAATTGAGTTTTTAGGGAGAGAGCGGAGAGGAAAGAGCTCCTCAATACTCTTTCCTACCCCCTATTGCCTAAAAACTGAATTTACTTTCCCGAGAAATTTGTTTGTCTAAACACGGACTTTACGTACCTGAGGTTACCGTTTCTTACCATTTTTAACCTGCAAAGCGTTCCTTTACTTTAAAAAGCACGCAATTTATATGAGAACAGTTCACCACTTTTACCATTTTTTACCACTGTTACCATTTTTAAAAGTAAAGGAACAGACCAATTATTCGTAGTCGACTATAGGTGTGAGAACAAGTCTGATCAGCTGACTTTTAATCACATGTTCAATGTAAACAAATCGAAATGTTAACATTTTAGATCAAGAACATTTCACAATTGCACATTTTTTTAGATTCTAAAGCGTTGTGGATAGGATTAAAGAATTAAATAAGTAAAGTGCAATTTTAAAATTTATGTTTTTGTTCCGTTTGGTTTAAAATATCAAAAGAAACAAAAACAAATTTCATACGTTTTCGGAAACAGCTGACTTTCTTGCAAGTTTTTGCAAAATGCTGTTCGATAACTTTCTGCAATTTTTCTTGCTTGAGAGAGTAAAATTCACTGAGAGAGGTTGCTGGAACTGACTGAGTAATTATTGCTGGGAAAGTTATCGTACACACCTTATTAATCGTGGACGATTATTAGTCGTAGTTGACTATTGGGTGTGCTAAAACCGCGTAGTGGACGGTACTTTTTTATACATTTAAGTGGAGTACACACGATCAGTTTTGACTGTCAGTTTTGCTCAAATAATCGGTTGCTTGCCAGTGTGGCCGCTAATTTTTGTCAGTCATCAGGCAACCACAAAATTGGTCTGTTCCAGTACTGCAAGAATCTTCTAATTTTTACTATTGCTCTGTTCCAGAACTGGGAGAATCTACACATTTTTAATATTTTTTTCGATAACATAAAGGAAAAATTGTTATCGGAGTAAAAATGTGTAGATTCTTGCAGGTTCTGGAACAGAACAAATATTTGCTCTGTTCCAGAACCTGCAAGAAGCTATTTTTTACTCCGATAACAATTTTTCCTTTATGTTATCGGAAAAAATAGTAAAAATTAGTAGATTCTTGCAGTACTGGAACAGACCAATTTTGTGGTTGCTGGACAGTTTGACATTTATCGATATTTTCGAACCTGCAAGAAGCTACTATTTTTTACTCCGATAACATTTTTTCCTTTATGTTATCGAAAAAAATAGTAAAAATTAGTAGATTCTTGCAGTACTGGAACAGACCAAATATTTTGTGGTTGCATGATGAATGACAAAAATGAACGACCACACTAGCAAGCACCAACAAAGCTGTCATTAAAAACTGACAATTGCTATGTTCCAGAACCTGCAAGAAGCTGCTATTTTTTACTACGATAACAATTTTTCCTTTATGTTATCGGAAAAAATAGTGAAAATTAGTAGATTCTAGCAGTTCTGGAACAGACCAAATGTGTACCCAGCTTAATACGTATCCCTAGTATGAACTTCTTGCTCTGTTCCAGAACCTGCAAAAAGCTACTATTTTTTACTACGATAACATTTTTTCCTTTATGTTATCGCAAAAAATAGTTAAAATTAGTAGATTCTTGCAGTACTGGAACAGACCATCTGATTTATTTACCAGCATTCGACCAGAATTTGTTTTTATTATTAAAATATGTATGTTGAAAATACACAGTAAGTTCATGAAATATCCAAATCCTATAAAAGTTTATCTACTATAAACATATTTAAGGTTTTAATATCATTGCTCTGTTACAGAACTGCGAGAATCTACACATTTTTAATATTTTTTTCGATAACATAAAGGAAAAATTGTTATCGGAGTAAAAATGTGTAGATTCTTGCAGGTTCTGGAACAGAGCAATTACTTGCGCGTTGAAATGTCGATGTTTGTTATCGACTAACCCGAGTTTAATTTACCGTAACCACAGAACGTTATTTAACAGAAAGAATTACTTTAAGAATTATTTTTGCGGAAAAGATGAGCGATCAGCAGAAGCAACCAAAACTACCATCAGGCTGTTTTACATTTTGGATTCATTGCAATATCTGCTACAGGATGTATTTTAATAAGGAATGCCGTTTCTTCCTAATGGCTTGCAATCACGTTATTTGCGAGCATTGCTTGGAGGGACATTTACAACAGCCAGGGCCAGGTGTCTATAAATGTACGTTGTGTCTAAAAATTACCAGAACATGCGAAATTGGAAACGCAATGCCAGTAAATCTAAAAGAACTATTTCATCCAGAGCCATACCAAGGACTCAATATCAATCGTATTATTTTGTTTCAAAAAAATCATCGTCAACGGTTTCTTGACCAACACGAAAGAATGGTAAGGATGGTACGAGTACATATTGTCCATTTGTCGATGAGACGCTTATTTTTTTAGACCAAAATAATGGAGGAAAATAGACGTCAATGTAATGATCTAAAGGAAAAGAGTCAAAATATGTATCAAGATTGCAAAAATCTTCGACATGAAAGAAAGAACATAGAAAAAAGAGCTAGGTTGATTAAAAAACAGAGAAGAGAAATGGATGATAACAGGTAATTATAAATGGTGCCTTAACTCTGGTTTAGTAAAAACTCTCCGATTTTTTTGAATGTATAATTTTCTTGGGGACGGATCCGGTTTTTGGACCCGAAAGTCCGGGTACAAAACCCGGGTTAGACCTGGCTCTACTGAGCCGATTGTTACAAAATGGGAGCATTGGAAAGCGTATGGAAATACCTATCCAACAAGTGGTCATACGGTCAAGTGTTCAGGTGATATAGCCGAAAAACATATTTTTGGACCCGGATTTTACCATAAAACCCTCAAAAAGTCGAAAATCGACATTCATCGTAAGACAAAATATAAATAAATATATGTTGTAATATCTACTCTGGATCCAGAGATATGGATGATCCCTCCATTTTCGACTTTATGGGGGTTTTATATAAAACCCCTTCTCCAAAAGACTCTTTTCAATCTATATAAACAATTGTTGTATAGGTATTTCAATAAGCTTTCCAATGATACCCATTTTGTAGCAATCGGTTCAGTAGAACCAGGTCTAACCCGAGTTTTGTACCCGGACTTTTGGGTCCAAAAACCGGGTCCGTCCCCAAAGAAAACTATACATTCCCGTGATCAGCGTAACAATATCTACCTCTAAATAAAAATTCAAAAAATCTGATGGTTTTTACTCGACTAGAATCGTTCCTACATGGATAACAAAATTGAGGATCAAACGTGTTTTTAAATTTCTTTTCAATTACACAACGGTGGAACACTGCGTTGTCCAGATATACATTAGGTGAGGAATATGGAAACCCCTTCCCATAAATACCCTCATTCGCCGGGGCAGAACGAAAAATTGGCCGACTTCCATACTGTCAGTTGCTTTGTATTCGTGCATGAAACTAGGGGTTTTTAAATCGACTTGGTAGTTATGGATTTTTGAGACAAAATAAATATTAGGACATTTCCAGGACTATATTTGGGAAAGTATGGATTTCTCACACAAAATGTTTAATGGCGTTTGTGATCAATCCAATCGATCCTGTGAGATAAATTTTGTTACTCCGGACACGATTAGAATATTCAATATACATAAGTAATGATACCTCAATTTTGACATAAGGTATGTTCGTTTACTCAACAATTTGTACAAATCCAGTAACTTCTTGTAAACGACTAATACGGCGTTTATATTATAGTTTTTTGCAGGGTTAACCTTCTTTATGAAGATTTGTTTGAAGTATATACAATGGAAATGACATTTGAAACCCAGACCCACTGGGTTAACCTTGTTATATATAAACGGCCTATAAGGTCTTTTGCATTGTACTGTAAGGTATACGAACAACTTCCAGTAACAATTCGTACAAATTTTGAGTAAACGAACACACACATATGCTCTGTTCCAGAACCTGCAAGAAGCTACTATTTTTTACTACGATAACATTTTTTCCTTTATGTTATCGGAAAAAATAGTAAAAATTAGTAGATTCTTGCAGTACTGGAACAGACCAATATACTTTCATTATTAAAAAGATCTAAAGCGGCCCATACACTATCAAATTTTGATGTCAATATTTCTAGTAGTATGTCTAAACTTTTCAAAATATGAGAATGTGTGTGTGAATTTTATGGATTGAGGAAAATCAAAATAGTTTTGATTTTCAAAATGTATGGGCCGCTTAATATGTTTTTAAAAACTGATTGATCGAACACTTGCAAATTTTTTTTTCGCAGCTCAAGTAAAACGTCTTCATCGGAAAATACAATCTTTTCTGACATAAGTCCCCGCCGGCTTTCGACCACGGATACGGCAATTACATCTTTTTCAGATCTGACACCATCAAATCCATTCGACTTTTAAAATTGTATCTATCTATAAGTTATAATGCAGTAATACACGAATATAACAAAGTGAAAAAACCAGGATACAAAAACAGCTTTCTATTTCACATTTAATTTAGTTTAATTTATTTCAAGATTGGTAACCAAGCCAATAAGGCCGTATATCTTACAAAAACAAATTTAAATCTAATAAATACATAACGATAATCGCAAAAAAAATTCCTAAAAAATACGAAAATGCAGACTACCCATTAAAAAAAATTTCATAATATAATATTACAAATTACATAATATTACAAATGTTCATAAAAATAAAATGCAATTAAAGAATATACAAAATGGACCAAGAGAAAAACAGTATTTCATTAACCCAGCTATACAAAGTAGATATAACGAACACAAAAGAACCCGATATCATTCAGACGTCATGAGACTGAGCATATATGTATGTACAACTTCCTTTTGAAGGAACACAGAGAACAGTCAAACCCTTTAACAGAAGGTGGCAAATTATTAAATTTACTTGCAATTCTTACTAACCCAGCGTTTACACATGCCAGTGACAGTTCGAAAAATTCAATACATACACAATATTTTACTGCCACAATTAAATTGTTTGAATTGTCGACTCCACTGGCACTAGATTTTTCATGCCAGCAAAATTTTGAACTGGCTGTCAGTAATATGTCGAAAATGAAAAAAGAGTTGCCGAGACTATTTTTTAATCCATGTACATTTTTGTTTCTTTTAAGAATGCAAAGATTTAATGCATATTTTCAAAAAGGTTTGAAATACAAATAATACATCTCCGTAGCTGCAATATATTAGTGGTAAATAAAACATAATTTTGATGTTTTTCATGAAAATATAGGTTGACAAATAATTTCCCCTCTGGGATTATACAATATTAAAAAGGCGGCAATACCAGATTCATTATGTTTATGATTGAAGACAATCTTTTTAAAACGAAATAAAATAAAAATAATAAAATATGTTGTGAATTGTATATGCGGCTTAAAATAATTTTGAAATTGAACATGCACTGGCATGTGTAAACACACAAGAAAACTGCATGCCAGTCGAACACTTTTTCGGCATTTTCGAGTATAATACATGTACTGGCACCAATTCACTGGCATGTGTAACTGCAGCGTAAGAATGACTTCTCTAAAAGTGTCGTCATTCTAGGTAAACAATTTGAACATTTCAATGCAATTTGAATATCTTATAAAAAACTTCTAATCGTGCATGTTCTGGAATTCACCGTGTATCCATTTCACATCACACATGCACTTCACCTGTGAAAGCAATAGATGTTCTGTATTTCACGTGAAAAGAGCTTTCATATTTCACGAAAGAACTTTGGAAAGCTTTATTACAGCTTTCAAACTTTATCAATAGGTGTGTCTTTTTACGTGATAATTTGTAATAATTATTACGAAATGTTATTAAATGCTGTCTTTTTACACAAAAGTTCAGTAAAAGAGAGCGAAGTGAGAGAACAATTTTGACAGTTGTTTGCTGAGAAATTGCTAAAAGTTGCTGAAAGAATTTTTCCCAGCAACATTTAGCAAGTTCGATCAGCTGTTTTTTAATCATCTGCTAATGGTCAGTTGCTCAATGTTTATCTTATTTTTATGGAAATATACTATAAATATTACGATTCAGGTTTATTTATTGATTATTTTATTAATATATTCATTATTTTTTATTTATTTTGCTTAAAATTGAAGACCTTTTTCATTGCTTTGGAGTTAGTTTTCCTTTCATGCATTGGCGCCAATGTTTTTGTTTTGGTTATCAACTGTTAACTTGCTAAAGTTTACTAAATGTTGTCTTTTTACTTTTTTCTCTATTTTCGTATTAAAGAGTAAAATCTCTCTTACTCTCTGAAAACAAGTTACTGAATAATTATTTGGCTTGTTCCCGTACTTTATAAAGTGGTAAAAGTCGTAAAAGTTGTAAAAGTCGTAAACGATTTTCATATAAATTTTGTGTACGGGAACGGAAAATGTGTAAAAGTGGTAAAAATTGTAAAAACTTTTTAGTTCTGGAACAGAGCTATTACTGAAAAAGTAAAAAGACACAACTAATAACAATGAAAAAATATCAGTCTGTGTTGGCGCATCAACGAATACACATGCGTGTGTGGGTATCTACGCTTTGTTCTTTTGATTGTTTACGAAACAGACGTAAACAAAGAAACGAACTTCTACAAGAACGCGTACATGTTAAATTTGATACTTTAAGAAAAAATACAGTTTTTAATCATATTTTGTTAAGAAAATTAAATATTTTTTTAAATGCTAATAGAAAACACATTAAATTTTAGTCCTGTGCAGTTTTTTGTAGAACATTTCAATTAGTTTCTTTAAAAAATAAGGATTCACTCAGCTCTCGCCATCAAAATTACAGTGTGAGGAATACACCCTAAGGCCGCCATCAGACAATCTGCTTTTTCACATGTATGTTGTCACTTTGGGCGTACTAATATACAGAACAGCTGATGTCATACATGTGAAAAAGCAGATGGTCTGATGGCGGCCTAACTAGGTGTAAAGTGTGTTGCAGAACAGCTTTAGGTGTGTCCGATACACGTGAGGTGCAGAAGTGAATGCCAGAACATGCCTGAATATTAATAAAATTCCTACAAACATTGCATAAGGGACAAGGGATACTTCTCTCATATCAATGAGTGCACCCCGATTCATATTAGCTTAATGATATGGGACCTACTGTTTATCGCCGAGTCCGAACGGCGTGCCTTAAGACACCACTTGTAAAGATGTTTACATGGCTGAAATACTCAGGAAATATCGCCAACATTACTGAGGGGTATTTTGTCACCGTTGAAAATTTGATGTTGACTGGCTGGGGAATCGAACCCACGACCTTCAGCGTGCAAGGCGGGTGTGCATAAAATTGCATCATGGCGACACCCTATTTTTATTATTATCATTATTAATATCCAAGTTCCTAGGTGGAACATAGGGCCACCAACTTTTCCATTATACAACGGTCAAAATTCGAAACATTTCTAATAATTATTACAAATTATCGAGTACACGGAAAGATTGAATTCCTATTTCAAATTAAATCATTTAAATTTAAATTACAAATGCAAACATTCGAATTACAATTGAAATATTTCGAATTGCAAATAAAGCGTTAAAAATTCCAAATGAAATAATTTGTATAAAACCTAAATGAGCTGTAAAAGTTTCATATCGTCGGTGTCATGCTTAAGTGTTCCATACGCCATTTGCCCGTTTTGAGATAATCGCATTTTAATGTTTTGCGTCACAACTGTGTGGAGCTGACTAAAGCAAATATTTATATTTTTGACTTGAAATATTAATAATAGTATATAGAACGTATTTGCAAAAATTTTAAGGAATATGTATTGGAATATAAAAGTTATAGAGAAGAAATTTTGTCGATTTGTTCCATATCCACACTTATGACACAAATGTGAAATATTGTAAATAACGTGGAACAAAGTGACAAAAAAATTTTCCATATTTGCATCAATAAATTAAATACTTCTAAATCGAAAATTAAAATTCTGATTTTTGAAATGTGTTTTTAAACTTCTTCTAAGTTTTTAAAATATTAATTTCATAACCGAAAAAAGTTTATGCTTTTCCGCCGATGCGTGGATATCTCGGAAACTAGAGCAGATAGGAGAAAGCCGACTAGAAATTCAGAAAGAACACAACGGAAAACCCTAGAAACCACCTGTACTCAAAAAGTCAAAAATGGCGTATGGAACACTTAAGCATGACACCGACGGATCTCCCAAATGATATATGAAACTTTTAAGCGGCCTATACACTACCAAATTTGCTTGTCAGTATATGAGATTGTATGTGTACATTAAAAAAAATTGAATATGTGCGTGTGAATGGATTGAGGAAAATAGTTTTGATTTTCAAAATGAAATCGATGAATAGGTGTTATTTTCAAAATTGTTAAAAAAAAAACAATTTTGGGAAATGGAGATTGTTTTTGACATTTGAGTATTTGTTTTGATTTTTCATGGCGAATTCCCAGACTTTTTTGACATTTCAAACTCGATCAGCTGGGCTGACGCATATACCTAGGTAATTTTGCCATGCTCACAATGGAAAAGTTGCTCAAAAGCGTGTTTCAGCAACATTTAGGATAGACTTCATAAATGCAGTTCTTACATTGCAGATATTGACAAAATCGTAAAAAGACGAATCAAATATGATTGGCAACACTGACATTGTCAAAAAAGAGACATGTCATTTTGCTGCATTTATGAACGCACATATTGCTTTACTATGTTTACTTTTTGTAAAATTCGGTTTTAAAAATGAATGAAATATTTGGGTTATTATTGAATAGCACTTTCGAATTGAGTGCCAATAATCTTGATTCAAATCGTACATTTATATACAATTACTAGCTGACCCGTGTAAACATTTATAACCCATCTACATATTTATATATCTACACCTTTTCAGATTCAATTCGAATCATTTTAGTTGTAATTCGATAATTCCAATTTTAATTCGTAACATTTTATTTGTAATTCGAGAATTGCATTTGTAATTCGAAACATTTCAATTGTAATTTGAATTATTCCATTTGTAATTCAAATTTATCTGTTTGTAATTTGATTTTTTTTTTGTAATTCGAATTATTCCATTTCTAATTCTTATTTTACTTATTTTACTTGTAATTCGAACTATTTTATTTGTAATCCGAATTATTCCAGTTGTTCCTTTTTGTTCCTTTCCTTTTTATAAATGGAATAATTCGAATTACAAATGGAATAATTTAAATTACAAATAGAATAACCGAATTGACGTAACTATGCATTCTTCTTGAAACTTAATAAAATAAAATTTTTAGCAAAACCCTCATGTAATTGTATCTCCAGATTTAAAATAGAAATTTCTTTTAATTATACGCTCCACCATATGATGAAGGGTATCACTAACTTTTTGTTGCCGTTTGTAACGCTTCGAATTTTTTTTTTTTTTTTGATCAGAATAAAAATGAGTTAATGTACCGATGTTCTTCAGCTGAAATCAAGATACAGCCCGCAATATTTAACATTGAACTTTGTAATGAATTTCTCCTAGGATGTTTGGTATTGGAAATGGGTTATACCGTTCCACGTTTTGATATAAACCCCATGGAACTGTACCACTCGATTTTCGGTATTCGCCATTAAATTGGATTTAGTCTTTCTTGGGGTATAAGCATTCCCATTCTGTGTCCAGTTTTTGATAAAGCACCCGCTGTTGGGTATTTTCAATATTTTAGCCAAATTATTAAACTGCAATGGCTATAATTTGGTTTGTTGGTGTCCGTTGGGGGTCGTAAATACTCCTGCAGAGTATTGTCGCTACAGGTCCACTTTTTGATAAACCTTCCATAGAACGGTACCCACCGAAATGTTTGTTGTTGGTCTCCGTCGGGGGTCGTAAACATACCTGCAGAGACTTGTCGGTATAAGTCCACGTCTGATATAGGTACCATAGAACCGTTTGGAGGTTTCCCACCGTCATGGCTACAATTTGGTATTAACCCCCAGTTTTTGTAACTTATTTTTGTTCGTTCGTTTATATTCGTAATAATTTAGGCATTCATAGCTCAGCGCCCAGATGACATACATATCTAATTTTTAGTATACCCGTTCCATATATCGTTAAGGATTCCTCATTTAAAAATCAGCGCTCTACATTTGCGCTAAAGCGAGTAAATCTATCTACAAAATTTGACAATTCGTGTGAGAAGAATAAAAATTTTTACAAAAACTGGGGGTTAGTCTTCGTTGTGGGTAGAAGGCATACCCACATAGACTATTCGGTACATGTTTAGGTTTTTATATAGACTACATAGAACGGTACCTCTTGATTTTCAGTATGTGCAAGGTTTTGGCCGCATTATTCAACCGATATGGCTATACTTGGTATTTAGTTACCCTTGGAGGTTTCACCAACATTATCCAACCGAAATGGCTAAAATCTGGTTTCAATATAAATTGTGGTGAAAGGTAAAAAAGTTCGGCGCGGTCGAACTTAACGCCGTTTTTACTTCTTGTTAACAAAGTGCTGATTCACTGAATACGTTATTATTTTAAGCTCCTAAACATGTAAACATCTGTGATTCATGAAAAATGAATTCAAGATGCTAGTTGAATTTATCTAGACTTTGCTGTATAAAAAACCTGATCTTGATCGAGTTATTCCAAACACTGAAGTCAACGTTCATGGCGTGTTTGCAGTAAGAATAAAGTTTTCAAAAATTGGACGTAGTCGCGGCATTCTGCTTCCAAAACACTCATTAATGGCAGAGGCCACCATTGCTGATGTATTGAATACTAATATGTCTAATAATCTCTGATATTTCGCGATTTTTTAAAACCCGTTGAGGTCCCCCACACCCTCCATTTTCGGTATTCTCCAGCCGATTCGGAAGTTTAATTTAGAACATCATACCAGTCTTAAAGAACTTGACATACGTTTAGATAGATTATAGACACACCGCATTGTTGGACCGTCGTTTAAGTGACCAATGCTAATTTTTTAGACGTTGTAGTTATTTAACCATCTTTAAAATTAGGTTTTGCCTGATTTCTCAATCGATTTTTTGGAACTTCGGTCAAGCGACATTTAACATTATCGGGGTTGATCGCGTATTCCCACTTATTGAAGCCAGTGTTTATAGCGTTTTTGTAATCACGCTATCTAAAATTAAGTATATTATCTATAACTATACAATTTTGAAAAATTGGGCTGACCGCGATTTTCCACTACCGAGATGACCATTCAAGATTAAGACAATTATTACCATAGTATTGCAAGCAATTTTTAAACAATACGTCCAAAAATATCTACGATTTCACGTTTTCTTAAAAAAATTTGTGGGGAAGGTACCCTCGTCACTCAACTGACCAGTATGAATAATAGCTAAAAACCTTTTCTCAGACCTAAAAACTCCACATACAGTACAGTACAGTACAGTATTTCTGATATGGAACGAAATTCGATAGACCATACAAGGCAATCCTTTTGAATTTTGAGAAAAAGGACCCTAAAATAGTTAAAAATATGCTTATTGCTAAAGGGTTGAAATGTATAGATGTTAAAATCGTCATTAGACGCATAAATAATGAAGAACATATTATTTATGTCGTCTATTTCGAAAGGAAATCTATAACTCTGCGTGAACTTAGAGAAAATCATTCCGATATTGAACGTTCGAGAATTAAATGGGAATATCAAAAACCCAATAAGTCCAAACTTACACAATGCCATAATTGCCAAATGTATGGCCACGGATCGAGTAGGTGTAGAGTTAAAACGTTCTGCGCAAACTGCGCTGGAAATCATAATACCTCGGAATGTAAGGAAACCCTTTTGAAATGCGCCAATTGTGGTGGCGATCATAAATCTATATCTGATGAGTGTCCTAGTCGATTGAAATATATTGAAATAAGAGAACGATTCAAGCCGAAAAGAGTAATTAGAACTCAAGCTAATTATCAGAATCATCAGAATTATGAAAACCAATTTCCAAACAGGTTGAATCAAACATTGCCTAAAGTAAATGATTGGTCAAAATCAGGACAAACTGGAGAAGACCTATTTTCAATTGAGGAGTTGCAAAACTTAACATCTGAACTAATTTCCAAATTAAGAAATTGCAAGACAAAGCAAGAACAATTTGATGTTGTCACCAGTATTGCCTTCAAATTTTTAAAATGAGTCAATCAATCAAAATAATATCTTGGAATTCCAGAGGAATTCGAAATAAAAAAGATGAGTTCTTTAATTTTCTAAACTCAAATGCAGTTGATATATGCCTTTTATGTGAAACATGGCTTAATTCAAATATTTCCATCAAAAATCAAAACTTCATATGTTATCGAAATGATCGGCCTGAGAGAAGAGGGGGTGGAGTCGCAGTTATTATAAGAAAAGGCATACGTCATAAATTATTGAAACCGAAAAATACATCTGAAATTGAAAATGTTGGTGTTCAGATTTATATTAATAATTCTGAAATCAATATATATGCATGCTATTTTCCAGGTGGTGCTCGTAATGCACAAAGAAAACAAAACTTCTTGTATGATATTCATAAACTAACTAATAGTAAAAGCTATATTCTCGGCGGAGATTTTAACTGCAGGCATAATCATTGGGGTTGCCAAAGGAATAACTGTTGGGGAAATTTGCTCTACGATAAATATCAAACTAGTTCCTACGACATAATGTTCCCACCAACTAGCACTTACATACCGGCAGACGCAAGGCGACAGCCTTCTACTCTTGATTTATTGTTGACCGATGTGCCAACATATATACAAACAGTTAAGGCCGTCAATAATTTGGGATCAGATCATCTACCAATTTTAATCGAAGTCAATAGAAATGTTGATCAATCTGAAAATGTATTTTATGATTTCAGTAAAGCCAATTGGAATCGATTCAAATCACATATTAATAGAAATCCGTCTATAAATCATGATGTCGATACGTCTAACATTGATACTGATCATATTGACCATCTGGTAACCAATCTAACCAACAGCATCAAAGAAGCTGTTGAATTCAGTGTCCCCAAATGTAACTTTAAAAGTAAGAGTAATGAAATTCCCAGAAACGTAAAAGAAATGATTCTATTTCGAAATATCTATAAACGAAATTGGAAACGCTTTAGAGACCCAATTGATAGGCATCAAATGAACGTGCTAAACAGAAGAATAAATGCAGAGTTAACTGATTTTCGTAATAAAAATTGGAACCAAATGCTATCTAATTTGGATAAAGCATCTTCGCCTTTTTGGAAAATATCTCAGGTGCTGAAGAAAAAGACCAACGTTATTCCAGCCCTTAGAATGGAAAATGAAGTATTTTTTTACTCCGGAAGAAAAGTGTGAAATTTTTGCAGAAACTTTTCTTAAAAATCATACAGTATCTACATCGCTTAGTGATAGTAATACTATCAGAGAGGTAATGAACGGTGTACATGATATAAATATTTCGATACCTGAACCATCAAGATTAAAATTCACAACAATAGATAAAGTAAAAAAATTAATTAAAAAACTAAAGAACAAGAAAGCACCAGGAGTTGACGAAATTAGCAATAAATGCTTAAAAATGCTTCCTAGGAATGCAGTCAAATATCTGACAAAAATTCTCAATGCCTGTCTAAATCACTGCTATTTTCCTCGAGAATGGAAACTTTCTAAAGTTATACCAATCCGAAAAGTAAACAAATCTTGTGACGATCCGAAATCATACAGACCAATAAGTTTGCTATCATCCGTCAGTAAGATATACGAAAAAATTATACAGGAAATGCTGAATGAGTTTGCCGAAAGAAATGATATTTTACCACATCAACAATTCGGTTTTCGAAGGCAGCATAACACTTGCCAACCACTTGTAAAAATCAGAAACATGGTTAAAAACAATTTCAATGAGTCATTGTCAACAGGCATGGTACTATTAGATATAAAAGCGGCGTTTGACGGAGTTTGGCATAACGGCCTTATATATAAGATGAAGAAATTTGGGTTTCCTCTTCAACTCATTAAAATTGTAAGCAGTTACCTTGATCGTCGACGATTTTGCGTACATATTGGAAAAACTAAATCTAGAATTGTGCATATACCAAATGGTTGCCCGCAAGGTTCCTGTATATCCCCAATTTTATATAATATATTTACTGCCGATATACCCCATATAGAAAACTGCACTGTTTCTGTATTTGCTGATGACACTTCATTATTAAGTGCTGGGCTTTATTCAAATATCATATCTCGTCATCTCCAACAAGGACTAAATACATTAAATGACTATTTTAAAAAATGGAAAATCATGGTAAATCCAGAAAAAACCCAAGCCATTTATTTTTCCCGCAAACGAAAACCATGCTTTTTGCCACAATCCCCACTTCTTTTCCTCGGTCACAACATAGAATGGAAAGTCAATGTGAAATATTTGGGAGTCATTCTTGACAGAAAACTAATCTTTGCTGATCATATATCTTATATCGTCAATAAAATAAATAAAATCATACGAATTATGTACCCATTAATAAATCGAAAATCGGACCTGAATATTGAAAACAAAAAACTTATTTTGAAATCAATATTTTTGCCAATAATTTTCTATTGCGCACCTCTTTTCTCACCAGCGGCAAATAATCACATAAAGAAATTACAAGTGATTCAAAACAAGTTACTGAAATTAATTTTCAATCTCCCATGGCATTATTCAACACAACGGCTCCATGCACTGTCTGGATTCCATCTCGTCAAAGACAAAATCGAAATATACAGAACTAACTTTGATAATCGATGTATTTCTTCGTGTTACGTCCATATTAATGAACTTGTTTCATAAATGGATTTATATCCACCCCTTCTAGTCAACTAAATTTATATGCTGTTTATATTAGAGCTTTTTGCAGGGTTAACCTTCTTTATGAGGATTTGTTTGAAATATAATCAATGGAATTGACATTTAAAACCCAGTCGGTTTGTTAAATCCGGTTATATATAAACGGGGTATTAAGGTTTTATTTTTTTTTCCTTACATAAAAATTACAGTATGAATAATCATTGCTCATTATGTTATTAACTAAATATAATATTTAAGCAGAAAAGGAAATAGTATTTTCTAAACTCTTTGTATTCTTATTTGTAACACTGATTGTACTCGAAATGTCAAATAAATAAACAAACAAACAAAATGCAAGCAATCATTAACCAAAAATTAGTTTTGCAGTCGTTAAAAAATAAGCATTTCTGCAAAACAGAAAAAAATATTTAATTTTAATAGCCTTTATTTTATATGTAAGTGAAGTACATTTTAAACATTTCATCGCCCGTTGTTACCAAAGGAAATATTCTCTCAGAGAGGCTAATGCAAAACACCCACCAAACTCTCTCTTATTTATTTTGAGAGAGGATCATTAAGGTAGATGTATTAGCAATCCGTTACAACAATGTCAAAAAGATTTTGCAAGAATTAATAATTTTCTTATCACAACTTCATTACGAAATTATTATTCAATATATAGTTCAACAACTTCCACAAATATATACATTTTTCATTCATAATTTTTTTTTTTTTTTTTTTTTTTGGTTCTTGCTTTCATAAAAACATTTTTTTTACATCTACCTTCATAATATTCCCTATAGTACACATAGGTTTTCGTAGTTCGATTACCGGTTACTCTCGAAACATTCGATCAACGATTTCGATCGAATCTCGTCATGCCGCTTTTTTATCGTGTCGAAATCTTTTTCACGAACAAATACTCGATCGAATCGAATCACGTAATTAGGCCCCTGACTCATGTCTCAAACGAACTTCCAAAATCACTAGATTATATATAAAAATCACATATAAAAATTTTAACAATTTAAAAAAAAATGTATTATACTGCATAATTACCACAAATCCGCCATTTCTAATTGTTTCTTATGTATTTTTCTTGTTTTCTTCGCAAATATCAGTTCGCATAACAGTACTAAAGAAATGTCAATTATTGTGCAGTCCAAGTGATAAAACTGCACAAATTTGTCAATTACTGCGCAAATTTGACGTGTCACGCGATATTTATGAAGTCGCGACGATGTCAATAGAAAGACATGCTGCATTTATGAAGTCGCGACGATGTCATTTATGCATTTATGAAGTCAGCCAGGGACTTGTACCCTATATATTTTTTCTAAGGGGAAAATACTTTCCTGAGCGACAGCTAGATTTTTACATAAATGTCACATTTCAATGAAACTCACAAGTCGTTCTAATAATGTACTTTATTTAATACATTTTATTGTATTTTTTGTTTTATTTTTAATTTCATTACAATATTGTTTTGTATTTTTCTTATGAATATTATTGATTTTTACACTACTTAAAACTTTTTCAAAGTATTTAAAACTCTATTATTGATTTAGACATTAGTCGTAATAATATAAGTAAGAAATAGCAGTTTTAAAATTTAACAAAATATTTGAAGTACAAACTAAAAATGAAAACTAAACAAACCTCTAAATAAATCGAACTAAAAATTAAATTCAGTGAACACTCGTTTTTGGAGTTTTTTTTTTTCTTTTTGTTTTACAAAAATAAAGAATTAAACTAAAACATGTTATCCAATGTTGGAAAATAAAAACTAAATGAATTCATAATGAAGTGTGGGAACATTTTTGGCTGGTAGTGTGAAAACATAATGTACATCTACATACATATATTTAGATTTAAAAGCGATGAATATGTGTAAAATGTGTTGTATGAGTTTTGTTGTTGCTGATGTAAAATATAAAGTGTTTCTGTGAACGAACGTTATATATGGATCAGCTGTTTCATTATTAGTATTGTTTTTTAATCCAAATTAATATTGCATACATAGAAAATAATATTCCTATGTCTTCGTTATGGGCTAGTCTTAAATTAATATGAAAATAGTAGTTGTAGGTGTGGTATGGACCATCGAACGATAGATACACTGTCTGCGTCCATACATTCAATTTACAGTCTTTTTTACATTGTAGGGTGCTATCATGGCTTGCGGGCTTACCATTCTGGCATGCGAATTTGGTGATTCCATATCAGAGACATGCAACGGTGGTGGAGGATGTTGCATAGATGGTGACCCCATAAAGTAGCCCGGGTTTGGGGGTCTATGGTGCATATTAATAAGTCCGGGTGGCGGAAGCTTTTGTGTTGTGTTAAACGATGGCGGTACTGAATAGTTGTCCGGTGATACTCCCGGTGGAGGCATATTGAATTGAGGATGCCTAACATTCATGGGCATACCCATAGGTGGCACGAATGGGGGCATTGGACCACGTGTTAAAGGGGAAGGTGGTAGGCGGGTAAAATTGTTCATACGCATGCCAATGAAACCCATCGGCGGAGAAGCGTGACGAATCGGCGGTGACGGATGCATTTGCGGAGAACCAGGTGGCCCAATGAAACCTCCGCTATTTTTGGATACATGACGGTCTGAAAATGCATGGTTGGGACTGTCGCGCGACTTCTCGCCCACAGCCATTTTTGGCGAGTGCACATTATGTCCTTCTATACGTCCAACTCTGTTTAATGCCGCCATTGTAGTTAGGTCCTTTTTGCTGGTGCTACACATGGCATTTGGTGAATTTACATTCGGCGATCGAGACGATGGCGGTGGAGCTGACGGCGGCACACATTTCGGATTGAGCAGACGTGGGGGTATACCTTTTTCCAATTGCGAAACATACATTGAGTGGACCATGGAATCAAAGTGGAAATAAACTAGAGGTACCGGTGTTGGGGGCCTTAAATATGTAGGTTGTTCTAAATGCGCTGGTAACGGTATTGATGGCGGAGGAGGTGGCGGTAGCTTTTCTAATGCTGGATCAATTTTGGGTGATTCTTTTAATTTAATATCGCCCAACAAATCACGAGCCGCTGTAACTTCAATACCACGCCTCTTACGGAGGCGTAAAACCTTTCGTCGAATTCTATCTTCGACCAATTTACGATCTTCATCGTCACTGTCACGACTTGGATAAATACCATCCTCGAAGTAGACTTTCTTCTTCTCAATTTTCCTAAAAAGAAAGAGTATTAGAAAAATTTGCATATGTGAATATGTCAGTGCAGATCTTACTGTGTCTTGCTTGCAGAATCAATCGAAGGTTTCAATATGCTTCTCATGCATGTTTCACCTTCCCGATTTAGACGCATAACCGCTGATTTAACTAGACGATTATTAACCTCATCCTTCCATGAGATTGTAGAAGAAGTGTCTTGATTTACGACGGTTGCTACATCTTTCACCACATCAGATACGGGCGTTTTAACTGCCGTCGAAGTGCTGGCGGAGACATCAACCTTCGGCGAATCTGGTTTTGTGGACATTGTATGAACATTCGAGGGTACTATTTCTAAAACATTCCCCTTCTGCACAGCGACGGTGCTAACCTTTGGTAATTCTTTTAGAACTGGATTGATCTGCTGTGGTGGTCCCCCAATCGCAGCAAAATCATTATAGTAATAGTGTTGCGGTGGTCCTGCATGTATCATGCTGTTCGTGTTTATGGTTGGTATTGTGGAGTAACCTGTTGGGTGGGGTGCAGGATGGTTTTGTAAATGATGCGGCAAGGGTGAATGATGCGACTGCATATGTTGCTGAGGTGCCATAGGCATGTGATGGCCTTCAGAATTTGCAGGGGGCAGCATTGAAACATATGGATTTGGATAGTACCCTGCAGATGGTGCACCGACGTTGTCGGTCATCGGCTGTGGTGGTACAGACATGTAAGCAGCGCCACCATATTGCGCATAGTTAGAATAATCGTCGTAACCAGCCGGTGGTGTGTCGGTAGGTCCACTTAAAGCAATATTTATACGCGCATCCAAGGGAATTCGATTGGGTGACATATTATAGTAGTATGGCGAATTGGCTGCAGTAACACCACCACCGCTGGACATTTGATCGTGACTGGCATAATATTGTCCATGTGGAGAAATTGAAGAGTGCCTTTCAAAGCTTAGATCGCGTCTACGTCGGTGATCATCGTAACGTGAACCATGAGGTGGTGAAACAGGAGATCTCGGAGACCGGGGGGATCGTGGTGACCTTGGTCTCCTTGGTGAATGAGGTGAACGTGATCTTCGTGGCTCCGAATGAGGAGAATTCAATGGAGAAAGACTGCGACGCATTGGAGGTGATGGAGGTTTGAATGGCAACGGCGAGTAGCGATCTGGACTATAGGATCTCCTTCTTGGGGGTGGCGTTCTTGGAGATTTCGGTCGTTGTGGCGATCTTGAACGCGAACCTCTTGACCGTGAAAACTTTTTATAATGTAATTGGGAGTTTGACTTGCGGCTCCTTAGCGGGCTTACGTCTTTACCCCTTCTATTTGCAAATTGACGTAATGGACTGCGACTGCGTGACCTTGAACGTGATCGGCGGCGGAATCTTGTGCCAGGTGGCAGTGCTCTTCTTGGAGGTGTTGTATTACGCATATTCCGTCTCGGAGGACTCGCTGACAATGAACGACCCCTAGCTGCACCTCTTCTCTGAGGGCTAAACCTTGATCGAGATGAAGACCTACGGCTCCGATCCCTATAGCTCGGTGGAGAACGCGGTCTATCACGACTGGAGCTATATCCGGGAGAACGATTGTTTCTCTGGGAATCTCTGGAACGTGATTCTTGCGATTCCTTATTCTCCATCATGGGCTTAACAATGGCCACCTCTTTAGCTGGTTTAACAAGTTTCTCCGTAAAGTCCACCTCTTCCTTATCTTCCCCGGTTTTTTTCTCCGTATCTTCAGCCAAGGAAGAGAGGAATATGGCTGGTTTCGATGGCAGTTTCATAGGTGAAATAGTTAATTTAATTGCCTCTCGGTTCGAGTCAAATATTTTGTTAGGTTCCGTTTGTAGCAATTCTGGCAGTGGTTGAGCTTGGGAGACCTTTGGAACATCTGCAGTCATTGCTGTCGTACAGATTTGACTTTCAATCGCTGTGCTTACCTTTTCCGTTTGTGAACTTTTAGCATATTTTTGTAATATTAATTTCTTCTCCTGCAAAAACAGCATTTCCATTTTATGCAGTTCCTCACTGATTTCATCATTGGAGTCATAATTTGCTCGCATCATTTGTATACGAGAAAGATTGGTTTCCAAGCTTTTGAGTTTCTTAAAATCCTTGGCAACCTCTGTTCTGGCTGTTTTTGCATTCTGTTGGCCAGGCGTTGGCGGTGTCTGGGACATTAACATAGGTTTTTGTACTGGCGGGGGAGAAGGAGTGCGAGGTTCTTTCTTTACAATTGTTTCTGATATCTGATCTTGCAGTTCATTTGATGTATTTAGATTTGTGTTATTCGCTTCAGTGGTATTTGCAATCGCTGTACCTTCCGCAGCGTCAGCTTTGGGTATTTTTTCAGCATTATCAAGAGATTTTGGAAAGTTTTCCCCATCATTACTATCGTCTGATGATGTTGCACTTGATGTGGAGGAAGACGAAGTTGATGTATTATCCTCAGAACTTGATGAACTCGATGATGAAGTCGAAGAAGTAGATGTGGAAGAAGTGGAAAGAAGGTCTTCGGTAGTTTTTAATGTTGTCATATCCTGGTCATTCACACTTTTTGGGTCAATTTTGCTTTCATTACTAGTTACAGTCTTCATATCGACTCCAGACGCCTCAACACTTTTAATAAATTGATTATAGAGCTCCTGCATACCAAATAGTTGGCTTTGTTTTGTTTGACTCGCTGAAGTTTCAGAACAGTCGTCAGGTTCGTTCTTAATCGCAGCTGATGATTTTGATATCGCAGCTGGATTTAACAATTCTAGTGGCGGAGTTGCAGGATGCACAGAATCTTGTGCTTCCTGTTTCACATCTTTTCCAATTGTCCCTACATCATTCGGTGGCGATGGATTAACAAATTTGGTTACGAATGAGTCTTCTTCTTCCATCAATTCCGGCGATATATGTTTTGGGGTAGAACTGTCCTCAGGCACATTTAAATCCAAATCAGCATCCTCTTCATTTTCCCAATTATCCATATAGTCGTCAGTATCTGGACTGTTACCCTTATCGCTGGGAGACTTTGTGGGAGGCGAAGAGTAATCCTGTGAGTCGTCATTTATATCGGATCCAGCCTCTTCGGTGGGAGAAAGGAATTCGTTGTGAGAGAATGAGAGAGGTCTCATTCGTATAGGCTTTTCCTCTACCTTCCTTGAGGCTTTCTGTTTTTCCTCCGACAAATCTGTGGGTTTGGCATTTGGTGGAGGAGGTGGAGTCAACGATTTGACAGAGGATTTATGTTTTTTGGCCACATCCTTTGCCTCAGATTTAATATCCGCATGTTTTTCAACTTTCCTGCCAGGCGATTTTGACTGCTTTGATGTAGATTTGTTGTCGGATGAACGGTATTTTTCTTTGTGTGTTTTCTCTTTGCTTTTAGAACGAACTGTATTGTTTTTGTTGTCTGATCTGTCATTTGATTTGGAACGATTCAATAAACTTGACCCGCCACTGCTATTACTATTTCGCCGATTGGACGATAACTTTCCGGAACCATCTTCTTTTCTAGGATCAGAAGAATATTTTTGTTTGTTCTCACGTTCTCTTGAACGAGAGCACCGTGTTCTATCAGATTTACTGTTAGACAAACGGTCATGAGATGCAGAACGCTTAAAAGGATTACGAGAAGATTTTGATCGAGAATCGTGACGGTTGTCGTCCTTGTTCCTTGACTTTTCCCTCGAATGCTTCGAGTAGCTATCTTTATGATCGTAATTTTTATCTTTACTTGACCTTTCCTTATCTTTGTTGATCTTGTCTGTTGTGTCATACTTTTGTCTCGAAACCTCTCTACGTTTTTCATTCTCACTGGGTTTTGAAGACCTCGTACTTTTGTTCGATATGTCACAATTATCTTTAGAATCACCTTCATCTTTTTTTGATAACTTACCCACGCTGTGTTTGCTGCTTTCCTCCTTCTTTTCAGCCTCCTTCGTTTTTAAAGTCGCAGAAGAACTTTGATTTTGTTTTTCTTTTGAACTTTGATATTTTTGAGTTTTGAGCATTAATTTCTCTTTGGCTGCTTCAATGGCCTCTAATTTTATGTCATCCTGTTGCAATATCTTGTCGATACGTTTCTGTATTTCTCTAGCATCTTGCAAAGATGTTGGTGATTTTTGTATCCTTACCTGGGTTTTGATTGGTAACGGGGGAGTTACACTGCCAATGTCAGTAGCACATTGTGGATCAGACAAAGATATTCCATCATCAAATTCAACTGATTTTTTATTTTCAATATTTAGATTTGGCTGATGTTTTAAATCCGTATTTTTCTCTGCAGTACATGAAGCGACTTCGCTTGTTACGTCCTTTGAAATTGAATGAGATGGCGGGGAATCAGCAAACATGTCATAGGTTTTATCTTTTTCACTCACTGCTGACTTTTCGTCATCTACTGGTTCTTGTTTGATTATAAGGGGTTTAACCTTTAAAGTGATATCTTCAATTTTAATTTCTGTTGCTGTTTCTATTTTCTCGACTTTCATGTTCTGCACTTTACTACGAATTTCTTCTTCATTTGGTATATATTCGTCTTTACTTCCTGATTCAGGCTGATTACCGGCAGAGTTTTCTGTTTCTTCTGAAGATTTTCTAGACTTTTCGTACGATTTTCGTATTTTCTCTATCTTGCGTCTACTAGATTTCTTAGATTTTTTCTTTTTTGAGGATTTCGAAATCACTGATAATGTTCTAGATGGAGAATTTCTTTTATGTTTCTTCTTTTTTTTCGTTTTGTCCTTCGAAGAAGATTTCTTTTTATTTTCTTTGTTCGTTTTTGGCTTCTCAGTTTCCTGACCATCTGTTCCAGGGCGCTTATCATCATCATCATCCCAGTTTTCTTCATCGGTTTGTGTGTTATCTTTATTTTGTTTGTTTTCATTTCTCGTCTTGTCATGAATTTTGGATTCCTTGCACGATTTAAATGCATAAGAAATTGAAGGCTTGCATTTTGTATATCTGAAATAGAGAATATAGATTAATGCCTAAGAAACTCAAGCGTAATATTTTTAAATGACATGTTGTCGACACAAATTGACTTCAGTCAAACAAACCTATTTTGGGAAGATATAAATGAGAATATACTTACAACAAGTTTGTTGAAGGAGGCTGTATTGGTGAATGACCCCTATTGGGAGGTGGAGTATGATGCTGTCTGTGATGTGGGGCATGATGACGTGCCAAAGACCCCGAAATTCCTCCACCCCCACCAACAGGATTAAAAAATGGCGGTCGAAATCCGGGAAAGGGCATACGACCCCCACGTACACCACCTCTACCACGGGGAATAAAACCACCGCGACCATGTTGAAATTCCAGACGTCCTCCCCGCATGAAAGGATTCATACCACGATAACCCATAAACGCTTCAGGGGGTAGATGAGCTGGATGCGGTGGGTGAACCATGTGTGGTGTAAATCGATTTGTGGTTGCACTGGAAGCAGCTACAACAACTGACGATACTTTTTCTACATATTTTTCATTTTCCTCATCTCCTGAAGAACACAAACCTTCACTATCATCAGAATCGGCCCTTTCAGAAGGTTTTAACTTCTTCGCGGCACATTTTTCTTCATTACTGTCATCGCTTTCGCAATCTTTAGAGTCTTTCTTAGATTTTTTAGCTGTAAAAGAGAATATATGAATTCTAAAAACTATTTTAGAAACGTAACTTACCTTTTTTGTGCTTCTTTGCCGCTTTACGTTCATCTTTTGTCTTCCTATCGGCCTCTCCTATATCCTCTTCCCGTTGACGACGTTTTTCCACCTGCAATTTTTCTTCTCTTCGCCTTTTGGCGTCTAATTCCAATATCAAACGCACCTTTTCCTCACATGCCTCCGCCTCCATTTGTGACACAGTTTTCAAAGCTTTTGCCAGAGCTTCCCTAGCTAACTGTTTGGCAGGCGGTTCGGATTTTGTAGTGCGCATTGGTGTTGAATCCTTTGTGGAGGCGGGGCTTGAACCTGGGGGAGGTGTTTTTACTTCACCTGGCTCCAAGCTACTATCTCCGCCTTGCATATCGTCCAAAAATCCAAACGTTAACTTAGCAACACCCTCTTCAGAGACTTTGATGTCATTCTTTACATTACTTGCCACATTCGACCTTGTCGCTATAGGCACCACCTCCTCCGCCTCCATCGCTGTTTCCTCCATTGTTTGACGCTCCGCGAAACAATTATTTATGTAATAATAAAACTATTACTTCACTTATGTTCTCGATGCGCTTTAATCATCGATTAGAATCCATCTTCACAACAATATTAAAAGTTTTTCGGTTTTATTTTGCACTCACACATGAAAAAATGAGGAATGCAAGTTCGATTTGATGCTGTACGAATGTGTGTGCTGTTACAAATCAATCAGCACGCGTCAGAAAATTTGTTTTTTCCGTCTTTAATTCATTGCATTTATAACATTTGCATATTGCAAGCATAAAGCGCCTACCGTATTTCACGTTTACTTCCTGATTTTGTTAACATTTCCCTAAAAATGGGGTTTTAGTTACCAACAAAATTTTTTCAGCCTTTCTTTCCAAAGCTGTAATCACACGAATAGGGATATGTAAGTCGACTTTCGATTAATCGATTAATCGACTTTTTGCAGTCAAAAGTTTAAAAATCGGATCGACTTTTGCCTAGAGGAAAAATCGCATAATCGATTATCTTGTGATCGATTTTCAAGTTTGCCCATGAAATTAGGTGTGTACGATAACTTTCCCAGCAAAAATTACTCAGTCAATTCCAGCAACCTCTCTCAGTGAATTTTACTCTCTCAAGGAAGAAAAATTGCAGAAAGTTATCGAACAACAATTTGTAAAAACTTGCAAGGAATCAACTGTTTTGAAAAATAAGAAGAAGAAAAGTTTTTGCATCAATTTGAAGTTCTTGTTTTCCATGATTTTGTTTTATATTTTTCAGATTTTAATGTTTAATTTTTTGCTATTTCAATGTTTATTTATGTTTTCGCCAAACAAGAATAAAAAATAAAACAAAACAAATCTTTTCAAATCAGCTGATCAGACTTGCAAATTTTTGCTGGGAAAATTTGTCCTCAGTTCTCAGTCACGAAACTCTCCAAAAATCTCTCCAAACTCGCTCTCTTTTGCTGGATAATTTTGTTATCGAACAGCATTCAGGAAAAATTTGTACGAATTTGTACAAATTATTGGGTTATCGTACACACCTATTGTTGACTTGTCGGTTTTACAGATTAGGCAGTTTTAAAGTACAGTACACATTGTCAGTTTTGAATGACGATTTTTTTGCAATTATCGATAACTGTCCAACCGTCCAGCAACTACAAAATATTATGTGGTTGCATGATGAATGACCAAAATGAACGGCCACACTAGCAAGCACCAATAAAGCTGTCATTCAAAACTGACAATGTGTACCCAGCTTAAGCGGTGTACACTGTACACACATGCTCTGTTCCCGTACTTTATAAAGTGGTAAAAGTCGTAAAAGTTTTAAAAGTCGTAAACGATTTTCATATAAATTTTGTGTACGGGAACGCAAAATGTGCAAAAGTGGTAAAAATTGTAAAAACTTTTTAGTTCTGGAACAGACCTACGATCAGTTCGATAAATATCAAACAGTCCAGCAACCACAAAATATTTTGTGGTTGCCTGATGACTGACAAAAGTGAGCGGACACACTGGCAAGCAACCGATTATTTGAGCAAAAGTGACACTCAAAACTGATCGTGTGTACCCTACTTAACAGTTTCAAAACAAAACGCGAAAATCGACGAATAATCGATTTTCTGCGGTTAAAAAAGTCGAAAGTCGAGTTTTACACATTTATAGCTTCGTTCCAGAACTAAAATGTTTTTACACATTTAACACATTTTGCACATTTTTACTCGAAATGCGTTCCCGTACACCAAAAAAGTTGCAAAATGTTCACTTCTCTTTGAACAAAAATGGCGCGGTATAGCTTTCTCTTTAGAAACTTTTTACACGACAAATTTGAGCGAGCAAAAATGTGCAACATGTTTGCCGCCTTCCGATTGGCTGACATGCCGACTTTGACATTTGTTCCAGATTTTCTGACGTTTCTGCCATTTTTCCGTTCCCGTACATTTTGGAAAAATGTGTGCGTTGAACTCATTTTTGACAGTTTTCTCTTTTGAACATTTTACCATTAAAAAAGTACTGGAACGAAGCTTATATTTTATGCTATGTTCATACCAGCATTTGAATCACGTTGTTCGCTATCATAATTAGAGTTGGGCAATTGAACGACCTCTCCTAGTTCAAAAACGTATGAGTAACATCATACAAACTAACGTGAAATAATAAGTATACGCATTTTATTCAAAGAAACGACCGGTGTCCATTGAACTAGATAGTGAACTAGGTAGTTCAATATAGTTCAATTTGCACAACTCTACTCACAATTATGTATACGAATTAACCCGTTCATACGACATAGTACACATACATTCATATTTTCACACTTTTTTGCTCTGTTTCAGAACCTGCAAGAAGCTACTATTTTTTACTACGATAACATTTATTCCTTTATGTTATCGAAAAAAATAGTAAAAATGAGTAGATTATTGTAGTAGTGGGTGGAACAGACCATTTATTTTCTGATTTTAAAGAAAGTTTCAGCCAAAAGACAAGTAAAATTAATTCATACGAACTGAAAAAATAGTTGTCCTTCTTTCTGATATCTATTTAATATTAAATTATATTATTTTCATTCATCTTTTCTATTTTTTCTCACAATTTTGGTGTTTTCAGCACATTTTTTAATTTTTCTATTTTCAAAATTAACGATTTGGTATACAGACTTTCTGGCAGGAATTTGAGTTTTGTTTCTAAATTTGTACGCGAATTGGAAACGATGGACAAGAAATGCAACTGCAATAAACTAAAAGAGAATATTTGCTATGATTTGAATGTATACTAGTCGTTAAAACATTTACTTTTTATTCATGTTTTGTAGTTTTTCTAAAAATGTTTGGGTTTTTAATGAATTTTAAATTTTATATTTTTTCTGTCATAATTAATTTATTTCGATAAATTCTCTCATTTGTTAGAGATGGGACATATTTTATCGTCGTTCTGATAGTAATTTAAATTGAAGAATGTACACAAATCGTTGTTCGTTCTCAAAATTTTGTATGGGAAATGAAATAATTGTATCGTAATTTGGGGTCGAACAACGAATAGAGAGCTAATTACCGCCAGTCTGAACAAGGCATTACACATTTACACAGTTTACACATTTTGTGTTCCCGTACACAAAATTTATATGAAAATCGTTTACGACTTTTACGACTTTTACCACTTTATAAAGTACGGGAACAGGCCAAAGGTCTGTCTGGTTACCCTAAAATTTGTAACAATTTGTACCAATTGTTGGTGGAAGTCGTCTGTTAACACAAACATGGCCCAATTGGGCCATGAACACAAAAAGTCGGCAAGAGAGATCGATTTGAGAGAGACATTTTGACAGTTCTTTCACTGAGAGTTTGCAAATTCTTGCTGGACAAATTTCTTCTAGCAAGAACTTTTAAGGCCTGCGTACATAAGCTGCTCTGCCTGAAGGCCTGCGTACATAAGCTGCCTTGCCTGCTTATCTTGCTTACTTCTGATAAAAGAATAAAAAAGAAAAGGGCAACCCAGTTCAAAATTTCCTCGGCCTTCTTTATTCTTTTATTTTTATTATGTCAATAATGAAGCAGGAAAGCAAGGCAATCAGGCAAGGCAGCTTATGTACGCAGGCCTTCAGGCCTTGATTGTATTATTTTTTTGTAGAACAAAGTTGCAAAGTGGAAAAAAACATTTTTGGGTCATTTTATTTTTTTATTTTTAATAAAACACAACATTTTTGCTTCCTTCATTGGCGGACAAATAGTTCTGTTTTGGCAAGTCAGCTGATTGCTTGCTTGTTTTTGCTGGGAAGGTGTCTGTTTACTTTTTACAATTTTCTTGCCAAAGAGAATAAAAACTCCTTACTCTCTGAGAAAGTTGTTGCTGGACAACTCTTGCTGGAAAAGTAACCAGACACACTTATAATCGCCAGACACATGGAGTAAGTAAAGAGGTAGATAGATCTAGGTGAAAACAAACTATAGAACCCTAGTTTTTCCTGAATTCCTAAAACGTCAAAATTACTAAACACAAAAGCAACAAGTGGGTTTGTTTACAATAAATTTTTTGAGCATTTTATAAAAAACGCGAAAAATGAATGAATTGTCAAAGTTTCTCCACATAATCGAATTGAGGAAGTGATGAAATGATTGTGTCAATGCAAAGCTGAAGAATTTCATCCATACAATTGTTTGAAATCGTTTGGCATATTTTTCAAACAGCACACACACACATATACAGATTGTGTATATAATTTTGAAGTTTTAGGAACATTCGAAAGAAAAAAATTAAACTGACAGATAGCTTTAGCTAACCTTTCTAATTAAACCATGGTCATATCAAAAAAAATCGCATTTTTAGTTTTAGGGCAAAATCGAAAAGTCGAAAAATCGATTATTGCTTTCAATTAGCTATCCCTACACTCGAAATGATTAACCAGATCTGAAACTCACTGCAAAATGATAACTTACTCGACCTTAAGATTTTACGGCGGTAATATGGTCACAGGTACATTGTACTGTAGCATTCCTTACAGTACGTTTACATAGAAGCGGATACCATTGCGTATAAACCAGAAAAAAATTCTTAAACCCTAATAGCTAAATTACATTACGTGTATTTCATGTGTATGTTTTGCATTTTTTACATCTACATGTTGTACACATAGTGTGATCCATATAAAAAATGTCATCTATCAAAATGATGTGGGAACCCATGTGTAACTTTTTTGTTTTAGAGCCCTTCCTATTTTTGTATGTACAATAAATAGAAAACAGCTGATTTGTTTGTTTTGATGAAAGCAGAAATTTGCAAAATTTGCTGAAAGAAATAATTTTTTAAAGAAACATAAATAAATCGATTCGATAAAGGATTTTTTTACATTTATAGGTTATGTCACACAAAAAAACATATACTGGTGTAATAGCAAAAATTATAAATCATATGTAAAATGTCATTTTTCGCACACACAATGAATTACACGAGGACAAAAAAATTCAAAACATACACGTGAAATACACGTAATGTAATATAGCTATAATCACATCCAACTTTTGTTTTGAAGTTTTGTGTCGTCCGTCGTCGTCGATTTAGGTCATGCTTATATTATAGCCTTTTGCGGCGTCAACCTTCTTAATGATGATTTATTTGACGTATACGCAAAGGAGTTGATATTTGAAACCTAGTGGGTTTGTTTAAATCGGTTATATGTATATGAATTTACTATTACGTTGGGCGTAGGTAACATACATAAATCGTTTGATAACGACGTCGTCACCCATATGTTTTATGTAAAGTTTGCATACACTATCAAATTTTTATGTCAATATTTGTAGTAGTATGTGTAAAATTTTCAAAATATGAAAATGTGTGTGTGAATTTAATACCCCAGTTACACTTAACCGGATTAACCCAGTGGGTTTGGATTTCAAATGTCAATTCCATAGCGCAAACGTCAAATAAATCCTCATAAAGTGGGTTAACCCGGCAAAAACTCTAGTGTAACCGTACTATTACTGCTAAACCTAAACAACGACGGGACGTACACAAATATTTCACCAACCTACCAAAACAACGCTCTCTGAGCGTCCTTATTACCCAAATACGTTGAGTCCCAAATCACACTTAAAACACAATGAATTGTATTTCATGTTTTGTTGGGCTTTTGTTCTTAAAATACAAAACACACACACATACAAACAATAACGTTATGTCAAAGTTAAACTTTTTCAACTTATAAATAGTATACGCTCGCCGTATTTCGGTAGTTCTCATAAGAATACATGTGTTCTACTTTTTTCACCACACACGCCCTGGGTATACGTCCGTATATAGGTATGGGCCTTATGCTAAGTTTACATTTACGAAATCCACTCGATTTCAACTGTCAATTCCATAGCTCAAACGTCAAATGAAATCTCATCTGGGTTTCATTTGACGTTTAACCTATGGATTTGACAGTTGAAATCGAGTGGATTTCGTAAATGTAAACCAAGCATTAGAAGGTTGGGCAGGTTTATGAATTTATAAAAAAACAACTCTGATGCCAGTTTGCTTATAACCTCAAATGGATAATAACAAATTCAACAGGCTTTGTTTATTTGAAATATTGTCAAATATTTAAATTGAAATATTTTATATATGTATGTCCACGTTTTGGTATAGCCCCATATAACGCGAATTTTCGCTTTTAGGAATTTGAAATGTATTAGCGCAATTTGCCCTTGTAATTAGGATTTTGTATTTGAAGGGGTTAAAAAACACTTCTACCAACAATTGTTTATAAAGTCCACCCATATAACGGTACCTGCAGACTTTAGTTCAGAAAACTTGACGGTGGAGGATATAAAACGTTCGGCCCGGCCCAATTGACATTGAGCTCACCGTGGTGCTACCTTGGGAGCTGCCTTTAACACCCGTTTCAGGTAGTGAGCTAACTCGTCTACCCATGAGAACTTTAAAAATCCCTCCAAAACATAGTACTATTAAGAAACTGAAAATAACCCATCTATGGTTGAAGACTCCTCCGACTATTTATAGAAGTGCAATTTACGCACTGGCAGATGCACTTGAAAAATATATGTCAGATACAGGAAATAGGATGGATTTGGAAGGGTGTAACAACAACACCTAAAGGTGACACACCGTATTACAGCTTCGTCCTGGTCCACACTAGAGTAAATGAGTGTTAAAGGCAGCTCCCAAGATAGCCCGACGGTGAGCTCAGTGTCCATTGGGCCGGGCCGAACGTTTTATATCCTCCACCGTCAAGTTTTCTGAACTAAAATCTGCAGGTACCGTTATATGGGTGCTATGCCATAACGTGGACTTTATAAACAATTTTTGGTAGAAATGTTTTTAACCCCTGCAAATACAAAATCCTAATTACAAGGGCAAATTGGGCTAATACATTTAAAATTCCTAAAAGCGAAAATTCGCGTTATATGGGGCTATACTAAAACGTGGACATACATACATATATAAAATATTTCAATTTAAATATTTGACAATATTTCAAATAAACAAAACCTGTTGGATTTGTTAGTCGATGGTCAGACTAGCACGATTTCAACATGGCGACGTCCAGTTTATAGGCGAGGGGTATGAAGTAGTGAAAGCCATGTACATGGTTTTCTGTGTTTGTTGTGTTGCCTCTTCTTGTTATTCGTTGCAAGATTTTTTCTTTCATTTTTATTTTCTCAAGCAAACGTTAACAACAAAACAAGCATAAAAAGATTTAATAAAAACAATTAATTAATGAAATAGTGACAATTTAACTATTAATATTAATTTAATTATTAATATTAATTATTTTGTGTTGTTTTTAGTTTATTTATGTTTGTTTTGTTTTTATTGGTATGAGAAACACAACAAACGCGAATGGTAAAATAAAGAGGACATGCAAAAATCTTAAATTTCACGTTAACGTGTGTGGACACTAACGAAACTTGAAAAGAAACTTTAACGAAATTGGTTTCAAGAAACCTTGCTAGTCTGACCATCGACTTATTATCCATTTGAAGTTACCCTGCGTTTATACATGACAGGACAGTTGAGTTCATGTATTGATTGTCAAAAACCCAAAACTTGCCTGTGTGACGTAGGCGTCCCGACAACTGCAAAAACAGTTGTAAAATTTTGAATGAAAATCATCGACATCTTTTTGTTTTCCATTCACATATTTTGTTTTTGTTCATGTTCTTTTATTTTCAACACATTTCAATTATTATCTCACTTATTTTTACAAAAATGCCAAAAATTTGTCTTCCTTACTGTCTGTGAAAAAATTATGGACAGCTGGAAGACAAACGATAAATGTATGTATGTGTTAGTAAATCAGAGTTGTATTTGAAGACAAACTGTCTGGTGTAAACGCCTAGTTATAAGCAAGCTGGCATCAGAGTTGTTTTTTTATAAATTCATGAACCTGCCTAACCTTCTAATAATTGAACCATGGGTAAATGTATAGCTTTTAGGACAGCCCTGCTCAAAAAGAACAAGATGTCATTAGGAGAAATTTGGAAAAAAATACTTCTTGAAGATTTTTTGATGTTTTAGTTATTATTGAACTAACATTCCACACGATTCCATATATTACCTAAGAAATTTATTAATATTAATAAGTTTTGTTTTGTGTTGTTGTTATTGTTGACCTGTTGGTTGAGATATTTCGGCTTAAGGTCAATTGAAAATAATAGTTGTTTGTTTTAATTTCTTCTTTATTTTTATTTTCCAATATTTCGACTGTATTCTACAGTCATCTTCAGGGAATACTACAAAATAACAAAAATTAACAAATAGAAAAAACGTAATAACACAAAAATTACTTTGGTGAGAAAAGTAACATCTTTGTTACACAGTCTGCGCTAAACTAAGGATTTGTCCGTTTATTTTTATGAATTAAGTTTCTATAAATTTCTATAAATGTGTTCAACAAAAACCGAAATAGGACTGAAGTCGTTAAAATATGCCGTTCTAGCAGTGTTGTTTTAGAAACATAAAATATGAGATCAAATGTTTCTTAATGATGTTTGTGAAGTTATTTTTAAGATTAAATCCTTATTTCTTAAGAAAAGTTTCTGGAATTTTATAATCAAAACAGCAAGAATTTTTCTATGAGATTTGAAAGACTTTCATGTTATAGTCTTAGTAGCATTTTGAATTAAAAATATTTGGTCAACATTGGCTCACATTATTGCTCTGTTCAAGAACCTGCAAAAATTTACTATTTTTGAATTTTCTTGACAAATTTAGAAACGAAAGGAAAATTGTCAAAATTTCAAATTTAGTAAGTAGGTTTGAAATGGTACTGAATTACCCGCGGGGGTACTTCGGTACTTTTTATAGTGAAATGGTACTGAAAAAAGTACTATTGTACTGAATTTTCCATCCCTGGTGTGTTTATTCTTCGGCCTCTCAGCAGCAACTGATTCGAAGAGCGTAAAGGCCTGCGTACATAAGCCGCTCTGCCTGATTGCCTTGCTTTCCTGCTTCATTTCTGACGTAATAAAAATAATAGAATAAAGACGAAATTTTGAACTGGGTTGCCATCAGTTGGAAATTGGGTCGGCCTTCTTTGTTCTTTTATTTTTTATTGAAGCAGCAAAGCAAGGCAATCAGGCAAAGCAGCTTATGTACGCAGGCCTTAATGGCCCCGGCACATACGGTCCGTTCTGCGTCGCGTCAGGCGTTAAAAACACCAACCACATGAAAAACGTGTGAGTAATGCCAAGTTTCTTATTGAAGTTTTCATGTGGTTGTTGTAACGCAACGCTCAACGGACCGTATGTGCCGCGGCCTTAAGAGTGCGTGAGGGTTGACAATCAACAGCTTTGTTCCTTTACTTTCTTAATGGTAAGAGTGGTAAAAGAGAAAAGTGTCACAATTGTTCAAAATTGCTCTCTCATGAACATTTTTACCAGAAAAGTAAAGGAACGGAAAAATGGTAGATCCGCCAGCAATGTCAGAAAAAAACATAAAAAAACAATTTTCGTCTTTTATTTCACAGTTTTTAATTTAGTGTTGTCAGTGTTCGATTTTTTCTTCGGTTTTTCGTCCATTTTGTGAAAAAAAATTGCTTCCAGTTTTGCCACTGGGGGTTAAGGAACGCTTTGCAGGTTAAAAATGGTAACAAATGGTTAAAATGGTAACCTCAGGTAAGTAAAGGAACACAGCTAACGCTGGCGTGTATGAAAGCCCACCATTGGCACAAAAGTAAAGAAACGGAAAAATAGTAGATCTGGCAGCAATGTCAAAAAACAAACATGGCTGCTTAAAAAAAAATAACAAACAAAATAAATTTCACTGTTTTTCTATTTCACTGGTTTAAATTTTAATTATTTTATTTTATTTCTTTTCATTTTGCTTTGACAAAGCGCGTAGTCATGGTAGAACAAATATAAGGTAAAGTTAATACTACAACAAATACAACTCGAACAACAACCACAAAGGAATTTGTTTTTATTATTACAGTGTTTTATTTAACTTGCTTTGGTGTGTGTTTAGTTCAAATCTGGTAACTCATTTTTAACACAGTTGCAGTTTACCAATCGAACTAAAACTTAGCATGCTTTTCAGATGTGGATGACAATACATGAATATGAAATCAAAACCAATATTGGTCCATTTTTACACTGTTTTACAGTGTTTTATCTAATTTGCTTTTCAAATCTGGTAACTCATTTTTCACATAGTTGCAGTTGACCAATCGAACTTAAAATTTGCACACTTTTTAGATTTGGATGACAATACATGAATATGAAATCAAAACTAATATAGGTCCATTCTTACAGAGTTTTTACGGTGTCTAACTTGACCCCCTTTTCAAATCTGGCAACTGATTTTTAACACGGTTGCAGTTGACCAATCGAACTAAAACTTTGCACACTTTTCAGATTTAGATGACAATACATGAATATGAAACCAAAACCAATATGGGTCCATTGTTTCCTATAGCCCCCATATAACGGTAACACCCGATTTCCGGTATTTTGCTTTTCAAATCTGGTAACTCATTTTTCACGCAGTTGCAGTTGACCAATCGTACTTTAAACTTTGCACACTTTTTAGATTTGGATGACAATACATGAATATGAAATCAAAACTAATATTCGTCCATTCTTACAGTGTTTTTACGGTGCCTAACTTGACCCCCTTTTAAAATCTGGTAACTGATTTTTAGCACGGTTGCAGTTGACCAATCGAACTAAAACTTTGCACATTTTTCAGATTTAGTTGACAATACATGAATATGAAACCAAAACCAATATGGGTCCATTTTTTCCTATAGCCCCCATATAACGGTACCACCCGACTTCTGGTATTTTGAGGATTTTGTCTTCATTTTTAGCCCGAATTTGCTGTAACTTGGAATTTGGAGTTCTCAATAGTCCAGGAACTTCCCCACTAAAAATTTTAATCTACATTTTCTGCTCAAATGGAGTGTAATTCGGCATGTGGGGTTCTCTCAGTGGTCAAAAAGTTTTATTTACTAAAAAGATAAAAATAAAAAATAATTTAAAAAAATTAAGTTTCAGTGTTTTATTTAGAAATGCACTTAAAACTAAAAAATAATTTGTCGCTTAGCCTCAATAAATATATTCTTTCTCATGATAGAATCTCTCAAATAAAACGCTTGCCGTTTAATTGTGCCACCATTCATAATTTAAATGCAAGCGTTTTATTTGAGAGATTCTATCATGAGAAAGAATATATTTATTAAGGCTAAGCGACAAATTATTTTTTAGTTTTAAGTGCATTTCTAAATAAAACACTGAAACTTATTTTTTTTAATTATTTTTTATTGTTTGTAACGTTACTGCCAGTTGTATTTGTAAACAAAACAAGGAAATGTCTATAAATTATTGGAATTTAAAAAACTAATAATTTTTCACATTTAGTTCAATATTTTGGAAAACATGAATGAAAATTCGTTACATTTTCAATTTTTATGTTTCCACATCATTCCACTAAATGCATAAATTCTCGCAGAAAGTAGAATTCTTGCAGAAAAGTTTGGGGTCGCTGAAAATTCATAGAAAAAGGAGAAGCTGTTTCAATGTTTTGTTTTAGAAATCAAAGAAGCACATGTTTATTAGGGCTTTATTTTTTTAAATTTTAACAAAATACCTCACATATTAACAAACGTTGTATCGCCTCTACAAGCGGGGATTTACTGCGCGGCTTATAGTTCGAACTTGGAGGAGGTTACATATCATTGAAATGAAGAAGTCTTTCTGGGAAATGTTTTTTTCCGAATGATATATTTTTTTCTCAAAAAATATATGTCCCTAATGTACATCGAAATAGAAAAAAATGTATAAAATGTCATATGAAATCTGACACTAACGTTACAACCCAGTTCAGTCAGCTGTGTATTGCTGCTACCTTTTCTTATTCTACCATGGCGCGTAGTTTTCTTTTTTCCTTTTGCCTTAATTGTCAAATAAATGTCAAATTAGCAGTTTGACAGATTTTCCACTTTTTACACAACGAAATTTGTCGAGCAGAAAGAGGTAAATGAGAAAGCCATTTTGGATCTTTCTCCTCCCTCTCCCCCCCTCTTAAAAATTGCTTCCAGTTTTACTACCTTTTGGGGTTAAGGAAGGCTTTCCGAGTTAAAAATGGTAAAACTGGAAGACACTTTAACGTAAAGGAACAAAGCTTTTCTAAAACTAAGTGAGATAAACATTGAAATGTGTTGAAAACTAAAGAACATGAACAGAAACAAAAAGAAATCGATGAATTCGCATTTATAATTTTATAACTGTTTTTGTAGTTGTCGTGACGCCTACGTCACACAGGCAATTTTTGGGATTTTGACAATCAATACGTAAACTCATCTGTAAACGCAGGGTGAGATATCACGCGATGCATTTTTTTAATTTCCACCTTTAATGCCTGAGAAAATTGCCACAAGATGAGATTTCTCAATATCCAAATATTCTACAAAAATGTTGCTCAGAAGATTTTTGGTACGGTTCTCATTGGGAACAAATCAATATTGTCCCGTTTTCGTTGTTCTTTTAAAACTTCTCGGTTTTTGGTTCAGAAAAAACTATGTTTTGTTTTTCATAATTCGTTATTGGCCATAAAAGGAAAAAATCAAAACATTCATCACGCGATATTTCAGAAACTTGACCTATGGCGACAATTTCCTTTTGGGTTCTTAATAAACTCAGAAAGGACTTTCATTTCCAAAAAGAATATTCCACCCCAAAAAATATGAAGACTGAACACCAAATTTTAGTCTTTTTTTTTTATTTATTGAAACATTTTGTAAAGTAAGCCTGAAGGCCAATTAGTTTTACAATATTCATAAGAAGAGTTCCTACTCCAAAATATAGTAATATAAATAGTGTATACAAATTCATATATAAATACAAGTTATTTATAAGCTAAATGCATAAAGCTAAAACTTTAATTTAAAGTTATAAATATGTAATTGTTTTGCCTGTTTATTTAATATAACACATTAATACAACAGGATATGTGAGATATTCTCGTATGTTGATCTAATGTATAGAAGAAAGCGCTTTCGAAAAGTAGAAATAGAGAAATTGAACATTTTTAGATTATTGGGAAGGGAATTGAAGAGACGAGAAACTCTAACTTGAAACGAATTATCCATTCGTCCATCCAAGCGAGGGATTTTGAGGCTAGTAATTCGTGTAAATCGAGAAAATGTAAAGGAAGTCGCAAGGAAACAAGGACACTGGAATTTACAAATCTTATAAAAAAGAAGGAGGCACCGAAGTTTAATCAGATCTTCAAAAGTGCATCCTAAAAAATCTATTGCGAAAGGCGTTATATGTGAAAAGCGTTTGGTGGAATATAGATAACGCATAGCACTGTTGAAGGCTTTTTTAACAAGTTTCAGTCTGGATGAGGTAGTTCCGGAATACAGCTCAAGACAATATAGTATGTTAGGCATGACTAAAGCGTGAATTAAAGTCTTTTTAATGTCACGAGGTAAAACCAAGTCGCAATTGTAAAGTTGGCGTAAAGCAAAGTTAGTACGTGAGACTACTCGATCAATGTGATAAGTGAAGTCCAACTTATTGTCTAAAATGACACCGAGACATTCCATTCTGTCTACGAAATCAATTGATATACCCTTGTATTTCACATCTAAAGAGAAAGTGTGCGAGGAAAAGAGCATTGCTTTGGTTTTGGAAGGGTTAACCGATAGTTTGTTAAGGCCCATCCATTGCTCAACCGAAGAAAGAGTATAATTAATCTTTGCTTGTAAAACATCAGGCGAGTCTATGTTACTCGTGAATAAAATTTGAACATCATCCGCAAACAGATATGGTGAGCAATAAAGGTTCAATGAGGAAAAGAGATCATTGATATACAGCATAAACAGTAATGGCCCAATCACCGAACCTTGGGGCACACCACTTTTTACGGGGAGTACACTGGAAGCAACACCATTAACGTATACATACTGTTTTCTATTTCTTAGATATGAGGCAATCAAACGACAAGCGCTACCTTGAAGCCGAAACTGCGAATTCAGTTTATTTAAAGTGTGCCATAGTCCAATCGGTCAAAGGCTTTTTCCATATCAATAGAGATAAGGACACATTGACTATGATCATTAAACGACCTTCTAATGGAGTCGGTGAGACCAAGAAGCAAGGTTGCAGTACTTCTATGCCCACGAAAGGCGCACTGAAAATCGGTGAGAAGGCTTAATGTTTCAATGTGTTGCGAAAGTTGATGTTTTAAGACATGCTCTACTAACTTACCTAATACGGGTAATATAGATATTGGTCTAACGTTATCGAGGCTGACCGAACTAGTTTTCTTAGCAATAGGGATTATCTTTGCCACCTTCCATTCGGAAGGAAACGGTTGGATATTGAGGCCACAACATTCAAAATACCGAAAATGGGGAGGTACGGTTCTATGGGGGCTATAGGAAGACGAGGACCTACACTGACAGAATTCTGGTGGAAAGTTATAAGCCCCCAACGAAGACTTAATACCAATTTTCAGCCATTTCGGTGTGATAATCAGGCTAAAACCTCCCAAAATACTGAAAATCGGGAGGTATCGTCCTATTGGAGCTATATGAAGGCATGGACCTATGCAGACAAATTTCAAGGTGAAAGTTTTATGCCCCCAACGAAGACTAAATACCAAATTTCAGCAATTTCGGTGTAATAATGAGGCTAAAATCTTCAAAATACCGATAATCGGGAGGTACCGTTCTATGGGGGCTATATCAAAACGTGAACCTACACCCAAAATTCTCAGTAGGAATGTTTCATACCTCTACTGAAGACTAACCACCAATTTCAGTAATTTCGGTTGGTCATTATGACTAAAACTTTCCTAATACGGGAAATAGGGAGGTACGGTTTAATGGGGGGGCTATATCAAAACGTGGACCGACCATCCCAGTGTTTTGTACTGGAGGTTATAAGTCAATAATAGGTACGTGTACCAAAATTGATGCACCTACAACAACTCCTTCTATTTTTGGCCACAGTTAATATGAACTCGCGACATAGTGCGTCGGCGGTATAATTTTTCGATTTTGATTCATCTGAGAAAATTGTGTGGTTTTATGACTTTTTAATTAAGTTCGTTAACATTACTTTATGCTGACTGTTAGTGCAGCTCCATCACTGACTTCCACCAACCATCATCTTTACTAAAGTTGTTGTTTTTATTGTTCATTGTGCAACATAAATCTCTTCCTTATGGCAAGATGTTTGTTTCTTCAGTTTGTTTTAAAAATCATCTTCTTTGGTTTTACTTCTATCTCACATTACATACATGTATGTACATATGTATATACAAATGTATGTATTTCTTTTACCCTAACGACTCTACATCTTAAACATGTTTGTATACAAACTTATTTACCGGTAGATATTACTGTTTAGATAATATTTTCCAAAGACACAATACCCAAATCCGATATTTATTAGGGATGTCGAAGCTTTATAGTTTCTATGAGGACAATGAAGGAAAATGTTATGGCGATATGATACATATGTGTGTCGGGTTACTTGCAGGTTCTTGCTAGAAGAAATTTCTCCAGCAAGAACTTGGAAAGTTCTCAGTGAAGAACTGAAAACAAACAGCCTTATTCTGAACATTCCCATGGGAACTGTTTCCCATGGGAGCGAAATTTCCCATTCCCATGTTTTCCATATTCTCAACGACGTGGGAACTGCAAAACATCGGAGCTGAAATTTCGAAATTCGAAATTACTTACACCAAATTATTATAGCATACTTTTGGGGGCTGTAATTTTGTTTTGTAATAGAAAATTGAATTAGATTAGTAAAAGCCACAACTCACTTAATTCAACAACCGTGCATTGATTTATGGATTTTTTAAGAGTCAACGATGTGTGGTGTTGTTCTAATAAGCACATTTTCTTCAGAATGTGAGAATTGGTGTAAGCATTTTTTTAATTATTTTTTTTTTTAAGCAAACATAATTTTTGTGTATAAAGTAGTAGGAACTTTTTAAGTTTGTAACGAATTTAAAAATTGTATGTTGATTCGGAATAATTTTAGATAGGGGTTTAACGAGTATATCGCTTGTTTTACTTATTCCTAATGATCGCTAGAATTGGTATTTTGCATATTTTTAAAAAAAAATTCAAAAAGATAAATTCGGATATTTTTCTCGATTATTACATATTTTTGCGTGTTATTACATATCGTCACCATAAATTTCCGAAGACGTATCTCAAAAAAAAAATAAATAATAATAAAATAAAATACGTTTTTGATTGAATCTAAAACTAAAACACATGCCCTTGCAAAATTTCAAGCTTCTACGTGCAAAAATAACGATCCTATTCAAGAAAAGGCATTTCGGAAAATGGAATAGCATTGCAATAATTTGGCATATATGTATGTACGTCTGTGTGATCGTTGTCGTGTCGTTGAGGAGACTAACACGTTTTCAATAGAACGTTAGTCGTCTGATTTAAAAAACCCGAAGGTTATATTACGAAAATGAATAAAAGTTGTAAAGATTGTATATATTATGGTTATTTTCCAATATATTTTAATAATTATTGCCAAAAATTCTTTTGAAATTGATTTGTTTTTACTTGCTGTGCTGCGTTAATAGAATCAACCATGACTCTTTCTCGTATTTCAATATAATGGTCTGTTCCAGAACTGCAAAAATCTACTAATGTTTACTACTTTTTTTTGTTTTGTTCGATAAGACCCTATTTACATTAGGCGAGTTTACTTGCGGCAATTGTCATTTTGTAGGAGAGAGAGGTGAGGCATATGGTAACCCTTTGCCTCTCAGCACCCTCTCTCACCTACAAACTGACAATTGCCGCAAGTAAACTCGCCTAATGTAAATTGGGACTAACATAAAGGAAAATTTTTTATCTGTGTAAAACATGTTAGATTCTTGCAGGTTTTTGTATCATATAAGAATATGCAAAATTCGTCTAATGACATATTTTACAGTACATTTTGTATGCTTTTATTAAGCAAACACATGGCGATTATAAATATTTACAATAATTTTGTCGTGTAGATGTCTTAAAATATGAAATTTCATAAAAATATGAAATTTCTTGAAATTTTTTTTCAAACTGCCACACTGTTTGCTGGGGAGATTTTTCCCACAAAATTCTCCCACAATTCAAGATAGAGAATGTATACTTTTTTCCCATGGGAACAAATTCCCAATTCGAACTTTATTCAGAATGAGGGGAGATGGGAAATGGGTAAAAAACTCCTACAAAATTTTATTCAGAATACGAAAATGAAATGTGGGAATGGGAAAAAATTCCCAACTCCCATGCGTTCAGAATAGGGCTGAATGTGTGTTAACAGATAACAATTTGTACAAATTGTTACAAACTTTTGTGTAACCTAATGTTAACTGTACTGACCCTGCGTTTACAAATGACAGGACAGTTGACTTCATGTATTGATTGTCAAAAACCCAAAACTTGCCTGTGTGACGTACGCGTCCAGACAACTGCAAAAACAGTTGTAAAATTATGAATTAAAATCATCGATTTCTTTTCGTTTTCCGTTCACATATTTTATTTTTGTACATTTTCTTTTGTTTTTAGCACATTTGAATTATCATCTCACTTCTTTTTCACAAAAATGTCAAAAAGTTTTTAACCCGACTGTCTGTGAAAAAAGGTTGGACAGCTGGAAGACAGCCGAAAAAAGTATGTATGTGTTAGTAAATCAGAGTTGTATTTGAAGACAAACTGTCTGGTGTAAACGCCTAGTGAACCTAACCCTGTGTTTACACATGACAGGACAGTTGACATCATGTATTGATAGTCAAAATCCCATAACTTGCCTGTGTGACGTAGGCGTCCCGATAACTGCAAAAACAGTTTTAAAGTTATGAATGAAAAACATTGATTTTATTTATTTATTTTATTTGTTTTCAGCACATTTCCACTATCATATCACTTATTTTTACAAAAATGTCAAAAATTTGTTAACCCGACTGTCTATGAAAAAATGATGGACGGACTACAGGAAGACAGCCGACAAATATATGTATGTGTTAGTACATCAGAGTTGCATTTGAAGACAAACTGTCTGGTGTAAACGCCTAGTTACTTTGGAAATTGTTTTGTTTAAACAAATAATTTCATGTTGTTTGTATAAAATTCCCATTTGCATTTTTCAAATAATTTCGATATGTACAATATCAGCAGTTACACATCGAACGCAAACATAATAAAGAAATAAAGACGAAAAAGGTACACAACAGCAACCCCAAAAAATGTTTTTCCCAACTATCAATTAATTCGCTAATAATATTATTAACGATATTCGAAATCGAATGGTTTCCTGCCACAAACTGAGCGACGAATGAATCGTTTTCAATTCATTCGTTCGTTTTCAATTGTGTCTTGAACAAAATATCCTCAAAACTATCGAGAGACATTCGAAAACGATATCGTTTTTGATAGCAGTGGTATGGTGGGATATGCCAAACAATCGAATTCAATGATTATACCCTACACCACTATGTGGAAAGGGTATTATAAGTTTGTTTTGGTAAAAATTCATGTAACACCGCGAAATATTCGTCGGAGACCCCCAATGTGGTATACCAATCTTCATATCTCGGTGAGATAAAGCGATTTTGAGATGTGTGTCCGTCCGTCCGTGTGTCCGTCTGTCCATTATAAATTGTAATCAAACTCCAGGCCGCAATTATGGACCGATCGTCACGAAATTTGGTATGGATGTCGGTTTCACATCAGAATAGATCGCTATTTTAATTGGTGATGATCGTGAAATATTTAGCGGGTGAAATGGACCAAAAACATAATTTTTATCCGATTTTGTAGATGCTCTGTAGGTCGCAATAATAGTCAGATCACCTCGAAATTTTAAGTAAGATAAGAGCATATGACGAAGAAGTAGCTTGCAATTTGAGATGGCGATCAGATAATATTTAGAGGGTTAAATGGACCAAAACTTTTGTGTGAAAATTGTGAAAAATTTTAGTATACAGCTTATATCTTTATTCTTGGAAGAGACATCCCGGGCAAGTAAGCTATACTTGGAAGAGGAACGCTTGACCTTTCTATTGATGTCAATTGTATTGGTGTACATGATAAGATAACAGAGTTACAGCCTAATATACCCTGTTATTTGTTTGTAGTGTAATCATAAACACGCTAGAGGTCGCAATTATAGCCCAATAACCACGAAATTTTGCACGAGGTTGGGAGTTAGGTAGAGGAAGATGCCTATAATTTTGGATGATGATCTGATATTATTTAGTGGGTGAAATGGACCATTACTTTTGTATGAAAAATACAAAAAAAAAATATTTTTAGTCTATATTTTATTTCCTGGAGGGCATAAACCGGCAAATTAGACTACATATGAAAATAGAACTCTGATCTTCCCCCTGATGAAAATTGCAATAAAGCGAAACAATCATGGTATAAGTAAAGAGGTACATTTAAATGAAAAAAAATCTATAGAACCCTTGTTTTTCTTGAATTCCTAAAATTTCAAAATAAAAGCAACAAGTGAGTTTGTTTACAATGCATTTTTTGAACATTTTATAAAAAACGATAAAAATGAATGAAGAGTTATGTTTTCTCCACATAATCGAATTGTGAATATGATCTACTGATTGTTTCATTGCAAATCTCACCAATCTCTTCCATACAAATGGTCTAAAAACAATTTTAAAAATCATTGAATTCGATTGTTTGAAATATTATTCAAACACCACACACACATACACAGTTTGTTTATATTGTTTTGAAGTTTTAGGCATACTCGAATGAAAAAATTTAAATTGACATAAAGCTTTGGCTAACCTTTATTATTAAACCATGGAAACAATTATTATGTTGGAAATTTTGATCTGTGGAAAGCTAATTCTCAAAAGTAAAGGTGTAGGGTATTGCATGGTCGGCTCCGTCCGACTATAGCCTTGGCTTACTTGTTTTTAAAATAGTTTTTAGAACATTTTCTTTACTTTTGTGCCTATGGTACAATAATTTACAGGTAGAATTAAGTGCCAGCTGTTTTGATTCTCCTGTAATACTAGTGTTAGATTCCAAAATATATTTTGTATTCTTATTTCTATTTCCTATGTACATCAAGTATATATCCCTAATGTACATAGGAAATAGAGAGCAAAATAGGATTCAGAATAAAAACTATTTCCCAAGAATATCTCCGAAGATAAAACGGGAAGACCTCCCTGATATCAATGGAAGATTCTTCGAGTTCGAACGAACTGCCTCACATAATATGACACCACATATGGGAACGTTTCTTCAGAACAATTTCGTGAAGGATTTTAGCTAGCCAAAGCGAAGTGGCGCCCAAGACGGACTACACAACAATATACCCAATAACGATCTTCACACTGCGATCTTGCATTTTATGAACATATTTGTGTCTTTTTTTGTTATATGACGACTTAACAACTTTTGTGGACAAACAAACATGTTTTTACAGAACAGGGCTTCTCTCTGTAATTTGTCTGACAATATATCAATCCATAGGTCGCATTCATTGACTGACTTTGCTCTCGAATACATTTACATCGATGTTTGTGTATAATGCATTAATCAACCTAGTGTCAATTTAAGATAATGTTTGCAATATGTGATTCCGTTCAGAACAGACAAAACTTAAATAGGTTCGATGAGAAAACTTTTTCGCGATGGAGAGAGGTGGCACAAAATGTGTGTTATTTTGTACAATTCAAATTCATTTCAAAAATAAAAGTTTGAATCAGCCTTTCACTTTTTATTAAAATTCTAGCGATCCCAAACATTTTTGTAACAAATATTCTTCCTGCTTGCAATTATTCATTTAGAAGATTGGGTTGGAAACATTAGAATTGAACATAAATCGAATTTTCATTCGTGATTTTCAAAATTTATGTAATCAAATCTGCATTAGAGATTTTTGCTGGGTTAACCTTCTTTATGAGAATTTATTTGAGGTTTGAACTATGGAATTGGCATTTAAAACCCAGTGGGTTTATTAAATCGGGCATCCCTACAAGATATTATGGCTGTTAAGAGCTTGCGTGTGTTCATTCCTTTATTCGCTGATGTTTATTTTATTATGCATAACTTTGCAATCATAACAATTTTAATGAAATTATTACAAGTAATGTCAAAGGGCTAATTTGACTATGATTTATGTATATAAGTAAGATTTTTTTTTGAAGAAATAAGATGTTATTTCGTTAATGGATATTTCTTAATGTTTTTCATATTAGTTTGTGTTGAATTAAAACTCATTACGAAACTTTGTATAGAAACATGACCCTTAACAGGTTGCAGTTAATTCAAAATCGCAACCAAGGAATTTCAGATGAGTTTTCATTTGACGTATACACAAAGGAATTGACAGATGAAATCGAGTGGATTTCGTAAATGTAAACATAGTCTTATCTTGTTGTATTTATAGCTGTGTTCCAGAACTAAAAAGCTTTTACAATTTTTACGACTTTTACAAATGTTACTCGAAAAAGCGTTCCCGTACACAAAAAAGTTGTAAAATGTTTACTTCTCTTTAAACAAAAATGGCGCTGAATGACGCTCTCTTTAAAAACTTTTTACACGACAAATTTGGGCGAGTAAAAAATAGTAACATTTTTTCGTTCCCGAACTATTTCTAAAAACTTGTGTGTGAGAACAATTTTTTTGCAGTTCTCTCTTTTACGAGCTTATGTCTTTGCTCATTAATAATATAAATGTTATATTTGTATTTAACTGACAAAGACCACAAGTTTATCATTGGCAAACTCCTAAGATATGTCGCCATATACGATAAAAGGCCTACATAAGCTGCTGGCTTTCTTGCTTAAGGGGTTATGGCCACTTATTTTTTATGAATTTTTTACAAGAAATCTACAAATTTTTTAGAAGATTGTGTTTTCTTCTGATTTAAAGAAATTGTAAACCGTCAAAATCAAAATTTCGATTTTAACAAAATTAATGGATAGTTCTTTCGCCATAAATCTGTAAAGAAATTTTAAAAAAGAAGGCTCCCCTCAGGCATATCAGTGTGGGACGGCTTCGCTATTATCTAATTTTTACTCTTTCAAATGCAGTTTGGTTTTTTTACAGCGCTGAATGTTTTTTCCAGTCATTGTATGGCTTTCATGACAACAAGAAAACAAACTGCATTTGAAAGAGTAAAAGTTAGATGATAGCGAAGCCGTCCCACATCCGATATGTCTGAGGACCCTTCTTTACCAAAGGCGAAACATGTCATGTTGTTTGTTTTTACCCAGCAGACCATTTCCTAAAGTTTTACAAAAGTTCTCCAAATATGCGAAACAAATGTACTATCTACCATTGACTTTTTCAACACGATAAAGCAAAAATAAATTTAATTTATTCGCGATATTTTTGAGCCTTCTTTACCAAAGGCGAAATATGTCATGTCACATAGTGGTGGGTGTGTGGTTTCGAGTCGTCGGCTTTGCTTTTTCAGATGCATTATTGATCATTAAGCTCGATTTCCAACGAGAAATTAATTAAAAATTAATACTAAAAATTATCTTCGCCTAAAAAGGCAACATTTTCAAAGAAAGTTTATAGTTGGATGCTATGTACGAATAAAGAAGAAATGGTTCGTTTCTACGAACACATCCGAAAAGTTAATAAAAGTTTCGTTCCAGAACTAAAAAGTTTTTACACATTTAACACATTTTGAACATTTTTCCCCGAAATGCGTTCCCGTACACCAAAAAAGTTGCAAAATGTTCACTTCTCTTCGAACAAAAATGGCGCTGAATGGCTCTCTCTTTAGAAACTTTTTACACGACAAATTTGAGCGAGCAAAAATGTGCAACATGTTTGCCGCCTTCCGATTGGCTGACACGCCGACTTTGAAATTTGTTCCAGTTTTTTTGACGTTTCTACCATTTTCCCGTTCCCGTACATTTTGAAAAAATGTGTGCTTTGAACTCATTTTTGACGGTTCTCTCTTTTGCACATTTTTCCATTAAAAAAGTACTGGAACGGAGCTAGAATCTTCTCCAACTTCAATGATTATCGACGAGTCCGAATGAAACATAGAACCAATAATAGAGGAGTTTTCATGGCCGAAATACTCGAAAAATGCGGCTCTTATTGGGTATTGCAATTGTGCTATTCTCGCCAGGCATTAAACAACATACCTTCTATACACATCACGGTGACTCCCACCCAAACATTATTTCGATTTAATACCCTAGACAGACGGCAGAGTTAATTTGCATTAAAAATTCCTTAATTTGAATTAATTTTTCATTCCTGCATTTATGAAACAGCTGTTTGTGTTGTTTGTTTGTACCCAGCAGACCATTTCATAAAGTTTTACAAAAGTTCTCCAAAATATGCGAAACAAATGTACTATCTACCATTGACTTTTTCACCACGATAAAGCAAAAATAAATTTAATTTATTCGCGATATTTTTGAGTCTTTTTAATATTATAAAAATACTGCAAAACTTTAAAAAACATTTGAAGAAGATATAATTTTCAATAGAATTGGTATGGTTGGTAATGAAATGTTTGTGAAAAGAAAAATTTTAAAAATAGACTTGATAGAAGGCGCGAAAAACGATTAGCTGCTATGATATTGGGGAAAGACCTCTACTTATTTGGAAGAAACGCGAAAATTGCTGATTTGTTTTCCTTTTTATTTTCATAAACATGGAAATTTGACAAAAGGCCATTGATTTTCAACAGCATTGCCATATTGAAATTACTAAATTCAGTATAAATTCCGTTTGATTTTGTGCATTAAAATTGGGGATAATGTTTAATTAAATTAATTTGAATTAAGGCTGTTGATGCAAATTAAGACAGCGGTCTGCCTAGGCTATAATAATTGTTTTCATACCTTCAAGAGCTGTAAAATATCCAGATTGTCTTCTTAATCTGTGATGGGCAATGCATCGAAACGAATATATCCGTATCTCTATCATCTTAAAGCTAAGAAATGAAGATGCGCTTCACTGAACGTGCAAATCATGTTTGTTATTTTTATAAACAATTCACTTCACTCAAATATACAGATATACATATGTATGTGTGTATGTTTTCCTAGTGCAATATACAAGTATTCCCTATTACCCTGACACCCCCTCCACAAAATACACGTAATTGTTTGTAGCATCACTTGAATTGTCATCACCTAATATCGGAGAGTACCATCGGTACCAGTTTGAACATGGCACAAAATAACGAAATTTATTTGCAAAAAAAAAAATTTAAAAAAATGCAAAAACATGACCAATCGATTTATTGTGGTTGCAGTGGAAATTGGAAAGTGTAATAAATGAATAAAACAACAAAAACCCAGACAAGTCCTACGTCTTCAGTCAGACAATTATGTTGTTTTGAATGCATTGTTAGAAGCTACATTAGCGGATCCAAAAATAACCATTCCGTTCCAGATTTATAATTTTTCGAAATGGATACACATTTGTGCTTCCTCAGAATCCATCAACCCACCTTCCCATATTGCTCAACTATGTCTGTATGAATGCTAGTGAAGTACGTCGAACATGCTTATGTAAATCAAATTTTATTAAAAAGTACCTGTGGCGATAAAGTGGATGGGAACAATTTTTGTAATAACAAAAGTAATATGGCGATATTGGATCATGCAAACGAACAATTTAATATGGAAACAATGCAAATAGGCAGATGCTAAATGCTTAAGTAAATAATTTCATCAACAAATTCTAAGCTATTTGAAGAAGATTGAAATTTTAGCAGTAAAGTGCCAAAAACTTTTATATGCACATATGTATTTTATTTCAAGCGGGTGTTTTTGTTTTTTTGTCTTACTGAGATGAGGTGGACTACAGCAATCAAGTTTAAATGCCACACGCCGACCAAACAAACACCGACCGAAAAAAGGTAACCATTTTGTGAAGGTCATTTTAATTTTGATGTGAACTCAAGGGAATATACGTTTTTCCGTGGTGATGGGTGTTTGTTTGGCAACATCCCAAATGATAATGAGAAGACATCATGCCACAATGCGCTGGCAGCACTTAATATTCGTGATGTACTTGGTTACTTCCTTTTCCAAAGAGTAGTCAGTGTCGCATGCGTGTTGATTGCCATGTTAAGAAATTTTGTCTATCTACGCTGGACGACGAACGGCTTGAGATCCAACAACAGCCCTAATATGTGCAATTACATTGGAGTTACGGAACTGAAATGCACAAAGCAATAATCACCAGCGCCTCAATGTTGCTATTTCTTATACTGCTATGTATACATGTACATGCTACTCGTATAGAAAGACACGCAATGAATGATGTTTGTGTTTTGGCGTTATTAACACCTAAAGTTGGTATACTTTGAAATTTACAAATACTCTATGTGAAATTTAAGGAAGATGCTTAGAGGGGAAAGCCAAATGAAAATTCCAGGGAAAGTGATTCATGTAAGGTTGGAGGATAAAATATATAATAACAAAATAATTCTGAGAGAGAAGATCTAAACGGATGCTTAATTTTTAATAAACGTGTTTTAAACAAGTAAAAAGGTATCAGTCGGCTTTGCCGACAGAGATATACCCTCAGCCTGTGCAAAATGAAACACTTTTTTCACAAAAAACTTATGTATTTAGGAGGTTTCAAAATTTTGGTCGTATGAACCGACAAAAATGTTGATTAGGATTAAAGTTCAAAAAATTTGTGGAAAAGGTACTTAAAGGAATGGTCCGACATAGGGGGTTTTTACACCCTTCGGGCTGTTTTCTCAAGAAGTATGGACTTGCCCCTGAAACAACTTTTACCATTGTAATTGAGGAAGCGAATGTAAGTTGCTTCAACAAAAATCAAAGTGATTCAATAGCAGGTCTTAAAGTGAACTTATCCAAAATTTTGTGTGGGAGGTACGGGATGGAGTGGACAAATATAGTCTAGGAGTTTACCGATTGAGTCCATATTGGAAATTCATCTAAGTCTGGTAGAAATGTCATAATGTGCAAAGCATGGACCAAATCGGTTACTCTCTTCAAGAGTTATCGTACGCACAAATTTTCCGAACATTTTCGAACTTTTGTGGGGGAGGTACCGGAAGGAGTGGACCGATATAATCCATCTTTGAACTTGAACTAAGTTTGGACAAAATATTACGAAAGCCAAATTTTGGACCGAATCGGCATATCCGTTCCAGAGTTATCTTGCGCTCCAACCACTACACACGGTGTCATAGAATTTTTTGTAAATTTCAGGCTATTTTCTCAGGAAGTATGGACATGCCCCTAATGAAACTTATAGCGTCGTCTAGAGGACAGCGAAAACAACTTGCGTAAACAAAAATCAAAGCGATTCGAGACCTGTTCCTAAACTGAACTTTTCCGAAATTTTGTGTGGGAGGTACCCGAAGGAGTGGGCCGTTTGAGTCCATATTGGAACCTCATCTAAGTTTGGTAGAAATTACACGATGTGCAGAGTATTGACCAAATCGGTTATTCCCTACAAGAGTTATCGTGCGCACAAATTTTGCGAGAATTTTTGAACATTTGTGTAGGAGGTACCTGAAGGAGTGGACCTACAGTCAACCAAAAAAGTCTACATACACCCTATAAATCTCGGGTTTTAAGGGTAAGGAAGCATTTTTATGAAAATCCAAGTACATAGTTCTATCTCATATCCCTAATAAACAATATTACATACAACAGAAATATATTCCATAATACGAATAACGGTAAATTCTATAAAAATTAAAAAAATAATAGGGAAAAAGTGTACATACACCCAATGAAATATTAAGATTACCGTAAAATATATGGAATAAGCAATACAAATTTTACATTTTATTGCTTTATCGCATGTTTCTGGTTGTCTATGAGATATTTTAGACAAAATAGGAACATATTTGTGGATTAATTGCCGTTATTCAATGTCAAACTTCGCGTATAGCTCGTTAAGGCGGGCCTTTGCAGATTTCTTTGAGTTTTTCAGGCTAGTAGTTTATGAAACCCCAGTAAATACAGTGGGACTAACAATTTTGGTATCCAAGAGCGCTATGAAGTTTTTCTTGTGGGTAATATATGCTCCTGAGCTTCGAAAATATACTAATTCCTGAGGTTTCTCATAAATTTTATAGTTTTCACAACATTCCAAGGGGCAAATTACATGCAGAAGCCTTCGAATTACCTTGTAATAAGGTCTGGTACAATCCTCGAGCATCCATTGAATAAGCAATGTAAAAGTATCCGACATTTATAGCGCTTCAAGTGACCTAACGATCATAATACGAGAGCATACTAGTTAACAGTGTAAATTTCATACAAATTGCATGCATTCTTTGGTGGTGCTTTTATTTTGATACTTTGGGAACTTTAGGAGCGGGTTTGTATAATAATTTTGTACATTTCTGATTGAGTTAAGGTCCAAAAATGTATTACAAAGTAATTCCAAGGTTCTTGCTTGTAATTTGACCCTTGGAATGCTGTGAAAACTATAAAATTTATGAAAAACTCAGGAATTCGCATATTTAGCGAAGCTCAGGAGCATATATTATCCATAAGAACAACTTCAAAGCGTTCTAGGATCTCAAAATAATTAGTCCCACTGTATTTCCTGGGGTTTCATAAACTACCAGACTGAAAAACTCAAAGATATCTGCAAGGGTCCGCCTTAACGAGCTATACGCGAAGTCTGACCTTAAATAACGTCAATTAAAGCACAAATATGTTCCTATTTTTTCTAAAATATATCATAGACAATCAGAGACATTCGTTAAAGCAATAAAATGTAAAATTTCTATTGCTTATTCCATAAATTTTACGGTAATCTTAATATTTCATTGGGTGTATGTACACTTTTTCCCTATTAATTTTTTAATTTTTATAGAATTTACCGTTATTCGTATGATGGAATATATTTTTGTTGTATGTAATATTGTTTATTAGGGATATGAAATAGAACTATGTACCTGGATTTTCATAAAAATGCTTCCTTACCCTTAAAACTCGAGATTTATAGGGTGTATGTAGACTTTTTTGGTTGACTGTATATGGCCCATCTTCGAACTTAAATCGAATCTGGACAAAATATTTCGATACCCAAAATTTGAACCACATCGATTGATCCGTTCGAGAGTTATCGTGCGCACCAGCCAGCCAGACAGACAGACAGACGGACAGACAGACAGACAGACGGACGGACATTGCTAGATCTACTCAAAATTGTCTGAAACGGATATCGTACAAACATACTTGGGGTCTAAAACCATTATTTCGATGAGGCACATTTTTGGTCGTATCAAAGTGTAAATACCCTCTTTAGCCTAAAGGCTGAGGGTATAAAAATGGAATTATAAATGTGACATGTTTACTTAACTTTAAATAGAGAATAAGGCAGTTAGTTGCAGGAGCAGATTATCGTGTTAGGGACTAGAATAACATTCTCAATGCACCGATTTCTAACGCTCTACCTCACTTAACCTTACCAGTTTACGAAATGGTCTTATCACGGCACTACTATTAGGATATAAGTGTAAATCTGATATTCCTCATCCATACCATATTTAAGCTCGCTCAACAAAGATTGACTTTCACTTATTGTATAAATGGTTCAACATTCACACGCCTACATCACTATACCAAACAAAAAAGCCTTTTAGCTCAGTCAAAGTAGGCATGCGTATAAATTTCCACAAAGCTGAATTTTGGTGGAGAGCTAGGGTTTACCAGATAGATAGTTAGATAGATAGATAGATAGATAGATAGATAGATAGATAGATAGATAGATAGATAGATAGATAGATAGATAGATAGATAGATAGATCGATAGATAGATAGATAGATAGATAGATAGATAGATAGATAGATAGATAGAGGTAATTTTTGGAGGCATTATTCAGGTTTTTTGATTTGTCTCAAAAACGGTAAGACTTAGCAAAAACCGACTATAGTAAAAGTTGTAGATTTAACGATTGTCTACAAGAATGCCCTTTACTAGGCGTTTACACCAGACAGTTTGTCTTCAAATACAACTCTGATTTACTAACACATACATACATTTGTCGTTTGTCTCCCAGCTGTCCATCATTTTTTCACAGACAGTAAGGAAGACACATTTTTGGCATTTTTGTAAAAATAAGTGAGATAGTAATTGAAATGTGCTGAAAACAAAAGAAAATTAACAAAAACAAAATATGTGAACGGAAAACAAAAAGATATCGATGATTTTCATTCAAAATTTTACAACTGTTTTTGCAGTTGTCGGGATGCCTACGTCACACAGGCAAGTTGTGGGATTTTGACAATCAATACATGAAGTCAACTGTCCTGTCATTTGTAAACGCAGGGTTAAGGAATGTGTTAGATATTTTCATCAACTTTCAAACGATATCCACTTTGCAGTAATCGGTTCAGTAGGTACCGTTCTTAAAACTGGCCTTTCGGGTCGAATAACCGACGAACCGGATCCGCAGCCCATGAAAATTATACATTTTCGTAATCATCGAACAAAAATTAAAAAAAATAGATATTTCGTTGGTATTGTTCCCGTTGGGCTTACGATTAAACATGTGGCTTAAATGGGCTAATTCTGCATAAAATTAATCTAACATAGAATAACTCTACTAAAGTCTCTCCGATTTTATTGGGATTTTTTTAAAAGATAGGTATAATTGCGCTCTTCAGGGGAACATATATGTTTTGAGGGGACAGAACCGGTTACCTTAAATTATGTGTTTTTAGAACCGCCATACCTCAAGAATAGCTCTTTCTAGGAGAAAAATATAAAGACAAAACTTATAAATAATTTTTCTTTTTACAATATTTACTCTAGTCACTTTTTAGACCAACCGCTTTCAAAAAATAAATCCGAAAAACTAAAAATCTTTAAAATTTGACCTTTGACCCCAAATAACTTTTTTTGCACACATGTGATCGATGGGACTTTTAGAACGTTGCTCCTAATGGCAAACCCTGGTTCTCCACCAAAATTCAGCTTTGTGGGAATTTTTGCTATTTCAATGTCCATTTTGACTGGGCTATTTTTTATTTGGAATATTTCCAACTCTATACCTATCATTACTGAGGGAGTTTCCACCACTTATCCTTAAATCATACGCTATGGAGTCCACTCGCGGCCAACTTACATATTTGTACAATAAGGTTTTTCGGCGCCTAATGTCAATGCACATAATTTTCGATCCTTAAAGCTTTTTCTAGAAGGATGTTAAATAGACCATGTGATAAACTGTCACATTGTCTGAAACCTTGCTTAGAATTGAAAGGTATGCACAGGGTTTTTAGTATTTTAACTGTGGGACTTGTGTCAGTTGGGTTATCCTGCATTTAATCGTACAAATTTCCCATTTCTCAGTATTTTACATTGAGGGAAGATGTGCTATAGTGAATTTTTGGCTATTATTTTTTGACCATCGATTTTAGTCCTTGACACCAGCTATTAACACTCGGACATGGCTAAGTGTAAGAAATCCCAAGAAGAGGGAATGGTATTTCATTTGTAGAACAAAACTTCAAAATTATTTGAAGTTCTTAAGCCAATTTTTTATGTAAAACTTTATACAAAGACGAAAATTTTGCTGTCAACTTTGCTATACTTAAGATTAAGCTAAGATATTCGATATATTTTGCCTCCATATAAAGATATAATCAGACTTCAAGTATTACTTAGATTTATACTGTTTTTACATTATAACTAGACTGCGGAATCCTATGCAAATGCATATACGGTTAGGATGGTCGTAGAAAAAATCTGATTAGACAGAAACTCGTTTTATTACAAAATAAAACGAATTAGGCCCAGACATTTTTGCATATTTTGCATATTTAGCATATCGTGCATATTTTGACATATTTTGACATATCTGCATAAAATGAGCATATGCAAAACCATATGCAAAAATATATTCAAGGATTTGTGGCCTAAATATCCCACCGAAATGGCTGAAATTTGGTATTTAGTCTTCGTTAGGGGTGTGCAAATTTGCAACTGAAATCTGTCCGCATAGGTCCACGTCTTCATATAGCCCCCATAGAACGGTACCTACCGATATTCGGTATTTTGAAAGTTGTAGCCTCAATACCCCACCGAAATGATTGAAAATTGGTATTTAGTCTTCGCTGTGGGTATAAAACATTCCACCTGAATTTTGTCGGCATAGATCCACGTCTTAATATAGCCCCCATAGGGCGGTACCTCCCGATTTTCGGTATTTTGAAGGTTGTGGCCTCGATATCCCACCGAAAGGACTGTAATTTGGCATTTTGTCTTCTTTGTGGGTGTTAAACTTTCCACCTGAAATTTGTCGGTATAGGTCCACGTCTTCATATAGCCCCCATAGAACGGTAACTCCGGATTTCTGGTATTTTGAAGGTTGTGCCCTCAATATCCCACCGAAATAGCTGAAATTTGGTATTAATTATTCATTGGGGGTACGAAACTTTCCACCTGAAATTTATCGGTATAGGTCCCCGTCTTCATATAGCCCCCATAGAATGGTACCTCCCGATTTCGGTATTTTGAAGGTTGTGGCCTCAATATCTTCGCTGTGGGTATAAAACTTTCCACCTGAAATTTGTCGGTATAAGTCCACGTCTTTATATAGCCCCCATAGAACGGTACCTCCGGATTTCCGGTATTTTGAAGGTTGTTCCCTCAATATACTTCTGAAATGGCTGAAATTTGGTATTAAGTATTCCTTGAGGGTAAAAAACTTTCCACCTAAAATTTGTCGGTTTAGGTTCAGGCCTTCATATAGCCCCCATAGAACGATACCTCCCGATTTTCGGTATTTTGAAGGTTGTGGCTATGGTTATACATTTCTCTATTTTATTTCATGTCTGAAGAGAATTTTAAACAGAAAAATTGTAAACACAAATTTTTTTGTACCTATTATTGAAATATTTGTTGCATAAGAAAATATGTAAAATGCATAAATTTTGCATATGCAAAAATTTATGCATTTTGCATAATTTTGCATATGTCATATGTTTCGATTGCAATGTAATCAGAAGCCAAAAATATGCCAAGTCCCAAAATTTGACATGAATCGGACCAAAAATAGGGGTTGCATAAAATTCCGCTGTCTAATTATAACCAACGGCCTTTGTCCGCTTGGAATATATGTACAAAATTTATTAGACCAGGGGCTGGATTCTTGTTCTATGAAAATTTGAAATGAAAAATATTTCCTTTATAATTTTTTTCATTTGACAGTTTTTCCTTTATAAAAGTTTTCATTTAACATTTTCATAGAAACAGAATTGAGCCCCTGGTTACAAACCCCATAGATAACAAATATGCCTTATGACTTTAGAGTAGGGCGATTTATAAACAGCATAGTTTTGGATTCTTTTTTACGCTGCAGTGAATAAAAAATCATCATCCGAGCGTTGTTTATGCTCGTAGACATGACAGTGCTAAGATGAAATAGAAAATACATTTAGCGAGCGAGAGAAAAGAAAATTTTCGGTTGACGAGGAAATATTTTGTTGCCTTTTCTTTTCTATTTCGTTTCTTTGCAATTCACGTGTGCATTGTGCATGAATGTGAAAAGCGTGTTTTATATACGAAATTAACAGAAAAAAAAGAAAAGTTAATGGTTATTCGTTTCGCTTTGATGCTTTGAAGGTATTTCTGGCGATGTACATAAGTATTACAGTCATTGACCTCAAACTGCAGTCATTTTGTTGGATTGTTAACTAGGTATTCTGCAGTGATGTTAACAATTTTTGTAGGACAATAAAATATCTAAATTACATACATAACAACGGTGTACATATTGTAGTTTTTCAACATATTTATTGGAACACATTTGTTGGTTGTGAATGAGCCTGTTATATTTAGGTTTTGCCACCAACGTATAATTCGCAGTTTTAAATTGACTTTGTGATTTGGGATGGAAATCTATTTGAGTTCGCGTGGTTAAGAACTGTCAATCGCTGACTTTTAGATTGGTCCTCTCCACAGACTACATGATTGTAATATAACATAAATTGTGGGAGGACGAAAAAAACAAAATATATTTTTAAGTATTATCAATTATTTCAACCGAGATGGGTATTACAGCTTCTAAAATTAGTTTTTCCGTCCGTCTGCTTATGTAACCGCAAAAAATTGCATTAAGTGTGGTTTTAAGACGTTTTTATAGCACTAATGACGCCGTTGACCTTATGCCAAAGGCATTTATGGTTTTTTGGAGAGACAATAGCCAAATGTTATTTACTTGGTCATTCATTTCGTAACTTACTTGCAGCTGTGCTATGGAAAAACTCCATAAAGATTAAAATATATTAAGTATTAAATAGTAATTGGAAATTATAAGTAACTAAACAAAATATTTTCAATCTGAACTTCTTATAAAATTGATTATTTTTATGTACTCGTATGTGATCAGTAAATTTGGTTGACTTAACTTGGTATTTAGAACGAGCTTATTTTGCATATTAGGAACATGTACATACTTCGATTTTAGAGTTCAGTAGCTTTTGTGTTTCACCAACAAATCAGTATGTCTTATTCGCAGATCTTCAAAAATTTATTCATACATTTATTGATTAAGTTCTTAATTAGTGTTGTGCATACTCACACTATTGCACATAATTTCATATGTCCTCGAACAGCTGATCACTTCACATACACAATCGGCTGTTTGAACGCATCGGGAATCATTTGCAATCGTGTGAGTATGGTCAATAGAGTTGTTAAATCTAGTGAACTAGTTCAGTACCATAGAACGCTTGCGTATGAGTAATTTCATAAAAACAAAGTTATAATATTACTCGTACGCAGTTCGTTCATACAAAGCACCGGTGTCCACTGAACTATATAGTGAACTAGGTCGTTCAAACGAACTAAATGGTCAATGGTAGAGTTGTGCCAAATGAACTATATGGCACTGTCAAGCACACTACGTAGTTCCAGTGACCCACTTCATTTGTACGAACAAACTGCGCATACGTAATATCACACGTTAGGTTTTGTGACGTTACTCATACGTTTTGGAATTAGAACAGTGAACTAGGAACTAGATAACTCAACTCTAGTCAATGGTCAACACAGATTTAGAATTTGTTCAGCAGGATTTTTTTAGCTTGGCGTATAATTAATATTTTCACTTCTTGAAATCACCCATACGCCATGCTAACAGAACAAAAGTAAGGTTGACAAAACTTTAATACAATGGCGTTCTTTATATTACCGCGGGTTACGAAGTTTTTCGGCAATTCACACACAAATGACACGATTGAAAAGAAAGAGCGCGCAATGTTTTGATTTGTTTTTGTATTGAAGCTCGCGGGCATAAAACTTACTAACAGACTGTCATAAGTTGCCAAAATTTGGAATACATTCAGATTTTTTTCTTTATCGCAACTTGCCAATTTCGAAAAATCAAAAAAATGTATTAGCTTATTTTGAAGTAAAAGTAAATTTGTGTTACTTGTGGTAAAAATATAATTTGCATGGAAACTGTGGCTATATTTACGTTAAAAAATGGGTAAAAATGGGTTGAAGCCAACATGTCTTTTTTTGTTTTCTCTCGATTTGTGAGTAAACCATACTTCTCTCGATTTTCCTGTCAAAGTAAAAGGAGAAGCAAACTAAATAAGGATCATCGCACTAATGTATTACTTTTCAAAATTTGAACTGCTTCTACAATTAAATGATGCAGACATTTTGAAGCCAGATTTACAGTGTTTTTTGAAATTTTATTCTAATTTCATTCCGCAAACAGGTTTTTCAAAAAATTATATATAGAGGTGTAGTACTTGCTATTCTGAGTTATTTGATAGGTATATTGTTAATGTAGTCTGCACAGCTTTAAAGAAATCTGCATCCAAATGCGGAAATTTTGTGCGAACATTTTTCTAAAAATCATATTTTTCGGGTCTAATATTTGCAATTGTCTCTAGAATACCTCGTACTCCATCGCACATTTTAGTTTTTTACGTTCCGGATCCAATAAATCATTCCTCGTAAAAATCCATCTACTAAAACGCGAGTTACGGGAAATTCCAAAGTAGAAAAATGTTTTTGAAAATATCGTGTATTTTATCGCGTTTTCTGCGGGTCGTTTCCACTGCAATGAAAAAACTAGTGCAGCATCTTCGTTTTAGCTGAAACAGAGATTTGAAAACTTCATTGATAAGGAAGCTACATTCATTTAATCCTGAAATTGTATGCACTTTGCGCAAATTGGCGATATTTTATAGGATTTTTAATGCTAAGAAGCAGCCGATGCTACATCTTAGCGTCAAAATTATATTTCGAAAAATATATACAACTTAATAGATATGGTCTTGCAGCACATGAAAACCACATGCGGACAAAATGATGTTGATAATTACGCGATTTACACGTATTTTAAAATGCATATAAATTAAAATGGGTTATTTGACCTGTGTTTCCATTTCAGAAGCTTTGAGATATGTATATCCCCATCAACTCAATTACCTTCCCTAATGGGAAAGCTTTAATATGAATGTCAATAAAGCAAAATTCGTCTATTTTATTGGGAGATTTAAGCAAAATGAAGGAAGTATTCCTATAGATTTTTACAATATTTTTTACTACATAATGCATGTGGAAAAATATTTTTTTCAAACAAAAATTTATTTTTTGACCAAAATATGTGCTTATTTTGGTTGTAACATCGAAACTATAACACCAATCTATATGATTAAAGTCTCATTTGATTCGCCGTGAAGTTTTGATCACAAAATTTTGAAAAAAAAAGTTGACTTACATTCAGTAATTTATCAATTTTATGTACATTCCGCGATTTCTGTGTAACATTTTGCAGGTATTATGCAATCTACTCACTGAGGTCAATTCGAGAGAACTTTTTAGTAACAATTGTGCTCATTAAAATAATTAGCGTTTTTATAATATTTTCTATCTTAAAAAGCGAAATAAAACCGCCATAACTTTTGTCCGCAACAACCAAAAATTGGCTCGCGACCAGATTCGTAATGGGAATTTTTTTCTTAACCTACATATCAAAAATCGTTGATGTAGCGCGAAAAATTTATCTTTTTTTTTGAAATGGAATATGAAATAATTGACAATATTCCTGATATAAAGAAAAGATTGGGCAAATAATAACGAAAAATTTGATTTTTTTTACTAAGGGTATCCCCCTAATGACCAAATAAATTATAGATAGTACATATTTATTTGTTGTATACAAATTGTTTTGTTTGTGAGTTATGTGCAAATTGCTTTTACCAATAATATATTATTAAAATTATTTTGTATATACATATTTATTGGAATTTGATATAACTTTGTAACATGATATTAATTTTGTCGAAGTTTGCAAGTTCATGATCTGTATTAATAATAAATACATTATTGTAATATTACATACTCCCGTAATATTATCCATTTGGAACGAATTTATATGTATCTATATGCCATAATATCTATGCTTATTTTTAATGCTTATGAGAATATAATTTTTCAATCAGGTTTTTTTTTATATCAAAACAATGTTATCGGAGTTATAAAACAATTGATTTAATTTCGATTTAATATCAATTAGTGTATTGACAATTGATGTTCTAATAGCAAAACTCATTGATTTGGAACATTTTACATTAACTGGATTTAGTAAATCCAGTGGATTTCAATTGTAACATCCATTGAGTATATGCCAAATAAATCCTCATAAAGGAGATTAACCCGGCAAAAAAGCTCTAATGTAAACATGGTTTTATTTTTCATTTCATATTGATCCATATGTATATATTTATGTGTTACAATGCAATACCCGGATGAAATATTTGCAAACATTTCTTCTCTCGGTAACAACATACAGACATACATAGATAAATAATCATACAAACATTCAAAATATTAGACTGTCTGCAGCCCGACTCGATGATATTAAATTCAATTTTCCATCCAAATGGATTTTATCATTGCAATCGACGTCGTTGACGGCAGAGGCGATTAGTGAATTTTTCATTGAAAAGCATCAAATGTCATTTTCACCCTTTTATTGCCACGAACAACGACGACGCAGATAATAATGATGATCATGTGTCTTAAATGGCAAAACCCATTGACTTCATACGTAGCATTGGCTCATGGATGGATAGATGGAAACAAATAGCTTTAAAGCTTAATATTTTTATTGTTTGGTCAAAGCTTTAATTTTTATAATGAGTATATATGTATATCTATGTATGTATGTTGCGATGTAGGGTCTGACGTGGAGTTCACGATTTTTACACAATCAATCATTTACACCAAACTCTCTTTTTACGAAAGTGCAAGAGCTACATTAGATTATAATTCTCCCAAACTTAAAAGGTTAAAAATTATATATATTATCACAAGAAAGGCTATTGAAACCAATGAGACACAAAACCCAATATACTCTTTACATCGAATGAGTTTATAATGTTCAACCAGTCCAAACATTTAGTGCCATTTTAGAGCACTATATTTTGTTTTGGGATATTATTCAGAAAGAAGAGTGTATATTTTTTAACTTATTGCTTATTGTGCAATAACGATGATATCAAGAGTAAATTAAAGGCATATATCCTAAGGAGTATCTTCTAAATCATATGGAGTATCCTAATTAGAACCAATCCACCCCACAAAAAGAGAAGAAAATTTGTCCAGTTATGTGTATAATTGTCTGAAATAAAAGTGTAACCCTATTATAAATGGGTTTGTTTTAGGTTGCAGTACCTTCACTGATTTCAAACCCATCTCCTACTTTTGCGACCTCTTTATATGCAATTTTAAATATATGGTAGGGTGAAATGCGACAAACTTCATAAAGAGGTATTCCTTTTGTCAAATAATGTAGGAAAAAATCGAATTTAATGCAAAAATTCCGAAATTGTCAATAAAAAAATGGGTGGATCTGGACTGACTCATGTGTTACGAATGTGATATGTATGCCAAAAAATGCTTGTAGGTCCTTTGACATATTTTTTGTTATTAGAAAGGTATGAAAATTTCATGATGCTAGCAGGAATCTAAGGTCCATGGCCTTATCGTTACCCAATTTAAAATGCAAAATAAAATGAAAAAGTCCTGGCCAGACTCATGTGTCCAACGGAGGATTAAATGAGATAAAAACAAGTAAAAAAGTATCAGTCGGCTTTGCCGGCAGTGGTATACCCAGCCTGGGTGAATTGAAACAAAGTTTGGACCAATTTGGTTGCTCCGCTTATGAGATATTGCGCTTGCCCGTTTTAGCGAATATTTTCGAACTTTTGTGGGGGAGGTACCCGAAGGAGTGGACATACAAGCACCATCTTCGAATTTCAGCTAATATTTTAAGAAATATTACGATATACAAAGTGTGGACGAACACAGTATTCGGTTCGGGAGTTGTCGTGCGCACCAGCCACTACACACGCTGACCGTAGGGGTGTTTTTTTACAGTTTTCGGTTCATTTTCTCAAGAAGTATGGACATGCCACTGAAAAAACTTGTACCATGAATCGAGGAGATCCTAACCTGCACTTTTCCGAAATTTGGTGTGGGAGGTATCCGAAGGAGTTGACATATGTAGTCCATATTCTATCCTGATCCATGTCTCGTAGAAATATTACGATGTCCAAAGTATGGACCAAATCGGTTACTGCCTTCGAGAGTTATACTACGCACCATTTTAGCGAAAAGTTTTGAACTATTGTGGGGGAGGTACCCAAAGGAGTGGACCGTAGAGGCCTATCTTAAAACTTGATTTAACTTTAAGCAAAATATTACGATTGCAAAATTTTGGATCGAATCGGTTTATTCGTTCGAGAGTTACCGCGCGCTTCATCGACAACACATAGTGCCTTACAGTTTTCAGGCCATTTTCCAAAGAAGTATGGACTTGCCCCTAAAAAAACTTGCACCGTTGTAATGGGGCCAGTGAATACAAATTGTGGCTACAAAAATCAAAAGGATTCGAGAGGAGGTCTTAAACTGCACTTTTCCGAAATTTTGTGTGGGAGGTACCCGAAGGAGTGAGCCGCCCATATTCGAACCTGATCTATGTCTCGTGGAAATATTACGATGTCCAAAGTTATGACCAGCTCGGTTACTCCCTTCGAGAGTTATCGTGCGCACAATTTTATCGAAAAATTTTACACTTTTTGAACTTACAGCCTGTTTCACTATGTCGAACGAAAATGAAAACGAAAGAAAAACAACTGAACTAGTGTATGATTTTTAAATTTAGTAGTTGTTTTAAAGCAAACACTAAGTCAATATTGCCATGAAAACTAAGGTTTAGGTGTCTTTCGTTCGCAATCATTTTCTTTCGACATAGTGAAACAGGCCCTTAAACTAATTTTGGACAAAATATTACGAATTCCTAATTTTGGACCCGATCGGTTGCTTCCTTCGAGAGTTATCGTGCACACCAGCCAGCCAGACACAGACAGACAGACTGACGGACATGACTAAATAGACTCCAAACTGTCGGAAACACATTTTGTCCAAACATTCTTGAGGTGTAAAACCATTATTTCGATGAGGCACATATTGCCCGTATGAATCTGTATATACCCTCGTTAGCATAAATGCTGAGGGTATAACTAAGTAGCGCCTGCTTCTTTCTTATGGCGGCGATATTTTTGATAACTGGGAATAGTGGTCAAAAAATTCTCTACCAAAAATTGTGGCATGTGTCCATGTTTTGGAATAGCCTCTACATATAACGGTACAACCAGTGGTAATTGGTCCACGTTTTGAAAAACTCCCATATAACGATATCACCCGATTTCTGGTATTTCGGAGTTTTTATTTACATTTTCGGTCTAGAATGTTGCCAAATGATTTCAGGTATTTTGAGCAAGGCATTTGAAACCCTCTCTCTCTTTCGGGCATAGGTCTAAGTTTTCCAGTGGTCAAAATATTTCATTGTGGTGGAGAATATATCATAATTTAGGATGGGCAATCAAAAATTGTCCTTTTATTGATAAAAAAATGTAAAAAATTCTTACAAATATAGAGCTGGGTGTAAATCTGTTTGAGGTAGTATAGGGGTTGCATTAACACCACATTTAAATACAAATACACACTTACACACCAAATAACAACTTACTTTTATTTTTTTTACTTCGTGTTTGCTTTTTTTTAGTTGTTTGTTTTTATTTTATTTTACGGCTTTTGCTTCATTAACAATTTTCGTCTACTGTTTTTTCCTTCTCTTGCTGTTGATGGCTTTTGATGATCGGTACGACTGACAAACAAGTTTTATAATTGATGGGACAAGGGAGAGGTGCAACAAATGACAGACTACGGACTTGATTCTATTTTGTATTTCCACTTGGTTCGTTTGTACGCTGAGGTGTTTTCGTAATGGTGGTCGGTTGGTTGGCTTGTTCGTTGCCTGTTTGGATGAATTGTTTTTTAAAGTTGCTTACTTATTGCTGGCTCGATTGTGTTGTTTTTATTTTTCGGTCCACAACATACACAACAATACATACAAAAAAGTAATTTTAACAAATCTGTAGAAAAATCTGAAACTCAATGCCCGAACAATTGCAGACGTAGAGTGGCAGTCGTTGTATTAAGACGTGTTTTGCGGATCCAAAACCACAACCAATAAACAAACCAACCAACCGATTTCAATCCAAGTTTTTTTGTTTGTTCAATAATTGTAATTCTATCTCTTTAAAACAAAACTAGTTTTACATTGCGTTTTTGTTTTCTGCAAACAAGAAATTTAATTCGAGTTTAAACTGGCAAAAAATACAAAAAAAAAAAATCCTTTTACTTTTTCTTTGTATCCCCATTGGCAAAGAAAATCTGTTCAAACCAGAAGAAAGAACTTGTTTATTTTTTTGATTGAAACTGAAACCGAACCGGTGATATATTTGTGATTTTTTGTTATTTATTTTGTTTGTTTTTAGTTAAGAAAGAATAAAAACATTTTTAAAAGTGTTGCGAAAAATACCTGTGAAGCGGATATAAGTAAAATTTAAATGACCGAAAAGGATACCGCCTCAATGACAACTGTCCAGATGAAGGCCGACTACGCTGCTAGCGAGGTCTATAGCACGGCTAGCGAGCCACCACCGGTAAGAATTATTCATTATGTAAAACAAATAAAAACAAAACACAAAAATTGATCAAATTGGATTACAAACATTTTAAAAAGTCAAGAAAAACTTTTTAAAGCTGGACTTTGTTGGTGATATCACCGAAATTTGTAGCTATTTGGATTAACATCTACACAGAAAAAAAACAGTTGATTGATTACATGGTTTGGTATAAGCATGTTCGCCTTGGACTGTAAATCCCAAAGTTCGAGACAACAGCACATTTTTCAACGGTGGTTAAGTCCGTTAATGTTGGCTTGCTTATATTTCCTGAGAATGTCCCCAATGTAAAAGTGTTTCTCTTAAGTGATTTCCTACCATTTTCTAAATGCCGTTTGAGTAAGATCAGGCTGTACTCTTTGATATGAGAAAAGTTCTCCTTTCTTCCTTCAAGGATGATCTTTGGATGCAATGTTATAATAATTTACAAGTTGTTCGATATTAGTTGCTTAAAATTAAAAAGTAAATAAATGTTGTATGGTAACATGGGGCGCCTTCGCCACTGGGGCGGGTTTGCCAGCGCCGATTTTCTCGCAAAATATAAGTGCTAAAAAAAAACCGTTAAAAGCAAAATTGTGAGTTTAATGAAGATCTATCATCTCCCAAAAGTTGGCAGTTGTGTCATAGGTATAATAGCGGACGCACGCGGTTTTGTGTTTTCAGGGTATTGGGAAAAATAATTATGGTGGGTATTTTTTGTGATATCTTCTTTACCTTTTGTGATATCAAAAACACATTTTATACCTTTAGAAGGCAACTACTGAAGAATATAAATCCCAATAATTCGCATGAAAAAAGCAATTGCAAATGTCAATATATTAATATTATGAAATATGTAAGGGGTGGGGCGCCTACGCCATGATAGGGGCGTGGTGGGTTAAAGTTCCAAATATGTCATGTTTAACTTAAATTCTTTATAGCATAGATATACCACACTATAATATGAAGTTAAAATCAAATATTATCCTAAACGTATCTTGTTTTAGTTATATTATGATTTTTGTACCTAAATTCAAGGCACCTACTTCAATTAACCGCTAATATCGGTTACTTTTTGTGAATTTTAAAATAATTTTTGATTATTCAATAGAAAACATGTTCCTTTTTTGCATAATGTTGATATTTAAGGAATAAGTATGGTAAATTACAGTTTTAGAGTCCGTTTGAGAATGTTCAATATCGATGGCGAAGCTGCCCCATGGATGGGGAGGCTTCGCCACTTTTTTCACATTTTGTAAATTCTCAAAAATAATATTTTAAAAACAAAATTATAACCATTTATATATCAAAACTTATAGTCAAGATATGCTAATATTTGTACCAAAAATAATATTTGAAAAAACTTTAACGGTGTCGGTATGAGAACATTTTGAACAAAAACGTGGCGAAGGCGCCCCATGTTACCATATATGGTTCATGTTCAACATAGGGCCATTAGGGTCTTGTTGAGGGCTTCATATTCATTTTTAACACTTTTTATCCAAGACGTGCGTGGTCGTCCCGGTCTGCGGTGGCCTTAGCGTCAAGGTTTAAGCAGTGAAAACTGATAAAATTACATTCCACTATCTATGTAAGCAGTAGTAACGGTTTATGTTATGTTATGGAACGATTTAAATCAATTGTTTTCGGTAGAGATGTGCCAAAGGAGCTATATGGCCCACATTGTTTCTTTGAACAAACTGCCTATACTTAACAGCAAACGTTACATTTCATGATGTTACTCATTCGTTTTGGAACTAGTACAAGGAACTAGGAACTAGATTACCCAACTCTAGTTTTCGGCCCGCTGACAATTAATTAATGTAAAGTTCTATCTAAATAAATGAATTCATTTTTAATGGGACTGTTTCAGCAGGTGGATCAGTTTTCAGAAATGTGTATCATATTACATAAACAAAATATTTTGGATGAGTAAAAGAAGTTCCTTCACAATGACTTGGTTGGTTATATCACCCACAACAACTTACTCTACAACGGTTTTATTATTACAGTGATGTAAGATTCCCATTGTCAAATAATTATAGTAAGGTATCGCTTATAGACATCTTTTACATTACAGACATCTCGCTTCACCTCTACATGTGATGACATTCATCATAGGTTTTGAACCCATGATCTACTGTGAACAATGCAACCTATTACACAACGTAGTTAATTATTATAAATGAAATGTCGACTTTACCACTAAATATTGCATCGTAAAAGAGAGATGAATAAATGTTAAAAACAACGTTTCTTAACAATGCAGTCTTTCAACAGTTGTAAAAATACTGGAGGCGCTTATGTATGCTGTGACAATATACACATAGTTTTATTAATAGTATGGAGATGCTATATTTCTCCTATTTCCTTTATGGCACCTATTCTGCGACCTTAAACATCTACATACATATGTACATATTTTGTGACATCAAAATAACATTTTAATAAAATTTTAAAACGCTTCGATCGAAACGATAGTAGAAATATTTTCACATAATTGGTCTGTTTCAGAACTGCAAGAATGTACTAATTTTTATTATTTTTTCGATATCATAAAGGATAAATTACTATCCATATTTATCATAGTAAACATTTGCAGATTCTTGCAGATTCTGGAACATACATAACATGATCAGATCATAGATTGGACTAAATTACATTGGTTGTCCATTAATAAAATAAGGCTATTACTCTGCAAGAATCCACTATTTTTTAACCTTTTGACAAATTTATAAAGTAAAAAATTTTCAAAATTTAAAAACAGAGCATATATTTTCACTTTTAAATGCCATTTGAATAATGTAAAAGCTCCAATATTAGAAAACTAAGGTTTCCATTAATATAACTAAAGCCGCATTCACACCAAATAGATTTTAATAAAACACCTTATTTGTGTTGTCAATTCGATTGAATAACTTTCACATAAATGACGTAGTCGCCAAAAACACTTGTTTTAGTGTAAATAAGTTGTATACTCCTAGTCGGAAAACACCGAATAAAACTCAGGTAGGTCTTACTTACGAGGTTGGTTTTGTTTTGTGTAAGGAGGAGATAGAAGCAGTGATAAACCAGAAAAAGTTTTCAGTTACCAGTACGAACGAAAACATTCTTAAACATAATTCACAATGTGTACCATATTTAATTGTTGTACACATATTTTGAAACACAAGGTGATTGTAGAAACTTCGGAATATACATTATATCATTATGATAGGAATTTGTTGTTGTAATTTTAAAATTAGTAATTCAAATTCTTGCTATTATAAACACAACACCATATTTAATATATGTTATTAACATCAAACGGTGAACAATTTTTCAAATTAATTTCCATGCCCTCATGCACCACTAAATATCCAAACTGGCCTTTGAAACTAAGTTTTTACTTTCCGTTGTAAGAAAACCTTGAAAGTGGGTTACTGGTGATTTTATGTTTTTCTCTTCGTTTTGGTGCTTAATACGAACAACTCTTTTTTTATTTGTATGGCAGATTCTCTACTCAATCTTTGATTGCATACAATCTTACCAGTCAGTCATTTAGCCAAGCTAGGGTATAAAACGAATTGATGAATGTAGAAAAAAAACAGAATAATTTTCCATCTTCTCAACACCGCCATTGTGTTTTCATTTTCTTTTTACAATTTGTATGTTTGTGTGTTTAAAAGCTGCGTGCTAGTTTCAATTTTTCTTCATTTTTTTTTTTTTCAAAATGCCATGGCCGTTTTATGCAAGGAAATTGAGTTTGTTAATCTTTTTTTCATTTTCATTAAAGTTGTTGTTTTAAGAATTCTTGAAACTACTGAGGTAGGTGATTCAGTGAAACTAGTCACGTTTAGTAAAATTGTGCTACGAATGATCAGCATTTTTTGTAATGTAAAATATTTAAAAATTACATTTTGCAACACAATACGTTCTCATTTTTCTTAAATTTGACTAATTCATGCACATGTGAATGCCATAAATTACAATCGACCAATGTATGTATATATTCTTCTACATATTATTTGTTGATTTACAATTTTTCTTATGTTTAACAAAAAATGGATTTTTATAAATATAGATATCTGTTTTTGGCGGCATTCAATAAACTTTTTTCATTTTGATGTCCGGTCCATGTCAGAATATTTTTCAGCCATGAAACTTCTTTTCTTCCTCTATGTATATATTAAAGAAGTATATTTTCTATTGTTTTTATATCATCTGTATACTAAAACTTTATTTTTATTGGCACCTTTTGTACAAATATGTGATTTATTTGACAGATAATCTCAATGGAATTGACAACTTAAATGATGACCCATTTTATTATTACCAGTTTGCTGTGAATGCAGCTTAGTTAATTTACCATATTTAAACCTGATTTACCACTGAATACAATTTTAAGGAAAATATGTGCTTTATTTGTCGAATATTCAATGAAAAGTTCCAAATCGAATTATGGTTTATTTCTCTAAGGCACTCGACAGGGTAATTTCGCTTAATATTCGAAAGATATTCAGTTTGGGCTGGGGGAACTGCCATCTACTGAAATGGAGTCTAGAATCGACCGATATCTTTCAAGTTACTTAAGCATTTTTGATACAAATTGGGTTTCGGCAAACCATGTTTGCTCTGTTCGAGAACCTGCAAGAAGCTTCTATTTTTTACTACGATAACATTTTTTCCTTTATGTTATCGAAAAAAATAGTAAATATTAATAGATTCTTGCAGTACTGGAACAGAACATTTATTTGTATTAGAATGACTGTTAATGTATGAAGACAATTGTCAAATAAATCAATAAACTAATGATTGTCATGACAATAAGCGCTAGTCTGAAGAAAATTTTGGGAATGACAAACAATTAATTTACTTTTTATAATATGTGAATATTTGATATTCTACAACTATAACATTTCCTTACTTGAAAATATTAATAATAAATTCACGCTACAAAATGTGAGAACAGATACTTTTATATACATACAAACATATTTTCTAAGTAATTGTGTAGACAAACTTACTTTATTTACCACACATATTTTACTCTGACATTACAACGTAAATCTTGAAACTGCACATTAAATAAGATAAGTAACATTTTATTTGACAGATAAGTTCATTTCATGACAAATTAGTTGCAGTAACTTAATGTCAAGTAAGTGTCATCTTAATTAAAGATGCCCAAATGGAACTTAACCCTAAGTATGGATAGTATAAATTGTGTATGAATGTGGAAACTCTCTAGTTGTCTTTGTTGGCTGAGAAAGAAAAATACAATTAAAAAGAGGGATAGGCAAATAAAAAAGCGAGAAATATAAAAACATAAGTTTATGAAAAAACAATTTCGCACAAATATCCAGGAAGAGACGCGGCTCATAATAGAAGGGAACACCCGATATATAGTTATAAAATAGTAACTTATTCTTAAAGTTATGTCAAGTTGAATAAGTTTTAGAGGATTTCTTACAATTGTCATTGATCAAAGCAAATATTTATACATTTTTATTACCTCTATTTTTTGTTTATATCAACCACACAATACTGCTAAATAAATTTCAGATAAAATTAGTTTGTGACCAAAACTCCAAATGACAATACAGAATACGTGATATTTGGTTAAATTGAATTATAAAAATAACTATAAATAAGAAAACACAGAAGAGAAAGAATAAGACATTAGCTTGAAAGACAAATAACAAAGACGTATAATACGTAGGTTATCATACATTTTTACGCTTAGGGCTATCAAAAAACTACTTTTTGGTGCATAAGATCTGAGAGTGGCGAACGAAAACCTTAAAATCACTGGAGCTTGAACATGATTTGCATTTCAATGATATTTAATGAAACACTTTGTAAAGTACTCGTATATCTACATATGTTATGGCACATATGTATATAAAATTTAAAATGACTTTCGCGTTTTGATTAACAACCAAAAAATGTAACCTAAAGACAATCACACAGCTTGCAAAATGTGAATTTAGCAATCTCATCTTTCTAATGATAAAAACACGAACCATGAATGCGCCACATTATTCTCCCTCATACATACATATCGAGCCCTTCCCGCGAAAAAGGTGTAAGCGACAAAAAGCTAATTTTAAAGGAGACTGTTTTTATTGAATAACTTTAGACATAACCAAAAATTTTTATTCAAATTTGGTGTAGTTCTGTTATTAAATCCTACTTACTGAAAAAATAAAAAAATTGTGGAATATCTTCAATTTAACGGTAGTTTGTGTCGCTTACATATTTTTCGCTGTCACGCAATCAGGCTTTTACTTTGAGAAGTGGCGGTTACATCAAAAAAAATTATTTGAAACAAATCATTTTTAGAGTAATTCTTATCTACAATTTAAAAACAAAGCATATTAATTTTATAGCAAGTATTTATTCGAAGAATTATAAGATTAAAACGCATTTCTTGTAATGTAGTTGAGTAACGACATGGTATGTAAATGTGCAATTTGATGTAAACGACAATTCGCTGTCACAAACAAATGTACACAAAAAGCAAAAATGGCGCTTACATCAAAACTGTTTTTGCTCTAATTTCGTAACGGTACATGGCTGAGTGCTAAAAATTTGGGAGATGGTGTGTTGGAATATTCTTCATAGATTTCCGTAAAAAAACGAAAATCGAAAAAATGTCGCTTACATCATTTTCGCGGGAAGGGCTCGATATGTATATGGAAAACAACCACAATCGTCTAAAAGGTAATGATGATGACGATAAAACAATCACCTGTTTGGCAAAAATTATTATTTTTTTATTTTTAGTTTTAGACTCTATGGCCACAGGGAACCCATGCTGAACTGTGTATGTATGTACTACTAAGTAAAACCATTCACGTTGCAATAACTAAAATGTAAATTTTTGCTAAATTGCATTGGACGACGACGACGTCAATGACGCCGAAGACACCGACAATGGGCAATGCAAGTAAAGTTTTATGATTACTACGAGATAAGAGTACTTAAATATGCGCAACAAATGCTAAAGTCGTTTATTATCATCGTTTATTATCTGAAAAAAGCTCTTTGTAAATTTGCATGGACTTTGCATTCGCAATCCGTTTCGTTTTCAGTGACTGCAATCAGTTCGTCTCGGTAGCCAACGTCGTCGTCGTCTGAGAATCCGGTCATAATGTATGACGCATGTTTATTTGCGACTGTGTATCTGTGTTTAATGTTGCGACATCCATAAGTGTAGGCCTACTTCCACAATAGCTGCAGGCGGATGGTGGATACTAATTTATTTTCTTTAAAGGTGACTTATGTGGTTTTGCATTTTAAAAAGCGTTACTGCTTATGAATGTTTTGTTGTTTTTCTATTATAATACAGTGGTGTTATCATTGATTATAGGTACATAGGGTAAAAATGTTTAAGAGTTACGTTTACTTGCTATTCTAAATTATATACTAGTGAAATTTACTGTTTATAGGTAAATCAAGCTTAATCTCATATTTGTTGTTTTCAAATTTAAAAACAACAAGTTTAAAGTGGGATGTAGTTAAAATTGATTACTTTTGGGGATGGCATAGAAGACTAGTTTCGTCCAACGCCACTTGGGCTCATCAGTTCTCTTAGTTCTTTGTATTGACACAAAGAACCCTTTCTCAATTTTATGACGACTCGAGCTCAAGAATAAGTGTGACTGATGAATTCGTTTAAATCCGAATTCAACCGAAACACCTAAAAACTCTCGTAGCCGCATATGTAAACCTAATTAAATATTTAAAAAGTTCTTTGATCTATGTTTATTATATTGTATGTTCACAACTTGACGATTAAACATCATCATATTTTCGTACTGTTCTATGTGCTCCCGGACTGAAGATATCTCTGTTATACTGGTTGTGTTGCATTTTTTGCGAAAAGAAATAAGAATTCAGGGGTTAACGTTAACCGATCGCCATGAAATGTCATATTTAAGGTTCTTGGATAAAATGTAAAATATTTAGGGGGTGTCTTTCAAAAAAATCCCTTTTTTGGGTCAGACTAATCCGAATATTATTAATTAAAAAAATAAGATTTTCCATTTTTTTCAAAAATAAAATATTTAATGCATGAAATATTCATAACCATTTTTTGATTTTTTTTTTAAATAGAGGGGAAGTAACTTTTTTATCTATCATCTCCAAAATTCCTTATGAAATAACTATAGAAATATTTATCGCGTGCCAACTTAAAAATCTCTTACTATTTAATGACAACAAATTGCTCTAAGTGTAAGATAATTTAAATGCGTATGACGTGTAAAATAGCTACTGGTCATTATTTATGTATAAGTCGGCTTTGGTTTTGCTCTTTTTTGGTCACAAAGCGTGCTGTTTGTTTCACATTCCCGAAAAATTGGCATAACATTAAAAAATCAATCAGTTCCGGCAGTCGATAATAATTGTGAACTTAATGCGCCATTAGCATTTCAAAAAGTGGCTTTTGAACAGAAAATATAAATCAAGAATGAAACTCCATCCATTTGCAATTATAAATAATTAAAAAAAAAAAAACACTTGCAAAACAAAAACACGTCCGATTCAATTATAATTACCATGGGAAAGTCACGAAATTCGTCAAAAAGATGCAAAAATTCATTTATTTTCAAAATGAGTGTTCAACATTTTCGAACAATGTTTTTGCATTTTATCTGATGTACATATGCAAATTTATTTCAGTACTAAAAAAACGTTGAATTTGATTTAGAATTTTATTCCCAAAATGATTGAAAATACAGACGTATAAAAAGAATAATATATGTATATCTATGTATATTCTATCTACTAGGATATTGCATTAAAAATAATTAAAATGGCTCAAATTTAAATTGAGTTTTAATGGAAATGCTAATAAAATGCTTTAATGTTATATGGAGTTTCCATTATAGTCTTATTATTAATTATTCATTAATGTTACTATAATAAAATTTAGAAAATAAACACATAAAAATACACGAGTTTTGCCTAATGTATTTTTATTTGACATTTGTTCAAAAGAAATTTATCACATAAATGACGCGTTTTACTAAAACCCGTTTGATACAAATGCGATATCATTTATTTGTGCACTAGAGTAGCTTCACACTACCATCTTTATCAGTAGACATCGAACAAGTCTTTATTCAAATGTTCAAGATGGAAAAGAATATCGAAAATATTTGCAAATTTATGTACTTGATTTTCAACTGCATTTCAAAAATCGTCTTTAAAACTAATTTTCAATTCAATTCATTCAATTCAACTAATTTTCTCGAAATAAAAATAAAATTTCCTCCAGAAATTTAAAATTTACATTTTGGCAAGAAATGCATTTGAAAAATCAAACCTCGATGGCAAATCTTAATCTCTTAATTACAATATTGCAGTTACAGTATTACAATAACTTCAGCGTAGGTGTGAGTTTCGAACCATTTTTAGAAAATCCAAATGTTCTGGCCAAAATGCTTTAGAGTGTTAATAATTACATCTATCCTTCTTCTAGAAATAACAAAGAACTTTCACTCCTTTTTTTACGTATATTGCAGAAATCTCGTATTGTTGTTATTTCCACAGATATGATTTTTGTAATAATTTTTATAGAAAAAGGCTTGGCGTGTATTTTCTATGAATTTTAAGATTTTTTCATTTTTTAACCTGACAATAAATTTCTTTTACTCACTAGACTGAGAAGTTAAACAAAACACAAACGATATTAGTGATATAGTTTCTGTATTGTAATAGAATTTTGGTTGGCTAACATCCTGTGTGAGTCAACGCGGTGGAGCAGGTCAGCAGGTCATATGAAACTAAGCCCTTAGCAAATTGATAGCCACATTTTCAAAGTATTTCGACTATGACTGATGTCATGCTATGTTCGAGAACACTTTCGTGTGTGTTCATGGGAAGTAGTTTTGTAGATTTTGTAAGTCAATATATATGGGTATACAGCTCTGTTCCAGAACCTGTTTTATTTTTTTTTTCATTTCTAAACCAAGCCAAGTTTGAAAAATATTAGACTCTTGCAGGATCATGTCAACTATATACTCCACTAGTAAAGGAGTTGAGTTATTATATTTCACCTGAAGTTGCATCAATATTAATATTTTGCTTTATTCATGCCGCTATAAGTTATGTAAAAAATTACTTTTGCACACACTGATTTGTTAAGACATATTTTTGATTTTTTACGTTACAATAAAAATATAAATTTTTTGTTAATAAACAGCAATATTTTTAAATTTTACTTTTTTCTTTTTTTATATCTTTTTCTCAATTTCTATATGAAAAATATGTGTCTGTGTTTGTTGGCAAATAATTTGTTGTACCATCACCCACCCGTCTCTCATTAATCCATTTATCCACAAAAACTCCTATCCTACACACCAAACCAACAACCAATCAACCGCAATGTGATGGTATAATGGAATCTCCCTTCACCGACCATTGAACCAACCAACCAATCCAAACAACCAACATTTGAATTGCCCTCAAAAATCACAATCAAACAATTGCAGCTGGGATTTTTTAATTTTAATCCTCCACAGGTTTGTTGCTTAAGTCTTTCGTTTCGTTACTCGTTCAGCACTAACAAAAATTCATGTTCATTGTTGTTTTTGTGTTACTTCTTCTCTTCTGTCTATTACCATTTGACTTGTCATTTTTCTTGCACCAAACATACAAAACAAAAAGCAAAAAATAAAAGCAACTTTCGCAATTGCACCTTTGTTAATGTTTTTAGCCAGCACCAACCACTACACCATTAAAAAGTATTAAAAAGTACTATATGATTAAAATGTCATTTTCTGTCCTCTATTTTCCATCTTTCTTCTTTATTTTGAAAACTGTAATTCCACTTTAGATAGATATATGTGTGCATTACAGAAGCTTTAAACAATGCATGATTTATGCTTGTAGATGAAGACAATTCGTGTCTGTAGTAAAAAGAAAAAAAAAACATAATTCACTAATGAAGCCCTAGCCGCAGCATTCAGTGCTTAATTCAATATTATATTACAAAAAAAAAAAATAATAAACTTAATAATGAGAAAGGCGATAAAACAAATGATTATGAATATGACTTTAGACATTCACTTTTTTCAAAAGCATCCACTATGGCTATGGAGATGTCGTAAAAATATTCATAATTAATTACAGGTTACTTTATTAGTGTGGGTATGTGTAGATGTTAATTAATTTCAATATTGTAAGTACACAATAACAATGCAAGATGGCATGACTACGATGTCTTTGGGGTTTTTGCGTTGGCATCATATATACATACATACTTTACAATGTGTAGCTGTGTATAAATCATCTTTTTTTATATTTCACACCCTTATTTCTTTCTTTATAGCCGGCAATTTAATACAATTGTTTTGCTTTTATATGAATGCTGAAGTGTATAAGTTGGTAAATAACAACGAAAAGCAAACATTTTTACTTAGCTAAGCAAGCAATAATAATCTGTGGAATATGCTAATTTTTCTAACCTTAAATAGGAGTGCCACTAAACATTAAAAAAAAAACATTAGCAAACACAAACATATGTGTATACTAAGTTTATACAATATCTGCTAATACAATGTATCAATAATTCGTATAAACACATACATACATATTTTCAGTAGAAATGACTTTAAGAAATCAGGGATTGTAAAAGGTGTAAATGAGTACAATCCTTTATAAATAGACAGCGGAATCCTATACAAATGCATAGATGGTTAGGATGGTCGTAGAGAGAATGTGATTAGCCAGAAACTCGTTTTATCACAAAATAAAACGAATTAAGCCCAGAATTTTTTGCATATAGTGCACATTTTGACATATTTTTACATATTTGCATAAAATGAGCATATGCAAAACCATATGCCAGGATTTGTAGCCTGAATATCCGGCCGAAATGGCTGATATTAGATATTACGGGGTATGGAACTTTCCCACAGAAATTTGTCGGCATAGGTCTACGTCTTCATATAGCCCCCATAGAACGGTACCTTCCGATTTCTGATATTTTTAAAGTTGTGGCCTCAACATCACACTGAAATGGCTGAAATTTTGTATTAAGTGTTAATTGGGGTATAAAACTTTCCACCAGAAATTTGTCGGTATAGGTCCACGTCTTCATATAGCCACCATGGAACTGTAACTCCCGATTTTCTGTATTTTGAAAGTTGTGGACTCAATATCCCACGGAAATGACTGAACTTTGGTATTTTGTTTTCGTTGGGGGTATAAAACTTTCCACCTGAAATTTATCGGTATAGGTCCACTTCTTCATATAGCCCCCATTGAACGGTACCTCCGGATTTCTGGTATTTTGAAAGTTGTGGCCTCAATATCCCTCCGAAATGGCTGCAATTTGGTATTTTATCTTCGTTGAGGGTATACAACTTTCCAACTGAAATTTGTCGGTATAGGTCCACGTCTTCATATAGCCCCCATAGAACGGTACCTCCGGATTTCTAGGATTTTGAAGGTTGTGGCCTCAATATCACTCCGAAATGGCTGACATTTGGTATGAAGTCTTCCTAGGGGGTATACAACTTTCCACTTGAAATTTGTCGGCATAAGTCCACGTCTTCATATAGCCGCATAGAACGGTACTCTCCGATTTCTGCTATTTTGAAGGTTGTGGCCTCAATATCCCTCCGAAATGGCTGAAATTTGGTATTAAGTCTTCCTTGGGGGTAAACAACTTTCCACCTAAAATTTGTCGTTGTAGGTTCAGGCCTTAATATAGCCCCCATAGAACGATACCTCCCGATTGTCTGAAGAGAATTTTAAACTTGTACACACAATCATTTTTTACCTATTATTATACCCTACACCACTATGTGGGGAGGGTATTATAAGTTGGTTTTGGCCAAAAAGTTTGTAACGCATCAAAATAATTGTCGTAGACCCATACTTATATATATCAAAATGAATGTCTCGACGAGCTGAGTCGATCTGGCTATGTGTGTCCGTCCGTCCGTCCGTCTGTCCGTCCGTCTGTCCATCTAAACCTTGTAATCACGCTACAGGCCGCAATTTTGATCGGATCGTCACGAAATTTTAGATGTTGATGGGGGTCCCGGAGGGGAAGAAGCCTATTGATTTTGGTGATGGTCGGATAATATTTAGGGGTCGGAAAGGGCAAAAAACTTAGGTGGATAAAAAGACAACGTTTTTTTCCAAAGCCAATATCTCAGCTTCTATATGGGGTATACCAAAAGCAAAACCTGACAATGAAAGGAAAAAATATCACCTTTCTAATGATGTAAAGTAGGTGCTCGTAGGTGATCAAACAACGAAGATATGGCAATAGTAGCAAATAAAACCCCAATTTTCATTTTTGCGATTTTAATTATATTGACAAATATCACAGCTTTGGTTGAAAATTTTCCAAAAGTAGAAAGTATGAAAGTAGAAGATCTCGTCTTTACAATGATGCAAACTAGGTCGGCGTAGGTAACCAAATAACGGAGATATCGCAATAGTCGGTAATACATCCCATTTTTCTATTTTTTTGGAAATCACGCTACAGGTCGCAATATTGATCGGATCGTCACGAAAATTTCAGGTTTAATGGGGGTCTCACAGATGAAGAAGCATATTGATTTTGGTGATGATCGGATAATATTCGGAATGGGCAAACACTTATTTGGAGAAAAGTCAACATTTTATTTCAAAGCCAATATCTCTGTTTCTTTAAGAGGTATATCAAAAGCAAAACCTGGAAAGGAAAGTAGAAAATATCACCTTTACAACGGTGTAAAGCAGGTTGTCGTAGGTGGTCAAATAGCAAAGATATGGCAATAGCCGATAATGCATCCCATTTTCCGATTTTTTTGTAATCATGCTACGGGTCGCAATTTTGATCGGATTGTCACGAAATTTTGGGGGTTAATGGGAGTCCCAAAAAGAAAGAAGCCTATTGATTTTGATGATGGTCGGATAATATTCAGGGGTCGGAAAGGGCAAACACTTATTTGGAGAAAGGTCAACGTTTTATTTCAAAGCCAATATCTCTGTTTCTTTAAGAGGTATATCAAAAGCAAAACCTGACAAGGAAAGTAGAAAATATCACCTTTACAACGATGTAAAGTAGGTTGTCGTAGCTGCTCAAACAACAGAGATATCGCAATAGTCGGTAATGTATCCCATTTTCCGATTTGTTTGTAATCACGCTACAGGTCGCAATTTTAATCGGATCGTCACGAATTTTTTGGGAGTTGATGCGGGTCCCACATAGGAAGAAGCCTATTGATTTTAGTGATAGCCGGATAATATTTAGGGGTCGGAATAGGGAAAAACTCATTTGGAGACAAATTCAAAGTTTTATTCTTTGTGAATATATTGGCTTCTAGTAGGGGTATTCCAACGACATAGCCTGTCAATGGAAGAAGAAAATATTACCTTTACATTGGTTTAAAGCAGGTTGGCGAAGGTGGTCAAACAAGGGAGATACCACAATAGTCGGTAATGCATCCAATTCTTCCATTTTTTTCGGGTCGTAATTTTGATCGGATGGTCACGAAATTTTGGTTGCTTATGGGGGTCCCAGAGACAAAGAGGCATATTATTTTTTTGTGGTAGTCGGTTTATATTCCCTAAAAGAAATGTTTACCAGTGAAAAGCTTATGCACAGGGGTAGTGGTGTAGGGTATCACATGGTCGGTCCCGTCCCGACTATAGCCTTTGCTCACTTGTTGAAATATTAGTTGCATAAGAAAATATGTAATGTGCATAAATTTTGCATATGCACACATTATTTTTTGCATATACAAAATGTATGCATTTTGCATATGTCATATGTTTCGATTGCAATTTAATCAGAAGCCAAAAATATACCCAGTCCAAAAATTTGACATGAATCGGGCCAAAAATAGGGGTTGCATAAAATTCCGCTGTCTATTTATAAATCAAGGCTAATTGTTCGGATGAAGAAATGAACTGTATTTCACAGCTTTTGATGAAAATTGTGTCGGATTATTATATATGAATAAGCATATATGTATACATATATATGTTTGTCTAATGCATTATCGGATATTCTCCATCACCACATATTGGACCAATGAACTTACGAATTATAGTTCTCTAAAACACTACAAGACAGTACCTCGACTGGATTATACTTTTTCATGTTGCTTTTTTTTATTAAGTGCGCTTCCAGGACTACAGTTGAATGATTACCAAATATTTCATGAAACAGAGTGAAACAAAGTGCATTTTTGCACAACAAATCCTTTATTCTTCCCATATTAGTAACTTCGTAAATAAAAAAGCAATTAAAAACGGCTGATAACAAAAACTTTTTAATTTAAAGTGTTGAAATCAATTCTTAATTGCTTTTCGTAACATTAATTTGTTTATGTTAATTGAATTCGCGAGAAATAAACACAATAAAAAAATCTCAATGCTTTACTTTTTCACTTCGCAAGCTAAAATCTTCCAACAGCATTTGCTTGGAATAAATATTTAATTGTGAACTTGAAATTGGAGTGCACAACACCGACGAGGCCATCATAATATTTATGGCATGGTAAACAAATGTTCCAATTTCACAATGACTCAAATTTGTATTTAAATTGTGAAAAAATGAAATCCATACAGAAAGTTGCAGTCCAAAGAAAAAAATGCAGCAACATAAAGTGGGAGAAAGTCGAAATAAAAGAAATGCAACGTTATTGGTAAATGATTAGTGTTGATGGTAGGGTCCATTAAACTTGGATGAAAACGTTTGTATTTTGGACCGCCATCGACGAAATTATTATTTACAGTTAACCAAATATGCATATATTTGTAAAACGAAAAATTGTACACAATTTTAAATGAAATACCGTATTATTGTTAATAACAATAAAAACAATAGGGGCCCAGTCATTCATATGGGAGAAGTCTGCCTTGTCCCTTCGGGGCTATTTATGGGAACATATTAATGTATTAACAAAGATTTCTTTAGGCTGGCGCCTTAATTATTTATAAAATATCCAAATAAACCTCTTTTGGCATTGCTTCTTCTATAATCCCAAATTTTATTAACATCTCTAGTTGATATACTATCTCATACCATATGTGACACTTTTCGAATTTTACGGTATGTATTACATTTTTCTTATTCAGGGTATTCATTATCCGTCTCATAAGAAAATATAAGCTTCGTTCCAGAACTAAAAAGTTTTTACACATTTAACACATTTTGCACATTTTTTCCCGATATGCGTTCCCGTACACCAAAAAAGTTGCAAAATGATCACTTCTCTTTGAACAAAAATGGCGCTGAATGGCTCTCTCTTTAGAAACTTTTTACTCGACAAATTTGAGCGAGCAAAAATGTGCAACATGTTTGCCGGCTTCTGATTCGCTGACACGCCGACTTTGACATTTGTTCCAGATTTTTTGACGTTTCTGCCATTTTTTCGTTCCCGTACATTTTAGAAAAATGTGTGTGTTTGACTCATTTTCGACCGTTTGCTCTTTTGACACTTTTATCATAAAAAAAGAACTGGAACGAAGCTATAACTTCATCCCGTGAAATGGGAGTGAAATGTTCTCCATAGCAAATCTAAATCGTTTCTCTGAGTTTTGCTGGCGAGCAATGTTTCTTCTAAACACTTGTGACGAATACTTGAAATCGTATAGCATTCTGACTTTTTAATGTGACATTGGACTCTTTTTTTAACTCAAAGGGAAAAATCGTTAAAAATTAAGATTGCCAAAGTTTGAGCTCAATCGGAATATGTTAACACGTGCCGCTGGGGCCTCAAAGTGTCCATGGGCCCTTTATATAGCTAATATTAAAATCTGACCCGATTTTCAAAATTTTTGTAGGATTACTCGTACTTGTTTAGCCACTACAAAGAACTGGTAAACTGTTTTCATCGATAGGACAATAAATGTGGTCTGATATTGAAGTCATAAACATTTCATTTCGATGTGTTATCTGGATGTATTTTTGTCACACAACTGTACATTTCAGTTATGCAGAATCAAGTTTATTTACAATATGTGGTAATGGGAAAAGTGTCTTATATGGTTCCCAAATTCTGGGGAAGCTTTTAATGACTGAAATACCTCCGAAATATAGCCTAAATTAGCTGAGTAAAATGTAATGTAGTCTTTTTTGAAGATCTAAGGCCATGCGTGGAATGATTTTTTCTTTGTCCTCAAGATTTTAAAAGAGACACAAAGGAAACAACAAAATAAATTTAAAATTTCACCTCTTGATTAAGACAATTTATGAACCCAATTCTTATCTGATTGTACAAAAAACTGTAAATTTGCATAATCTACGTGATGTCCCAAGTATACAAATACATAAAAAAGCAGTATAAGTACATGTCAAGTGAATGGACAAATGTGTGTGGGTAGAGAGACAGAAGACCTAAGAAATGTGCTCTTGTACACCCATCATTTGCCAACAATGACAACACAATGGAGAAAGCCGCCTAAAATTTGAAACAAGCAAAAAACCATAAATGAGGATGAGGGTAAAGTTGTGGGATTTACAAGTGGAAAACATTTTTTATTTGAAGTACAAGGAGTGTAGAATGTAAAACAATTGTATTCGTTGAAAAAATAAATAAATGTAGATTCTGTCACTGTAATCTAATATAGCCATATTGTATTTTGTAAACTATGTACCAGCATCTTTAATGTTTTTGTTTGTCTATTCATATATATATTCCATAATAAATTCTAATTTGCTTTCCGTTTTCTTTTTTAGGCTTACAAACGCCAATCGAATTCAGTGAAAATTGCCAAAATCACTGCATTCACAATTATTGTGTCTTCCTTCATTTTGGGCTCATTCATTTTGGCTTCATCTTATTTGCAAGCCAAGGCATCATGTGATCAAGTACAGGCTCTTGATTCTGTTTTGGAGAAGGAATTAATGTTGGAAACATTACAACAAGTCAATAAGGTAAGTCGGAATTATTCAATTTCCCTTTTATTTCTAGAGGAATTCCCTTCGTTGCCAAATTAATTGCATTTCACATGCTAATACAAAATAACAATTACACCGTTAATTAATTCATTAATTCTTAGTAATGTGACTTTTGAACTTCATATTCAGGTTTTATTGTCTGGAGGCAACAAAGTAACATAATAATAATTTTAGGCATTTGTGATTTGATTAATAGGAAAATAATAAATTAAATTTGATTTTTAAATAGCTTTGGGGAATTTATTTAAGAAATTGTGGAAACAATAATTAAATCTCGAATTACACATTTTTTATACAAACGGGAATATCCCAACGAAACGTCGGATATAAAAATGAAATAAGTAATTTTTATTTATTTTTCATTGACAAAAAGGACCTTATAGCGCAATAAGACAGAAGTCTTAAAAACAATAAAAAATATCTAAAGGTCGATAAAACTATAGAAAAAAGGAATATATTTCATTAGGTTCGAAGTAGTTGTATTAAATAAATGTTTCCCCTCTTTTCCCCTTACACATATCTTTATAAAGAGGTTTTATATTGTGTTCATCATTAATAGAAGAGGTAATAGCATTTCTCCATAGATTTTTATACTCCCCACCATAATATGGAGGGTATATTAAGTTTGTCATTCCGTTTGTAACTCATCGAAATAATCATTTGCGATCCTATAAGGTATATATGTAAATTCTTGATCAGCGTAAAATTCTAAGTCGATTTAGCCATGTCTGTCCGTCCGTCTGTTGTAATAACGCTATCTTCCGAATGAAATTTTGTACACATGTGTTTTTGGTCTGAACTTAGATCAAGTTCGAAGATGGGCTATATCGGTCCACGTTTTCAAATAGCCCTCATATAACGGTACCGCCCCATTTCAAATATTTTGACGTTTTCAGGCACGTTTTCGGACGGAATTACATTTGACATTTAGGGTTCCAAGTGATCAAAAAATTTTCTACAAAAATTATGGACATAGGTCCACGTTTTATATAATGGTACCGCCCAATTTACAGTATTTTGACATGCAGCTAGTTCTGGCAAAATTAGTTATAATTTGGCATTTAGTGTTCTCGGTGATCAAGAAACTTCTCCACCAAAGATTATAGTCATAGGTCTACGTTTTGATACCGCCCGATTTCAGCTAATTTTTTTAGCTACATTTTCAGAACGAATTAATTTGACATTTAGGTCTGACGTTTAGGGCTGACATTTAGGGATGACAGTAAACTTATCCACCAGAAATTATGCTTATGACGGTACCGCCCGATTTCAGTTATTTTCATGGTTTTAGCTACATTTTCTGGCCGAATTAGCTATAATTAGGCATTTAGGGTTTCTAGTGGTTAAGTAATTTCTCCAGCTAAAATAATGGGCATAAGTACTTTCGCAACAGAAAGAAAACTAATAATTTGAGTATTTCATGGTGGAGGGCATAAAAAGTTCGTCCCGGCCGTACTTAACCCTTTTTAAACTGTTTTGTTTGCAATCACAAATAATAGAGGTCAAGGCAAATTTAGCCAGGTGACACAAAAGGGGAATTCACACTATGTTTACTCTCAATCAATCAATGCTTTGATTGATTGATTATTTTTATTGTTGTCCTAAGAATATTTATACAGTGAAACAATTTATCATTATACTATTTGAAATTGTATTTTCTAAAACAACAAAATGTTGTTTTTGTAAATTTGTTATTTAATTGACAATCCAAAAGGCGAAGGCCGTAGTCTTCATTTACTGTCAAATTTTTTTGCGCGAAATATCCTCAAAAGATAGAAGAAAACGGTAAAATATTCTTCGCGAAGCTTAAATAAAGATGTTGTACACATACATATATTCTTTATAGAAGCGAAATATTTGCTATATATGTATTTTTGATTACAAATATGTTTTGACGGCAAATGAAGACATCACTTGGTGTTATTGTATCACCTTCTTTCTTGCACCATGATGAGATATCATGAATATAAAATTTGAAAATAATGTCATTAAAAATTCAGGCAATATAAATTACCATAATGAACAATTAAATTGTAATATAAACCACAAACATTTTTGGAAGATAACATTAAAATTATTGCAGAGACTACTTAAATTGCAATTAGTTTCACAATAGATGAATTGCAAAGACAAACATTTAGCCATCAACTTCAATTGTCCGCACGTTTCATCGGTCCGGTTTGGTCCGGTCGGTACCATGGCACTGATTAGTGTTGTTGACGTTGTTGTGGTTGTTGTTGTGGTTATTGTATTGTATTTCAGTCATTTATTATCGTCAAGGTTCATCATAACTGAAAATTGCCAAGTATTTTTGCATCTCCATGGAAACAATGGATTTTCCGCATGTAAATGCTTCTGCCTGACACACAGCCAATACTTTCATAGCACTCCGTCGCGGCATTTGCTTGATAAATTGCAAAATAATGATGAAAAATCTTTTGAAGCTATTTAAGTATTGTTGAAGTTTTTCGCATTTCCTTCTATTCAACAGCTATTGGACACGCGAAATGTGTTTTTTTGTTTATATTTTTAGTATTACGACAACAACTACAACATCATTATCAAGATTGTGAAAATGATCAGCGGATCAAATGTCTGTAATTACCTCATAATATTGGTCTATTGTTTTTTTTTAAGTTTTTTTATTTGTCATAAATGAAGGGGTATCAAACAAAATTAATTTCATGCTTTATTAGTTTCTATTTTTCAAAACAAAACAAAAAAATGGAAAAGCCACATAAAATCAACTCTGCTAAATGATCTGTACACTATAATTATTGTGACAGTAAGAGAGATTACCTATCTGTATGTTCATAGGGGCAGGAATGGAATAAAATGTCTATTAAAAACCAGATCTCCTCAGGCCATTAAGCGAAAGTTAAACGTCGAATAATGTAAATGAACTTTAGCTCACAGATTAGAACATGTAGTGATTATTGAGTAGTGGGGGAATGGGACAAAGGTTTACCTTACCAGTAAATATATAGTATTGCAATACATCATGTGATATTTTTCAGTTAAGCTTCAATAATGATGTCAGTTAGCGTGACAATATTATAGCATTTCCAATGAAGTTATCGCTCCATCCACCAAGAGAAATCACAGCAACAAGTTGTAAAATTATATAAAATGTTAAACGAATAGAGATGCATATTGATTATCCACAATGTAGGTATATAATAAAGTATAATTTTATTTGATATATAATATGAACTTTTAGGGTCCTTAATAACGTTAGGCATACTTTCGAGACAGAAGAAATTCATGGTAGTTAGAAAAACCACATTCAGCATCTCGATATACAGATCAAGTTGTGAGGAACCTGATTAAAACATTGTAGAATATGAAAGGCTCTCTTCAGTTGTGTTGGACGTACTCCTTTTCTTGATAATATATCAGATCAATGGTATTGTATTATTCACTGATAGTATTGAATGTATACTGCATATACAGAGATAGTCGAGATAGCAATATACCAACTGATTCGATTTCGATATAATTTGGCGATTTTTTTCTAGACCAAAATGCGTCCCTTTTTCCAAATTTTATCAACATATGTGTCCAATTTACACATCTGAACCGATTTCAATATACATAATTCGGCAAACTTTTTCAAGACAAAATTCTGTCACACATTTCAAATTTCATCAAAACTCGACATATGTACATTACGAGGTTAGTGCCCCAAATATCTATATCGGGCGAACGTGTATAGGGGGGCTTTAGTCGATAGCCATAGAAGCTAGTGATATAATAAAATGCTTTTAAAAAATATTATTGTAATTTTTTATTATAAAAAATATTTTAAATAAATAAAAATATATACGGATGCTATATCCAAATCTGTACCGATTTAAATATAATTTTGCAAACATTTTCTGTCAAATATTTAATAAAAATTTAATATACATAGCGAGGATGGTGCACCAAATACCTAAAATCGGGCGAAAATATACATATATGAGAGCTATATCCATCCATATCCAAACCGATTTCAATATAATTTGGCAAACTTATTTCTCGTCCGAATACGGTGACATTTTTTAAATTTCATCAAAATTGAACATAATTTGCGTATTTAGGGCAACAAATACATGAAATCGGCCGAACGTATATTTGGGAGTTATAACCAAATCTGAACCGATTCCAATATAATTTGGCATTTTTATTTCTAGACCAAATTCCGTCACACATTCCAAATTATATTGCAATTTGACATGGATAGTATGTTTGGTGCATCAAATACATGAAATCGGCTGCACCAAAAGCAAAAGCGTTCTTCATGTGGCAAAAAAAAATTATCTTGCCCAATTTGTAACTGAATCGAGCAATAAATGCGACCTATACGTTGTGAACGGACGGAAATACATAAACCGACTCAGAAAGTGCATATCACTAAAAGGAACTATTGGTCTATCTCGATTCCTTTTACAAATGCACAAAGACATAACACCCCTTACCAAAGCATCTAATAGCCAGCATATGTTAGGCTATTAGATGCTTTGGACTGAGTAATCTGTTCAAAAATAAAACAACATATCGCCAGATCAAAGTCACTCTATATCAGAGACGCGCTTTTTTGCAAAGACAGTATAGTGAGGGCGCCCACTGAGTTGTTTTTGCATTTGCTTCTCTCTCTCACGCACAGTGTACGTGTACGTAAACAATCGATGAACATCATGTGTTGTTGTTTTTTCACCCATGCATACACACATGATTTAGTATTGATGGAAATATTATGGGCGACGCTGCTCTACATAAAACCAATGCAATCAGCCGTTATGTGGCATGAGGCATGAATATTAGGGTGGGGCGATGTGAACATCTTAAGGTGCGCTTCGCTTCTGATTCCTGGAATTGTACTGAGCAAAACAGTCCACTAGACCATATGTTTACCATATCGAGCCTCCAGATTTGGACTTGATGTTTTTTTTATCACACTTTTGTTACTTTTTTGGATATTTTGACATATAACAACCAAACAATTAAGATTTCGATCCAACACTAAGACAAAAATTGTAGCCAAAACTATAATTAACCCAATCCCTGTGGAAGATTTTAGAAAAAAAAAATTAAACTCGAATGACTGAAACATAAGAACAATACTATTATTAATACTAATACTAATATTAATATAAAAATGTTCAATTTGTGAATTTGTTATGGAGTAAACGACTATAAGCTTTCAAGTGGTACCTTATGGTACCACAACTCTTTAGTACATCGCAAAAGCATTTTGGAACATTGTTCCTACATCCTAAAGTTCTAGAATTTTATCCCCACCGGCGTATGATTTATAAAAAATTTTATGGTATGGTAGTTATACGCTACGATGGTATAACTATAATTAATTCATTTTTTTATTTTTAAAGTAAGCCCGCTTAATCACATTTTTGTTGTTTTCAAATGTTAAAAACAACAAGTTTTTAAAGTGGGTGTAGTTAAAATTGATTTACTTTACGTTTATTCTTGAGCTCCGGTCGTCATAAAATTGGGGAAGAGTTCTTTGCTTCAATGCAAAGAACTAAGAGAACTGATGTGTCCAAGTGGCGTTGGACGAAACTAGTATTCTCTGCCCTTCCCTAAAGTAAATCAATTTTAACTACACCCACTTTAAAAACTTGTTGTTTTTAACATTTGAAAACAACAAATATGTGATTAAGCGGGCTTACTTTAAAAATAAAAAGTAAACACACATCACAACAAAACTGCCAAAGTGAATATAATTAATTCACATTATTTCAGAAGCACTTTCAATGATTTGCTCCTAACTTGAATAAGTTTTCATCGATTTTATTCATCCAAAGACCATTGTGATCTTAACTTTGTAAACTTGAAAAACACATAAAGGACATATCAAATCCGTATATAGTAATATTGTATTTAGGCCGACGAAAAGAGATCCTGTTCTTCAAGTCAAAATCGGGAAGCTCGATTTTCACCGTAGACATATCGCTCATTTACTCAAAGAGTGACACATTTCAAAAAATCCACTTTCGAGAAAAACGCGTTTTAAGTTGGCGAATGAAATTTGACTTTCCCAACTAAAAAGATTGTAGCACAAAAACTAAAATAACTACTTGGACCATATTTTGCAAATAGCTAGCCAGATATCAGTGTTAAATTTCTGTGCAAGATCAAGCGTGATTTGAAATGTTTCAGTGCTTCATAAACTCAAAAAACTTTTGTGTTGAATTATGCGAAACTTGTAGTAAATGAGCTGCAACTCGTTGAGTTTTAAAGATATCAGTATGCAAATTTGACACAAGATATATTAGAAGTTGTAGAAAAAATAGAAATTGCTAACTCAGAAAACGCATTTTTCGAGTTATGTCACTCTTTGAGTAAATGAGCGATATGGTTTAGTGGACGTTTTTGCTCAGTACAATCCCAAAAATCAGAAACGCTAAGCCTCCATTAAAATTTGTTCCTTCCATACAAATCGACCCACCCTAATGAGTAAACATGGAGTTTTTGAAAAAAAACAAAATTTCAAAAAAAAATCTTTGGACCAACTAAAATGATATGAATAATACGCTGTCCATAACATTCTAAGTTAAACGTACCTAATTACAAAAACAACCCTAGCTTAGGTGCGCTGTACATCTAAAAAGTTGTTTGAATAAAATCCCTTTGACATTCCACATATAATGGAATTCAAGATTCAAGATATTCTGTAGTAACCATAGTCAACAGAAATAAAATTTCAATTTATTCTACGGAAATTATTTCCCAATGCCAATTGGAGTAAAAGGATTCTCCTATTTCCCAAAAACATCCCAGAACAGATACAAGAAGAGACTTCCACATATCAAAGAGTGCTGCCCAAATCTATTCTTGCCTTTTTTAATTATTGCTTCCACATATCAAAGAGTGCTGCCCATATCTATTCTTACCTGTGCTATTGCGGTGCAATTGTTTGAAATTGCGCACAGAACGGCATGGTTTCAAAATTCCAAACTGACAATATTACATTTTCAGTGGTGGTTAGGCGCTTCATTATAGTATACATAGGTCATATAAAACTACCTTTTAAGTAAAATATACTATCGACAAGTGAGTCGATCTCGGCAATAAAAAGGAGGTTTCATAACGTCGAACTAAAATAGAATCGAGCCGTAAACTCTCTAAAGACTCTAAAATTGTTATCGTAGTAAACATTTTTAGGTTCTGGAACAAAGCCAATTCCCAAGAAAAAATATTCCATAAAACATTACACATGGAAAATAGTAGAGTTGTGTCAAATGAACTATATGGAGCTTCTAGTTCACTACGCAGTTCTAATGGTCCACATCATTTGCATAAACGAACGGCGTATACATAATATCAGACGTTACATTTTATGATGTTAATCATACGTTTCGGAACCAGTACAGTGAACTAGGAACTAGATTACCCAACTCTAGAGAATAGTTTTCTTTATATAAGTTGTCTGTAAAAACAATTGATAGCAAACTAGAACTGATACAGAAACATTCCTTTTATTTCTTCTCATTCCAAACATTTTCTCATATTCATTTACCCTTTTACGACGAATCGCCAAGATCAAATATTTCAATGAAGGGAAATATGTTGCACAACTATTGTTGATACTTTTTTTGTTTTTGTTTTTTTTTTTTTTTTTTGCCAAGAGGAAGATGTCTGGCATCATCATAAAATATGGACGCCTACAGAAATTCACAAATACATAGGAAGGCATAAACAACCACAATAATATTTATTGATGTGATACGGTTCATGACAATTGGTAAAAGAGCAACGAGAAACGCTTTTCAAAAAATGAACTAGCCATACAAAATTCATAGGTAAATACGAGTACATACATACGTACATTTATACAAATCTAGAGCCATAAATTAAATGATCAAACATACTCTTATACATACCGACAGAAATGCATGGTTGAGATTAGTATCCGTTTGTATGTTTTGTTGTTTGTGTTTTTGTTTTCTGGCTTTGCAATGAAATGTAACTGAAGGTAACTTAACTAGCTACAATTGCATGCAAAAAACTTTAGCCATAATGAAATCAATGAAGCAAATTTCCATAAAACATGCAACAATTGATTTAAACAATAACAACAACAATAAACCCAATTACAATAACGAGAAAAAAAGGTGATGGTGATGGCGGCAGAGATATACACAGTCCTCATTGTCTATTGGCAATGCCCACAGTCTATTAAATTTTGAAATTTACATTTGGTGGCATGAACAATATTATTACTTATTTATTTCTTGTCACTTCTCTCTGTCTTTCCACCTCAAAGTCTATTAATCGTGCCATGTCTTACAAAGAAAAGTTCATTTAAATATGAAAGATTGTGCCATGAACTGTCAGGTCCAGTGATAATGATGACGGCGATAAAGTGAAAGCATCCACAGACTTTGGTTACAACAATTTCCAAAGAAATAACAAAACAAAACTCAAACTAAACCACATTATTACAAATGCCAAAGTTTATGGTGTAGGAAAATTACAGCTTTAACCACAACAAGTCGTCGTCGTCAAGCTGCATTTGGTCCAAACTGCAACTCATCTTTCTATATAAGGTGAGAAATGTTGCCTGTTCAAGCTGGTTGTCTGCAAACAGCTGTATTTCTACAAAATAAACTGAAAAAAAACTACAGAAAAACGCAAGAAATCCCACAAGAAAAAATTAAAATTGTTTATGTGTTCGATACCTTGGTGCATGGTACCATTTGCACATTTCTGTTTCTTATCGGTTTCATTGTGTGCGAATTCAGGGGGCTACAAGACATTTGTGTGTCGTTGGATGATGTATGCGCTTAATAGTGATTGTTAAGTTGCTCCTTCCACCATGTGAAGTCTGTTTGGTATTCATAAAACAATACCAGTAACAGTGGCCACACTTATTGCATAGTGATTCGAAATTCGGTTCGAATTCATTGCTTGGGATAAATTGTTAATTAAAATTGATAAGCATAAAAAATTAAAAGATTGCAATTTTTTGGTTCTCCTAGAACCAGGAATTTCTTTGATATTTAGTTTAATATTCATTTGGGATATTGTACAATTTGAACCCACTGTACTTTGTAACAATCAAAATTCAATTGTGCTGCTGTGTATATTTTTAACAATCGAGCTTGTGTCTTAAGTCTTTCGATTTCTTTGCAAACACCACAAACCACTCTCACACATACATATACACAACTTGTGCATAATCGCATTCGTAAGTGTTTGTATGAGCGAATGTTTGTTTTGTTAAGTATTTGTTTGTTTTAGCTTGTTGGATGGTATTTGTTGTTTCTAATTTATCAAATATAGTCTTGTCTTCTGTTTGTGTTATTATGATATACATACATACATACACACATATCTGAGTAGTTATGTATTTGTGTGCACGATGGTTGTTTTGCAAGTATGGATATACTATTTCGAAAAGGTATTTTTTGTTTCCATGAGATTATGTAATAAACCATTTTTGTCGCCATCATCTATCATCTTAATTGCCAGCACTCACAAACACACACGAGCATGTGTGTCGATGTTAAAATCTTGTTGTCGTTTCTGTTTTTATATTTTGTATTTTGTCTATATTCTATTCTTCTTCTTCTGCCGTATACTGATTAGCAATTTTTAATTTTATAACAAAATAGTTGAGAGATTTGATGACTCCGTTTAGAATTTGCTAGAGAATATTTGCGTGTTGGTTTATTTTAAAGATAACACAAGTTTGGAAATTCCCTGACATGTATACTTGTATTTATAGTATAAATTAATTAGTATAACTTAGAATGTTTCGATTTAATAGTTTTTGTTTTTGCAGTTTTGTAGCTTAGTTTTATTTAGTGTTACTTTCAACCAGTTTTTTTTTCTGTATACAGCACAAGTGTGTCTTAATGGAAGATTTGTAGGATTGTTCAGCTCCATCTCTCCATATACACAACAATATAACTGCAATACAAATCTTCTCAGGTTGTAATTAAAATCTCAGCAAAAACGTCAATTATTTTTAATGACTTTAATGGCAATTAAAAAATATACGACTTGATGATAATTAAAAGTTCTCGGTTCCACGCCACCACTTATCGTACTCTGTCATGCATAGAAATGTGTCATTATGTTTCGATAAAAAATAGTTTGTAATTATGCTTTTAAGTTTTCCACATACAGAAAATAGAAAATGAAAATATCACAATAATGTTTGCATGTAAATATTGGGTGATTGAAATGATTAATTCAAAACAGGGAGCTAAAATGAAGCATTCATCTAAAATTGTTGTCTATTGAACTAAGGTTATTTTTCACACTGGGAGACCCTCCAATTTTTTTTTTTTTTGTGTCAACTGTATCTCGATTTTGTGTAGAAATTTTAAACAATTAAATGCTCTGTTCCAGTACCTGCAATAATCTACTATAAATTTTTCAACATTTATTTAAGAAAAAAATTTTTCAACAAATTATTTTGAAGACCATTTATAAAGTCCTTTGGCATTTTGAAAGTCCTTTGGTGGATATGAACGTGAAAATTAATAGTAGTATACTTTAGAGACGTATGCAGGGAGTTTTCAAGGCGGCCCTCTAAACGAAAATTGTTCAAGAAGTTTGTCAAATTTCGTCTAAAATCATAAACGTTTTTTTATTAATTTGTAAATCTGTTGCCTGAAAAATGAAAAATAGTACGCAATAACTTGAAGAAAGTTTACTGTTAAATTTCAGTGTTTTCAAGGTGTTAATTGAAACTGACAATCTACCACCACATAAGGTATACACCAAGGCACAACATGTTATTTAGAACAATTTCTAATTTCTTTTTTGTGTGATTTTTTTTTTTCATTTCTATTATTAACAGCGTGCTAATATGTTCCATTTTTATTTACTGGATGTTGTTTACTTACTTCTTTGTTGTGTGTTAGCAAACCACAAAAAACGGGTAATAGTAATTAGTAACGACAAAGTACCGTGACCAGTTAGATCACACAAGTTTTAGTCAGCGTATTTTGAGTTTTGCCTTCTTTTAAATTTATTCAAGAAGCCAGTTTTGACGACCGGGAAGATTGACGACTAATGTTTTAATTTTACTTTTACATTTATTGTGACTATATAATTAATGTTTTGTGGAAATATTGCCAAATACCCAATGTTGTAATTAATTCAATTTAGCAAATAATTTGTCCAGAATTAACATTCATAATTAACATGTTTTATAAAACATTCATCAATTAAATTGTCTGTTTTAAGTGCAAGTGTAAAATGCGTTTTAGGGTAAATTAAATTGGGAACACAAATGTGGTCTAGACAACTTTATCATATGAATCACAGACGAACACATTATAAATATAAACAAATTCCGAAATATTTAAATTTTTGTATATTTCATTTTGATAAATTTATTTTCCCTTTGGGTCTGACCATAACCTACTTTTGGACCAAATGCTTACCACATTTTGTTGTTGTTGGTGGTTTTTAATACATTATATTGGTGTTAGAAATACACCAACCAACTATGGCTTAGTAAATTTATGTTTTAATTTTTCTCATGCCTTGCAAATGCCAGAGAGTAGCCAACAACAAAAAAAACTTTATTTATTTATGCCCCTATAATAAAACAACAACAACCACCCAAAACAATAATTAATCGTGATATATATTTTTTGCTTTCAAATTTCAACCAAACACTATGTGTGCAGAGTAGTGTTGCCATTTTCTGATTTTAAAAAATTAATTTTTTGCATTAGTTCTTCTTTTTGTTTTTAATGATCGAAGAATGTACTTCAATACACCATAATCTTTCACTGATGGATATGCACCCTGTCAGGCACATCACATGCGAGGATTAAGCAAAGTTCGAGGTCATTCTATAAATACATAATAATTGTTCCACAAACATCCCTAAAGGGAAAAGGGAGAATTCTCTCATATCAATGAGTGCACCCCGATTCATATTAGTTCAATGATATGGGACCTACTGTTTATCGCCGAGTCCGAATGGCGTGTCTTAAGACACCACTTTGTAGAGAAGTTTTAGATGGCAGAAATACTCAGGAAATGTCACCAACATCACTGATGGGTATTTTGCCACCGCTGAAAAATGTTTGATGTTGCCTGGCCGGGGAATCGAACCCACGACCTTCAGCGTGCAAGGCGGGCGTGCACACCATGGCACCACTGTGACATCCATAAATACAGTGCCGGTAAAATTAATAGCACCGTCATGCATATTTTCAATAACATTTTTATATTTCCCTTATTTTTATAAAATTATTTTATTGATACCTCGTTGCAACTTCGTGGTGGGGGTATGCTCTTTGAGGAAAATAATATATCCTGTATATTAGCACTAATATAAAAATAATAGCACCGATCTTAGTTTCCATAGTTAAGTTGCATTTTTGAAGCGTTCACCATTAAAACTTTTTTATTTACAAACTTATATTGATAAAATGTTTTCAAAAATTAATTTTATAACAAAAAAAATTGACCAAGCATGAGATGTGCCAAAGAAACCACGCCACCTTAGAAGTAAGGCATTTTTATTTGGAAATGTAAGGGAATGGTGAGTGTTATAGATCAGAGTAGGTTCTCAAATCAACCGCGGAAGACCTTTAAACTTTGGTTATTACTTATATTTCACTTTTGAAACAAGTCAGGCTTGAGGGATTTAGGATACAACTCTGATTACTCACATCCATTTTGATATGGATGTACAAGTTCAATATAAAACATCTGTGGATCACACTTTTGTTGTAAAATTCATATATACAGGCATGTCACAGAAACCAATTCCGATCGAAAGTGGAATTGATTCCGTATTTAGCTTCTTCAGAAACCGAAAAACGAAAAATTTGTTCGGAATGAAACCACTTTTGGTTTCTCAAGTGGAATTGTATTTTTTTGGAAACTTGTCTCTTTAAAACACTCCAAAAACTCTTAAAAATAATAAAAATATTGTTTTATTAACAAAATCACATTTAATTTTATATTTGTTTATCATTTTATTTAAAAAATTCGCACATTTCCATTATTTCTCAATCAACGAAACCAATTATTAACAACGTATTGCCACATAATTTTTTCGTTGTAAATTTGTAAGAACTAAACAATATGGCATTGCGAATGTAAAAGAGAGAAGAAGCAAAAGAAGAAAGAACTCAAACAAGGTATTATTCATTGTTATGGTTATTACTTTGTGTCTCGATTACAGTAACAGTAGAAAAATTGAAATTCCAATAAAAATTAACTTTAATTTCGCACAATCAAACTTTCTTTCAACAGAATATTTTCACAATTCCCACTTCCACACTGTTTTCTAATCATATTTTTTTGTTTGGTTTCTTTTAATTCCTCTAATGTTGCCATATTTATACTTAATAATACGATTTTCGAAATTCATCAAATCGATCGGAATCTGAAGAAGCTAAAACAAAAACGATCGAAATGAAATTACGGAATTGAAACCATTCCGATCGGAATCTGTGACATGCCTGATAATAGTGATTAGAATTTAGAACAGAAGACCAAGCGTAATTTTTATAAAGTTTCAGGATAATGCGACCGAGAATAGTGTGTAAGAATAAGAGGCATTTTGAGTTGGAAAATGATTAAAGGACTACGAAGTTAGGGTAATATCGTATCCTACGCAATTTCTATGTTACAGCCCAACAGAAAAGCATCAGAAATTATATATCCGATTAAGAACCCATAAATAAAGAACTGGTCTAGTATTTTCACAACATTTTTGGAAAATATATCCTAAACACTATGTCAGTTATTTGAATCGATAACACGAATAATGTATTGTTAGACGAATCCCTGATCAAGATTCTAAGATCTGGCGATACTGTTATATGGTACTGATATATGATTTCGTCAAATAATGCATTGAAAAGTTTTAGTAAAAAATATTTCTAACCCCTGAAAATCAGCAGCCTATTTATCCCCAGGATTTGGAGCTTGTCCACTTGTGTTACGTAGCGACTCTTTGGTTTGGTCGCTTTAAAATTATTGGTAGGAATATTAAATTCAAAACGGCAACAAGTAATAATATGTATGTACTTATGTACCTATTATTGTTACAATCCCATGTTTTTTTATTTTCCACTGATTAACATCAGTACTAACAACATTGTTGTGTTACTATTGGATAGAAAAACAACAGAGCATAAACTGTGAAATCGTAATCGGCATGTAATTAGACCAAAAAATGTAGTAACATGTGTAAAATATTTTTATAATATCACAGGTAAAATATTCTCTAGGTAAATACATACTGCCTCAGATTAAGACTTACCCTAAAATTACATACACAACTACTCGGAAACTTGTACAATTATAATTTGCATCAAATGACTGTTAGTAAAACATGTCATTGTTTGTTGCCGTACATTTAGACTATGCTGAATTTATACATATATGTAAATATGTCAAATAAATCGAGATAATGTTCTTTATCATCGTATAAGTGTATAGTGTAAAAGACGTTTTAATTCCATTAAATGTCTGTCAAATGATGCGATTTTTAGGTACCAGTGTAAATTACGTTAAAATTTATTTTTCTAATTAATTAATGAGATTTCTAGACACAATAAAGAAAGTTTCACAACTTCCATTTGATTTTCACACCTTTCATCATCTGGCGTAAATGGGTGGTTAAGAAGAGACACAATTTTGCAAAAAAAAAAACCGCAATCTTGTTTGTGCGTCATCCTCGACAGATAATGAAATAGCCATAATAAAAAAACTGAAATATTATTTCATAATAAATGCCTATAAACAACCTTTTGGTTTGAAAGCTCCATAAAAATGTTTCCTAATCCAATGAGAAAAAATGGCACAAATTTATTATTAAAATAATATTTCAAATCCCAATTTTGTATGAATGTGACCAAAAAAGATTTACAATGGAATAGTAGTATCAAGTTTGCAAAATGGCCATTAAATAAACAAACAACCATATTTATTTATCTATTCGGTAAATATTTTTATTCGGGTTAAATAACACTAACAAATCAGGCACTTTAAAGTCAATAAACTTTTGTAACTAAACCCAAATAAACAAACAAAAAGTGAATGTGATGAGGAGTGCGAATACCAAAGACAAAACGACAATGATATCTCCACTTAGACTTTGGTATTACAGAAGACACTGCTTAACTGCGATTCGCTTAAGGGAATTCACAAAAATTTTAATGACAAAACAAAATACATATCAAAATTTTCTTATTCTGATATTGAAGTTCATTTGAATTTATTATAACTGTAATATTTGTAAAAATTTTGTTTAAATTATTGTAATAAATCAACTAATAAACTATTTCATTTTGACTGTAAAACCAGCAGCCGTTGCACACTGTGTTTCAAATTTTAATTCGCAAGTTGCGAAAACATGTAGCCATCTTTTTTGCTTTTGTTGTTAACCAAGAAAAACTTGTTTTTCTTCTAACCAAACATGGCTAAAATTGTTACTAATGAAACAGAAATGAAATATGAACGACCGGTGTTCGTTCGTTCGGTCATCTGCAATTGGCTACAAAGATGATGTTTATATTTTTGCTCAGCTATGGGAACTAACCCTATAATGATGAAAAAAGTAAATGCATTCCCCGCCACATACCTTCACTTAGAGCAGCACTGCATTTGTGATTAGCTGTGGTTACGTAGTCGTAACAACAACAATCTACCTATTTTACTTACATAATAACTTTGTGGTTCATGACGTTCACCCGAGTGTTTGCTGCCTCGTTGCTAATACAATGTTTTTTTTCTTTTTGTCGGAGAATTAACATTAACCAACTTATTTAAGCGTAGCTTTAACATAAAACTGACATAAGGTAGATAAAAGTTGATGTTGAAAAAGCTCTCCTCCACCACCCACACCATTATATGCTCGGCTGATGATTTTAATAAATTATTTCCGCATAGTTTGCGGTGCCTTTCTTGTATTCCAATAACTGCTGTGTTAGATTTCAATATGACTTTTCATGCGTCCAATTTAGATATCTTGTACGAATGAAAAGATCAATATCAATGTAATGAGCTTTTTATTTCCTTGTTACTACAATTTCATTTCGGGATTGAATACGATTTCACGGTTTTGTATACATGTTTCACAGATTTACAATAGGGATGTCTTTTTACTTTCTAAATGTTGCTGAAACATTTTTTTCGGCAACTTTTCCTTTATAAAACTAGGGGTGTCTTTTTATACAACTGTCAAAATCTGCAACATTCGTAATAATTATTACTAATTATCACGTAAAAAGACACAGCTACTGTCAAAATCTACAACAGTAATAATTATTACTATACTAATTATCAGGTAAAAAGACACAGCTATTGTCATGGAAGAATTACTAATAGTTTTAACTCTTTACACTATTGCCTTAAACTGTACCGAACGCCAAAATCAAGTCAAAAAAGATGATAACAATTATATATTTTATTAATAAAATATATGTACCTATGTATATTAAATAATAACTCCCTCATTTGTTGTTATCCATTTTAGGAACTTCCACGTGCTGAAGCTTTATTGGGTCGTGAAAATGACAATGATGATGATTTGCAAAGCCTCAATAAGATTGAAACCGGTAAGCAGGTTGAAAGCAAACCTGAGAAACCCTCCGCCCCCGCCCCATCTGAAGAAGAATTCAATATGAACAAAGTCAACAGCGACAGTGAAGAGGCTGAACTTGAGCAAAAATACCCTGGTAAAATTCCTTTGGAATTGGACTTGAGTGATTTAGCTGCTGCTTTATTGCAAAACAACAAGAAGTACGTAACAATCGAAGTAATTTTTTTAGCTAATCATTTTCATTTCAAACGTACGTATTTTCCTATAGATCCCGCATGAATTGTGTTGTTGAACGTAAGCATGCCGAAGAACTTGTTGATACACCCGCCAAAACAGTTGCACTCCCATTCGGCATGAATTTGACCACTGAACCTAAAAAGGCTCGCATTACCGGCGAACGCATTTCAATTTTCTGTGAAGGTGGCAACGAAAACAAAGATCAAGATTCCTCAAAGAGCTCTCGCAGTGAAGATGACGATGACAACACCGAAGAAGAAGTTGAATCAATTCGCCCTATGTTCTTCCCCTACCAACGTGTTCCAATTCCATTTGGACCCATTCCCAATCGCTTCCCCTTAACTCATATGCCACAACGTATGGAACCCATGATGCCACGTCATCAACCCGAACAATTGCCTGGTTTCTTGCGTCAAATGCCCCCACCACCACCACCATTCCAACAATTGCCTATGCGCCCACCTATGCCACCACAGGTGATGCAAGCTCCCCACCCAGAACCCCAACGTATTTTGCGCATTCAAGTTCATCAAATTCCCTTGAGAGAATTGATTCATGTTGCTGATGATGTGCCTCAACAAATCCAACACCAACAATTACCACACCAAGCTCCTATGCCACAACAACCTCAACAACAGCAACCTCAACCACAACAAATGCAACCTCAGCCAATGCAACAACAGCCACAAGCTCAACGCCCCGAAATGCCATTCTTCCAAGTAATTGATTCAAAAAAAGTTCCAAAAAAGCAACAGTAATCCTAAAATTGTATATTTTGTTCTACTTAGATCCAACGTATGCCTTTAGATTTGGCCTTGGAACGTGCTGGTATTACTGCTGAAGATTTGGCCAATATCCAACGTATGACCGAAGACCGCATTAACGAAGAATTCCGTCGTTTGGCCGGAGATTCCGAAGAGGAAGACAATAGCAACAGCTCTGAAGATGATGATGAACCTCAAATGCCTATGTCGGCCAATAGCAACAGCGAACATGAAAAATCACAACAACAAGAAAGCCAACAATCCGAACAAGATTCGGAACAACAACAGCGTCAACCTCGTATGCAAGCTATGCCTATCCAAAGACTCATTTTACAGCCTTTGCCCGAGCAGCCACGTGATACTATGACACCACCTATGCCTGATCGTCGCATGCCAATCGGTCATCCCGGTTGGGGACGTAGCTTAGCTCAACCCGTTAGTATTCCCGTGCCAATGATGGATGCTCAAAACGATATGTCCGGTCAGGATGATCAATCGTCTTCATCGTCGGCAGCCGATGAATCGGAAAGACCACACTGTAAGTATTACAATGGTGTATTTATTCCAACGGTCTGTTCCTATATGTCGATTCGAATATGAATGCAATAGAAAAATTACAAAACTTCTTTGTGTTTGCGAGAAGTAAAGTTTGTGTATTTTCTTATCAAAATAGTGAAAGAGGCTGTAGGGACGAATTGGAAATTTATGAAATTGGGCTTGAAAATTAAGATTAATTTCTTTTTTTTTAATTTTTTTTTAATCTATTTCCATTTTATAATGCCCAGTCTTTCATCCTTAGGACTGTATACTACATTTGAGCTTAAAATAACAAATTGCATAACTTAATATAGTAGCTTAAAATTATTTAGGAAAGGCTGTTAAACTACTCCAATCAAAACAGAATACTCATCATAATAAAGGGTAAAAAAAACATATAAATTTGCATCTCCTTACAGAATACTTTTGATTTAAATGCATGAATTGAAACTACTCCAGCAAGGAGTGGGAGGGATGTTCAACTACTCCAAACAAAACATACAAGGTTTAAGAATTGATTGTATTAAAATAGTAAAATATATAAGTTATATAAAAAAAATCATATTAAAAAAAAAAAAAAACTTTTGATTGAGTTGTGACTACTCCAGAACAATATTCAATATAAAAAAGGAAAACAGTTAATGGAATTTGAACTACTCCAATAAAAAATACGTTTTGATATATGAATGTATAAGTTTATCATTGCAATGCAAATATGAGCAATAAAAGGGCAATAACAATATATATAATGGGGCAAAAAAATATATATAATTGGGCAAAACTAAGAAATACTCTGAAATAAAATACTCTAGCGTCTTTTCCCGAAATAAAATAGATGAAAGATTAAAAGTTTTTAAGGGCTGCGGCAATGAATTATAAACCCGAGCAACACGTACATGAAAAGATCGTTCTAGAGAAGATGATAGCATTGGGATACGAATTTGATGATTTCGCGAAGACCTCATGAAATTAAACATTTTGACATCCTTTTTTTCACATCCCTCTTCATATTTTGTCAAAGGAAATGATTAATAAATTAATGGAATAAGGATTCACAATTTCTTTATCTCGAGATGTAAGAAACTTTTAAAAACTTCAAACGCATTTTCTACAAAATCCATTGTTTGTTTTTATGTAAATAAGCTATGTGTAAAAATAACAGTAACATTGATTGAGAATACATACTTATATTATGTAATGTATAAATTTTTCCTTTATTTCCCTTTCTTAAATATACAGACCCATTATAAATGCTCACTCGTGGGGAATTTCTCACCATATTATAAATGAACAGATAGAAACCAAAATAAGAATTAAAACTTTGCATTTCTGAAAGTATACTATCGAACAATAATTCATGTATTTATTTATGTACATATGTATTCTTTCATATTATGCATATTATTTAATATTTTAATTACGGAAATAACACTTAATCACCGGTTTTTCATGGGTGAGAAATTTCTTACAAGTGGACACTTACAATTGGGCTGATATGTATGTCTAAACCATTTTCATAAAATGTAATTTGTAATATTATTAAACATTTTAATTTATTTTTTAGAAACTATCGTTTCTTGTTTTTCTCTCTACAGTTGTCCATCCACGTTCCGTCTAAGTATCCGATTGTAATAAATCATCTGTGATGTTTCGCTGCTAAATTTTACACAAAAACTGAGTCCACAAAAATTCCACCTCGAAGATGCACAAACGCGGACACAACGGCAGCTGCTTTTTTATTATTTTTTTTTTTCAACATTTGTAAAATTAAATATTTTTTCGGCTAAATGTATAAAGAATATTATAAATAATAATAATAATTGGTCCATTCCAACAAATAAATAAATATTACCCACTATATAAAAACCCTATTACAAATGTAAAATTTTTATTATTTATGTTTTTGTTCCCTACTCTGATGTCAAGACATCTTTCTACTTGTATTAAATATGTATGTATGTCTGTTATTATATATTTTTTCTTTTATATAGTTTTTGTTCTCTTTCTTTCAAATCTGTAATAATTGTTAATTTTTAGAATTTTTTAAACAAAAAATTTATACATATTTTGAAAAATGTGAAAACAAAACAGCGTTTTGTAAGAAAATTATAAATAAAAATCTTTGTATTTGTAAATAAGAAAACCCAAAAATCAAGATATGGAAGTTTTATTTCTATTCTTATTCTTTGCAGTGCCTAGGGATTTGGTAAACTTTTTCCAATTGGACCTATTCTGAGCCACAGCAAGGACTGTTGTTTGCTTTGTATTACACTATGCAACACTGAAAATGCAAACAACTTCTAGTAAGCATTTTTCGAAAGTACATATTAGGTCTGCAAAAACCCTAGTAGGGCTTTTGTCCTGTCAGATACAGTTCGGATTTTATGGCCACATCTAAACCGGGCTAAAACTACAGTTTTTTTTTTACATTTTTCGGGCTTTTATCTCAAAAAAGATTAGGAATTTGGCCTTGCTGTCTTTGGCAGTATTGTAGCCCTAAACTAGTAGAACATATCTTTTGAACAGACCACATAAGAAAAACTCCACCTATTGGGAGTTGAACCAAGTTACCTTTTGCAAAAATCTTCCAAATAAAGTTCTCAGCAATTCTTCAGAACAATCTGAAACTCTAAAATGTTTACTTCATGTTGTTTTCGCGGTATTTTGCATCATATCAAACACAGTTCACACCAACAGTTTATTCTCGCATTTGGGATTTCACCACATTATTGACATATTTATTAAATCGTCGTTGAAAAATATACTGAAAACAACGTGATAGAGGCGTTCTACAACAATAGCATGTTCTGAAGAGTTGTGTATTACATTCTAGCAAATATTTTTCCAAATGAAAACATTAAGAAAAAATTAACGGTTTTGGAGATATGGTGAAAAATGTATACAAATTATGGAAATTTTCAATATTTTATAAAATTTGAGGTAATAAATGTAGTTTTTTTCAGTTCGTTATTTCTCCAAATATTTTATTCTTGCCCTTATCTACAAATTTGCTTCAGAGAAGATTCACATAGGTTTCAGAGATATAGCCCAGAATTGCTTCAAAAGGTCAATATTTAACCATGTTTAGATGGGGCCATAAAATCCTGGTGGATCTGACACAACAAAAACAAGAAAGCACAGCACTATCTCAACATGTAAAAGAGTGTGGACATAATGCTAATTTCTCTAATGTGAAAATACTTGGCAGAGAAAAAAGAGAAAATAAAAGATATACTCTCGAAAGTTTGCGAATAACACCAAAGAGGATAAAGACAATACCAAATTGCAATATTCAGTTGCAATCATTTAAGTTTATACAGTTCTGTGATTTAGGTTAAGGATTTGCTGCAATATTTTTTTATACATTACTAGTAATTATTTTTCTAAATTATACAAATCTGTGTTGTGAAGTCCCGTTTTTTACATATTCAGCCCAATTATGAACGGCATCTCACCGTGAGTTTTCTCTTTCTCGCCTCCTCCCCTATTATAAACATCATATCGCCGTGAGTGCTGTTATGTTCTCACTCTTCCCTTATTATAAACAACAAGAGGGTAAGCAAAACTCACGTTCGTGAAAAAATTAGCTATTACAAATGTAAAAAAAGTGAGAAAAAGAGGCAAATTTGTGCTGAAATTTCTCACTACCGAAATCAAAGTGAGTTGAACAAAAAAATTTAAGTGTGGTCATTTATTTTAAAAAATACGAATATTTTGTATCTGTAATGATAATTAATTGTATTTTAGGTTGAAAGCAACAAAAAATAATTAGAAATTTTTTATGTTTTGAGGTTATTGTTGACCTTTGGACGCTTTTTTCTTTGGTTTTAATTTTGGCTTGAGGTCAACTTAAGAATTAAATTTTTTTTGTTTTTATTCTTATAGAAAGAAAGAAATATCATTGTTATTATAAATTTCTACCATGTTGTTTATAGTTGCATAAAACAAATGTTCTTGTTTTTGAAAGCCAATCCCTGAGGATGACCATCAAAGATGGTTGAAATATTGGAAATGGAATAGATTCTACCTTATTGTGATAAGAGTTTCTTTATATTTTGAATCGCAATATGTTTTCGACAAAAACAAATATTAGGACATTTACCGCTAACATTTTTTCAGAGTTCTTTACGAATTCGGTCTGAATCTCTGAATTCTTTCAGAATTTGGTACAAAATTGGGTCTAACTTCAGTTCCAAGAATGGGATGTAACTATCCACTGAAGTTAAATGACTAGGTTTGGCATCGCACCTTTAAAAGACGAAGAGTGCTATGCATGGTGTTATCAACATTTGCCCTATAAGAATTTAGACGACTGCAATATCCCGAGTATAGTTGAGCAAAAACTACTCTGGTTTGTGGTGGACTTTATTCACACTATATTTGTTTACATTAGAAACTGCGACTATGTGAAAGCTATACAAACCTACTTGAAATGCTTGTTGAGCAAGGGGTTCTCTCCTGTATCGTCGGGCTTTCCTCTCTAGAAAGTGAAGATCATTCTTGATGGACCTAGTGTGTCGGGCCAACCTACTAGATGGTGATTGGGATGGCTCTCACGGTAACGCCCAAGCAAGTACTGTAACTAAAGCGTTCCCCGTTTTCAGGTATGGACAGATCAAAAAGGTGCATACTGTATAAAGCGGTTCACAAATATACAAGGACCCAATCTGGAGCAACCCATGTCTGCGATTGTTGTTCCTAGAGAGAGTAATGTACACGATTTGGAACTTTTGGGGTCGCAGTCTTGGAAAAAATGGGTGCTGGTGCTAAAAAGATGACATGTCCAATCACTTGCCCTCAAGCTTGAATATAATCAAATATTTTGATGGAATATAAGTCCAGACCGTTGCCCCAAAAAGATCCAAACCATTTTGAGATCTTAATCACGTCATCGTCGATAACCCAGTGGAATGGTATCTACACCAAGCAATTTCCTAGAATAGTATTTTAAGTACCGGTTGTTATATGCCATGAACAAAAAAAAATTGGAATTACAATTGAAATTTATTGAAATTGTATTTAAAATTCATTAAATTGGTTTAAGTGTTGAAGAAAGCATTAGGAATTATACTTAGCATTCATAGAATTGGTTCTTATACTGGAGAAAATATCGGATGTTTCACGAATTGTATTTACAATTCTTGGAATTGGCTAAATGCTGAACCTCATTTGAACCAATCATTGATCTCCTGTGATGTCCTAACATCGCTGGTACAGCTTCCACTCCATTTCCTTGGTATTCCTCAGAACTTGCCATTTCTGTTATCACCCAAAATGCAACATTAAACATTTACTTATTGTAGCCATTTAATGACGTTTTTAAACGACATTTGTTCACTTTTTTAAGATTTTCCAATAAATTTCACGAATTCTTCAGTGTAAATAAACAATTTTCAAATATCTGTCAAAGCAAAAGAACAGCTGTTACTAGGCGTTTACACACAGTTTGTCTTCAAATACAACTCTGATTTACTAACACATACATACATTTGTCGTTTGTCTCCCAGCTGTCCATCATTTTTTCAGAGACAGTAGGCTTAACAAATTTTTGACGTTTTTGTAAAAAAGAAATGAAACGATAATTGAAATGTGTTGAAAATAAAATAATATGAACAAAAACAAAATATGTGAACGGAAAACAAAAAGAAATCGGTGATTTTCATTCATAATTTTACAACTGTTTTCGCAGTTGTCTGGACGCCTACGTCACACAGGCAAGTTGTGGGATTTTGACAATCAATACATGAAGTCAACTGTCCTGTCATTTGTAAACGCAGGGTTACAGATGTTGCCATGTTGTTTCAATGTTGTATTTTCTTTTACCAATATTCATGTTCTTTTACAGTGGATTTTTAATAACCGACATTTTTCTTGCTAGAAATGTTTATTAAGTTGAAAATTTATTTACTTTTTATGCAAAAAATAAGAATTTAATAATCCCAAAGTTATTTGTGCAAAAAATGACGGTATGGTAACACAAATTATTATTTCAAGGGTTCACAAGTCGCGCCATTATTTTCCATTTTCCGACTTGTCAACCCTTGTTCACTTTTTGTGCTCCTCCCTGCCCAATCGTAATAGCTCGAGCAGGTGAAAGTGAACTGCAACTCACTTGTGAGTAGCTCCCTACGTGAAGATTCATAATCGCTATGATTAAGAATAATACTTATTGGAAATGCGATAGAAAACTAATTGTAAGTAAACATAAACGAAGAATCAAAAAGCTGTATAACACAAATATTAAGTCTGTCTGTTACCCCAAAATTTTTACCAACTTGCACCAATTGTTGCTGGAAGTCGTCTGTTAACGCAAAAAGTCAGCAAAAGAGAGCGATTCGAGAGAGACATTTTGACAGTTCTTTCACTGAGAGCTTGCAAATTCTTGCTGGACAAATTTCTTCTACATAAGCTCTGTTCCTTTACGTTCAAGAATCTTCAAGTTTTACAACTTTTTACTCGAAAAGCGTTCCTTTACGTCTGACACCATACAATTCATATGAGAGCAGTTTACAACTTTTACTATTTTTGCCGGTTTTACCATTTTCAAAAGTAAAGGAACAGACCAATAGCAAGCACTTGCACTCTTCTTCTTCCTGAAAACAATCAATCATCTGTTTTAAATTTTTCGTTGATTTATGTTTGTGAAAATTAAAAACATTTTTATTGTGGAAATAGCAAGCCTAATTGTATTGCTTTTTTTGGAGAACAAAGTTGCAAAGTGGAAAAATCCTTTTTTGGGTCATTTTCTTTTTTATTTTTAATAAAATACAACATTTTTGCTTCCTTTGGTTCCTTTATTGGCGGACAAATTGTTCTATTTTGGCAAGTCAGCTGATTGCTTGCTGGTTTCTGCTGGGAAGTTGTCTGTTTACTTTTTACAATTTTCTAGCAAAAGAGAATAAAAACTCCTTACTCTCCGAGAAAGTTCTTGCTGGACAATTCTTGCTGGGAAAGTAACCAGACAGACTTATTGTATTTTTGTCGTCAGAATTTTCAAATAAAAACTCCTGAAGAAGTTGGAAAGTCGCCAACGAAACGTTGAGTTGAACATGAAATAAATTAATTTTATTTATTTCATCACCACTTTGACCCAATCAGCCCGGTGAAAACCACTTTTTAGTAACAAACTAGGTTTTTGTCGTTTGGGTCTGTACATTCACAAAATTCTCAGCTCAAATTGTTTGCACAAGATTACCTTAAAAATGTTGCACAGTGTTAAGATCCTTTGATTTTACATCTTTTGGAGTATGTCCAACTATTATAACAAAGGTATAATGGACAACCAGATAGATACATTGGCTAAAACAAACAATAAAATGTTCGTTGCTTATTCCATAAATTTTACGGTAATATCAATATTTCCTTGGGGTGTATGTACACTTTTTTTCCTATCCTTTTTAATTTTTATAGAACTCGACGTTATTTGCATTATGGAATGTACTTTTGGTGTATTTAATTTTGTTTATTAAGAATATGAAATAGAACTAGGGGTTCTTAGATCGAGTTCAATACTAGAGTAATTTAATAAAATTTCAGTAGTGGGGAACTCGATCTAATAACCCCTAGATTCATGCACGACTACAAAGCAACTGACGTTTCGGAAGTCAGCCTTATTTATGTATCATTGGAATATGTGGGGGGAGATTATGTTTGTAAATTATTTATCAAAGTTTTTAACATTAATCAAGTCAAAAAGTGGTAAAGTAAGGAAAATGCTGATTCCATACAAAGTCACTGGTCCACGTCAAAATAGATCTCCTTAAAAATGCAATTGCATCAATCTTACCAGTGTATCTGTTAAGTTGACTGAAATAAGGAACATTGGTAGATAATTTTCCAAAAGTTGTTGATGCTACCGAAACATGGCTTAAGCCACAAACTTCTTCCAGTAAGATTAAGTTGTTGTACTACTCTTGTACTAGAAATTATCGTATTTCTCAGCGTGGTGGTAGGGTGGTATATTATGGAGTCACTAACTTATAACGTTGTTTTCAAAAGCAGTGGTGATGCCACATATGGTGAGGTAAGATCATGTTGAGGCTGATGAAGTAAAGACGAAGAGGTAATGATGATGAGGTAATAAGATGTTGGAAATCCCAACGAAGCGTCGGATGAAAAATTAGTCTTTATTTTTATTAATAACTCAAATGCCATATAGCTCGATTGCTCGATGAATTGAAGATGAAGAAGGAGATGAGGTAATGATGATGAAGTTGTAGACTTTAGAGTTGTAGTTCATTTGAAAGATCTAGTTCATATAGTTCAGATCTTTTATCGGAACTATTTTAGTAATCTTGTTTATAATTCACTATCTAGTTCAATCATTCGGATCAGAATCGTTCATCAGTTCTTAAAAAAACATAAACTTAGCCATTATATTACGAAGACATCACTTAACGCAGAAGACGGCCTCACCTTAATCATTTGGAAATTTGAACAACAAGTACCGGTTAAAAATAACATTGTTTTTTGATACGACAAATCGGTATTACGTATCGCGTTGGAATACGATAAAAGAGTCAATACGGTTTTTGTTAACGACAGCATATAAAAATAAAAACAACTCAATTTCAAACGAATTTTTTGGCAATGATTATTAAATTATATTGGGCAAATAACTACATATAATACAAATTTTACTGCATTAGCTGTGTTCCAGAACTAAAAAGTTTTTACAATTTTTACGACTTTTACACATTTTACTCGAAAAAGCGTTCCCGTACACAAAAAAGTTCTAAAATGTTCACTTCTCTTTAAACAAAAATGGCGCTGAATGACGCTCTCTTTAAAAACTTTTTACACGACAAATTTGGGCGAGTAAAAAAATAGTAACATGGTTGCCGGCGTCTGATTGGCTGATACGCCGACTTTGACATTTGTTCCAGTGTTTTTGACGTATTTTCAATTTTTCCGTTCCCGAACTATTTCAAAAAACTTGTGTGTGAGAAAAAATTTGTTGCAGTTCTCTCTTTTACGAGTTTTCCTATTAAAAAGTACGGGAACGAAGCTATTGTTTCGTAAAATTTCGTATTTTTATCAGATGACAAGCTTTCTATTGAAAATCTGTTAGATTCCTTCTATAGAGATTCATACAATGGAATTTTTTCTTCGAATTACGAATTGTTATACAAATAAAAAAATATATGTATATATCGTCACCTGAAATGCCCAAAGCATTTCAGGTGACAATATATATTTTTTTAATTTTGTGTAAGAACAAAATTGTCTTAAACTTTACATGGTAACAAAAATAACACTACGCCACACGATTTTTTTAATGTAAAAAACGGTTGGGTTGGTTTTTCTTCTGGATTAAAAGTCTAAATATTATCTACAAACAAGTCTATAAATTTTCGTTACTTTAAAAAAAATATTTTTCCTTCTTAATACAATTACATTCTGATACCAATTAGTTGTTACGACACGTAAACTTGGAATTTTGATACCTCAACGCCAACCGTAAAAAAGTGATAAATTGAATAATAAAGTGATGAAATTGGTAAATAAAGCTAGAAACTCAGTGGAAGTGATACCTTAAGTATCAGAATAAACAAAACATTTTGCAACCAATTAATTAAATTACGGATCCTTTGTGTCATTCGAAATAAATACTCATTTTGAAAATTTATTGTGATGTTCTTTATTTCGTTTTTTTTTTTTTAATTTGTTTGACTATTGTTTACATAATACAAAAGAAAAATTACCTACACATAAATTTAAAAAATACATATTTATAATAACTAGTATGTATTTACACATGGTGAACGTTTACAAATTAACACAGAAACATAAAGTCATATGGGCCTCATTTCGTTAATTTTTGTTGTGGTTTATTTTTAGTTTTTTTTTTTAATTTCGTTACAGTTAAACAATCACTCTTATTTTTTATTCGTTTGTTTCATTTCAAAAATATTTTCGTAAGAATCTATGTTCATGTTCATAACCAGGCAATTTCCATTTGGGCTGTATTTTGTTATTAATACTAGTTTATGTTTATATTTGCATTGTTTATATAAAATATATGGTCTGTTCCAGTACTGCAAGAATCTACTAATTTTTACTATTTTTTTCGATAACATAAAGAAAAAAATGTTATCGTAGTAAAAAGTAGTAGCTTCTTGCAGGTTCTGGAACAGAGCAATAGATAAGAAAGCAGCTATAGATTTAAAAATGATACGAATTCAAATCAAATGTATGTCTTGAAAAAAAAAACTGCAGATGTTTGGTGACCGGCTGGTGAAGGTAAAAAGTTCTTATCTGAAACAAAAAGAAACCGCGTTATTGATTAAAAATGAGGCATCGGTATATTCAATAATCATTATTCCGTTCTTGCAAAAATGTCAAGTGATTAGGTGTTAAAATATCATTTGGAACAAAGACACCACAGGAATCAGGATGCTTTTGCATTAAAAACTGAAATCGTTTTTCATCAAAAACGTGTCGGTTAACCTTTTTTAAATTTTCTTTGTGTTCTTTAAAGAAAACTAATCTTTACTAACATAATGCGGCCCATACACTGTGGGCTTTCACGACAGTCGTTTTTGACTCGTTTTGCGCTCGAAACCGATTTCCATCATATACCTGATTATTGCAACTATATTTCAGCCCTTATATTACTGTCCCCACTTCGAGGTTAAATATGAAATATCATTCCTTGAAGTGCCTTGGTTTAATTCTCGATTCTCAACTTAATTTTATAATTGTTCCACAAACATCTCATACGGGACAAGGACTCATATTAATAAGTGCACCCTGATTCATATTACCTCGATGATATGGGGCCTACTGTTTATTGCGGAGTTCGAACGGCGTGTCTTAAGACACCACTTGTAGAGAAGTTTTACATGGCTGAAATACTCAGGAAATGTAGCCAACACTACTGAGAGGTATTTTGCCAACGTTGAAATTGTTGATGTTGCCTGGCCTGAGAATTGACCTTCAGCGTGCAAGGCGGGTGTGCATACCATTGCACCACTTTGAGAAGACTCTATAGGCTCAGAGCTTTTACACCCTTAAATGTTAGAATTCATTTGGCTAACTCATTGTTAATGTCTGTATTAAATTATGGTGTTGAAGTCTATTCGGGAACGTGATCTTATAAGATTGATAGAATTGAGAAATTAGTGCGTAAATTTTTCAGTTGATCATGTACATGTTTTCCAATTAACATCAGTTTTTCTTGGTTGCAATTTTCGGGATTACATTAATCTGCGTACAGTACTTAATTTTTACAAGATAATGAGAACTCAACAACCTCAAGCTTTGGTTCGAGAGTTGTCATTTATTAATTCTACACGCAACATACAAATTGATGTTCCATTAATACGGACATCTATTTATGAACACTCTTTACTGGAACTGTTTGCCGAGTTCACTAAGAAAGTTTTGCTATTCTTACCTTACCTATAAGAAGTTATTAAAATCACATTTCAATGGAAAATTGTATACATTAGATTTACTCGTTGCTATGGGATCATTTAATTAATTTTTAATCTTACAATATTAATATAGCTGGGGGCCATTCTTATCACTGTTAGTTTTAAATCTGTCTTCTCTATCATGATTTAGCACTATTTTTATGTTAATCTTCCAATACTGAATATTGAATGTAAATAAATTTAAATTGAAACCCGTTTTGCTAAGAAAAAACTTTTTTTTACCCTTTTCCCATTACAAAGTAATATGACGAATTGTATTCGGCACTATCAATATGTTCCAAAATAATAATGCCCACGACATAATTAAATCTGGAAGTATGGCTTTCCCCAACAAAAAATGTATGTGTGGAAAAAGAGCTATAAGTAGCAAAAGTATCAACATGTCTGCGTGTACAAAAAATACATTTATCTATCCATACGAAAATTTCAAAAATAAACGGCAGAATGCCAGTCATTTTCAATAATTTTTTCAGATGCTGCACTTAAACTAAGCATAGCCTATACAGCTGGGGAAAATTTAAGTAGGTCCCTTTTATACGTATCAACCTCAAATTTGTAATTGAATGCTTATTTAAAAGGGAGTATAGTATGCATGGCTTGCTTTGAACCAAACAATCTGTAGTTGTACCATATCTTGACATTTTTATTTGGAATAGTATACAATGAAACAATGAATGATGAAACTTACCCTAGGTCATTTTTATGAATGTGGACCGAGTTATTATACTTATTCTTAATGTCTGTTAAACTTTGGTAACAAAGCAAAGTATTTGTCAATCGCCTTCACCAATTACGTTTTTCACCAACACTTTGGCCACATCCCCAGAGCTTTAACCATTTTCACACTGATTGTCATCACAGCTTCCCCAGAATATGCAATTGCCGACACCACTGTAACATATCAGGAACACAGCAGTCAAAAATACAAGGCTACAAATAGTGCAAGGTTTTCTTTCCAGAAAGAAGCCAATCAAATATAGAACAATAAACATCACATGTGTTTCGATAAGAGCATTGTTTGGTTTTGGAAGTAAAAGAACAGGCAATAGACATTGTAGGCAATACATGCCTCCGTTTTCTTTTTATCCACCTACACGGTTGTTGATGTAATTAAGGGAAATGTGCTCTCATCAAATACCCATCAACGTAGTCACCTTCCAAATCAACGTAGTCACCTTCTATTGCAAGAAACAACCAACCCCTTTCACAATTCTTCCAACAATATCTATGTGAATAGTTAAAACTCCACCATATGCACACCCACTATAGAATGTCAAACATTTTAAATTCCTTATTTGGAGCAATTGGTATTGTTTTTTTGTTTTCTTTTTTACACTTCTACTTATTCTGCTTAATAGTCGGGAAAAATCTGAAAATCTTTTTTAGGGGTTTTTAGGTTGAAAACGGAGCCCCTTAAAAGGTCGTTATAGGTTGAAAACAGAAAGGACCCCCTTAAGGGCTTTACAGGTGGAAAAGATGATGCACAGCTGACTGCTTTTTGGGATTCGTTGATAGGAGCAACCATGGCAGAACTACCAGTAGTGTGATTCTCTCTAATACATTTTTTGAGATACCGACAAAAATCGGTAAAATTAAAATGCTTTATATTTCGGTAATTTACGATATTTTTCGGTAAGTTAGCGACCAAAAGAAAGTAGTCGTTAAGTTCTAACGATAGCAACAGCGTTGTCAACTTTTATTTGAACTTTTCATTCATAATTTTGTGCTTTAATTTTACCGACATTTGTCGGAAACTCAAAAAATAATTTAGAGAATCGCACTACTGGTAGTGGTATCACACCAGCTGAACGAATATGAAAAGTCAAATCCCTTTATAAAAAATTATTTTTGTTGTAATTTCCCCAACAACATAAAGAACGTTTTGACATAACATATTCAAAACTTTAAGGGCTGAGTACATAAGCTGCCTTGCCTGCTTACCTTGCTTACTTCTGATAAAAGAATAAAAAAGAAAAAGGGCAACCCAGTTCGAAAAGTCCTCGGCCTTCTTTATACTTTTATTTTTATTATGTCAAAAATGAAGCAGGAAAGCAAGGCAATCAGGCAAGGCAGCTTATGTACGCAGGTCTTTATTGTGCCATGGGACCAACCGAACTAGGTCAATCAATCATTCATTAGGGACTTATGCTTGGTTTACATTTACGAAATCCACTCGATTTCAACTGTCAATTCCATTGATTAAACGTCAAACGAAATCCAATGGATTTCAGATGAGTTTTCAATTGACGTATACGCAAAGGAATTGGCAGTTGAAATCGAGTGGATTTCGTAATGTAAACCAAGCATTACCTAACTAATATCGTGTACGTAAACGTTAAAAATCGTGAAATTTCTTCTAACTACAGTTCATGGTCCTCCATCAAGCGAATTCAAAGAAAAACAAAGATTTTAAATGTCAAAATTCATAAACAGAGGCGATAAAATTGTTGAGGCGAATTTCTTTTCTGTCAATTCAGGTAGATACATACAAAACATTTTCCGAGAAAAAGTTGTTACCGTAGTTATATTTGTTTGACGAAACATAAAATAAAAGCTGACCGAAATTGAACTGCTAAAATAAGTTATTGTAAATGAAATTCTCATACAAAACACAAAAAATTTTGACATTTTACATCTACAACATTAAGTTTATTTATTTTCTTTTTTAGAGATACATCTACCTGTTTCTGTACAGTTTGACATTTCTATACCTCAAAGCGAATTCAAATGTCAAATATGAATTTTGACAGCTAAAATCGAAATCATCTGATGTTTTTGGAGGACCTATTATTGGGCCATGCTACAGTTTTATAGTTACGAACCATGGTACAATTACTTAGGTAGATGCCTCAGCCCAGCTGATCGAATCTAAAACGTCAAAAAAACTAGGAATTCGCTATGAAAAATCAAAACAAACAGCCATATGATTCGGTAAGTAAGAGATAGCATGTGTTCACTTCACCATTCGGCGATAATTTTGAAAGTTTACATTACAAAAAAAGTTTCTTTGTTGTAGCAATTCGCCGTTGTTTCTACCTAAGTAATTGTACCATGGTTACGAACAGACTGGTTCAGTTGAACGATTCACTGAAAAGAGCAACTGAACTAGATCAATCAAATTCGTTCATTAGGGACTTATCTAATTAATAGCGCGTGCGTCCGCCAAAATACAGCCTGTAGTGCGACCATGATACAATAAGAAGGTAGCAGCAACTGCCGTTTTTGGTAACATAAGATGTCAAAATTTGACATAAATTCAATGCAATTGATATGCTACCTTTTAAATGAAAAATATTTTCTTTATAATTTTTTTCATTTGACATTTTCATAGAAATAGAATTGAGCCCCATTTCATGGGGGCTTATCAGAAATGACCCCCAACTTTATTGGGTATTTTTTCGGTTTAAAAGAGCAAGGGCAACATATATCGAATTGTTCTTTATTCTTTTATCAGAAATGACGTCCAACTTTACTGAAACGTTGGATCTGTTTTACGCTTTAGGCGTCATTTCTGATAAATAAATAAAATTGCAAGAGCAACATATATCAAGGTTTGCTTTATTCTTTTATCTTACCCTGCGTTTACACACGACAGGACAGTTGAGTACATGTATTGATTGTCAAAACCCCAAAACTTGCCTGGGTGACGTAGGCGTCCAGACAACTGCAAAAACAGTTGTAAAATTATAAATAAAAATCGTCGAATTCTTTTTGTTTTCCGTTCACATATTTTGTTTTTGTTCATGTCCTTTTTTTCAACACATTTGAATTATTATCACACACATTTTACAAAAATGTAAAAAATCTGTTAACCCTACTGTCTGTGAAAAAATGATGGACAGTTTGGAGACAAACGACAAATGTATGTATAGTTGTGTCTTTTTACTTTTTCAGTAATAATTATTCAGTAACTTCTTTTCAGAGAGTAAGAGAGATTTTACTCTATGATACGAAAATAGAGAAAAAAGTAAAAAGGCAGCATTTAGTAAACTTTAGCAAGGTAACAGTTGATTACTAAAGCAAAAACATTGACGCCAATATATGAAAGAAAAACCGACTCCAAAGCAATGAAAAAATTCTTCAATTTTAAGCAAAATATTGGTCTGTTCCAGTACTCCAAGAATCTACTAATTTGTACTATTTTTTTCGATAACTAAAAGTTTTTACAATTTTTACCACTTTTACACATTTTGCGTTCCCATACACAAAATTTATATGAAAATCGTTTACGACTTTTACAACTTTTACGACTTTTACCACTTTATAAAGTACGGGAACAGTAGAGCTGGCAAAAAATCGATGGGACTATCGATAATATCGATTATTATTTAAAAATTCAATATCGATAGATAGTTTTTTCTATCGATATTATCGGAATAAAAACCCATAACCTAAAATCCATTGAAATAAATAGAAATGTCGCTGCTTTTCGGTTATGTGTGTGTAAGGAAGTACGTCCGTATTCACACGTAAACATTTTTCGGTAAAATAAAATGTTTTTTTACAGTTTTTTTTTTTTTAAATAAAAGCAGTTGTTTATTCTCCTTTACATATCTGTGAACTACTTTTGCATAATTTCAAGAAAATCATTGACATTTCCGCCATTTTCATCTCCAAATTAATGGCGATGGCAACTTAACGATAATATCGATATGTTAAAACATTATATCGAAAATATCTAATGTTGGGAATATCGATGGTTTGCCAGCTCTAGGGAACAAGCCATATGAAAAAGTTTTTGTTGCTACTAAAATCGATCATAAAAAGTCGACTTTTCGATATTTGCATAAACAATAATCGTCCAATTTGTCAGAGTGTCTCTCCAAGACAAAAAATCGACATACATATCCCTATGTCATAACAACAAAAACAACATTGAATTGATTGTTTTGATTTTGACGAAGAACTACTTGTTTTTGTTTCCATTGACTTCATTACCTAGCATATTAGATTATTAGCATAATCTCCCAGTATTTCTTTACTAATTGGAAACAGAAACTCTGTAGAAGATATAGTGTGGCCTGACACATGTGAAGTATATCGTAATCATCCTTCTTCTGTGACTGGAATTTGTCCAGGGTTGTTTTATTGACACTGCTATGTGGACAATTACTATTACCAAGAAAAGATGGAAACAATTTGCGATAGGGGTTGGAATCACACTTGTCGTGGTTGTAGTCTCCTTTAAAATGCTTAAATTGCCCCTTAATAGCGACATCAATTCCTCAATACCACAAAGCCGAAAGGAATTTGAAACAATTTACGAACATCAACAAAGACTCATTGACGAACAACGTCTGGAATTGCAAAGGACAAAAGAAGAACTGACACGTCTGCAGAATGATATACGTACCCTGCAATCCAACACACCTCGCAAGTATCCCAAAGTGAAATATTTAAATTACAAAAACCGAAAAAGAATCTTAATAACTGGAGGAGCAGGTTTTGTTGGCTCGCATTTAGTCGATAATCTTATGCTGGCAGGTCATGAGGTTATTGTTGTTGATAACTTTTTCACGGGCCGCAAACGTAATGTTGCCCACTGGCTAGGTCATGAGAACTTTGAACTAATTCATCATGACATTGTAAATCCTTTGTTTATTGAAGTCGATGAAATCTACCACTTGGCATCACCAGCCTCCCCACCGCACTATATGTTGAATCCCGTAAAGACCATTAAGACCAACACTATGGGAACAATAAATGTTTTAGGTTTGGCTAAACGTGTAATGGCCAAAGTTTTGATTGCCAGTACTTCTGAAGTTTATGGAGATCCAACTGTGCATCCCCAACCAGAAACATACTGGGGCCATGTGAATCCAATAGGACCCCGAGCTTGCTATGACGAAGGAAAGCGAGTTTCAGAAACCTTGAGCTATGCTTATGCTAAGCAGGTGAGTAAACGAAAGAAACTGACTAATTTTGTCAAAAGATAGGTGGTCATTGTCCGAAATTTGTCCTAGGCAGGATGATGTTTATATATAAATTTATGATATATTTTAGGATAATTTTATTAAATACATACATACATATATTTATTTTTTAATTTGTACAACACAAAAAGTAACAGATTTCAACGTTTCGCAATCATGATTTCTATATTTTTTATCAAAAAAATTGATTTAAAGTTCGGTGACAATAATTTCCGTTCATATATTAATAACTGCTACTAATTTTTGCAACTTTTTGCAATATCATAAAGGAGAAATTGTTACCGTAGTAAAAATTTGTAGATGTGTTTTCGGAAAAATGTTAAGTATAATAAACAGACTTGTTATCGGACAATCATAAAAAAGTACTAAGGTTTTGAAATACATCTATAGACACATACGTACATACATATGTATGTATGTACTTAAGTCTATGAGGATGTAAACAGACAAATACAATTTTTTTATCACAAAAAACTGTAAAATTCTATATTTGTTATTTAGCTTTTGATTGTTTAGAGAATTTAATGATTAAAAACAATATCTTTTATTACAGGAAAAAGTTCAAGTGCGCGTAGCTAGAATATTCAACACATATGGACCCCGAATGCACATGAACGACGGCCGTGTTGTGTCGAATTTTATTCTCCAAGCTTTGCGAAATGAAACCATAACTGTTTATGGCAATGGCAAGCAGACTCGTTCCTTTCAATATGTCGACGATTTGGTAGATGGTCTCATTATGCTTATGGAATCAAATTACACACAACCCGTAAATTTGGGAAATCCTGTCGAACATACCATTGAAGAATTTGCCTTTATAATCAAAGAATTAGTAGGTGGTCATAGTAAGGTGGAACGAACGGATGCAATGGAAGACGATCCACAGCGCAGGAAGCCGGACATAAGCAGAGCCAAAAAATATTTAAATTGGGAACCCAAAGTGCCGCTGAAAATGGGCCTCCTCCGTACCATTGACTACTTTCGTAAGGAATTGGAAAGATCTGACCGTTATGCTGCGAATTCAAAAAAATACTTCGAATCCCACGACTTAGAACGTAGTCAAAAACACTATCAGTTTGATACTGACAACGGTTAGTGTTTAAGGCAAAATGGAGAACTCGAGGAAAGAGTACTTAGTTTAGATTGTTTCCTTAAATCTCCAATCAACAACGACGAAACTCATATAGTTTAAAACAAATGAAAATCCTTGAATCTAGTCTGTAATGTAAATAAATGGAAATTGGAAAAGACACTGCAATTATCAGATGTACAATAAAAAAGTTGTTACCACATAAGTTTTCCAAATACATACATAAAGCACATGTTCAAAGACAAGCCATTGGATCGATCCACGCTTTTAAAATTTCCCCATACTAATTTGTAATAACATATTGTTTTTGTTTTTATTTTAATAATCACTTTTATAGAATACTTTATGTAAGAAATTTATTTTATAAGAAAATATACGCAAAATAAAGTTTATAATGAAATTTAATTCAATTTTATTTAAATGAATGTTATTAAATGTTTGAGATGATAAAAATTTCAGTTTCCAACTACAAATGAGTCGAAGATAATGGGTAGACACTTCGGTATTAAGGTATGTATTTTTTCAGTGGACGTTCAACGACTATCAAAATAAAAAGCAAGCCATTTTACGTTGGATTAGTTTTGTTTACATTATTTTCTTTATTTACAAATATTTTTTATACATAATATATGTATTAAAGTTGCCTTAAAGATATCTACATAATAATAGTTGTAAGTTGTTATTTTCTAAATGAAAAAGAGAATTTCATTGACGCTTTCTTACTGTAGGTGATATTAAATAGAAATCTTTGGAATTAACAACTAGAAAATAAAGGAAAATTGAATCTACAACAAAAACAACTGAAAAAATATGTATGTAATCGTCACAAACGAGGTAATCTAACCACTGCCAGTAAATAATTCCATAAGAATAGATGACAAATTAACAATAGATTTAAATTTTAAGTTGTTAAGCCTATTTGTATTATGTATGTGTGTAAAGATATATATTTAATTTAATTTAATTATTGTAATAATGATTGTTGACCTTTGGACTTTTATTATCTTCTTTTTAGTTTTGTTTGGCTCGAGGTCATATGAAAAATAAAAAACAAGATTTTGTTTTTTGATTTTTAATATTTATTTTTCCAATATTTCGATCATATCCTATGATCATCATCAGGGATTTTTGGCTTTAAAGTATAAAAACAATAACGAATGGTTCTAAATTAATATTTAAGCAAAAACGTTAACATTTTTATAATAATTACATTTATTTTTCTTTTTTAGCACCACATTTTATGTTGTGTTCACGTTTGAGTTTAAATTTCAACTAAGTTTTTCTGTGCTTTTCGATTATGTTTCTATATATTTGCGCACAGTGTTCAGTATCTGTTTTATAATTCATGCGCTTTTCACCAGGAATATTTATTATATGTAGCATTTCCAACATATACCTTCTTTTGTAGTTGTTCTCTTGGGTTAAAATATCTACTTTTTCGAAGTTGGGAGTATGTCCTGTTAAGGAACAATGAGCCGCTAGAGCTGTTTTTTGTTCTACAAAAAGTAAGCTTAAAACAAGGATAAGCGGTCACAAATCTGACCAAAAAGCGAGGAATAAACCTGTAGAACAAAAAACAGCTCTAGCGGCTCATTGTTCCTTAACAGGACATACTCCCAACTTCGAAAAAGTAGATATTTTAACCCAAGAGAACAACTACAAAAGAAGGTATATGTTGGAAATGCTACATATAATAAATATTCCTGGTGAAAAGCGCATGAATTATAAAACAGATACTGAACACTGTGCGCAAATATATAGAAACATAATCGAAAAGCACAGAAAAACTTAGTTGAAATTTAAACTCAAACGTGAACACAACATAAAATGTGGTGCTAAAAAAGAAAAATAAATGTAATTATTATAAAAATGTTAACGTTTTTGCTTAAATATTAATTTAGAACCATTCGTTATTGTTTTTATACTTTAAAGCCAAAAATCCCTGATGATGATCATAGGATATGATCGAAATATTGGAAAAATAAATATTAAAAATCAAAAAACAAAATCTTGTTTTTTATTTTTCATATGACCTCGAGCCAAACAAAACTAAAAAGATTTAATTTAATTTTTATTTGACAAACACAGTAACCTAGCCCATAGGGCCATGAGCGGTTCCAAAAACAGCTATACAATAACTACTCTCAGATACTTATATCTAACAATATTTCTTAGCATATCATGAATAGAATTAAACATAAATAAAAGCAAAAGCATGTAAATTAAGAAATGAAAATATATAACAAAATAATCATTAACGAAACAAATGCTAAAGTTGTGATGTTGTGAACTTTAAATCTCACCGTGATACTGTTTCTAACATTTCCATAAAAAGTTTTTTTAGTGACACTGAACCTTCGGCATTAACATTGCGCCAAAAACGACGTAGAATATTATCAGCCTGACGCAGGGATGGCAGTAAGAGTAACAGCTGCTGCTGATGTGATACAGCAGAACTGTGACGCAACAAATAGACCACATCGTTAAGAGAATTCAGTATTGAGTCGCGGAAGGCTCGCAAAGAACTCTGATCGTCTAAAAGGATATCACAATTGGCTAATATCAAGGCCTTTAGCAAATAATATTCTTCTCGCCGTGGTGAGATGCGTTCCAGACGTTGTGCCACTTGAACACAATGGTAATAGAATTCGGTATAACCACACTCTTTGGCCAATAACTCATCCATCCAAACGTCAGAGGCAAAACATAATTTGCCATTGAATGGCAACGAACGAAATATGAGCTGTAGGGTCAATATTTCAGCCCAAGAAACTTGCAACAGTTTCATTTGATCGTTAAGAGGTAATTCTGTAAATCCAGGAATTTGTTTGGCCCAACCAATAACATAAACCAATTCCTTATCGTATAGATCACTGAGAACACACAAGATATCATGAGCATCCGAGTTATTGTTGGTCAAGGAGTTGAGTTGGAAAATGCATGTAGTGCTAGTAGTGGGCGTCGACATACTACCCGCTGTTGATGAGGTCGGTGTTGAAGGTGGTGTTGCATCAGCAGGGTCGGTATTGTGCATAAGATTACTATGTTCACTCTTAATGTTCGCACTTGACGACGTGGTTGAAGGTGTTGAAGCATTTCCTGACTCATCGTCAATTAATGAAGACGTTGAATTGGCCCTATTAGCTTGGCTCGTGGGAGTTTGTACGGATAGAATATCGGGTTCATAGTTACTCAAGGCGTCAAGGATTTTCACATCACCCAGCGATGTAATGCTAGATTGGTATAGTAACTGCATTGTTTGGTATGAATTGGAAACAGGATTTCTTCGATATTTTTGACGGCCGCCACGTACTCGATCTAAACGTACTCCTTCCTAAAAACGAAGAGAAATAGTTATTAAACACCTGACTTTTTAATGACTTTCTAATTACCTTCAACATTCCCATTAGGAGGCATTTTTGAAATCGACATGCCTGGCATGCTTTACGCCTTCGTTTGTTTATTTCGCATTCATTATTGGCTGGACACGTATATTCAATGTTACCCTGTATAGTACGTTTAAAAAATGCCTTACATGCTTCACAACTTGCTACACCGTAGTGAAACCCCGAGGCAACATCACCACAAACCAAACAAAGACGTCTTAATTCATCACGTATTGAAGAACTGCCAGACGAACCCGATTGAGTGGTATTTGATAACAGGTTATTTCCTCCTCCACCTGTCGAACCCATATTACCATCATTATCGGTAGCCGTATAAGAACCATTGCTATTGAGACTTAATGTTGTTGTAGAGCTGCACATCTGCCTTTCGGGGGAAACAGAAGGTGACGATTTCATACCATTTCCACCATTGCTACTGGAGGCAGCACTGTTTCTTCTGTTATGAACACCTCCATTACTACTGGTCCCGGCAGTTGGAGTCGTAGTTGTTGATGTTCCATTTGCCGATGATGGGCTGTAGCAGTTAATGCTGTTAGCATTTGTGTTGGGTTCTTGTATTTCTTGCTTTATATTTAGAACATTCATCCCGTCGGTCATTTTCTACTGGCGTGTTAATATCAAAGACTTCAATGGATGCCCCTTCGACTGTAATAAATAAGAAAAAGGCAGTTTAATACAAATTAGTGCATGTAAATGTTGTCGTTTGTCAATATGTACATAGGTATATTTTTGGTGGAATTGAAATTTGTTTAGCACTGCCAATGAATTTTAATGCACCACCTGCGTTTCCCCACTTCAAGTTAAATATGCCCATTGTAATGTAATCACAGAACCATATTTGTCTCTTCTTCTTTATTTTGGGAGAATGGACAGCCTTGATAAAGGCAACAAGAGAGGGGAATTATTGTTGTGTTGTGTATATTGTGCGAACAGCATGTGGGGGAAAACTACAAAAGTGCATTTAATCAAACTGAATCAGAATAGTATTTTTTGTACAAATACATAGAAAAAAGTAATGACATTTTATGAGTGTCATATTCATTCAACGTCAGAGCAAACTATGAGGAGAAGTAAGGCCTAATGCAATGATGGAAGACTTTTCTAATTGTAGGAGCAACATTTAAAATATGCAATTAGGTAACGATTCCAAAAGGATTTTTTGTGGATGGAAGGAAAAACCCCCATTTTATGGATGCCAAATGCCAAAATCTAGCGGGTATGTGAGGTTTATTTCCCACTGAACACAGTGCATGCTAACGGCACTTTTTTATTGTAATAAATTATTACAACAATAAGCTAGAAACACATAAGCATGGTACTGTTGATAACAATAATAAACAATAGATAAGAACGGAATGGCGGCTAGAGAGAAGAAGGAATTCGCAGTTAGTTGTTTATACACCCAGTAAAGTTTGTCAAAACATACAACTTACCTCAAATAACTTTACTGTTCCAAATGCAGAGTCTGCTAGTAATAATGCATCCTATTAAATTACGAATAAATTTACAAAAACAAAACTTAATCCGTTCTTCTTTGTTGTCACCCTTAGTAACAGTGGAACACGGGCAGGTTGTATTTTTTAAGTGGTTGAGTCCGTCCAGTTGTAAACACGTCAAAATCCAAGAATATTAAGTTCACTTTTAATTGAATGCTGTGTTTTGCTGCAAGTCGTAGTAATGGTGTTGCAATACTTTTGCGCGATTTTCATAATTATAAATATTGGAAATATTTATTTATATTTCAGCCAGTTTTTCATAATCGATTTTACGACCACATTCTAATTATCATCCCCTCAGCCCCGGTAAACATAAATTCGGCTTAGTCTCTGGATATTGCTGTTTCCTTTAACCACTTGCACATTATTTCTTCGTATATAAATTCAATAAATTCAGTCACTTTATTTTTTATTATTTCACAAAATCCTAAATCCCTAAACAATAAATACTCAATAAAACGTCAAATGTAAGGGATATCAAAATCGACAAACCAACGAAATGGTGTAGTGTTGCCATAACTTTTGATTTTTATCCCAATTAGACTAATGCCAGACTGTGAAACTGGCAATGAAAATTTTTACATTTTACAGGGGTTTTTAGATCGAATTACCCGCTACAAGCAATATAGTAAAGTGACTTTAGTATGGAACTCGATCTAAGAGCGCATACTTTCATGAAATTAATTTCACTGTCTGCAGGGGGTCTTATTTTGGCTTTACAGGGTTTCACAAAGACAACTTGACAATCCATTAAACAATTAAACGTTGGATGTGTTTTCAGCCATAGTAGAATAAAGTAAAGGTAGGCTAACAGCTAACAGCTGATTACAATTTTTTTCTTTTTATGGCCTAATCTGTCAAAAGCAGGGTTGACATTTTTTACTGTTTTTGACATTATAGCCCTGTTCCTTTACGTTCAAGAATCTTCAAGTTTTACAACTTTTTACTCGAAAAGCGTTCCTTTACTTCAGACACAATACAATTCATATGGGAGCAGTTTTCAACTTTTACTACTTTTGCCGGTTTTACCATTTTCAGAAGTAAAGGAACAGACCATATGCAATCATAAAGGTAGATGTATCGCTGAATTGTTCCAACAAAAAACTTCTGCTGTAACACTATATCTTAAAATTGAAAACAAGGACAAAAAATGTGTATTCGCGTGGCAAAATAAAATTGTTGATTTTTTAGCAAAACTTACGAATGAACAATTTATCAAATATTGATATTAATTTAAATTTTTTCCAAATGTACGGGAATGTAAAAATTACAATTTTTGTAAAAATTCTGCTGACATTTATCTGCAAATCGGATACCAGCAATCACGATATCAGATTAGCCAAACTTGCCAAGTAGAAAATAAGTGAATGACATTTTTCACTGTCATAAGTTTGTGAAGAACTTTTGCTATTTTTGGAACACTTTTCCATCAAGAATATTCTGGAGCCTAGCTAAAGAAATGTTTTTACACTATATGACACTTTTAACATATAAGAAGTGAAGCTCTAATGGCCCCGGCACATACGGTACGTTGTGCGTCGCGTTACAACAACCACATGAAAACTTCAAGAACAAACTTGGCATCACTTACATTTTTTTCATGTGGTTGTTGTTTTTAACGCGTGACGCAACGCACAACGTACCGTATGTGCCGGGGCCATAAGTTCCATATGTTTTTGTAATACGTGATAGCTATGCAGGTACATCTACCATTATTATTGTACCATGCCATTTGACGTTTTAAGCCATGGCTGCAGGGTGGCATTTCTCAGTGATTTTCATACCTGGCCTACCTCTACTTTATTGTACCATGTTTTCAATTTTGTACTATGTTTACATTTACGAAATCCACTCGATTTCTGTCAATTCCATTGCTCAAACGACAAACGAAATCCAATCGATTTCAGATGAGTTTTCATTTGACGTATACACAAAGGAATTGACAGATGAAATCGAGTGGATTTCGTAAATGTAAACCAAGCATTAAACGGGAAAATATCGATAACCCAGTAGACACACGCGCAAAATTTGCGACGAAACTTTGCCATTATTTTGGCGTTCATAGATCGAGTTCCCCAATACAGCATTTTCATAAAATTACTTTAGTATGGAAATCGATCTGTGAACGCCAAAATAATGGGAAAGTTTCACCGCAAATTTTGCGGGTGTGACTACTGAGTAACTGTCAAACTGACCAGCAATATCAAAATAACTTCTATTCCTTTACGTTAAAGTTTCTTCAATGCTCAGTGCCAGAACCTGCAAGAAGCTACTATTTTTACTACGATACCAATTTTTTCCTTTATGTTATCAGAGAAAATAGTAAAAAATAGTACATTCTTGCAGTTCTGGAACAAACCACAAGTTTTACCATTTTTAATTCGGAATCGTTCTTTAACCCCAAAAAGTAGTAAAACTGGAAGCAATTTTTAAGAAGGGAGAGAGAGAGCAAAAATGGCTTTCCCTTTTACTACATTTTGCTCCACAAATTTCGTTGCGTAAAAAGTGGAAAATCTGTCAAACTGCTGATTTGACATTTATTTGACAATTAAGGCAAAAGGAAAAAAGAAAACTACGCGCTTTGTCAAAGCAAAATAAAAAGAAATAAAATAATAATAATTAAAATTTAAACCAGTCAATGCTGGGGGGAGGCCTTAAGTGGGGTACACACGATCAGTTTTGACTGTCAGTTTTGCTCAAATAATCTGTTGCTTGCCAGTGTGGCCGTTCTTTTTTGTCAGTCATCATGCAACCACAAAATATTTTGTGGTTGCTGGACAGTTTGACATTTATCTATATTTCAGAAAAATCGACAGTTAAAACTGATCGTGTGTACCCCGCTTTAGTAAGAACAGAATCAATCGTCGCTTGCTTCCCCAAATGTCAAATTATAAAGGAATGCCAGAGCCTCTTTGCAAATCCGCCTGCGTTCCCCTTTAGGAGGCTCTGGCATTCCTTTATAATTTGACATTTGGGGAAGCAAGCGACGATTGATTCTGTTCTTACTAAAGCGGGGTACACACGATCAGTTTTAAAGGAACGCTTTTCGAGTAAAGTGGTAAAACTTGAAGATTCTTGCACGTCAGGGAACGGAGCAATTTTGATTCAAATTTGTTCTATTTTAGAGGATTTTCAAAATTTATTTATGTTTTTCCTAAAAAATTTTTGGAACGACCCTATTATTCAATATTTCCATTGACAATTCATTTTCAATAACAATGTTGTTGTTGTAAATTTGTTGCATATTCATGCATATACCTTATATAAATTTGCCTTGGCTTCATATATTTTCAGCGCCTTAACCGCGATTAAAATCGGCGGCGGCTGAACCCTTAAAAAATCAGTGGTGGCGGCGCTCCGCCGGCTGACAAATCGACTCGGCTTCCATCTCTGATTGCGTGTTTTTCTTTTTTCTCACAGACACAGATGAAAACGACGACGAAACATCTCCGTGTAATTGCGAGGTTTTACTAAAAAAAATATTCAATTTAACAAGTTGTGTATTTTTGTGCTGTTTAAAGAAAATTAAATGTCTCTAATTTGAAAACCAAGAATAATCTGCACGGAAATAAAAATGTGAAATAACAGAAATATCAGAAAAATTGTCGCCAGACAATTGCAAAAATCTTGAAGCATACAAAAGAATAGAAAAAGAAAGGAAGTGGCAAATCGACAAACGATTTTAGAAAGCCGTGAAAAATTGTCAAGTATTATGTCGGAAAATTTTTATTGGAAAAGGTGAAATGTTCAAATGAAAAAATCTAATGGGAAAATAAAATAAATCTGGTCTTGTGTTAATGGATACATCTGAAAGACGAAAGACGGACGGCTCCAGCGCGATGCCGCTGCAGTCTTTAGGGCGTGTATTAATCTTGGAAAAGTAAAAAAAGAAGAAACAAAATGCAATTAAAGAAAAAAATCATAACAAATATATATTTGTAGATTTGTTTTAACCAATCGCCCAAGAAGAATTTGAAAAAAGTATTATCTTGTCTAGCAAATGATTGCAACTTCCTTTTTGTGGTTAAATTCTTGATTCGGTGTCTACTACACAAGAAGTTGGAAGTGCTGAGTGCGACAAACGAAAAATAAAGAAAAAGTAACAAAATCAACAACAACAATTCACAGCGCCAGTGAATTCAGTTCCCAATCAGTTTAAATTAAAACAAAAACAAAATGATTCTGTCGCCAACTGCCGCGAGTGTTATTTATTTTTCAAGGCAAAAATAGAAAACATATTTGACCAAGTCTTGGAAAAACTCTATCGGAAGAAAATTTAGCTCCTCATACTCTACCTTGCAACAAACAGCCAACCACCCACCCACCACTAGCTGGAGCTGGGTATTGTTGTGTATTGTTGTACGTTCGTTCTCTCGCTCTCGGTCTGTGAATTGCTCTCTCCGCGCGTAACACGTACTCAACAATTACTATACTACACACTTTTACAAGTGAAGTGACAAAGCGCGCAGTGCCTTTTTTGTGTACTCAATCATCCTTCGTGTAATCCTCTCGGTGTTTCACCGCCGCAGAGCCGTGTGATTCTATTGTTCTTGTTGCTGTTGTATATTGTGGAGTAAAAACGAAACAACAGACAGAAGAATTATACAGAATTTATTTGGACCTTTCTTTTCGTCTCTTTGCTTTGGAATATACCCCCTGATTTGTAGTTTTGACGACGACAATGGGTGCTCAACAAGGCAAAGAACGTGGTTCACATTCTAGTGGCGGCCACGGAGGTACCGCCAGCTGTATTGGCGTGTCCAGTAGTAGTCCAGTCGGTTCCCATGGTCTGCCGGTGAATGCTTTAGGTGCTGGTTCCACATTGCGTGGCTCCCGCATCAAATCATCCGTACCACCAGCAGCTGTTGCTGGTGGTTTGCATCGTTCAGTGGGTGGTGGTGTATCTACATCTTCATCATGTCATAATCCAAAGGATAATCGCGCACCCATCGGAATGAATATATTCACGGAACATAACGGTAAGTGGAGTAATGTTATTGGATAGAAAATTCTTATTAGAATCAATGTGTCCAATTGCGAGTGTTGCTTATTTTTAGGGTCTAAAATACAAAATGTTTATTTTAAAAAGGACAGAAATTAAATTTTGTTAACTTCTATATCGTTTGCATTTTTAAGCATGTGAATACATGGTATAAGCGGAACCATAAACTTCACTACGTATGTAGGTATAATCTAACTGATAACATTGTCTTATCATATGTTCAGATAATCTTTACCAATTTATCTAGTCTCCCCAGTAGTTTTGAATGTTGGTACGTGTTTTGAGTTGCATTTGTTTTTTCATTACCGATTCTGAATGTGGTTTAAAGTTGGCCATGAAAGGTTGAAATTAATATTGCAATTGAAGCAGTTTTATTATTGCAGCCGTAGGAATTTATAAAATTATGACATAGCCCCGCGGCACACATATTAAAAATGTTGGGAAACGTGTTGTAAAATTTATATATTTTCGCTGATCCCAATTAAAAAAATCAGAAATGGACTCTGTCGTTTAGTGGCACCGTTCGGTTCGGGCTGAATGTTTTTACATACATTGCATTGGAGTTGATTTTTAATCGCCTAACCGAAATTTACATCTGTCAATGCGAGAATGCAGTATATTATTAGAAACGATAACAAGGACTATCCATTATAAGTACTTCAAGCCGAATAAGGGATGTAAAAATCGAAACATTTTCGGACTTCCCCCGGAAAACCTAATATAGTTGTGATCAGGGTCCCAAGATGATGTCAGATCCCAGAGGTTGAACTGACTTCGAAACATCAGTTGCTTTGTAAATGTCTATGAATGTCTTACGCATCCTATTCCATCGATATCGCTGTGATATAGAATTAATGCGAAGTATTGCACTCCAAAACGCATTTGAAACACAGAATACACTCAAGCATCAGGTAGAAAATTTGGTAGGTTTTGTAACAGTATGAATTTTAAAATACTTTTACAATGCACGATCAATAACTGAAACAACGCAGTTTTATGACGTTTCGGATGTTAGCCTTGTTCATGGAAACGTACATAGAACCTATGCATCATGGATTCTTGGTTCATCGATTATACAGCGGTAGTTAAGAAACTAAATATGAGTTCAAATAACACATGTTTTCAAAAGAAATTGCATATGAGGAGTTCGCGCACTATCCTCGTACTATGATGAAATGTTTACCCCAGGTAGGTTTTCCCTGATCAGTCCATATTAACCGATACATATATAGACATCTGCCTAAGGCGCTTGATAAGAATTTACTGGTGCAAGACAATCTCAAATAACAGGCTATGGGAGCTGATAAAGCAAACACCAATCTATGTGAATATCATGGAACGGAAATGGAAGTAGATTGGGCATACACTGCGGAAGGGTTCCAGTGATATAACAAAACAAGCCATTGAATGAAATCCATAGGCAAGCCGATGAAGAGGACGCCCAGCGACAAATTGAAAAAAGATGTTGAAAGAAGCGGAGTTACATAGAGCGAAATCAAAAGAATAGCATTAGGTAGAACTAGGTTTATTAACTTTGTTGTAACCCTATGCTCCTTATAGGAGTTTTAAGGAATAAATATAGGCATTTGAAGTTCCGCATTTATTATTAATGGATCGACGAAGTTATTATGGGTATCATAGTAAAGCTTTATAAGTATGTTTTACATACATAAATGCTATCCGGAAGGTCCATACTTTCGAAGTATATGCCCTGAAAGCCTGAAAGAAATGATTTGCTTTTATTTTCCTAAGCAATATGGGTATCATTTAAAAGCCTATAGTGAGAATATTTAGGCTATTTAATTTAATTTATTTATTCCCATAAATGGGAACCTAGGGTCATGAACGATTCCAGAAACCACAACACATTTACTGTTCCAAAGAAAATGAGAGATAATTTATACCTATTCATAGGAGAAACAACTAATCCCAGACCGTAGGACGGCTATTTAGAGAAGAATTACGATTTCAAAGAAAATCTTGTTCGCATAGCCGATATTTCCTTCTGTCCGTAGGAGAAAAGTCTTAAATTCTAGTCTTAACACCGGCTATTCAGGGAAGACTTACGATTTAAAAGAACATTTTGTTTTCGTAGCCGAGACTTCCATCTGTCCGCAGGAGAATGTCTTAATTTAGATAAAACTTACGATTTTGTTCGCCCAGCCGGTATTTACAGTACAATGGTACCCATGTTATTATTTTACTCCGTTATACCTATATTCCTCTCGGGAACATGGGCAGTTACAAGAAAATTTCATTTTACTCTACTATAACAAATAATGTCTCTTCCAGAACCTGCAAAAATTTAAAAATTTTTACTACGATAAAAATTTTTACTTTATGAAATGGAAAAAATATTAACAATTTTTAGAATCTTGCTTTTCTGGAGCAGACATATAGCTTTATGGTCTGTTTCTCTAAGACGATTAGAATTCAAATTCGTTCGAATTACTAACAATCTCCTGTTTTTTTTTTTAATTTTTGTTTAGTTGAAAAAAGAGAATCAAACATTTTTTAAAAAACAGAAGTTTGGTAGAATTTCGAAAGAATTTGAATCGTTTTATGAAACAAGCGATCAATCTCTTTCTATGGCTTATTTATATGCTTTATCTCTAGGCATACCATTCCCAACCTCGTATTTCAATGTTTTCTGGTCCTTTTCGAATGTCGTGCCCGATTCATTTCCATTTCTCCTGGAACATATATTCTATATTCCATTTCAAAATTATAAACAAATGCATTTTCGGATCTACATACACCTATATCTAGGGAAATAGAATCTGACCACATAAAAGTTAAAACCTATGGTAACAATATCATGGTCCAAGGTTAACTGATTTTGAATCGAATATGTTCAAACATTAGTACTGGCCGTAGCGTTTATTCTGTTCCAATTCACACAATGTTACCCTAAATCAGAAAAAAGTTCCTTAATTAAAGGAAATTGAAATACTGCTCCATCGCCGATTATAATAACATTTCAAGTCAAATAAATAGAAAATGCAGCTAATAAAATGATTAGAATTCACTTTTGTACATTCCTAAAGACTTAATTCAGCATCAAACAAGAATTCATGGGAAACAGTATTACTATAGCGGCATGTTTAGCGTATAAAACTCAAAATTGTTGTAGCGACCGCATAAAAAAAGAGATTAGCATTGGAAAAGTAAAATATGAGCCCCCAAAGGAAGTTGTTCTAGCTGTGGAGAGGAAAACACACACAAGAAACTTTGTACAATTTGCGCTATTTTACTTACACAAGTCTGGCTCGAACCCATGAGAATAACTGTGACAACATTTGAAAAGTCACTGAAGTTCTTTTTTTTATTCATCTTTTCTCCGTTCTTTCCATGCCCCTGATTTCATTCTCAAGTCATGTCAAACAAATATCAGAAGAAAGAACAGCGAAATGAAAAGTCTAAAACACTCACAACAAATAAATCATAAAAATGCAAATTATGTATATTAGTAGTGTTGTTGTTGTTCTGTGTAAATCAGAAGCGTGATATAAAATAACAAACATATACGTTAAGGCGACTTTGGTGACAGACGGACAGACGGAAACGAAAGATGGTGGCAAAACTCGGTATCGTGGGGGAGCTAAATGTGAAATTATAATTCTGATAAAAGAATATAATCAAACATCCCATAAGAGTCCAAATGAGTGATGTTGAAGAGAAATGTAGAAGGAAAATGTTGATGGCATCTGCATAGTCCGATATATTTTTGGTCTGTTTCTTTACTTTTGAAAATGGTAAAACCGCCAAAAGTAGTCAAAGTTGTAAACTGCTTCCATATGAATTGTATGGTGTCTGAAGCAAAGAAACGCTTTTCGAGCAAAAATTGGTAAAACTTGAAAATTCTTGCACGTAAGGAACAGAGCTTTGGATATTAACAATTTTTTTTTTCATTTTGAAACCAAAAGCAGCTAAGTTCGTTCCATTTATCTAACAAAATGTTTAAAAATTTACCCAATCATTTTCAGGAGTAATTGTGGCATTGTTGGTCTTTTCTTAAGCCGCTTCATTGCACAACCTTTTTATGAGCCACCAAATTAAGGGATTATTTCTTGATTTCTGCAGCTTTGTTAGAGTACCCTTTGCGTTCTAAAATTTCTGATGATGTTTTGTCTGTAGATTACTACCATAAGTTATGTGAGCATTACAAATGTCTGACGTTAAATCATCATGACAATACAATTCCCCTTTGAATAAGCTTTAGTTGTGAATGTATGCTTTTTGTTTATTGCTCTGATTTAGACATTTTTTGTCAACCCTTGTTTATTAATAGCGACAGTTTAAGGCATAAATAGAAATAAATTGCACTCAAGGTTCGAGTAAAGGTGTCGCGAGAGAATACCAGAGACGAGCAGTTGTTGGAAGTAGACTTTGTCACGCATATGATACGCAGACTGGCTAAGTGATAGCGATGTTCAAACTCAGCAACAACAATAACAATTGAAGTTAGTTTAGTTTTGCTGGCCAGTATTCAATGAAAAAGCTTACTGATATTTTGTTGTTTGATATATTTTTTTCATTTTTGCTATATTTCACATTAAGGATGTTTGCCTGGATGAACGCAACACTGCCTTACATTCTTAAAATGCCGTATGTTCATAAATGCACTATGACGTACCTATGTACAAAAATTCACTATAAATGACACTTGTTTTAGTACTGAGTTTTTTAAATGATATTTTGCGAAAATTATATTAAAGATGTTGAATTAGTGATGAGTGATCATAGATGTCTATTTTAATTTCAAAATTGTTTTTAATTTTATGAATGTATGTAATTGTGAGCTTTGAGTTTTCAAAAGTTAAAATAGACAATGAAAGAGCAAAAATTCACTCAAGACTAGGTTTGCCATTAGAAGCAATGTACTAAAAGTCCTTATCGACTAATCGAAAGTGACTAGAATGTGCCATTTTATGCCATATTTGTAATCAATTGTAAGACCAACGGGAACGACCAACGAATACTTTCCGATTTTTATACCCTCCACCATAGGATGGGGGTATATTAAGTTTGTCACTACGTTTGTAACTACTCGAAATAATCATTGTAGACCCCACAAAGTATATATATTCTTGATCAGCGTGCAATTCTACATCGATATAGCCATGTCCGTCCGTCTGTGGAAATCACTCTAGCGTCCGAACGGATTGACGTAGGTTGATGAAATTTTGGGAAAATATGTTATATTTACGTAGGACTTTTGGTATTGAAAGCGGGCTATGAAGGTCCACGCTTTCGTATAGCCCCCATACAAAATGACGCGTCGTCGTTTTAAGGAATTTTTAAGATATTTGGCCCATATTACCACCGAATTGGTTGTAATTTGGTACTTTGTGTCTCCAGAGGCCAACAAATATTCCTACCAAAGTTGGGTTATATAGGTCCACGTTTTGGTATAGCCCCCACATAAGGCCCCTTATAAAGTACGCGTCATTTTAATATATTTTGAATGTATTAGACCCATTTGACCAAAGAATCGGTTGTAACTTTGTATTTTGTGTTTCCAGAGGCTAAGAAACATTTCTACCATAAAATGTTTATATAGGTGTTGATATAGCCAACATAATACAATATCTCCCGATTTTCGATATTTTGAAGGTTTTAACCTCATTATCACACCGAGATGGCTGAAATTTGGTATTTAGTCTTCTTTAGGCGTATAGAACTTTCCCCAGAAATTTGTAGGTATACAGTGGCGGCCATATAATTAAGAACGACATCGTATTAAAAAGTATTTGACTTGCTACGTTCCAAATATTTGAATATGTATGTGGAACAAAATTTGTAAATAAAGTACACGGTAAGCACTTTCAAATAAAGCCAAAACATGTTTTAATTCTCCCTCGTTTATACGAAAGAAAGCACGATTTATTAAAATAGTCATAAATCGGCCTGGCCACATAATTAAGAACGATATAAGTAAAGGTTACTTTAAGGTAATTTTCATACACAATATGTGAATATATCGTTATGTATTTTAGAAATCGGTTACTTTGATTCATTTTTAGTATCAAATGTCCTTCAATGGTACATATTATTGCGTCTACGTTTGATAATTAGGGCATATATAACGTATTCCAAAATTTGCCCATAATTTGACGAATTTATTTTATTTTTGGGATCTAAAGCCACAGTTTTGGCTTCCTCTCATTCCCTCGATGACGCTCTAAACGATACCCTGTGGTTGTCGTTCCATAGTTGGTGCTTACTTGCCCTTAAATTGATTTTATCCCACTTCTTTGAGTCCTTTACGAGGGAATTGTCTGGGAAATAGTTTCGTAAGTGCCATTTCCACCTTATAAAGCGGTAGGATTTTTGTCTGAAGGTAGTAGACAGGAAATGAAACAATAATATAAGGTCTATACAAAAATTGGAAGAATTCCATACTGAATATAACATTAATTAACATAATGTTTTGAATGCTCGAATTCCACAATAATTTTGTGTATGTACATCAGACATTAGTTTATACAAAAATTGTATTTTCATCCATAAAAATTATTGGTTTGACTGGTTTTGATATTAATATGAGCTTCATTGATTAAAAATTCTTACATAACTATGCCTACCACACCCACAAAGACATTGTGCAATGAAATCTTTCAAAATATTAAACCTTTCATTTTTGTTCGGTGTACCGTTAGGCCAATTTTTTGTACAAAACGAAATTATTTTTTTATTTCCTGTCTACTATCTGCAGACAACAATCCTGCCGATTTATAAGGTGGAAATGGCTCATACGAAACTATTTCCCAGACAATTTCCTCGTAAAGGACTCAAAGAAGTGGGATAAAAGCCAATTTAAGGGTAAGTAAGCGCCGACTATGGAACGACAATCACAGGGTATCGTTTAGAGCGTCATCGAGGGAATGAGAGGAAGCCAAATTTGTGGCTTTAGATCCCAAAAATTAAATAAATTCGTCAAATTATGGGCAAATTTTTGAAAACGTTAGGTATGCCCTAATTATCAAACTTAGACGCAATAATATGTACCATTGAAGGACATTTGATACTAAAAATGAATCAAAGTACCCGATTTCTAAAATACATAACGATATATTCACATATTGTGTATGAAAATTACCTTAAAGTAACCTTTACTTATATCGTTCTTAACCTTTAACTTTGGAGGTGAAAATGTAGGACGTACTTTTTGACGTGGTGGTAAATTTTACCCCTATACATATTCTTAAATATTTCTTTATATATTTTCTATTTTTTATTAATATTTTGCATTTTTGCATGATATTGTATCAGCAAATAATAAAATAATATCAAATAAAACCACACTCTTTGTTTATATAGAAAATTAGGCTCTACATTTCACAGACCTTTTTTTAATCCAACAAAAAAGACATATTTTATTTTTAGAAGAAATAAATAATAAAACAATACTTAAAAACGTGAAATTAAATTTTTTGACAGACTTGAATACATATTTAATAAAAATACAGAGATCATCCAAAACCACACGTTTTTTAAAAATCTGCAGGGTACCAAATAGTTGACTTATCACTCGTAGTGATCGTACACTGTACACATACATATGGGTATGCTGCAACCCATTTACATTCTTTTATTGGATTGGAAACAGGTATGTGTAGTTTTTTGTTATGTCTACTAAGCATATATAACATATTTTCGAGTCTCTGAGATATATTTTGGATGGGGCTATTGAGTCCTTGCCCAAGATCCTAGTAATAATTTAACGTAAGTAGCCTTTGGTTATGTTGAATTCGGGATCGATCATCACCGTCAACGTTGCTGAACTTATCGTCCTCTTCTAGCAATTGCCTTATTATAGGAACACTGGTTTGCTATGAAAATGGATTAATTGAAAATGCAGAACGTATAATTCATATGCCGAGTTTGACGTGTGGTCAAAACTTTTCCATGAAATTCATACGTCGTATTGGACGTGGGGTAATTTTTTTTACATAGGATACTTACGTTAGTTTGGAGGTGGTGGTAAAATATTTTCTATGCCACAGTGACAAGAACTTGGACGTGGGGTAATTTTTACACCACCGTAAGCATATCTCCTCACTTGCTAGTCATATGACAACCAAAACATTACTGTCTACTTACGTTAAGGAAATATGAAGATACAGAGAAAATTAGACTGATCGCTCAAATCATTTGAAAGTAATAAACAAAATATGATCGAAGGGGTAAAATTTACCCCCACCTCCACAGTTAAAGGTTAATTATGTGGCCAGGTCGATTTATGGCTATTTTAATAAATCGTGCTTTCTTTCGTATAAACGAGGGAGAATTAAAACATGTTTGGCTTCATTTGAAAGTGCTTACCGTGTACTTTATTTACAATTTTTGTTCCATATAAATATTCAAATATTTGGAACGTAGCAAGTCAAATACTTTTTAATACGATGTCGTTCTTAATTATATGGCCGCCACTGTAGGTCCACGCCATCATATAGCCCCCATAGAACGGTACCTTCCGAATTTCGGTATTTTGAAGGTTGTGGTCACATTAATCCACAGAAATGGCTGAAATTTGTGGTGGAGGGTATAAAAAGTTCGGCCCGACCGAACTTAACGCTTTTCTTACTTGTTTTAAAATAGATAAATTTCATGGAGGGCGGATCTGGTTATTTGACCCAAATACGTATTCAAAACACAGATTAGGACAGAGTCTACTGAACCGATTACTTTAAACCTTTGTTGGACACCAATATTGTTTGTCACATTCGTAACACAAGAGTCTGGTCAGACCCATATAATTATTTATATTTTAAGTAAACTTAATTAACATTTTCGTATAAAAAGTTTAAACGATCATTATCTTACATAGATCCTTATTTGTCAAAAAACATGTCGAAAAACACTAAATTTAATTAATTTTATCACGTTAGTAAAAACCGACATATGCCCATGAAGTAAAAATTCGTACTTTTCTTGTCTCTATGCTCGAAAATCCTATTTGTATATCATTTTGAGTCACTATATTTTATTTTGGGATATATTTCGGAACGAATAGTGTCTATTTTGTAACTTTACAGGTTATTGCAGTGTAATAACGATAATATCAATAGGTAAATTAAGGGATACACATATGCTAAGGATTTTCTTCTAATTCATACGGTGAATCGTATATTTGAACCAATCCACTTCACAAAAAGAGAACTTAACTTATGGAAATATCTTTACACATTATGTTATTTTAACGTTAGGCGGCTTATTTCTCCATATGTGTAATTTGACCTTCAAGAATAATGGTAACTCTTTTTTAAAAATCATAAAGAGCATTCTTGTAGAAAATTATATTCTATAACGTGTACATACTTTAGCCTGTTTTTGTCTTATCGTTTTTGAGAAAAACTAAAAAAAAAAAAAACAGAATAATACCCCGGTTACACTTAAAAGATTCGGGTTTCAAATGTCAATTCCATAGCACAAACGTCAAATAAATCCTCATGCAAAAAACTAATGTAACGGTACTATAAGGCCTCCAAAAATTACCTTTGATACCGAATAACTTTCCTTACACACATGGGATCGAAAAGAATTTTTAGGTCATTGCTTCTAATGACAAAATCAAGTTTTCCACCAAACGAATAATTCCTTGTGCTAATTTCCCCTTGTACGCATGTCTATTTTGACGGGATTATACATGTTTTATTTGCCTTGACACCGCTTTGTCTTGCATGATGGGAACGCAGTATTGCATTTTTCCAGACAGCCGATGCCTAATTCACCTGAATTCAATATTATACTGTGCAACATTTTTAAGGTGATCTTGTGCAAACAATTCGAACTGAGGATTTTTTGAAAGTACAGACCCAAACGACAAGAAACCCTAGTTGGGTTTTGTTGTGTCAAATCCAGCTCGGATTTTATGGCCCCATCTAAAGATGATTAAATATTGAGTTTTTAAAGAAATTCGGGGCTATGTCTCTGAAACTAATGCGAATCTTCTTCTGACCTCTGAAGCAAATTTTTAGATAAGGGCAAGAATCAAATATTTGGAGAAATAATGAACTCGAAAAACTACATTTATTGCCTCAAATTTCAAAATATATGCAATAATTCCAAAATTTTTATATATTTCGCACCGTATCCCCAAAACCGTTAAATTTTTCTGCATATTTTCTTTTGGAAAAATATTCCCTGGAATGTAATACACAACTCTTCAGAACAAGTCATTGTTGTAAAATGCCTCTATGCCGTTGTTTTCAGTACATTTTTCAACGACAATTTAATAAAAATGTCAATAATGTAGTGAAATCCGAAATCCGAGAATAAACCGTTGGTGTGAACTGTGTTTGAAATACGTGTTGTAAAAGATATGATGCAAAATACCGCTAAAACAACATGAAGTAAGCATTTTAGAGTTTCAGAATGTTCTAAAGAATTGTTGAGAACTTTATTTGGAAGATTTTTGCAAAAGGTTACTTGGTTCAACTCCCAATAGTTTAGCCGATACTGACCAGAATTTCAGCAATTATGTAAAATTTTCTATATTTTATAGGTTTTTCCAAAGGTAAGTTCTACTAGATTATGGCTACAATATTGCTAAAGACAGCAAGGTTAAATTCCCACTCGTTTCTGAGATAAAGGCCTTATAAATGCAAACAAGTGTAGATTTAGCCCGGTTTAGATGAGGCCATAAAATCCGAATTGGATCTGACAGGACAAACCCCTACTAAGGTTTTTGTAGTCTAAATATGTACTTTCAAAAAATGCATACTATAAGTTGTTTGCATTTTCAGTGTTGCATAGTGTTATCTACCCATTGTACTTTTACTAACCCTCTCAATAAAATATAGTGTTCTTGTGGTCTCGTTTTGCCTTTATCTGTGGTTTATTACTTGTCCCCACTTGACGGTAATAGCCATCAAATTATGATCATCAATTGGGGTAATAATGCAACATTTTCAGTTGTTGTAAATCACTTTCATTCAAAGCAATCACATTTTACGATAGATCGTAAAATGTTTGTGTGTATTCCTGCACTGGAATTTGTATAGTATAATGCACGAGAGTCCTTTCACTAAATTATATAATAATTCAGAAAACATTAGAATAAATCATTGTTTCGGCGCTCTTGTAAAAAGAATGAGTGAAAATGCATAATTTATATGCATACCTTTCTGTATTTCGATTTTTCGCCGATTCACATATATCCTCTAGCAATGGTTACGATTTTAAATTCTCGCAATCAAAAATATTGAGACAAATAAATTTAGAAAGCGTGAAATGTCTTCCGGTTATAATACACACACACACACGATGCACATATAAACAAAACAATAACCTGAGGGCAATTCTAATGTACTGTGTAGTGTATATATTTTTCTTGTGTGCGAGTACACGACGTGTCTCTTTAAATATATGTTTTTTTTTCTTATTCTTCATCCCCTAATAATGAAGAAAACATAAAAACTCCATATACTCCAGTGAAAAACACCACCATCGTCAGAATGCTATTATAGGGGCTTCAATTGTAAAGCAACAAATCCATTGGGAGAACCAACCTTTTTTTGTACTTCCTTATAAAATGCCCCGCAACAAAACACATGTGAGGTGTTGAAATATTTTAACTCAATTTCATTTAGTTGGTTGTCATTTGTTTCCATTTATTTGATTGTGTCCATCATGTGGCATTGGGTATGTGCATTCTCTGCAACATCAAGAAGAATGGAAAACAATGACTTCACCCCAATCCAGTCATCCATACACCCATACACCCACCCACCGATCCATCCACCGTGGCAAACAAAGTTGGTAGACAACAGCATTCACCCCAAATTTTTTTGCTTTGTGCTCAGCTCAAGTCGTCAGTTATGTCAATAGCATTCATTGTGTGTGTGCGTGTTTAGTTAGCACGATACGCATTGAAACAACAGTTGCATTAGCAATATCCAAAATAACAAAAACAACAAGTAGTCTTGGTCGTAGATTAATTATTCCCATTTCTTAGACCCTCTCCTTCCCATTTTTTATGTTGTGTTGATTTAATGAATTTTCGATAAACTCTTATCCTTGGTAAATTACAATGTTTTGCTCATATACGTATTTTTATCCTAAGGGTGTCCAAGGCATGGACGAATAGTCTTGGCATGGACCATGTCTTGTGGGTTACAATGCATGAAATGTATATTATTTGTTTCTTGTTATTTCAAGAGGTTACTTGATTTATAAGTCAATGTAATATTGAAAGAATTTTTCCTGATCAAATAACAAAGTTAATTTTTGACATGTTTATAATCGTTTATGAGTCTTTAGTGAGTCATTTCTGAGTATTTTTATCAGACGAAAAAATTAAAAGAATTTTCTTTGTTTGTTTTATTTATTGTTGAAGATTCAATCTCATTTGATTGCTTGAGTTGGAGTATTGCCCCAATGGCTCAACTTCATTTATTACCCTCTATTACAGAGAGTAATGTTTTTCAAAACGAACTGACAGTGTTGCAAAATTTTACTGATCGCTACCAATATCATGATCTCATCCCGGCGAAGGGAATTATTAATTGGCTTCTCAGTGTTTGAAATGATGCCTTTTTAGCGAAAAACCGAACTCATTAAGTGTCTAGTATTCCCATATGAATGAGAATCACACTCACTTTTCGGCTTTTCCAAAGAAACACCAAAATCAAAATATTCTGCAACATGTCAGCACGTATCAACTAAGAATTCATCGAATTCTGTGAGTTGAAAAGAACATCAATACAGTTGCCTGTGAGGTTGTTGTTGGAATTTTGTATTTAACAAAGTTCAACTGCGCGTGCCTCCGCTGTTTTTTGTTTGTTTTGTTTATTGTTGAAGATTCGATCCCATTTGATTGCTTGAGTTGGAGTATTACCCCAATGGCTCAACTTCATTTATTACCCTCTATTACAGAGAGTAATGTTTTTCAAAACGAACTGACAGTATTGCAAAATTTTACTGATCGCTACCAATATCATGATTTCATCCCGGCGAAGGGAATTATCAATTGGCTTCTCAAAAGGCATCATTTCAAAAACTGAGAAGCCAATTGATAATTCCCTTCGCCGGGATGAAATAATGATATTGGTAGCGATCAGTAAAATTTTGCAACACTGTCAGTTCGTTTAATAAAAGAAAACTTCTAGAGTTTTCTGAAAAAATGGTTATGTATTTTTTTTATCAAAATATATTAAAATCCACAAAACTCTAAATTAAAAAAAATGCAAAGATAAAAAAGTAAGCAAATCCTAGTCAGGACTGGCTGGCCGTCTATGTGATATCTTACCTCAGCACCCCTGTCCAAGTCTTTCAATGATCAACATTTCTTTTAGGGAGATATTAATGTAATTCGCCATCCCGGCATGATCAGTAGCGGGATTCTCTAACACATTTTTTGAGTTACCGACAAAAATCGGTAAAATTAAAATGCTTATAAATTCAGTAATTAACGCTATTTTTCGGTAAGTTAGCGACCTAGCGAAAGTAGTCGCAAAGTTCTACCGATAGCAACAGTGTTGTCAACTTTTATTTGAATTTTTCATAATTTTGCGTTTTAATTTTACCGAGATTTGTCGGTAACTCAAAAATGGGTTAGAGAATTGCACTACAGATGGCTTAATTGTAAAGTTCAGTCAAAATAGACTTGTGTATGAGGGGAAATAGCAAATATTCAAATTCATTTTTTGGAAACGCTAAGACTTACCAAAGGCCTACTCAAGTAAAAGTTGCACATTTAAAATTTTTCTACAAGAATAGTCTTTACGATTTTTAGAAAGTAGTGACCGTTCTGGTGATATCGCGATCTAAGTGTCAAATTACACATGTGAAGAAATAAGCCGCCTAAGATGGTCATGAGGTGGACGCGTTAAAATATAACACCATATGTTATGTATTTCTATAAGCTTTCAAACGTTACTCACTTTGCAGTTATTGGTTCAATAGAACCGTAACCCGGTTTTAAATCTGGTTTTTCGGGTCAAATAACAGGCGAAACGGGTTCAAAAATTATACATTTCCCTAATCAGCACAACAAACACTACCTTTTGAAAAAAATTCAAAAAATCGAAGAGTTTTCGTTGTATTCGTTCCCGCTGGGCTTTCGATTACACATTTGGCTTAAATATTATTCGGATAATTTGCTTTATTTTCCACTATGCGCAGCAAAAGAAACATATTTCGTGTCGTTAAGTACTGCTTCCTTTGCGGCGGGGCATTTTTATTTCTCTACTTAAGTAATTTGTTGTCGTCGATGGTAATGCTGTTGTGCCGGTGTTGCCGGTGCCATCACAAACTTCTTCATAGATTACATTACCCAAAGTGAGTTGTGAGTTTTCCGTGTCTTGTTGTCGCCATTGTTGTTATTATTTTGTCTGTTCTTTTTTTCTCAACTTTGAAAACTAACAACAAGCTGGCGTATTTGCATAGTAGCGTAAATTATAAGGAGTCAATGAAATTGTTGGCTCCAACATCAACGTTACGTATATTTATTATTAGTAAAATGTATGCTGGTGAATATGCGATGTCATCAACAGTCTGCGATAAAAGTTTATGAATAAATAAAATTATAAATTATTATATAATGGCTGGACCGATTTGAATAATTCTTTTTTGAAATGTTCGTCATAACCCAACTCATAACCCAACTTTTTTAATTTTCAATATTAATCTTTTCTACAAAAACTACTGAACTGATTTTCCTGAAATTGTCATGGAATGTATAGGGATGGCCCCCGGGGAAAATAGACTACATATTTTGTATTTGAATTTCGGAAGAGACGGGGTAATTTCCCTATACCCTATTTCCTTAAAAATTCTATATCTATATATGTAAAAAAATCAAATGGCGTTCGTTGGCATCAGTTGAGAACGGCTGGGCCGATTTGGATAATTATTTTTTTGATATGTTCGTCATAACCCAATTTAGGTACAGGGATGGCCCCCGGTGAAAATAGACTACAAATTTAGTTTAGGAGAGGGCGGGGTACTTCCCCTATACCCTATTGTTATAGCCTACACCACACATAATACCCCTTACCATGTGTTAGTGCATTTGTATGTAACATGCATAATGAAAAGAGATAGACCCATAGTTCCTTCTAGGGATATGTATAGAATCACTTTCTGAGCCGATTTATGCTGGTCCGTCTGTCCGTCCGCCCGTTCGCAACGTACAGGTCGCATTTATTGTCCGATTCAGCTGAAAACTGGGGAATATATTTTTTAGCAATAGGAAGAACGCTATTGCTTTTGGTGAAAATCGGTCCAGATTTGGATATAGCCCCCATATATATATTCGGCCGATTTCACGTATTTGCTGCACCAAACACGCTATATACATCCGATTTCGACGAAAATTGGAATTGGTGACTGAATTTAGCCTAGAAATAGGTGTGCCAAATTTGATCGAAATCGGTTCAGATTTAGATATAGCTCCCATATATATTTTCAGACGATTTCACGTATTTAATGCACCAAACACCTCATATCTGTCCAATTTTGATGAATTTTTGAATGTGTGATGGAGTTTGGTGTAGATATAAGTGTGCCATTTTATATTGAAATCGGTTTAGATTTAGATATAGCTCCCATATACATATATCGTACATATTCACAGTGGTGTAGGGTATCAAATAGTCGGCCCTGCCCGACTTTGATCCTTTCCTTACTGGTTTAAAAATGCTATATTTAAAATAATTACGAATGTATCGGTTTGGAAATTCATTTGCGAGACAGTTGCGGTTGTGTCTCAGACCTTACTTAATTTTTAGGACCCAAAGGCTTGACTGCGCCCACTTTTTAAAATATGTTACATCTAAAAAACTACTAAACCGATTTTCCTGAAATTTTCAGGGAATGGACAGGGATGGCTTCCGGTGGAAATAGTTGGCATATTTTCTTGAATTTCGTATAAAAATCAAATGCCGTCATAACACAACTTAGGTTTTTATGGAAAGAAAATATTACCGCGCCCAATTTTTTTCAATTTTCATTTCAATTTAAATTTTAAATTTAAATTTAAATTTAAATTTCAATTTAAATTTTAAATTTAAACTGTACATTTTCTATTTAAGAATTTTCTGCAAAAACTACTGAACTGATTTTCCTAATATTGTCAGGGAATGTACAGTGATGGCCCCCGAAAACAGGCTACATATTTTATTAAATTACAGAGGGGGCGGGGTACCACCCCTATTGGATATTAAAAAAACCGATAAACAAAAACAAAAACATTGTTCCACAACATCCCATACGGGACAAGGGAGACTTCTCTCATATCAATGAGTGCACCCCGATTCATATTTAGCTCAATGATATGGGACCTACTGTTTATCGCCGAGTCCGAACGGCGTGTCTTAAGACACCACTTATGGAGAAGTTTTTCAAGGCTGAAATACTCAGGAAATGTCGCCAACATTACTGAGGGGTATTTTGCCACCGTTGAAAAATGTTTGATGTTGCATGGCCGGGGAATCGAACCCCCGACCTTCTGCGTGCAAGGCGGGCGTGCATACCATTGCACCACGGTGGCACCCAAAACCGATACATTTGCAAAAATTACACATGTATTGATTTAAAAAATTACGTATTAATCTACAATGTGGTACTTCTTTGGGGCCTAAAGGCCCGACCACGCCTGTTTTTTTAAATGTTATATCTCCAATACTACTGAACGGATTTCCATCAAATTTTCAGCAAAAGCTCAATGTTTGCCGTTGTTATGTATATTTTATGAATTTCAGAGGAGGTGGGGTACCTACATGTAAAAGCCAAACTTATGATTATATCGGTTTCAGCATACATTTTGGGAGGCAATTGTGTGTACCCTAGGTACATCTTTGGAGCCCACTCTTTTCAATACATTATTTTTCCAAAACTACTGAACCTAATTTTATGCAATTTTCAGAAAATGTTCAAAATGCTATATACTTGTACGAAATTCGGAAGCCTATTGTTTTATAATAGCTATATTTGCTAAACTTATGAGTGCATCGGCTTGCACATTAATTTTCGAGGCAACGTAAAAACGATATATTTACAAATTTCCTTAAATGGTGAGGTTCAACGGTTCATCAGCCATGAAAAACTAAAACATATACATAACTCTCAATAAGCGGGAGAATTCGCCTTAACGGGGGACATGGACGAGAATAAATACTAAACAGCATCAATAGGCGATAAAATCCGACAGACCGTAAGAGAAAATAAAGGTTACAGACAAAATCTGTTGGTAAATTTAAAATCCTCCTCGGCTTGACAATGGACCGAAGAAGTGAGGTAGAAAATACCTATTTTTTTGAATTGTCAATCATAAAGTCCATAAAAATTGTCATTAAAACTCATTACGACGGGCCAGCAACTCGGACCGTGGTAGCATAGTGCGAATACACAGAAAAAAAATTATCGATGTTCCGGCGATAAAAAAATTGTGATATTGACGAAATTCGATAAAATTATTTGATCACAAAGTAAAAATACAACTTATAAAATATTTCACATATTGACTAAAATATTTATCGATTTTTTATATTGAACTGATAAAATATTTCACATATTGACAAAAATATGCATCAATATATTCCAAATTTTGTATCAGCATTCAGTGTTTTTTTTTTTGCAATTTTTGCAAATATTAAAAATACCACCGCATAGCCGCGTAGACCACGAAAAACTACTATGAAGTACGGTGTCATTTTTTCTCTATCGCGAAAAAAGTTTCCGCACCAAATGCATTGAAGTTCAGTAATGCATTATTTAATTTTATTTGTTAAAACGACATATACGCTTTCCGTAATAACTTATTAATAGTTTTAATCTAATTTAAAATCAATATCGAACCATTCTGGACCCATTTGGCTTTTGGGTTTGTATTTAACAAAAAACAACAAAATAATTGTAAATATGAAAATGTATAAAAATGTATAAAAATGTATTCAACAATTTTGTTCATCAAGAAAACATTTTGTTTTTATCAAGCACAATGTGGAATATTTTGATAAATATTTTTGTCAATATGGGAAACATTTTATCAGTTGTGTTTTTACTTTGTGATCAAATAATTTTATCGAATTTTGTCAATATGACAATTTTTTTATCACCGGAAAATCGATAAATTTTTAATTGAATCTTTGATTTTTTTATCAAAGGAAGGACGCGAATAAAAAAATCAATAACATCTTAGTTTTATTTGCTTAAAATATTAGAGGTCTGAAAGCTTAATTAAGAAACAACAAAACTTTTTTGTTGATTTCTGTTAAATTTCAAATTAATGAGCCTGTAACTCATTCTCAAGATATCGACATAAAACATTGCCACAATATAAAGTAGAATATGCAGAAAGAAAAACAACTGTTAAATCGAAAAAAGAATTTTCCGAGTTGAGAGCGATATATGAATTATTTATATTTTTTACACATTATGGATGTAATTTTTGATTATTTAACCCACATAAAGCCCATGGTGGTTTAAACACCACAAAAAATGGTTGCAAAAATTAACGTAAAACTCGGACATTTTCGCAAATATTTGTGTTTTTTTGCATTTTGTTATAGTATAACCTGTTATCTGTCATTCCACACTGGTAAAGCATCATTTGACCTACGCATTTCCACACAATTGACCTAAAACGTAAGCAATTCAAAAAATCGACGTTTTTTAATTTTCGACCTTTGATAAAAAGTTAAATATGCGATAAAATTTAATCATAAATTTTTGTACGTATACTTATGTTTCTAAGTGTTTCTATTGGCTTGATTTGCGTTTTGTTTCCCTGTCAGCACTGCTTGGTGTCTGTGATAAGAGCTACTCGTTGAGTTATGTTTTTCTTTCTTTCTTATTTTTCTAGTGCTTCCAGCCTTTCCGATGGAGTAGCTTATGACGGTGTCATACTTGAGGCTGTTTAGACAGTGTTTATATGTTTATGTGACACATCTTTTTGCATGCTTTGGCATGCGTGTTTCAAAAATTATATGCCTGTGTATAATAGTATCCATCCATGTATATGTAAGAAGCTTGTGCTTCTGGTCTTTGTGATTATAGCTTGAAGCCTTTGAAAAAACATAGAGGGAAGATTGTCTACCTCATGGTAGGAGACAGTTTAAATTTATATGAATAATTTACATTTATGAAATATTTAAACTTTGTATTTGATGTGGAAAATTTTCAACAATTGGACACGTTCAATCCTTAATGACATATTAACTTTAAATTATTTCCAATGTGGTGAAATAATACATTTAATGTTTAATCTCAAAAGATACATAATTGAATTTTAAAACAGATGTTGAAAGAATATTTTCTTCGTTTTATACATGTCGTAAAATAGGGTAAGTGCTCCTAAGTCCGGCATGTACCCAGTAATTGGCATATTTTGTATTTGAACACAAATAACTAAAAATTACTATGTATAACAAAATATTAAAATAATTTTAAAAATGCTTAATTAATTAAATTTATTGAGCTTATACCATTTATTATATCGGAATTTAACTTTTTGTTTGTGAGTGTTGTTGGCCACAACCGAAAATGCATGTATCTTAAGAAAAAAATGTGGAGACGTCAACATAATAATGGCTGTAATTATATTAAAATTAACAAATGTTCAATAACATTTTTGTAGTAATGGTAGAACATATTCAAAAGAAGGGGACAACATTGACATATTCTAATATAACATGTCTAAATGAATATTTTTGGTTGAGTGATTTATAGATATGTATACTTTTTACATTAATATTCTAGGGATGTTAAAAACCATACTCGAGTGCATTTACTTTTTTACTTACTTAGCTGGCCCATTACAGAACATTTGTTCCATAGACCGAACTAAGAAAAGATTTCCAATTCTCTGTTTAGTGCTTCGCTTTTTGGAATACCGCGCCTTGTCATCTCTTCATCCATTTGTCTGCGTCATCTATTCTTTGGCCTGCCAATTCTGCGTGCACCGCCATGTGGCATGTATTCATACGCCTTTTAAGCGGGTTCATCATCGCTAATTCTTATTATATGGCCAAGCCAACGCATTCGATGCATCTCGATACGTTTAACTATATTGATGTCGTTGTATAGCAGACACACCTCGTGGTTCATGCGACGTCGATATTCACCGTCAACGCAGATTGGTCCGTAGATCTTTCGAAGAATTTTTCTCTCAAATACGCCAAGCACTGCCTTATCTGCTTGCGCAAGTACCAAGGCTTCGGAGCCATACGTCAGCACGGCTAGTATCAGTGTTTTGTAGAGCGTTATTTTTGTTTGACGAGTTATGGCTTTGTTTTTAAAGTGCTTATTTAAGCCAAAGTAGCATCTGTTGGCCAATATAATTCTTCTTTTTATTTCACAACTGATGTCGTTTGTTGTGTTTACAGAAGTGTCGAGGTAGACGAAGTCTTTCACTACCTCAAAATTATATGAACACAGTTTGTCCGAGCTCAATGGACGCATTGTGCCTCGACACCATTAACTTCGTCTTCTCACCGTTTACCGCCAGACCCACTTTAGCAGATTCTCCTTCGACCTTCATAAAGGTATCAGTTACTTCTTTTACTGATCGTCCCATGATGTCTATATCATCAGCATAAGCAAGTAACATGTGGCTATTGGTGTAGATTGTGCCGCTTCTTTTGACGTTTGCCTCTCGTATAACCTTTTCCAGCAGGATGTTGAAGAGATCACACGAAAGGCTGTCCCCTTGTCTGAAACCTTTTTTTGGCACAAAACTCTTCGGAGACCCAGTGAAAAGTTTGCCTCCAAAGAGGCAGTTAAATGATATGTACAAGTGATTTGGAAGTGCATCAAATTATGCATTTTCACTCATGATTTTTACAAGGGAGTGACCCCGGAAAGAGGCACTCCATTGCACCGCATTTTAACTGACCCTTTGGCATTGCATTTTAACTGAACCTTTGGCACCGCATTTTAACTGAACCTTTGGCACTGCATTTTAACTGACCCTTTGGCATTGCATTTTAACTGACCCTTTGGGGTAGAATAGGAAGCAGTCCAGAGCACGTGTTTTGAATAACAAAATAAAATGCATTTATTATTTGTGTAAAACAAAAATATTAATAACTTTATTAAATTAACACAAATTATGAAAATTCTCTATTGAATTCAATCGCAAACATGTGTGCTTCCTTCGCCCTTCATTTAATCCAAGCTTAAGTACTTTTGCTTCATCTGCTAAATGGGTTTGATATTGTCTTCCCATCACCAGTTAAGATTTCGACATGTACTCCAACAGCACTCCATTGGGAAATTTTCTTCTTGTGAGTTACCGGAAAAATGTTCACAAATTAAATATTATTTAGTTTGTATTAACAAATGTTTGGAAATGCTAACACGATTATCTCTTTTGGAGATGTATTCCGCTGCCTGTAGAGATGTACAAACTGATTTATGTACATGTAGGGATCTCTAACAACTGCTAATAAAATGTAGTGAACGGAGTGCCTTTTTCACGAATCCGTTTGCACTGCATCCGGATGCTGTTAAATTGTGAGAAATTGGAGTGCCTTTTTCACGACTCCGTTGAACTGCCTCCGGATGTTGTTAAAATGTGACGAATGGATGTGATTCTTTGGATTGCATCCAAATGCGGTTAAAATGTGAGGAATGGAGTGCCTTTTTCACGACTCCGTTTGAAGTGCATAAAAACATGCCGTGAAAGAACTAGTCTACATTGCACTACTTCCAATTTATTTTGCTGGGGAGGTTCTTTCCTATTTTAACTGAGGACCTAGTGTCAGTTAAAGTCATTTTACAAAGGCAGACATGGCTTGGAATACCTTTGAACCCAGCGGGCTGTCGAAGGCTGCTTTATAACCGACAAAAAGGTGGTCTTGGGTCTTCTCCAATGGTGGACTTGCCAGGTCTAAAGAGGCATTGGTATAGTCCAATTAACTCGTTGACCATAGGCTTTAGTCGTTCGCACAATATCCCTGACACGATCTTGTAGGCAATAGGGAGTAGACTTATGCCCCTATAGTTAGAGCAAACAGTCTTATCTCCCTTCTTGTGGACGGGGCACAGGATACTCAGGTTCCAATCGTCGGATACTCGTTCTTCTTGCCAGATGGTGCTAACTAGCTGATGAATACACCTTATCAGCGTGTCGCCTCCGGTTTGGAAAAGCTCGACAAGCCATCGGCTCCTGTTGCCTTATTATTCTTCAGCCGTTTTATTGCTGCCTTTACCTCATCTTGGCTGGGCGGTATACATTCAATACCATCTTCTTGGATTGGGTCTGTGGTATCTTCGTCGTCTTCGCTGCTATTGGATACCAACAGTTTTGAAAAATGCTCTTTCCATATCCTGAGCACACTATCTGTATCAGTTACCAAATTACCTTGCCGGTCTCTACAGGAGGAGGTGCCTGTACCAAAGCCATCAGTTTGATGCTTCACTCTTTGGTAGAATTATCGGACTTCATTCCCGCTTTTCCATCTCTCTCTTTTTCCTGCGGAAAAGACGTTTCTCCTCTCTCATTTCCTCCCGATATCTCTCTCGTGCGCTACGCGTTGCTACGGATTGTAAAGTAGCCCTTTATGCCGCATTTTTCTCTTCGGTAGCAGCACGACACTCCTGATCATACCATGGATTCCTTGGTGTTGGTCTCTGGTATCCAAGTATGGATTTTGCGGCTGTTTGCATGGAGTGGGCAATACTTTGCAATTGCGCTGATATGTTATCGGGTTGAGGAGTGCTTTGATTAAGCAATTGGGCTAGTTGGGTGGAATATGCTGTGGCTATCTGTTGTGATTGCAGCTTACCGATGTATAATTTCGTGCTGTGTCTGTTCGTTCTTTGTTTGCTATGTTTAACCGGGTGCGTACCTTTGCTACAACAAAGTAGTGGTCCGGGTCTATGTTTGCTCCTCGGAACGAACGCACATACATCACGCTAGATGAATGTCTTCCATCTATCACAAAGTGATCAATTTGATTTCTTGTTTTCTGATCTGTAGAACGGTTAGGACCGTTCCTTGGTATCTTTCATCCCCTACGTCACCCATTTACTTTCAGTAAAACAAAATTAAAAGATAATTACACAATTATTCGGATTCGGATTCGATGATAAAAAAAATCGATTTAAAGGAAAATTTTGTTCGCGTTAGCCGAGATTTGTTCCTGTCCATATGAGAAAGTCTTAAATCCCCGGCCGAGGGCCGGCTATATACGAAAAAAAATCGATTTAAAATAAACATATCGTCAAAACCAAGGGATTTTTCGAACTTTCGGAGCCTATATATCGGGAAGCATGGACTTCCTGTCCATGAAATATATATTGGCGTGATCAGCACTGCAAGTCCTACATGCGGTAAATAAAACTTGCACCGTTTATCGACCATAAGGCTGTATACTGCAGCGTAAAGTTAAAATAAAAAATGTAAACTTATAATAATAAAGTATCTTGTTATTAAGGAAGGGATGTTTAAACTACTCCAAAACAATAATTACTACGTATTAAAAAGGATGTAATAATTAGAAATAAAAAAAAACTATATAAATAGTAAACATTTTGATTAATTGAATTTTGACACTTCTGGAATGGAAGGAATGTCAAACTACTCCAATTAGTTATACATAAAAATATACTTCAGAATTATTTATTTTATTATGCTGTTTCAGTAGACTATTTAAATTACTTTTCGTCGATATTAGCTTTACAAAACAATCGCAAATATACTTTACTGGTACAACAACAACATAAACATTAGATTGTGTAATGTTTAACTTTTAACTACATCGACTGTTTGTTTTGCTTACCAAAATATCAACTTTTAAGTATGTTTATCTTGGCAGATTCGCAAATGCACTTGTGTCGGAGGGGCGTTTTGTGCCGTTATTTTGGTACATATCTGTTTCTCCCTCAACCAAATCTCTCGTTGGATGGATGACTGATTGTCTGTACTGCTGTCAGTTTATTATGTGAACATTGCAGTTTGTCAACATTTATATGTGATTTGGGTGTTGATGGTAAAAAAGGAAATAAATTTCGCAAAATATGTTAAGCCATAAAAATTTGTATATGTTTTCTTGTAAATACTACAGGGTTTTTCGATGAAAAGTGATATGATTTGTAGAAAATTATTGGAACTTTTCGTTTCCTTCTTGCACACAGAAAGAAAGAAATAACTATTGATCGGAAATAGGATTGTTGCAACAATATTTAAAGCTTTGGTCCAATCATGTCATATGTCCCCTTAGGAATATGTATGATCACTTCAACAAAACAAGGTGTTGATCAATCATGTTTCAGGTCTTTTTAACAATATGTGTGGTCAAGTCGAAAAAGCATGTAGTTAGGAGACTGGTTTTAAATATCGTTAGTGATTTTCATCATATTTCTCAATTTTTATAATTATTTCTGTTTTTATTGTTGGAGGACAATGGTATTTTCAGATTCACTATTGCAATGATTGAACAAAACAAATAAAACTAGTGATAAATGCGCTATAACTTTTGTCACTAGTTTTATTACTCATTAGTAGACAGCGGAATCCTATGCAAATGCATATATGGTTAGGATAGTCGTAGAGAAAATCTGATTAGACAGAAACTCGTTTTATTACAAAATAAATCGAATTAAGCCCAGAATTTTTTGCATATCGTGCATATTTCGACATATTTTTACATATTTGCATAAAATGAGCATATACAAAAATACATGCAAGGATTCGTGGTCTGAATATCCGACCGAAATGGCTGAAATTGGGTATTACGTCTTCGTTGGGGGTATGAAACTTTACCCCCAGAAATTTGTCGGCATACACTGAAAGAAAAACGTTTCATCGATTTTGAACCAACGTAGAGTTTCATTGAATACATGAAAAGTTTCATAAAATAACAATAATGAGTTTCTTCACAATTCCAATGAAATTTCCTTAATTACGCAATTATACTTCTTTATTAATTCAATAAAGTAGTTAGAAGTTACAATTCTATTATTGCTTTAAAATGTTCACATTAATAAGTATTACCAAACAATAATGAAAGTTATTTATTAAACTCAATGAAACTTCTTCATTAATACAATAAAGTATTACGTTGGTTCAAAATCAACGACAAATTTCATTGATACAACGTAATTTTCTTTGAGTGTAGGTCCACGTCTTCATATAGCCCCCATAGAACGGTACCTTCGGATTTCCGATCTTTTGAAGGTTGTGGTCTCAACATCACACTGAAATGGCTGAAATTTTTTATTAAGTCTTCGTTGGGGGTATAAAACTTTCCACCTGAAATTCGTCGGTATAGGTCCACGTCTTCGTATAGTCCTTATAGAACGGTACCTCCCGATTTTCGGTATTTTGAAGGTTGTGGCCTCAATATACCACCGAAATGACTGAAATTTTGCATTTAGTCATCGTTTGGGGTATAAAACTGTCTACCTGAAATACTTCGGTATAGGCTTACGTCTTTATATAGTCCCCCTAGAACGGCACCTCCGGATTTCTGGTATTTTGAAGGTTGTGGCCTCAATATCCCTCCGAAATGACTGAAATTTGGTACTTGGTCTTCGTTGGGGATATAAAACTTTCCACCTGAAATTTGTCTGTAAAGGTCCACGTCTTCATATAGCCCCCATAGAACGGTACCTCCCGATTTTCATTATTTTGAACGTTATGGCCTCAACATCACACTGAAATAACTGAAATTTGGTATTAAGTCTTCGTTGGGTGTATGAAACATTACACCTGAGATTTGTCCGCGTCAGTCCACGTCTTCATATAGTCCCCATAGAACGGTACCTTCCGATTTTTATTATTTTGAACGTTGTGGCCTCAACATCACACTGAAAGGGCTGAAATTTTGTATTAAGTCTTCGTTGGGGGTATAAAACTTTCCACCTGAAATTTGTCAGGATAAGTCTTCATATAGTCCCCATAGAACGAATTTTGAATAGAGCTGCTACCTTTGGTTTATAACGAGCTTAAAGAAACTCAATTTTGTTTTTTTTTTAACTCAAATATAGTTTCAGTATAGGAATTCTGTAACTTTTATCGATTGAAAAGTTGTTAAAATTTCTTTTGTTTTTGTAACAACCATGGTACAAATACACAGGTAGCCGCATCGGCAATTGTTGGTAACATAAGATGTCAAAATTTGACATAAATTCAATGCAATTGACACATTATGTTACCATCAGCTGGCTTTATAATACTACCTGTATTATTGTACCATGGTAACAACTACAAAACAAACAAATGAAATTGTTGTAAAATAAACAATGAGTAAAGTTGTTAAAAAGTTACAGAATAGGCCTACAGATGTGCTTTACTTCCAATTACTCGATTTTTATTTGTCACTTTTAACATCATCACTCTTTCAACATTTGTCGTATGGTTTCCCCAAACATTGTGTAAAATGCCTTCCATCATTGTCACTTACGTTTGTATATATTTTTGGAATTGTTCATTACAGCATTTTATACTTAAGCGTAATTAGATACTTGATGCGTAGATTTACACATCAATGCACGAATATTTAAATACTGTGTGCATTTCTTGGAGATTTTAAGTAGACAATAATGTTAATGTATTGATGGCAACGACGAGTACATAGATACAAATTTGGTCATATCGTCTTGGGATTTGTTTAGTTTATTTTCGGTAATTACGGTGTTTTTAATTCGATAATTAGCATACACATTATATACATTTCATACTACATACATATATTTCAACCTAAGAAATAATGGAAATTCTGATAAGTTTATAAGATCTGATTTTTCAGCATATTTGCAATTCTAAAATAGCATATTCACTCATGGTCTACTCTGTAGTTTACGTTAATGGCACTTATTTTCCCAAGTTCTTATTCTTAGACATCTTCATCTTAATGGCGAGTATGACAAGTCGATATGAACATAAACATATTAATTGCCGTGCTTGCTACTATACATACACGAGGTAGATGCTAGATGATGCATAAAAATGTGAAATTATAAATCGAAGGGGGAGGCCATTTCTGACATTTATTTTCGTAGGGGGAGAAGTGTTGTGGAAAATTATCAAGTAAAAAAAACACCCATCGAATAGCAACAAATAAACGAAAACTTTGAACCGAACTCTTTTTGTGGATGACTAATTTTAGAGTAAATTCAAGACAAAAGACAACGGAGAGTAAAGGAACCGATATTGCCACCAGCGACTATGTGCCGCCAACAACACCACCGACGACTGCACACAAAACATTTGTTGAAAAAAAAAAAACTTTCAACTTTTGCTTTGCACAAACAAATACTTGAATGCATTTCGATAAACTCATGGTCAGCCCCAACAAAATCACATGGGTAACGAGGTATGAGTATTGTGTTGGGGTATAACAATTTTGGATTTTATTAATTTAATTTTGAATGATCTTTTTTTCCTTCAATTTAAAGAAAACCATAGAATCGTTAGAGCTGATATTAACATAAGTCTATATTGGATAATCGTTGTAGTGAAATATAAAAATTACAAATTTCAAAAAAAGTTATTATTTCTTTTATGATAAAAAATAAATCAATTTTCTTCGAATCAATGCAGTTTTGGGTTTTTGTGTAAACAATTCGATAATAAACTTGAACTTGTAAATGCAAATAATGCAGTAAATAAACAAAGACATTTTATTAATTAATCATCATTGTCAATATCCCAGCAAAAATGTTGGAACTGAAAACCAAGTAATGTAAACAAGCTACCATCTGCAAATTATGGCCCAATTGATGAAAAAAACTTTACCCGTTCATTGTTGTTGCTAAAAAACTATTTCTACAAAAAATTATGATGATCGGTTAAAGTTAACATGTGCCCCTGGCCGATGTTTATTTACCTAGTACATTGTATTGGGGCCAAAAGCGAATTTTCTCCTGAAAATCAAAAGTTGGCCGAATTTTCACATTTTTTTACAATTCGTTGTTTAGTCAAAACAAGGAATTGGTAAATTTTGTCCATCGATTGGAAAATAATTACGGCCTGTAGAGCGAATTCGTGAAAATTTGTCTCACCATAAAATTTCATATATAAGGTTTTTGGATCAAATGGTCACTCTAATACATATCAACAAATGTTTAACGAAATAAAAATAAATCCAACTTTGTAATGAAGTTAGTTCTTTTTACGATGTCATATTATTTTTGTATAATGTACCTTTTACTTAACAGTTTTTTGTCTCTACTGAAAAGAAGTAAAATTTGAGTTACTACCCTTTCGTTGAACATGTGCGTTATGTATTTACGAATATAGTACAAAATAAGTTATTATGAATTCAAACATCGAGGATATTTAACGAATTATTTGTGGTTTTTAGATGGAATGGTATAAACTAGGGTGATTTTACTGTATAATATTATCACACTTTTCTTAATTATTATCATCTCATAAACTAATTTATTTTTTGTTTCTTTTCAGGTAAATAATATTTCCTATTTGAACATATATTAATTCGTAAGTAAAAAACTACTACAATAGCAACTAGATTTGAGCAGGAAATGTTATTTAAAATAAATATTTGTAGCCAACAACTAAAAAGGAAATTAGTTGCAGACACTGTCACTTTATAAATGTTTCCATACGCAGGGCACACAAGATTTGTCATTTGTCTGCATATGCAGTCCTTTTTCTCTTGTACACCCTTTAAATAAATTCTCTAAGAATGACGATCAACATTTATTTAAAATTCATTGGAAAATTTATTTTTGAAATACGTTGCGGTTGTTGTCCGACAGAACAGTAATGCTGCGTACGGGTATTGCAAATAAAAAATAAAATAAATCTATAAATAACTTTTCAAAGTAGTCTCAATAAAAGTGCGGGAGCTCTTGATTGTATCCGCCTGTAAGAATGCAAAATATATTTATGTATGTATGCATGTGTACATTAATTGAGGATGTATTCACATGAAGCTAGGCTGCTGGTTGGCTATAAATAAAAATTGCAGTCATTTGTATTACAGAAATTGTGTGATAAAATGTGACATAAAAGAGTTTGGAGTCAGTTTGCACAGTGTGTATTTTTTACTAATTTGTTTATTTCGCATTTCAAAATTCATCCAATAGCAAAAGGGAACATATAATAACTGTCCATAACCTCCTAATAAATGTGGACTTAGTTTAACAAACAGTTAAGGTTGCAAATTATATATTCGGGCAATGGAACTCTAAATTTTCGGCGGTGAGTTAAATTGGGCTTCAAAATTGGATGTTAGTGCCCTGTAGGAAATGTCAATACTGAGTCTCTACTGACTTACTACTGACATTGTCACCAGCAAGCACTACTGACCAATTGTAGACAACTCTATGTATTTTCCTGTAGACATTTTATATGAACGCGTCATTCGATAGTCACTAGTGACATTGGAACTAGTATGTCAGTAGTTGCTGAGGGAAATGTGTTGACATTGCTGGTAGTATGTCAATATATTTTTTATCATGTACAATTTATATTTCGCGGAAAGCGTTCAGCTTGTCTGCATTGGAGATAGTGAATCAATAGAGACATTGGAGGTAGTAAGTCAATAGTTCATGAAGGGCCTTATGTGGTCTTTGGTACCAGAGTTCCCGTGGATTTCGGAAAACTAAACATACTATAAGACAATGAAATTAGTTCAAACACTAAACTTCGGTAAAAATTGTAAATGTTAAGAAAGAAGAAAGTAAAGAAAAAGGCAAAGGTAGTGACATGTCGAATCGTGAACCAAAGTTTCCTACAGGCAGGGTACCTAGATGCAGAGAAAGAATATGATCAGAACAAACATATTTTGTCAGCAATATTTTATATATGTAAACATTAGATATTGTTACCATAATAATATGGGTAAAGTCCATATGTTTTTTATGAGGGTTGGCGTTTTTTTATTTGGGATGACGACTTCTATTTGGTTTTCAAAATAGTCAGGCTTAATCACATAGTCGTTGTTTTAATATTTTATTAAAACAACTTTAATTTATTAGTGGGACAAATTGACCCAAGTGTCAATTGCCCGCTCAATCGATACGCGTGCAAAGAAACACTCTGTTCGAGAATTTCTTTGGCACTACCTAAACTCGAGCAACTTCACTTTTTTTATCTTAGAATATGTTTGCTGTGAAAATATTCCTTCTCTATATTAAACGTTACATTGTTATTGTTTTTACACCAATTGAGAATCTGAAAAGCAGCAATAGGTTTGGCTGATGTGGCTGAAATTTTCAGTGTAACACAAATAGGGAATCGGAGAATAGGGATTTCAATGAAAGTCAAACATTCCAGAATATAAACAGTTTTACTAAAGGATTCAATTACCGCTAACTATTTTTTTTGACGTTTTAAGAGGATTCTGATAGTTCAGACTTTCTAAACTGTATTTCACGGTGTGTAACTTTGAATAATATATTATTTTCTAAATTCATATGATTTTTTATATATATATATATTTTTTTTTTTTGAACCACTGTTTCCGTTATTCGACATCGCATGTAGCAGCAAAAGACTGCAACTATGATTTATTAGTTGTTGTGTATTTATAATGGTCCCAGTGACGACTACTGGTATTTCATTTCAAGGAAATGCTTTATTAACGCATAAACCACTCATGCATCCACATAAACTGTCATAATGGGGAAGATGAAACATTGGTGGTATGTATGAAATCGCACGAGTTCTTTAGTCTTAGCTGAGTGAATGAATATACACCTCTTTCAGATGTAATTCGACACATTTCAATTGCAATAGAATAATTCCATTTGGTATTTGTCAAATTCCACTTCCAAATCGAATTATTTCATTTGTAATTCATTTTTTCCCATTTCGTTCGAATTCGACGATAATTGGGGTTATTCTGAACGAAAATTCCCCGTGAATTTTTTTTTCACTTTCTCCCTTAAGTTGAAACGGCGGAATTTTTGTTCAGAATAACCCCCAATATGTAGGTCCAATATCAATGACCTACAAATAGAAAAAATGCCGTTACCGACAAAATTCGGTATAATCAGAGCAAAAATGTCAACTGTGGATTGTCAATTGAACGAACACCCTTTTAAATACATTTCCCTTGAATTATCTTTTTGGTTTATTAACCTTAAGAAATTGACTTAATCCGTTTAACAGTTTACAAGTCCGGTAATCTGCCTCACTCATGCACGCTCATTAGAGGTCAAGGCGTATACACTTCAGATACGTGATATCTGCGAAACACACAAAGAAAGAAAAATGTGTAAAACAATAAAATACGTGATTTACACGCAATCCAATTGATTCCCAATGAACGAATGACCAGTGTACATCCATCCAAAAAGCAATGAATGAAAATGGCACACAAGTATGCAGAAAAAAAGAACCAAACTAATTTTAATATAATCCACAGAGAAGATAACACTGGTCAAAGACACACCTGAATAATAAATAAAAACAAAAATAATAAACAAACACAATAAAAAAAATTCTATCTAGGAGGAATAAAATCAAAACAAGTTGAAGTGATTGTGTGATGCTGATTAGCGTTTAACTGTTTATTTTTTTACAACATTTCTTTATAAACTGAAAACAATTCCAAACTTTCAGTTTTTTGTGTGTGTTTTCATTCTCTTCACAAAAGAAACGATAACTTTTTAGAATAGATTTAATACTTATGTATGTATGGTATGCCAAAGCCAGTCATTGTTCTTAGATGCTCACATATCAGTTAGCTACTACAATGGTATAAAACAGCATCAACTTGAATGTTTGATCGCCGCTTGGTTGGATGGTTAGCTTACTGGTGTTTGTTTGCCTGTGTAACATCAGTCGAAGCCAGTTTCAGTTGTTTTGACTACTTCTTCCTGCTGTTATTGGCTTTTCTGGTGGAGCGTAGCATTGTTAACGTAATTATTAACAGGTTTAGTCAACTGTAAATTGCTCTAGTTTTGACATTTAATCGCCTTTGTTATTATTAAAGCTCTGTTTGTTGTTGTTGTTTTGTGCCATATTGCCGTTAGACATGATTTTTGGTGCGATTATGGTTATTGCCCTCATTAAGTGAACCGCAAAATTGTTATCGTTTTTCAAAAGATTTTCATTAGATTTGGATTTACTATAGCTGCATAAATGAGAGTTAGAAAACAACTCAAACAAAATAATGAAAATGTCAATATCTAAAAATATTACTATTTACCTCTTGAGAAACATTTGAGTTTCTCAAGATATTTATGAATTCCAGTGTAGTCTCGATAATCCGGACAAAGCAAAAGTCCATAATCCGAATATCAATATTTTTTACACTTAGAGCATTTGTTTAGTTCTATATATAACCATATACAGTGGTGTGAAAAATAATAAGGACAGTGACATTCACAACTTTTGGTCGCTCCTAAAATGTGTAAAATGGAAGAATTTGCTATGGAAATTTGTTTTTGAAAATGTACATGTATCCCTTTCCGACCGTATACGCACAATTGTGCGGGTAAGATTAAATCAGTATAATTTCATCAATATTTGACATTATGTGATGAGATCGGCATAAAAACATAGTGTATGCCCTTTTTTCATTAGTCTTTTAAAGATCCGTCATTAAATTTTGTCTTTTCATATTAATTTCGTTGTTCAAGTAGTGTACTTTTTGAAGTTGCAAAAATCAGTCGAAAGGGTAAGTTTGGATATTAATTACAAATTATTTAAATTGAGAAATCTTGTATCAAATAATTATCGTCAGTAAAAATAAATAGTAAATATCGTGTGTAAAGTGTTAACTTCTTTTTGTGATTTTTTATATTTTTACGTCAAAACTATTTTTTGTTCTTGTTCTCAAGAAGATTAACTGAAGACGGAATCTTAGATCAGCTTTTAGATTAGGGTTTGGAACACTTTAGCGGTGATGATAAGTGCGTAGATGCAACTTGGGATTTACCCATAGCTGCAAACGATTTATCGGACCAGGAAAGCGTCAATAAAGAAAAGTCGAATGTTCTACCAGAGACAATAGGAAATGTAAGTCAAGTTGACTTAGTCAACTGGCAATAGTCGTGATATTTCTGAGAAAAAGTCAATTTGAGACTCAGTTGGAAAATTTGTGCGGCTGAGGAGACAATCAAATGTAGTTTGGAAATAAATCTATTACTTGAGCGTGTGGGACCTACTTGTAGAGATATTCTACGAAAATGTAATGCTAATTACTTAATAGATGAGCAAATGATACCAGTTACTGGTCGGTGCCCCGTTAATAAAGCCTTCCATATAAGCCTAGAGGAGTAGAATTAAAAAACGAAGTTTTAACAACTTCTGAGGGGCTCGTCCTTGATTTTAAAATTTTACAGGGCTAAACTTCAACAGTTTCAAATATGAATTTAGTCTTAGGATCAGGCTTTGTTTTTCGTTGTTCATTTTTAAACACTTCCTGAAACTCCCTTATTTCACGACAATACCAGTACTACAAGATCAGTTGAATCGTGAAATCTTTTCTACTTGTACAATGAAGAAGAACATAATAAAAATGTACACGAATGAAAAGCACATGAAGAGGGGTGATGTGAAAAATTCTGTCATAGTGAATAAAATATTGTCGTTGTTCGGTGGAAGCTTTCAAGTCCGTAGTTCTTGCATATTCAGCGTAGGACGGTAAACACGTGAACCGCCGAAAGAAGAAGCGCTGGGAAAAAGAGAAAATGTATGTTGAAGTTCTACGGCACAGAATCGAGAAGGAATACAATAACTGTATGGGTGACATTGATATTTGCTATCAATTAATGGAATCATACAGGTCAGCTTTTAAAACCCAAAAATTTACTTTAAAAGTATTCATCAATTTCATTGTCCTTGCTTCTTACAGTGCATGATGGATGCAATATCGTGATAGTTGCAAAATGAACTCCCAACTTTAGAAAGATACCCATGACTTTAATAAGGTTTAGATTGGCGTTACTAAACAACTAACACCTATAGATAAATAAGAAATATTGAGTATAAATCTGAGGCTGAGGATGAAGAAGAATGTTGCCCAAACTAACGTTCATCCGAACAGCCACGTAAAAACAAATGACTTAACTACACGCAGAGAAAAAATATTTTTCGCTTTTGTTGGAACAAAAATATATGTTTTGGTTCCAAAAATGTATTTGTTTTGTTCAAACATTGTAATCCAAATCCAAAAATACCATCTTTTGTTCCAAACATAGAAAACAAAAACAACTTTCGAATTTCCGCAATATTGTTAAAATCGTTAACAATACCGATTGTAGGAACTATCACAATCTAATTTTGTTTACAAAAAGTATTGTCAATACAGAAAACCAGCCCAGAAATTTTTGATATGAGTGCATATACTTCTCATATACACTTTTCGCATAACTTGGATATAAATGTCGCGTATAATATTGCAATCATTGATGAACACAATACATGGTTTGCTGCATTGGCTGACAACAAAGACAAACAAAAAGCCACATGAACCCACCACAACATAAGGAATAATTAAACACCATAACAAACATGAAAAGGAAAGAAGAATGAAACAAAACAGAAACAAATAAAAACAAGAGTCTCACAAGTACATACACACAAAAACAAAGGTAAAGGCAGCATGTCATACAAACACACCACAACTCACAAAAATTGTTTTTTCAACACGGCATCGAATAGCGAGAGAAGAGAAACAAATTTTCGAAGAAAAGAGAGAAATATTGTTCAGTTGACACAAACTATTTTTGGATTTACAATACTACATGAGGAATCCAACAATATGTTAACAATACATATTTTGCTCTTGGAATATTGTTGGATCAAACATATTTTTTTCTCTGCGTGTATCCGTCAAACTCTGACCCCTTGAACATGATTTGCCGTCAGCAAGATGCTGCCGACGTGTAGGGTGGAAATCAAGAACGTGAACTTATTACTCATATAGTAAATTATATTTATGTTTAAGTAAAAAACAAATCTGTTTCTTTAAGTATTACAATGAAAAATACAAATAAATAATATTGTTTCAAAGAAATAGATTTTTTTATTTTAAAATTAAACCGGACTGCAACAATTGTGCGTATCCTGAAAAATAAGGATAAAGGGTCTTTGTGACGAAACTTAATAACTAAAAATGTTTTGTGTATACAGAAACGACAAAATTCAAAAAATCAGATAAATCGGTCACTAGGATAGGCTATAGGTCGGAAAGGGGTATTGCAATAAGAAATCCCGTTACGATTTTGGTTTCTTTCTGTTTAGTTTTTATACAAAACAAACATTTTTCGTAAAATCCGTGATTTCTGCTGTGAAAAATAATAAGGACAGTTTTTCGTTTTAGTAAAAATAAATTGATATTATTTTTTTGTGATTCTTTCCTGTAAATTAAAGTTTAAAATGAATTAATTTATATTCACTAAATGTTAAATCTACCGGTATTTTTTAGTTTTTCTTTGCAAATATGGGTAAAAATACGCATTGTTATCACGCTACTCGAGAAATCATTAAATGTTTACATAAAGAAGGAAATTCATACAGAAGAAGCTTAGAATCATTAAAAACAATGGTGGAGGATGCAGCTAAGTGAACTTCAAAGATAAAAGTCGCAGCAGAAATCCAAAAATTGCACCTGTAATAATAAATGCGTTATTCGATGATTAAAAAAGATCCTTTTACCACATCTTTACAAATAAAAAACTACTTAAATATTAATTTTGACACATCAACAACTCCTAAAACACTCTGTGGTGGCCACATTAGAGCTCACAGTGTCAGAAAAGTATCATTTTAATCGAAAAATTATACACTTCTCACGTAGTGGTGTAGGGTATAAAAATATTCAGCAAATAATACAGGTTGCTAGAAATCACATCGCTAGGTCTAAGAAAAATTGCGTACCATTCTTTGGTCAGATGAAACCAAATATATTTTTTTGTTCCGATAGAGGAGTTTATCAGGGTTGAAGACCTAAAAATCAATAATATAACCCAAAATATACTCTGAAGGCGGCTAAATATGGCAGAGGTAACAGCATGGTGTGGGGCTCATTTTTTTACTATGCTGTGGGGTCTCTATACAGTATTCAAAGTGTTTTTTAAATCACCAGAATACATTGAAATTTTAAAAAATATAATTCTTCCGTATGCTGAAAGGGGTGTGCCTGTCAAATGAGTCTTCAGCAAGGTTAATGACCCAAAAATTACGGCAAAATGAAAAAAGGTGTTCCAGGATAATTAATTTAAGTTGTTAGAATGGCCCATACAATCCCTTGATTTGAACCCGATTGAAAAATGTTGTGGAATGAAGTTAAAACATCAAGCAGGGGGATGTGTCCATCAAATTATGTCGACCTCTGGCAACTTAAACAGGTTGCGTAGGACGCGATACCAGTAGAGAAGTGCCAAAATTTGGTCGACTCGATGCCCATACGATGCGCTTCCGTTTTAGAAAACAAAGGATCGTCTACAAAGTATTAATGACACTGAAACACTTTATCTACCATTATTTAGTAAAAACCTGCATTAATTTCTTTCAAGTTTGGTCCTTATTAAAAGACGACATGAAGTGTCCTTATTATTTTTCACACACCAAACTACGACAATTCGCATAAAATAAAAAAGATAAATAAAATATGGTTACATGCAATCAAAATATTTTTATAATGCTTTTCTTAACATTTTAAGAAAACAATAAATTTTATAAACTAATGTAATTTTCACTTTTTTAGTCAGTTTTCAATGTAATTTTGGTTATGGATTGGAGTGTCCTTATTATTTTTCACACCACTGTATTAAGGCTAGCTTTAAAAAACATCATTTTTTGTAAAAATTTGGAAATGTTAAGTAATTTTACAATTTACCCAAACTTGTAGTGGATTCAGCAACTTAAGGAGAAAATATTCTGTAAAATGAAAATTGCTTTAATTTCTATAATGAAAGATTTTTTTGTTTTTCCGTTTTTTGATTTGAATTTATTGTTAATTTTATTTTGATTTTTTGTATCATATTAACAGATAAGTATGGGAAGAAATTTGAAAATTACATTAATTCCATTTCAAATCGAATTATGTACATTTTTTCTGCTAAAGATCAGTCTTCTTCTTTTGTTTTAAAAAATACTTTTGTATTGTGCCTTAAATAAATATTTATATTTTAATTCAACACACGTATTTTGTTTGTATTTGCCAATGATAACTGTTCTCCTTATTTGGTTAATTATTTTGTTTACCCAAAGCTTTCTGTTGTTTATTTTATGCGACCTTAATGTTGATTCATGACCTTGGTTTGTAGTTGATTTTTTCATTAAACAAAAAATTCAAAATTATGATAAGACTTTCACTTTCGAATAATTATTGCGCCATGCTCATCAGCCTCCAATTACAAATAATTCTATAATTACAGAAATCATCAAATGAAATTGGAAACTTGTTTCTTTGTTTGGCTTTTTGGTTTTTGTATGTGTGTGTGTCTGTTGTGTGTTTTATTTTCATTCATTGGACTTTTTTCTCTCATGGCCCAAACATAACATAATCATTTAATGGCTAATTAATACTTTTAAAATGTTTTTTTGCACATTTTGGGTGAAATTATATTTTCTGTACGTGTGAATAGTGAAAAAGAAAAACGGTCATTATGTGCCAAAATGAAGCATTAACAAATTACAAAAAAAAAAAACACAAATTGGTGGAATTTAATTTGAAAATGAAAATAATTTTACTGAAAGTGAAAGGTCTTGCAAACAATACCAAAAAATATCGTTTGACTTATAAATATACTTACCCCCTGTTTTTGTAAAAATTGTATTCTTCTCACACGAATTGTCAAATTTTGTAGATCGATTTACTCACTTTAGCGCAAATGTAGAGCGCTGATTTTTAAATGAGGAATTCTTAGCGATATATGGAATGGGTATACGAAAAATTAGGTATGTATGTCTTCAGGGGGCTGAGCTATGGATGCCTAAATTATTACGAATATAGATGAACGAACAAAAATAAGTTACAAAAACAGGGGGTTAAATTTATGTATACATACATCACATTGTTTATCACTAAACTACATTCATTGAATTTAAAACAAGAATATTCAAATTTGCAGTTATGAAATATTTTTGAAGACCTTTTCCATTAAAGTCAACCTAGTGTCAGTCTTCTAGATTCATTTCACGAGAAACTCTTTCTTGAATCATTCCATGAGAAACATATAGATAGCCGTCTTCAAAAATACTTCATATTTGCAAATTATGTTCGTATATGTAGAGATCATAAAAAATCGATATTTTAGGCGTTTAGTTGAAGAATAATTAAATTAGTCCAAAATGGGACATTCAATAAAGATATATTGAAAAACTTGTACTACCCAATTACGTCCTAATTAAAGTCAAAAATTGCTTGAAAAAATGCTTCATTCAACAGCAATCACTGATGATTCTTAAAATTTTATCTAAATCATAATCTACAGATAAATATTAATAAAAAAAATAAAATAGGCAACTATTCTATTTTACTGTGTCAGGCTACAAAAAAAAAAAAAAAACACAGACATAATCAACCGAACAGAAACAGCAGCAACCACAAATAAAAATATCAACAATTGTGGCATACAATTGCAAATGTAAGATCACATTAAATCTAAAACGGAAATGAATTTTACATCATACCCATTCTGAGCGAACATCATTTCTTTTTTCATATATCCAGATGAAAATTGTCGGCTGGCCGGGAAACATGACCTCTCAGAGTGATTTATATTCTTGTCTTGTGGATTTATTTCATCAATGTGAAAACGTATGTTTGGTTTTCCTTTCACAGAATACAAAAAACGATGAAAATAAAATCAAATTTCAAATCAAGTTTCAGCTGAGAAAAAAATATTTTTTTTTTCCATTTCCAGCAAGTCGACTAATTGTATCTTTTTAAAAAATTGGCATTGACCATCCATCAGATGTTTTGAAGTCGTAGGGTGTTTTGTTTTTGTGTATTGCTAACACTTTATTGTATCCCAGAGAATATTTTTGGAAAGATTTTATTATAAGTCTGAACATTAAGGGGTCGATCGTCGATAACAATTATCGTTGAGTGGCGTTGCCAGTTGTCAAAATTGATCCACGTATGGCAACTCTCAACTGAAGTTGCGAATCTCAGTTGACGAAGCGGCTGTTTTTCAGCAACCACAAATTTTCAGTTGCAGTGAACATTTTCGAAGAAACAGGAAGTAAAATAGAAGGAAAAATAAGCATTTTGTTAACAATTATTGATTCTTTGCATCATTAATTAATTTTGTGTATCAATATGGTAAAAATAACGACAAAGCAACAGTTCGAAATATTAATTGATAAGCTGAGTGAAAATCCAAACTTAGCCCGAAGAGTTCGGGTTTTTGGTGAAACCAAAGCCACAGCGGATGAAGCGTGGAGGTCCATTACGAACAGTTTAAACAGCCATGGACCTCCAACACGAACACCTGAAGAGTGGCAGAGAGTCTGGATTCACTTTAAAGCAAAGTTAAAAAAGAAAATGGCTCAAAATAAAAGAAACTTCAACGCCACTGGTGGTGGTCCATCACAAGAAGTGAATTTATAGCCTTTGGAGCAGACAGCAGCAAATCTTTTGCAAATTATTTTAAATAGTTTTTTTTTTGCGAATAGAGGTCACAAGTTTGAAAAAACACTGATCGATAACATGTTTATCGACCACCCAGTTGAGTTGACATTAATGCTACAACATTTCATCTCAGTCGCGCAGACAACTGACAACTCAACTCAAGTTAAGTGGTAATGCAAGATAGACCCATAAAAAACATTTAACATAACATTTAAAAAACATTTATGCAAAAATCGATTAATCCGAAACCTCGATTATCCGGGAAAGCAATATACGCGATTTTGGTTTATTGTACATCGATTAACTCTGAAAACTTATACTACAATGTGATACAAAAGTAAAAAAAAATCTAGGGATTCTGATGTAGTAATTCGGGTTTGTTAGAGTCCACGGAAGACGAAAATATGTCTGGTTTCTTTGAGTCACCTTATTTTTTATTTTATGACGGTAAATGTAAGGAAATGCGAGTTTTTTTACATTTTCAACTTTAAAGAGCACAACTTATTTTTTCACAATGGCTTGTTTGATAAATATCATTCTCCCTTTTTAAAGAAAAGAAAAAACAACATTTGCCGTTATAAAACCAAAAAAAGAATTGACCCAAAGAAACCAATGGTATATTTATCTTCACATTGTTTAAACTTCCTTAAAACAACTTGTAATATGACAAATTATAAGTAGCATAACTTTCAAACCAGTAAATTAATTTTTATTATTTGATCTATCTGTCATTTAAATGTAAACGCCAAATCTAAATTAATACAAATCGGCATCTTTTACTCGCGGCCATCCGAACGAAACCACAAATCAGATATATGTAAAATAATACAACTATAATTAAACCTTACTTGGTGTTTTATTCAGATATCCCCGCTGAGACAATAATTAGCCATTTCGTGGACGGCTTTTGTAGCAATTTTTGGAGATTGTGTGCCTACTATCTTACCAAGTTTTAAAGGTTTGCGCAGTTTCTTTCTTCACAAATATCTACATCCTCATATATTTTTTGAATAAAAAGACCGACCATACCGATAATCGAGGCCTGACTGTAGTTATAAAATATCTTTAATTTTAGATACTATGTATTCATTAAGCTATTGTAATTATTCGCCCGAGTAAATTCATATTAAGGGTATACAAATGTTTGGGAAGAAAACGAAAAATGCAAAACAAAGTCTCTTTAGTTTTAAACAACTACACAAATACCTACAATTTAAAATAAAACTATTTCTATTAATAGATCTGTAAGAAAACAATTAAACACAAATAAATATGTTGAAAAATGTCTTTTAATAACTATTTATGTAGGAGCTATTAAGATTGTTTGCAAAGAAGTTTTAGTAAAATTAATATGTGACATTGAAAAAATTCAGAATATTTAATTATTTAGCTCGCACTAGAATCGACCACGATCAATTAGTTGTACATCAACTTGATTCACATGAAGAGTATATTCAGAATAAAATTCAACTTGTTGTGCATTTTGTTTGATTTTTTTCTATTTGGTATGATTCATAAATAACTAAACTATAACAGGTCTGTGGTTGACTGACACTTTTAATAAGACTTCACAGACACAATTGTATATTTTTGTTTATTTATTGGTGGCGCTAGAAAAAATAACCACGTTTTTGCCTAATGATTTTTGATAAAAATGTATTTATGGAAAATATCGATCACGATTTGAAGATGTGCAAAATATTTTAACGGCTTTAAGCTTCTTTAAATATTCTAATTTAAGGCTAATGACATTTTAATAAATTTAGTCTTCTCTGAATATTTGACAGCTGTTATTTTCGTATTTATAAACAGACTTTTTCAAAATTATTGAGTAAAAATGGTTTAAAAACGTTAAATCATGCATTAGCTTTTTTAGACGAAAATAATGATTTATCCAACAAATTTGGAGAAGCAAAATATATATATACATATATTATCAGATTCGGTATTTAATATTGTTCGTAACACAAAATTTTTTGTTACAGTGGACGATATTATCTTTCGTAAATATTAATACGTGTCAATCATATTTTTTGTCCCTTTGAAAATATTTATTATGTTTTTAATAATATTTATGATTTTTATATTATTTCTAAATTTCGATTGTTGTTTTGTTTATATGGTCGTATTTTCAGATTCGCAATAAAATAAAATTTGTGATAAAAATTGTAAAAATAAGCAGTTAATTTTCATAATCTAAAACCCTTAAGAAAAGGTGTTGGATATTCTGGAAAACAAATTAACATACCTTTACAAAAATTACAAGTTTGGTGCTAAGTTTTACATATTAATTTTGTCCACATTCAGTTGTAAATCCACTTCACTAGACTACATGTTCCAACATAAGACGAAATAAAATATTGTTCAGAGTTATATATATTTTCTGAATTGATATTAATTCATATATTAACCCTCCGTTGGACACCGGAGACTGGCCAGGCCTTTTTAATTTTATTTTGCATTTTAAACTGGGTTACGATAAAGCTATGAACCTGAGATTCCAGGTAGCTTCATGACATACATATCACATTCGTAACAAATGAGTCTGGCCAGACCCTACCCATTTTTTTTTAATTTCCGAAATTTTTCTTAAAATTAATTAAATAATAATTTAATAATTAATAAATTAATTAATTAAATAATAAGTATAATCTAAATAATTTTCCTTAAAGAATTATATTTGGTCATGTACATATGCTGAATTTTTGTATTCTATGTAATGCTAAATTTGGTCTGAAAGACTTACTGGCATTTTAATGTATGAATAATAAAATGAAAAAAAATTGATTTTTACCTACATTATTTGACAAAAAGAATACCCTTTTATGAAAATTGTCGCATTTCACCCTACCATGTCTTCAAAATTGCACATAACAACGTCGCAGAAGCAGGATAAGGGTTTGAAATCAGTGAATGTAACACAACCTAAAATAATCCCCTGCACATAGGATTACACTTGTATCCTATACAATTATACACATAAGTGGACTAATAGAACCCATTACATAGCTTTTCTGCTCTTTTTGTGGGGTAGATTGGTCCAAATATAGGATTCTCCATATGAATTATAAGAAAATCCTTAGGATATGTGCCTTTATTTACCGCTTGATATCATCGTTATTGCACTGCAATAAGCTGTAAATTTATAAAATAGACACTCTTCATTCTGAATAATAGGCCAAAATAAAAATAGCGCATCAAAATGAAATATAAATAGCATTTTCGAGCATAGAGACAAGAAAACTACGAATTTTTTTACTTCGTAGGCATATGTCCTGTTTTACTAACTTGATAATATCATTTAAATTTAAAGTTTCTCTGCATGTTTTTTGACAAATAAGGATTATGTATTAAAAATTAGGGTCCTTTAAACATATTCTAGAGCTTTTTATATGAAAATGTTAATTAAGTTTACTAAAAAAATATAAATAATTATATGGGTCTGGCCAGACTCATGTGTTACGAATATGACAAACAATATTGGTGTCCAACGAAGGATTAATAACAAAACTATTCTAGGGATTCTGATGTCTATATAAATTCCAATTTGTACACGGAGAAAAAAGGCATCTCTAACATATGTCCCAAAGATATCTTGCAGCAAACATATATTTGTTTGCAACCAGTCCCAAACATATGTTTGGGTCCTGCAAACAAATATATGTTTGGGTGCAAACAAATATTTGTTTAAGTGCAAACAAATTTTTGTTTGGGTGCAAACAAATATTTGTTTAGATAAAATATAAATACAAAACCAAAATCCACAAAAAGCCCATTAACACGAGAGTAAGGCAATGTGTCTCCCCTGAGCGTAAGTTTAATCTCGCTCACAACCTGTGTAGACTAACTGGTGGTGACCAAGAGTAAATTTACGCTCACGGGAGACCCATTACCTTACTCTGACATACACACATCCATAACTGGTGGTTGTTTTTCTTTTATTGAAATGTATAGAAATACCAAACACAAAAGCAACAACAGACGCGTAGATACATACAAAATTCCAAATAAAAGAAATAGTGTCACACTTTTGGAAAGAAAAATAAATAAAAACTATTAATTATAAAATATAGAAACATCGTTGAACGCTTCAAACTTGAAATCATCAACGGGAAAACGGCATCTGAAATTAAATGATTATATAATGTAATAAATAATATGAAAAATTTATTAATGTTATTACCAAAAAGAAGAAAGAAAAGAATTTAATATACAAAAAACAGCCTTTCTTTAAGAAAACACAAACACTGATTTATTCAATCACTTTACCGTCTTTATTCAACGACTGCCTTGGGGAAATGAAGAAAAAAATGTCTTCCTCGCAAAAAAAAAAACAAAATTAATTTATACCATTTTTTCTTGTCCTCTTCGCTTGTGGATGAATAAATCGCAACAACAGGAAAGAACGGAACACAAGCAGCCGCGATATGCGATATGCATACACGCCACCAAAGCAAAAATAAAACTTGTTCACCCTTCCGTCGTCGCTTCTTCGTCTTCTATAGCTCTTTATTATACAGTGCTCTTACCTGTTGTTACGCTTACCCTGTTGCTACGCTCTTTGACAAAAATCCTCTATATATTCTAACAGAAAAAATATGTTGGTTCCCAAACAAATAAAATTGAGATATGTTACAAAATGTTGCAAACATATATTTGTTTGGATCCAAACATATTATGTTTGCAACCAGTCCCAAACATATTTCTAACATATATTTTTCTGCGTGTAGTATTGAATTTGAAAAAAAACAGGGCATTGCTACCGCACCAAAATAAAAATAAAATATTTTTCCTTTTCAATTTTAAAATAATTATCTACCAATAATAATACAAGGCAACAATTGTGTCATGGTTATTTAAAAGAGGCCAAAACTGTGCACTTTGCTTAAATGGCGCTTTTAAACTTATAATTAAAAAAATATTTTGAACAAATGTTTGCAGTGAAATTTCACACAAAAAAGAAAACACATCGCTCACCTCTCAAAACATTACACAAGTAATACGATACAGTCGAGTAATTAAGGCATCCAAAAGGTTTTTGACACATAAAAATAAATCCATGAGAAGAGATAGCCATAGAAACCCAACAAATGCCACCAAGTAAACGAATATTTGAAATTCAATAAACCCAGACTTCCATCACCCTGTTATTGGCCTGCGTACACAGACTGAACAAAGTGCAAAAGAGAGAGGGAGAGAAAACAAACGAATCCACAAAAGTAACTTAACTTCATGTCTGTGATTAACTAACCAACCAAGCGATACAAAAATTACACAAAACTCTAATGAAAATCCCATCATGAGGCAAGGAAAGAAGAAACAAGTAAGAAAAGCGTTAAGTTCGGTCGGGCCGAACTTTTTATACCCTCCACCACAAATTTCAGCCATTTCGGTGGATTAATGTGGCCACAACCTTCAAAATACCGAAATTCGGAAGGTACCGTTCTGTGGGGGCTATATGATGGCGTGGACCTATACCTACAAATTTCTGGGGGAAAGTTTTATACGCCTAAAGAAGACTAAATACCAAATTTCAAACATATCGGTGTGATAATGAGGCTAAAACGTTCAGAATATCGAAAATCGGGAGATATTGTATTATGGGGGCTATATCAACACGTGGACCTATATAAACATTTTATGGTAGAAATGTTTCTTAGCCTCTGGAAACACAAAATACAAAGTTACAACCGATTCTTTGGTCAAATGGGTCTAATACATTCAAAATATATTAAAATGACGCGTACTTTATAAGGGGTCTTATGTGGGGACTATACCAAAACGTGGACCTATATAACCCAACTTTGGTAGGAATGTTTTCTGGCCTCTGAAGACACAAAATACCAAATTACAACCAATTCTGTGGTAAAATGGGCCAAATATCTTTAAAATTCCTTTAAACGACGACGCGTCACGCGTCATTTTGTATGGGGGCTATACGAAAGCGTGGTCCTACATAGCCCGCTTTCAATACCAAAAGTCCTACGTAAATATAACATATTTTCTCAAAATTTCATCAACCTACGTCAATCCGTTCGGACGCTAGAGTGATTTCCACAGACGGACAGACAGACAGACGGACGGACATGGCTATATCGATGTAGAATTGCACGCTGATCAAGAATATATATACTTTGTGGGGTCTACAATGATTATTTCGAGTAGTTACAAACGTAGCGACAAACTTAATATACCCCCATCCTATGGTGGAGGGTATAAAAACCATTCGTATTTGAGATATATTTCTTCCATGTAGCCACCCATTGAATGCCGCATAAACAAATACGTCCAATGAGTGCAACATTCATTCATACATTCATTCAGTCGTTCAGTCAGTGAGTCGCAATAAAATAAACATTAAGAAAATCAAAGATGCTGCCTAAGATGACGATGAAATCAAATTGCTTTATGCTCTTCCCCCCAGAAGTTGACAGTTAAATTACTCAAGTTATAAATAATTGAGCGGGGCATGTATAGCTGCAGTTCACTTCAGTTCAGTTCATTCATCGTTATATAGTCTAAAACATATGAGGTGACTCCGTCAATAGTCTCAAATTACGTTATTTATTAAAGACTGGAAATGCAATAATGAATGGAAAAGACAAAGAATGATGAGGATGAGAAGGAATGGAAAAAGGCAGGCGCTTCAAATATACATACTTACATGAATATAAATGTCTGAATGTATACCAAGTAAATTCGTTCACTCATCACAAGTTGGGATACGACGGAGTATGAACATTATTTTGTTGCTTTTCCACTCGTCATCTTCGTTCGTCATCATCTCCACATAAAGTGGGTGCCGCTGCTACAGTCAATAAAATTCGGATACAAATTTAACAATGATATTTACACACCCACTTGAAATTGTTGTTTTTTGTAGACCATATTTTGTTTCGGGGAATCCAAAGTACACAAAACATCTCCACATTTTTTTTTTGTAGAATTTCCTTGGAATTTCACAGCAAGGGAAATTAGAGGAAGTCGACAAAAAATAGGCAATAAAATATTAAATTTTATTGCTTCCAAATGTATTGCAGAAGAAAATGTTCTATTGGAATTATCATTCTTATGGAAAAGCTCTAAAGAATTTAACGTATGTTAATTGATAATGTGTGCTAATGCAATCTAATTAGGTGGTGATTAGGTGGTGGTATGACATGATTTATTTTCAAAATGTTCATATTAATCGTTGTCAAAAACCTAAAAAGATTTTGGAGAATATACTAAATGATCACAATGGATGTATAGATTTATAATTTCATATTACGCACTAACCTTCCGGAAAGCTGGAGGAGTGTTTACATTTCGACGTAAAGAAAGTGGAAGTTTTGGAATTTTGGTGTTGTAACTCTGAAAACAATGGGAAATTTCGACGATTTTGTCTTTTCTTTGTAAGCAAACTGTGATTATTCTACCCCCAAAACGAATTTTGAGTTTTAGACCCCAAATCGTCTTCCGTTCGTTTTCGTATGTCCTTATTGAACCAAATGTCAAGGAAATCGAGGTAAGTAGTTTTCGATAGGAAGTCATGTGTACGTAAACTTTCTGAAATGTACCACAGTGTGATATCACATAAAAGTTTATTATAATTTTGTTTTTTTTTTCCTTTGACAAGGTTAAAAAGCCGAAATACTTTTTTTTAACATTTGTATGCTCATTACAGATTTGTCATTCAGATTGACTTCTGTCAGTCTTTCTGAGTTAACAGCAAATGTCAGATATTTAAAAGTAAAATATGAAAATGCTCCCCTCGTTAAAATGATACTTTCTTAAGACCGAAATGCCCCAACATTGCAGATCACCACAGTATGTATATTACGGTGACCAAAAAAAAATATTTTCCATTTGATCCGAAAACCTTATTATGAAATTTTGTGGCGATCGGTTTACGTTAACCCGTGCCACCAGAGTGATCTTTGTTTCCATAATGGTTTGTATAGGAGCAAAGGTGAATGCTCTAAAGGCTGCATTTATGGTCTAATCGACAAAAAAAAAAAAAACTTGGCGTGTAAAGCGATTTCGTGAAAATTCGCCCTTTGCTCCCATACAAATTACTATGGAAATAAAAATGTGTTGCCGAATTTGTCGATTTATCGTCATTTTGACAATTTTTGGATCAAAAATGAAAAATTTCGTTTTGATGGTTGATTTTATGGTTCAAAATTACGATTTTGCTCTCATATGACAAAATTGCATCATTAAAACGGCATCATTTTTCACAGATACTATCGGAGAGCGGTGGACAAAAATGGTCAATTTATGTCTAAATAACCTATATCTAAATAACCCGTAAAAAAGCAAAAAATTGCTCTCAATTACGCTCCCTTCTCTTATTTTTCATGGAAGACACGGTTGTGCATTGGTAAGCACGTCCGTCTTGCACTCAGAAGGTCTGCGGTTTAATCCCTGACCAGAACATCAACATTTTCGGTTGTGGCAAATCCCCTCAGTGTAATGTTAGCACCCATTTCCGGAGTATTTCAGCCATGAAGAACATCTCTACAGGGGTGTCGTAAGACATGCCGTTCGGATAAAAGTAAATCCCATATGATGAGAGAAAAGCAAATGAGAAAAAAAGCAAATCACTGTATAAAAACAACTTGCATTTGAGAAATGAAAAGTTCCATGATAGAGAAGGCACTTCACGGGCGATATGTCTGATGAGCTGCTACCAACAGCGAAACATGTCACATAATGGTGGTTTTGTGGGTTCGAATCTTCGGCTCGACTCTAACGAGAAATTAATTAAAAACTCATTATGGTTTTGAAATTTATAAGGGGAAAAATTTAATAATAGTAGATTCTTGCAGGTTCGGGAACATACCATATGTTGTAACATGAGGGCTGTATCAGAAAGTGGGCTATGTCGGTAATTTTTTGCAAGGAGGAAATGTTCTCACCTCGTAAATACTGATTTTGCTTATGTCTGTATTTATTGGTCTGTTTCTTTACATTTTCGTGAAAATTCACAAATTATTATGGAAACAATGATCGCACAGGTGGTGCGGGTTAACCGATTGCCATAAAATTTTAAATATAAAGTTTTTGGATCAAATGGAAGAAATTCAGGTATGTGATTTGCAGAATTGAAATGGTATATATTCGGGGTACCTTTGATGATATATGGTAAATTTCAAATTTCCTTTACAATTACATAGAAAAAAATTAAAAACTTTTTTGGCGAGCACATCCGCCATTTTTGGTACATGGGTTACGAAAAAAATCGTGGTTTCAAATCTGTTCGCGTTCACAAAATTGGATGCTGCACTCAAAAGTTATATGCGGGTTTACTCTCTTGTAAAGAAAAAATATTTAAAAATTGCTATTGTGTTGTAATAAGAACATGTATATATGAATCGTTAGCAGCATTTGATATCTATCCTTAGATGCTAAAATAGTTGCTAAATTTATTTTTATTTTCGCGGAAAATCAAAAAACATTGAAGAAATCTTGGAATAAATTTTATTTATTCTAAATCAGAGTCCAAAAAATCTCTAAAAAAATAATTTAGAAAAACGCACAAAATCTAGACAACGCGTAGAAAAATGTGAGACCAAAATTATAAAGTTCGCGTTTATAACTTGCATATTACAGCAACAACAAAGAACGGAAACTTATTGTTGGAAATTATTTCAAAAATATATTTTTGGTTAAATATGACAAATTTGAAAAATAAATGTTGGGAGTTATTCTATTATTTCGCTAAATTTCGATCCAAATCCTGAAGTATTTTGCTTAAACTTCTACGAGATAAGTAATTAGTCATCCTGAAAGTATATTTGCTTCCTGTGATAAACAATAGAAATAAGAAGTAGAGAGTAATGTTGAAATTATAATCAAAGAAAAAACATAGAAGCTAAAAACCGTATAATTCGCGAATTGGTTTAAATCGGTTGAGGTGCATGTGCTTTTCGGATACAGGGAGACCATGTCTATCAATATGCATGGATGTTCCCATGTTTCATTCAGCGGCCAAAGTGTGCCATCAGTTGCATCTTACTATTCAAAAAACCTTCAAGTGGGCAAAAATTACGCGATGTGCATATGATTATAAGGTGCATCCGATTTCAATATAAATTATTTTAGACAGATTCGTCAAGAACTGCGGATGTGCCACCGCTTTCTATTTTGGGATAAATAGGGATATTACTCCTGAAACCTTTTTGGCAAATATTATAATCGCGTATAAAGGATTACATTTATGAAAAATTATTAAATAAAATCGCGGTTCAATTCGCGGAATTGTCAAAATATATTTTTGCAGATTTTCTTACTTTCAAGGTATCTATATTTGGCGTTTTAGTGGATGGATTCGACCGCGGAAGAGCTCATTAGATCTGGCACGTAAAAAAAAAAACTAAAATCACGCGGGGTTCAGGGGTAATTGTACGACAGTTGTAAATTTTAAAGCAAAAAAATAGTTTTTTTCAGAAAATTTACGCACCAAATGTTCGCCTTTGGACTCCTATTACTAGGAAGCTGTACGGAGCACACTCATGAGATATACATCGAACGACGTGGAATCGCGAGTTCTAGAACACAAAAAAAAACTTGTTTACTTCAACACATTTTCCCATTTTTTATATTACCACCAACGCAGCTTCCACGAATATTATTTGTTATGGTCCATATTATGAGATCGTGGCTAAAACACTTTAATTAACATAAATATATTCATATTAACAGTTCGCGACTTATTAAATGGTGAACCTCAACTTCAACGATTGAAAAACTTTTTTGACATATATATATATATATATATATATATATAGTTTTTCTTCGCAAACGCCCCTTTTTGAATAATATATTTAAAATCCATTTTCAATTTCAATAAAATATTCACAAAAATGAGAAATACACGATTCCGATTTATGGGAAAACCTAAATAATTTTTTTTTTGATAACCCTAATGAATATACAAGAATCAAATATAGCTTTGCCTTTTGTTGTATTAAAATGATACATATGGGACCAAACAATAAACCAACCACCTTTTTTGTAGCATTATTTGTTTACATTTTTTAAATTATCATATTTTTTGTTTGGTATTGCCAATTGCCATCCCAGCAAAATTTGAAGGAAGGAGTTCCATGCGATGACGTGATTTCATGGCATCTTTTGCATTGGTTCCAACGAAGTCGTGAAAGATCGGATCTTTTCATCAGCAATTGAACCCATGCAAAGGAAGTCGTGATAGATCCGATCTTTTCATCCGCATTTGAACCCATTCCATAGATCCAATAGAGATGAATTTTGTGTTTTTATTTATACACATTTTTCTAAATATATAAGATTAATTATTTACAATAGGCTTTATGTTGTCGGCGACTCGAAATCACAACCAACGTTGTTAAAACTCTCGCCGTAATGATAATGTCATTGCAAAGGGTTGGTGAAAATGACATGCCAAAGCATTGGTGAAAATGACATGTCAGAGCATTGGTGTAAATGACATGTTTTGGATCCAAAAATGAATAGCATCTTTTGGGGTCCACGTTCATATAAAATTCATCGATGAAGATGCTAAAAAGATGACATGCCATATCACTTGCACCCATGATTGAATGTCATCTTTGGCATCGAACATTTTGCTGGGATATTTTGTATATTTTTGGCAATGTTCCAATTTAGGCACACGAATAGTCGGAAACATTAATTTTTTACTGTTGCAAGACAATTTCATTTTCTATATTATTTCTTTTTGGCATTTCTCAAAGTTTATAGACCCCACCTCCAACACAGAGTGTCTGTCTAGTTCAATTTTTTTTTTTAGTTACCAACCAATTTGGTTTTGTGAGTGCTGTTGAGTTTGTATTACCTTCTTGATTTTCGCTTCCATTCTCTGTTGTTGCTATTTTTTTTGCATTTGTCCGCTTTTGAAAAATAATTTTACTTGCAATTTTTATGTTGCATGTTTTTGCTGTCGTTTTTTTTTTTTTTTTTTTTTGTAATTTTACAGACAATTTGGTTTCGCCTGAAAGTTTTCATGTGTACTTTTGCCAGTTGTTGTCATGTTAAAAAGTGAAATTATGAATAACGCTTTGTTCCTTTTAGTGAAGTTAAATTTGTACAAATACATTATAATTTAAGAGTTTTGGAAGTACATAACAGCTAATAACTGATAAATAAACAAATAAATAAATCTTTAATATTTAACTTGTCCATTTTTTCTTTTCAGGTAAATTTTTTTATTACTGCTTAAATGCGTGTATCACCTAAAGTAACGTAAGTTGTATCATAACATTTTATTTCATTCCATTACAACGCCTTTCTGAATATCACCTCGTTCAAACGAAATTATAGAATAAATTATTGGGAATTTAATTCAAATAAAATTTGCAAAATTTGTCACTAAATTAAATTATGTACTGTATAATCGCAATAAAACTATATAACTCTCAATAATATATAATATAATATGTAAAATTGGTATGCGGATAAATTGTGATCCACTATGGCATAAAACAAAATAAATAAATGTTCCATAAATCGAATACTCAATCCCACCAGCGGGATAAATTTTTCTGAAAAGCCTGTTAAATACACATCAACAACTATCAACAAATCGAGATGTATTTCCATTGGGGAGAAGTTCCAGAGAACGACATTTAAATGTCTTTAGAATTAGAATTTCGGGATACGTCGCACAGAGGGGTGAAATCGTAAAAAACTGAGATGAATTCAAAAAATGAAAATCCGTTTTTGTATATCGTTACATGGATATAGGGTACAAAATTCTACGTCTCCAACCTAAACGTCAAGATCATATCGCTCATTTGCCCAAAGAGTGACATAACTCAAAAAATGCTTGTTCTGATTTAGCAATTTCTATTTTTCTACGACTTCTACTTTATCTTGTGTCAAACTTTCATGTTGATATCTCTTAAAGTCAACGAGGTAAAGGTTATTTACAAGGAGTTTGGCAAAACAAAAAAGTTTTCGGAGTTTATGAAGCACTAAAACACTTCAAATCATATTTGATCTTACCCAGAAATTTAGCACTGATATCTGGCCACATCTACACAAAAGATGGTCCAAGTAGCTATTTTATTTTTTGTTGGGATGTCAATTATCAATCGGCAACTTAAAACACGTTTTTCTCGAAACTTGATTTTTGGAAATGTGTCACTCTTTGAGTAAATGAGCGATATGTCATATTTTTAGAACAGTTGAGGTGGAATTTGTTTTTAATTTCAACGCACTTAATTTTTTGCACTCTGCTGGATTTACTCTTTACTTTTACTGTTATACTGTATTAAAGTTGAAGACATTTTTATAATATTGTTTGTGTTTTTTTACGCATAAAAAATGGACATTATAGAATGGAGTCGTCAACTAAAAGTAGTTATCAGAATTTTAGAAGTATGTATATTATTATGGCAAAAGAAGGCTAGAAACATATTAAAAATTAATTTACAATGTACCCATATACAGTTAGACAATAAAAGTATTACTCAGACCAACATTGTAAAAAATTGCATATTAAAATGGACCCAAAAATTGTATAAGGGTTAATATCAGGGTTTAGCCCGAGGTATTTATTAGTTTTAGTGTTGTTATATTACATCAGCAATTTACACAAATAAGATTAATATGTCATGTTCTGGCCTTTGGAAAGGTAGTAGTTGAACTTGTTTGAGATTTCTATATCCCTTTCACTGAATTTCAGAATAATGACTATTAAATATTTCCGAATTATGTCAGTGGGGATGTCTTCCCGAATTCTCATACCTCTTTGCTTGGTAAAGAATATACTACCGAAAAATTAGGGCCTATTTTTTCCCTACACGAAGTTGCAACTTATGCCCCAAACATATTTTGTAGCAAACATATATTTGTTTGCAATCAGTCCCAAACATAACATATGTTTGGCTCCTGCAAACAAATTGTATGTTTGGGTGCAAACAAATTTTATGTTTGGGTGCAAACAAATTATATGTTTGGGTGCGTGCAAACAAATACAAACCCAAAAGGCACAGAAAAAAAACAACACATGCACCAGTGGGCGCTTTTTGAGAGCAAGGTAGCGTAAATTTCAATGTGAAACACATTGAAATGTATGCTCAGTAAGCGCTCACTGGCTATCTCAAACATATACAAACATTTATAAATGGTGGTGGTTTATTGAAAGGCATAGAAAATTAAATACTGAATGAAATAATTTATATAAAGTCGCACTTTTAAAAAGAACAAATTATATAATAATAAAAAATATAATATAAAAAATTATAATTATATTGAACGCTTCTCATTATTTGTAAAATAAAACACATTTTACTCAAAGTTCAAATCATCAGCGGGAAATCGGCATCTGGAATCAAATGATTATATAATGTAATAAATACGTACATATATTTCAAATATACATATGTATGTATGTATATGAAAAATTTATTGATGTAATTACCAATATTACCAATTTGATACAATTATAAAATGTATTGGGCATTTAATTTACTAAGAAGCACGATTTCTTTCTTTAAGAAAAGACAAAACACTGATTTATTCACTCAATTTACTGTCTTTACTCAACGATTGTATTTAGAAAACTGAAGAAAAAAGAACACCATAATTAGTACCATTTTTTCTTTTTCTCTTCGCTTGCTACGTTAGTTTACAACAACACAGCACGAAACATACGTGTTTTACCGCATACACACCACCAAAGCTTCTGCGTCTCCTATTACACCATACACACAGCTCTTTATTATGAAACAGCATTCCACAGCCGCGAGAACACTATTGTTACTCTCCTTGACAAAAATCCTCTCTCCACCCATAAAAATAGGTTCTAACATAAAAAAATGTTGGTACCCAAACAAATAAAATTGAGATATGATACAAAATGTTGCAAACATATATTTGTATGGAGACAAACAAATTATGTTTGGATCCTAACATATATTTGTTTGCAATCAGTCCCAAACAAATATTTGTTTGGATCCAAACATATTTCTAATATATAATTTTCTGCGTGTACTACCACAACGTTCAAAGATATTTGACTGTACAGTCATTATGGCACTATTATAATATAGTATTTGACCGTAAGTTTTATGTTTAGCATTTTTTTAACATCTCCTAAATGCATAGAAAAGATCTTAAAATATATCAAATTTTTTCTGCTCATGCACGGAGGAAAATCGTATATATGTTTGCAATCAGTCTCAAACATATGATATGTTTGGGTCCTGCAAACAAATATATTTTTGGGTGCAAATAGATTATATGTTTGGGTGCAAACAAATTATATGTTTGGGTGCAAACAAATACAAACCCAAAATCACCAAAAAAAAAAAAAACAAACACATGCACCAATGGGCGCTTACTGAGAGCAAGGGAGCGTATATTTGAACGTGTAAATTAAAACGCGACAAAACCGATTAGTTGTCAATGAGAGCCGTACCTAAAATTTTCTGAGCGACATTTTTGCAGACCGTTTCGAAGCTGAAAAACGTCATCTTGTGGTACTTTTATAGCGGCTCTTAAAATAAAGGACGAAAAGGACATTGAAGGAAGCGAGTTAGAAGGTCGAAGTGCTCTACGAAAATAATCCTCATTCGAATTGACTGAAGACATGTCATTCCAAAAATAAGCTAAAGCAACAGTGAACAAAGATATAACGTTAATTCCTGATGGCTTACAGGGTCTCTAGCGAAAACTTTATGACGCCATAACGCGGAAGTTCGACTCACGGCGGATCTGTCCTTCGGTGTTCTTAATATACTCACCAAGGCTTTTCTTCCCCAAGAGGAATTTTCCGTGCCCAAGACTTTCACCTCCATTTTGTTGCACAGTGAAATTGAACATATTAGAAGATTTTTCCTTATTCAAATAAGAAGTGTAGACAAAACCGTAAAAACACTTCATACTTTTTATTGTACTGCCTTTGCGTTCCGTTATATTGATTGAAAAGTTAAAATTCGAATAATATAAACATTAGACCACCCAAATGATCCCCTGATTTCACTCCACTTTGCACTCCACGAACTTTAAAATGAAAAATGTATCCCTAAAATGTTGCTAGTTATTTCCAACTAGACAATTACGACAATATTGTTGACATTTGATAAGATCCCGAGCGATATATAATTGCAAACCGAAGGCCTTTTTTAACAGAAACCTTAATACAAATTATTTTCGAATGTTTTATTCACAAAGGATGTCAATGAAAGGATGGAAATAAAACTCTTACTTTTATTATGACGCTTACTAATGACCATGGCGTTTATGTATGCGCCAGAGTATTCACATTGTTTTTCTTCTCTTTCTATTTTGTTGCCTTTTGAAGTGGAGTTTTATGGCGTTTTTTTTTTTTTTGGCAAGAAGCCAGGAAAATACAGCACCGACAATACAGTCGCCAGCAGACACTGACTGGTGTCTGGTGAAATATTTACATTTTCCTTTTATGTCGCTTCAAATCGACCAGTCCCCATATGACAAAAGAACTTCGACGACAACAACAGTCAACTATACAACCGAAAAAGAAAAAACAAAAAACTTTTTCTTTCATTTTTTCTCCAAATAAATTGAAAAGGCATTGAAACTGAAAATAGTTAATAGTCGTCGTACCTTTTCCCAAAATCGAAAGGCCATAAATGGTTTCTAGTTGTTACACATGGTCGGAAGTATCACAGAGGGGGCCAACACAACCAGTCATCTAAACCAAAAACCAGCCAGCAAATGTACACATGTAGTATGTGGATAATAATCGTATGTATGTTTGATGTTGGTGTTACCAAGAATACCAATAACTTCCGCTGTAATGGTCAAATAGAATAACATACTATGTTTTTATGATGGAAAGTAAAGGGAAAGGTCGGTCGATATCTCGGTGGTCTCATGACTTGGCTTGAATGTCTCTTTGGCCAGTTTTGTTATGATGTTGTGCTGCCGCCGTGTATGGCATGTGGCATTTATGGTTTGCAACAATGTTTGCTTCGGTGTGTGTATTCTGGCACTGGTTTTCTGTTCTATGTTTTGTACAACAGAAATGTGGATGAGGCCAAGGTTATCTCTCACGTTCATTCAACGTCAACATTGTACATCATTCAATCGAACGGTAATGTTGTTTGGAAAAAGCAACCACTGTGGCTTTTCCTGATGTCTGAATTTTCATTGGAAGAGGAAGGATTTTCTCTATAATTTATTTGCTGTTGCAGCTGTATTTGAAATGGATAGTCATCTTGTTAATATTTATCACTTTTTTATATCTCCTTATCCGACCACATCGTGTAGTGAAAGATGAGGGCAAATATATGTTTGTTTGTATGTTTACTTGGAAAATAAATAAAATCCTTTTATGAAAGACGAGACAGTCCAGAGAAATATTTGAAAGTAAGGTTATGTGAAGACGACCAATTACACTTTGCAACACTACAAAGACTGAAAAACTTCTAATTAGTACGGATTTACATTAGGAGATGTTACTTGCGGCAATTTTTCTCGTTCCGTTTTAAGTTTGCTTGCTGCGTCTATACAAGCAATTCTGTTTCGGCAAGTCTAGTTTTCAAAACGTTGAAAATAATGTCAATTACGAAAAATATAAAAAAGAATTGCAAGTACATACTAGCAATTTTTTCCACTTCCATTCGCCTTACTTGTCTGTCCAACAAATAGAAACTTGCCTTATGTAGATTGGAAGTTACCTTTTTTTAAAGAATGATTTAAACCTGGCATAACAATCAGGTCTGTTTAGGGACATCTTAAGATCGTATTTAGAAGTATTCACATTAACTTTTGTGTCACAAAAGGCCGACACTTTCTCGGGTCTTTCACCAGACTTTTAAACCTTTTCATTATTAAAAGTTATTCTTTAAATTTTTTAATAATAAACAATCAAAGACATTATAATAACTTTCACAGGCCATCGTGAAATAGTTTGGAAATGTTAAGACTTTTGAGTAAAACAAATTCAAACTATAAAAATAACACTCTGGAACACCTCTGCATTTAATACATGCAGGTTGATCCAACATTTCAGTGCACTACAAACCTTTGGTCCGACAATTTTACCATAAGTACTACATATCTACCAACATTTTAATATAGAATTTTCCGCCTGGATTATAAACCTTTTCTAACCGAATTTCCTGATATTTGATTTATTTTTTTAAATGTATGCAACATAGTTTCATTGCGTATGTCTGTTTCTTCATTCCTTGAACAACCCCACATTATGTATGGATAATCTGCACATGTAACATTTCACACAGCATATTGAACATTTGTATATCCGGATTATGAATGTAAATGACAAAGTAATTCCTTTTTATATTTCAATGGCAATTATTTTATTGATTTTTCATTTCTGCATTTTTCCTTTTATGCCTTTCGCCAGTAATTGTCCTTCTTTTCTACGGTTACCCATCATCTACGGCTATTATTTATGTCTATCCATTATGTGGATAGACACATCCAGAGTAGTAGGTATGTTCATTCATGCATTTTTGTTTTCAAGTATGTGGATTTTTTTCTACAAAGGATGCGAGTTAATATACAGTGTCAAACAAAATTATATTAAAAACAATAAATATTAAATAGTATATACAGTTTGTCAAGGAAATAAATGTTTTCGAACCATGAAAACAAAAATTGTTATATTAATTTATGAAAAATTATTGGCCGACTTCTTGAAAATAATTTTGGATGTACAAATAACAATCCCACGAGGTATGCACAACAATAATAACAAAAAAATCACGAATTACAAAATTATTCGAAATGTAATGTAGGTTCCAAAATACAACGAGTTTTTGGTAAATATTTGAATATCTCAGATATAAATAATGCCTTATATGTAGGTCTCTAACCGGGAACATCTGAAAACTGAGACGTTTTATGTGTTTTTTAGTTCACGAGGATGGACTACCATCAATTACAATAAATATTGTCTATATTATAACTTTATGAGGGCGGTTGCCAGATCTACTTAAATAGTAGCAGGACATACTATTTTATTTTTTTGTCCACTATTGCGGAAAATTTATGTTTATTGGACATTTGTATATACATATACGTTTTATAAGTTTAAAAATATATTACTTTAAGTAATAGCGATTGGCGTGGCAATAATTTTGCTTGGCGCTGTAGACTCTAGTATTCTGTATACTTTGCATTTGTATGCATTTACGATTTTTAGTAAATGGCTCGAACTACTACATACGGTGTTTGATGTTGATATCCAGACTACACTCAAAAATAAATCGAATGAAGTAGATTTCTTTTGAGATTAGTTTTATGAAACATGTTAGTATACTAATGAAATAAAGCTTTTTAACTAAATTGGCATAGAATAGTCCATCATTCGAATTGCGAATCAAAAAAATCTGTATCTACAAACACAGACGTAACCAGAAATACCTCTCAACACCATTACATGGTTCGAATTTGAAAATTTGCGAGTAAACTATAAAAAATACCATTTCGAAGCTGTCCAAACCTTCTGGGACGCCTACAAAATTCCTCGTCAAAACAGCTTTTTGACAAAAGAAAAACGATTCCGAATTCGAAGTGAAATCAAAGAATATGGTCGGACTCATCCTTGTTTTTGACTGTATATTTTTGTTGATCTACTCATTCACTAATATTCTTTATCCTTTAAACTAAAACAACAAAACAAATAACAACTCTACTACTCAACGTACTCTCGAACAGTGTAATTTATTTTGTTTTAAGGAAACACAATTCCAGTGAGCTATGGAATGGAAGTCTGCCTGGCTCATGGTCGGTCTATCATGCCGTCTGTACATTCAATTTCTACGTAGTAGTATTGTTGCCGTGCGGAATCGTACAACGTTGTAGTACTACAAATTTTGCACAACAACAATAACAACAAGATATACTCAAAACAAAGGACTTGTTTTGTTTTTTCGTTCTTTTTTGTCGCTCGGAACATATTTTTTTCTATATCCATAATTGGGGTTGGTTTCATTGTTCCTTCTTTATGGTTTGTTGTTCGTATCGTCGTTTTGTTTCTTTTTTGTATCCGGTATTTTTACGTCTCTATTTTATTATCCTATTCTTCTCTAGACTAGACGACGAATCGTGATGAGGGTTAACCATGGCATTATACAAACATTTAGTGTTAATGCTTTTATGTCCTTATTAGGATTTTCACCAACAATTCCACTGCATTGCAACGTGAAAAAGGGAGTTCCAGGACAAACATGGAGCAGAGAAAAACGTTTGCAGCAGAATAGTTTTTTTCAGCACAGGCTGTGCATTGTGTGGGTGGTTGATTGGATGGATGGGTGTCGTGTGCCAGTTGTGCCGTTTGTAATAGCATTCCCTTGTAACTGAATACGGCCAGGGAAAATACATATGGTGGACTGCCCATTCATAGAGTTGTATTCATTTTTATTACCCTTCCAAGTGGGTTTGTATTTTAATTGTTATTACCCATGGTTTAGCGTTTAGGTAAAGAATTGAAAGTCATCTGTTTTAATGTATTTTCCATTGTGACAAATTCCACTTTTGTATTTCAAACTGTTTAATTTATTACAACGACGTCCTATGGAATGACCACATGGATTAATCGAACTATTACTAATTCGTTAAATTGAAAAACAGAATACCATGCCAAAAAACTTTTTGGGTGGTGCTTTTGAACGGTTTCGAATGCCATATGTATGATCTGTTCTTCTCAGGGGCCAGGAATATTTCAGAAAAACATATTCGATGCAAATATAGTCGAAATTCTGAAAAAAATCTTTCTTTATAACACAGTTTCTTTGTAACATATTAAGGGGTTACGGCCACTTACAATATAATTCGACCAGATTATGAAAGAGGACCGAAAAAAAGGAAGACACTTGTATCGGCGTTTTGAAAGTTTACGTCGGGAAGTAACCTAAATAGGCGTGGCAAATTCCGTCCATTTCTACAGATTTAGAAATATTCGACATCAGATTCCTTGAAATCCTTGCATTTTAGGTATAAAGTGTCTTTGGCAAAATTACTGACAACAATGCGGGGTATCTTTCTATGAAAAAAATTAAACCTCATTCGAGTCACTAAAGGGGTCTTTTTGGTCTTTTTTTTTCAAAAACGTTTAAAAACTCCTTTAAAATCTGATCGAATCAGATCAAAATATTCTACAAAATTATTCGTCATAAAATTTTACTATAGGTCCCAGAATACACCAAAACTCTAAATCGTACCTGAACGCCAGGAATCTGCCAAAAGTAAAATCACGTTTTAGAGTTAATGCTGTACTTTATCTGAGTTTATTAAGTTTTGTCCCACAAAACTTCATTCTAGATAGAAGACGTCAAAGACAAAAATAATCTCCATCAAATTTCAATATAAGTCGCCGAATAAATGAAATATGTATTTGCAATATACAGTTTGGCAAGGAAATGTTTTCAAACTGAGAAAACGAACATTTTTCATGCATTAATTAGTAAAAATGACAAATACTTGTGACAAAAATGTCGGGTTTTTTGCAAAAATTAGTTGGTCGACTTATTTAAGACCAAATTAAATGGATAAATAAAAAATTAACCCACTTAGTTCAACAATAATAACCAAAAGAATAATTAACACGTAATGCAAGGTGCCAAGAAAATGTTTTCAAAATGTAACTAAGGTTCCAAAATACCCCATGTTTTCGGTAAATGTTAAAAAATCATGACATTTTATGAATTTTATTCTTAACAAGGATTAGTTGCTAGCAAGTATCAACAATATTAGGCATGGAATATCCCCATTAGGAGGGTTACTATATGGACCAAGGGGGTACCAGATCAGAGTGCATGTAAACAATGTCCTATATATCTCAAGCCGAGAATATCTAAAAACTAAGACGTTTTATGAGTATTTTGGTTTACCAAAATGGACTGCCATCAATTACAATGAATATTACCTTCAGCTGAACTCAATCAGGAGGGTTGCCAGATCGACTAAAAAAGTACCAGGTCTTAATAACAGTAAACTGGATCTCCTAGGCCCACAATTAGATCTTAAAAGTGGTATATTTAACTGAAATCGATTTGAGGGATAAGAACATTCACTGAAACAAAGCAAAATATAACCAAGAAGTACAAAAATCGTTTAGAAATTCATATGGAAGATATTGCTAAATTATACTGAGGTTGCTATAGACATCCAATTTTATCTATTAACAGCCAGATTGAGGAATTCCCGTAAGTTTTTTGGCTTTGATAGTATACCATGGTAACACTGTAGCATTATTTCCCCGTCACTTAGAAATTTTTGTCACAGTATTACTACACAGTACACGAAATGTCTCCAGTAGGTCACAGTAAGCATTTGCGAAAATTGTAGAAATCTGTACCATACAAATTTCTAAGGAATATTAGTCTCCAAATGTGCTATTTTGGACTGTTTCTGAAATATTCTTATCTCTTAATAAATTTTGAGTTGAATGAACCACTTGTAGGCTGTGGTTGTGAGCCTAGTTGGTCCCTGTTACTGTTAATAAGACCTGGTACATTTTTAGTCGATCTGGCAACCCTCCTGATCGAGCTATTCTGTAGGCAATATTTATTGTATTTGATGGAAGTCCATCCTGGTGAACTAAAAATACTCAAAAAATGTCTTAGTTTTCAGATATTCCCGGTTTGAGACCTATAGAACATCGTTTACATGTAATACGATCTGGTACCCCTTGGTCCATATGGTAACCCTCTTAGTGGGGATATTCCATGCCTAATATTGTTGATACTTGTTAGCAACTAATCCTTGTTAAGAATAAAATTCATAAAATGTCATGATTTTTAAGTATTTACCGAAAACATGGGGTATTTTGGAACTTCAATTACATTTTGAAAACATTTTCTAGGCACCTTGCATTACATGTTAATTTCTCTTTTGGTTATTATTGTTGAACTAAGCGGGTTAATTTTTTATTTATCCATTCATTTTGGTATTAAATAAGTCGACCAACTAATTTTTGCAAAAAACCCGTCATTTTTATCACAACTATTTGTAATTTTTTAGTAATTAATGCATGAAAAGTGTTCGTTTTCTCAGTTTGAAAACAATTACTTGTCAAACTGTATATCAAGAAAATATATACATCACGTTTGCCAATAAAACACCCAAATATTTTTTGAATAAATTTGTTTTGTTCTTTTTTCGAGTTGATGCATAAAAGTAACATGAAATTTAGTGCTAGACAAAAGGTGTTAAAAGAAGAAATATTGTACACAAAATTTCACTATAAGTGCCAGAACAAACTATATATCTAAGTAAAACACTTTGTTAAGAAAATTACGTCACAAAATTAGATATTATAGGTAGAAATTATTTGTTAAACTTTTAGACTCTTAATTAAAATTTATTCCATACTGAGTCAAATCTCCCAAAATACCTCACTTTTGGGGGGTTGTGTCAGAAGAAGAAATGTTCCAAATCAAATTGCATTGTGAGTCTCTGAACAAAAGAAAAGTGTAGCTGTAATATTTAACATCTCCAGACGCTTTCGCTTTTTATATATTTATATATTTAGGACCATATTTCACCGTTTTTATTCACATTTTCGTTATCTGCGGTCACAAAATATATTTTATTGATGTTTTTTCATAATAAATTCTTTCATAAAATTATGTGTGCTCGATCCAAACTGTTTTTGAAATATCTATGGGGAATATACATATGTAGGGTAAATATTGATAACCCAGATCGGACTTTGAAAAATTACGTATTTTAGTACTTTAAACTAAAATAACGTCATCAGGATAAGTCATAGGTTCCTGATATTGTATGTGGAAATGCGGGGATAGTCTACGGCTATTGTCCAGTGAATATATAACTGACATACGAGTCCTAACATCCATGGTTTTGGCATGGTCCTAAATACTCTAATGATGACAGATACTCCTGCTCTGATAAAATTGACTGAATTAACCCTAGGAACTGACATACATGTGTGTATCATGAAGGATCATAACAAATATAGTTAGGATATGGATAGTTACTTTGATTTCAGGGGTTAATTCAGTCAATTTTATCAGAGCAGAAGTATCTGTCATCATTACACTTTAAAGGAGTTTTTAAACGTTTTTGAAAAAAGGGACCAAAAAGACCCCTTTAGTGACTCGCATGAGAGTTAATTTTTTTCATAAAAAGATACCCCGCATTGTTGTCAGTAATTTTGCCAAAGACACTTTATACCTAAAATGCAAGGATTCCAAGGAATCTGATGTCGAATATTTCAAAACCTGTAGAAATGGGCGGAACTTGTCACGCCTATTTAGGTTACTTCCCGACGTAAACTTTCAAAACGCCGATACACGTGTCTTCTTTTTTTCGGTCCTCTTTCATAATCTGTGCGGGGTTTCTTGTAATTTTACAAAAAGTTCGATTTTGTTGTACAGTGTTATTGACCACCAAAACAAGCATTTTCATGATTATTTTTTATAAGAAATCTACCGAACGTTTTAGAAGATCTGAAAGATCACACCTTGAGCTACTTTCGAAATTTTTTCTGACAAATTCCCGCCTACGGAAAACGGTTTTTACCAAATCAGTTTGTGGTGTCCACTGTAGTTCGACGAATAAACCGATATTGTTGTGGTATCATTTATAACCTAATAGTCTTATCCTTAACGGAAACGATTTTAAAAAAAATATTCATTTTTAAAACAATGATGAACTGTCAAATTCAAAATTTCGATTTTAACGAAATAATATACAGTTTTTGGCCATGAATCCGCAATTTTAAGTTTCTCGCTTAAGGACAATATTTGTATGTGTTTAGTAATCCCACAAAAACATATGAAGAGCGGATCATCCGTTTTCGAGCCACAGTGGGCACCGCTATAAATACACTTTTTTAGTTTATTTGACCTCCGTTTCATTGTATTTTTCGTAGTGTAACCAACTTTGAATATAGCTCAAACTTAATGATTTGTTAAAAATTGTCAACAAAAGATAAAAACAAACAAACATGTAAACACCTAAACGTCCTTTGACACATAATTTACATTGCAATGAAGCGTTTTGTTTCAACATCTTAACTATGAAAACTCTCTGGTTTAAGACAAAACTGCTTACAGTGTTCGCTCCCTAAGGATATAGTGCACCCCCACCCCATTTGCTGCAAGTTTTTTGCATATGAAATAAATTTACATGTCCAGAATCAGAATGAGGTTGCACAGCAATATTAACAGATTTTCGTCTGATACAAATTGAGGGTGTTTATGATTGCTGCTGACTGGCTGGCTGTTTGGTTGTCTAAACCAAAGCTTGTAAAATAGTTTGAGATTGCTTTTATGAATTTATCATTCATTTTATGACCCACATTTCGCCACCAACAACATCACCCATCCATCCATCAGCCACAGCAAGGCAGTGGCAGCAACAGCAGAAACATCATGAAATGATTGTTTGTTATGGGCATATTGTGGTGTGATAGCGTGAGATTCTCTATAAAAAAACGATTTTTTGTTTTATTTTCTGCAAAAAATAAAGTCAACTACCGCGGGTATGAGTAGCGTTAATAGAACTACAAGTACGAAACTGATTACTTATTTCAGATTTTGCTGCGATACAAAGTGTAACGTAAATGAATGCCATTGTTTTTGTTTTCGCTTAACTTGTCCCTCTCATTATTATATCGTTTGCTTGTTTGTTGTGACACTTTAGGTTTAAAGTACAAAACTAAAAAATAGAAACTGAAAATGAATAAAGATTATGCCCTATGGCTTTTCGAGGAGTATTTTGTGATAAATTGCGAACGTCTCTAAAGTGTGATAGCTTTAAGTTATTTTATGGTTAATGTTATGTTTTGTTATTCTTTAGCAGAAACTTTAAAGGCTCTTTGGGGTTAGGACATTACTTCTGTTTCAAATGAACAAATTAATCCCTTGGATATAAACGAATTACTTCAAGAAACTCGATCGGAATTTTTTCTTTAAATTTAATGTTTATTTTTCAAGTTTTCCATTTATTGCAATATTGATTCAAATTCTTTGAAAATTGGCGAATTTATTTGAAATTTGGTTTTAAACATTTTGTCATTGGTTAACATTGAACAATATTTCTTCGTAATACTTCTTGCGGCAATTGTTTGGTGAAGAGAGAATGAGAGAGTTGAGTCACATACCCGTTAGCAAGATGAACTAGTTCGGTATCGGAAACACGTCGATTCTCAGGGTTACAGTAACTTCAGAACCCTCACAGGGCAATCAAGTGTAAGTGGAAATGTCATAGTAGGTAACCAATTGATTATATATGCTTTACCCGTAGATGATATTATACTAGTCCCAAGTTTACAGTCATATACCAGAATTAGAATTATTTCTCTCTTCATTGTTGTTTAGAATATTAACTAGAGTTGTACAATCTAGTTCATTGAACAAGTTCATAGTTCACTATGCAGTTCAATCATTCGGGTCAGAATCATTCACCGGTTCTTAATCGTTCACATACAATCGTTGATCGTTGAAAACGCATACATACACCAAACAATATCATAATATAATTGAACTACTCCAGAACAAAAATATTAGGTTTAGATATTTTTATTCCATTCATGAAGAAAGATTAGGTTGGTATTCATTCAAGATAAAACTGCCTTTATTTAGGTGTCAGACAAAATCTTATGCTGTGCGTATGTGTCAGTTTTTTAATTTTTATACCCTACACCACTATGTGGGGAGGGTATTATAAGTTGGTTTTGGCCAAAAAGTTTGTAACGCATCGAAATAATGGTCGTAGACCCATACTATTATATATCAAAGTGAATGTCTCGACGAGCTGAGTCGATCTGGCTATGTGTGTCCGTCCGTCCGTCCGTCCGTCCGTCTGTCCGTCTGTCCATCTAAACCTTGTAATCACGCTACAGGCCGCAATTTTGATCGGATCGTCACGAAATTTTGGATGTTGATGGGGGTCCCGGAGAGGAAGAAGCCTATTGATTTTGGTGATGGTCGGATAATTTAGGGGTCGGAAAGGGCAAAAAACTTAGGTGGATAAAAAGACAACGTTTTTTTCCAAAGCCAATATCTCAGTTTCTATATGGGGTATACCAAAAGCAAAACCCGACAATGAAATCAGAAAATATCACCTTTCTAATGATGTAATGTAGGTGCTCGTAGGTGATCAAACAACGAAGATATCGCAATAGTAGCAAATAAAACCCCAATTTTCATTTTTGCGATTTTAATTATATTGACAAATATCACAGCTTTGGTTGAAAATTTTCCAAAAGCAAAGCCTGACCATGAAAGTAGAAGATCGCGTCTTTACAATGATGCAAACTAGGTCGGCGCAGGTAACCAAATAACGGAGATATCGCAATAGTCGGTAATACATCCCATTTTTCTATTTTTTTGGAAATCACGCTACAGGTCGCAATATTGATCGGATCGTCACGAAAATTTCAGGGTTAATGGGGGTCTCACAGATGAGAAGCATATTGATTTTGATGATGGTCTGATAATATTTAGGGGTCGGAATGGACAAACACTTATTTGGAGAAAAGTCAACATTTTATTTCAAAGCCAATATCTCTGTTTCTTTAAGAGGTATATCAAAAGCAAAATATGGCAAGGAAAGTAGAAAATATCACCTTTACAACGGTGTAAATTAGGTTGTCATAGATAGTCAAATAGCAGGGATATGGCAATAGTCGATAATGCATCCCATTTCCGATTTTTTTGTAATCACGCCACAGGTCGCAATTTTGATCGGATCGTCACGAAAGTCTAGGGGTTAATGGGGGTCCCAAAGAGGAAGAAGCCTACTGATTTTAATGATGGTCGGATAATATTCAAGGGTCGGATTGGGCAAAAACTTATTTGGATAAAAGGTCTACGTTTTATTTCAAAGCCAATATCTCTGTTTCTTTAAGAGATATATCAAAAGCAAAACCTGGCAAGGAAAGTAGAAAATATCACCTTTACAACGATGTAAAGAAGGTTGTCGTAGCTGCTCAAACAACAGAGATATCGCAATAGTCGGTAATGCATCCCATTTTCCGATTTGTTTGTAATCACGCTACAGGTCGCAATTTTAATCGGATCGTCACGAATTTTTTGGGAGTTGATGCGTGTCCCACATAGGAAGAAGCCTATTGATTTTGGTGATAGCCGGATAATATTTAGGGGTCGGAATGGGAAAAAACTCAAAGTTTTAAAGTTTTATTCTTTGTGAATATATTGGCTTCTAGTAGGGGTATTCCCACGACAAAGCCTGTCAATGAAAGAAGAAAATATTACCTTTACATTGGTGTAAAGCAGGTTGGCGAAGGTGGTCAAACAAGGGAGATACCACAATAGTCGGCAATGCATCCAATTCTTCCATTTTTTGCAATCAAGCTACAGGTCGTAATTTTGATCGGATGGTCACGATATTTTGGTTGCTTGTGGGGGTCCCAGAGACAAAGAGGCATATTATTTTTGGTGGTAGTCGATATATATTCCCTAACAGAAATGTTTACCAGTGAAAAGCTTATGCACAGGTGTAGTGGTGTAGGGTATCACATGGTCGGCCCCGTCCCGACTATAGCCTTTGCTCACTTGTTTTATTTGAGTTATTCTGACGATGCACTTAAACGCGTTTCAATAAAATTGACCTGTATTAATGAAGACATTCAGAGCAAAGGCGCTAAGCTATCCCAATTTTAATATTTTGAATTTTACCAGTCAAAAGCTTATGCACAGGGGAAGTGGTGTAGGGTATCACATAGTCGGCCCCGACCCGACTATAGCCTTGGCTCACTTGTTGTTTTTCCTTTTTTTCTATCCAAAACGATGGATTTGTAAAAACCTTAATTTTCGAACAACTATTCAAAGTACCTTGATCCAAAACATAGAAGGGGTTAATCTGAATGAAAATTCCCCGTGAATTCTTTCACTTTCTCCCATAAGTTGAAGAAACGGCGGAAAGACAAAACTCAGGGGAATTTTCTTTCAGAATAACGCCCAAACAAACACATCACATTACAAAGGCATCAAATAACACAGACGGCGGCGTCATTTTATGATTATCTGAACGAAATGTTGAACTAGGTTGTGAATCGTTCGTTGGTTGATCGTACGCATGGAGAAATAAGAAGGTGTTGCTCAAAATCAGTCTAAACGTCAAAATTTATTCACAATTAGGCATTACTGTGACAACTAGAGCGATAATCAGCTGTTTTGGTGTGTGTAGTACCCAAGGTCTATAGAAGGTCGGCCATTCAGAGTTCTGTTAGCAACTTTTGACAACAAACATAATAGATTTTATATTATTGTGATTTGAGTTTCTTTGTATTTTAAATCACAATAATGTTTCTGACAACAAACATAACAATCAGGTGGACTTTAGTGTCCAACTGTATAAACTGTGGTAGTACCTATATTATTGTGCCATGATCGTATGGGTCTCCGATTGATTCTAGTTCAGTGAAATATTGAACTATAATTAACTATATCGATTGATCTAGTTCATACGCTCTGTTAAATGAATCGTTCAATTGAACTATGTAGTTTTTTCCTGAACTATACAACTCTAATATTAAATCTCAAAGGAAAACCAAGGGGATGGATGGTTTATATTCGCAATTGCACGGTTATTAAATGCTTACTTGGTTATTAAATACTGTCAAGTTGTACCCTTCACTTGGGCGTCAATTTTGTACTTGTAAAGCTTAGAACTAGATCTGGACTACTTAAATTTAAATTTTCTTTGCTAGCGGGATAGGAACTCATTGCCTCTCAACAGCTTATCCTACCAACAAACTGTAAAATTACCTTATGTAAATATGGACATACAATTATTTATAATGAAAATTTTCACAGAAGACATTTCCCTTTCAAAACGATTGAAATTAGCATTTTTTAGAAACGTCAAGTGCACTTAGAACTTCAGTTTCACTTATTAATGCCCATTGAATGCGACTTTCACACAACTTTTAGCAAGAGAATGGAAGCTTTTGATGGGCATTCCATTTCATTTTTTTTTTTGTTTTGTTTTAAAATAACCCTCATTTGAAAGACGTGACGGACATCTCAATTAGGGAACTAAGTGCAAATAATTCAATTTGACAAATACTTTTGGACTGCTATGGTTTTCAAACTTTGTAAAGTCACAAATATTAAGAAATAAAAAGGTAACCAGAAACCCAGAAAAAATAACGCAAGGGACGCGCATTTGCAACTTTTTCGTCTGTTTACATGCAAAAACGCTGTAAAAAGAAATGCTAAATTTCTTTTATTTCCCCTACGAAAAAAGCAAAATACCCAAAGACAAAAATGAATTACAAAAAGTAAAATGAAATAAAATCATTGTGCTGTATGTGACTGATGGCTGGCTGTAATGTCGTCGACATTGTTGTCTCTCTTTTTTGTCGTCTATGTCACATTCACATTGTGAAAAATCAGTCAGTCAGTCCTCCATTTTTTTCAGATCTGTCTGTTCCCTTTTGCTTTGTAAAGTTCTTCGTGAATTTAATGGCATGAGTTCAGCAAGTATCTGTCTGTGCCACTTTTAGACATTGAGTCGAGTGAGTACTCCTTATGTTGTTGTTTTTTCAACTCATTCTGTGTCTTTGTTCTTTCAAAAGAGTAGCAGCAGCGATGCTAGTCGTCATTAAATTTCATTCATTGGGATGTAAGTTTATTTTCTTTTATATGAGGGTTGTATGTAAAGGTCGAGTAAATTTAATAATTTCAACATTGATTTTAATTCAAAAATTGTTTCATGTTTCAGCTTTGGAATAACGATACGTGTCTTAAGTAGTGCAAATATTAAGTTTTTATTAATTTTTCCAAATATGGAAACCTTGTAACTACACGAGATTTCGAAGGGGTGGCTATTAATGTTTTGAGTTTTAATTAAAAATTCTGTATTTTTAGCACTGATTTAGAAAAAACCCACCATTTGACATTTTGAACGTCATATGAAGAAATTGATGAGAATTACTATAACGAAGAAAGATTTAAAAATAACAAAACAAATGTTTATTTATTCCGTTATTTAGATATTGATAGCTCAATGAACGTAAACAAACAAAACGATTCCCGTACCAATCACACAAAGCCACAAACTTTTCAGCTTCTCTGAATCGTTTCATTCTCACAACCAAAACCACAAACTTTTCAATGTAAAAAGATGAAAAGCGTACGATTGCATTTTCATTCACCACCGAAACGAAAAGAATTTTTGGCAAACGTTTGCTGTGCGTTATGGTCAATGACACACTCAGGCACACACACGCATTTGATAGCATAACAACCCAATAAACAAACATCAACATACCACAGTGAATTTTATCAACCACCAAACGTTTTTGATTTATTCACATGTGTTCAGTACTATTTCGTTTTCTATTTGCTCTTGTAGAGTTGAGTACTTTTCGCTTATCATTTTGTTCGTACTCGCGAATGTAAACAAAACGAAACTAAACATCGAGCTCCGCCAAAATGGATTATGTTTCGTTTTGTATTGTTCCTATGGAAAATACGAAACGATTGGAAATGTTATTTAAAGTATTTTTACGTACGCTGTTCAAAATTCGTTTTCGTATACCTAGAATCTGTATATATTTGTGTTATTTAAGGATGTTTTAAGCAAAATACTATAGAAATATGTGATAGATATGATTAACTATGACAAATTCTTCCCGAATTTCGGACGAAAATAGCTAATAACTGTCTTTCTGCAACGATATTCGAGGTCTCATATAAAAGTTAATATTGCCAGAGTTTGGAAATTAAATGAAACGTAATCCGGGCTAAGGTAATGTAAAGACATTTTTGGTTTCTAAGTCGTTAAAATCGCATGTTCCGTTTTATATTTACCTCAAAATCTATTGAAGTTTTAGAATACAGTTTCAAAAATCATGAACTTTGCATATGAACCAAATAAGTTGATTATCATCACGACTTAGATTAGAAGTTTTCCTTTGTGTTTTTAATGCAAATTTCATACCCAAAATCATTTTATAGCAAAGTTAAATATTAATATATAGAGAGATTTGAATAGAATTTTATTTCCAAATACAGGGAACCGCAATGTGTTATATTTTTCAACCGAATCATTCCCCGCAAAATATTCGATGCCAACGATGCCATTCAATCATGGGTGCAAGTGATTTGGAATGTCATCTTTTTAGCATCTTCATCGATGAATTTTATATGAGCGTGGACCCCAAAAGATGCTGTTCATTTCACCAATGCTTTGACATGTCATTTTCACCAATGCTTTGGCATGTCATTTTCACCAACCCTTTGCAATGAAATTATCATTACGACGAGAATTTTAACAACGTTGGTTGTGATTTCGAGTCTCCGACAACATCAAGACTATTGTAAATAATTAATCTTATATATTTAGAAAAATGTGTATAAATAAAAACACAAAATCCATCTCTATTGGGTCGATGGAATGTGTTCAAATGCTGATGAAAATATCGGATCTTTCACGACTTCAAATGCATGGAACCCCTTCCTTCAAATTTTTGTCGATTGTCAATTCATTGGAAAAAACAAATAAATCAACAGGGTCACGGGAAACATGTTCGAACGCCCTCAAACTATAAATCAGTTATTTTTATTATTTTCACAATATAACAAAATTTTCAACGCGCACGTCATATTATCTTCATAAACTATTACTTTCAAATATATTTCAATACATCACAATAAAACTCAATCTCATATCTTAATTTGTTATAAAATAAATATGCATCATACACTTATATTTTCATTTTAAAATACTATTTTTACTTCGATATTCCAAGCCATCTTCTTTGAGCGTAAACGGTGGATGTGCCTGGGTAACACAAAAGTACAAACCATTAGCGGTAATGGGATATGTGATACCAATATTGACGGTATCCGTATAATTACACTTGCCATCCTTGAACGCCATCCAACTTTCACATTTTACAGCCGTAATTGGGACACGTTCTATCATAGATTCCATAAATAAAAGAAACGGGTACATATGGCTGCATACCCAACTCTCACAGCCAGGCTGCATTCTGCGCTTTGGATAATAACCAATACCATTGGGATAAATGTCAATGGTACCCAGGGGATCTCTAACCCCAAATAGATTTCCTTCTCCATGAAGTACTACAACACGAGAGGTAACATTGCGTCGCACAAAAATATCATCCGAATCACAGATGTGGGCACAAGGATCAATGGCAATCAGCTGATCAATCACAGATAATGTCTGGTTGTTATTTATGCGCTCAGTGGTGTAAAGTGATGCTCCCAATGCTGCAGCATTGGCACCCACTGAATGTCCTGCCAACGTTATGGCCTTGGGGTCAACACCATTTCCCACCAAAACTGACAGAATTTTGGCTATGAAATAGCCGTGTAGTGTTAAATGATGTCTCAGAGCGTAATAAAGTTGTTGTACATCCTTGGCGAAATTCACCACAATGACATTGAGGTCCCGTCTACGCGCCTGTAGCATATGCAAATGGGCCTGTATGCTGAAATAGCTGTTATCGGTATAGAATCCATTGATGTACAGCAAAGTCTTACGATTTGGATTAATATCAAAATCTCGTATTTCCGACAAGGCGCGTATGGGCAACTCCACACTTTGATTATTGATTGTAAGGACATGGATGCTGGTGTCACTGGGATTAATGCCATTGTAAAGGGACATAACACCCTCATCCACGGGAGCATCACCTAAGAGAATAGTATAAGAAAACGAAAAGCTATATAAAAACATTTATTCGATGCAGTAATTTACTTACAAAACTCCCTCCATCCTCTATGAAAATATTCCGTTAAAATATCAATATTCTTTTGTTGTATTTGCTCCACAGACAATGCTCCACAAAGTGCCAAGAGACTCAAGCCTAATAAGATTTTCCAACTTGAACACATTGTTTGTTCTGATCTTAATCTTAATTGACATGGAACTTTTTGGATAATCTCTTCTTATAAACCAATAGCAGTTGGTTGTTGATCTGCTAGCTTTGATGTGAATTTTGGCAGTTGTCACGTTCTCTTTGCAGGTGTTGCGTAATATCGGAAGTATTGCCATTATTTCCGTATAAAGAAAGCGCCAGACAGCAGTTAAATAAATTTTCTTTATAAATGATGGTGTCTAATAAGCAATTCGACATTTTCTTTTGAAAACATTTAGAAGCGGTGAGAAGGTTCACAATATTAAAGCTCTGAGCTTGTAATAATTGTATCTTGGTGAGAACATGGTGTACAGATATTAAACATGGCTTAGGATAAGTTTATTTCAGAATTTCTCTACGACAAAAGAATAAAATTTTGCAGTGTGTCAAAACAGCATAGTTGCTTGGTTGATGATCCAGATTCAGGTTATTATAGCTTAGTGTGAAAAAGAAGTAAATAAAGTTTATAGACAGAACGGAACCGAGAAAGCTTAATTATTTTGAAAAAAAGCTCAAAATTGTCAAATATCCCAAATTGGAGGTACGTTATTGGGGCCGCACCTATATTAACAATTGTCTGCATCAAGCTTGTCTAACAAAAAGGAGCCCATATGTACATTAGGGCTATAACCAAAAAAATACCACAGGCAAAGGCATTAAAAACGGTCGAATTTGTTGCAAATGACACCATATTCTCTTGTCCGATAGGTACAAAAAAAATATAAACATAAAATTCACGAGTTTATGTTGTACTCGGTATTTTAATCAATATTTATTTTTATTTAAGTACTGCTCTATATACTTGTTCCACAAACATCCCATACGGGACAAGGGAGACTTCTCTCATATCAATGAGTGCACCCCGATTCATATCAGCTCAATGATATGGGACCTACTGTTTATCGCCGAGTCCGAACGGCGTGTCTTAGGACACCACTTGTAGAGAAGTTTTACATGGCTGAAATACGCAGGAAATATCGCCAACATTACTGAGGGATATATTTTGCCACCGTTGGAAATTTTGATGTTGACTGTCCGGGGAATCAGCGTGCAAGTCGTACAACTTTAACTCGATTTTCACAAAAATCAGGGGTATCTCCCCTTACACATCAACAGCGAGCCACATTTTCTGAAGCATTTCAATTAAGGACTTTCAGAAGGTAAAACATTCTTGTAAAAAAATAAACCCAAGGCCAATTTTAGTACTTTTCATAGCCGTATAGTAGGTATTTCCAATACCATTTCAGCCATCAGCGACCTTCGCAACAAATTTCAGAATTTGTACGCATTTAAAAAAAAAACTCCTTATACATATATATCAACCATTTATGCCAACCGCGATTCTTATTTCCAGCTCCATCAGTTCCCCAAACCCAATTATAGTAGTTTACATATAAATCCCCTCCTAATATTTCTAAAATTTCTGCTAAGCTCTTTACACAATAACAAATAATACTAAATTCTGTACCATTTAGTACCTTCAAAAATCATCTCTATATCTTAACCCCACATAACAACAGTGACTCTAAGAAAAAATTTTAGAATTCCAGCTCTGTTCCTACACCCGAAACAAAATTTAGACCGCTATAGTACTTTTCGTTAATTTATGGTACGTATTTCTTAAAACACGTCTATATACCAACGTTACACACCAATACTCACCCTAACTCCATAAAATACAGATTCCAGTTCTGTCCCTACACCCAACAACAAAATGAGTACCATTTAGTAATTTTCGTATACTTGTGGTACGTATTTCGATAACCACATATTTCAACCCTACACTGACATTAAAAGAAAATAATAACATTAATCATAATTCCAAATCTCAGGATTCCAGCTGTATCCGTTCATCCAATACCATATTGTACCAAAACTGAGTACAATTTAATACTCTTCGTACCCATACGTAAGCTTTTCCAAAACTAATTCAATCCTTTACTTTAACAGTAACCTTAGTACTTTTCGTACCCATAAGTACGAATTTCCTCAACTTCCTCAATCCTACACTCCAACTGTTATCCTAATTCTAAATTTCAAGATTCCAGCGCTATTCGCCCAAATTGTACAAAATGTAGCACCATCTAGTACTTTTCGTACCCATAAGCACGAATTTTCAAATTGTACCAAATTTAGTACCATCTAGTACATTTCGTACCCATAAGCACGAATTTACAAAACTTCCTCAATCCTACAGGCCAGTATTTCAAATTTCAGAATTCCATTCGCTCAAATCCAAATTGTACCAAAATTAGTACCATTTATTCCATTTCGTACCCATAAGTATGTATTTACAAAACTACCCCAATCCTACACTTCAAAAGTAATCTTAATTCCAAATTTCAGGTTTTCCAGGTCTATCCGTTCACCAAAATTCAAATTGTACCAAATTTAATACCATTTAGTACTTTTCGTGCACATAATTATGAATTTCCAAAACTACTCCTATATCTAAATCCTACACTTCAACAGTAATCTTAGTTCCAAATTTCAGGATTCCAGCTCTATCCGTTCCCCCAATTCCTAATTGTACCAATTTTAGTACCATTTAGTACTTCTCGTACACATACGTACGAACTTTCAAAACCATTTCCATATATTCCCATACCAAATTTTAAGTTTCAAAATATACAATTGGTACCAAATTTCGTAACTTTTAGTACTTTTCATACACTTATAGGTCGAATTTCCACAAACCCTTTGGTACGTACATCTTTCTAACCCTCTATCAGTGACCCTTATTCCAAATTTCAGATTTCTAGATTTTCCCGTTTGCTAATTCAAAGTACCTTTTAGTACTTTTCGTACCCTTCTAGTCCGAATTTTCAAAAACCCAGCCACCCCAAGAACAACCCATACTCAAAGTTGCAAGCTTCTAGCTTTAGCCATTTCGTGTGGACGATGATCTGTCTGTCACTCACTTATCACTAAGCTCTTTAATATATAAAGATAATTTCACCTCTATTAGTAATATCGATTATAACGACTATCGCTTATAGCGTCCGAATTTGGTCGGTTCCTTGACCGATCTTATGAGCCACTTCGACTGTGCCTGTCAATAACCTCACTAACCTACAAACTGAGATCTGCGGAAATTATAATTTCTTATGACCGCAATTCATTGTAGCACCTCCTTTATTTAAAAAAATTCATCGCCTCTGTTTTCTATTTTATGTTTAATCTGAGAAATTACATATTTAATGCTCCTGCTGTTGTTTTTTCCTGTTAGACTTAATGATGGCAAGAACCACGGTCACACAAAAAAAAAACAGAAGTGTCTGTCTTACGAACAGCATGACACCGCTTTACAAAAAAAAACTTTTGTTTGTTGTTTTTCTTCCAAATATACCCTAAGATGTCATCTTAAACCGGGCACAAACCCACTCACACACTGACGACTTCAAATCTTAAAGTCCTTGAAAATAATTTATCTTGTTTCTTATTTCGATATAAATAAGAAGGCATGCACATTCATGAAAATAAGGCATGAATATGTTTTTCATGCGTGTTTAACTCATGCAATTTAAACAATACCCGCAGTAAATTGAAAGATATGGCACAGAATATTTTCACTGCCCTGACGGACAAACAAAGGCAAGGAGAGACAAGCATTTGTTGTTGATCAACGTCATCAAGTACGAATAGTAGATATCTTCCTTCTGCATCTTTCCAGGCCCTCGTTTTTGTTACTGGTGGAATGCACTGCTTTTCGTATCTTGCAGTTATTGTACGGTTTTCTTGACTATTCTTGCGAGAGTATCCTCAAAAGTTGGCAAGCAAGAAAGTCACTGTCACCGAAGTGACAAATTGAGACCTTTTGAAAAATGTGGGCGCAATTTCATGCCGTTTTTCTGAGTTCAAGGAGGGAATGAAATATTACATGGATGCGTCATGTTCTTAACTTATATGAAACATTATTTCTAAAGACAAGCAAATCAACACTGCATGTAACGCAAAAGTGCTATTGATTATTTTGAAATGCATAAAGTCCATATTATTAAACAGGTGTACGTTTCAACAAAAACAAGACGATATTTGATCTGTTCCAGAACAAGTATTTTCGTATATGGGCAAAACTGCCAATTATTTCATATTCCATTTCCAAAAAATTGAATTTTTTCTTTTCGCGCTACATTAACGATTTTTGGTACATATGTTAAGAAAAAATTCCCCAGTACAAATCCGCTCGCGAGCAAATTTTTGGTTGTTGCGGACAAATGTCATCGCGGTTTTACTTCTGCTTTTAAGAAAAAATTATTATAAACACGCTAATTATTTTATTGAGCACAATTGTCACTAAAAAGTTATCACTAAGTGACGTCATTAAGTAGATTGCATAATACTTGTAAAATGTTTCTCAGCATTCGCGGAATTTACAAAAAATTGACAAAATTTTAAATGTAATCCGAATTTTTTGAAAATATGGCTCCATATACCCGTCAAAAATTACAAAAAAGTAACAGTTTTAAATAAAGACTTCACGGGGAATCAAATGAGACCAAACTTATAATCATCGGGATAGTATTTAGGATATTATAGCCAAAATAAGCACATATTTGTGTTACAAAAAACTAATTTTGGTTTGGAATAATAGTTTTCACACGCATTCTAGAGTCGAAAATATTGGAAAAATTCTATAAGAGTACTTCTTTTATTTTTCTTGAAACTCCCAAGAAAATGGGTGGCTTTTGCTTTATCTACATTCACATAGAAGGTTTCCCATTGAGGAAAGTTATCGGGTTGTTGAAATAAATCATTAGACTTCTTAAACGGAAACAGAGTTCAAATAAACCGCTTTAACTTATATGCATTATTAAAATATGTGTAAATCGCGTAATTATCAAAATCGTTTAGTCCGCATGTGATTTTCATGTACAGCAAGACCATATCTTTTAATTTGTATATATTTTTCGAAATATAATTTGGACGCTAAGATGTAGCATCGGCTGCATCTTAGCATTAAAAAACCTATAAAACATCGCTAATTTTCCCAAAGTTAATACAATTTCGTTCCGCATCCGGTTTTAGTGTCACCATGAAAATCTGCATCGATATATACCTATTTCAAGGCAATCAGTCAAGAACCGTGGATGTAGCATCACACACTATTTTTGGGATAAAATGAATGTAGTTCCCTTATCAGTGAAGTTTTTAAATCTTTGTTTCCGCAAAAAGGAAGATCCTGCACTAGTTTTTTCATAGCAGTGCAAGCTGCCGACAGAATACGCGATAAAATGCGCGATATTTTCAAAAACAATATTAGGTGATTTTCCTACCTTGGAATTTCTCGTATCTCGCGTTTTAGTAGATGGAATTTCACGAGTATTGATTTATTAGATCTGCAACGTAAAAATCAAAAATTTGCAATCAAGTACGAGTAAATCGAATGCCAATTGTAAAAATTAGGCCCGAAAAATATGATTTTTAGAAATTTGTTCACACAAAATTTTCGTATTTGGATACAGATTTCTCTGAAGCTGTGTAGGCTACATTCACGACACATATATCAAATAAATCAGAATCGTGAGTTCTTCATTCCTATATATGATTTTTTGAAAAACCTGTTTGCGGAACGAAATTATAAGAAAATTTCAAAAAACACTTAAAATCTGGCTTCAAAATGTCAGCATCATTTAATGGTAGACGCAGATCAAATTTTGAGAAGTTAAACACTAGTGAGATGATCCTTATTTAGTTGCCTTCTACTTTTACTTTAACGGGAAAATCGTAAAAAGTGTGGTTTAATCACAAATCGAGAGAAAACAAAAAAAGACACGTTGGCTTCAACCCATTTTTACCCATTTTTTAACATAAATATAGCCACAGCTTCCACGCAAATCAACTTTGAAACCCAATATTTTTTGCCAAGTCTAAAAACATTTCATTTTATCCAAAAGCACTTAAATTGTACAATATACAACCACTATTCCCGAGTTATAAAGGGGTAAACCTTGGCTTCAACGATGTTAAATTTTCAATAATATTGCCCATATACCTACGTCTAAAAAGTTTTACAAAGTTTTTGGGTACGAATCACACACACATTAATGTAACTTTTAACAACTGTCGATGTTATTTGAAATTTTATTATCTTAACGACAAATTCGTCTTGAGTTTTGTCTTTCCGCCGTTGCAACTTAATGAAGAAAGTGAGAAAACTCACGGGGAATTTTCGTTCAGAATAAATCAAATAAACTCGGGACGCGTGAGAACTTGTTGTCGCTAGTTGATTGTCCTGCGTGAAATAAAGACGGAATATACGGAAAAAGACTGTGGGCAGCAAATACGCTTTAGAAGATATGATACATTTGGTATATTCCAATTATGAAAAGTAAACCTGCCCTAGAAATCTCTGAAATCACCTCTCTTAACCTGAGAACGCTGTACAACATCATATACCACGCAAAAGAGCCACAACAAAGAACTGGTAAAATTTGTTCATCGATTGGACAATAAATGTAGTCTTTAGAGCGATTTCGTGAAAATTTGCCTTCGGTCCCAGTGACACGTGTTAACATATTCCGATAGTACTCAAACTTTGACAATTTTAAAATCTTACAATGATATTGTATTACCGGAGTAGAGAATGCACGTCTTTTGTGTTAAAATGTGAAAATAATATCCGATTTGTTGTTTTTCTCTTTCGATTTGACTAAACAAGTCAGAGCGAGTAGATCAATTTACAATCCAAGGTCAGATCACAGATAACTGCACAAGTAGTCAATTTCAAATTTGTTTTATTAATTTTTGTCAAAATCTCCTAAAATATTACAGAGTACAATCAAAAACGTATTATTTCAAAAATTAATTACTTATTTATTTATGTTTTTACAATGGCTTCACGTCTGCAATATATTTTTTTCTGGGAAGTGCTTATTTCAACTGAAATTGAAAATTATATAATTATTTTTAAGTTAATACTACATGTTTCAAAACATATATAGTCGAATATTTTATGTTTTCATAGTTTTCCGAAAATGGATTTTTGCTATCAACACTTTTCCAAAAGAAAAGTAGAAAGTTGGCATAAGTCGACGCGATTCGTAGAAATATATTTCATTCAGTAGAAGTTTTTCTGCATAATTTTTTTCACGTCTGTTTATATAACCAGTAAGGAAAGGATCAAAGTCGGGCGGGGCCGACTATATAATACCCTACACCACTGTGAATATGTAAAATATAAATCGGAGCTATATCCAGATCTTAACCGATTTTGATATAATTTGGCACATTTATTTCCAGACCGAATTCAGTCACACATTCCAAATATCATTGAAATCTGACTTATATATCGTGTTTGGAGCTAAAAATACGCGAAATCGGCCGAAAATATATATGGGTGCTATATCCAAATCTGAACCGATTTCGATATAATTTGGCACATTTATTTCTAGACTGAATTCGGTCACACATTCCAAATTTCATCAAAATCGGACGAATATAGCGTGTTTGGTACAGAAAATACGTGAAATCGGCCGAAAATATATATGGGAGCTATATCCAAATGGAACCGATTTCGATATAATTTGGCACACTTATTTCTAGACCGAATTCAGTCAAACATTCCAAATTTCATCAAAATCGGACGAATATAGCGTGTTTGGTGCAGCAAATACGTGAAATCGGGCAAACATATATATGGGAGCTATGTCCAAATCTGAACCGATTTCGATATAATTTGGCGAAATTTCGTGGCCACTGGGAACCACATATGTAAAATTTCAGCTAGTTCAAGCAAACAATGTGGCTAAGATCCCTAAAATACCTTAAATCGGGAGGTATCGTTATATGGGGACTATACCGAACCGTGGACCTATCTTGACAATTTTTAGTGGAGCAATTTCGCGGCCATTGGGAACCTCAAATGTAAAATTTCAGCTGGTTTGGGCAACAAATGCGGCTAAGATCCTTAAAATACCTTAAATCGGTACCTATATTGGGGCTATACCAAAACTTGGACCGATATAGCCCATCTTCGAACTTGATCTTCCGACGGCTAAAAAAATGGTATTCCCCAATTTTCAGCGAAATCGGTCAACAAATGCGACCTGTATGTTGCGAACGGACGGACGGACGGACATGCATAAATCGACTCAGAAAGTGATTCTATGTATGTATATCCCTAGAAGGAACTATGGGTCTATCTCGCTTCCTTTTGTATGTTACATACAAATGCACTAACACATAATACCCCTTACCACATAGTGGTGTAGGGTATAAAAATCATATTTCTGCCATTCTATGTACGAACCAACCTAGAGTACACACAACAACCTTCAAACCTTGAAGAAAATTGCTATTATCATTTTCCCCCATGTTATTTTATTTTCTGTATTCTTTTTTTTTTTTATTGTTGTAAAAGTTAAAAGTGTATCTTAGAGGACATGACAGATAAATTGTTCCTTCACTGATAAGTTATTATGGTGTGTGAAAAGATGAAAATGTACGATTCGTGTGTTTTTTATCATCTTTTAGGATGATTAGTGGGTAATTTAAAAAAGTGCTGATTTGTGGGTATATCCTTTGTATTATGTTTTTCATATTCTATCGCTAATCTAAAACTGCGGATATAAAGAAAAATTGCAATAACGTTGAACATTCCAAATTGGGTTCTTTAATGAAAAATAATACTAAAGAAAATTACGAAAATATTAGTAACAACATGGTGACAAAGGCTGTCTTATTTAAAGTATATCTCTGTGCAACATTTTCAAGGTAATTTTGTGCAAACAACTTTTAATGCTGTCTTTATGAAAGTACAAACCCAATAGGTAAAAACCGTCTTTAGGTTTTGTTTTGCTAGATCGGGTTAGGATTTTATGGTCCTATCTAAACATGGTTAATTATTGACTTTTTTAAGCAAATCGGGGCTATATCTTTGAAACCAATGCGAATTTTTGCATGACATCCGCAGCAAACTTGTAGACTAGAAGAAGAAGAAAGTATTTGGAAAACTAATGAATGAACATGAATAACTTTATTTATTGCCTCAAATTTTTTAATATTATATCTCTAAAACGGTTAAATTTTTCTTAATGTTATCTTTGTGAAAAATATTCGCTGGAATGTAATACAGAACATATCATTGTTGTAAAATGCCTCTATCGCGTTGTTTCTAGCATATTATTCAACGACAATTTGATAAATATATCAACAATACATTGAAATTTCAAATACGAGAATAAACAGCCTGTGTGAACGTCGTTTGAAATTTGTTTAGTAGAAATTATGATATGAAATACCGCCTGAACAACATGAAATAAGTATTTTACAGTTTCAGAATGTTCTACAGAATTGCTGAGCACATTATGTGGCAAATTTTTGCGAAAGGTTACTTGGTTCAACTCTCAATAGTTTGGCTGTAACTGGAAATAATTTCAGAAATTATGTAAACTTTCATATATTTTATCAACTTTGATGCGCTAGGTGCGGTTTTTCCTAGTTCGTCTATTTGACGCTTAAGTTATACTACTTTAGGACAACAATATTGCTGAAGACCGCAAAACAAAATTCTTATTAGTTTCGGAGATAAAGCCTGGATCAATGGAAAAAGGGTCGTTTTAGCCCGATAAGATGAGGCCATAAAATCCAAACCCGATCGAAAAACACAAATCCTAACTAGGGGTTTTGTAGTCTCAATATGTACTTTCAGAAAATGCCCACTAGAAGTTGTTTGCATTTTCAGTGTTGCACAGTGTATTCGCATGAGATACAATCACAAATCCAGACGTTTGGAGAGCAAACAATCAGTACAATACCTACTCAAATTGTATATTACTGCGAAAATAATGTTTATTGTGAATTAAATTACTAAATGTTACTGAACAAATTTCCTCAGTAATGTTTAGAAGCGTTTCAACTATACAATTGTCAAAATGAAATTTTTACTTTCAGTAACTCAATAACATTTTGTAATATTTATTACAAAATATCGAATACACGGATGCATTGTATAATTGAACATATTTTAAGAAAAGTCTCGTTGGAGTTGAGCTGAATGATCGAAGACATTTTGCAAGTGAAAAAGGAAAGCCAGAGATTCGATCCCACACAAGCACCAAATTATGTGATCGGTTTCGTTGTTAGTTACGCAGCTCATCAGACATATTGGCTGTGGAATGGCTTCTCTGACAATGCTTCGAAACTCATACTTATACCGAAGTTATTGTAATACTGTAACTGCAATATTGTAATTAAGAAACTATTAGTTGTTAGCCTCAGGCTATGCTTGCCATCAAACTTTGATGTTTTAAACGCAATGTGTTTTTTGTAGTGATGAACCTGGATTGCTTCCACGACAAACGCTTTTTATCGCAGCCTTCAGAAGTTATGAGTTTGGCTTTGAACGCTAACACGTCGTGATAACATTTTTCATACGGCTCAAGCTGATTTATTTATTTAAAAATTTCGGCTGTTAGGGCGATGATTATTTAATATTAATTTTTATTAATTTCTCGTATTAGTTTAGCTGAATGACTAAAATTTTTTCCTAGTGAATAAGGAATGCCGAAGATTCGAACCCACACAACCACCAAATTATGTGACCGGTTTCGCTGTTAGTTATGCACCTAATAAGACATTTATTTCATTAAATAAACAAAGTCGTAAAATTTTAACGAATGCAAGAGTGTTGTCAACTATTATTTGAATTTTTCGTGCATAATTTTGCGTTTTAATTTTACCGATTTTTTCGGTAACTCAAAAAATGTGTTAGAGAATCGCACTACTGATCACCAAATGGGTAGTAACTCAATATTTTGATTTTTGTCACTTTTTATTACAAAACTATCATATATGAACTCTACCCACAGTAAAAATCTCGCATTATTTTGTCTACTCTTTCGTCAAAGATTACCGTTATTCCAATCTTCATGTCTTCAGAGTTACTGGTAATGTATGTAACAGTTTTTGTCTCTACTGAAAAATAAGAAATTTTGAGTGAAAAGGTGTCATATGTGTATAAATTGGATAAACTTCATTCTAAATACACATATGGCCAAAATAATAAGTACATCATAGTTTATGTTTGATTGTGTGCTCCACAATCAGTTTTTTCTCAAAAACGATGTGAACTGCTTTACATTTCGAAACTTATATTCGTAATAAATGATGCAACAAGCATAAAAACGCAAAAAATTGTTAATATTTAGTTTTTGTGCCACTTTTTTCTAAAAGTTCAAAATTTTGTTGGCCAAAAAAATAAGTACATTTTGGATTTTTTTATTATTTACCAATAACCGAGTAAATTTTAATAAAGGTTGGTTAGTAATTTAGCTGTGCTAATAATATTAGACAAAAATAAAATAAAAATTAATTAGTGGATGGGACGAAATGAGCACTATTACACTGGAGAGGGGAGATTGGCGTAAAAATTAAGAAATGAGGGAAAAATTGTCGATAATAGCCAAATCCCTGGAAAAGCCGGTGGGTTGTTTCTAAAATACATTGAAACCAAAATGAAACTGAAAAACACGGTGTAGGCCTAAAAAGGCAACAATAAACAGTCGATAGACCCATTGTTGCTCTCGCTTTAGAGACCTATTAAACTCATCTTGGGTAAGTACTGTTGGCATAGGTAATGTTATATTCACCCGAATAGCTCGGAGAATACTAGGGGCTACCAAATTACCAGAATAATTAACAAAAGGCGTTCAAATGTTACGGAAAAAAATTTTGTTGACGAGGTCTTCCTTAGCTAACAATGATATGGGTCGGTCGGGAAAAACTTACATGGACAAAATTGGCGAAATTTTCTCTAGAGCATTGAAATAAATATGAATAAAATAAGTTTATTCGGTAACAATTACGGCAAGATGAATTTCAATCTCAAGGGAGAGGAATTTCATACAATAGTTACAAAAATCCAATTAAACACGGAGGTAGCCACCTAATGGTGTGAGACTGATTTTTTCCTGGTATGGTCTTTATCCAATATATCACATTACAGATGCTGGGACCCATTTCCAATACAAAAACATATTGGTCAACACATTGTTGCTACAAACAGAAGAAAATTTGTTTTTAATATGGATTTTTCAACAGAACTACGGTCCAAAAAATGCATCCCTATATGTCAAGGATGAGTTCCAGGACAATATCATGATGTAACTTGACTCGCCTATGCAATAATCGGATATGAATGCAATAGTAAACCATTGCGGACACTAAAATAGCGCATTGGTACACAATCGTTCCAAAATAAACATCAAATTCAGAATTTTATTCAAAAAGTTTGGTATTAAATAACTTTTGAAAATTACAGCAAACTTCTAAGCAATATGCCAAAAAGAATACAAAAACTAGGTAAAAAAAAAGGTGGAAGCAACAAATATTAATAATATAAACATCCTAAATTACAATCTATCCTAAAACAATTGAATATACTAATATTAATTAATGATTTCCAAAATGTACTTATTATTTTGTCCATCAATTTTTATGACTTTTTTCTTAATATCGCATTTAGAAGTTTGTTTATCTTGAAGATCTACGCAAAATTTATTTTTTAAGTGTCATTTATGTTGCAAAACTTAAATTTAAACTGATCATTGTCTTACAGTGAATACATTTTCGGAATTGAACGAAAAATATGCATACTTATGTTTGTACTTATTATTTTGGCCATATCTGTATATTTCGGGCGAAACTTCCAAATTTCATATTGATACTAACGTTTAAATGTGATCTTGTTTCTTAAATTTTGTCAGATAATAAATATATGTATTTCTGAATAATTTAAAGCATTCGTTCTCCAAAGATTAGTAGACAATTTTTTAAACCATAAGGGCTTTAAATTTTGGGAAATAATTAAATTGTAGATCTATCGAATATTACTAATTTTACAATGCAAATAAAACGCGAAATCGTCAAAATCACACACAATTTCCAAACACTACCCATCAACTCTTTGCAATAGTTATGCATTATGCTGTATTTTAGGCTTTTTAAAAGCAGTAAAATCTTCGTAATTTTCAAAAAACACAATCACTGTTTACGCGTCCCGTTTTCATTAATCAGCTGCATATAAAAATGTACCCAAAATTCGTAATATTTACCGAAAAAGTCACAAAACATACAACACGTAGTTGTAAAACAGTAACATATTATACCCCGTTTGCACTTATCCCGGCTAACAGGTCTAATGCAAACGCCGTTTAAGATATTGAAAATAAGGTTAATGATCGGAATGTTTAGTAAACCATGTATGTATATATGTACATAATTACTTTGTTATTGTTTACATTTAAGATTTTCTCTAAAAAGATGTTGTATGGTGTGGCATCATTCAGTCTATCAAATACACTCTCCCACATTCAATGGATACGTACGTCTTCCATTCCTCATTCATTTGCGGCCCAAACATTTTAAGATTATACAATAACAAGAATGCTTGCTGGTGGGTGACCTCTTTTAAAGAGGGGAAGACTTATTCCTAAATCATTTGCACTTGTACATCTAATCGTTTAGGATCTCACGATTTCAAGTTGATATACATGTCATATACAGCATATTCTTCTGTTGCGGCTCCTACTGCTGTCGTTTGCATCCGTTATAAGATATGAAATTGGATGGATGGGGGAAATGATTTAACCCTACCAAGGAACTCCATTCATGGAAACAAAAGAAAATAACAAAAAACAACAATCATGTTGACAAGAAAAAGTGGAACAATGACTCTTTAAGGTTGGGTGATAAAACATTATGATGGAAATGTAGAAAAACATTCAAAGCCTTAAATTTCCTATACACATCATTTACATTCCATTTTCATAATTCCCATTTCAAAAACAAGGGCCTTTGTTCAATTATTTTCCCATCTATTGTTTGTATATTTTCTCATATATTTTTTTATTATTTTATTTTACAAAATTTTCCCTATATATGAACATACTTATTATTATATTAAGAAACAAAATCAAAATCCTAAATCCTTTTTGATGACATATCTTCTATTCCACTTCTATTTTAGGTACACTACACAGACTTCCACACCGTGATACAGGAAAATATCAAATGAATTTAGGTAAAATATTATATTTTTTTCTAAAAAAAAAAAAAACAAAACTCTTTTCCGTAATACTGTTTCTTGTTCTATATACATACATTATAATCTTCAATATGGCTGACAATCGATTGAATATCGAGAGCTAATTAAAATAAAAACAAAAATAAAAACACCCAAGTCATATGTCTTAAAAGTCTGCCACAGATTAAACGAAATTCTGACGTCGGAGTACTTGCGAAATTATCAAAGTTGTCATAATATTTGCACTTTACTCTTTTTGTCATAGTGTTTAGTCAAACAGTGTCTGTCGATATACACAAACAAGACGTGGAACGAAACGTTGCAAAAAAGTTTAACTTGACAACGTGCGATAAGAAACTGTAAACAATGATATAGACGAGTTGTGTTTAATAACATTTCTTATTTTTAGATAATTTTGAATATTTATTTATTATTTTAATTTGGAATATATAAGATATAACATATTTTAAATACATTTGTACACCGTGATACAGTTAAAAAAAAAGAAAAAAAAATGTCACATTTGTAATAGACCATCATGTTATGATCGATTCGAGTATAGTAACCATCAAATTGCATGAATTGTAAGGGTCCCACAGTAGAATAACCAATTTTGTATACAGTGCTCGTTCGTTTATTCCATAGTCAAATATTCGTGAATCTTTTTTTTTTTTTGTATAGAATAAAAGTTCAATGCGAAATAGTAATAATTTAAACAAATACTTATGCTATATTCAGCAATACATGTCTAAAACTGCTTCTCCAAAATATCCATTACTTCAAAAGCCGTGGCAAAACAATGGAAACTTCCACAAGTCTTCTCAAGTAGTTATGATTAAAGGTTATTTTACCAAATTTATTTCATTATTAATACAGTATATAATCAGAGTTGAATGGCCCATTCCCTCTCCTATACGTGATCTTTTCATGACAAGGAGTAACAAAGGGCATATGAACGGAGTTTTTCAAGAAACCCACATTGTCTAGTGTCCTTTAAAATGATATTGGATAAAGTTATAACAAATAACAAAGTCGATGAGTTGTCAATGAGAGTCGTAGCTAAAATTTTCTCAGCGACATTTTTGCAGAAAATTTCGAAGCTGAAAAACGTCATCTTGTGGTACTTTTATAGCGGCCCTTAAAATAAAGGACGAAAAAGACATTGAAGGAAGCGAGTTAGAAGGACGAAGTGCTCTACGAAAATAATCCTCATTCGATTCGACTGAAGGCGTGTCAACTCAACAATAAGCTAAAGCAACAGTGAACAAAGATATAACGCTAATTTCTGACGGCTTACTGGGTCTCTAACAAAAGTTCATCACGCCATAACGCGGAAGTTCGACTCACTGCGGATCTGTCCTTCGGGGTTCTTAATATACTCACCAAGGGCTTTCATCTCCAAAAGGAATTATCTCTGCCCCAAAACTTGTGTTCACAGTGTAATGCAAAAAAAAAAGTTGGCAAAATAACCTTACATGAGAAGACTTATGGAAGTTTCCATTGTTTTGCCAAGGCTTTTGAAATAATGGATATTTCGCAGAAGCCGTTTTGGGTGTGTATTGCTAAATATAGCATAAGTATTTGTTTAAATTATTACTACTTCGCATTGAACTTTTATTTTATGCAAAAATATGCACGAATATTCGACTAAGGAATAAATGAACTTCGTCAAAAATGATTATATTTAGTTTTCTGAAAAAGTTTCCATTAATATGTCGAGCGCTGTATTTTTATTTTTTAATTGTAATTTGGTTCGAGGGCATTTTAACAAAAAGTGACCAGTATTAGACCGCTTTAGTTTTAATAGGTTCCGATTACGTTACTAAAAGTGATTAAATTCCAGAGGCATGTCACAGATTCTGATCGGAATGCTATCAATTCAGTAATTTCATGTCGACTGTTATAGCTTCTTCAGATTTCAATCGATTTGGTGAATTTCGAAAATCGTATTATTTAGTATAAATATGGCAACATTAGAGGAATCAAGCGAATTAAAACAAATTTCAATATTTCTATTGTTTCTGTAATCGAGGCCAAATACATAAATATAACAAGATAGGACATTTCATTGTTATCATTCATCAGTAAATGGCTTTTGAATTTAACATAATATAATTCTACGATATGGTTAAATAACATTATTTTTATTTTGCTTTTCAAAATAGTCTGGCTTAGGGAAGACTATAGTTTCAGATCTTGCCAAAGATTTTCATCAGTTCCCTTGTTTCTTGTTTTTGAACAAGAAACTTTTTATACCCAAGTGTCAATTGCTCGTTCAAATAGATAAATGTCCAAAGAAACACTCTGATCAAGAACAACGAACAACTTCACTTGCGAACAAAACCAAATCTTTCCCACTGATATGCGTTCGTTGAGTCTCAAGGAAAAAAACAAATAACTAATTTGTTGGTATTGCTCAATACAGCAATAAATCAACACTTTCTCGACGGTGCCCGGTCTCACAATTAGGAGGGTTGGCGTTTTTTATTTTGGATGACGACTTCTATCTTGCTTTTCAAAATAGTCAGGATTAATCCCATAGTTGTTGTTTTAATATTTTATTAAAACAACTTTAATTTATTAGTGGGAAAAATTAGCGATGTTTACCAAGGGGTAAGGCAGGGACGACTATAGTTTCAGATCTCGCCACAGACCTTCATCAGTTCCCTTGTTTCTTGTTTTTTTCAACAAGAAACTTTGTATACCCAAGTGTCAATTAAAGTTGTTATCCCAAATAAAAAACGCCTACCCTCCTAATTGTGAGACCTGGCACCGTCGAGAAAGTGTTGGTTTATTGCTGTATTAAGCAATACCAACAAATCAACGAACGCATAGCAGTGGGAAATATTTGGTTTTGTTTGCAAGTGAAATTGCTCGAGTTTAGGTAGTGCCAAAGACACTTATCTATTTGAAAAACAAGAAACAAGGTAACTGATGAAGATCTGTGGCGAGATCTGAAACTATAGCCTTCTCTGTCTTACCCCTTGGTAAACATCGCCAATTTCCCCCACTAATTAAAACAACGACTATGGGATTAAGCCTGACTATTTTGAAAAGAAAAATAAAAGTCGTCATCCCAAATAAAAACGCCAATAATTGAGAAATAATGAAAATTTGCGAATTTTTAAATAAAATGATAAAAAAAATATGAAACTAAATGTGAAGTTGTTAATAAAACAATATTTTTATTATTTTTAAGTGTTTTTTGAGTGCTTTAAGTGAGTGAGATTTTTCCAAAAAAAAGCAAAAGTGGTTTCATTCGGAAAAAAATTTAGTTTTTCGTTTTCTGAAGAAGCTAACTCCCGAAGGAGTAACTAATTTGGTACATACTGAAAAAGGCCCTGCGATCACAATGTGTAGTGGCTGGTGTGCAAGGCAACTTGGCCTAAAGTCCCACACAAAAGTTAAGAAGTTTTCAAAAAAATATACGCGCGATAGTTTAGGTTCGAATATAGACTACATCGGTTTACTCCTTCGGGTACTTCCCACATCAAATATCAAAAATTCCGGAAAAGTACAGATTGAGACCTACTCATGAATCTTTTTGATTTTTTGCAGCAGCTTGTTCTCACATCCCCTTTTACGATGGTACAAGCTTTTTAGGGATAAGTCCACACATTTTGAGAAAATAGCCCGAAAGCTATAAAAAACCCTACATCCACCATGTGTAGTGGCTGGTGCGCAAGACAACTTTCGAAACGGATACTGCGTTGGCCTAAGGTCTACATATCGTAATATTTCTGTGAATATTAGAAAAATTTATAATATGGTGCCTATCGGTCCACTCCTTCCGGTGGTAAATCCCACACAAAAGTAAACAAATTTTCGCAAAAATTATGAACGGAGCAACCGAAACTGTTCAAACTTTAGATTTCATAATATTTTGTCCAAACATAGTTCAAGTTCGAAAATGGACCAAAATCGTCCAATCCTAACGGTACCTCCCTCACAAAAGTTCAACATTTTTGTACAGGCGCAGAATAAGGTCTGTTCGATTATCCTTTGGATCCTCTTTACATCAATATAACATCCGAAAAAGCTCTACGTTATACGGTGTCCAACTGAAATAACTGGCTATCTACGGAAAGAAATAACTCTCAAAATAAGATCCACTTCCAAAATTAACTATGTCCGATCATTCCTTCAGGTACCTCCTCCGCTTTAAACTAAATCCATATTTGTGTCGGTAAGTTCATAAGTTTCAAAACGGTCATAAAACTCCCTAAACACATAATTTTTGGTTAAAAAATGTTGGTTGTGTAGCCGGTATTCGATTTATCGATATACAAAAACTTAAATTCACACAGGCTGATCGTATATCTCTGTCGGCAAAGCTGACTGATATTTTTTAGTAGTTGTTCCTATCCTTTCGTCAAATTCTAATATATTTGATAGATTTTAAAATCGTATTTGCTTTCTGTTTTCCTTATTTCCTTGTTCAATGATCCTGGCCAGAACGTATTTTTTACACAGAATATCAATACAACCAACAACATTGTTTCGAACCATTTCCATCCCGTTCATGGACATGATTGACCAGCATCAACAATACTAGTTGTTAGCTTTTAAGTAACTCTTTCGTCGCACCATTCAAATAAGGAAATGCTATTCATTTTATCCTAATTTTAGCTTGAGCCTTTGTTATAGAGGTGCCACCGTGATGCAATGGTATGCACGCCCGCCTTGCACGCAAAAGGCCGGGGGTTCGATTCCCCGGCCAGGCAACATTAAACATTTTTCAACGGTGGCAAAATACCCCTCAGTAATGTTGGCGACATTTCCTGAGTATTTCAGCCTTGAAAAACTTCTCCACAAGTGGTGTCTTAAGACACGCAATTCGGACTCGGCGATAAACAGTAGGTCCCATATCATTGAGCTAAATATGAATCGGGGTGCACTCATTGATATGAGAGAAGTCTCTCTTGTCCCGTATGGGATGTTGTGGAACAATGTGTTTTGTGTTCTTTGTTATAGAAATGAACAATAATCATCAGTGCTACATTCGGACAGAGTGCTACTATAAAACGCTTTTTTTTGACAGAAGAAAATGCCTATGAGAGTTTTTTAATAATTTTGTCGATTAATAATTAATTTGATGGTCATTATGAGTGACTTGATTTAATGTTTAGGATATTGTCACTTTGCATGCGTGCGTGTCGCACACACATTAAGTCATTATTGTTATTTTTGTAGGTCAATACAAATTAAAAATGGAAATTTTAAATATTATTATATACATACATATCAATAAAAAATAACCCTTCATCGAAAGTATTTTTTTTAACTTTCATTGAAACTCATACGGAATTCCATTTTTCTACATATGTAGTTGTATACCTATACCTATATATGTTTGCGTTTGTCTATTGTCTCCTCTTCAAGTTAATTTAAATAAACAATTACGCGCCCATTTTGTTAATAACAATACATCATCAACCAATTACTTATTTCTTTGAGTGTACCGTAAAAATTCGTGAGTTTGTGTCTGTGTTCTTGGTGAAAATCCACGCATTTGCTTCAACTACCGGAACTATTATAACTTCCGTTTCCATTTACCCACATACATAGTTTATTTACAGTTCACTTCATTGTTTATGGAAAATTGTTTTATTTGGATTGTTTGTATTGTTTATTAGCTGGTATAGACAGAGATATGCCAGGGGTCAGACACACACACACCCATCACCCAATATACTTTCTAGTGTGCTTGTTCTTATAGACATGAGCATATATTTTTTGTTGATCTGTTGTCTAAGTTTAACATAACATTTTGTTAGACCTATTTATATATGTGTGATTGATTGCTTTTGATTTTGGTTAGGCCTTTCCATTCTGTTTAAAGTTTAAAAAGTAAGAATACAGTATCATTTTTATTTGCACCAACATCAGTGATGGACCTAATGTCATATAGTCAGGGACCAAATTTTAAAAAGAAATATCATTTTCCGGTTTGGCAAAAGAGGTTTTGGAGCTTTCCAGCGTCATTTTTTTAGTCGTTTGTAGGGTAGGTATCAGATACAGTGGGCCTAATTAATCCACTGACAGAGCCAACCACCATAATATAATCATTTATATATTACAAGAACACTACTTGTTACTACTTATTAGAACCTCCGAGTCATTATCGTGGACGTATGGAGAATAAAGATATAGCCTTGTAATAGAGACTACAAATATTTTCTGTAGTACAAACATGGATTGTCATGGCACAATTACCAAGCTAGATGCATCTATCCAACTGATCGGATATGCACTGACGAAACAAGTTGCTGTAAATTACAGGGTTATCCCTAGTTGTGCAGACCAAAACAACTCATTTTCTATTATATTGTTATACCCTCCACCATAATATGGAGGGTATATTAAGTTTGTCATTCCGTTTGTAACTCATCGAAATAATCATTTGCGACCGTATAAAGTATATATATTCTTGATCAGCGTAAAATTCGAAGTCGATGTAGCCCTGTCCGTCCGTCCGTCTGTTGTAATCACGCTATCTTCGGAATGAGTTGCGCTACAGGGCTGAAATTTCGTACGCATGTGTTTTTGGCCTGAACTTAAATCAAGTTCGAAGATGGGCTATATCGGTCCACGGTTTGGTATAGCCCCCATATAACGGTACCGTCCGATTTCAGATATTTTAACGTTTTTAGCCACATTTTCAGTCTGAATTAGATATAATTTGACATTTAGGGTTCCCAGTGAGCAAGAAACTTCTCCACGTTTTCTTATAGCCCCCCATATAGCGGTACCGCCCGATTTCCGATATTTTGACGTTTTTATGTACATGATCTGGTCGAAATAGCTATACTTTGGCATTTAGGGTTTTTAGTCATCAAGAAATTTCTCCACCATAAGTTATGGTCATAGGTCCACGGGTTATTACAGCCCCCATATAGCGGTACCGTCCTATTTCCGGTATTTTGAAGTTTTTAGCTACATGTTCCGGCCGAATTGGCTATAATTGGCACTTAGGGTTTCTAGTGGTCAAGTGACTTCTCCAGCTAAAATCGTGTGCATAGGTACTTTCGCAACAGAAAGAAAACTAATAATTCCATATTAGCTCAGAGTATTTTATGGTGGAGAGTATAAAAAGTCCGGCCGAACTTAAAACTTTTTAACTTTTTTTTTTTTAAATAGATCTTTTTTTCAATCTTAAACTACTTCTGTTGTTGTAAAATGTCGCATAGTTTTGTGGTAAATGGCTACCTGCAAAACCTTTTTTTGTAAAAGCGTTTTGCGATGCCAACGATAGCTCGAAAACGAATGGGTCGATCTGCATTGATTTTTGTGGGATTTTTAAGAACTTATCTACCCACGCAGGCAATGTAGAGAGGTAATTTCACGGTGCCGTGACATAACTCCCAACGGACATAACTCCCAAAACGATTTTGGGAGTTATGTCAGCCTTGGTTTGCGGACATAACTCCCAAATTTTTTGGGAGCTATGTCCGACCCCCCTTAGCGGACATAAGTCCCAATGGGAGTTATGTCCGTTTTTAAAATTTAAGTGATTTTTATTTAAATACAATTTTTATTTTAAATGTATAAGAAAAAAATTAAAAATTAACTCTATGTTCAAATGCATTTTTCATTTCATAAAAAATGTATAATTGATTTAAAATTTTTAAGAAAATTAAGTACAAAATAAGTAGTAGCCATCTCAAATCGAACTATATTCAAAATTTGTCTTCAAACCTATTTTAAACGAAAAATGCTGCCTACAGGAAAATAAAAAGTTTTTGTTAAAATTCACAAATACTTTCTGGAAAAAATCGCACGATGTTTTACAAAAAATATTTTCACAATTTAAGAAGATAAAAAGTTATTGTAAAAATATTCAAATACTTTCTGAAAAACGAAAAGAGCCGCAGGCGAAAAGATTTTTGTAAAAAATCGCACGATGTTTTACAAAAAATATTTTCACAATTTAAGAAGATAAAAAGTTTTTTAAAAAATATTCGCGATTTTTTACAAAAATATTTTCACAATTTAAGAAAATAAAAAGTTTTTGTAAAAGTGTTCAAAAATATGTTCACAATTAAAAGAGATAATAAGTCGAAAATATTTTTGAAAACAAAAATCTCGAGATTTTTTACAAATATTCAAATACTTTCTGAAAAACGAAAATATTTTTGAAAAAATAGCGCGATTTTCTTAACAAATGTTTTTACAATTTAAAACTTCTCCTAACTGCTACTTACATAATTTCGGGCATAATTTAGTTTTTAAGTAATTTTATGAAATCAGGAGGATTCTGTGGATACTTCGATAGTGGTTGGCACTTAGGCCTTCTCAAATGTATAATTCCGCTTACATTCAAACTTCTACTCTAAAATTTATAACTATAAATTTCAAAATTAAGCAAAGAAATAATTTTTAAATTAAGAAAAAAATCGTTGGGAGTTATGTCCTCCATTTTTTTGGGTGTTATGTCCGCTTTGCTTCACGGACATAACTCCCAACGAATTTTGGGAGTTATGTCCGCAAAGGGCAGCGGACATAACGCCCAAAATCATTTTGGGAGTTATGTCCGTGGGAGTTATGTCCGGGCACCAATTTCACTGCATTTTTTTCTGATTTGGACGTAAAAAGTAAATGGCGTAAGGAAAATCTCCAATATTGCACACATTAGCGACTGTATAACGATGGAAAATTTCAGCACATATGATATTGATAGATATTGTAATCTACCTCATAAAGACAAGATTTTTATGTATTTAATAAACTCGCCAAAAACCCCTTAAATTCGTCCTTAAAAAGTTCGGCAAATCAGAAATTAATGGCAAAATAGACTATTAATGGCAACCAATGGATTGTACCCTTTAATATACAGGAGTAACCCTAAATATTGGTCCACATTACACTGTGCAACATTTTTAAGGTGATCTTGTGCAAACAATTTGAACTGAGGATTTTTTGAAAGTACAGACCCAAACGACAAGAAACCCTACTTGGGTTTTGTTGTGTCAGATCCAGCTCGGATTTTATGGCCCCATCTAAACATGGTTAAATATTGAGTTTTTAAAGAAATTCGGGGCTATATCTCTGAAACCAATGCGAATCTTCTTCTGATCTCTGAAGCAAATTTGTAGATAAGGACAAGAATAAAATATTTGGAGAAATAATGAACTCGAAAAACTACATTTATTGCCTCAAATTTCAAAATATATCCAAAAATTCCACAATTTTTATACATTTGGCACCGTATCTCTAAAACCGTTAATTTTTTCTGAATATTTTCTTTTGGAGAAATATTCCTTGGAATGTAATACACAACTCTTCAGAACATGTCATTGTTGTAAAATGCCTCTATGCCGTTGTTTTCAGTACATTTTTCAACGACGATTTAATAAAAATGTCAATAATGTAGTGAAATCCGAAATGCGAGAATAAACTGTTGGTGTGAACTGTGTTTGAAATACGTGTTGTAAAAGATATGATGCAAAATACAGCGGAAACAACATGAAGTAAGCATTTTAGAGTTTCAGAATGTTCTAAAGAATTGTTGAGAACTTTATTTGGAAGATTTTTGCAAAGGTTACTAGGTTCAACTCCCAATAGTTTGCCGATACTGACCAGAATTTCAGCAATTATGTAAAATTTTCTATATTTTATAGATTTTGATGCCCTAGATGGAGTTTTTCTTATGTGGTTTTCTCAAATGATAAGTTCTACTAGTTTAGGGCTACAATATTGCTAAAGACAGCAAGGCCTATTCGTTTCTGAGATAAAGGCCTGATAAATGCAAAAAAGTGTAGATTTAGCTCGGTTTAGATGAGGCCATAAAATCCGAACTGGATCTGACAGGACAAAACCCTACTAGGGTTTTTGTAGTCTAAATATGTACTTTCAAAAAATTCATACTAGAAGTTGTTTGCATTTTCAGTGTTGCATAGTGTTATTAACAAATACAGTTGCTTTCGTTCTCACAGAGACACGCTATTAAATGTCCAACGCGACCCGAGAAGTTGCATTAAAATGGATCTAGTCACAAAAGTCTTCAACTTTTTTATAGGAAGTACCTGAAGGAATGGGTCAAACTTGATCCAAAATTTGGAGTCATCCCTTTTGACAGTTAACGTGTCCAACAGCCATTTTAGTTGGTTTTATCAGGACTTTTTAGAGCATTCGAGCCGTTACCTTATGAAGTAAGGATTTTATCCACGACAAAATTAATTCGTTATTATCAAGACCCACAAGGTCAACTTTCAGAGATAATTTCGATAGAACTGCCCTTAATCTACGCTTTAGAGAAAATGTTTAATTTTTGTGAGGGAATAACCCGAAGAACTTGGAACTTGATATTGGTGCTGGAATTTTAAAACTATTCCCGAAGAGTCCTTGAAATGCAATTATGTATGTAAAAATTTTGAACTTTTGTGTGGGAGTCCATCTTCGAACTTGATCTATGTTAGGAAGCAATATTACGATGAAAAAAATGGACCTCATCGGTTACCACCTTCTAGAGTTATCCAGCCAGTCAAACAGAGTGCCCAATAGACGGACATGGCCATATCGACTTCAAATTGTCTGAAACGGATTTGGTCATAACATATGTTAGATCTAAAACCATTATTTTCCCCCTTTTTTGTTTTGCAAAATTTTCAAGTCATTCTATTATATCGCCTAATAAATTTACAATTACCCACAACAACTTCATGGCACACAATCGATGTCTTTTAATTGCATAACAAAATCTCTTGAGATTTTCTGATAATTCTTCTCTATTTCATCAATTGTTCCGGTCTATTTTGCATTGAGTTCAAATGAAATTGACCTAACCAAAAAAAAAATTAGATACAACTTACAACAATCATCACCGCCCACTCTTTCATATCAAAGAGGTCATTACTCTTGCGCGATTAAATACATGTCGAAAACATGACATTGGATATTTTCTTCATCATCATCAATGCCACAAATAATATTATTGGCTAACTATTTCATGGTTTTAAGATTCGAACTGACACAAACTCTTGGTCTGATATTTTTCTGTGTTGCATTTCTTGTCTGTCGAGAAAACTAAGGTTGTGGTTGCACGGTATCAATATCAGTAATATATATAAAAAATATAAATACACACATATACATATGTGCATTTAAGCAAATAGTTATAAAGAGAAATCCGCATATTATTTTCGCAAAAGGAAAAATAATATGTATGTAGAGTAATAATTCCCACAATGATGTGGAATTCACCATTAGTTAATAATAAAATCAAATATTTTAACTGATCACATTAATATTTATAATCATAATACATATTCCAAATGTTTCTAACGTTATTATTAAATGTAGAAAATGGCTCTTCTCGAATCGGTTTAGTGTGCCGTTTAGTTCCTGTGATCTATAATACAAATGTATAATTTTATTCTCGGAGAAATACCATACTTCCCCAGATCATGACTTATCGCAAACTAGAATTATTTTTAATTATTTATCTTTCGAGTTGAGCTATAACGAATGCCCTAAGAAGGCGCGTCTCTAAAGGTGACCAAACTCTTGCATAAATTTGTTTTTATGTTTATAGAAATTTGAAAGAAGAAATAGTATTTTTCACCGATTTAACATTAAGCAAAAAATTATTATTATTATAGATAAAATTGTTTATTTATTATTATTATAGATAAAATTGTTTATTTATTATTATTATTATTTATTTATTTTTTTTTTTTTTGTATATAATAAAGGTTTGATTTTCGTTACTTTTAATGTTTTAGGCCACGTTTTAAAACATAAGAGGACTGGGCACGACTTCTCAGTCGAACCGAGTTTAGCCAGATCGTGACCCTGATCTTATATTTTTACGACAGCTACTGCAGGGTCGACTCTAAAGAAAGGCAAAATTCCTATGCCACTCTAAAAAATATATATATTATACATATACAAATGAATAAATGCAATAAATAATATAAACATCGTCGTGTAAATAATCAGATATTCTCTTGAATTACCGTTTCACTCCCAACTGCACATGAAATATGTATACAACTGGGGTATTAATCAATGTTACAAACCCAGAGATGCATTACATCATTCTTGAAACCCACATAAATAGACAACATTCCAAGCTGTCCCAATGTGAGAACCATTGCCAAGAACACAATGGAAAACAGCGTCCATAGCTTAAATCTTTTCAAAACAACAAACACTGCGTGCAGCCGGAAAAAAATGTTGAAAGGAATTCCTTAATGAATTTGGAGAGAACAGAGGCGGAAACAAGTTTAGTTAAGATTTTTCTCTTGAATAATTCAGAAAAGAATAGCAAGAAAACAATGCTTTGGAACTTCTTTCGTTCAGCTTTCCATTTGTTTTTGCTCTGTACCTTTTTTGTACTTTCTTTGTCTTTAAAAATTTGTTGTTACTGTTTGTTATTATGTATTTTTTATTATTATTACGTCTGTTGGAACTGTTGTTGGATTCATTGTTATTGTCATGGCTCTTCCTGTGCTGAGGAGAGCAGCTTAAAATCAACCAAAATAGTAAAGCTGTTATGCCTTTTTCACCTTGACGTTTCCGTGGAAAATTGCCTTGAACCTATTACTGTTAAGTATGTTATGTTTTAACTAAGTATTCATATCTGTCAACCGCTGATCATGAAATAGGATTTTTATGCTGAAATTCAATTATTTTCTGTTTTCATATACTTTAAGTTAGAATACTGTTTGTAGTGGATATTTTTTGGTTTGTTTGGGTGAAATGTGCTATTTAGAATTAATATTTTAATTTTTACAACAAGTGGTGCTCGCTATGCTATTGACGGGAAGGGGCCAACTATTTGATACCCTACACCACTAGGGAGATACAGCCACCCGGCGTTTTATTCCAGTAGTGTGATTATCTAACTCATTTTTTAGTTACCGACAAAAATCGTTAACATTAAAACGCAAAATTATGAATGAAAAGTTCAAATAAAAGCTGACAACACTCTTGCTATCGGTAGAACTTTACGGCTCCTTTTTATTCGTCGCAAACTAATCGAAAAATGTCGTTAATTGCCGAAATTATAAGAATTTTAATTTTACCGATTTTTGTCGGTAACTCAAAAAATGTGTTAGAGAATCCCACTACAGATGACTTTGGGCTAACTGAAGCAAACTAATTACAGCACCCTCGAAATCAATGTAATTGCATAATGTATGTATATCGATTACTCCAAAGGAATGTCCTATAGTAAACTCAAAGAACTGGGTCAAAATTTAAATTTGGAGATCCTCTAAAAACTATGACTACAAGATGTAAAGTTGCACGAAATTTAAAGTCTAGTTGTTTAATGTGGTTCTCCGACTTCATCAAATGTAATGCATTCATGACCCTGTAATGAGGAATGTATAATCTTCAAATATTAACGATTACAAAAAAGGCTAAAAATTAATATTGGATAGCTTAACGACTTGTGGTATCAATTTGTTACTGATTTAAAGCTTTGCTGGTCTTCTAGATTAGTAGTTTACATGTTTATAATAAACCAAGAATTAGCAGAGATATTTGTCATTAAAATAACAGTTTCAATGTATTAAAATTGTAATAACTCTGATATTCGACCATCATCACCATCACCAGAGGAGTGAACATTTTTCATACACTTTTTGAAAAGTTTGCTTCCAAAAAGTCATATCTGGTCTTGTGAAATTCCAAAAATTGGAAATTTGGATATCTTGTAGTCTTTTTCTATATTTCTACTATTTGACTATGATGTAACTATGACAAAATGTGATTAGTTTTTTTTTTTAATTTTCGTAGATCGTATTTACAACAACAATACAAACATACATTCTTATAATTATTGCTCTTATTTTTTCTATCTTTACAGAAGCCTTGTTACAGTCACGTCCTCTGCCTCACATACCTCCTGGTTCCACAATATTAGGCGGTGTCAGTGATACTTCCGATCATTTGGGTCAAAGTCAAGATGGCATTTCGTTACATACCACACAATCACATAGTCAAGGACATAGTTCTACAACGTCAGGTTTTGAATCTGCTCACAGATGGACTTCCAAAGAGAATCTCTTAGCACCTGGTCCCGAAGAAGATGATCCACAACTATTTGTGGCCTTATACGATTTTCAGGCGGGCGGTGAAAATCAATTGAGTCTAAAGAAAGGCGAACAAGTTCGCATTTTATCATACAATAAATCCGGTGAATGGTGCGAGGCACATTCCGATTCGGGTAATGTTGGTTGGGTTCCCTCAAATTATGTGACACCACTGAATTCGTTGGAAAAGCATTCTTGGTATCATGGTCCTATATCACGTAATGCTGCCGAATATTTGCTCAGTTCCGGTATAAATGGCAGTTTTCTGGTCAGAGAAAGTGAAAGTTCACCAGGACAAAGAAGTATTAGTTTAAGGTGAGATGTACTCAATCTTTTCATACTGCGATATTTGTAAACGTTATTTCTTCTGTTTCGTTTCTTCACTTTAGATATGAAGGTCGCGTTTATCATTACCGTATTTCCGAAGATCCCGATGGTAAAGTGTTCGTTACAGCTGAAGCCAAATTTAATACTCTAGCCGAACTGGTACACCATCACAGTGTACCACATGAGGGCCATGGACTGATTACACCCCTCTTGTATCCTGCACCAAAGCAAAATAAACCAACAGTATTTCCTCTTAGTCCCGAACCTGATGAATGGGAAATTTGCCGCACCGATATTGTTATGAAGCACAAGTTGGGTGGCGGCCAATACGGTGAAGTATACGAAGCCATATGGAAACGTTATGGCAATACAGTGGCTGTTAAAACACTCAAAGAAGACACAATGGCCCTTAAGGATTTCCTTGAAGAGGCAGCCATAATGAAAGAGATGAAACATCCAAATTTAGTGCAACTAATTGGTAAGTGATATACAACAAAAGAATAGAAGGATTTTGTAGATGAAGGGCTACAAAATGGCAACTAGTTAGAAACGAGAAAGGAAAACAAAGTATCAGTTTACAACAAAATATATTTGATTTCAAAAGATAATTGCCTTTGACGAGAATCGTAAAGCATACAATGTCTGCATGCATCTATTTGCAGAAGAATAGTTCCCTTTTATTTAATAAAAAACAATATCGCTGTTATGATTTAAAGTGATAAAAATAACGTATTGTAGACCTAATACAACTTGTGAATATTGTTGACAATACCACAACATCAAAATGCATTACAGTCTAATTTACCACAAATATTTTTCTCGTTTAAATTTAATCGTTTTTGTTCTTCCATTTTCTAGGTGTGTGCACCCGAGAACCTCCATTTTATATTATTACCGAATTTATGTCTCACGGCAATCTATTGGATTTCTTACGTTCCGCCGGCAGAGAAACATTAGATGCTGTGGCTTTACTTTATATGGCTACCCAAATAGCTTCGGGCATGAGTTATTTGGAATCGCGTAATTACATACATCGCGACTTGGCCGCCCGTAATTGTTTAGTAGGCGACAATAAACTGGTGAAAGTTGCCGATTTCGGTTTGGCTCGTCTGATGCGTGATGACACCTATACGGCACATGCGGGCGCCAAGTTCCCCATCAAGTGGACCGCCCCCGAGGGATTGGCCTACAATAAATTCAGTACGAAATCCGACGTTTGGGCATTCGGCGTTCTGTTATGGGAAATTGCCACATATGGCATGTCACCATATCCGGGAATCGATCTGACCGATGTCTTTCATAAACTGGAGAAAGGCTATCGCATGGAAAGACCGCCGGGATGTCCACCAGAAGTGTATGATCTTATGCGTCAGTGTTGGCAATGGAATGCGGCGGATAGACCGACATTTAAGAGCATACATCATGCTCTGGAACATATGTTTCAGGTGGGTGAATTATGGGAAAGTGGTTGTGGTGTTATTGGTGTTGGTGGTGGTGGTGGAGTTGGTGTTCGTTACCATAGAAATGATGACGATCATAATATTGATGGTGACGATGAATATGAGGATGACGGCATTGAGCTTTGATTTCGACTCACGGATCACGATCGTGAGTGGGCACAACATCAAAATCATGGCTATAACAACAATGCTTTACTACATTGTAGAGACATTACTAATAAAAGACTAGAAATCAATTGTTTAGATAAAGCAAATAACAATAATAATGGACAAGCACATCTTAATTTCTTCGATCTGCAGGAATCATCTATAACCGAAGCGGTCGAAAAACAATTGAACGCCACGACGACAACGACAAATATCGCTCAAAGTTTAACGCCACAAATGACGAAAAAGGGTATACAGGGTGGTGGCGGCGGAAGTGGTAGTGGAAATAGTGGTGGAGGTGGTCTGACACCAGGTGGTCATCACGATCAGCAAGCCAGTACTCCAATGTCAGGTAAGTGGAAAATTACATCAAGACTCTATATTCTTTGTAAACCTTCAACCTTTTAACCAAATATGAATTCTAGAAACTGGATCAACATCTACGAAATTGTCGACGTTTTCCAGTCAAGGCAAAGGGAATGTACAAATGCGTAGAACCACCAATAAACAAGGCAAACAGGCTCCAGCTCCACCCAAGAGAACTAGGTAATTTATATTGTATGCATTTGAAGGGTAGTTTTAATAAACACAAATTACTTTTTTTTCGTTTACAGCCTTTTGTCATCGAGTCGTGATAGCACATATCGTGATGAAGATCCATCGAGTGCATCTACTCGACAACTGATTGATGAAATGCATACAAATGGTAAAACTGTTTACAGATCGTTTACCTTAAGTAGAACTTGTAAACCCTTACATTCGACCTTTTATTCTGCTTTCAACAACAACTACAACAACAATATCAGCAAAAACCATAACAACAGCAACAAATCCTATGTTGTTAATAATTCCTCTTCTTGTACACAAAAACTACAGAAGAACGAAATTCAAAATTCTGTCCCCCTTAATCCTACAACGGGGTTTGCTATTAAAAAATCCTCCTCATGCAGTAGTTTTCTAGTTGATATATTATTTCGAGGTATTTGTCCGAAGCGCAGTAAGACGAAATGTATTTTATTTTTTTCTTTTCTTTTCTTTGTTTTTGTATTTGTTTTGTTTTTGGATTCCTGTATTAGTTTTTTAGTGTTGTTTTGTTCCTCATTTACTTTTTATTTTAGTCTAAATGTGGTTTGTTCTTTTAGTTTATTAAATTACCATAACCCTTAAATGAAAAAAAAAATACTAACAAATGAGCATCACTTTCGATGGAGCTAAAGTACACATCTTTTATTTTATTTATAACAATGTTGAAATTCAAATTCACTTGCCTATATATTAATCAGCTCTCTCTCTCTCTCTGACCTAACAGGCTTCATTTCTTAGTACTAATCTTGATTTTCTCCTTTCTTGATATTTTGGTATGAAAACCGTACGGCAAATTGTAATCATATTCTTATGATTGTGATTATAATGGAATTTTTTTGTTTAATTGTTCTCTACAAAGAACTTATTTTAAAGATCTTGTCATTCTTTTTGATCTCAAAGTTAATTACCATTGTTCAAAAATGGCCTTTAAGTTTTTCCTAACTATGAGTTACGTCCCCCTTTCGAATGCTTATTAAAAATTTGTATGTGATGCTTAAAAGTAATATAAAGAGACTATTTTGAGATTAGATTTAACAAAAGAAAGTGTTTCAGAATCCATGGAGATTACATGAAAAAGTAATGGAAATAAGATGAGCTTTAAAAAGTTTCCGTGAAAAAAATAGCCCACATAAGTAAAAACTGTGACCCTTTTCCTTAGTTGAGTCTTATTAGATTTACGTATGTATTTTAGAGCGTTTCTTAATTATTTATTATAATTTTCATCATTTGTAATTGTCGTTTCTTTTTTGTTACGATGTTTTTTGCTTTACATTCATTTTCTTGCTACGCTTTGGAATGTGGAAAATCAATTTACTGGCAGCCATAACCTCGCAACTTTTTAAAAATACATATAAATCACCACCTAATTCATTATTTTACCATTCACTATCTTTCCTTCATCTATCTATAGGATTTCCTTTTTCACAAGTAGAGTAACCTAACTAATCATATTATACATCTAATATTCTGTTCCTTTGTCAATACAGGTTTAACACGTGATATTAATAATCTGAATCAACGATATGATTCCGAAAATGATAATAATTGTGGAGGAGATCCCGACACTGACCACACTGGTGACAGCTTGGAACAAGGAGTGCCAAGTCAACAGCAAAAAATGCAACATTCAATGCATGTGACTGCCGGTAATAATATTGCAGCGCGAGGAGCTCAAACACATTCATCATTCAAAAGACCAACGCCTGTAATGGGTAATCGAGGTTTAGAAACACGACAAAGTAAGAGATCTCAACATCCAAGGCCAGATACTTCAAACCAAACCTCAGTGGGAACAGCTCAACCAATCCAGGTTGGAGCCTTGGAAGTTATGAATGTAAAACGTGTTGTTAATCGTTACGGAACCTTGCCCAAAGTACAGAGAATTGGACAATTTTTGGATAGTTTGGAAGATTCGAATGACACCACGCCAGGTATTCTTCCACCGCCTCCTCAACCAAATGCTAACTGTGTTACAAACGGACTAAATGGGCGTGTTTTGAATTCAACACCGAAAACCCCTGTTGCTGCAACACCCTTGGCAGCGCCACTGCCTCAGCAAATGATACGCAGCAATTCTTCAGGTGGTGTGACCATGCAGAACAATGCATCTGCCAGTCTAAATAAACTCCAAAGACATCGTACCACTGCCGATGGCAGTAGCATGATGACATTTTCTTCCTTCCGGGGTAATAGCTCAAGTAATTCACCAAAACGTAATCAACAACCAGCGTTGGCCAATTTAGAGTTCCCACCACCGCCATTGGATTTGCCACCACCACCAGAGGAGTTTGAAACGATGCCTCCGCCACCACCACCACAACCTGATTGTGATATTGTTCCTCCATTCCCTACCCAAAACCAGCAACAACAACCGCCTCAATATTCAGTGGGAAATTTATCGGCTAAAACAAGTTGCAATGATGTATCGAATACGGCACCCAGCGTAGAGGAAGCCAGCTCAAGATTCGGCGTTTCATTAAGGAAACGAGAGCCATCCACAGATTCGTGTAGTTCATTAGGAACTCCAGCTGCCCCAGACAATAACAACGGTATTCAAACTCAAGACATGAAGGAAAAGCTTATGGCTGAAATAAAAGATAGACAGGTAAAAGAAAATAATTCAGCATCGGCAAATATACAAAATGGCAATGCCAATGGCGTTGATCCGGTTTCATTGCTAGTCAACGAATTGGCAGAAAGCATGAATTTACCAAAACAAACTAAAGTTACTACGAACAACACATCACCAAAATCGCCATCCACCACGACAGAGGCTAATGCCAGTAACTCGAACACATTTAAAGCTCAGCTAAAGAAAGTCGAACCGAAGAAGGTGCCCACACCTACACAGAAGTCTGACGCTCCATCAAATATAATTGATTTTAAGGCACATTTGCGTAAAGTCGAAACAAAGACGAATGATAATAAAGACAACAACCAAAAGGAACCTAAAAAAGACAATGAGAAGGAAATTTCCATTACAACAACCACAACAAAGACTCCTACAACCACATCAACGACACCAAATTCTAAACCAATCATTAGTTCTGGTTCATCGACCCTTGGCCGTAAAGATAAAGATGAGACCAAGCTCAGTATTGCTTCCAATGTAAGCTTGTCAGGTGGTAGCAGTGGCGCAGGAAATCAAACACAAAAGACTGAAATCAAAATTGATTTGCAAGGCCAACATACCCAACAGCTACAGCAATCCCAAAATGCCAACATTTCAAATGCCAATGTGACAAATGAAAATGCAGGTGAAACGCCACAGCAGGACAACGCTGTAGAGGGTGGTAAGAGACGAAGTACAGGTAGTATTAATAGTTTGAAAAAATTATGGGAACAACCCGGACAAAGTCAGCCAGATTATGCATCTACACAAAATATGCCAGGAAACTCCGTCAGCACGAATAGCTCGAACCAATTATCTCCAAAATTTGCATTTAAGCCCTCTTCAACAGGTGCAGGTGGTGTTTTGACCACGCCCACAAATGCCACTAGCGCCAATAATTCGATATCCAACAACACCACTACCAGCACAACAACCACTATCATGCATCAACGCACTCAAATATCACCAAGATCTAGCAATAATAAACCTCCACCCCCCATGCAACCTCCACCACCACCCCCTCCCCAACAACAAACACCAAATCCCAATACGAATTCCATTGTCTCCACCACCTCAACAACATCTACACATTTAACCAATTCAATTTCGACACAATTTACAGAGCTTATCAGCAGTAGCAACAATGGCCTCACCGGCGGAGAACACCAAGAGAATACATCAAGCCAAGCCAATAATGATCTCATGACACAATCAATGTTCGTAGAGAGCGCAAATTCCGGCTCATCCACAGCGGGCAACAACAAACTCATCTCTTCGACCATCAACAAACCAGCCGTACCACTCAAACCCACCAAACTGACGATCTATGCCACACCAATGGCTCAAAAAATTGCCTCAGCTGGCGGCAATACGGATATTCCAACGACAGCAGCCACACCAAATTCTACCCAAATCTCACGGGAAAGTATATTGGAATTGGTGACACTACTGGAGGGTTCCCTAAAGCACCCCGTCAATACAATATCCGCCTCCCAATGGCTACAGCTGAGTGATAAATTAAATATTTTACAAAATTCATGTGTTGTTTTCGCCGACAACGAATGTATGCCGCCACACTCGAAATTCCATTTCCGTGAATTGGTTACGCGGGTGGAATCGCAGTCGCAAAGTTTGCGCGTGGCTGGTACCAAAAATGTGCAGGACAATGAACGTTTAGTGGGTGAGGTTGGCCAATCATTAAAACAGATAACGAATGCATTGCATAGGTAAATATTAAGAAATGGGGCGGGCGGGGAATTGTGGTTAGATGCAGAAGGGAATTTCATTAAAAGACAAAAGTAGAAACTAGAAATGCGGAGAATAAGAAAATGAAGAAAGTAAGACGTACATATGTCATTGTATAAGAATATTCGAGTTAATTGAAAGAGTAACATTTGTTTAAGGAAATTCCCTTCTGTCTTCAAAAAAGCAACAATAGAATCAATTGTAAAGATGTTTTGAACTGTAATGTCGGTTCTTTCAACACAAAATGACAGGATAGTCTACTGAAATTAAAAGAAATGTATATTTAATTAAGTCTATACTACAAGAACACTGGAGTATATTATTCGTTTTTTTTTGAAATGTTATCCAAAAGTGGCCAAAACTCGTTGGCATTTAATAAACGCATGATAAACGTTGTACTATTGGAACCGTCATGTTGAAGTCATGTGAAATTTTAAAGAGAATTACTTGTAAATTCAATGAAATGAATATGATTTCATTTTTACGACTCAAGGGCTAAAAAGTGACAACCTTTATCTTTCAGAATCAGTGTAGCAATTACACTTCAAAGCATCGTTTACAACACGAAAACAATGGTTTAAGTTTGTTTTTGTTGGTACATTTTTAACGTCTCGAAAACCACAATTCAAAATTCACATTTTAATTCTAAGAAAAGGTATATTATTTTTAAGCTTTAGAACTTCTTTATATATATAAATTTATACTCTTAAAATATCGTCATACATATACATATATTTTTCTTGATCATCTATAAAGAAAACAGCAACAAAAATGATATATTTATAAAATCTAGTCATATAACAAACAAACAAAAACGATGAAACAAATATATTTAGTATGTATAACAAAGAAAAATAAAACGCAGATATTATACCACACAAAACATATTCTAAACCTAAATCCAACTAAAAATGAAGAAAAAACTCCATTTATAATGTAGAATGTAGTGTTTCATAACTAAATAAAAGAAATAAAAACTTCATACATATATACGCATATTTATCATCCATATATACATACATTCATATACATAAAAACATAACTAAATTAGATATTCCAAACCTCAATAAAAACTAAATCTCCTGCTGTTTGATTTCTTTTCGTGTTATTTTTTAAGATCACTCTTTCCTCTCGACTATTTTTCCATTCGCATACATATGTCACTTTTTTTTGTTTAAATCAGTCTTATTATTAATTTGCAAATTATATATTTTATGTATTTATTTCTAATCTTTATTTTAGTCGTAGGGAATTATTATTACATATTTTAATATTGTTTATTTTTTTCCTATCAAGCCAAATTAATTTTTAATAAATAAAAATTATGTTTTTATTAAATTAAATGATAAAGTAATGATAATTATATAAGACTTTAATAAAAAAATAAGTCATTATCTTCCAAATAATACAAATATGATCATGTTTTATTTTTTCAATATCGAGGATTTTACTTTAAATTGGAATTGGTAAGGATTATTCAAATGCTATATGTAGTCGGTGCAGGAAAAGAGTAACAATCCCATCAGAAAAAAACTACTACACACAGGGACAGAGTTACAAGTGAATACAAATCATACATAGATGACATCGAAATAAGAATCAGGACTGAAAGACAAAATCGGAAAAGTTTACGAGAAAGCATTTTCAGTGACACAATACAAATAATTTATTTCTAATTTAGTTTGACAACAAATGCTTTTATTGCCACTATGCCATAGTTAATTAGTCTTTCGATCGGACGTTTAAACTGGGGCCCGTAAAATTCCGATTCCTTGAGGTATCATCGCAATTGCGCATCATTGAGATTTAATCACCCTTATTACGGTTGGCGTAGTCGTATGCATGCAAGTGTCGTAGGCGTACTCGTAGTTTACATTTTTATCTGACGAAAAATTATATACTACGGACATGTTTGTAATTTACAGGACATGTTTGTTAACGATAGCATATAAAAAGAATCAATTTGAAAATAATTTTTAGGTAATAATTATTAAAATATATTGGAAAACAACTAAAGTAAATACAGCATTTTACTACCTTTATTTCCCTAAGAAAAAAATCGTGTTTTGTCAGATGACAAACTTTCTATAGAAAATCTGTTAGAATCCTCATTTTACAATTCATGCAAAGCAATTTGCATAATTCTTGTACAACAAATGATTTCAAACAATTTGTTTTGTAAATTAAAAAATTGTCAATTTTGTATAAGAAAAAATTGACGTTGTCGCAAATGCTACGAGGTACCAAAAAATAACACAACGACTACGTCAATTGTTTATTTTGATTGTAAAAACTGTAGGGTTAGTTTTTCTTCTGGATGACAAGTTTAAAAATTATCTAACAATATTATAATACATTTTTGTATATTTTTCTTTTTACAGTGTTTTTTTTTTTTACAAAAACATACATAATACCAATTAGTCGTTACGACATGTCAACTTTCAACGACAACGCCAACCGTAATAAAGGTGAATAAATTATGAATGTACGTTTCCATCCTTGAGAAATGCTGCATTCATCTTTAAATGATATTGCTGTCCGGTTGTTATATCAGTTTAAAGTGTGACTTCATATATTTTTATTGTGATATAAAAATATTCCCCAAGAAATGTAAAGAATTTATGAATAAACAAACACAAATGTATTAGAAAATGATTTATGTCCTGTTAGTGCCAATAATATTTACATATGTGGCTTTTTGGAAAAATTCGGTCATTAATTGATTTCATATATTTTGCAAGACATCCTTCCCATATTAATGTCAAAGTATGAATGATACCACCAAACCATTACAAAAATACTGTTAGAGTTTTAAAAACAAATTGCAAAACACCATTTTGCATTCATTAAACTAATTAAAAATAAGTAAAAAAACATGGTAATTAATGGCAATATATATTTTTAATTGAGTATAATAAAATACAGTAATGTAGATTTGATATTCAAATATTGATGTCCATTTTGCTGCAATTTTCGATAAATAAAATATTTTTATAAATGATATGAAAATTAAAAGATATAGAATGGAAATATTTAAAGCTTTTTGTTTTTATTTATGCTAATTTTAGAAAAAAAACAAGTCTATCTTAAATTCATAATGAACTCAGAACAACGCAATTTTCTTCAATAAATAATAAAACTATAATTAATAGAAATAAATTTAAAAAGGAATAAATATAAACTCAATCCCTTTTTAAAAAGTATGTGTATGTGTCGGTGTGAATTACTATTGTCATTATTATCATGCATACATATTAATAAAAACGTAACTATTCATTAGCCTTTAATATGTATTTATTAATCATGCAATAATGTATCATTGATTTAATAACAAAAACATAGATCTTCATTATGCATATATGATAAAGTGATTAACATATAACTACAACAAATACGATTTTATTTGTCATCACATTTTTAATAATGTAACGAATGTTTTAACCATTGTGTTAATCATTTTCACAATTTAATTCAACATCAATATAAGTATCATTAAATCCAACACACAAACACATATTTACATTTAACGTTTGACTTCTATTTCAAATAGAAATTAATACATTTTCATTTTATTAACTTCAAAGTCTTAATTTTTAATATACATATAATAATAATAATGATTTGTTTATGAGCTGAGGCGGATAATTTATAAAACACTAACACAACAAATGACATTGAACGAAATATAAACAACAGTTTTGTCATACCAAAGGTATTATTTTATTGAATTGGTAATGGTAATGATCGTGTAAGTACATTTTTATGCGAAATAATGAACCTATAAAATGTATCTAGAATTTTTAGATATTACTTTTTTGGTCATTTTTATGACGAATAATATGAGGTTTCTAAATGTATAACAACCAAACTGATGCTACTAATTTACCATTTGTACAAATTGTTTCCTTCATAAATTGGGAAAAATAGGTTTTGCCCTTTTACTTAAATTTTACTGAACAAATTTTCCTTAGAGATAGTTTGCACTATCTATCAATGTCATATGACCCGAAATAAAAACAAATCTACTCACGCAGGCAATGTGGAGACGTACATAATTTCACTGCATTTTTGCTGGGGTGGACACTAAAAGTAAATGGCGTAAAGAAAATATTATAATACGGTTACACTAGAGTTTTTTGCTGGGTTAACCACTTCGAGAGGATTTATTTTACGTTTGCGCTATAGAATTGACATTTGAAATCCAAACCCATTGGGTTAATCCGGTTAAGTGTAAACGGGACATTGCACTCATTAGCGATTGTATAACGATGGAAAATTTCAGCACATATGACATTGATACATAGTGTAAACACCCTCTTAGTAATGTTTAGCAACTGACAATTTTCCAAATTTGAGTAAAATAACAACATTGACTAACATCTTCATAAACAAGTAAAAAAGTATCAGTCGGCTTTGCCGACAGAGATATACGCTCAGCTTATGGATTGAAATACTTTAAAAAAATGTATTTAGGTGGGTTTCACAAAAATGTGGATTGGATTAAATCTCAAGCATTTGCAGTGGATATCGATAGGTAGGGCTTTTGTACCATACTAGCCTACCATGGTAGAACAAATACAAGGTAAAGTTAATACTACAACAAATACAACTCGAACAACAACCACAGAGGAATTTGTTTTTGTTTGTAAACCTTACCAAAGGATTACACATGCAAGTAACTTGCAGACAATTGTGTATACATATTATAGTCGAAACTTCAATTTTTTCGAACTGACACTTGCATGTGTAAACGTTCGGAAAAAATTGAAGTTACTTTCAAAGCACTTACATTGATTACTGACAAGGAAATTTTGTCGGCAGTGAGGTTGTTAGTTGGTGTGGCAGTGAATATGTGTGAGTGTATTGGTATTTTTCGAACTGTCACTTGCATGTGTAAACGGGGGGTTAGTGTCAACGTAAATGTAAACAAAACAAGGAAATGTCTATAAATTATTGGAATTTAAAAAACTAATAATTTTTCACATTTGATTGAATATTTTGGAAAACATGAATGAAAACTCGTTAGATTTTCAATTTGAATGTTTCCATATCATTCCACTAAATGCATAATTTCTCGCAGAAAGTAGAATACTTGCAAAAATGTTTCGGGTCGCTGGTAATTCATTGAAAAAAGAGAAGATGTTTCAATCATTTCCTTTTGAAAACAAAAAAGCACATGTTTATTAGGGCTTTATTCTTTTCAAGTTTAAGAAAATACCACACATATTAACTAATATTGTACCGCCTCTATAAGCGGTGTTTTAGTGTGCGGCATGTCGTTCGGACCTGGAGGAGGTTACATGTCAATGATATGAAGCCGTCTTTATGGGAAATAGTTTTTTTTTCTGATGAATAAATTTGTTCTTCAAAAATATATATCCCTAATATACATCGAACATAGAAATAAATACATAAAATGTCGAATGGAATTTGACACTAACACTACAACCCAGTTCAGTCAGCTGGGTATTGCTGCTACCTTTTCTTGTTCTACCATGCTAGCCTACGAAAAATATAATATCGCTGTAAATGGGGCCACTAGAAAACCCTTCGGTAAAAATGTACAAAGGATCCTCGAAGAGACCCTTAACCAGTGGTTAATAACCACACAAACATTTGTGTGGGTGGTACACCAAGGATTGGACCGACAAAATATGTCGAGATCCAAAGTTTGGACCAAATCGGTTGCTCCGTTTGTGAGATATTGCGCTTACCATATTAGCGAATATTTTAAAACTTTTGTGGGCGATGTACCGGAAGGAATGGACCTATAAGCACCACCTTCTAATATTCGAAGAAATATTACGATATCCAAAGAGTGGACGAACGCAGTATTAGTAGCTATGGCATAAAGAAGAAAATATTGGTTGTACCGATGATATTTTTGAAAATTCTATATTAATTCTTATCTATTTTATATGTTGATAATATACATATGTGTTATGTTAACCTTGTATAACAACGGCGTAAGCCGCTGCGTATACGACGTCGTGATTGTGTGCAATACAGCACACAGTCATCGTGTGTTCCTCTTCACACAATTTTTGTTTTTTTTGTCGATGTGGCATCACTGCTAATTGCAAATGTCAGGCACCAAAGGCAATGACAAATTGCAATCATTCTAATAAAATTGTGGTGGCGGCAACATCCCTGAAAAAGAAGAACAATTAAAAAAAGTGTAATTCGTGAATATTGGGAAGTAAATCCCAATCTCACTCAATTCGCATAACTAATAAATAATTTCCCAATTGGAAAATTGTTTCATAGCCCCAAGTAAGGGTAAAATTATAAGAAACGGTGAGTTTAGTGGAAAAGAAAATTTGTTGAATTCAATTATAAAGAATTCATGTCTTTTTCCTGATTGCAGTTGTGAAATTCATAACTACACGTGTTGCCGCATTCGTGCACTACAACCACCGGCAGATAACCTCGCTTAATTAGTGCAACGGCGAACAAATTAGTTGAGGAAAACCAACCATCGTTTTAGCCCGCTTTATGGAACAATTAAACAATTTGCAATAAAAAGGAAAATTAAATCCGCCACCACAGCCTAGAATTTTTTTTGTCGGCCATTATCCACGTTGTGTAACTAACGTTACATTAAGCCACCACAACCACCTCGAAAAATAGAACTTTCTGGAACTTTTTGCCAGCATTCCCGTTTGCGACACAATAGAAGGAAGCCACAACTCACAGAACCACCTTCACACAAAAGCATCCATTAACAACATTGTGATTGCCGCCATTTTATACACAATTTCAATCTGCATTAGAGAGGAGATGTTAATCCAAATTAAGGGTAATGCCTACCCTCCAACTGTAAGTACGCAACATAACACACAGATATAGTCGGTGCAACCATCCTGCTCCTTCCTGGTAACCCATACCAACCAGTTACAGACCGGGAGGTGTGGGACCAGTCTTTTTTTGCTGTTTTCCTCGACGGTGAAGCCGAGTAGTCATCTTTATATTTTGGAAACCAGTTCCTACATCCAGCCCTCGACGTCAGCAGAGCAAATTATTTATTTCTTTCTCTTTTTAAGTATTTTCTTGGCATTGCACTTTGTATGCACACATACATAGCCATAGCCCTGTATGTATGTGTATAAGAAATTAATGTTGTTGTTGGACCTGTAACGGTTCGTCTCCGCGTGCAAAAAGAAGATGAAGATAATCATGAAAGCTTTGCAATAACGGTTTAACAGAAACGTTTTAGTGTACGTTGTTGTTGTATTGTTCTCATTTCCATTTTCGAATAAGAAATTTACAACAACAACATCTTTCTGTTTCTTTCTATCAACGATAAATCCAACTCACTTTAGTGAGAGAAAACAAATTCTTGCTCTCTTTGATGATTTTTTTTATCTCTTTTTTTTTGGGAAAGAGAAATAGTCGGCTAAATCAACAACAGATTTCTCCTATCTTTGGAAACTTCGTTTAAAACTCCGCGCCTTCTGATAAAAAGCATTTAAGAAATTTTTATACGTCGAGACTACGTTGCAGGTCGACAGATTGTGATTATCGTATACCGTACAAATTTATTGGATGTTTTTATTGAATTTCGATCTTTAAGAATATTATGTTTACGATCCATAAACATCATCTTTATTTATAAATCATATCAATCGCATACCTCGGTTAAAATATACGCATATATAGACATATGTATACCCAATTTTAAGAATCTTTTCGACGCTAAATTGACCTGTGGTCAACCAAAATAGTAAATGATACTTTTTTTTGTTGATGCGGACATTTCCGATTTTTTTTGTTTATACTGCACATGGTATATATATGCATATGTTCTAATTGATAATTTTACCTGGTAATTATATAATGTCAATCCCATTACTTTGATCTCCGTCCATCTATCCTTACTGGATATTTACCTCATAATTTTATCCACTGAGCTCATTAGGTAAAAAAATTGAGGGTAGTATTAAATAATTTTGGTGCACAGTGGCACGAATGGGAATGACATGCAAAAACAAATTTGAATTTTGTATACATTTCTGAACTGAATATAAATTGAATTGTTTTTTTTTTACTGATTTTGGGAACTTAATATCAGTTAGATAATAATCAAATAGTGATTAATTATAAAATTACCTCTAAGCATTTATTGATTGTTCTTATTATAACGAATAGTTATAAATAAACATGTTTTGAATTCTGAAATTAATCATCATGAGGTTCTAATTGAACAATATAAGGTAAGGTAAAGGTAAGGGTCAGCCAAGCCAAATTTTTGGGAGTCATCATCATCGGTGAGACTCGTTGGGGATTTTGTAGAAAATCCATTGGGAGGGCATGGTATCCCAACAAACACCTTGGGTACCCATATCAACAACAACAACATCATATCATTTTTTTTTAAATAAAGCATCCTGTTTGTGATTGTGGATTAATAATGAATCAATTTTGTTTATGGCTAGTCAGGAGTGGCCACTGAGCTAGACCGAATTTCTTCAATGGCAAGTGTATACCAGCGACATCTTGGTATGCCTCATTCCCCTTTACACTCCCAACGTAGTTACATAACAATGGCGCCCAACGTGGGGCCCGATGTCTTAGGTTCAACTCCCATCAATGGGAATTGTTCCTAAGCATTAAGTTATGAATTTTTGTTTGATTGGTTTTCAGTATGTCTTGAGTTGTTGTTATATTACAACATACCAATTGCGACTTAAGGTCAATTAAATTTTAACATAATTTCTTGAATTTCATCTTAAAAGAAAAGAGTTTTAGTCGTCTTGCAAGCCTGAGTTTATGTCAAGCTGCAATTTTGTGACAAAACTTCTACATTTCAAGACTCATACTTCGACTTTCTTTAAAGCTTTATAATATATTGTCATCTGCAGTTGATTATTTATGATCTTTTGCATGATTTGCTATATTATAGCTGCTTTAATATATTGATTTATTGGAATCGAAATTTTTGGGGAAAATTTTGACCAGGCTTTTGGAAGATGATGAAGATTGTTTGTTGATGTTGATTATTTTTTTTTTATCCTGGCTGATACTTTAACCTTCTACCAATTACCTTATACATTTTATGAAATAATTTTGACCCGAGATTATTGGAAATTTTTCTGGAATTTTTTTTTGGAAATTAAATTATTGATTTTTGTTCGATTGTTGGCGCATTTAAGACATATTAGTTTTCATTTTTTTTCTGGCACCTGCACTAATAAGATCTTTTGGCAAATTTTTTTTCCTGTTTCCGGTTTGAGATTTGAATATAGAGCTTCGTCGAGGTACGTGCTGAAACCTCTCGGATTTTAGTTGAGTTTCTTTGTTAGTTTTGTCGGATTTTTCGGAACTTTTTGTAGAGTAACGGGCCTTGTCCATTTTATTAGATACGCCGCTTGAGTTTTCCGGTTGCGTGAGGCATAGGGTCGTCGCCCTCAAGACATTTGTTTTTCTCTTTTTATTTCTATTAAAAGACGGCAGGAGGTGTTTGATAGGCTCAAACTACTGACTGTTAGTTCTTTCTCTTAAAATATACAGGCTTTAAGTAGTAGTATATTTTTGTTTGTTTTCACGTACACACAGGGTGTACACAGAACTGGACTAACTGTTTCCGAAGACTGGTCTTCAGTTCGACTCGAGGTCAGCTGAAGTACCTTAAGGTTGTAGGGGCGGTTAGTCTGGAGAGCCTTCGGACGGCAGCGCTCAACCTTGAGTTGGAGCATTTTCCGTAGGACGGATTGTTGTCTGGTTGTCGATTTCCCAGTGTATATTTAGAAAGCCGTTCTATGCTTAACTAAAAATACACTGAAGAGGCCTCGAGTAACTTTTTGAGGAAATTCTAACCGGCAACAATCACTCCTACGTTTTGAACAGTTTACCCCATAGAACAATAGGGGTAGGCGAAGAGAGCTGAAGAGCCTATCGAAGTTCTATTTTCCTTTCACCAGCCAAGACTATTTATTCGAATATTATTCGAACTATTTTTACCCGGACTTACAAACATAATTTGAAAATAAAATAATTTATTGCCTCAATTTATTCTGTTTTACAGAATTTCTGAGCATTTGTTCTGGTTTTAACAAACTTTGCAAGATTTATTGATTTTTGATTCGATTCACTTCGAAAATACCAGATGTGTAGGAAACTCCTTGTATGAAATTGAAGACCTTCAGGGAAGGAAAATAGGCGTTTATCACGCGAAAGACTTACAGCACATGGTGCCAACAAAATAATTTGCCCGGCTTTTGTTTTTTTATGATTTTTTTCCTGTTCAATTTTGAATCAGGGTCGCGGTTCTTCCCCACCCCTAAGCATACCTCGGTTAACTTCCCGAATCAGTATGGCTTCGGCAGGCCTATGCCAACGTGTTCGGGTTTGTTATGTTAACCTTGTATAACAACGGCGTAAGCCGCTGCGTATACGACGTCGTGATTGTGTGCAACAGCACACAGTCATCGTGTGTTCCTCTTCACACAATTTTTGTTTTTTTTTGTCGATGTGGCATCACTGCTAATTGCAAATGTCAGGCACCAAAGGCAATGACAAATTGCAACCATTCTAATAAAATTGTGGTGGCGGCAACATCCCTGAAAAAGAAGAACAATTAAAAAAAGTGTAATTCGTGAATATTGGGAAGTAAATCCCAATCTCACTCAATTCGCATAACTAATAAATAATTTCCCAATTGGAAAATTGTTTCATAGCCCCAAGTAAGGGTAAAATTATAAGAAACGGTGAGTTTAGTGGAAAAGAAAATTTGTTGAATTCAATTATAAAGAATTCATGTCTTTTTCCTGATTGCAGTTGTGAAATTCATAACTACACGTGTTGCCGCATTCGTGCACTACAACCACCGGCAGATAACCTCGCTTAATTAGTGCAACGGCGAACAAATTAGTTGAGGAAAACCAACCATCGTTTTAGCCCGCTTTATGGAACAATTAAACAATTTGCAATAAAAAGGAAAATTAAATCCGCCACCACAGCCTAGAATTTTTTTTGTCGGCCATTATCCACGTTGTGTAACTAACGTTACATTAAGCCACCACAACCACCTCGAAAAATAGAACTTTCTGGAACTTTTTGCCAGCATTCCCGTTTGCGACACAATAGAAGGAAGCCACAACTCACAGAACCACCTTCACACAAAAGCATCCATTAACAACATTGTGATTGCCGCCATTTTATACACAATTTCAATCTGCATTAGAGAGGAGATGTTAATCCAAATTAAGGGTAATGCCTACCCTCCAACTGTAAGTACGCAATATAACACACAGATATAGTCGGTGCAACCATCCTGCTCCTTCCTGGTAACCCATACCAACCAGTTACAGACCGGGAGGTGTGGGACCAGTCTATTTTTTGCTGTTTTCCTCGACGGTGAAGCCGAGTAGTCATCTTTATATTTTGGAAACCAGTTCCTACATCCAGCCCTCGACGTCAGCAGAGCAAATTATTTATTTCTTTCTCTTTTTAAGTATTTTCTTGGCATTGCACTTTGTATGCACACATACATAGCCATAGCCCTGTATGTATGTGTATAAGAAATTAATGTTGTTGTTGGACCTGTAACGGTTCGTCTCCGCGTGCAAAAAGAAGATGAAGATAATCATGAAAGCTTTGCAATAACGGTTTAACAGAAACGTTTTAGTGTACGTTGTTGTTGTATTGTTCTCATTTCCATTTTCGAATAAGAAATTTACAACAACAACATCTTTCTGTTTCTTTCTATCAACGATAAATCCAACTCACTTTAGTGAGAGAAAACAAATTCTTGCTCTCTTTGATGGTTTTTTTTTTATCTCTTTTTTTTGGGAAAGAGAAATAGTCGGCTAAATCAACAACAGATTTCTCCTATCTTTGGAAACTTCGTTTAAAACTCCGCGCCTTCTGATAAAAAGCATTTAAGAAATTTTTATACGTCGAGACTACGTTGCAGGTCGACAGATTGTGATTATCGTATACCGTACAAATTTATTGGATGTTTTTATTGAATTTCGATCTTTAAGAATATTATGTTTACGATCCATAAACATCATCTTTATTTATAAATCATATCAATCGCATACCTCGGTTAAAATATACGCATATATAGACTATACATATGTATATGTCCAATTTTAAGAATCTTTTCGACGCTAAATTGACCTGTGGTCAACCAAAATAGTAAATGATACTTTTTTTTGTTGATGCGGACATTTCCGATTTTTTTTGTTTATACTGCACATGGTATATATATGCATATGTTCTAATTGATAATTTTACCTGGTAATTATATAATGTCAATCCCATTACTTTGATCTCCGTCCATCTATCCTTACTGGATATTTACCTCATAATTTTATCCACTGAGCTCATTAGGTAAAAAAATTGAGGGTAGTATTAAATAATTTTGGTGCACAGTGGCACGAATGGGAATGACATGCAAAAACAAATTTGAATTTTGTATACATTTCTGAACTGAATATAAATTGAATTGTTTTTTTTTTACTGATTTTGGGAACTTAATATCAGTTAGATAATAATCAAATAGTGATTAATTATAAAATTACCTCTAAGCATTTATTGATTGTTCTTATTATAACGAATAGTTATAAATAAACATGTTTTGAATTCTGAAATTAATCATCATGAGGTTCTAATTGAACAATATAAGGTAAGGTAAAGGTAAGGGTCAGCCAAGCCAAATTTTTGGGAGTCATCATCATCGGTGAGACTCGTTGGGGATTTTGTAGAAAATCCATTGGGAGGGCATGGTATCCAACAAACACCTTGGGTACCCATATCAACAACAACAACATCATATCATTTTTTTTTTAAATAAAGCATCCTGTTTGTGATTGTGGATTAATAATGAATCAATTTTGTTTATGGCTAGTCAGGAGTGGCCACTGAGCTAGACCGAATTTCTTCAATGGCAAGTGTATACCAGCGACATCTTGGTATGCCTCATTCCCCTTTACACTCCCAACGTAGTTACATAACATATGAGTAGTTATGATGTAAAGGAGACAACTTATCAATGCAATTATTTTTTAAATTTTTTATGTTTAGTTTGTAAGAACAATAATGTTTAATATTTTATTTATAGAGTAGCTATGAAGTAAGGTGAAATCTTTGTAATTAAAACTGAATTGGCCATATGGCTTCGATTGCAAAGTAATGAAATAAATAAAAAAAATAAATATAAATAAAAATCAAATATCGTTCGTTGGTAATGGCATCAGTTGAGAACGGCTGGATAATTTTTTTATTTTTTTTTTTTTAAATATCCGTCATAACACAACTTAGGTTTTTATGCAAAGACCACGCCCACTTTTCTCAATTTTCAATTTTAATATTTTCTACAAAAACTACTGAACTGATTTTCCTGAAATTGTCAGGGAATCCACAGCGATGGCCCCCTGTGAAAATAGGTACATATTTTGTTGAATTTCGAAAGGGGAGGGGAACTTCCCCTATACCCTATTTCTTTAAAAGCGCTATAGACAAGGTTTTTTGCGCCCCTAAATACAAATTTCCTTAAATGGTGAGGTTCAACGCTCCATTAGCCATGAAAAACTAAAACATATACATAAGTCTCAATAATTTTCCCGCTTATTGAGACTTATGTATATGTTTTAATTTTTCATGGCTGATTGACCATTGGACTTAAACATTTCACTACATCTTCCTATGCAGTCCACACGGAGTTATGAAAAATGCACTTCGTTCGATACATTTTATAAGCACTCGATTAAAGACCCCTAAAGCAAGCCAGGCAGCAAATCATTTTTCCAAGGATAAAAAAGAGTGTGTAAATTCCTAAGAATTTGTTATAAAGTGAAGAAATACAAACTAAAGTTGCGAACATTTTTGCGGTAATTCACGAGACGGAAATTATTTTTGTAGTGGAGTTGGAGTCTAAGTCGAAATCTTAACTGCTGATGGGAAGACAATATAAAAAACCTTTTGGATAATGAAGCAAGGTTAGCTATAAGGGGTCAATTATGGAGAGCAACCCAACTTCAGTTGCATTGCCGACAGCAAATTTAATAATAGAAATTTCCATTTCCGCATTGGAATTCGTACTTTTTACAATTAAATTAATAGCCGAAGGTTCAAAAGACCTATATTGAATGAATTTGACAAAAAAATCTGTCGTTTCATTTATTCTAGTTTTATGATTTTCTCTTCTGGCAACTCAACTACAGTTGAGTTGCTATCCATAATGGACCCCTAAAATGAAGAGCGGGGAAGAAAACTCAAGTGCGACTTCAGCTGCAATACTATGACTGCCTTCCGTATCGTCATTTGCTTTGTTTTTAAAATTCGTCAAAATATTTCAGTTTCACACCAGAGGGTTGGTTTGCATCAACGCTACTACCATTTATTTTTACTATCATTTATTTTGCATGTTGCACGTAACTTGATAATTGAACCAATTTGGTTCCTGATTGTGGTGACAAATGGCTTTGTAAGAACTTTTGACTCGCACCTGCTGTAGCCGAAGCTATGGACATAATTCCTCGTACTTTGGCGCAAAACTGCGGTGCCAATACTATTCGTACATTAACTGCTTTGAGAGCAAAACATGCTCCCACTCGGGAGAGCATGATATGAATGACAAGGGCATTGGCTATTAAAATGCAAACCACTACTGATTTTCGTTTATTAAAATGCTTATATGAAATAAAACGCTATATTTAATAAAGATCTTTATCATATTTTATTATTCTAAGGATGTTTGGTATTAAAAATGGGCTATATATCAGCCCACGTTTTGATATAGCCCCATTAGAACAGCACCTCCCAATATGGTGGATGGTATGATACGTACGGCCCAGCCGAACTTAACCCTAATTCTACTTGACTCCTGCAAACGAACGAAACCGTTATTAAAGTCATACAGGAAGTATGATGGACAGGGAAAGGGGTCACAACCACCCCTAAAGGAGACGCACTGTATATAGCTGCCATGATATAAAGTATAAGTTGCTGATTTCCAGTTAGTCTGGTGCCACGTATGAAAGACTTGCTACAATTCGAATAAAAGCTAAACTAGTCCGGTCAAAATAGACATGCGTATAAGGGGGAAATTGCAAAAATTCCCACAAAGCTGAATTTTGGTGGAGAGCTAGGGTTGGCCATTAGAAGCAACGTCCTAAAAGTCCCCATCGATCCCATGTGTGCAAAACAAGTTATTCGGGGTCAAAGGTCATTTTTGGAGGCATTATTCAGTTTTTTTAATTTTTCTCAAAAACGGTAACACTTAGCAAAAGCCCGCTAAAGTAAAAGTTGTAGATTCAATAATTGTCTACAAGATTGCTCCTTATGATTCTTAAAAAAGACTTACCATTTTCGAGATATCTCGATCTAAAGGTCAAATAAAAAATTAGCCGCGTAAGTACATTATCAGGCATGTCACAGAAACCAATTCCGATCGAAAGTGGAATTGATTCCGTATTTAGCTTCTTCAGAAACCGAAAAACGAAAATTTTTTTCGGAATGAAACCACTTTTGGTTTCTCAAGTGGAATTGTATTTTTTTGGAAACAAGTCACTTTAAAACACTCCAAAAACACTTAAAAATAATAAAAATATTGTTTTATTAACAAAATCACATTTAATTTTATATTTGTTAATCATTTTATTTAAAAAATTCGCACATTTCCATTATTTCTCAATCAAAGAAACCAATTATTAACTACGTATTGCCACATAATTTTTTCGTTGTAAATTTGTAAGAACTAAACAATATGGCATAGTGAATGTAAAAGAGAGAAGAAACAAAAGAAGAAAGAACTTAAACAAGGTATTATTCAATGTTATGGTTATTACTTTGTGTCTCGATTACAGTAACAATAGAAAAAATTTAATTCCAATAAAAATTAACTTTATTTTCGCACAATCAAACTTTTTTTCAACAGAATATTTTCACAATTCCCACTTCTACACTGTTTTCTAATCATGTGTTTTTGTTTTGTTTCTTTTAATTCCTCTAATGTTGCCATATTTATACTAAATAATACGATTTTCGAAATTCATCAAATCGATCGGAATCTGAAGAAGCTAAAACAAAAACGATCGAAATGAAATTACGGAATTGAAACCATTCCGATCGGAATCTGTGACATGCCTGTATGAGGCGAATCGGTTAAAGTAACGACACTATAAGTCTGTCTGGTTACTTTCCCAGCAAGAATTGTCCAGCAAGAACTTTCTCAGAGAGTAAGGGGTTTTTATTCTCTTTTGCTAGAAAATTGTAAAAAGTAAACAGACACCTTCCCAGCAAAAACCAGCAAGCAATCAGCTGACTTGCCAAAACAGAACAATTTGTCCGCCAACAAAGGAAGCAAACACGTATTTTATTAAAAATAAAAAAAATAAAATGAAACAAAAAAGTATTTTTCCACTTTACAAATTTGTTCTCCATAAAACAATACAATTAGACTATGTTATTTCCACAATAAAATTGTTTTTAATGTTCACAAACATAAATCAACAAAATACTAAAAACGGCTGATTGATTGTTTTCAGGAAGAAGAAGAGCTTGCAAGTGCTTGCTAGAAGAAATTTGTCCAGCAAGAATTTGCAAGCTCTCAGTGAAAGAACTGTCAAAATGTCTCTCTCGAATCGCTCTCTTTTGCTGGTTTTTTGTGTTAACAGACGACTTCCAGCAACAATTGGTACAAATTGTTACAAATTTTAGGGTAACCAGACACAGCTACTATGTGTTAGATACTTCCGTAAGCTTTCAAACGATATCCACTTTGCAGTAATCGGTTCAGTAGAACCGGGTCTAACCCGGTTTTTAAATTTGGCCTTTCGGGTCTAATAACCGGCGAACCGGATCCGCAACCGTTGAAAATTATACATTTCCGTAATCAGTGCAACAAACCCTTCCTTCGGACAAAACTTGAAAAAAATCGGAGAGTTTTCGTTGGGGTCGTTCTCGTTGGGGTCGTTCTCGTTGGGCTTTCGATTATGCATATGGCTTAAATGGGCTATTTTAGCGAAAAAATGACTCTAACATTGAATAACTCTAATAAACACACTCCGATTTTGTTGGAATTTTTTTAGAAGATTTCGCTCTTCAAGAAAATATATATATTTTTGGGGGACAGACCCGATTACTTCGCTTATTATAGCCGGTTCGTCTGAATATGTGCATATTTCCCTTATAAGTGCATAAAAATCATGTGTTTTTTAGAACAGCTATATCTCAAGAACGGTTCCTTCTAAGAAAAAATTGTAAGGGTCAAACTTGTAGATAATTTTTCTGTCTACAATATTTACTTTAGTCACTTTTTGATTAGATCAACCGTTTCAAAAAATAAATCCGAAAACCTAAAAACCCTTAAATTTTGACCTTTGACCCCGAATATTTTTTTTTGCACACATGGGATCGATCAGCTTTGTGGGAATTTTTGCTATTTCAATGTCTATTTTGACCGGACTACTGCTCAATCTTGAAGTGAGGTGATTGTCTGGCTGTCTCCAGATAAAAAAGAAATCAAATAGATGGAAGGCATTCATTGCTTAATGGCAGACAGCACCCATCCATAACAATAATCCATAATTCTTGCTGTTTTTATTTATGTATATTTATTTTGATTTTCTTTTATTTATGTATGTATATACATATACAATTTGATTTTCAATTAATTTATTTTGTCAACTTTGTCAAAACTGTTTTGACACAATAGCAGGACCTCAGGAAAAAATTGTAATCATATGTTTGCTTTGTCCTACCTTTTAATGATTGTACCATGGAACAGACCTATTGACATTATGCAATTATAAAGGTAGATGCATCGGTGAATTGTTCCAACAAAAAACTGCTTTAACACTGTCTTAAAATTGAAAACAAGAACAAGAAATTTTATTCGTGTGGCTAAATTAAATTGTTGAGTTTTTAATATTGTTACGAATGTAACTAATAGGTTTATGTTAATTTAGTTTAATTTCCGTTAATTTAAAAATTTGAATTGTAACTTAAAGTTTTATTACGCATTTACTTTATTTAAGCGACAACAACTACCATGTAGAATTCTCTTCATCATTCTAGTTCTTACTTTACCTTTCATTAATGTACTTTTGTTTGTTTTGCCATAATCATGTAATTATCGTTTAGTTTGCTACTTCTTGCATTTGTTTGTTGTTGTAATTACGTCTAAACCCTTCAGAAGGCCCCGGCAAACCACTGAAGTATATAAGTCCTAGAAAATCATACAAGTACAATGAACACACAAAATAACCTACGGCCCTCAGTCTCCGGCAATCAGAGGGTGCTAAGAATCCCCGGAGGTAAAACCAAAACCAAACTTAAGATAGGAACCTGGAATGTGAGAAGCCTTTATGAGCTTGGGAAACTAGACAACACCATAAGCGAAATGGAAAGACTACAAATTGACATCCTGGGTATTAGTGAAACGTGGTGGACGGAGGATGCGGAATTTGTTTCCCAGAACGCAAAAATTTACCATTCCGGAAACAGAGAAGGAATTCACAGAAAGGGTGTCGCTATAATAGTAAAAAGCAACATAGCGGCCTGTGTTGCTGGATATGTTCCAATTTCTGATAGGGCGATGATGGTAAAAATATCAGCAAAACCTATAAACATGAACATAATTCAAGTATATGCGCCAACATGCGATAGCGATAACGACGAATTGGAACAGTTTTATTGCGACGTTGAAGATTTATTAAAGATGACAAAACCACACGACATTACCATAATCCAAGGAGATTTTAATGCTAAAGTTGGGCAAGAAGAAACAACAGGAATCACAGGAAAATTTGGCCTAGGACATCGGAATGAAAGAGGAGAACGACTGATACAATTTTGTCAAGAACACCGTTTTAAGATTGGGAATACTATGTTTCGCCTCCACCCAAGACGGCTTTACACCTGGAAATCGCCGCAAGACAATAACAGAAATATTGTTAGAAACCAAATCGACTACATTTTAATAAATAAGCGATATTCCTCCTGCATAAATAAATGCTCTACGTACCCAGGAGCAGATGTTCCCTCGGACCATAATCTTCTGTTGTGCAAACTACAGATAAAGCTAACTACCATCCGAAAGAAAACACCAAAGCGAAGAATTAATATTCAAAAATTAAATGATCCTTCCACTAAACAATCCATGAAAGATCACCTTAATGCAGAACTATGCAATATTGATGGAGAAGATGTCGAAAATCTATGGAACAATGTAAAAAACTCCGTGAATATCATAACCAACAATATCCTTGGAACCACAACAGCTAAAAGAGAAGACACATGGATGACGGACGAGATACGCGCATTTCGCATAGAAAGGAGTCAATATAAGAACTCAAATTATGAAAAATATTGGGAAATTAACCAAGAAATAAAAGTTGCAATTCGGGCCGCAAAAAATGAGCAATTAAATAAACAGTGCCAGGAAATTGAAAGACTCCAAATCCTACATGACGACTTCAATCTCCACAAAAAGTTAAAAGAGGCATCTGGAATATATTCAAAAAGATCATCTGCATTTATTTTCGACGAGAATAATACATCCATATACGAAACTTCAGAGAAGAAGAAACACTGGGAAAAATATATTAGAAGTCTGTTCACAGATACCACAAGAACAGAAATTCATAACACAGATAGAGGAACCAATTTTAGAGGAAGACGCATTACAGGAAGCGAATTAGATGTGGCCATAAATTCAATGAAAAACAACAAAGCTACCGGGCCGGATGAAGTCCCATCTGAATTATTTAAATTACTAGATGGAAGAAATAAACAACTATTGTTGAAATTATTCAACCAAATTTATGAAACAGGACAATACCCTCAAGATTGGCTGAAATCTACTTTTATTATGATTCCCAAGAAAAATAATGCGAAGACGTGCGGAGATTACAGATTAATAAGTCTTATGAGTCATGCCCTTAAAATATTCTTAAAGATAATACATAGGCGCATATACCCAATATGCGAAGCACACATGGGAAAATCGCAATTTGGCTTCAAGGAAGGCATGGGAACTCGAGAGGCCCTACTTAGCTTGAATGTACTTATACAAAATTGCCGCGATGTACAAAAGGATGTATATATATGTTTTGTCGACTACGAGAAGGCATTCGATACGGTCAACCATGACAAATTGATGGAAATTTTGATTTCAATTGGGTTAGAGGATAGCGATATAAAATGCATCAAAAACCTATACTGGCACAGACAGCAAACATTCAAGTAGATGGTGAACTTACTGGAAATGTTCCAATCTCGAAAGGTGTAAGGCAGGGTTGCGTACTATCGCCCCTTCTGTTTAATTTATACTCCCAAAAAATATTTGAGGATTCAATATGTGCGAAAAACATCGGAATAAGAATAAACAACACAATTATAAACAATATACGTTATGCCGACGACACCACCCTAATTGCAAGCAGCCTCGCAGGACTACAAAAACTAATAGATGCTCTTGAACATGCCAGTACGTCATATGCCTTAAAAATTAATATAAAAAAGACAAAGTTCATGATTATAAGTAGAAGGGGCATCGAATCCAACACTCCTTTAAGCATCAATGGTACTCAAATAGAAAGAGTCTCAACATTCAAATATCTCGGAGTTCAAATTAATGAAAACTGGGATCCATCAAAAGAAATAAAATGTCGAATTGAAATGGCAAGAAACTCTTTTCATAAATTTAGAAAAATATTAACGAGCCATGACATAACTCTGGAAACAAAAAAACGATTTGTAAAATGCTACATATGGTCAGTGCTATTATACTCGGCAGAAACATGGACACTAAAAGCAGCAGACGAGAGAAGACTGCACTCGTTTGAGATTTGGATATACCGACGGATCTTAAAGATATCCTGGACCAATCACATCTCAAATAATGAAGTACTGAGGCGAATGAATACCGAAAATCAAATTATCAGAACTATAAAGACGAGAAAAACTGCTTATTTGGGACACATTATGCGAAATAGAAAATATAATCTCCTCCAAGCTATTATAAGAACCAAAATTGAAGGTCGCAGACCAAGAGGAAGACGAGAAATAACATGGATGAAAAACATTCAGGAATGGACAGGACACCAAGATGAAATAAGCCTTTTAAGCGCCGCAAGAAACAGAGAACTAGCTATAATTGAATAAAATGTTTTAACTCTATAATATGTAATTAAATAACTCTGTAATAATTAACACGTTCGCGGACGTGAATGCTATAGCATTCCGATGCAAAATGACGTGAATGCTATAGCATTCACATTGTCAGCCAATTTTTGTTAATTTACTTGTCTTTTTGTTAATTTACTTGTCTTAATCTTAAGTTTTGGTGATTAATATACATAATACGATTTATTTCAACAAGATGCATTCTATAATAAATAAAAATAATAATAATAATCAATAATTAATAAATAAAAACAAAAAAACTAATTTCGAAAATAATTGGGTGTCATTGTTTTCACCTCTCTGAATTTGCTTGCGTCCGCGAACGTGTTAACATTGTATGATCGCTAATATCCGAATACGGATTTGCAAATAAAGAAGAAGAAGTAATTACGTCATTAGTGTGCTTGTCCACTTGTATTGATCTTCGCCCATGTATGTGAGTATGGTTGTTCGCTTAGTGCGTCTGTGTGTTCGTTGCACAAATTCGAGGTGTTGCCAGATGTGTTGTGGAGGATTCTTGAACATGGGGATTTTGAGATAAATACAGGTGGAATCAGCAATGGCGAGTTAGTTGTGTTTTAAGCATTGAACTGAACAGGTCGGTTAAAGAGTAGCTGCGTGCTAACTAAAGACAAACTGTGTGCTTAGTAATTAAAGTCGGTTCCGGATAAGTGTAATAAAGTAAATAAAATATTGTAGAAACGTAATATGAAACGAACCCTGTTTTATTTGGTACAAATCGTACTGGGGAATAAAACAAAGTCTACACGGAAATTAGTCAAATCTAATTCCGTATTTCAGTTGCACACTCATGCATTGTTCCTCGAAAATGCAACTAATGCTTTAAAAATGCCTATTTTTGATGTTTTGAAACACGTAGCTTCGCAGTTGTTAATTACAACGGCGTTAAGAAACATAATACTTCGCAGATTTTCAGTCATTTGATACGGAAGTCGGCCATACTTGCGAATGAACGATTTGTCAAGTATTAATATTTATTGAAATTTGTGCTAAAAGTACGGGAACGCAAAAATTAAAAATATTGTAAATTTCTAACTGAAGAAATGTCGCCGTATCCGTAAAATCACAATATCATTGTTCCTTTACTCACCTGAGGTTACCATTTTAACCTGCAAAGCGTTCCTTTACTTTAAAAAGCATACAATTTATATGAGAGTAGGTTACCACTTTTACCATTTTTTCCAATGTTACCATTTTTAAAAGTAAAGGAACAGACCAAATGTTAGATCAGCCAAACTTTTCAAGTAAAAGATACGAAAATGGCATTTTTAGTTTTCACTGTCTTAAGTTTTGGGTACATCTTTTGCTATTTTTGGAACACTTATCTAGCAATAATATTCTGGAGCATAATTAACGTGATTTTTATTTTTTACTCTATTTGATACTTTTAACATAAACGGTGAAGTACTAAATTTAAATGTTTTTGTAAAACCGACTAACTATGCATATATATCTACCTTTAGCCCTGTTCCTTTACGTTCAAGAATCTTCAAGTTTTACAACTTTTTACTCGAAAAGCGTTCCTTTACTTCAGACACAATACAATTCATATGGGAGCAGTTTTCAACTTTTACTACTTTTGCCGGTTTTACCACTTTCAGAAGTAAAGGAACAGACCATTTATTATTGCGGCATATCATTTGACGTTTTAAGCCATAGCTACAGAGTTGTATTTTTCAGCGATTTTCATACCAGGGCCTGGATTCTTGTTCTATGACAAGTAGAAATGAAAAATATTTCCTTTATATTTGTTTCCTTTGACATTTATTTCCTCTATGAATGTTTTCATTTTGAGCCCCTGGCCTACCTCTACTTTGTTATACTATAGCTTTGTTCCTTTACGTTAAAGTTTCTTCAAGTTTTACCATTTTTAACTCGGAAAGCGTTCCTTAACCCTAAAAAGTAGTAAAACTGGAAGCAATTTTTAAGAGAGGAAAGAGAGCCAAAATCGCGTTCCCCTTTACTACTTTCTGCTCGACAAATTTCATTGTGTAAAAAGTGGATTATTTGATCAAAACTGACAGTCAAAACTGATCGTGTGTAGCCCACTTAAAATTCATTGAAACAAGCCCCCTGCAAACGCCGAAATAAATTTCATGAAATTTTGCGCTCTAAAGGCCTGGGTACATAAGCTACCTCGCCAGCTTGCCTTGCTGCTTAATTTCTGACATAATAAAAATAAAAGAATAAAGAAGGCCAAGCAAATTTCTAACTGGGTTGCCCTTTTCTTTTTTATTCTTTTATCAGAAGCAAGCAGGCAAGGCAGCATATGTACCTAGGCCTTTAAGGCCTGCGTACATAAGCTGCTCTGCCTGATTGCCTTGCTTTCTTGCTTCATTTTTGACATAATAAACATAAAAGAATAAGGAAGGCCGAGGAAATTTCGAACTGGGTTGCCCTTTTCTTTTTTATTCTTTTATCAGAAGTAAGCAAGGTAAGCAGGCAAGGCAGCTTATGTACGCAGGCCTTTAGGTCTAGTTCCATACTATAGTATTTTTATTAAAATAATTAGTGAGTAACTCGATTTAAGAACCCATATAATGGGAAAGTTTTTAATGCAAGCTTTAGCGTGTGGAATACGAGTAAATACTAAATTTCGCGGTTTTTCCGTTTTTGGATGTGAGAAAGTAAAGGCCTGCGTACATAAGCTGCTCTGCCTGATTGCCTTGCTTTCCTGCTTCATTTTTGACATAATAAAAATAAAAGAATAAAGAAGGCCGAGGAAATTTCGAACTGGGTTGCCCTTTCCTTTTTTATGCTTGGTTTACATTTACGAAATCCACTCGATTTCAACTGTCAAATCCATAGGTTAAACGTCAAATGAAATCCAGATGAGATTTCATTTGACGTTTGAGCTATGGAATTGACAGTTGAAATCGAGTGGATTTCGTAAATGTAAACTTAGCATTATTCTTTTATCAGAAGTAAGCAAGGTAAGCAGGCAAGGCAGCCTATGTACGCAGGCCTTAAGTTGTTAAACGTACAAATTTGTCAGAAAAGTAAAATGTATTTTTGTATATTTTATTTAAATAAATCCAATTATTTTGTTTTTTCTTTAATGCCTGATTTAGACTATGCTGGATTTAGCAAATCCAGTGGATTTAAGTTGTCATTTCATACAACATATGTCAAATAAAGCCAGATAATTGCTAAATCCAGCGTAGTCTAAATGAACTTTAATATTTCTGTGGACTATTTGTCCAAAATATAAAGAAAAGACATTTCAGCCATTTTTATTTCCAAATTAATGGTGATGACAACTAAACGATAATATGTGGTTTGTTCCAGTACTGCAAGAATCTACTAATTTTTACTATTTTTTCCGATAACATAAAGGAAAAAATGTTATCGTAGTAAAAAGTAGTAGCTTCCTGCAGGTTCTGGACAGAGCAATGGATAGCAATCGATTTTTTGAAATTAAATATCGAAAATATCTAATGTTGGGAATATCGATAGTTTGCTAGCTCTAATGGCTAGTGTAAACACCACTTAAATCTGCTTCTTTTCTTCTAATAGTAACAGTACGTTTATATATAACCGGATTTAACAAACCCATTGGGTTTTAAATGTCAATTCCATTGGTTATATGTCAAATAATCCTCACAAAGAAGGTTTACCCGGCAAAAAGGCTCTAAAGGCCTGCGTACATAAACTGCTCTGCCTGATTGCCTTGCTTTCCTGCTTCATTTTTGACATAATAAAAATAAAAGAATAAAGAAGGCCGAGGAAATTTCGAACTGGGCTGCCCTTTTCTTTTTTATTCTTTTATCAGAAGTAAGCAAGGTAAGCAGACAAGGCAGCTTATGTACGCAGGCCTTAATGTGTACGGCGTTTAATAGGGCATTTGCTTTTAACAGGATTTACTAAACCCACTGGGTTTCAAATGTCAATTCCATATCGCAAACGTCAAATAAATCCTCATAAAGAAGGTTAACCGGACAAAAACTCTAATGCAAGCGCCGTTTAACGCTTTGTGTAAATTTCTATTTTTTTCGAGTGCTCCTAAAACTTCAAAACAATTTACAATTTTAAAAACAATCGAATTCATTGAGTTTTACCCCCCGTTTACACATGCAAGTGACAGTTCGAAAAATACCAATACACTCACACATATTCACTGCCACACCAACTAACAACCTCACTGCCGACAAAATTTCCTTGTCAGTAATCAATGTAAGTGCTTTGAAAGTAACTTCAAATTTTTTTCCGAAAGTTTACACATGCAAGTGTCAGTTCGAAAAAATTTAAGTTTCGACTATAATATGTATACAGAACTGTCTGCAACTTACTTGCATGTGTAATCCTTGGGTAAAAATTGTTTTTAGCACATTTGTATGGAAGTTATTCTTCTCTTTGTAGAAAAAATGTTCTAATTCCGACCACTCGATTATGTGGAGAAACCATGACACTTCAATCATTTTTCGCGTTTTTTATAAAATACCCAAAAAAGTATTAAAAACTATTGAAACTCAGATTTATTGACGAAAAAAATAGGACAATGAATAGAACAATTTTATAATTGAGGCAAGCAACAAAAGTCATTGTGTTTCTACCTTAAAGGCCTCGACACATAAGAAGCATGGCATTCTTGCTTAAGTCATGTCTTGTAAATGACTAAAGGCCAAGTTCGACCTAATTCAAATGTGATTCTGAAATCTTTTTATTAGGTCGAACTTGGTCTTTAGTCTTTTATCAGATATGACTTCAGCAAGAATGCCATGCTACTTATGTGTCGATGCCTTAACACCTCTTATAAAAGCGGTACACTAGTTTTTAATACGTGTGATATTTTATTAAATTTGAAAAAATTAAAGCCCTAATAAATATGTGCTTCTTTGATTTCAAAAACAAAAGTTTGAAACAGCTTCTCCTTTTTCAATGAATTTTTAACGACCCCAAACATTTTTGCAAGAATTCTAATTTTTTGCGTAAAATTATCCATTTAGTAGAATGATATGGATACTTTCAAATAGAAAATGTAACGAATTTTCATTCATGTTTTTCAAAATATGCAATCATGGTAGAATAAAGTAAAGGTAAAGGCCTGTGTACATAAGCTGCTCTGCCTGATTGTCTTGCTTTCCTGCTTCATTATTGACATAGTAAAAATAAAAGAATAAAGAAGGCCGAGAAAATTTCGAACTGGGTTGCCCTTTTCTTTTTTATTCTTTTATGAGAAGTAAGCAAGGTAAGAAGGCAAGGCAGCTTATGTACGCAGGCCTTAAAGGTCACAGCTAACAGCTGATTACAATTTTTTCCTTTTTATGGCCAAATCTGTCAAAAGCAGGGTTGACATTTTTACTGCTTTTGGCATTATGCAGTAATAAGGGTAGATGCTGTAACATGATATCTTAAAATTGAAAATATGGACAAACAAATTAAATTCGCATGGTTACATAAAATTGTTGATTTTTATTAGTAAAACCATGACACAATTACCCAGGTAGTGTCATCGTAAAATTTTGAATATGTTATGTCAAAACTTTCTTTATGTTGTTGGGGAAATCACAACAAAATATTTTTTTTTATAAATGGATTTGACTTTTCATATTCTAACAGCTGGTGTGATGCCAATACCTGGGCAATTGTGCCATTAGTAAAACTTACGAAAAAACGCTTTTTCAAATATTGACATCATTTGAAATTTATTCCAAAAGTACGGGAATATCAAAATTGCAATTTTTGTAAAATTTCTAGCTGAAATTTATGTGCACATCGGATGCCAGCAATCACGATGTTATGCTAATGCTTGGTTTACATTTACGAAATCCACTCGATTTCAACTGTCAATTCCATAGCTCAAACGTCAAATGAAATATCATCTGGATTTCATTTGACGTTTAACCTATGGGTTTGACAGTTGAAATCGGGTGGATTTCGTAAATGTAAACCAAGCATTAGATCAGTCAAACTTGTCAAGTAGATAATAACCCTGCGTTTACACATGACAGGACATTTGAGTACATATATTGATTGTCAAAAACCCAAAACTTGCCTGTGTGACGTAGGCGTCCAGACAACTGCAAAACCAGTTGTAAAATTATGAATGAAAATCGTCGATTTCTTTTTGTTTTCCTTTCACATACATATTTTGTTTTTGTTTTGTTGCATCCCAGTCCTTTTGTCTTTTTTGTTATTTGAAATAGTTTTGCTCTCAATTGTTCAAAAATGTCCACATTTACTGTCTACGAAAATTACCAGACAGTGCCGAGGCAACTAGCCAAATGTTTGTATGTATTAGTAAATCAGAGTTGTATTTGCAGTCAGTCTGTCTTGTGTAAACGCCAAGTAAGAGAATGACATTTTTCACTGTCATAAGTTTGGGTACAACTTTTACTATTTTTGGTACACTTTTCCAACAAGAATATTCTGGAGCCTAGCTACAGGGTTGTATGTTTCAGCGATTTTCATACCTGGCCTACCTCTACTTTATTGTACCGCGTATTCAATCATATGTGAAAAATATTAGTTTTATAAATTCCAATAATTTATAGTCATTTCCTTATTTTGTTTACATGTACCGGTGACATTAACGTTACAAACAAAAACAAATTCCTTTGTGGTTGTTGTTGAGTTGTATTTGTTGTAGTATTTACTTTATAGTACTGTTACACTACAGTTTTTTGCAGGGTTAACCCACTTCGAGAGGATTTATTTGAAGTTTGCGCTATGGAATTGACATTTGAAATCCAAACCCAATGTGTTAATTTACTTCAACAAGCATACAATTTATATGAGACCAATTCACCACTTTTACCATTTTTTGCCACTGTTACCATTTTTTAAAGTAAAGGAACAGACCAAATATGACATTTTATGAAGCAAGAAAAGCAAGCAACGATTTATTCTGTTCTGGCCTTAAATTATTCTACCATGCTTTTTAGGCCATGTTTATATTAGATCCTTTTGCAGGGTTAACCTTCTTAATGAGGATTTATTTGACGTATACACAAAGGAATTGACATTTGAAACCCAGTGGGTTTGTTAAATTCGGTTTTTTATAAACCTTCTTTGTACCCCATTTGCACTTAACAAAATTTAATAAACCCACTGGGTTTCAAATGTCAATTCCATAGCACAAACGTCAAATAAATCCTTATAAAGAAGGTTAACCCTGCAAAATTTGGAAAAATCGTTTTATGTTAGAATTTCGCGTGTTTATAACTATCTGCCACCATGTCTCAAGACATTTAATTCCTCCTTAAAATGTTACAAGAATAAATTATGTGCTCATTTTAATCGTAATCAAATACAGCGTTCACAAATGTTGCCTTAGTTTGTAATGATATATTGTTGCATAGCTGATTCTATTAATGATTATTTTGTTATATATTTTCATTTCTTAATTTACATGCTTTTGCTTTTATTTATGTTTAATTCTATTCATGATATGCTAAGAAATATTGTTAGATATAAGTATCTGAGAGTAGTTATTGTATAGCTGTTTTTGGAACCGCTCATGGCCCTATGGGCTAGGTTACTGTGTTTGTCAAATAAAAATTAAAAAAAATTAAAAAAATTAAAAAAAAATGCTCTAATTAGGATTAGTTTGACGTTTTTGCTATGGAATTGACATTTGAAGTCAGTGGGTTTATTAACAATCCGGTTAAGTGCAAACGGGTTGATACCATGATGCTTACTATTTCGCTCGATTTGTAGATTCCTATTGCCGCCGTACGTTCAGCAAATACCAACTACGTCGATTGATTTCCGTCGTTATTATAAGAAAAAACGGCTTTGTTCTCTGTTCACGCAACAACTGAGAACTAAGAGATATTTTATTGGAAAAATTTTGTAAAACGGTAGAAAATTAACATCTAATTTCGGAAATTCAGTTCACCAACAAGAAAAATAATTCCGCAGAAGTACAGATCAAAAGAATAAACCTTGCTAAAAGTGAAACAATATTATTAGAGAAAGACGAGAAACACAAAAGAAGACAAAAAAGAGAGAAAAAAGTTTTGTCAGCAGTCAGTCCGCGGAACAGTCACACACGAAGAGGGCAGAGCAGAAAAACAGAAAAAGCGACAAAAAGGCAAGACACATTGCAGACGAAGAGCAAGAAGACACCCTTAAATACCACAAATAATAAAAAATAAATACCAAGAACACTTACAAACAATTCCATCGCAGCGATTTTAAAATATTCTTTTTTATAAATTTTTAGTTTGATATTTGTGTGTGTACGTGAGTGCGTGAGAGGAGGAACGAGGCGATATGCCGCTCTTTGGAAAATCACAAAAGACACCAGCTGAGCTGGTAAAGTCGCTGAAGGAGGCCATCAACGCCCTGGAAACCGGCGGCGACCGCAAGGCAGAGAAAGCCCAGGAAGATGTGAGTAAAAATCTGGTCAGCATAAAGAATATGCTGTATGGCAGCACAGATTCCGAACCACCGGCTGACTATGTTGTCGCCCAACTGTCTCAGGAATTGTACAACAGCAACTTGCTGTTGTTACTCATTCAAAACCTGCAGCGCATCGACTTCGAGGGCAAGAAACACGTAGCGTTAATATTCAACAATGTCCTTAGAAGGCAAATCGGCACAAGATCGCCTACTGTCGAATATATCTGTACAAAGCCCGAAATTCTGTTCACCCTTATGGCTGGATATGAGGATGCTCATCCTGAGGTTGCCCTTAATTCCGGCACCATGCTGAGGGAGTGTGCCCGCTATGAAGCCTTGGCCAAGATAATGATAAACTCCGAGGAGTTTTTCAAGTTCTTCCGCTAAATAGTTTTCTCCGATTGCTTGATTTGTCCGTGTTTAGACACACGGGAAAGTTTTTAGGCAATGAGGGGTAGGAACGAGTATTGAGGAGCTCTTTCCTCTCCGCTCTCACCCAAAAACTCTATTTACTTTCCCGTGTGTCTAAACACAGACTTTCAATTGCTGTAGAATAGCTTATACTATGTTTACATTTACGAAATCCACTCGATTTCAACTGTCAATTCCATTGCTCAAACGTCAAATGAAATCGAATCGATTTTAGATGAGTTTTCATTTGACGTATACACAAAGGAATTGACAGATGAAATCGAGTGGATTTCGTAAATGTAAACATAGTATTACTCTTCAACATAAGGAAACCCACTTCTTACTTTTGTGTTTACTAAAGGGCTGTTTACACCATCTATCAATGTCATATGAGCTGTCATTTCTTTCACCCATTCGACATTCTCTATGTTTGTCAAAATTGACGTCATCCATACAACTTTCAATTTGTACGTTCATACCTACAAGTGTTATTTTCGTATGACATAACCTATAAATATAAAAACAGCTGTTTTTGTCATTGTTTACATTTATTGTTGAGTTACAAATTTGCCCAAATTTTTAATTTTGGTTGAAGGAAAATGAATATCTAGCATGTTTGTTGTGGTAGAATAGGTTTTTGGGGTTATAGAGGCATTCATGTTTTGCCACAAAGCAATAATTTCCAACACTGCTCCTTACGACCAATCGATCTAAAAATAACATTGTAAACACCCTTTATTTACTTTTCTAAATACATGAATATACATAACTTTCCATTTTCTTTTTTAAAAGATATTGTTTTTCAATTTTTTTTTTGAGAATGCCAGAAAACTGCTGATAAATTTATGTTTACATACGAGAATGCCGTATCAAATAGAGCGCTCCCTAAATGAAAAATTTACATATGAGTTGCCAAATCATTTTGATAGATGAAAATTTTCATAGTGGTCACACTATGTGTACAACATTCGCAGGTAGAAAATTTGACATCTCATACGACATTGATAGATGGTGTAAACAACCCTTAATTTTGAAGTTATAGTGAGTTTGCATTGTTGCATTGCAATTAACATGAAAACTTGATAAATCATTCTTCTGCATGTATTTATATTAAAAAATCAATTTAATTTTGCCACGCGATATAGTGTTACAGAAAAGATTTTTGTTGCAACAGTTCAATGACGTATCTACCTTTATTATTGCATAATGAAAAAAATGTCAACCCTGCTTTTGACAGAATATGCCATAATAAGAAAAAAATTTAATCAGCTGTTATACCCCGGTTACACTTAACCGGATTAACCCAGTGGCTTTGGATTTCAAACGTTAATTCCATAGCGCAAACGTCAAATAAGTCCACTCGAAGTGGGCTAACCAGGCAAAAAAGTCTAGTGTAACAGTACTATTAGCTGTGGGCTACCACTAAATTCACGGTAGAACAATATAAGGTAAGAGCAATACCAGCTGACTGAACTGGGCTGTAATGTTAAGGGCTGTTTACACCATCTGTCAATGTCATATGAGCTATCATTTCTTTCACCCATTCGACATTCTCTATGTTTGTCAAAATTGACGTCATTCATACAACTTTCAATTTGTGCGTTCATACCTACAAGTGTTATTTTCGTATGACATAACCTATAAATATAAAAACAGCTGTTTTGTCATTGTTTACATTTTTGTTGAGTTGCAAATTTGCGCAAATTTTAATTTTGGTTGAACGAAAATGAATATCTAGCATGTTTGTTGTGGTAGAATAAGTTTTTGGGGTTATATAGGCATTCATGTTTTTGCCACAAACTAATCATTCCCAAGACTGCTTGTTTCGACCAATCGATCTGAAAATAACATTATAAACACCATTTATTTACTTTTCTAAATATTTAAATATACATAACATTCCTTTTTTAAGATTTTGTTTTTATTTTTTGAGAATGCTAGAAAACAGCTGATAAAATTATGTACACATACGAAAATGCCGTATCAAATAGAGCGCTCCCTAAATGAAAAATTTACATATGAGTTGCCAAATCATCATGGTACAATAATACAGGTAGCATTATCAAGCCAGCTGATTGTAACATAATGTGTCAATTGCATTGAATTGATGCCAAATTTTGACATCTTATGTTACCAACAATTGCCGATGCGGCTACCTGTGTATTTGTACCATGCAAATCATTTTGATAGATGAAAATTTTCCTAGTGGTCACACCATGATGAAATAATAAGGTGGCGTAAAACGTCCAGCTGATTGGTTTCAATCTGTCAAATTTTTTGTTATTGTGAATAAATTGTATGAAAACGTAAACAAACATTTTGACATATTGAAGAATTTTTCGCCAAAAATGAGTTGTTGTTGTGCTACTTACGTGACCTGTTAAATAGATCATGGGTCACACTGTGTACAACATTCGCAGGTAGAAAATTCGACATCTCATACGACATTGATAGATGGTGTAAACAACCCTTTAGTGTCAAATTCCATATTTTCTATTTTCGATGTATAATAGGGATATATATTTTTGAGGAAAAAATATATCAATGATATGTAACCTCTTCCAAGTCAGAACAACGTGCCGCACACTGTAAAGGTGAGAACAGAATGAGAAATTCACGCTTATCCAAGCCTGAATTTGTGTAAAGGAATAAAGATTTCCAAAATCGCATTTGAATTAGGTAGTACCTGGCCTTTATTCAATTACTTGAAATTGAGCGTGAGGCAAGCAACAAAAGTCATTGTGTTTCTACCTTAAAGGCCTCGACACATAAGAAGCATGGCATTCTTGCTTAAGTCATGTCTTGTAAATGACTAAAGGCCAAGTTCGACCTAATTCAAATGTGATTCTGAAATCTTTTTATTAGGTCGAACTTGGTCTTTAGTCTTTTATCAGATATGACTTCAGCAAGAATGCCATGCTACTTATGTGTCGAGGCCTTAACACCTCTTATAAAAGCGGTACACTAGTTTTTAATACGTGTGATATTTTATTAAATTTGAAAAAATTAAAGCCCTAATAAATATGTGCTTCTTTGATTTCAAAAACAAAAGTTTGAAACAGCTTCTCCTTTTTCAATGAATTTTTAACGACCCCAAACATTTTTGCAAGAATTCTAATTTTTTGCGTAAAATTATCCATTTAGTAGAATGATATGGATACTTTCAAATAGAAAATGTAACGAATTTTCATTCATGTTTTTCAAAATATGCAATCATGGTAGAATAAAGTAAAGGTAAAGGCCTGTGTACATAAGCTGCTCTGCCTGATTGTCTTGCTTTCCTGCTTCATTATTGACATAGTAAAAATAAAAGAATAAAGAAGGCCGAGAAAATTTCGAACTGGGTTGCCCTTTTCTTTTTTATTCTTTTATGAGAAGTAAGCAAGGTAAGAAGGCAAGGCAGCTTATGTACGCAGGCCTTAAAGGTCACAGCTAACAGCTGATTACAATTTTTTCCTTTTTATGGCCAAATCTGTCAAAAGCAGGGTTGACATTTTTACTGCTTTTGGCATTATGCAGTAATAAGGGTAGATGCTGTAACATGATATCTTAAATTGAAAATATGGACAAACAAATTAAATTCGCATGGCTACATAAAATTGTTGATTTTTATTAGTAAAACCATGACACAATTACCCAGGTAGTGTCATCGTAAAATTTTGAATATGTTATGTCAAAACTTTCTTTATGTTGTTGGGGAAATCACAACAAAATATTTTTTTTTATAAATGGATTTGACTTTTCATATTCTAACAGCTGGTGTGATGCCAATACCTGGGCAATTGTGCCATTAGTAAAACTTACGAAAAAACGCTTTTTCAAATATTGACATCATTTGAAATTTATTCCAAAAGTACGGGAATATCAAAATTGGAATTTTTGTAAAATTTCTAGCTGAAATTTATGTGCACATCGGATGCCAGCAATCACGATGTTATGCTAATGCTTGGTTTACATTTACGAAATCCACTCGATTTCAACTGTCAATTCCATAGCTCAAACGTCAAATGAAATATCATCTGGATTTCATTTGACGTTTAACCTATGGGTTTGACAGTTGAAATCGGGTGGATTTCGTAAATGTAAACCAAGCATTAGATCAGTCAAACTTGTCAAGTAGATAATAACCCTGCGTTTACACATGACAGGACATTTGAGTACATATATTGATTGTCAAAAACCCAAAACTTGCCTGTGTGACGTAGGCGTCCAGACAACTGCAAAACCAGCTGTAAAATTATGAATGAAAATCGTCGATTTCTTTTTGTTTTCCGTTCACATACATATTTTGTTTTTGTTTTGTTACATCCCAGTCCTTTTGTCTTTTTTGTTATTTGAAATAGTTTTGCTCTCAATTGTTCAAAAATGTCCACATTTACTGTCTACGAAAATTACCAGACAGTGCCGAGGCAACTAGCCAAATGTTTGTATGTATTAGTAAATCAGAGTTGTATTTGCAGTCAGTCTGTCTTGTGTAAACGCCAAGTAAGAGAATGACATTTTTCACTGTCATAAGTTTGGGTACAACTTTTACTATTTTTGGTACACTTTTCCAACAAGAATATTCTGGAGCCTAGCTACAGGGTTGTATGTTTCAGCGATTTTCATACCTGGCCTACCTCTACTTTATTGTACCGCGTATTCAATCATATGTGAAAAATATTAGTTTTATAAATTCCAATAATTTATAGTCATTTCCTTATTTTGTTTACATGTACCGGTGACATTAACGTTACAAACAAAAACAAATTCCTTTGTGGTTGTTGTTGAGTTGTATTTGTTGTAGTATTTACTTTATAGTACTGTTACACTACAGTTTTTTGCAGGGTTAACCCACTTCGAGAGGATTTATTTGAAGTTTGCGCTATGGAATTGACATTTGAAATCCAAACCCAATGTGTTAATTTACTTCAACAAGCATACAATTTATATGAGACCAATTCACCACTTTTACCATTTTTTGCCACTGTTACCATTTTTTAAAGTAAAGGAACAGACCAAATATGACATTTTATGAAGCAAGAAAAGCAAGCAACGATTTATTCTGTTCTGGCCTTAAATTATTCTACCATGCTTTTTAGGCCATGTTTATATTAGATCCTTTTGCAGGGTTAACCTTCTTAATGAGGATTTATTTGACGTATACACAAAGGAATTGACATTTGAAACCCAGTGGGTTTGTTAAATTCGGTTTTTTATAAACCTTCTTTGTACCCCATTTGCACTTAACAAAATTTAATAAACCCACTGGGTTTCAAATGTCAATTCCATAGCACAAACGTCAAATAAATCCTTATAAAGAAGGTTAACCCTGCAAAATTTGGAAAAATCGTTTTATGTTAGAATTTCGCGTGTTTATAACTATCTGCCACCATGTCTCAAGACATTTAATTCCTCCTTAAAATGTTACAAGAATAAATTATGTGCTCATTTTAATCGTAATCAAATACAGCGTTCACAAATGTTGCCTTAGTTTGTAATGATATATTGTTGCATAGCTGATTCTATTAATGATTATTTTGTTATATATTTTCATTTCTTAATTTACATGCTTTTGCTTTTATTTATGTTTAATTCTATTCATGATATGCTAAGAAATATTGTTAGATATAAGTATCTGAGAGTAGTTATTGTATAGCTGTTTTTGGAACCGCTCATGGCCCTATGGGCTAGGTTACTGTGTTTGTCAAATAAAAATTAAAAAAAATTAAAAAAATTAAAAAAAAATGCTCTAATTAGGATTAGTTTGACGTTTTTGCTATGGAATTGACATTTGAAGTCAGTGGGTTTATTAACAATCCGGTTAAGTGCAAACGGGTTGATACCATGATGCTTACTATTTCGCTCGATTTGTAGATTCCTATTGCCGCCGTACGTTCAGCAAATACCAACTACGTCGATTGATTTCCGTCGTTATTATAAGAAAAAACGGCTTTGTTCTCTGTTCACGCAACAACTGAGAACTAAGAGATATTTTATTGGAAAAATTTTGTAAAACGGTAGAAAATTAACATCTAATTTCGGAAATTCAGTTCACCAACAAGAAAAATAATTCCGCAGAAGTACAGATCAAAAGAATAAACCTTGCTAAAAGTGAAACAATATTATTAGAGAAAGACGAGAAACACAAAAGAAGACAAAAAAGAGAGAAAAAAGTTTTGTCAGCAGTCAGTCCGCGGAACAGTCACACACGAAGAGGGCAGAGCAGAAAAACAGAAAAAGCGACAAAAAGGCAAGACACATTGCAGACGAAGAGCAAGAAGACACCCTTAAATACCACAAATAATAAAAAATAAATACCAAGAACACTTACAAACAATTCCATCGCAGCGATTTTAAAATATTCTTTTTTATAAATTTTTAGTTTGATATTTGTGTGTGTACGTGAGTGCGTGAGAGGAGGAACGAGGCGATATGCCGCTCTTTGGAAAATCACAAAAGACACCAGCTGAGCTGGTAAAGTCGCTGAAGGAGGCCATCAACGCCCTGGAAACCGGCGGCGACCGCAAGGCAGAGAAAGCCCAGGAAGATGTGAGTAAAAATCTGGTCAGCATAAAGAATATGCTGTATGGCAGCACAGATTCCGAACCACCGGCTGACTATGTTGTCGCCCAACTGTCTCAGGAATTGTACAACAGCAACTTGCTGTTGTTACTCATTCAAAACCTGCAGCGCATCGACTTCGAGGGCAAGAAACACGTAGCGTTAATATTCAACAATGTCCTTAGAAGGCAAATCGGCACAAGATCGCCTACTGTCGAATATATCTGTACAAAGCCCGAAATTCTGTTCACCCTTATGGCTGGATATGAGGATGCTCATCCTGAGGTTGCCCTTAATTCCGGCACCATGCTGAGGGAGTGTGCCCGCTATGAAGCCTTGGCCAAGATAATGATAAACTCCGAGGAGTTTTTCAAGTTCTTCCGCTAAATAGTTTTCTCCGATTGCTTGATTTGTCCGTGTTTAGACACACGGGAAAGTTTTTAGGCAATGAGGGGTAGGAACGAGTATTGAGGAGCTCTTTCCTCTCCGCTCTCACCCAAAAACTCTATTTACTTTCCCGTGTGTCTAAACACAGACTTTCAATTGCTGTAGAATAGCTTATACTATGTTTACATTTACGAAATCCACTCGATTTCAACTGTCAATTCCATTGCTCAAACGTCAAATGAAATCGAATCGATTTTAGATGAGTTTTCATTTGACGTATACACAAAGGAATTGACAGATGAAATCGAGTGGATTTCGTAAATGTAAACATAGTATTACTCTTCAACATAAGGAAACCCACTTCTTACTTTTGTGTTTACTAAAGGGCTGTTTACACCATCTATCAATGTCATATGAGCTGTCATTTCTTTCACCCATTCGACATTCTCTATGTTTGTCAAAATTGACGTCATCCATACAACTTTCAATTTGTACGTTCATACCTACAAGTGTTATTTTCGTATGACATAACCTATAAATATAAAAACAGCTGTTTTTGTCATTGTTTACATTTATTGTTGAGTTACAAATTTGCCCAAATTTTTAATTTTGGTTGAAGGAAAATGAATATCTAGCATGTTTGTTGTGGTAGAATAGGTTTTTGGGGTTATAGAGGCATTCATGTTTTGCCACAAAGCAATAATTTCCAACACTGCTCCTTACGACCAATCGATCTAAAAATAACATTGTAAACACCCTTTATTTACTTTTCTAAATACATGAATATACATAACTTTCCATTTTCTTTTTTAAAAGATATTGTTTTTCAATTTTTTTTTTGAGAATGCCAGAAAACTGCTGATAAATTTATGTTTACATACGAGAATGCCGTATCAAATAGAGCGCTCCCTAAATGAAAAATTTACATATGAGTTGCCAAATCATTTTGATAGATGAAAATTTTCATAGTGGTCACACTATGTGTACAACATTCGCAGGTAGAAAATTTGACATCTCATACGACATTGATAGATGGTGTAAACAACCCTTAATTTTGAAGTTATAGTGAGTTTGCATTGTTGCATTGCAATTAACATGAAAACTTGATAAATCATTCTTCTGCATGTATTTATATTAAAAAATCAATTTAATTTTGCCACGCGATATAGTGTTACAGAAAAGATTTTTGTTGCAACAGTTCAATGACGTATCTACCTTTATTATTGCATAATGAAAAAAATGTCAACCCTGCTTTTGACAGAATATGCCATAATAAGAAAAAAATTTAATCAGCTGTTATACCCCGGTTACACTTAACCGGATTAACCCAGTGGCTTTGGATTTCAAACGTTAATTCCATAGCGCAAACGTCAAATAAGTCCACTCGAAGTGGGCTAACCAGGCAAAAAAGTCTAGTGTAACAGTACTATTAGCTGTGGGCTACCACTAAATTCACGGTAGAACAATATAAGGTAAGAGCAATACCAGCTGACTGAACTGGGCTGTAATGTTAAGGGCTGTTTACACCATCTGTCAATGTCATATGAGCTATCATTTCTTTCACCCATTCGACATTCTCTATGTTTGTCAAAATTGACGTCATTCATACAACTTTCAATTTGTGCGTTCATACCTACAAGTGTTATTTTCGTATGACATAACCTATAAATATAAAAACAGCTGTTTTGTCATTGTTTACATTTTTGTTGAGTTGCAAATTTGCGCAAATTTTAATTTTGGTTGAACGAAAATGAATATCTAGCATGTTTGTTGTGGTAGAATAAGTTTTTGGGGTTATATAGGCATTCATGTTTTTGCCACAAACTAATCATTCCCAAGACTGCTTGTTTCGACCAATCGATCTGAAAATAACATTATAAACACCATTTATTTACTTTTCTAAATATTTAAATATACATAACATTCCTTTTTTAAGATTTTGTTTTTATTTTTTGAGAATGCTAGAAAACAGCTGATAAAATTATGTACACATACGAAAATGCCGTATCAAATAGAGCGCTCCCTAAATGAAAAATTTACATATGAGTTGCCAAATCATTTTGATAGATGAAAATTTTCCTAGTGTTACAGAAAAGATTTTTGTTGCAACAGTTCAATGACGTATCTACCTTTATTATTGCATAATGAAAAAAATGTCAACCCTGCTTTTGACAGAATATGCCATAATAAGAAAAAAATTTAATCAGCTGTTATACCCCGGTTACACTTAACCGGATTAACCCAGTGGCTTTGGATTTCAAACGCTAATTCCATAGCGCAAACGTCAAATAAGTCCACTCGAAGTGGGCTAACCAGGCAAAAAAGTCTAGTGTAACAGTACTATTAGCTGTGGGCTACCACTAAATTCACGGTAGAACAATATAAGGTAAGAGCAATACCAGCTGACTGAACTGGGCTGTAATGTTAAGGGCTGTTTACACCATCTGTCAATGTCATATGAGCTATCATTTCTTTCACCCATTCGACATTCTCTATGTTTGTCAAAATTGACGTCATTCATACAACTTTCAATTTGTGCGTTCATACCTACAAGTGTTATTTTCGTATGACATAACCTATAAATATAAAAACAGCTGTTTTGTCATTGTTTACATTTTTGTTGAGTTGCAAATTTGCGCAAATTTTAATTTTGGTTGAACGAAAATGAATATCTAGCATGTTTGTTGTGGTAGAATAAGTTTTTGGGGTTATATAGGCATTCATGTTTTTGCCACAAACTAATCATTCCCAAGACTGCTTGTTTCGACCAATCGATCTGAAAATAACATTATAAACACCATTTATTTACTTTTCTAAATATTTAAATATACATAACATTCCTTTTTTAAGATTTTGTTTTTATTTTTTGAGAATGCTAGAAAACAGCTGATAAAATTATGTACACATACGAAAATGCCGTATCAAATAGAGCGCTCCCTAAATGAAAAATTTACATATGAGTTGCCAAATCATCATGGTACAATAATACAGGTAGCATTATCAAGCCAGCTGATTGTAACATAATGTGTCAATTGCATTGAATTGATGCCAAATTTTGACATCTTATGTTACCAACAATTGCCGATGCGGCTACCTGTGTATTTGTACCATGCAAATCATTTTGATAGATGAAAATTTTCCTAGTGGTCACACCATGATGAAATAATAAGGTGGCGTAAAACGTCCAGCTGATTGGTTTCAATCTGTCAAATTTTTTGTTATTGTGAATAAATTGTATGAAAACGTAAACAAACATTTTGACATATTGAAGAATTTTTCGCCAAAAATGAGTTGTTGTTGTGCTACTTACGTGACCTGTTAAATAGATCATGGGTCACACTGTGTACAACATTCGCAGGTAGAAAATTCGACATCTCATACGACATTGATAGATGGTGTAAACAACCCTTTAGTGTCAAATTCCATATTTTCTATTTTCGATGTATAATAGGGATATATATTTTTGAGGAAAAAATATATCAATGATATGTAACCTCTTCCAAGTCAGAACAACGTGCCGCACACTGTAAAGGTGAGAACAGAATGAGAAATTCACGCTTATCCAAGCCTGAATTTGTGTAAAGGAATAAAGATTTCCAAAATCGCATTTGAATTAGGTAGTACCTGGCCTTTATTCAATTACTTGAAATTGAGCGTGAGGCAAGCAACAAAAGTCATTGTGTTTCTACCTTAAAGGCCTCGACACATAAGAAGCATGGCATTCTTGCTTAAGTCATGTCTTGTAAATGACTAAAGGCCAAGTTCGACCTAATTCAAATGTGATTCTGAAATCTTTTTATTAGGTCGAACTTGGTCTTTAGTCTTTTATCAGATATGACTTCAGCAAGAATGCCATGCTACTTATGTGTCGAGGCCTTAACACCTCTTATAAAAGCGGTACACTAGTTTTTAATACGTGTGATATTTTATTAAATTTGAAAAAATTAAAGCCCTAATAAATATGTGCTTCTTTGATTTCAAAAACAAAAGTTTGAAACAGCTTCTCCTTTTTCAATGAATTTTTAACGACCCCAAACATTTTTGCAAGAATTCTAATTTTTTGCGTAAAATTATCCATTTAGTAGAATGATATGGATACTTTCAAATAGAAAATGTAACGAATTTTCATTCATGTTTTTCAAAATATGCAATCATGGTAGAATAAAGTAAAGGTAAAGGCCTGTGTACATAAGCTGCTCTGCCTGATTGTCTTGCTTTCCTGCTTCATTATTGACATAGTAAAAATAAAAGAATAAAGAAGGCCGAGAAAATTTCGAACTGGGTTGCCCTTTTCTTTTTTATTCTTTTATGAGAAGTAAGCAAGGTAAGAAGGCAAGGCAGCTTATGTACGCAGGCCTTAAAGGTCACAGCTAACAGCTGATTACAATTTTTTCCTTTTTATGGCCAAATCTGTCAAAAGCAGGGTTGACATTTTTACTGCTTTTGGCATTATGCAGTAATAAGGGTAGATGCTGTAACATGATATCTTAAATTGAAAATATGGACAAACAAATTAAATTCGCATGGCTACATAAAATTGTTGATTTTTATTAGTAAAACCATGACACAATTACCCAGGTAGTGTCATCGTAAAATTTTGAATATGTTATGTCAAAACTTTCTTTATGTTGTTGGGGAAATCACAACAAAATATTTTTTTTTATAAATGGATTTGACTTTTCATATTCTAACAGCTGGTGTGATGCCAATACCTGGGCAATTGTGCCATTAGTAAAACTTACGAAAAAACGCTTTTTCAAATATTGACATCATTTGAAATTTATTCCAAAAGTACGGGAATATCAAAATTGGAATTTTTGTAAAATTTCTAGCTGAAATTTATGTGCACATCGGATGCCAGCAATCACGATGTTATGCTAATGCTTGGTTTACATTTACGAAATCCACTCGATTTCAACTGTCAATTCCATAGCTCAAACGTCAAATGAAATATCATCTGGATTTCATTTGACGTTTAACCTATGGGTTTGACAGTTGAAATCGGGTGGATTTCGTAAATGTAAACCAAGCATTAGATCAGTCAAACTTGTCAAGTAGATAATAACCCTGCGTTTACACATGACAGGACATTTGAGTACATATATTGATTGTCAAAAACCCAAAACTTGCCTGTGTGACGTAGGCGTCCAGACAACTGCAAAACCAGCTGTAAAATTATGAATGAAAATCGTCGATTTCTTTTTGTTTTCCGTTCACATACATATTTTGTTTTTGTTTTGTTACATCCCAGTCCTTTTGTCTTTTTTGTTATTTGAAATAGTTTTGCTCTCAATTGTTCAAAAATGTCCACATTTACTGTCTACGAAAATTACCAGACAGTGCCGAGGCAACTAGCCAAATGTTTGTATGTATTAGTAAATCAGAGTTGTATTTGCAGTCAGTCTGTCTTGTGTAAACGCCAAGTAAGAGAATGACATTTTTCACTGTCATAAGTTTGGGTACAACTTTTACTATTTTTGGTACACTTTTCCAACAAGAATATTCTGGAGCCTAGCTACAGGGTTGTATGTTTCAGCGATTTTCATACCTGGCCTACCTCTACTTTATTGTACCGCGTATTCAATCATATGTGAAAAATATTAGTTTTATAAATTCCAATAATTTATAGTCATTTCCTTATTTTGTTTACATGTACCGGTGACATTAACGTTACAAACAAAAACAAATTCCTTTGTGGTTGTTGTTGAGTTGTATTTGTTGTAGTATTTACTTTATAGTACTGTTACACTACAGTTTTTTGCAGGGTTAACCCACTTCGAGAGGATTTATTTGAAGTTTGCGCTATGGAATTGACATTTGAAATCCAAACCCAATGTGTTAATTTACTTCAACAAGCATACAATTTATATGAGACCAATTCACCACTTTTACCATTTTTTGCCACTGTTACCATTTTTTAAAGTAAAGGAACAGACCAAATATGACATTTTATGAAGCAAGAAAAGCAAGCAACGATTTATTCTGTTCTGGCCTTAAATTATTCTACCATGCTTTTTATGCCGGGCATACACTATGGGCATGCAGGACAGCATTTGTAATAGTATTAGTAAATTTTGAAGTTTTTGTCAATGTATTTGGGAGTAGTTTTGGCAGGATTGAAATCAAAATAGTTTTGATTTTGTAAATGAACCCCTTTCAATCCGATGAATTTTGTTTATTTTCCAAGTAACCAACAAATAATTTTTGAATACAACAAATATTATTTGTGAGGAAATTAAAAAAATTGGAAAACTTCAACCAAAAATCGAGTTTTGGAGGAAAATTCATCATTTTTGGAATATGGATTGAAGGAATACCACACACTATTCAATCACACACGTACACAAGGGTTCATTTGGCAGTGCAGTTTGGAAGTATAGTGTATGCCCCGCATTAGGCCATGTTTATATTAGATCCTTTTGCAGGGTTAACCTTCTTAATGAGGATTTATTTGACGTATACACAAAGGAATTGACATTTGAAACCCAGTGGGTTTGTTAAATTCGGTTTTTTATAAACCTTCTTTGTACCCCATTTGCACTTAACAAAATTTAATAAACCCACTGGGTTTCAAATGTCAATTCCATAGCACAAACGTCAAATAAATCCTTATAAAGAAGGTTAACCCTGCAAAATGCTCTAATTAGGATTAGTTTGACGTTTTTGCTATGGAATTGACATTTGAAGTCAGTGGGTTTATTAACAATCCGGTTAAGTGCAAACGGGTTGATACCATGATGCTTACTATTTCGCTCGATTTGTAGATTCCTATTGCCGCCGTACGTTCAGCAAATACCAACTACGTCGATTGATTTCCGTCGTTATTATAAGAAAAAACGGCTTTGTTCTCTGTTCACGCAACAACTGAGAACTAAGAGATATTTTATTGGAAAAATTTTGTAAAACGGTAGAAAATTAACATCTAATTTCGGAAATTCAGTTCACCAACAAGAAAAATAATTCCGCAGAAGTACAGATCAAAAGAATAAACCTTGCTAAAAGTGAAACAATATTATTAGAGAAAGACGAGAAACACAAAAGAAGACAAAAAAGAGAGAAAAAAGTTTTGTCAGCAGTCAGTCCGCGGAACAGTCACACACGAAGAGGGCAGAGCAGAAAAACAGAAAAAGCGACAAAAAGGCAAGACACATTGCAGACGAAGAGCAAGAAGACACCCTTAAATACCACAAATAATAAAAAATAAATACCAAGAACACTTACAAACAATTCCATCGCAGCGATTTTAAAATATTCTTTTTTATAAATTTTTAGTTTGATATTTGTGTGTGTACGTGAGTGCGTGAGAGGAGGAACGAGGCGATATGCCGCTCTTTGGAAAATCACAAAAGACACCAGCTGAGCTGGTAAAGTCGCTGAAGGAGGCCATCAACGCCCTGGAAACCGGCGGCGACCGCAAGGCAGAGAAAGCCCAGGAAGATGTGAGTAAAAATCTGGTCAGCATAAAGAATATGCTGTATGGCAGCACAGATTCCGAACCACCGGCTGACTATGTTGTCGCCCAACTGTCTCAGGAATTGTACAACAGCAACTTGCTGTTGTTACTCATTCAAAACCTGCAGCGCATCGACTTCGAGGGCAAGAAACACGTAGCGTTAATATTCAACAATGTCCTTAGAAGGCAAATCGGCACAAGATCGCCTACTGTCGAATATATCTGTACAAAGCCCGAAATTCTGTTCACCCTTATGGCTGGATATGAGGATGCTCATCCCGAGATTGCCCTTAATTCTGGCACCATGCTGAGGGAGTGTGCCCGCTATGAAGCCTTGGCCAAGATAATGATACACTCCGAGGAGTTTTTCAAGTTCTTCCGCTATGTCGAAGTGTCCACTTTTGACATAGCCAGTGACGCATTCTCAACGTTTAAAGAATTGCTAACCCGCCACAAGTTGCTGTGCGCTGAATTCTTGGAAGCTAACTACGACAAATTTTTCACCCAACACTATCAACATCTGTTAAATTCAGAGAACTATGTCACCCGACGCCAGTCACTTAAGTTGTTGGGTGAACTGCTGTTGGATCGTCACAACTTCAGCGTAATGACACGATACATTTCGGAACCGGAAAATCTGAAGCTAATGATGAACATGCTCAAAGAGAAATCCCGTAACATACAATTTGAGGCCTTCCATGTTTTTAAAGTTTTCGTGGCTAACCCCAATAAACCGAAACCCATACTCGATATCCTGCTACGCAATCAATCAAAATTGGTTGACTTCTTAACCAATTTCCACACAGATCGCTCCGAGGATGAACAATTCAATGACGAGAAGGCGTATCTAATCAAGCAAATTAAAGAGTTGAAGCCACTGCAAGAGGCTTAGTGTGCCAGCATAAGACACGTCGCCGCCGTCGCCTACAGCCCTCAAACACACAGCAACAGAAAATCCTATGAAAAATGCCAAAATGCATAGAAACGAACATTAAATAAAAAACAACACACACAAGACGTTAGAACTGCATGTAAAACAACAACCATTAGACCTAAAAAGAAGCAGAAAATATTTTAGAAATTAACAACAAAACACACACAACAAATACTAACACCCCAAACCCATAATATCACAATATGACGACCACCAATGGCCACTCCTCTGCATGTCCTGGAAGTTGATGATGATGTTGGACTTGGAATCAATTTGGAAACTGCTTGGCAGTATGGTTTTTGTTTTCCTTTTTCTAATGATTATGATGATTAAAAAAAGAAAAACAACATAGTAATAGTTTTTATTTAGTAGTTTAACGTGTTAATATAACGCGACAACCGATAACGTTTAACGAACGACAGACAGACAGACAAGATGATACTGTTGAAGAGACACTACTTTTTAGCTTATAATAAAAATTTATAAAGTAAAAGAGATGAAAAAACAAACAAAAGAAAAACATATAAACACTTAAAAACAAAATACAATAATTTAATTAATTGAAAATTAAACATTTTTAAAAATAACTGAACAAAACAACAACTGAATTTAACAACTAAACTGAAAAAATCAGAAAGTAATTATGTATATTTTATAACAATACAACAAATGCAGACACAACATAATTCGGGTAGCTCCCCACTTCAGGAGCATTGAACGAACCACTAGAATCAAACACAAAACTCACACCCAGACAAACACACGCCCACTTACAAACTGTTGTCCCGAACCCGTGTTTATTAATGAATTCAGCAGCCAGTCATTATTTTCCAATTTCAAAAATTAGTTCTTTGCAGTGAGAGAAGATATTTGTTTCCCTAAAAACACTTTCGTTTCCCATTCTCTTTTATTCTTGTAGATGATTTCCTTTGTTCCGCAGCCATTTCCCTCCCCTCTACTTTCATTGTTTGTATCTCATTAATGTTAGTAAGATACTAATTTGTCTTCTTAAAATATTTGTTTTAATTTTTAGAACTGAAAATGCATATTGTTTGTAATTTTGTTAAGCTGAAATTGAAACTCACGGCATATTACACAAATACAGCAACAAATCAACAAACTCTACAACAACATTACTGCATATATTATTATAAATTATATTATTATATAATAAAGGAAAGAAAAACAATAAAGAAAACACTAAAAAGACATCAAAGTCATAGCCAACATCGTTAAAAGAGGGAATTGAAGTAGAATTTCTTTCTTATTTATTTTGAGAGTCATCAATCAAATCAGTTGTTGTTATATGGTCAATAAAAGAGTGGTAGGTATATTGCCACATAAGTATGTATGTGCCTACATACAGATATTATTAACAAGATTTCTATAATTTGTTTTCAAGGTTGAAATACTATTCTACAAATTCAAATGTATTCCGGACATCGCCAGAGAAAGTAAATATGCATTATTGTTGAAGTATCTAACCGATTGTAGTGCTGCTTAACCGGATGAATACTTGAGAAGTTCGTGGAATGTTTTTGTTTTGTTGTATTTGTTATTAGTCATAGGAAAAACGTTTAACGCAGATATAAAATTTTGTTTTCTTATCATAATTCGTGAATGCAGTTACTTAGAGGTGTACGTGTGTATTGGTTCCATTGGATATTGCACAGACGTAGTGTAGAATTTTTAAAACCAAGTTATTCATATAGTGGAATCGGTTCCGTTGGGCATACACATTCTACCATTTGATAATAAACAATGAGAATGTGCATTAATTTCGTCAAGATTTCTTCATGGACAATATGAACGTGTAATTAAATGCGGAGATACTGTTTGATTTTATTTAACAGTCCGAGGCTCGATGATCTGACTATAATGTCCGTCGTCAAGTAATAGGTACGTTGCAGGCCAAGCTAAAACGTCAGTAACAGTCAAACGCCTGTCGGAATCAAGGCAGATTGAACAGGTTTTAGTATCGACAAATGTTGAATATGTTATAGTTTCGACGACAAGAAAAATTCGGTTGCTGATGTTCATAGAAACTGCTAAAATATATTCCTCATAATGAGATGAGTGCATTCGAATTATAAAGTTATACCTCAAGTGGTAAGAGGATCATGTCCCATGGACACTGAAAATCAATATCTGTACATGGGCTACGAAGTTCATATCCTTGAAAACTATGAATAAATATATACCAATTGTAGGCTCGAATAGTAAAATTAAGAAGCACATTTGGTAGCCAGGAAAGCTGCTTTAAATGGTTACAACCCGTGATATTTGCTTAATATGAGTTGGTTTACCTTAGGTGTCAGGTTGTTATCTAGTAAACGTCCGATATTAATGATTTAACTTACAAAATTATGCGTTTTTGTAACTACTCGGTTATCCCCGGACAATTCGATAATCCGGACATCGCCGAAACATGTCACGGTGCTCTTGAAACAATTTTAAATGGAAGGTGCTTAAACCTCGGAAGTTTTTGCGGATTCTGAAACTACAATGTTCATAGATGAGAACAATCAAAAAACAAAAAAAAATCGCCGGAGCGCTTTTTAATGGGTCTATCTTGTATTACCACTAAACTTGAGTTGCGTTGTCAGTTGTCTGCGCGACTGAGACGAAATGTTGTACCATTAATGTCAACTCAACTGGGTGGTCGATAAACATGTTATCGGTCAGTGTTTTTTCAAACTTGTGACCTCTATTCGCAAAAAAAAAGCATTTTAAAAATAACTGCGCTTTGGATAACTCTTTTGTGTATTCTGGACAATATTTTAATATTTTGGCTGAGTTTTCGAGCAAATTTGGAAAACAACCCAAGATTGGAATATAACCTGCCCATTGAATCTTCGGATCGTCAAGTTTTATTTGCTGTCCCAAAAAATTATAAGTTCGGTGGAATTATTTTTTGATGATGAAGAAAATGTACAGGACATTGCATCTATTAGAAGAAATTTGAGGGACAAGTCGAATCCATTGGAATTGCCATCTGCACTGTAAGCTGATGATCATGTGGAAAGATCTGTATAATCAGTAAATTATTTCAGGTGTAAGGCGTATTTTCGATTGCCAAAGGATGCCGTAGGTTACATTGTGGAAACGTTAAAGGATGACTTCAAAGTAAGTTACAGATCAACAGCAATACCCCCACTTTTAAAAGCGTGCACAGCGTTGCGATTCTTTGAGGACGGAAGTTTCCAAAAGTCCCATGGCAATGATTTCAACAATTGCATGGCTCAATCTACATTGTCGAGAGTATTGAAGGAAGTTGTCCACTTGATAGAGGACAAATTGTGCCAAAATTGGATCGTTTCGAAGTTGACAGAGGAGGAAAAAAGACAAAATAAAAACCATTTTTATTCAAAAACGAAATTCCCTGGTGTAGTTGGCTTTATAGATGGAACCCATGTGCACATTGGATTTGCACTCAATTTAGGGGTCGATTATGGATAGCAACTCAACCGTAGTTGCGTTGCCAGATGAGAAAATCATACAATTAAAATAACTGAAACGACAGAAATGTTTGTCAAATCCATTTAATATCGGTGTTTTGAACCTTCAGCTATTAATTTAATTGTAAAAAAGTATGAATTTCAATGCGGAAATGGAAATTTCTTTTATTAAATTGGCTGTCGGCAACGCAACTGGGGTTGGGTTGCTATCCATAATCGACCCCTTATCAATTAATATTTCAAACTGTTGTTTTATTGTTATTTTCACCATATTTTTGATACACAAAATTAATTAATTATGCAAATAATCAATAATTGTTAACAAAATGTTTATTTTTCCTTCTATTTGACTTCTTGTTCCTTCGAAAATGTTCACTGCAACTGAAAATTGGTGGTTGCTGAAAAACGGCCGCTTCGTCAACTGAGATTCGCAACTTCAGTTGAGAGTTGTCATACGTGGATCAATTTTGACAACTGGCAACGCCACTCAACGATAATTGTTATCGATGATCGACCCCTAAATAAATCGCGATTTAAGTTGACATTTTTAGGGGTTGTTTAGGTTTTCGCGATTTTGCTTAGAAACCGCATTTCCTATCAAAATGGGACTAAAACAAATATTGTAGCCATGAAAATTCTCTACAAGATCGACCTTTATGGTATTTTCGTAGTTTTTACCATTTTTGAGATATAGAAGTTCAACTTGGGACAATGCACTGACTGTATGGCCCCCTTATAAAACAATGCCATGTAGGGTGCGCCTTAACTAACTTTTGATGAAAACCGCTTACACAGGGAAAGTTTTTGTGAATTCTGAATCAGCAGTGTTCATAGATGAGAAAAATCCAAAAACAAGAAAAAATCGCTGTAGGGATTTTTATATAAATCACGGTCAAAATTCACATTTTTAGGTGTTTTTTAGGTTTTTACGATTTTGCTTGAAAACCGCAAGTCCAATAGAAATGGAACTAAAGAAAATGTTGTAGCTGTCAAAATTCTCTAGAGGATTGACTTTATCATTTGTTCCCAGCTTGTACCATTTTTGAGATATGGAAGCTCAGTTTACATTTTTAGTTTTTTCTGTTAGGGTTTCGCGAATTTGCTTGAATACGGTAAGTCGTATCGACATGTGACCTGAGAAAATCTTAAAGCTGTGAAAATTCTCTACAAGACTTACTTAAGTAACTTATCCTTAGTTGTAACATTTTTTTAGATATATAAGTTTAAGTTGGGAATTTGCAGTCATGACATTGTTTTATAAGGGGGCGATACAGAATTGAATTGAATTTGAATTGTCCCAATTTGAACTTCTATATCTCAAAAACGGTAAAACCGACGAGAATATCATAAAGGTCAATCTTGTAGAGAATTTTCATATCTACAAATTTGTTTTAGTCCCATTTTGATAGGAAATGTGGTTTCTAAGCCAAATCGCGAAAACCTAAACAACCCCTAAAAATGTCAACTTAAATCGCGATTTATTTAAAAAGCGCTCCTGCGATTTTTTTTTGTTTTTTGATTGTTCTCATCTATAAACATTGTAGTTTCAGAATCCGCAAAAATTTCCGAGGTGTAAGCACCTTCCATTTAAAATTGTTTCAAGAGCACCGTGATGTGTCCGGATTATCGAGACTATACTGTACATGGCATAGAACCGTACCGCACTATTTTAAGAACTTCGAATGTGTTCGAATTGGATAGAATTGAATTTTCAAAACGCTAAAAATGTTTTTACAAAAAGGCATCGGGTGGAAACGTCGTCACACACTCTCGAAGGATTTTGCCACCTCCAAAAAACTGAACCGCAGACCTTCTGTGTCCAAGGAGAGAATGCTTTCCACTCCACCAAGGTAACTCCTAAAACGACTAATTTACCTGCTACAATAAGAGCAACTAATAATTTGAGATCTGCTTTGTCAAAGAGTCGAAACTTACCGCACGATTGTGGGAATCCTCCCAGGTTCCCGGTCCATCATAAACATTGTCTGGTATGTGGTAGAAACCGATTCGAGTCGATTTGTTGAATCAAAATTGTATGTTTGTAATTTATGCTATGTTCCAGTACTGCAAGAATCTACTAATTTTTACTATTTTTTCGATATCCTAAAAAATAGTAGCTTCTTCAGTTTCTGGAACAGGCATTTAGTTGTATTTGGGGTTTTTAAGCAATGTTTTTAAAGTTCAGTAATAATCAGTCCAATCATGAACATCCCATTGGTATTCAATTCCCGAGGAATAGATTTCCACTCGTACTAAAATATAATCCAGCTTATTTGCTAATCACATTGGAAATGGATTTGGAAGATATTACTTATTCTGCAAGGCAGATTTTTTGGAGGAAAACACATGTTTGAGGGCGTTCGTTCGAATCATTCGTGATTGTGCTGAAAAATGGGGGTTATTCTGAATGACGGAGAGTTTTCATTCAGAATAACCCCCAATAATTTTAATTTCGAAATATATTAGCTTTGTTATAGTACTTTTCTAATGGCAAAAGTAGTAAAAGAGCAAACTGTCAAAATTGCTCTCAGAGCAGATATATTTTCAAAAAGTATTGGAACGGAAAAACTGTGAAAAGTGTTTAAACGTGTCATATAAAAAATGGCAGACGTCATGCAAAAACATAACAACAAAGATAATTTTTTTAAGAATTTGTTTTATTTTAATTGTTTAACATGAAAGGACACTTGAAAATTAACTATAGGAACCAACACCGATTTTACGCATTCCTCTGATGACTTATACAGCTGTATGTAGTACGAATTTTTAAGATTAAAATCTCTCCAGGCAAGAGATCGAAATTTAGTGTTAAATCATCAATGGCCTCAGTATCGACTAATTTGCAGCAAAACCCAATGTTTGCAAACGGCATTCTGCTGGTCAAGCTTTTCCTTTTTTATTTAAAATAAAAAACAATATTTTTATGAAAACCTGCGTTTCTTTGCTAAATGTATGACGATGTTCATCTGATTTATAAAATGCAATTACATGTGAAACAAAATATAAAGTATTTAAAGAAAATTTAAAATACATTTAAATTGATAATGACACATTTGGCTCTATAGCGAACATCATCTTGCGTTTCCTTGCAAACAGACATTCCAGTCGGTACGTGATGGAACAACGATAGGTTCTTCGACAATTCCTGAATTTACATCACCATCTTGCACACGTCAAAGATCTTACGAGATTTAAAAACTTCTTACAACATTGCTCTCTAGGAAGCGTCTACTCAGGACATCTCTCTAGGTCATTAGAAGCGACATTTCTACAGAAAGTTAAGAAAAAATCTGGACAACATGGCTGATCTTGCAAATTCCTGGGAATTTTAATACGTAACACCGAGGATTGTAGTTATCACTGCATCCGTAATTGCCTTGAAGTGTTATTTCGTTGTTAAATACAGAATTTGATTATTTTGTAGTCAAATTATTTCTTCAATTATTATTTTTCTTTTCAACAAATGTCAATTTTATTGCTTGACGAATTTACAACTTTCTACACACCCAAATTTGTGTAGTAGAAAATAGTAGAAGAGAAAGCCATTCCGAGCCATTTTTGTTTAAAGAGAATAGAAAATTTTGCCAATTTTTGTAGTACAGGAACGCATTTTATCAAAAAATTGTAAAAATAGTACTAAATAGTACTATTTTGCAGGTTCTGGAACACAGCTATTGTCTGCAAAAATATAACATTTTTTGACAAATTTATAAAGGACAAAATTATTTAAATTTCGAAATAGTCAACAGTTTCAAATCAAGTGCAAAGAGGCTGACTGCCGTGTCGTCACCATTTTTACAAATGACTGAAAATCGACGAAGTATGTTTCTTAACGCCTTTGTATTTAACAACAGCGAATCTGCGTGTTTCAAAACGTCAAAATTCACATTTTTAACGAAGGGAAAAAGCAAACATGTATCATTTTTATTTCTGATACATTTAGTTGCATTTTCGAGGAACAATGTATGAGTGTGCAACTGAAATATTTTGACGAAGTTAAAATAAAACAACACAAAGCAATTGACGATACGGAGTCAGCCAGAGTTTCCATCACATAGCTGAATAAAGGGATATGTACTTTGCTTCCATTTTACCAAAAATCATTCCCAGTTTATTTCATAAACCAAGATCCATTACAATCAAATTCTTAAATATAAAAAAATGTATTTTTTTAATCCTTTCTTAGCTGTACTTCTTTGACTTCAATGCCATCCTTAGTAATTATATTGATGGTAACAGCATCACCAGTATAAATATCCCGTTCAGCAGCGGAAATGAATGTGTCCGTAGCAATGGCAACAGCACGTTCCTTCGACACTTTGGGAATTTCACCTTCCAGTTGCATATTTTTAAACCCAATTTGATTATCCAAAACAGGTTGTAACAAAGCTCCGGCTGAACCTCCAGCTCTGTACGTGGTACGTTCACAATGACCAATGGGATCGTACGAATAGACAACACCCTTGCCCTCATTATCCAAACCAGCCAACACATTTGATACATAATAAGGGAAGAAACGTTTGTTGTACATAATAATGGACAACATTTGGGCAATGGCATCGGTGGACATGGTCTTCAGATGGGTATGCTCATACATTTGCATACGTGCCCGAACTAATGCTGTTAGGGCCAAAGTGTCGCACCAGCAGCCAGTGGAACCCAAAACGGTCTTTTCACTTAATTTGAAAAGTTTATTTTGTTTGCGGGTATGTATGGTGTAGCCGCTGCTAAGACGTGTATCAGCAGCAATCACTACATAATCATCGCCAGCAATTGCCACAATAGATCTGCAAATAACATGGTGGAGGTGAAATAATGAATTTAACCTTATATAGGATCACAACAACAACATACCCTCCATTGGATTCATAAGGAGAAAAGTCTTGGTGTTGCACACCAGGAACTTTGTAATCTGGAAACTGTTCAACTCCCAAGAAATTCATTTTTATATTCTACAAAATTTCGAAAAAATTGCAATGATTTGCTTATGTTCCGGCTGTCGTTTGAAGATGACAAACAATTTTGTTTAGTGCAAGGTTTCTATAAATGAAAGGTTTCTACAAATCGACCATTGTTATCGTTTAGCGACATCGATTATTTGAAGTGTTTTAACGCCATGTTCATACCATTGCTTTAATTACGTTTTTCGCTCACAAAATTACGTACACGAATTAACCCGTTGATACGGCATGGTACATATTTCATACCAACATCGTTCATATTTTCAACTTTTTGTTTGTTGATTTTAAAGGAATTGTAAGCCAAAAGACATGTATAATTAGTCGATTTTGATTAATAACTTGACATGTAGTGCGATTCTCTAACTCATTTTTTGAGTTACCGACAATTGTCGGTAAAATTAAAATACTTATAATTTCGGTAATTACCGATGTTTTTCGGTAAGTTAGCGACGAATAAAAAGCAGTCGTAAAGTTCTACCGATAGCAAGTGTGTTGTCAACTTTTATTTGAACTTTTCATTCATAATTTTGCGTTTTAATTTTACCGATTTTTGTCGGTAACTCAAAAAATGTGTTAGAGAATCGCACTAATGAACTGCAAATTCCACCATTCTTGTTTCCACTTTGGTGTTTTCAATAAATTTTTCAAATTTTGCTATTTTCAAAATTATCGAGAGAGATAGAGAGACCTTCCAAAATAATTTTTTGGTATACAGACTTTCAGATTTTAGTTTCTAGATTTGTACGCGAATAAAAAAGGTATATGTGCGAGTTGCTCCAACAAAATATTTTAGTATCAACATTTTGTAAACAAGGTCAAAAAATTGAATTAGTTTGTTACAATATTAATATTTCATTGTGTTCCTGAACTTTTTTCATGATAAAATTAGCAAAAAAGCGAAATGTCAAAAAATACAGCGGTGAAAATGGAAAAATGGCAGAAATTGCAAAAGCTCTAGCAGATATGTAAAATCAACGTATCTGGCTACCAGATGCCAGCAAACAATCTGTTAATTTCTACTCGGTTGTATGGCAGAAAATGTTATTCTGCTCCATTTTTGTGTAAATAGAAGTGCGAGTTTAGCACGGGAACGCATTTCTAGCACAAACAGGAAAAACTCTATCAATCAAAATTTCCAATTATGATGCTTCAACGATGAAAATTTTTTTATTTGTATATTTATTAGTATTATACACAGTAATTATGGTATTTCTTAATACAAATTCACAATTTTACGATTATTTTCGAAACAATGCACACGACAAATTAAATTTGCAAAAACTTGTTTTGAAAATTTATGTTCAATCAGCTGCACATATGCATCTACCCTTATTATTGGATATGATTGAAATCAACAAAAATAAGTGTAAACAACGGGGTGTATTTCAGGATTTCGTGAAATCCAGTGGATTTCGGAGCATTAGTATAAACAAATGGTCTGTTCCAGAACTGCAAGAATCTATTAATTTTTACTACTTTTCCCGATAACATAAAGGGAAAAATGCTATCGTAGTAAAAAAATAGTAGCTTCTTGCAGTTTCTGGAACAGAGCAAAAGTTATTTAAATTTTTTTCACATTAGTTCTGCTCCATAACTGTAAGAAACTACTAATTTTTACTATTTTTTCCATGGTTTAATTAAAAAGGTTAGCTAAAGCTATCTGTCAGTTTAAATTTTTTCTTTCGAGTGTTCCTAAAACTTCAAAATTATATACACAATCTGTGTATGTGTGTGTGCTGTTTGAAAAATATGTCAAACAATTTTAAAATCAATCGAGTTCAATGATTTTTAAAATTGTTTTTAGAACATTTGTATGGAAGAAATTCTTTTGCTTTCCACTGAAACAATCATTTCACCATATCCACACTTCGATTCATTTTTCGCGTTTTTTATAAAATGCCCAAAAATGTATTGTAAACAAACCCACTTGTTGCTTTTGTGTTTAGTAATTTTGACGTTTTAGGAATTCAGGAAAAACCAGGGTTCTATAATTTGTTTTCATCTAGATCTACCTCTTTACTTATACCATGATTTTTTCCGATAACATTTTATTTTTTTTCCTAAAAAAATTTTTGTAACGGCCCTATTATTCAATTTTTTTTTTGACAATTAATTTTCAATAGCTTCGTTCCAGTACTTTTTGAATCTTTGTCTTTAATCGTTACTTCTATTTTCTTCGTTCCAAATAGTTCCGAGAGTGAAGTACTTTAACGAAACTTTTTCTTTTTGTTTTCATCTTTTGGATGAATTGACAAAAAATAAATAAATTGCATCGATGTAACGAGAATGTGATTTAGGTTTATTTAACAATGTGGCCGAATGTGAATGATGAAGGAACCGAACGTGAAAGATCGAAGTGAGTGTGAAATTAAATAAAGAAAGTGAATTATATATGTATATCATGGTATAAGTATAGAGGTAGATTTAAATGAAAACAATCTATAGAACCCTTGTTTCAATTTGAAATACATGTATTTTGTTTTTGTATTTTTGAACACACACGCAGAGTTATAGGTTTGGCCTTAAACATCATTGAGTTCGATTGTTTTTAAAATTAAGTCTGTCTGGTTACTTTTCCAGCGAGAACTTTCTCAGAAAGTAAGGAGTTTTTATTCTCTTTTGCAAGAAAATTGTAAAAGTAAACAGACACCTTCCCAGCAAGCAATCAGCTGACTTGCCAATACAGAACAATTTGTCCGGCAATGAAGGAACCAAAGGAAACAAAAATTTTGTATTTTATTTAAAATAAAAAAAAGACCCAAAAAAGAATTTTTTCCACTTTGTTCTACAAAAAAATTACAATTAGACTTGCTATTTCCGCAATAAAATTGTTTTTAATTTTCACAAACATGAAAGAACGAAAAATTAAAAACAGACGATTGTTTGTTTTCAGGAAGAAGAAGAATTACTCTCTTGCTAGAAGAAATTTGTCCAACAAGAATTTGCAAACTCTCAGTAAAAGAACTGTCAAAATGACTCTCTCGATTGCTCTCTTTTGCTGACTTTTTGTGTTAAGTCCCGGTCCACACTAGCGTGAATTTCATTAAAAAATTCCTGTTCCTTTACTTTTAAAAACGGTAACAGTGGCAGAAAATGGTAAAAGTGGTAAACTGCTATCATATAAATTGTATGCCATTAAAAGTAACTCTTATGTTACACGCTAAAACTTTCATACGAAACTTTCCCATTATTTTGGCGTTCATAGATCGAGTTCCATACAAAAGTAATTTTATGAAATTACTGTAATGGGGAACTCGACCTAGCAACGCCAAAATAACGGGAAAGTTTCGTATGAAAGTTTCAGCGTGTAACATAAGAGTAAGGGAACGCTTTACAGGTTAAAAATGGTAAGAAATGGTAACCTCAGGCACGTAAAGGAACAGAGCAATAATTTCATGTCAAAATTTCAGTGAAATTACTGTAGTGTGGCCCGTTACTAACAAACGACTTCCAGTACAAAATGTTACAAATTTTAGGGTAATCAGACAGACCTATTGTTTGGCATATTATTCAAACAGCACACACACTTACCCAGATTGTGTAATAGTTTTGACATTTTAGGAACACTCGAAAGAAAAAATTTAAACTGACAGAAAGCTTTAGCTAACCTTTCTTATTAAACCATGGTATAAATGAAAGGAATTATATTCACGGCTGGAACTATGTATATGAACCAATAGTACGTTTATATATAACCGAATTTAACAAACCCACTGAGTTTTAAATGTCATTTCCATTACATATACGTCAAACAAATCCTCGTGAAGAAGGTTAACCCTGCAAAAGGCTATAATATAAACATGGGCTAAGGGAACTATATGAATGACAGAGCCGGATATAGTTCCAATAGTTCCTTGTCCGGAATAGTTCCTTGGAACTAGTTCGTTCCGGAACTACACAACTCTAGAAAATCGACTTGCGTATCCCTAAATCCAACCAATAAAAGAGAATCTGACAATTGATGTTTTTGCAAAAAAAAACACTATATTTTTATACTTGTTGATTCGAGTTGTTTTGTCTTTTTATTTGTAGCATAAGTATTTTCATATGTTTTAAGTGTATGATGAATGTTTCTCTGTGTTCCAATTGTAAAAATTGTTAAAAATTAAATAACCAGAAAGTTGAAAGAGCGACGTTTGTGCGGTTTAGTTCCAAGTGGTATTTGGATAATTCTTAACAGCAAAAACAAAAGAGAATTGCAAATTGACAAAAGAATGAATAAAAACAAAAGCAAAATTATGGCATTGTGAAATAGAAAAAAAATTAACTATAAGTTTTTTGTACAATAAAAAGTAAAGTTTTGATAATTTAATATAAATTTCCTGTAAAAAAAAAATTGTAAAAATATGTCAATAAATACCTCACCGGTCTCTTCTGAAGAGCTACCACAAACAGTAGCAATGTCTGAAGACACCACAACAATACGTGAAGATTTTGTTCTTATGTCTACTCCAGATAAATTCAAAGACGATGTAACGACAGATGATAAATCTAAGGGTAAGTTTGAACGGGATTTACTTAATGTGACCTCCAGATTTATAGAAAGCTTGTATCAAAAATGCATGTTGTGTTTGAATGCTATATATATTGATGCCGATCAATAATCAATGCAACACTTAACACTTGTCTCCAAAAGTCTACGTACGTAGTATGGTAGATATAAAGAATATAATAGGTGTGTCTATGTCAAATGATATTGAACAAATATGCTCAGTAATCATTAGAACGTTTTTAAATATGCAACTATTAAAATTTGAAGCGACAACAACAGTCATAAGATTGGACATCACAAAATTACCTTTCTTATTAGAAATCTATCCGTAGGGAAATTCGGCATATCTTTCCTTTACCGACCCACCGCATAAAATTATGAAAAAATTACCACAGATAGTGCTTTTCATGCCGATTCCAACGATGTATTTCTTTTGTTGGGGAAGTTCCGAAAATTCCTTTGTTTACTTGGGGAAAAATTTATGATTTCAAAAAAAGTTGGTTCGCGTAGCCGAAATTCGCTCCTGTCCATAGGAGAATGTCTTAAATCTTCTGCGAAGAGTCGGTAAAGGTAATTTGTTCCGGGAATTCTATACATCTTTGATTTTTTTTCGAACGTTCCTAACGCTATTCTTTCCCACCCCTTCCGACCGTGGGGACGACCCCCCCCCATTGAGTAGGGATCGGATCCGGAGATGACGGGTAGAAGTGAGCATTGAATACTAACTACAGTATATTCTTCAACAGCCAATACTAATATTAGGCGTACTCTACTCATTTAGATACAAAACTATTCTACATTTAATAATATTTATAATATTACCAAAGTCTACAATTAAAATCATCACACATTCTGCAGACGGGTTCTCCAGATGCATAATTTGTGAGATGAAAATTAATATGACAGAAACGATAGTATCTACTAGGTCTAGCAGAAATATTTATTCTAATAGATGAAATAAGGAAATCTGAAGGTATATCGCCATTCAAAATTTTTTGTACCACTTTTTAATATTGGTAATATGATTAGCTTAATTCTGCTGGTATAAGAAGCAAGACGAAATCACAAGTCCAATGAATGTCTCTTAAAGCAAAAAGCAAGAATTGTTTTTGAACAGATTTAATTTTATCTGAGTATGCCGTGTAATGAGGATCCCATACTACAGAACCGTATTCTAGTATGGGTTTAACAAGTGACACAGACAATTGCTTGGTGACATAAGGTTCAGAAAATTCTTTTGCCCACCGTTTAAGGAATTCTAGAACTCACATGAGCTTTATTAAACATTGATATACAATAGGATTCCTAGATCAACAAACGAATCCACAGATATTCGAGTAGATTCATTAATGCAAAAGCTACGTTTTTAAGGGGAGGTTCTAGAAAAACACATATGCTTACATTTCTTTCAATTTAAATCTATTTTATTTATGTCACACCAAATCCTCATGAAGTAGAGGTGTTATTGAGATTTGTGAGTTATACAAATTTTAATGTCATCTGCATACATAAGCACTTTGGAATATGTTATTGACGTTGGTAAATCATTTACAAACAATAAAAACAGTACAGGGCCCAGATGACTACCATGAGGAATGCCTGATGGAGCATTTATTAATTTAGAATAACAATCCTGGAATAAAACCAGTTGTGATCTATCTTGCAGGTAAGATGAGATCCAAGGTAATTAATTAAATTAGTAATTTGTGGTTAACTCTATCAAAATAGTTTACTGAAGTCGGTATAGATCGTGTCAGTTTGCTTTTGTTGACTAAAACCTTTAACGATCTCTGAGGTATATTAAACTAAGTTCGAGACAGTGGCAAGTCCATTAGGAAAACCACGCTAATATGGGCTTAATATGTTTTGGACTTTATGGGAAATTACATCAGTAATAAGTTTCTCAAATAGTTTTGGAATTGCACTCAGTTTTGCAATTCCTCTATAATTGGATAGGTCAGATAAACTGCCAGATTTATGAAGAGGTATCAAATGACTTTTTCCAAAATGTTTGAAAATAACCAAAATTTAAGGAGTAATTGAAAAGAAGTGGTAATGGAATAACTAAGGAGCTATGACAGTTTTTAAGAATTATTCTAGGGATTCCATCGCAACCAGGGCTTTTTTAACCCACTTAGCGCCGACAATTTTTTTGAGACTTTCTAAGCAAAATTCGAAAATTACAAAAAAGTCGATTTTTTGATTGCTTGCGTTTTAGGCAAATGCGTGGAATTGCGTGGGGCAATGAAGTTTTAGGGGTAGTTTACACTATATGTAAATGTCATATGACATGAAATTATCCATCGTTATATATTCGCTAATATGTGTAATATTGGAGATTTTCCATACGCCATTTACTCTGTGCGTCCACACCAGCAAAAATGTAAAAAACTACGTCTCACATAGCCTCCGTGGGTAAATATAGAATGTTTTTATTTCGTGTCATATGAAATTGATAGGTAGTGTAAACTACCTCTTATGGGAGTGAAATGACAGATAACAGACAATACTATAACAAAATGTAAAAAACCCACAAAAATTTGCTAAAATACCCGAGTTTTACGTCAGTTTTTGCAATCATTTTTGGTGGCGTTTAAACGGCCAGTGGCTTTAAGTGGGTTAATTGACAAACATGGGTCGGTATGACTTAGAAAATAACTCTTTGGTCGTAAGCTTGTAATATTCGCTTGCTACCAATGCACTATGGGCCCAATGGCAGGTTTCTGAGGCAAAAAGTCTATTTTTCAAGTCATATATTTGAATAAAAAAGTAACGGGATTAGATTCTAAACACTTTGGACCACTTAAAACGAAAAACATTTCAACCTGGCAACGCTCCATGATGGCATACCGGGCTGTCAAAGATAGTACATCATATATTGTAACAGCCTGTTTCAATATGTCGAACGAAAATGAAAACGAAAGAAAAACAACTAAACTTGTGTATGATTTTTAAATTTTGTAGTTGTTTTAAGGCAAACACAAAGTCAATATTGCCATGAAAACCAATGTTTAGGTATTTTCGTTTGCAATCATTTTCTTTCGACATAGCGAAGAAGGGCCTAAATTTTAAAAAAATTCAATCACAAGAAGAACAAAAATAATTGTTTCGCTCTACATTTAAACGCTGTTAACATAATTTTGGTCTTTTAAAATGGAAAATACGTGGAACAGTATGCTTATTAAGATTGTGATAAGGAATTAAAAAAATTAGATTTGAAAGATAAAAAATTGTAGGTGTAGACATGTGGTATGGGTGCCACCGTGGTGCAATGGTATGCACACCCGCCTTGCACGTTAAAGGTCGTTGGTTCGATTCCTCGGCCAGGCAACATAAGAAAAAACATTTTCAACGGTGGCAAAATACCCCTCAGCAATGTTGGCGAAATTTCCTGAGTATTTCAGCCATGTAAAACTTTTCGACAAGTGGTGTCGTAGGACACCCCGTTCGGGCTCGGCAATAAACGGTAGGTCTCTTATCATTGAGCTAATCCCCCTTATTACGGTTGGCGTAGTCGTATGCATTCAAATGTCGTAGGCGTAGTCGTAGTTTGCATATTTTATATGATGAAAAATTATATACTACGATTTTTTTTTATTTTACAGTATCATAGATCCCTAAAATATCGAAAGAAACACATTCATCATTCCCTGGACGGATTTCTTGGGCTATAAATAAAATTTATTTTTTTGATACGACAAATCGGTATCACGTATGGCGTTGAAATGCGAGGAAAGAGTCGTGACCGATTTTGTTAACGACTGCATATAAAAATAAAAACAAATCAATTTCAAAAGAATTTTTGGCAATGTATAATGAAATATATTGGAAAATAACTAAAATAAATAAAAATTTTACTTCTTTAATTCATTTTCGTATGACAACTTTCGTGTTTTTATCAGATGACAAACTTCCTATTGAAAATCTGTTAGAGTCCTCGTATAAAGATTCAAGCAATGCAAATTTCTTAGTTCTTGTTCAAAAGATGATTTCGAACGAATTATTTTACAATTTTTTTTAATTTTGTATGAGAAATAAAATTGTCGTTGTCGTAAATTTTTCGTGATACCATAAAATAACCCTACGACAACGACTACGCCAATGACTACAAAAACGTCTACGCTGAACAATTATTTTGATTGTAAAAACTGTAGGGTTCGTTTTTCTTCTGGATTAAAAGCTTTAACATGATCTACTAACAATTCTATTAATTTTTTTACCAAAAGAATTCTTTAAAATGTGATATTTCAGCTTTTAAGGACGAATATATATATACATATGTATATAAACTATATATACATATGTGGTACAAGGTTATAGTGAGTACTACATGTACCCAAAAATTATCCGCGTATGACCACGAAAACTTATAGAAACCTATAATTAGATAGTCTGTCCATAGACTAATGAAAAGAAATCCTGTCAATCAAATTACCTCATTAAGTGAGAATTGAGTCAGTTGACGAGGTACTAAATTTTTAAAATGGTAATAACTATGCATTTTTAAACTATTTATGATGGTAAAAGACAAAATGTGGGTGATATTGGCCGGATCTACATCCTCAAATAAAACAATGAACAAAATCTTGCAATTTACCCAACAGAATCTTTGTTCCTGTGTGTAAAAAGTTTAATCCAAATTTATATTAGGCAATTTTCCTTGCCGCAATTGTCAGTTTGGAGGTGAGAGATGGTGTTGGCAATTGCCGCAAAGAAAATTGCCTAATATAAATTTAGCGCTAAGGAAAAACGCTATCCTAGAAAAGAGAAATCTGGTTATGTTTCATTATAAAAACAGCAGAAATAATCATTTGAAATCATTTGCAAAAGTCACGATAGTATGGGAATAATAGATTTCGTTAAACACATAAGCTATCTAGGGAGGGAAGATAGAGAAATCTCCTAAAAAAATTACGGCTAAACCGCCCTTAATTTTCTTGAAATTGGTCACCGAGTCCTAAATGATTTTCACAAGGTAGAACATGTGCACTTGCATACCAAAAAATTAACGTTAAGCTTCTCATTTTCCTTAATTATTAAAATCTTTGGATATGTAAAAAATTTGTTCAGACGAACATTTCTTCTAAAATCTATTTTCAAATCTTTCGAGAAGTATGAACTTACTATGTGTACATTGATATATGAAAAATAATAACAACAGCGCACAGTGACAAATTTCACGAAAAACCTGTCCAAATGAATCGATTTTGACCTAACCTTGGGTTATTATTCTACGCTCGTGCGGCCATTAATGGGGTCTTTTTTTGGCCCATTCTCCTATAAAATCTGATCGTATCATCAAAATATTCTACAAATATTTTCGCCATAAAATTTTACTGTGGGTCCTAGAATACATCAAAACTCTATCTTATCTCAACTCCAGAAAAGTACAAATATTAACAAAAAAACAATTCAGGGTTAAAGTCATACTTCATCTGAGTTTATGCAATTGTCCCATACAACATTATTTGAGAAGAATGATATTAAAGGCAAAAATGTTCTCCACTTAACTTCACTATAAGTCACCACAGACATAAAAACCAAGATCGAAATATTCTACGTTATTGTTTGTCATAAAATTTTACTATAGGTCTCGGAATACTCAAAACTCAGAAATTTGGGCTGCAGACACAGATGGGTTTCCTGGATTACATTTTAATTTATTACGGTATTCCAGTGTTTGAATTTGCTACCAGTACATCGCTGAAATCACTAAACATATGCTATTGCTATGCTGTGCTGTTTGCAAAAATAAAATCGAAAACTGTTGCTGTGCTATGCTGTGAACATAAAAGTAGCACAGCACATAGTCTATGCTGTGCTTCTGAAATCTTCACAGCACATAGCATAGCATAGTCATCCAAAATAAAAACGAAAACTGTTGCTGTGCTATGCTGCGAACATAAAAGTAGCATAGCACATGGTCTATGCTGTGCTTCTGAAATCTGCGAAGCACATAGCATAGCATAGTCATCAAAATCAAAAACGAATGCTATTGCTATGCTGTGCTGCAGACATTTTAACAACATAGTAAACAGCCGCAGTCAAGAAAACAAAAACGAAAACTATTGCTGTACTGTGCTATGAACAAAATCAACAGCATAGCATCAAACATAACCCAGAAAAATGTTTGATGGCAAAGAAGTATGTATTTGAAATATAACAGAATTTGCTATTGAGCTGTGAAACCATGACTAATGGCACTATTATTTTGACCGCAACTATTGCTCTGTTCCTGAACCTGCAACCGTCTACTATTTTTGAAATGTTGACACTTTTCCTTTATAAAGCGAATTTCGTGTTTCTAAATGCATGTTATTGCCAATGGTACCTTTTTATACCCTACACCACCATGTGGTAAGGGGTATTATGTCTTTGTGCATTAGTTTGTAATATGCAAAAGGAAACGAGATAGACCCATAGTTCCTTTTAGGGATATACATAGTATCACTTTCTGAGTCGATTTACGCATGTCCGTATGTCTGTCTGTCTGTCCATGTATTTTTGTAAACAAAGTACAGGTCGCATTTATTGTCCGATTCGCATGAAAATTGGGGAAGACAGTTTTTTTGGCCAAAGGACGAACGCTATTTATTTTGGTAAAAATCGGTTCATATTTGGATATAGCCCCCGTATATACATATCTTCGCCCGATTTTATGGCATTTGGTGCACGAAACAAGCTATATATGTCCGATTTCAATGAAATTTGGAATGTGCGACGGAATTTAGTCTAGAAATAAGTGTGCCAAATTATATAGAAATCGGTTCATATTTGAATATAGCCCCCATATATATTTTCGTCCGATTTAAAGAATTTGGTGCACGAAACACGCTATATATGTCCGATTTCAATTAAATTTGGAATGTGCGACGGTATTTAGTCTAGAAATAACTGTGGCAAATCATATCGAAATCGGTTCAGATTTGGATATAGGTCCCATATATATCTTCGACCGATATAGGTATTTGATGCACGAAACACGCTGTATATGTATGTCCAATTTTGATGAAATTTGGACTATGTGACGGAATTTAGTCTACAAATAAATGTAAAAAATTATATCAAAATCTGTTCTGATTTGGATTTAGCTCCCATATGTATTTTAAATATTCACAGTGGTGTAGGGTATTATATAGTCGGCCCCGCCCGACTTTGATCCTTTCCTTACTGGTTTAATATATGTACTAGAGTGGTTTTAAAAATCGATGTCGGATTTTTTATGCGGCAACTTCCTACAACTTTTAGCTTTGTTAAAAATTAAGATTGTCAGAGTTTGAGCTCAATCGGAGTATGTTAACACGTGCCACTGCGTCCTCAAAGTTTCCATGGGCCCTTTATATAGCCAACATTAAAATCTGACCCGATTTTCAAAAATGTTTGTGGGATTACTTGTTTAGCAACTTGTAAACTGTTTTCATCGATTGGACAATAAATGTGATCTGTAAATTGATTTTGTGAAAATTCGCCAATACAAATAAAAATTAAAATTGGTCCCCATTTTATAGGGCCAAAGGCGAATTTTCACAAAATCACTCTATAGACCACATTTATTATCCAATCGATGAAAAAAGTACCATGTATGTACCTTGTAAGCAATAAACAACACAGAACAACTCATAGGGCCATTTATTATAAATAAAATAAATGAATTTGAAGACATTAAAAATATAATTTTCTCATTATAAGTTAATGTCAAGAAAATTCTCTTAGAAATTAAATGATCCCTTTTAATATTATTTTAACCGGAACGCTAAAAAATCTGATCGAAAAATCCAAACTATAACCAAAGAAGGCTTTATAATAATGGGGGTTAGTATGTTTGCTGGGTTAACATTAATTATGCTATGCTATGTAGAAATGTTTACAGCATAGCAGAGCACAGCAATCGTTTTTCGATTTCATGACTATGCTATGTGCTATGCTTCTTTTATGTTCGTAGCATAGCACAGCAACAGTTTTCGTTTTTGTTTTTAAAAACAGCACAGCATAGCGACAGCATTGGCTTTTGATTTTGATGACTATGCTATGCTATGTGCTGTGAAGATTTTAGAAGCTCAGCATAGACCTTGTGCTATGCTACGTTTATGTTCGCAGCATAGCACAGCAACAGTTTTCGATTTTGTTTTTGAGAACAGCACAGCATAGCAATAGCACTCGTTTTTTTTTTTTGATGCTGTGGCTATGTGCTATGCTGCGTCACTTTCACAGCACCAGCATAGACCTTGTGCTGTGCTGTGAAAAACTAGTAGCAAATTCAAACACTGCGGTATTCACACGGTCGTTATTACAACTTACTTTTTCTTTCCACCAGATTCATAATTATAAACTATGTTAAGTTATTAAAATCGATCCTTAATACGAACTTTATGCTTGTAAAGTCTCCACATTTTTATTTTGTCCTTTTAAAATTAAGTTAGCTGCATTAATCATAAGTATTATAATTTTGAATGTTGTTGCTATTATGCATATTTTAATTTAATGCTAGTTATTTGCATGATAACTTGTGATTTTTTGTGTTTATTTTATTTTTGAGTTTGCAATAAAAAGTATGGCTGAATTAAATTCAGGTCAGTATCTTCATTTTTTCGTTTTTTGTTTTAAAATGATTTTGTTTCTTTCCTCTAAATGTAATGTGTATATACTATAAAATGTCCATGTACATTTATTTGTATTCATAACTAACAGACATTTTTTCTTTTATTTTAGAGAACAATGATCTGCCACAAATTAAGAATCTAAATTGCCTTTTGTTGGCCGATACAACGATGGAATGCGCCCCTTTGCATCTTCAGCAAATACTAGAGCATTTTGATAGTTCGGCGAAAATCTTACCAGGAGAATTGCTGTTTTTGTTGGTCTATACGGTGGCCTTGGAAAGTGGGTTTGTTGCTCAAAAGCAATATGAAGAAATTAAAAATAAATTTTATTTGATTCCATCAATCGCATCATATCATTCCAAAAACGTTTTACGTCTTAGCCTTTCACCACCGGAATATATAAAAATGGAGGAAGGAACACGATTCTATGCGAAATTATTCTCCATCACAGATTTAGATGTTAAATCCATGGATTCCATATCCTCATTACTAGTGGCCTTTGTTACTGGGGATTTTTTAATTGTAACACTGTCGCCAGTCACGTCTACACAGGCCAAAGGTTATAGTATAGCTCTATCCATAGGCAGATACGTTTTGTCGATGGCCACGAAAAATAAACCTGTTTTCCAACGTCTAAGAAAGTTGGATGAGTTAACAAATATATTGCGCCAAAAATTGTTTGTACCCATGCGAAATCAACATCTTTACTGGTTAGGTGCTACCATATATCCTTCTCTAGACGCTATGCCTCTCGAACTTTATGATAATATATTACAATATCTTAATTATAATCAATTGAACATTTTGGCCAACGTTAGTAAAACTCTTTACAATATAACTCTTAATCATAAGAATCTGTTAAACAGGAGTAGAACTTAGAGAGAATTTAAAAATTCAAATTATGAGTGGTGATGATATCTACATACAATGGTATAAATGGTTTAAATTTAAATTACATATTTGTAATTCGTGGAAATTATTTTTTAATCAAAAATAAAAATAAATCTAAAAAAATTCAAAAATGTGTTTTTTTCTTAGCTAATGGTTCCGTATTATATTTTTTAATTTGATGTGTTTTGATTTCTTTTTTGTTTTAATTTTATGTTTTTAGATATTCCCGAATCACCTACATCGGTTATAAGCTCGGTGACATTTGCAGAAGGTACATTAGGTAAGTTTACCCACTTATTATGTTATTAAAGAAAGACTACACTTGTTGATGACAAAGGCTAAAATATGAAACAGTTGATGGGAATTACTATAACGATGAATGATTTAAGAATAGCAAAACAAATTTTTAGTTTATTCCGTCATTTAGGTATCGATGGCGCCTGTGTGGGTGGCAAAGTTCGTATTCGTACACCTATAAGCACTATGTATTTGGCGTTTTTAAGGATTTTTAACAATTTATTTAACGACAATACTTAAGAAAAATGTAGATATGATTAACTATGACAATTTATTCCCGAATTTTGGACGAAAATACCTAATAGCAGTCTTTTTGCAGCAATATTCGTGGTCTAATATGAAAATAAATGTTGTCAGCGTTTGGAAATGCAATGATACGTAATCCGGGCTAAGGTAAAGTAAACACATTTTTGGTTTATACTTGGTAAAAATCGCAAGTTTCGTTTTATATTTGACACAAAATGTATTGAAGTTTTAGAATACGGTTTTGAAAATCATTTTATGTCAAGTCATATCGGAAATTACGAGGAATAATAAATTATTAAGGACAATATACTTCCTTCTTTTGACATTTTTGTACTCATTTGGGATACTTCGGTAAAGAAATATTATTTTCTAGAAGTCAAATCCATTTTTTTTGCAATTTTTGCAGCCATAGTAAGCGTAGAATTTTAGTCGTACGCAAACAGTATGAAAACCTGTACAGTTTCAGTGTTCTTCATAATTTCTCACAGTTTTCGACATAATATGATTTTCGAAACCGTACTCTAAAACTTCAATACATTTTATGTCAAATATAAAACGAAACTTGCGATTATTACCAAGAAACAAAAACAAAAAGGGGTTAGGTTAGGTTCAGGATGCGCAGCTGCCAAGTTGGCAGCTACTCCACTCGGAGACCTTGAGGTCCATTGTGATCATCCAAAATAATAAATTATGTGTGTGTAGAGGTGGAAGATGTTGTATTGATGTGTGATTTGGGCTATTTGATTGTAGATGCTGGATATGGCTGTGTGTGTTGATGTTGGTTGAGTTGTAGGTGGTGATGATATGCAACTGATGTGAAAATAAAGGTGGTGTGGAGGACAGGTGATGTGGTGCCTGTTGTGGATAGAGCTATGTGGTGCTGTGTGACTGTGGGTGATGATATTAGTCTGTTGATGTGCTGTGCTCCTAGATGATGATGATGTGTAACTGATGGTTATATGGTGATTTTGTGCATTCAGGTGATGACAAGGAGATGTGTTATATATATGTAGATGATGATATGTGGCTACTTAGATGATGATAGTGTATGTGAAGGTATTGGTGATGTGGAGGACAGGTGATGAGATGCCTGTTGTGGATAGAGCTGTGTGGTGCTGTGTGCCCGTGGATGATGATATGTGTCTGTTGGTGTGATGTGCTGTGTGGGAGGAAAGTGATTAGGTTGGAAAGGTTGGACAGGAAGGGAAGCGGAAGAGAGAGAGAAGAGTAAGAATAATTAGAATGATTAGTGACTGTATTGGAGAAGTCAGGTTATTTAAAGAGGGAAGATGAAAAAGTAGCTAACTACGATTTAGTTACTAATGGTTTTAGGTCAGTGTTGGCCTGCCCCAGAGCATCTTAAGGCTCTTGCAGTAAACCACCAACACTGTGGGGTCAATAGAGGCGAAGTAGGAAAGAGATTCAATCACATGTTCACCAAATAGTCTATGTCTTTTGACCATCAGTCTAGGACATCTACATAGAAGGTGCTCGATTGTCTCCGTTTCCTCCTCATCCTCACATAACCTACAGTACTCAATGTTGTTGCCATCCCACTTGCAAGTCATGGATCTTATTCCGCAGTGACCGGTTATTACCCCCACAGCGGTTCTGATTTCTGATTTGCACAGCGAGAGGAGGGACGAAGTTCTACGCCATGAGATAACCGGCCAGATTGACTTAGATACCTTACAACCAGGCACATCCTGCCAAACTTTAACGGTTTCCTCTGCGTAGAGCTTACTGAGTTTGTCAAGGAAGAAGCAGAGAGGTGGCCTGACACTATCCTCTACCGTGAGGTCCGAGGATTGGGATCCTCTTCTAGCCAGTTCATCAACTATCTCGTTTCCCTCAACATTGCAATGCCCTGGAACCCAACAAAACCTAACAACTATGTTACATGTTTTTAAGAGAGACCTGCATCTTTGAACAATCCTGGATTTAATACTGTATGACCCTAACGCTTTTAGGGCAGCCTGACTGTCCACGTAAACAGTGACTGCCTTATCTATAAGGTCCGTCATTCCCACTATTAATTCTAAGGCTTTCAAAACCGCAAAAACTTCTGCCTGAAAAACACTACAGTTGTCATTAAGCTTATATGAGTTCCTGATGTCTAATTCTTCACAGAACACACCAGATCCCGTGCCTTCCTCCATCTTCGATCCATCGGTGAAGATCGACAGGCTATCGGGAAGTGGTCTGCCTCGTGTCCACTCACTCCTGTCGGGGATTAGTACGTCAGCTGTGTCATAATCCAGGCTTGATGAGATGTAGTCAGTCTCATCTCCCCTGGCTCTTAGTCCAATCTGGCTACAAGTCTGCTGTAGAACACTAGCATGTCCAAGATGTGAACCACGCCACAGATTTAGCTCTTTGAGCCTCAAGGCAGATCGTGAAGCTCGATACTGTACAAGTATGTCCAAAGGTTGGACGTTCAGTATGGCATTCAGTGCGGCCTGAGGGGTGCTTCTTGCTGCTCCAGTAACGAGTACTGACGCAGCTCTTTGCACAGTAGCTAGTTTGGACAGATTGGAATTATTGCCTAGGGCATGCCACCAAACGAGACAACCATAGGTCAGAATGGGACTGACCACTGTCCTATACAGCCAATGTATTACATGTGGTCTGAGGCCCCAGCTCTTGCCTATGGAGTTCTTGCAGGAATAAAGCGCGATTAAACCCCTCTTGGTGCGCTCCTCCGTGTTCCTATTCCATCTTAGCCGATGGTCCAGGATCACTCCCAGGTATTTCGCCTCCGTAGAGAGATCCAGTCGCACTCCATCCAGCGTTGGCGGCACAAATTCGGCAATATTTCTTTTCCTGGTGAATAGTATCAGCTCAGTCTTCGCAGGGTTCACCCCAAGACCATTGTGGTGAGCCCAGCGAGAGAGCTTAACCAGCGCACCCTGCATCAGTTCCGACAGCGTCGACAAGAATTTTCCACTGATTAGAAGGACAACGTCGTCAGCGTATGCTACAACTTTAGTCCCTAGTCTATCAAACTCCTTGAGTATCCCATTCACCACTAGAAGCCACAGCAATGGAGATAAGACTCCACCTTGTGGGGTGCCCCTAGTGACTGACTTCCTTACGGAACTCTCTCCAATACTGGAATTGATCAGTCTGCTTTCCAGCATTCTGTCAATCCAGTTGATTAAGATAGAGGGGACACTCAGAAGCTCTAGAGAAGAATGAATGGATTCAAGCTTCACATTATTGAACGCTCCCTCTATGTCTAGAAAAGCGGCCAATGTGTGATCCAAGTTATCCATGTTCTTCTCTATATAACTCACTACCTCATGTAGCGCCGTTTCCGTCGATTTCCCTTTCATATAAGCATGCTGGGAGCTGCTTATAAGGTCACAATTTATGTACGATCTGATCTCCAAGTCGAGCAGCCTTTCTAAGGTTTTTAATAGAAAGGAGGAAAGACTTATCGGTCTGTAGTCCTTCGGCAACGCGTGGCTTGGCTTCCCAGCCTTGGGGATATAAGTCACTGTTACCTCTTTCCACAGTGCCGGTACGTGCGACAGCAATAAGCATGCCCTAAAAATAACCTTCAGTATGGTGATCAATACCGGTGGTGCGTTCTGAAGCATCGCCGGAATGACGCCATCTGGACCAGGAGATTTGTAGGGTTGAAAAGTGCTGATCGCCCAAGAGATCCTTGAGTCACTTATCAACCTATTGACGAAGAACCTCTCATCGGGTGTATAGGTTCTGTTCGTTTCCGAGCTCGGATACGAAACAGCGTCCTTGCATCCCGGGAAATGAGTCTCTGCCAATAGATCAAGAGTCTCTAGAGCAGAGTTCGTCCACGTGCCATCATTTCGTTTGATGCTCCCAATAGGTTTGGGGTCCTTTGAGATTACCTTACGAAATCTTGCCGCCTCGTTTACTCCCTCTATCGATTCACTAAAGTTAATCCAGGAATTTCTCTTAGCTTTCCTGACCTCACTTTTGTACTTATTGAAACTGTTCTTATACAGATCCCAATCCGTACTAAGTTTGGTCCTGTTCGCTTTGTTGTATGCTCTCCTGCTAACCTTCCTAAGGTTAGCTAGATCTTTGTTCCACCAAGCGGGCTGTGTTCTCCTACCTGGGTAAGTTAATGGGCATGTCTTTTCATAGCAATCCCTAAGGACATTTGTGAGATCCTCAACCCGTCTGTCCACTTCCCTCTCTGTGTGAGGTTCAGATATTTCACACAGTCTTGAAGAGGCCATGGAGTTGAATTTCTCCCAATTAGTTCTCCTGGGATTCCTATGAGGTTGTTGCCGTTTACTTCCACTCGGGACTCGAAAGTGTATCGTCCTATGGTCCGAAAAGGAACATTCCTCCGATACTCTCCAGTCCGTTATGGAAGTATCCTCCATATTTGTAAGGGTGAGGTCTATTACCTCCTCCCTTACCCTATTCTGGAAGGTGGCCGTATTTCCCCTATTACACACTCGTAGATTATTAGTTAAAATAAAATCGAATATGGACTCACCTCTCGTATTAGTGTCACTGCTGCCCCAGTGGAAGTGATGGGCATTTGCATCGCAGCCCATTATGAGATTACAAGTGCCCGAGATCTCATCCACTAGCTTACGTACCAATCGACTAGGTGGGTCAGGTACCTCGTACGGCATGTAGACCGAGGCTAGCACCAAGGCCCTTCCGGAGCCTACTTCCAGCCTCACTACCGCCGTGTCGCCATCACTGTAATTATAGAGATGAATAGGATTTAAACATTTCTTCACTATAATACAACATCTTACCTTCTCCCCATTCGACGAATAGAACAGGGAGTACCGCCCATCGTTTAGTCCAGAAACCCTATTTTTGTAGAGATAGGGTTCCTGGACCAAAGCGATGTCAATCACCGAATTTGTAAGGGAGAGAAGGAGTTCTGCAGCCGCCGCCTTGCAGTGATGCAGATTAATCTGCACCACACGAAGGCCCTGCTGCCCGAACTCCTTACTGAGGCTGCGAGAAGCGGAACCGAAGCCAACCCAACCCGAAGTCCAGCTCTCCCTTACTATTCTTAATGAACTCCGCACTTGCACTGTCCATGGTGAACTTCATCACCGTGCCTTCGCCTTCTGGGTAGGATCTCACCAGTTTCCAGCTATCAGTCTGGATGGGCCTGTTTTGCTTCCGGATCAGCTTCAGCACCTGTGCCACATCCGAAGCAGGAGGTGGCACCCATGTTGTAGCCGCTACCCTTGATGGGATCTCGGCGATGGGAATCGCAGCCAGCCTGCAGCCGTCCCACAGAGCGCCAGAGTTATTTACTGTTTGGGTGAGGAAATCACGCGATTCCTCATCCTTACAGTTGATAACTTTGACACCCTTGTATACGGATGCCCTGCCAAAGCCGGTCTTCCTCTCATCCACATCATCGGAAGTAATGACATTCCTCAGAAGACCTTCCACCAGCAACCAGTGATCATCACTGATCCTACCTTCAGGGTCAGTTCTGTCAATGATTGCCACCAGAAGGTCATCTGGGGCCGTCATTCTTGCAGGCCTGTGTGGCTCATATGGCTTCTCTCCAGCAGGTTTAGGAAGTTTTTGGCCCGGGCTGCCTTTACAGGCCCTCCCTGGCTGAGCTCCCTTAACCGTCTGTCGGGCGGCCATTTTAGCATATGATGCCGGTCGATTGTCGGACTGGCGACCACCCAGCCTCTTAGCATCTGGATGCGGATCCTCAGAAGACCTCACTCTCTTCATACCAGGTGGTAGTGAAGAAGTAGTCTTCTGACCGCTAGCCAGCTTTGAGGTTGAAGGGCCGTCAGTCCCATCAATCGTCCGACCTCCAGCAGAGCCGATATTCCCTTTCGGGCCAATTTTGTTATTCCCCGAGGTGCTGGATTTGTTCCTCGTCACTGATACCGCAGATGCCTGTTCAACAGGCTTCCGCAAATCAGCGACCTTGGAACATTTCCCGCCTATGTCTTCCCCAGCAGCTCTTGTGGCATTCACCGGCGGGGTTGTCACAGTAGCTGAAGGCTGATGTGGCAACTCCTCCCGTGAATTCCCAATTCGCTTCTCCGACTTCGAGGACCGTGTCGGTGGGGCCAGTGTGGTCCGGGTGTCTTCCCCTACCACAGACACATTAGGGGTCCGCAAAGGGTCCGAACAGGCCGGCACTACTGGTTTTTGTACTGTGACTGGTTCCGGGGAAGTCAAGCCAGTCGTTGGGCTGGCGCCTACCTCCGGATCCGGCCTCGGAATCCGTTCGATTGGAAGTGGAAGCTTCTCAAAATGAGGGTATTTCCTCTCAATACGCCTCAAGAAGCGAAGCTTCAACCTAATCTCCCGGAATTCCGCCGTGGAGACCTCACCTGGAGACTTGTCTACAAATCTAGAGCAGTAGTTAACTGCTCTTTTGTAGCCATGCTTATCTTTTCTTTCCGGGGCCTTACTGCTCTTGATGGATGGGGAGGTGAGAGAATTTCCATTCTCCTCATCCATAGCCTCATCCACCAAGGCGTCCTGCCTGGGAAGCGCGGGTCTACCGGTCGCAACCGACGTAACATCCCCTGACGGAGTTACTCCCGTCCCATCCGGTTTTGTGCTCCCAGAAGCAGCTGAGGGGGACATCTCCTTGTCCTTCTGAGATGGGATGACCGTAGTATCCATCTCATCATCAGACAGGGGGATGTCCTCCCAGTTGCTTATGGGAGAACTTTCCCGACTCAGGTGAAGGGACGCACTTTCCCTCAGGAGATTGAGCAATTCCCTGCTCTGCGAGTTTATTGAGTCGCTAACTCTGTCCAGGGTCGGTGTGGAACAGTCGTCCCCGCCCAAATTTAAGTTAATTGCACTAGGTGCAGCAGTGTCCGTGGTCATAGCAGGGGTCGTTATCAAAGGGGTTTGGGTTTTTGTTGTTTTATTTTTAATATCATCCATAGAAAGATTTTTAGATGGGGGAACTGAATACAACCATGGCATAGCCCTCCACTACCATGATTGGAACTTGACAACTAAGCCTGCTACTCGTTGAGGTGCCCAGGTATCAACGAGGCTCCGTTATAATACAGTCGGTACCCTGACTGCAAACCTTGAACACCGATAGGCACGTGGTCGCTTAACACCCCGGTGTTAGGGGATCTCGAATTATTTTTGGTAGGAGATAGGTACCAAATATATGTCACTCACCCCAAAAATACACTGTAGGATTTCAGTGTTTTGTGTAGGTCTTCGACAAGGAGTGGATAACCTTTGGTCAGTCACAACCCCCCAGTTCAACACTAAAGAAATTGAATGAGCAGATTGTGGCGTCAAGCCCCCGCATCGCGCCAAGATTGTTATCCCCGGCGGGGGTTTACTTTACCTTAGACCGGATAACGTTTCTTTGCATTTCCAAACGCTGACAACATTTATTTTCATATTAGACCTGGAATATGGTTGCAGAAGGACTGCTAGTAGCTATTTTCGTACAAAATTCGGGAATAAATTGTCATAGTTAATCATATCTACCACATTTTTCTTTAGTATTGTTACGAACGTAACTGGTAGGTTTAAGTTAATTTAGTTTAATTTCCGTTAATTTAAAAAATTGAATTGTAACGTAAAGTTTTTATTACGCAGTTACTTTATTTAAGCAACAACAACTACCATGTAGAATTCTCTTCATCATTCTAGTTCTTACTTTACCTTTTATTAATGTGCTTTTGTTTGTTTTGCCATAATCATGTAATTATCGTTCAGTTTGCTACCCTTGTATTTCTTGCATTTGTTTGTTGTTGTAATTACGTCATTAGTGTGCTTGTTCACTTGTATTGATCTACACCCATGTATGTGAGTGTGGTTGTTCGCTTCATTCGCACTAAGGGGTAGTTTACACTATATGTAAATGTCATATGACACGAAATAAAAACATTCCATATCTATTTTTGCTGGTGTGGACGCACAAAGTAAATGGCGTAAGGAAAATCCCCAATATTGCACATATAAGCGACTATATAATGATGGAAAATTTCATGTCATATGACATTTACATATAGTGTAAACTACCCCTTAGTGCGAATGTGCGTCTGTGTGTTCGTTGCACAGAATCGAGGTGTTACCAGATGTTCTGGATAACTCTCGAACAGGGATATTTTGGGGATAAATACAGGTGGAAGCAACGCCGAGTTAGTTGTGTTTTAAGCGTTGAACTGAACAGATCGGTTAAAGAAGAATTGCGTGCTAACTAGAGACAAGCTGTGTGCTTAGTAATTAAAGTCGGTTCCGAATAAGTGTAATAAAGTAAATAAAGCATTGTAGAAACGTAATCTGAAACGAACCCTGTTTTACACTGTCTACACAGAGATTAGTTAAATCTAATTCCGTAACAGTATTTTAAATATTCGTCCGACTTTTTATTCATGCAAAATTTTTAATAAAATTATGGTTATTTTTACATATTTCTATAGCAGAGGCATTCCAAAAGAAGAAATGAACAGACATTGGCGGTATTTTGCTTTAAAAAAAACCCCAAGGAAATAGTAATTATAGGTGTACGAATACGAACTTTGACACCCACACAGGCGCCATCTATACCTATTATTCTGAAGTCTTGTTCCTTGTTATTGTAATTCCCATAAATTGTTTCATATTTGCAAATAAAATATGGCGATTTTATTCAATTTTTAGGGATGTACGAATATGAACTTTGCATACTGTATATGTACAGTGGATCCAAGCGAAAGTCGTACACCTAAAGAAATTTATTTAGTTGACTTATATCTTTTAGTCCATTTAGTCGACAATTTATAAACACGAACTAAGAAAATAATCAACCCCGTTTACATGGTTAAAAAATTAAATTTATGGCTTAAACATTAAGCAAGTCGTACAGCAATTATAAAGACAAAGTATTTATTAATAGTACATGTTTCTATTTTTATTAAATCCTATGATCGATTTAGCGTAACGTCAGTAATTCTTTATAATCGATACGGTTAATTCTGTAAACATAAATAAAATAAAATAGGACAGAAGCGTAAAAAAATATTGTTAAAATTAAGTTTTTGTCGACCTTTGATCATTTTATTATTTTTGTACTTTTTGTTCGGCTTTAGGTCCTCTTTTCAATAAAACAAAATTCTATTTGCTTTTATTTACTTTGTTTATTTCCAATATTTCGGACGTCTTCGGAGGACCTAAAGCCTCTTTTCAATAAAACAAAATTCTATTTGCTTTTATTTAGTTTGTTTATTTCCAATATTTCGGACGTCTTCGACGACCATCATCAGGGATTTTTTGGTTTTTATTCAACTAACAACAACTTTCATCCTATGTGACTGGTGGTGAGTTCAACACCAAAAAATCCCTGATGATGGTCGTCGAAGACGTCCGAAATATTGGAAATAAACAAAGTAAATAAAAGCAAATAGAATTTTGTTTTATTGAAAAGAGGACCTAAAGCCGAACAAAAAGTACAAAAATAGTAAAAAAATATTTTTATGAAACCAAATTACAGAATAATTAACTCAGCTTTACAAAAACAATTTTTTCGATTTAGCAGATATCGAAAATTAAAACGGCAACAATATCCAATACTTTGATGTGTGCATTATACCACGGATGTGTCAAAAAAAGAAAAAACATAAAATATTTAAAATAATTCGAAAATTGTTGGCGTTTTTTATTGTTGGACTGCAGAATTTTACATCTTTGTGTTTATTTCAGCTTTAGTCCATATTTTGTTGTAATTCAATTGTATGAATAACAACAAAATATTTTAAAGTGGATATGAAATTGATTAGTTGCGGGCGAAGGGTAGGGAATACTATAGTTTCAGTTGTCACCAAACAACTTCGAAAATTAAAAGAAAAATATTTTCGTGTGGAAAGTTAAATACACAAATTTAAAAATGAGTTGATTTTTAGTGTCCCGACTCTCTACTCGATAGAGAAAAATATTTGGAAGCTAATTTTTCCGATATACAGTCAAGTTTATACCCCATAAATAAATTGTCAATTTGCTGTTATTTTTATAGTTGACCTTTGGGTTGTTTATCTTATGCTATTTGTTTGGCTTTGGTTTTGTTTTTTATTTACTTTTTTATTATTCCAATATTTCGAGGAAAGTCGTCGAAAGTCATCGTCAGGGATTTTTCGCTTTTTTGAAAGAAAAACAAATAACAATTTTCTTATAAATATATAAACAATAAATATAAATATTGAGCGATAATTACATTTAATTTTCATTTGCAAAACAACAAACTATTCGACACATAGTTGCACAATGTGCTGCAAGAGCAGTTGTCTGCTCCAGAGGTTTGTTTTTTGCTTTTTGGTCTGACTTATGACCACTTATCGTTCTTTTTAATTTCGTCTTAGTTGTGCCAACGTATACTTTGGAGCACGATAACTCTCGAACTGATCAACCGATGTGGTCCAAAATTTCGCCTTCGTCATATTTTGTCCAAGCTTAGTTTCAGTTCGAAGATTTGCAATACCGGTCCACAACTTCCGGTACTTCCCCCAATACTTATCGATATTTTTTGAACGGAGCAACCAATTTGTTCCAAACTTTCGATCTCCTAATATTTTATCCAAACATAGTTTAAATTCTAAAATGGCCCATACCGGTCCTCTCCTTACGGTATCTCCTCTACAAGTGCAGAACAGACCCTAAGTTCGAAGAGCCTTTTGAAATATATACCGATGCTGTTCGTTGTGGTCCTGTTTACAGCGATATTATGTTTTCCGTGGACAAGTCTATCAAAAAGATATGACTACCAACATAAGATCCACTTCCATAATGGACAATGTCGGTCCATTCCTTTAAGTACCCAGAAAAATTTGAAGGAAGGGGTTCTTAGCGATGGAGTGATTTCATGTCATCTTTTGCATTGGTTCAAAGGAAGTCGTGAAAGATCCGATCTTTTCATTAGGATTTGAACCAATGCAAAGGAAGACGTGAAAGATCCGATCTTTTCATCAGCATTTGTACCCATTCCATCGTTCCAATAGAGATGATGTTTGTGTTTTTATTTACACACCTGTTTATTTTCATTTTGGTATGTTCCAGTACTGCAAAAATCTACTAATTTCTACTATTTTTTTCCGTTGACATAAAGGAAAAATGGTTATCGTAGTAAAAATTAGTAGATTCTTGCAGGTTCTGGAACAGACCAAAGTTGATAGAACTGTCGTGATGTTGTCTTACATTTCCTGCATATCAGACAACTAAAACTTCTAAACAGTTGGTATTGTATGAAGCTCGAAATGTCTGCAATAAAAATGAAGCCCCAATCATCGAGCTAAAAATAGATGAAAATAGAATCGGACTTCTTGTCTGTTCTAAATCTGACATACATAGAACGAAATCAATCAAATCTCGCTTCTTGGAATTTGAAAAAAAGTCCGAAACGAAAAGGAAGAAGAATCTGAAAATAAAGAAGAAACGACTTTGGGAAAGAAACAATTAAAAATAAATTAATTAAGCAAAACATGGTATTTTCCAGAAAAAGTCTCTCCTTCCTGTTCGTTACATTTTGTTCTTAGAGATCCCTAAAGCAAGCCGGGTTGTAGATCCCTACATATTTTCGTCACTAAACAAAAGAGTATAAATTTCCAAAATGTTGTAATAAAATAAGAAAATTATAAAATAAAAGTAATTTACGAAATAAAAATACTTAAAGGAGTACTTTTGGAGTCCATGTCGAAATTTGAACTGGTGATGGGAAGATAATAGAAAAAACCTTTTGTGAGATGAAAGAATATCAGTTGCGGAGAACGGAGGAAGTAATCTTTTGCGTTGCAGCGGTGGTGATTACATTGCAATTTTGGATGTAAACTTTTTGCTGATCAATTAATTGTAGTTATTTCGTGAATTCGTTTGAATTAATAAAGAGTATTGTTTGTCCATATTTCAATAGAGCATTTCTCCAAACAAGACATGAAAATGTCATGCCAAGGGGTTGGTGAAAATGACATGTCAAAGCATTGGTTAAAATGACATGTCAAAGAATGGGTGAAAATGACGTTCAATGCATTGGTTAAAATGACATGCCAATACATTGGTGAAAATGACATGTCAATGCATTGGTTAAAATGACATGTTTAGGATCCAAAAAAGAACGTCATCTTTTGGGGGTCACGCTCATATAAAATTCATGAGTGAAAATGACAAAAAGATGACATGCCAGATTTTGCACCCATGATTCAACTCATGATTTTGCATCGAAGATTTTACTGGGTACCTTCTCCGTAAGTACCTTCTTATAAACTTAAATCCTAATCCATATTTTTTCGACAAGTTCAAATGTCCAAAAAAGGCCACAAAATTCTGAAAAGACCACAATGGTGTAGAGTATCATATAGTCGGCCCTGTCCGACTTTGATCCTTTCCTTGCTGGTTTAAATTGTAATTGCTAAAACCGAATACCTAAATGAAATATGGAAGTGTATCATAAATTAATTTATTGTTTGTACAAAAGGGTTACGACTTTTCGACTGTGTTATCAAAATTGTTTTCTTGCAGCAGGAATGAATGATGTTGTATGCGTACAATCTAGATCGATATTATAAAATTACGTATTTTTAGTGCATTAAACTAAAACCATGTCATCAATATTAAAGCGGCATTTCGGAAGCTTTTTGACCACAGGGAATAAAAATTTCCAATTTATGTCTGTACATACATATATACAGAATAAAGGATTAAAAACTATGAAATATATTAAAATATAATAAGTAGCTATTCAAAACGTATACTTCTAATTATAGTTATATTCCAGAACCTGCAAAATGATACTATGTACATAATGGTATTCTAGTAAGGGTACATTTTTTAGCACAAAATACTTTTTACCATTTTGTGCTAAAAAATGTACCCTTATTGCAAAAACTAGAAAATATTGCGCTTTCTCTAAACAAAAATGGTGATGATTAATTCTAGCTCCTTTGTTTTTCAGCTAGACAATTTTGGCCGACTAGTAACAATCACCATATTTGGTGAGGTGTGTACGTCCTATCGAAATGGGACTAGAGAAAATGTTATAGCTGGGAAAATTCTCTATAAGATTGACATTTACGACTTTTTCCTAGGGTTTACCATTTTTGATATAGAAGTTCAAATTGGGACATTGCACTGACTCCATCGCCTGCTTGCAAAACAATTTCATGACTACCATTTTCTAGAAGCAGGCGATCAAGTCACTGCAATGTCCCAATTTGAACTTCAATTTGTATTTTAAAAATGGTAAAACCTATGAAAAAATCATAAAAGTCAATCTTGTGTAGAATTTTGACAGCTATAACGTTTTCTCTAGTCCCAACACGTAGTGATGCCTAGGCCAGAAGCTTATATTGTAGCCCTCGTATTTTTCTATGATATTTCTTCAATTCGTTGGTGTATTCGTAGCGATAAGATAAACAGTAGCTATATTTTGAAAAACATACAGTTTTTTCATAATTATTTATTTCAAAAAAACAAAAATACCCCATCAATCTTACTTGGAAAGATTGCATTGAAAAGACTCATCCTGATTTGTACCTACCCACTGTATTACTGTTTGTTGTGGGTGTGTAAGGAATTTTTCCTGTCATGTTGTTGTTGTATCCACAAATTCATTTTTGTAAATACTACCATTTATGTACATCCTTATGTGTTTGTATGTTTCGTTCTGCTTGTCAGATAGGTTCCCAACTTTTACTGGCATCTCTGTGAATATTTCTGGTTGCCTATTCCCATATTTGCTTAGTGATATCATGGCTTCTTGAGAGTATATATAGAAAGATAGAAAGAAATGTTATTATCAACAAATGTGAAATTCCACCTACTGAGTTTGGGTGTATGTTTGTGTTTTAGTTGTTCTTATCACAAGTAAACAAACAGTGATAACAGTAACAAGAGTTGCAACAACAATGTAGCAAGCACTACGTGGAATGCTCGAAAGTGTTAAGAAATGCATGTTATTTGGATACTTTTTTATGAAATAAAAATAACTTAAAAAGGAAAAAAACCTGGATATTTTTTGTCCCTTTTAAAAGTTTTGCACTGGGTAAAGTATATCATACGTGCCCAAGATTCTTTAAAATGCGCCAAAAATAGTGTTATCTCCAGGGTATCGTCGTGTATCAGTTATCATTGTTGTACAGCATATGTGTGTATGTGTGCGCGAGTACTCACAGCATCTGTTTTTATTTTTATTTTTTTGTAAGGCACACAACATAAGCTTTTCGTCAAAGCTTTTTTATTTGTAAAATTAAGAGAGTTTATATAAATATAGACAATGCTGCCGGATAATTTAGGGGATTTTTATCCCAAACTTCGTAGTTTTCTAAACGTTTTTGTATTGGTATAAGAAAACACTAAAAACAGACATCAAAACCCTTCTTAGCACTAACTAAAATGACTGAAGAGCACGATAACTTACGAAGTGAGTATACGATAGTCTGTATGGTTCTGATTACAACGACATATATTTTCGTGGCAAATCCATCCTTCCCCACATAATGGTTCACAATGGTCATGGCAAGTCCGGTGACCAACTAAAATGGCTGATGGACACATTTAATATAGAAAGCCGCATCTCTCAAATTTAGATTAAGTTCCAAAGTCGACCCATTCCTTCAGGTACCTCTTACGAAAAACTTCAAATCTTTGGCCTTAAATCTAGTTTGAGGTTTCAATGACCATGATGAAATTTTAATAGCTGACCACTTTTGAAGTCATAGTCCTGTGTTATAATTTGCGAGATAAGAGCCTCGAAATTCCTCAATTATTAGGATCAATATTTCATACGCTTTGTGGTCTCTATCATAAAGCCATACATTTCTCGACAATGCACACTGGTCCCAAATACAAATTTTCCGGCCAACACTATCTATATTAATTCGGAATTATTGACATCCTAAATTTCCGAAAAGCCGTTAAAATACATTAAAAAGGGTGTCCCATTGTATGGGGTCTTAACTAAAACTTCGACCTATGTTTATAATTTTTGGTGCGAAGGGTTTAAATCTTCTAAAATGTAAAATTGCAGTCAAATCGGCTTAAAAATAAAGGGTTATCCATTGCGTGCTTTCACAAGTAAACGTAAATAAAACACATATTTTTTCATGATATTTCTTTTTTGTTATATAATTTAAACCTTGACATTATGTGGGAAACACCACATCATTTAAATGACCTCCACGCGAACTGTTACAAACATTGATTCTTTTGAGGTAATTTTCGAGCACTTTTTGACACATATTGGATGGTATCTCAGCCATAACTTGACGAATGTTGGTTTTTCAGTTCTCAAGAGTTGAAAGTTTATCGGCATAAACACGGTCTTTCTCGTAGCCTCATAAAAAAGTCTAATGGTTTGAAATCGCATGATCTTGGTGGCCAGTTGATATCACCACGACGAGAAATTACGCGACCAGGAAATGTCTCTTGCAATAAAGCCATATTCGCTCGAGTTGTGTGGCATGTGGCACAGTTTTCTTGAAACCACAAATTCTCCAAGTCGTATTTTTCAATAGCAGGCATACAAAATAGGTTATCATACCGTCGCACAGAGGACGAAATCACTGATCTAGCGGCGCGAAAGTCAAAAAATCAAATTATAAAATTGAGAAATGTTTTCCATTATATCGATTACAGACACTCTGCTGACTAAGATTTTGTTTTTAGTTTTTTGTTGTTGTAAATATTCACTCAGTTATTCAGTGTCAAGTGCAAGAAATTTTGACGGATCAGATTTTAATAAAATTGTTGCTAAAAACCTGATCTCATATTTGTTTAATTGTTAAATAAATTCGTAATGAAACTAAACAAAGTTTATTTTTTATTGATAGGGGAGAGTTTAAATTAAATTAATATAACATGTTTGGGGCCTGAAGTTACATAGTTATAAAGCAATAAATTTTCAAAAATTATTATTTTTTGTATGTTTTTAGTGCAATATACTTTTGTTGGATGGAGCGTAACTACAAAGGTCCACCGAGGTTCGGTCCAGTTATTTTTTTAATAATTAAATTGGACTCCCTAGATTCCGAATTACCAAAGTTTAGCTGCAAATAGCTGCAAATCTTGCTGATAAATGGTCTTGAAAAAAAGCTTAAATCCTCAAAATACCCATAATCTGTCGGTACGGTTATATGGGGGCTATATCAAAATGTAGACCTATGTTCGCAATTTTTGGTGGAGAATTTTTGTGTCCACTGGGAACCCCAAATACCAAATTACACCTAATTTGGTCGGAAAATGTAGCTTTAAATCCCCAAACTACTGAAAGTCGGGAGGTACCTTAAAAGGGGCCTATACCCAAACGTGGACCTATGTCCACAATTTTTGGTGGAAAGGTTTAGTGATCACAAGGGACCCTAAGTACCAAATTACAACTAATTTAGAAGGAAAAGGTTGCTTAAATCCCCAAAATATCGAATATCAGGAGGTACCGTTATATGAGGGCTATACCAAAATATTTGCCTATGTTGTTCATATTTAGTCCATAATTACACAGACACAGATTGAGTTTGTGCAAAATTTCAGAAAGATATCTTCATTGGTTTCCAAGTTATTAATTTCGCGCCGCTAGATCAGTGGTTTCGGCCACTGTGCGTCGGTGTCATGCTTAAGTGTTCCATACGTCTTTTTCCCGTTTTGAGATAATCGCATTTTAATGTTTGCGTCACAACTGCTTTGTGCTGACTGAAGAAAATAATTGTATATAGAACATCTTTGCCAAAAGTTAGGGAAATATCTGTTGGAATGAAACAGTTATAGAAATTTGTTTAAAAAAATAATTTTGTCGAATTGTTTCATATCCACAATTATGACACAAATGCAAAATATTGTAAATCACATGGAAAAAGTGGCAAATAAATTTCCCCATCTTTGCCTCAATAAATTCAAACCTTCTAAATCTAAAATTAAAGTTCCGATTTTTGGAAAGATCCTAATTTTTAAATTCGTAAGTTATCAAAATATTAATTTCATACCTGAAATTAACTTAAGCTTTCGGACCGAAAGGTGAATATCTCGGAAACTAGAGCAGATAGAAAAAAGCCGAAAATTCAGGGATATCATACTCGAAAACCCTGGAAACCATCTACATATATCTCAAAAAGTTAAAAATGACGTATGGAACACTTAAGCATGACAAGTAAGGTCCAATCCCACCTTCGAACCAAACAGTGACTGGATGAATTTGCCTCTTTTCAATTACATGAGAATTCTCAGAACCCCAAACACGACAATTTTGTTTATTAACATACCCACCGAGTGAGAAATGTGCTTTGTTCAAAAATAACGAAAAATATTAAATATTTCGGTATTTGATGTAGCCTGAAAAAATGTGCTTGATTTATCGCTGCGAATCGCAACTTGAAACACATCAAATTAATTTTGATTTTTTTTAATATCGACCTGTAGCGATCAATATTAATTCGGTCCAGAACAATTTTATAATTGAAAATGAAAACAAGTAAAAAAGTATCAGTCGGCTTTACCGACAGAGATATACCCTCAGTCTGTGTGGACTGAAATACTTTTTTCCCAAAAAAAAAAAACATATGTATTAGGGGGGTTTTCAACATTTTGGGCGTATGATCCGACAAAAGTATGGATAGGATTAAAGCTCAAAAATTTTCGGGGATATCGATAGATAGAGCTTTTTTATTACACTAGCTTACGAAAAACATTGGAAAACCTTCGGTAAAAATGTCCAAAGGATCGTCGAACAGACCCTTAACCACAAGGATTGGACAGATAGGGACCAAATTTGAACATAAACTAAGTTTCGACAATATTTTGAGATCCAAAGTTTGGACCAAATCGGTTGCTAAATCTATGTGAAATCGCGCGTACCATTTTAGCGAATATGTACGAACTTGTGCGCGATGTACCGGAAGGAGTGGACCTATAAGCGCCGTCTTCGAATTTCATCTAATATTCAAAGAAATATTACAATATCCAAAGTGTGGACGAACGGAGTATTCGGTTCGAGCTCTCCAGCCACTACATATGGTGCCATAGGGGTTTTTCCAACTTTCGGGCTGTTTTCTCAAGAAGTATGGCCTTGCCCCTGAAAAAACTTTTACTGTCATTATTGAGGCAGCGAATGTAAGTTGCTTCAACAAAATCTAAAGTGATTCGATAGCAGGTCTTAAAGTAAATTTATCCAAAATTTTGTGTTGGAGGTACCCGAAGGAGTGGATAAATATAGTCCGTATTCGAGCCTGATCAATATCTGGTAGATATATTAGGATGTGTAAAGTATGGACCAATTCGGCCACTCTCTTCAAGAGTTATCGTGCGCACAATTTTTCCGAACATTTTTGAACTTTTGTGGTGGAGGTACCTGAAGGAGTGGACCGATATGGCTTATCTTCGAACTTAAACTATGTTTGGACAAAATATTACTAAGGCCAAACTTTGGACCGAATCGGCAGACCTGTTCGAGAGTTATTTTGCCCTCCAACCTCCTCACACGGTGTCATAGGGGTTTTTTGCAACTTTAAGGCTATTTTCTCTGGAAGTATGGACTTGCCCCTGATGAAACTTATACCGTCGTATGGAGGGCAGTGAATACAAGTTGCTAAAGCAAAAATCAAATCGATTCGAGAGATGTTCCTAAACTAAACTTTTCCAAAATTTTGTGTGGGAGGTACCCGACGGAGTGGACCGATTGAGTCCATATTAAAACCTGATCTAAGTCTGGTACACGCTCCACGATGGGCAAAGTATGGACCAAATCGGTTACACCCTTCAAGAGTTATCGTGCGTACAAATTTTCCGAACATTTTCGAACTTTTGTGGGTGAGGTACCGGAAGGAGTGGACCGATATAGCTCATCTTCGAACTTAAACTAAGTTTGGACAAAATATTACGAAAGCCAAAATTTGAACCGAATCGGTTCATCCCTTCGAGAGTTATCGTGCGCTCCAGCCAGCCAGACAGACAGACAGACAGACGGACGGACATTGCTCAATCGACTCCAAATTGTCTGAAACACATTTCGTCCAAACATACTTGGGGTCTAAAACCATTATTTCGCTGAGGCACATTTTGCCCGTATGAAAGTGTATATACCCTTCATAGCCTAAAGGCTGAGGGTATAAAAAAGTAATAATTTAAGAGGCTTCAAAAAATATGTTGATAACTTTGTTCTTAGACCAAATTTTTCTTCCGTTCTTTTTGGAAAATGCACCTAGTTACTTTGTCAAAAAATAGACCTTTGGCCAAAGAAAACGCATTTGCTACCAATGTGCAATGGTTCGGACGCGCAAAACACCCGCCCAAGTGGTGTTGTTGTTGTTGTTGTAACAGTGTTTTATTATTATGTTTGTATGTTCGTTATCCTGTTCAATCTGGCTCTGGGTCTATCTCCAGTTCCAGGAAGTTGCCTACTTCGATGGGATGTAACCACAGATCCCCTGGAGTCGGATGAGTAGGCTTGGCGGGGCTGTTGAATAGGTGCTTAGTAACGTGCGGGCCCATGCCGCATACCAGGCAGATGTCTTGCACGGTGCGATCGATTCCCGCCCAATAGGAATTTAGGCGACTGCAATATCCCGAGCGTAATTGAGCCAAAATTACTCTGGTTTGTCGTGGCAGCTGACGCTCTTCAGCTGCGATAGATGGGGGATGTGCTCCGATGACTGCATTCACACAATACCTGCTTATGGTCTTAGCAACTGTGTCCGTGTGAATGCTGTTCAAACCTGCCTGATATGCCTGTTGTTCTCTCTTATATTGTTGGACCGTCGTCTCTAGAGCATAAATATCCTTCTTGATATGCCTGGGTGTATCGGTGGCCAGCAGATGGTGATTGGGATGGTTCTCACGGTAACACCCGAGCAAGTACTGCAACGATAGCATCTCATTATGTTTCCTCCTCATGTGTCTTTGCCTCGTCATGTATATGGTCCACTGTAGATTTGAGGAGGCACCCTGTTGCTGTTCTCAGGGCGGCGTTCTGACAAATTTGAATCTTATCCCAGTGCGTGTCACATAAATTCGGGGACCGAACTGGCGCCGCATAGCTTACCACAGACCGACCTATCGCTTTATACGTGGTCAACAAGGTTTCTTTATCTGCACCCCAAGTGCTGCCGGCTAGGGACTTGAGGACCTTGTTCCTACATTTCAGTTTATCGCAGATAGCTGCGGCATGTGCGGACTACGTGAAAGTGGTGTCGAATGCGACCCTTAGAATTTTGGCGCATTTTGTGGTCGGAATTCTGCTAACATCGACCCTGATATTCAACTCTCTTCTATACTGCGCCGTCCATGTGGTGAACAGAGTTGCCGTCGATTTAGTGGCGGATATCTGCATATTCCTCGCGTGGAAAAAGGTGGTAAGATCGGTTAAATAGGAGTTCAGTCTCTCACAGATGTCATCAGGGTAGGTTGTAGTATTTTATTAAGGATTATGGATTTTATTCGTGTAGTCTATCCATTTTGATGTATTTGATACATCAAACACGTCTTATCTGTTCAATTTTGATGAAATTCGGGATGTATGGCGGAATTAGGAAATAAATTCACAACATTTTATAGAAAGTGGTTCAGATTTGGATATACATATGTATATTTCGGCCAAAGTGAGCCAACATTTTGTATGAAAATGTGAAATGAACAATTTTATAAAGGAAATAAATGTCAAATGGAAAATAGTACAAAGCAAATATTTATTGGTTTTAATTTTTCTTGTTAGTCCCAATTTACATTGGGCGAGTTTACTTGCGTCAATTGTCATTTTGTAGGAGAGAGAGGTGAGGCATATGGTAACCTTTTGCCTCTCAGCACCCTCTCTCACCTACAAACTGACAATTGCCGCAAGTATACTCGCCTAATGTAAATTGGGACTTACAAAAAAAGAAACAAGCAATAAAGTATCACTCGGCTTTGTCGACAGAGATATACCCTCAGCCTATGTGGATTGAAATACTTTTTTCCAAAAAAAGGGCATATGAACCGACAAAATTTGCGGGAATATCGATAGATAGGTCTTTTTTACCATACTAGCATACGAAAAACATAATATCTCTATAAACAGGAAGGATCTTCGAAAAGACCCTTAACAACACAAAAATGTTGAACATTTGTGTGGGTGGTACCTCACAGATGGAGCCCACATTTGAACATTAACTAAGTTTCTACAATATTTAGAGAATTAAAGTTTGGACCAAATCGGTTGCTACTTCTATGAGATACTGCGCGTATCATTTTAGCGAATATTTTCGAACTTTTGTGGGGGAGGTACGGGAAGGAGTGGACCTATAAGCACCACCTTCCAATTTCATCTAATATTCGAAGAAATATTACGATATCAAAAGTGTGAACGAACGTAGTATTCAGTTCGAACTTTCCGGTCACTACATATGGTCACTACATCTCAAGAAGTATGGACTTGCCCCGGAAAAAAACTTTTACTGTCGAAATTGAGGCAGAGAATGCAAGTTGCTTCAAAAAAATCAAAGGGATACGAGAGCAGGTCTTAAAGTGAATTTATCCAGAAATTTGTGTGGGAGGTACCCGAAGGAGTGGACAAATATAGTCCATGTTCGAACCTGGCGTATATCTGGTATATTAGGATGTGCAAAGTATGGACCAAACCGGTCTCACCCATCAAGAGTTATCGTGCGCACAATTTTTCCGAACATTTTTGAACTTTTGTGGGGGAGGTACCTGAAGGAGTGGACCGATATGGCTTATCTTCGGACTTAAACTGTGTTTGAACAAAATATTACTAAGGCCAAATTTTGGATCGAATTGGCCGATCCGTTCGAGAGTTATCTTGCGCTCCAACCACCTCTCGTTTTTTCTCTCGGTTTTTCGCAACTTTCAGGCTATTTTCTCAGGAAGTATGGACTTGCCCCTGATGAAACTTATACCGTCGTATGGGGGGCAGTGAATACAAGTTGCCTAAACAAAAATCAAAGCGATTCGAGAGAAGGTCCTAAACTGAACTTATCCGAAATTTTGTGTGGGAGGTAGCCGAAGGAGTGGACCGATTGAGTCCATATTGGAACCTCATCTAAGTCTCATCTAAGGTAGACATTTCACGATTAGCAAAGTATGGACCAAATCGGTTACTCCCTTCAAGAGTTATCGTACGTACAACTTTTCCAAAAATTGTCGAACTTTTGTGGGTGAGGTACTGGAAGGAGTGGACCTATATAATCCATCTTCGAACTTAAACTAAGTTTGGACAAAATATTAGGAAAGCCAAATTTTGGACTGAATCGGTTGATCCGTTCGAGAGTTATCGTGCGCACCAGCCAGCCAGACAGACAGACGGACGGACGGACGGACATTGCTCAATCGACTTCAAATTGTCTGAAACACAGTTTGTCTAAACATGCTTGGGGTCTAAAACCATTACTTCGATGAGGCACATTGTGCCAGTATGAAAGTGTATATACCCTCGTTAGCATAAATGCTGAGGGTATAAAAACAGAAAAATTAAATCTGGCACCTCTGTAATATTCTCTTAACAATTTGAAAACTCTCTGCATGTGTATAACGAGTATAGATATGTTAGTGATTTCCTCTGGCTTACTATCTTCCACTCGTGTTTTTTTCGTGTATGTTTTTGTAAAGTTCGTTCAACTTGTCTCAATGTTCGTGTATGGACTTAAGGCATGAAGAATGCTTGTACACTTAGTCAGGCTCCTTTGTGGATACACTCAATATACGGGTAGATGTGTTTGTGCATGTTAGGGTTTGTTGTTGCAATATTAAAATCCTTTTTATTACATTTTTGCCTTGTTTTATTCATTTACTTCGACTTGCATATGAATGTAAATAAAGTATCGTAAATACATTTAAGGACACACAATCCGATTCACCACATAACCCCCACCAATATCATTTGGGATTTTTCCCTTTCACTCCTCAAGAGAAGATAGCCTGTAAAGAGAAGACAACAATTTTAACGTTTACTCGTTAGTGGTTTTGTTAATTTGTTGTAGTTCTTGTTATATTCAGTTGTAATTATTCCGCGTATGTTCCCTTCCAGAACCACTCCACAGCAATTACCATTCATGGCTTTCTTGGCCATAATGCTGTTGTGTTTATTGTACATATGTATGTATGTATTAATTATGTGTGTTTGAATGTTTATTTATTTGTTTGCCTAGGCGAATGAACTTAGGCAAATATCTGCGTAAATAATTGCGTGTGGATGCTATTCACTTAAATCAGAGTCAGTATATCATATGTTTGCAGTTTTATGTTAATGGTAGGTACATATGTATTGTACCTTCATATTTATATATGCATGTATGTGTGGGTGTTATAATCCCACGGACATTGTGTTTCTTTCTGTCAGTACTTGTGTGCCAATAGAAAAATATAATCAACGTTAATTTTGCTGTCTGCAGGAATGTCTATTCATGTTGTCATCAATGTATGTATGTATTTGTGCTACCACAGATAGAAATTATGGCAAAAAAAAAAATCGAAATCGTTATTGCAATGTTATTTATCCCAAATAAAAAGAACAAATGCTCTTATTATTTCAAACAATTTATTACTTTAGTACATCTGTTAGTTGAGTGCAAATATGATGTTGATTGTCATGACATATTTACATATGTATGCATTTAATTCGTCTAATATCCTAGTATTACTTCGCAAAAACAGGGGAATAAACAAGCGGTTAAAGATGTCCCTTGATTTAATTGTAGCAGTGTTGGGGAATAAAATCTGAAGGAAAAACATTTTTTGTCCAGTAGAATTTTGAGTTTCTCATTTAATCTATATAAATAAAAATCAAATGTCGTTCGTTGGTAATGGCATCAGTTGAGAACGTCGATCATCATAACCCAACTTAGGTTTATATGCAAAGAAAATTTGACCACGCCCACTTTTTAAATTTTCAACTTTTATCTTTTCTACTAAAACAACTGAACTGATTTTCCTGAAATTGTCAGGGAATGTACAGCGATGACCCCCGGTGAAAATAGGAGATATATTTTGTTGAATTTCGGAAGAGGCTGGGTACTTCCCCTATACCCTATTTCTTTAAAAATGCTATATTTAAAATAATTACGAATGTTTCGGTTTGAAAATTAATTTGTTAGACAATTGTGGTTGTGTCTCCTACTTACAATTTTCAAATCTTTATAAACAAAAATCAAATGTCGTTCTTTGGTAATTGTTGCATCAGTTAAGAACGGCCAGAACGATGTGGGTAATTTTTTTTAAATGATCGTCATAGCCCAAGTTTTTATGGAAAGAAAAATTGACCACGCCCACGTTTTTAAATATGTTATATCTACAAAACTACCGAATCGAATATCCTGAATTTTTTCGGAAAATGTCCCGTGGTGCAAAATGCTACATATTTGTTAATGAGTTTCGGGGGCGTATTGCTTTATAATTGCTATATTTGTTAAACTTATAAATTCACCGGCTTTCAAATTAATTTTCAAAACAACGGTGGTTGCGCCCCCGATCAAAAGTTCTTACTTGGGGCCCGAAGTCCGAACCACGGTCACTTTTAAGTATGTTATATCTCCAAAATTAACTAACCGATTTTCCTGAAATTTGTGGAATGTGCCGTGGTACTCGTAGGCATGAATTTCGGATGTGGCACGGTATCTCCCCTATTAAGACAGAAAAATTGCCTTAAATGGTGACGTTCAACGTTCCATCAGCCATGAAAAAACTAAAAAAAAACATATAAGTTGACTTTTCACATTAAACAAGTGTTTTTCGAGCTTGTGGTCATGTTTTTATTTTTTTTTCAATATTTCGCAATTCCTTTAAATTGCATCTTCAGAGAAAATATGTATAATTTATAAAACGAGTGTAAAGTTTACTTATAACTATGATAAACTTCACTATCGTCGTCGAGTGTAAGTATGGCAAGTCGACTTTACCATTTTTTAAATTTTATAAGATCGCGTTAGGATAAAAATAGGGGACAGTGACTATAATTGATAAATGTAAAATCCTCAATGAATAACTCGGCTTCACAATGGACCCGAAGAATTTAGGTAGAAAATACCTATTTTGAATTGTAAAGCATAAAGTCCATTAAAAGTTGTCATTAAAAATCCACATGACGGGCCAGCAACGCGGACCCGGGTCTGCTAGTACGAGTATTGAATAAATTTAGTTGATCTATACAATTTTAACCACAACATATTATAAATATTTCCAAACGAAAAAAACTTCGTTCATAGTCAATACTCCGTCAAGGTATTTCAGTCCCCCTATTCAGTAACTTTTTAACAACTTTACTCATTGTTTATTTTACAAAAATTTCATTTGTCTGTTTTGTAGTTGTTACCATAGACCAGTGGAAGGCATTGTGACTCACAAGAGAGACCATGTGCTCTAAGCGATAGAGTTGGACTATCTCGTTCAATTGAACGATTCGGATCACTGCCCTCGTTCAAAGGCGAATGAGTAACATCATAAAAACCAACGTGTGAAATTAAGTATACGCAGTTTTGCCAAAGAAATTTCCGGTGTCCATTGAACGAGATATTGATCTGGATCGTTCAATTGAACGATATTGCCCAACTCTACTAAGCGAGCGTAAATTGGTTATCGCTCACAGCCTGTGTAGATCAGGTGTGCTCAGAATAGTTGGTGCATTAGTAGTGGTAAGACACTCTCCCCATTGCTAAGCAATGGTAAATCACAAATGAAGAGAGAATACGGGTGGTTTGTTTTTACGCTACCGTAAGGAAGCGAGCACCAATGGTGTAGATGGTAACACTTTACGCTCATTGAGAGCACAAGGGAGACCCAACAAATTTCTCTGCCTTACTCTGCCATAGACTAATGAATGAATAGAGAGAGAATTTGTAATGTGTTTGTTTTTTGTAGGGGTCGCCCCTGCTCTCAATATGCTCTGTGTTCACTCAATTCCATTTTGTTTTGGGGTAAATTGCAAGATTTTGTTGATTGTTTTATGTAAGGATGTAGATCCGGCCAATATTATCCACATATTGTCTTTTACCATCATAAATAGTTTAAAAATGCATAGTTACCATTTTAAAAATGGAGTACCTCGTCAACTGACTCAATTCTCACGCAATGAGAGAATTTGACTGAGAGGATTTCTTTGTCTAATGAATGAGTCTACACGCAAAAAAAACGGCCTCTCTAACATATGTCCCAAACATATTTTGCAGCAAACATATATATGTTTGCAACAGTCCTAAACCTAATATATGTTTGGGTCTGCAAACAAATGTATGTTTGGGTGGAAACAAATATATTATTGGTTGCAAAAATATATATGTTTGGGTGCAAACATATATATGTTTGGGTGCAAAGATATTTATGTTTGGGTGCAAAAATATATATGTTTGGGTGCAAACAAAGATATGTTTGGGTGGAAACAATTTTATGTTTGGGTGCAAACATTTTATATGTTTGGGTGCACAAAAATACAAACCCAAAAGGCACAAAAAAAAAACAAACACATGCACCAGTGGGCGCTTACTGAGAGCAAGGGAGCGTAAAATTCAATGTAAAACATTTTAAAATGTGTGCTCACTTGCTCTCAGTAAGAACTCACTGGCTATCTCCATAGTATACACACAAATGTTGTGGTTTTTTATTGAAAGACAAAAGAACAACAAACACATAGGTACATACAAAATTCCAAAGAAATACATAACACACTTTAATAAAAGAAAAACTAATTGAAATAATTTGTAAATAGTCACACTTTTAAAAAGGAAAAATATATAGAAACGTAGTTGAAAGCTTCTCCTTAGTTGTGAAATAAAACAAATTGTCTTAATAGTTGAAATCATCAGCGGGGAATCGGCATCTAGAATCAAATGATTATGTAATGTAATAAAAAAATATGAATATGCCATATTTCAAATATACATAAGTATGTATGTAATTACCAACATTAAATGCGATTTCTTCCTTGTCCAATAAAATAATATCATTCAACTTTCCGATTCAATTATAAAATGTATTGGGCATTTAATTTACTAAAAAGCACAATTTCTTTAAGAAAACACAAAACACTGATTTATTTACTCACTTTACCGTCTTGACTCTACAAAGGCAACTAAAACACTGAAGAAAGAAAAAACAAAATAATTCATACCATTTCTTCTTATCGTCTTCGCCTGCTGTTAACAACAACAAAACAAGAAACACACGAGTTTGACGCATACACGCCATTAAAGCACCAAAGCCCCCTTCTTCGCTTCTACGTCTTCTATTATACAATACACACAACTCTTTATTATAAAACAGCATTCCGAAGCCGCGAGAGCACTGTTATTACTCTCATTGACAAACATCCTCATCATACCCAAACATATCAAATCGAAATATGTTACAAAATGTTGCAAACATATATTTGTTTGCAACCGGTCCCAAACATAAATTTGTTTGGATCCAAACATATTTCTAACATAAATTTTTCTGCGTGTATGGTTGTTACAAAAACAAAACAAATTTTAACAACTTTTTAATCGATAAAAGTTACAGAATTCCTATGCAGATCTCATATCTTAAAAAATGCTTAAATTTTTTTCTCTAAGTTCGTTTGTCAATATAAATAAGAATTATTTGTGTGCTTAGGTATTGGTTTGAAGGGAAGAAAAATATTTTCTAAATCTTCTTTTTTTGAGATGAAGACGTCTATTTTATTTTTTAAAATAGTTGGTTAATCCCAGAGTCGTTATAATATTTTATTAAAACAACTTTTATTTATTAGTGGGGGAAAATTTGCCATTGTTCACCAAGACAGGGAAGGTTATAATTTCAGATCTCGCCACTGAATCTCAAGAGTTCTCTTGTTTTTTTGTTTGTTCAACAAAAAACGAAACTAAATTCGTTTATTACAGAGTAGTTGTGAAAGTCATTTATTAAATTTGGTTTGGAATAAGTGTTGCAATCAAAAATTAAAAGAAAATAATTATTTTTTTTAAATTTTGCCTGTAAAGGCGAAGATCATTTTTAATGATTTTTATTAATTTTCTCGTTTAGAGTTAAGCTTGATGATCGAAAATTGTTTGCAAGTGAAAAAGGAAAGCCAAGGACTCGAACCCACACAGTCACCAAATTACGTGACCTGGTTTCGCTATTTGTTGAGTAGCTCTTCAGACGTATCGACTGTGGGATGGCTTCTCTGTCCTAGAACTTTTGGTTTTTCAAATGCAAATGTGTTTTTATACATTCCCGGATATTTGGCAGTTGATTTGTATTTCTTAATAATGTTTGGCTTTGAACGCTAACACGCCGTGATAACATTTTTTCATATGTTTTCAAGGACGCGGGTTCCGGCTGGGATTTGAACCAAAAGTTCTAGGACAGAGAAGCCATCCCACAGTCGATACGTCTGAAGGGCTACTCATTGATCGCTGTTATAAACTTAAGCGCATATCTTTATGTTACTGCCACATAACCCACTTTTATTTATAAATTAATTTCACTTTTTTACTTGTCACAATTTGCACTAAAAATATACATCACAAATAAAAATATAAAGCTAATACCATTTGTAACATTGTGGGATCTTCATGTCAATGGATGTTTTCATGTTCTATTTGAAATGTCCTTCCTGTTTTAAAATGACAGGGTATTCATCTGCATCATTTACTGTTGTCGCCGTTGGAAAATGTCTAAAAATTAGTTGGTATTTATGCTTTCGAATGACAAAGACACATAGACAATAGAGGACCACAACAACCAGGCAAGAGGCATCTGTTCAAGCTCATTTTGTATGTCTCAAGGCAATCTTCTTGTATGACAGCCTAAGAAACAAACCAAACAAAACATAACGTTGAAAATCCTAAACACTGAAACAATCTACAGCACCCACACACACAAACACGCACTGGGACATGCTGAAAAAAAAAGAACGGCAACAACAATCCAATACGAATAAATTAGTCCACAAACGAAGCACAAGGAGAGCAAGAAAAAACAGAAACAACAACATTAAGAGGATATCAAAAATAGTAACAACAAATCTGAAGAGTAGTAAATGTGCATTTGTAGGACACGCATTCGCCATTTGAATGTCATAGCCGAGTTTTGGGGGCAACAACTCATTGACTCATCCATCGGCTGGTTTACTCTTACTTTCTCTGCCTGGCTGACTGTTTATTCATCACAAAAGCTTTTATTTTTGGGGGGGAGAAGAATACGATTGTGATGAGAGCGAGAAATATATAGAGAGTGAAAAGCTCTTTGGGGTAAGGTTCATGTTTGAATGTGTATGTGTTGATTTTTTGGCCAACACACCATAGAAATGTGTTACAGTTTTTGTTGTTGCTGTCTGTGTGTGTGCGTCTGAAGCATCTACAGGACATTCGTTTTAAGGATAATGGCACAAATTTCAGTTTCATTTCGGTGCTGGTTTCGAGAGTTTGTCACCTGTTTCGAGCGCGCCATCAAAATGTTTGGCAAAGGAAATAAACAAAACGCCAACACACAAACGGACGCGTCGTGAACTTGACACACTAACCAAATAATCAGAAAAAAATAGATTTCAAATCTTGGCCGTTAAACCGTTACGCTGTGCAATATTCTTGGCTTGCCCTGTTTTCGTATGGGGCATGCTTGTGGGCATGCTTTTGTCTCCCAACCAATATCCTTAAAGTGTTCCAGATATTGGCACGAAATACAACAAATTGTCCTGTTTAAATCGTGTTTTTTTTTTTTGTTTAACTTCGTTTGTTTTGTGGTGCCTGCAAACGGCACCAAACGGAATATGATTAAGTTCTTTAAGATGTGATACAACTGATGGTGGTGGCAATCGTATTTTCTGTTTTAGTAAAGCCATTACGCTCGTCTTCGTTGCAAATTGTTTGTTTAGATTGGAATTTGGCCCCAAGTTATTGTCAAGTTACCACCACAAATAGTTCCGTATGTATGGAATCTGCGTTGATAAAAAAGTCCCATACAATCTCGCGTTGCCATCAAATCGTTTACCAACAAGGGAAGTGTCCTGTCTAAGTTTGTATGTATTTGCAATGATTGGCGGTGTAAATTTGTGTGTTTAAAGTAAGCGATCACGCACAACATAAAGCTATTTGCATAAATATCCATAAATTTGTGAGCTAGTGAAAAAAGTTTGTGTATTTCAATTTGGAGTCAAATAAATAAAGAAGCCAAAATTATTTATTAAAAGAGTTATATTCCGTATCCGCTTATCAAAAAAAGTGTAGAAAGCCCCAAATTAAAAGCTGTGAATAATAATAATAATTGTTCCACAAACATCCCAGATGGGATAAGGGAGACTTCTCTCATATCAATGAGTGCACCCCGATTCATATTAGATCAATGATATGGGACCTACTGTTTATTGCCGAGTCCGAACGGCGTGTCCTAAGACACCACTTGTAGAGAAGTTTTACAAGGCTGAAATACTCAGGAAATGTCGCCAACATCACTGAGGGGTATAGTAACGAAAATTTAAACGAAAAATTAAACTCCCTTCGATTTATGTAAACGCGGGTAATAATAATAATACAGTGTAAAGGATTTCAACATTTATTGGATCTCAAGAGATTTACTTTGGATAAAATTAAAAGCAATCCTCAACTTCTTGCCAGCAGAGTTTACAACAGTTTGTTATTTATAAAGGTATATGGCGGCATAATATACAGAATTGTGGTTTCTATTTTCCTCATTGAATTTAAACTTAAGTTAAAAACAAGCTGTGGGTCGTTCCATTTAAAAACACTGTTTACCACGAGGGCTGCACGATAACTTTTTGACCATTTGATATTTTAATTGGAATATTAGATATTTTCCTAAAAAAATCACTTTGCAAAAAAAAAAAAAAAAATAATAATAAAAAAACAATAAAAAAAAATAAAAAAAAAATAAAAAATAAAGAATTTACTTGTGAATATTTTCGTCTAATCACACTGTGCAACAAAATGGAGGTGAAAGTCTGGGACACGGGAACCCCGAAGGACAGATCCGCCGTGAGTCGAACTTCCGCGTTATGGCGTGATAGGCGTACAGAAATAAGGCCCCAGGAAATAACACCCCAAATTGAAAATGAAAATAGGCCCCAAACAGGTATATGAAAAACAACAACAAAACTTTTGGGGTCTAATTTCGTCTTTTTGGGACCTTTTTTGATTTAACTGTTGGGGCCAAATTGTCTTCACAACAAGTAAATCGAAATTTTGAAAATCAAATTGGGGTCTAAATAATATTGGGGCCTAATTGAATTTTTCATTAGGGCCTTTTTGCACATGTCTGGGGCCTAAATATATTTTAGTGTTTAACAAAAACAAGAAATTGGGGAGCATTTTCTAAAGTTTTTATAAAGATATGATCAAAAAATGGGGTGCAATTTCGAAAACTTTATTAAGAAAAAAGCGAAAAAATAAAGGACTCAAAATAACAATAATTTTTAGTAATAATAAGCAAAAGTAAAAACTTATTTCATAGAATTCAAAAAATTATATGATAAGTAATAATAATTGGTAATAATTATTACTAATGTTGCAGATTTTGACAGTTGTGTAAAGGAAAAGCTGCTGAAAAAATGTTTCAGCAACATTAAGAAAGTAAATAAGTATGTAATTAAAAAAAAAATTAAGTAACAGTGTTTTATTTATAAATGCACTTAAAAGTAGAAAATAATTTTGATGATGGAATCTCTCAAATAAAACGCTTGCATTTAAATTAAAACTTGTGATAATATTGAACGGCAAGCGTTTTATTTGAGAGATTCCATCATCAAAATTATTTTCTACTTTTAAGTGCATTTATAAATAAAACACTGTTACTTAATTTTTTTTTTAATTACATACTTATTTTCTAGTTTTTAGTGCATTTAAAAATAGAACACTGAAACTTATTAATTTTATAATTATTTTTAATTTTTTTGTAAATACATTTTTTTAAGATTTTTAAATTTTATTTGTATATACTTGAGATTATAAATGATATTTAATGATGGTGCCCATATAGCGGTACCACCCGATTTAAGTTGTTTTGAGGATTTTGTCTTCGAGTTCCCAGTTGTACAGAAACGTCCCCACCAAAATTGTGTACATGGGTCAGATTTTGAAATAAGTATTTATTTTTTGACTGTTTGTATGCTTGTGTGTGTGGATGTGTGTAGTAGTGAACAAGATAGACTGAATGTGGAAAAGGCAAGTTGAGAAGGGGAAGTTCGGAGAAGGTTGTTTGGAAGTTCGGAAGGGGGTGGAAGTTCCTAACATCCACCTTCATAACACCACCCCTTCGAACAACCTCTACCGATCTTCCGAACAACCTCATTCAAACTTCCGCAAAATCTCCTCCGGACAACCTCATCCCAACTTTCAAACAAACTCCTCGGAACTTCCGAACAACATTCACTTTAACTCCTAACAATTTACACCGAACCACCGAAAAACCACCGCCGAACTACCTCCTCCGAACTTTCCCCTCTCAACATGCTCTTTCAATTTTCAACGGAACCCCATAACCAATTTAGACCGAAAATGTAGATACAAACTTTAAAATGCCTGAAATTGGGTGGTACCATTAAAACCTGGACCTATGTCCACAATTTTTGGTGGAGAAGTTGGGAACTCGAAATCAAAGTTACAGCCATTTCGGCCCAAAAATTAAGACAAAAACATTTGAAATCGGGAGGAGCCGTAATATGGGGGCTATACCAACACCTGGACCTATGTCACAATTTTTGGTGGAGAAATTTCTGTACTACTGGGATCTCCAAATGGCAAGTTACACGCAATTCGGTATAAAAAAGAAGATAAAATCCATAAAACACTTGAAATCGGGCGGTACCGCTATATGGGGGCTATACCAAAACCTGGACCTATGTCCATAATTTTTAATGGGTACGTTTCTGTACTTAGTTGTCAAAAAGCAGCCAATACGGGCTTAAAATGACGATAAAATACCTTAAATCGGGTGGTACCGCTGGATGGGAGCTACAGGAAAAAAATGGACCCATATTGAGTTTGGTTTCATATTCATGTATTGTCATTCAAATCTGAAAAGTGTACAAAGTTTTAGTTCGATTGGTCAACTACAACTGTGTGAAAAATGAGTTACCAGATTTGAAAAGCAAATTAGATAAAAAACTGTAAAACAGTGTAAAAAGGGACCAATATTGGTTTCGATTTCATATTCATGTATTGTCATTCATATCTGAAAAGTGTGCAAAGTTTTAGTTCGCTTGGTCAATTACAACTGTCTTAAAAATGAGTTACCCGATTTGAAAAGCATGTACAATTGAACACTGTACAACACTGTAAAAATGTACCAATATTGGTTTTGATTTCATATTCATGTATTGTCATCCAAATCTAAAAAGTTTGCAAAGTTTTAGTTCGATTGGTCAACTGCAACTGTGTGGGAAATGAGTTACCAGATTTGAAAAGCAAAATACCTGAAATCGGGTGGTACCGTTATATGGGAGCTATGGGAAAAAATCGACCCATATTGATTTTGGTTTCATATTCACGTATTGTCATCTAAATCTGAAAAGTGTGCAAAGTTTTAATTCGATTGGTAAACTGCAACCGCTTTACAAATCAGTTACCAGATTTGAAAAGGGGGTTAAGTTAGACACTGTAAGAATGGTCCAATATTGGTTTTGATTTCATATTCATGTATTGTCATCCAATTCTGAAATGTGTGCAAATTTTAAGTTCAATTGGTCAACTGCAACTGTGTGAAAAAGTAGTTACCAGATTTGAAAAGCAAATTAGATAAAACACTGTAAAACAGTGTAAAAATGGACCAATATTGGTTTTGATTTCATATTCGTGTATTGTCTTCCAAATCTGAGAAGTGTGCAAAGTTTTAGTTCGATTGGTCAACTGCAACCGTGTTAAAAATGAGTTACCAGATTTGAACTAAACACACACCAAGGCAAGTTAAACAAAACACTGTAAAAAGATACACCTTTTAACAATGTTTAATTTATATACCTCATCTTCCATTGGGAGCATATTTGTGCATATAGCGTTTTCTTCAAACACCATCCTATTTAAAAATGCTAAGGCATTTATTTTTCCTTTTTTATAGAGGAAGGAAGGAAAATATATTTTAAAAAAATCGCGTGATTTTTTAAATATATTTTTCTTCAGCTACCCTCCTAATTCTGTTTGACTTGACTTGGAGAGAAAAAATATATTAAAAAAAATCGCTCGATTTTTTAATATATTTTTTTCTCTCCAAATCTCCAAATCAAGTCAAACAGAATTAGAAAGAAATGGAAAGAAAAAATATATTAAAAAATCGAGCGATTTTTTAGATATATTTGTTCTCTCTAAATCAAGTCAGAAAGAATTAGAAAGAAATGGAGAGAAGCTGAAGAAAAATATATTTAAAAAATCGCGCGATTTTTTTAAATATATTTTTCTTCAGCTACTCTCCCTTTTTTCTAAATCTGTTTGAATGCATTTGGAATGAAAAAATATATTAAAAAAATCGCGCGATTTTTTTTAGTATATTTTGTCTCTCCAAATCAAGTCAAACAGAATTAGGAGAGTAGCTAAAGAAAAATATATTTAAAAAATCGCGCGATTTTTTAAAATATATTTTTCTTCAGCTACTCTCCACTTTTTCTAATTCTGTTTGATTTTTTAAATTATTTTTTTTAAATATTTTTCTTCATCTACTTTCCATTTCTTTCTAATTCTGTTTGACTTGATTTGGAGTAGTTAAAGTCTGTCTCGGGTTTGTTTGGTTTTTTGTCAGACCGAAATTTGTCCACACTTTTTCGAGCATGAATGCTTCAACTATGTGATGGGAGTTTTTGGAGCCGGCACAAATTTTTTGCCAACGATGTGATGCAAACTTCTTTGTATTTTGTTAAAATATATACTTTGTGATTCTTGTTGAAAACTATAAAAATATATACATACATATATGTATATAGAAATTGGTACAGAAATACTTACTTATCACAATGTTTCTGAAAAACATTACGAACGGTACTTGATACCGGCGATCCACTTCCCAAAGATTTTGCGATTCCTACGCAATCGTCTTTAATCTTATTTAAAATTTTAATTTTTATCACATTCATAGACGCCTGCTAGTACACTTGAAAATAACAGCTTGTTTCTAGGTGGCTTTAACATGCTACAATCGTAAAAAAGTACAGTCATCAATTAGTAACATATTACAAACTATTGATTGAATATCTTTAAAGATATTTTTTGAAATTACACCCCAAATTTAGGGCTTCATTTACGCCCCAAATTTAAGTGAATAAATATTTTGGGGCAAAGTTTGCAAAGTTTTAGTTCGATTGGTCAACTGCAACTGTGTGGGAAATGAGTTACCAGATTTGAAAAGCAAAATATGTACCTGAAATCGGGTGGTACCGTTATATGGGAGCTATGGGAAAAAATCGACCCGTATTGATTTTGGTTTCATATTCACGTATTGTCATCTAAATCTGAAAAGTGTGCAAAGTTTTAATTCGATTGGTAAACTGCAACCGCTTTACAAATCAGTTACCAGATTTGAAAAGGGGGTTAAGTTAGACACTGTAAGAATGGTCCAATATTGGTTTTGATTTCATATTCATGTATTGTCATCCAATTCTGAAATGTGTGCAAATTTTAAGTTCAATTGGTCAACTGCAACTGTGTGAAAAAGTAGTTACCAGATTTGAAAAGCAAATTAGATAAAACACTGTAAAACAGTGTAAAAATGGACCAATATTGGTTTTGATTTCATATTCGTGTATTGTCTTCCAAATCTGAGAAGTGTGCAAAGTTTTAGTTCGATTGGTCAACTGCAACCGTGTTAAAAATGAGTTACCAGATTTGAACTAAACACACACCAAGGCAAGTTAAATAAAACACTGTAAAAAGATACACCTTTTAACAATGTTTAATTTATATACCTCATCTTCCATTGGGAGCATATTTGTGCATATAGCGTTTTCTTCAAACACCATCCTATTTAAAAATGCTAAGGCATTTATTTTTCCTTTTTTATAGAGGAAGGAAGGAAAATATATTTAAAAAAAATCGCGCGATTTTTTAAATATATTTTTCTTCAGCTACCCTCCTAATTCTGTTTGACTTGACTTGGAGAGAACAAATATATTAAAAAAAATCGCTCGATTTTTTAATATATTTTTTTCTCTCCAAATCTCCAAATCAAGTCAAACAGAATTAGAAAGAAATGGAAAGAAAAAATATATTAAAAAATCGAGCGATTTTTTAGATATATTTGTTCTCTCTAAATCAAGTCAGAAAGAATTAGAAAGAAATGGAGAGAAGCTGAAGAAAAATATATTTAAAAAATCGCGCGATTTTTTTAAATATATTTTTCTTCAGCTACTCTCCCTTTTTTTCTAAATCTGTTTGAATGCATTTGGAATGAAAAAATATATTAAAAAAATCGCGCGATTTTTTAAATATATTTTTCTTCAGCTTCTCTCCATTTCTTTCTAATTCTTTCTGACTTGATTTAGAGAGAACAAATATATCTAAAAAATCGCTCGATATTACAAACTATTGATTGAATATCTTTAAAGATATTTTTTGAAATTACAACCCAAATTTAGGGCTTCATTTACGCCCCAAATTTAAGTGAATAAATATTTTGGGGCGTGAATGCATACTTTGGGGCCTAATTGCATTTTCGTTGTTTGGGGTGATAATGCATATTACAAATGCACCCCAATTTCAAAAATGCATTTTGGCCCCAATAAAATTTTGGGGCATAATTGCAATATTTTTTTGGGGCCAAATTTCCTAGTTTGGGGCCTTTTTGTATTGGGGCAATTTTTCAAATTGTAAAAACACCCCTAAAATTGGGGTCCATTTTCATTCTCGTTTGGGGCGTTATTTCTTGGGGCTTTATTTCTGTACGCCGGCGTGATATTGCGATATTTTTGAGATGAATGTCTTCAGTCGAATCGAATGAGGATTATTTTGGTAGAGCACTTCGACCACGAAAACGCGACAAAATCGATTAGTTGTCAATGCGAGCCGTACATAACATTTTCTGAACGACATTTTTGCAGAACATTTCGAAGCTGAAAAACGTCATCTTGTGGTACTTTTATAGCGGCTCTTAAAATAAAGGACGAAAAGGATATTGAAGGAAGCGATTTAGAAGGTCAAAGTGCTCTACGAAAATAATCCTCATTCGCTAAAACAACAGTAAACAAAGATATAACGCTAATTCCTGATGCCTTACAGGGTCTCTAGCAAAAACTTCATCACGCCATAACGCGGAAGTTCGACTCACGGCAGATCTGCCCTTTGCCCTGCCCTGCCTTTTTTATAACGGTTAAAGTAGTGAAAATCTGTTATCGTTTTTTTGTGGGGTTTTTCAGACTTAAACCACTATAACTTAGCCATAACTTGTTCGAAAGATATTATTTACCCCTTTAAAAGGGAGAAAAACAAAACAAAAACAAACACTTGAATATTTTTCTGGTGAACTTTTGTGGCACAGTGCCATTTGTCGACATTTTTCGAAAAGTTTCCACCTTCTCAAGGCCAAAACTGCCTGAAGGAGCGTTCCAATGCCTTCGCGATGTATTAGAGAGTTCTTAATTACTGTCTTGGCTACAACTTTTGTCCTTGCGTTCGATCGTAATCTCAATGGTTTGGCAGTTATATGCCAAAATGTCCAAAAAACGTAGATAAAAAACTTAAAGTCAAAATCGGGAGGCTCGATTTTCACCATAGACCTATGGTCTGGTGGACTTTTTTGCTCAGTTTAATCCCAGGAATAAGAAACGCGAAGGGCCCATGAAGGTTTTCAAATCGCCCCGCCCTAGAATATACACTTTGATACGACCAAAAATGTGCCTCATCGAAATAACGGTGCGCACGATAACTCTCGAACGGATCAACCGAATTTGGGGTATGGTAATATTTTGTCCAAACTTAGTTCAAGTTCGAAGATGGACCATATCGGCCCACTCCTTCCGGTACCTCCCCCACAAAAGTTCAACATTTTCCTGTAAAATGTTTAACACCATTTTATAATAATAACTCTCGAAGGGAGCAATTGATTTGGTCCAAACTTCACACATCTTATTATTCCTTCCAGATATATATCGGGTTTCAATATGGACTATATCGGTCCACTCCTTCGGGTACCTCCCACACAAAATTCGGATAAAGTGAAGTTTAAGAGCTCCTCTCGGATCGTTCTGAAATTTTCTTCAGTACGAGTAGGTTGTCCTTGCGGCTCCCTTTACGACGGTACAACTTTTTGGCCTAAAACCTCCAATAAACCCTGACGGCACCAACCAAAATGGCAAATCCGCAAGATAATTCTCACAGGGAGTTTCTGATTGGTGCAGGCTTTGCACATCGTATTATTTCATCCAGCCATGTTTCAGGTTGGAATATGTACTATATTGGTCAACTCCTTTGGGTACCTCCATAGGAAAAAGTAAAGTTTAAGATCTCCTCTCGCATCGTGTTATTTTTGATTTTTTCAGTAAGTTGTTCTAGCGGTCTCATTTACAACGGTACAATTTTTCCGGAGTAAGTCAATACTTCCTGAGATAATGGTCCAAAAGCTCCAAAACCCTGCCGGCACATACTAAAATGGCTATTGTGCAAGATAACTCTAGTGCTAGTGCTTTTTGTAATTTTTCTTTATTATAATTTATAATTATAATAAATATATTTAAATAAAATAAAATAAATATTTCGAGTCCTTTATGAAGAAGTTTGGTTACTAAATATGTTTGGTACATAGACCCACATTAAGGTACCTACAGATTTGAAAACAAACTCTTGATTCAAAATCAAAATATTTTATATACGGCATAATTATTGTGTGTTTTTTGTCAGCGGCTGAGGGTATATTTCCGTCAGCACAGTTGACTGATACTTTCGTACTTGTTTTTCACAAATTTCGATGAGCATAATCACGGCAAGAGTGCATCGATCAAATTAAATCTTCGTCGTCCAAAAACGGCCGTTGCGAGAACGGATAATGTAAGATCGCCATGTTATATACCGTGAGATAAAGGCATCCTTGGACATTTCTACCACCAACTAACATTTGATATTACATGAACACCAGGCCGCAAAAATGGGGGTTTCTCGTTGGAAAATCACAGACGACGAATCTTGGATCTATGTCTAAGAGCCCGAAACAAAACAGCAATCGACCGTGTGGGTCTTCGAATGCGGGGCAAACCCAACCAAAGTTGTTTATGTAAGAAGCACTTCGAAGCAAATGGTCGCCTGTTTCTTCGGTAAAACCTGACCATGTGTCGACTATACTACTTTGCCTGAAGTTCTGTGAGAAATTCGAAAAACGAACAAAAGAAGGCAAATCATTGTGCACTATGAAAATGCGAGCTCTCGCACATCGATTCAAACCAGCTCCTTTTTGAGCGAAAAAAAACTTGGAATTGATGGTTTACCCGCCGCCATTTGAATGCCGTACATCAAGAAAAAACCGTGTTTTGTAGGTATTTCAATCGGAGTGGAAAAACTGCCTAAACAGTTTGAGCCCTTGAAAAAGTGTATAAGTTATGCTGGAGACTACTTAAGAAAATAGTAAAACTAATTTTGATCATGAAGTTTTTATTGTTAGGCCAGAAAGTTATAGTGCAACCCTCGTATATATACATACAATTTCGAACATACAATCTTAAATCAATTGGCATTAATGTAATCAACTAATTCCCCTGAAGATGAAGACAACCAAATTTTGTTATAAGTTCACTTTTTTAGTGCCGAGTCCGAACGGGACACCACTTATTCAAAACCTAAATATTCAGGACATGCAAGCCAATATTACACCGATGAAATGATAATATTAATGACGACTCATTACTTTTTTCGTAGCCAATATCGTTTCTTCTTCCTTCTCTTAAGTGCGATTCTCTAACACATTTTTTTGAGTTGCCGACAATAATCCGTAAAATCAAAATACTTTTAATTTCGGTAACTAACGATATTTTTCTGTATGTAAGGGACAAAAAAAGGTAGTCGTAAAGCTCTACCGATAACAAGAGTGCTGTCAACTTTTATTTGAACTTTTCATTAATAGTTTTGCGTTTTAATTTTACAGATTTTTGTCGGTAACTCAAAAAATGAGTTAGAGAATCGCACTACTGGTCAAGACTGATCCGGGGGTAGTTACATGTTTATGATGTTTTTTACCACTGTGGGTAACCGCCTTGCATGCGGATGCCTGTGTTCGATTCTTAGGCCAGGCAACATCAAACATTTTTCAATGGTGGTAAAAACCCGTTAGCATAATGTTCGTTTACACCTCCTGAGTATTTAAAAAAAATCGGAAAAAGATTTGTTGGCTTATTTTGAAGTCCAGGGAGTATATACTATTGTATATTGTATGGGAGTATACAATATTTTCGAGCTAAAGTTGGCAATGCAAGGCGCTTTTACAAAAAAGGGTGTCACAGGTATCTATTTGCCATGAAACTAAGCAATACACCTTTTTCAAACATTTTAATTGTAATTCGATTATTCCATTTGTAATTCGAAACAATTTAATTGCTATTCGAGAATTCCATTTGCAATTCGAATTATTCCATTTGTAATTCAAATTATTCTATTTGAAATTCGAATTATTTTATTTGTAATTCGAATTATTCTATATTATTTCATATGTAATTCGAATTATTCTATTTGTAATTCGAATTATTCCATTTGAAACAAAAAATTTCGAATTACAAATGAAATGTTTCGAATTACAAATGGAATAATTCGAATTACAAATTGAGTAATACGAATTACAAATAAAAGAATTCGAAATGCAAATAAAACAATTCGAAATGCAAATAAAATAATTCGAATTCAAATGAAATAATTCGAATTACAAAAGAAACAACTCGAATTACAAATGGAATAATTCGAATTACAAATGGAGTAATACGAATTACAAAGAAAACAATTCGAAATGCAAATAAAGTAGCTCGATTACAAATGGAATAATTCGAATTACAAATAAAATAATTCGAATTACAAAAGAAACAACTCGAATTACAAATGGAGTAATTCGAAATACAAATGGATAAATTTGAATTACAAATGGAATAATTCGAATTACAATTGAAATGTTTCGAATAACAAATGGAATTCTCGAATTACAAATAAAATGTTACGAACTACATATGGAATTCTCGAATTACAACTAAAATGATTCGAATTAAAGGTGTAGTTTTCAACAAAAAATGTCAAAAGAAAATGATAAGATGTGCTCTTTCAGACGAAAAAATCTGCTTAAAAATGTTGGTAGTTTTCTTGAAAAAAAAAACAAGTAGGAAAAGCGTTAAGTTCGGTCGGGCCGAACTTTTTATACCCTCCACCACAAATTTCAGCCATTTCGGTGGATTAATGTGGCCACAACCTTCAAAATACCGAAATTGGGAAGGTACCGTTCTATGGAGGCTATATGATGGCGTGGACCTATACCTACAAATTTCTGGGGGAAAGTTTTATACGCCTAAAGAAGACTAAATATCAAATTTCAGCCATCTCGGCGTGATAATGAGGCTAAAACGTTCAAAATATCGAAAATCGGGAGATATTGTATTATGGGGGCTATATCAACACGTGGACCTATATAAACATATTATGGTAGAAATGTTTCTTAGCCTCTGGAAACACAAAATACAAAGTTACAACCGATTCTTTGGTCAAATGGGTCTAATACATTCAAAATATATTAAAATGACGCGTACTTTATAAGGGGCCTTATGTGGGGGCTATACAAAAACGTGGACCTATATAACCCAACTTTGGTAGGAATATTTTTTGGCCTCTGAAGACACAAAATACCAAATTACAACCAATTCTGTGGTCAAATGGGTCTAATACATTCAAAATATATTAAAATGACGCGTACTTTATATGGGGGCTATACCAAAACGTGGACCTATATAACCCAACTTTGGTAGGAATATTTGTTGGCCTCTGGAGACACAAAGTACCAAATTACAACCAATACGGTGGTAAAATGGGCCAAATATCTTAAAAATTCCTTAAAACGACGACGCGTCATTTTGTATGGGGGCTATACGAAAGCGTGGACCTACATAGCCCGCTTTCAATACCAAAAGTCCTACGTAAATATAACATATTTTCCCAAAATTTCATCAACCTACGTCAATCCGTTCGGACGCTAGAGTGATTTCCACAGACGGACAGACGGACGGACATGGCTATATCGATGTAGAATTGCACGCTGATCAAGAATATATATACTTTGTGGGGTCTACAATGATTATTTCGAGTAGTTACAAACGTAGTGACAAACTTAATATACCCCCATCCTATGGTGGAGGGTATAAAAATATGAAAAATAAGTTTTTGGTTTGCTTGACCTAATTAGTTCTGAAAATGTTGTAATATTTTCATTTATTTTTATTTTCGAGTTTGCTAGTAATTCAAAAGAATTTGGTTTCAAATCGTCTTAGAGAAACAGGCCATTAGTTTTGAATGGAACCACCCACATGCCAATATATTTTTTTCGCAAAATCGTATTTCTTATAAAAGTGCCAAAAAAGAAGAAAATAAAATCAACTAAAGCCTAAAAGAAAAAGCAAAACAAAAAAGGTTGGAAGGTCGCACGATTGTAAGCATTCGTTGCCTCTGCCACCCGTTCATTAATAGGAAAGACCTAATGAAAGGTGAAAATTATGATGCTTGTAATGCTGTTCCATTGAAACCTTAAGGAGGTGTTAATGCAGCCAGCCAGCCAACCATATCGGGTGTATTAGAATGAACCTAAATATCATTTCAGCAAACAAAATCGTATAATTGAAAAGAATTTAACAAGAAATTAAAAGGTAAATAAATAAAATCACCTGCAAAAATCGTCGTAAAGAGAGCACCAGAAATTTGGCAGAATTTTTAAGAAATTTTTCAAAAATAATGTTTATGTAAAACACGCCACAAGTAGAACACCACAAATTATGCAAAATTATTGACAAAAATTTCATATTTCACTAAATATTGCAACAAATAACGACTAAGCACTTTGTTTGTTAGTGAGAAACAGAGGTGGCGACATAGCCTCAACTCCTTCCTAACCAATTAACAGACCACCAATCAACGTGGATTATTCAACAAATAACGGACCATGGGAGAAAAACCCTGCTGCGGTAACGGCTACCACAGCCGGAGCCGCTGGAAACACCGGAAATACCGGAAACTCAAATCAAAGTCATAGCACAATTTCTACTAACAACAGTAGTAGTGGTGGTGGCAATAATGCAATGGCGGTCGGAAGTGGTGGTATTGGGGCCAACTCAAGCACAAATACAACACAGTCAACGTTAAAAACAACACATCACCAGTTAATGCAACAGCTACAGCAGCAACATCAACACCAGCATCATCAACGTCAATTGCAGCATCAACACAGCATTGCTGCAGTGGGTGGTGGATTGACTCACATCCACACCCATTCGCATGCACCTCGACAACTAACCCATCAACATTCACATCCACCATTGCAGCATGCCAGTGGTGGTAATCTAGTGCTTCCTACAACAACCACAACAGCTGTGGCTACTACGGCTCAACAACAACAACAACAGCATCACCATCAACAACAACTACAACAGCAGCATCAGCATCAACAACAGCAACAGTCACATCATCACCATACACATCAACAACATGCGACACATCAACACCAGCACCATCATCACCCACCGCTCCAACATCACATGTCATTGAATTTGACCAGTAGCGGTGGTGTTGTTAACATGACCCCATCCAATGCAATGACAGCATCCACCTCATCATCCTCCCCCTCGGCAGCGGGTATAATTACAACAGCTCATCGATGTCAGGGATCAAGTGTTAATTCATCAACAACAACTTCCTCAATGTCTGCAAATACATTGCCCTCATCAGTCAAGATTGCGGGCCATCATCATCATGGACGTCATCATTTGACGCCACAGCACAGATCATTGTCACAGCAACATGCTGCGGCAACATTGAGACGTCGCACACTGAGTCATGTACCACGTTCCTATTCTGCTTCGGCTGCCACGACGGCAGCCAACTCAGGGGCCAGTAATATTCAAGCGCCTGGAGGATTTTCGAAAGCTCTTTCTGGTGGCGGTAAAACTGACGGCGGAGGAGGAAATAGTTCTGCCGGTGGAGGAGGTTTGGGTGGTGTTGGTGCTTCGGCTGGAACTGGTGGTGATCGCTCACGATGTCGATCACCCATGATGCTGTGTCACTCGCATAGTGATGGTGAATTTCCTATGTATAAAGGTGAGTCATGTTTCTATGCCAATTACATTTCCCACATTCATAGAGAATTCTAACATCCCTCCAAGTAATTTGGATATCCTTTTAAAATTCGTATTTTAGATGTTTACATTTTCTTTGTTTTTATTCATATTATTTTTGGTTCTTCGAGGCTTGTAAGGGCAAACACCTCCGGTTCGTCTGATTAGAACCAACCTGATTGAATATACAAATACCGTTATATCTAACGGTAAGAGAGTAATTGTTTGTCAAATTTTTGTGGACATGTACAGTATATAGTAACCGGAATTTTCAATACCTAACATGTTTCACATATGTTTTATAACGGTACTTTTTTCTCGCTTTATGGAAATATATGCATATTTTAGCATTTTTACAGGGTTCACCAGAATAGAATCATGCTTAAAATTGACGTAAATTGATTGTTGTTTGCGGTAAACTTTTATAAAAAAAAAAACAAATATAATTCAAAATAATAGCCGAGGGTGTCCATTGCCAACAAATATTGGGGTAAAAAAGTGTATTAGGGTCTTGTAAGATGATGAAAATCGATGTTTAAAGCTTTAATAATTATTCTTATGGAGAAATCGATAGAAACAATAAATAAAGTCAAAATTTTATACTGTAACATTCTGGTGTAGATTGTACAGGAAAACACAGCGAAGATTGATGTAGACTGCCGGATGGACAAATTGTCTCATTGTGATCTTATCTGATAGTTACATACTGGTTATGAGAAGCGACTAACACGTCTAGTACAGAGTTATATATTTTAGTAGTAATGGACAATAATGAGTTGTTTCACAATAGTAGTAGAATAAATTATTTACATGGTTGCATTTTCTCAGTTAACTTTAAAATTCAATGCATCAATCACAATGAGAATTTGGAATATTTACAAAAACATCTTTGTGTTTATTTCAGCTCGAGTCCATATTTTGTTGCAATTCAATTGTTTGAATAACAACAAAATATTTTAAAGTGGATATGAAATTGATTAGTTGCGGGCGAAGGGTAGGGAATACTATAGTTTCAGTTGTCACCAAACAACTTCATCAGTTCCCTTTTTCGCCGACTCTGTATCGATAAACAGGTCAATAAAGCCATCTAGCAAATTAAATAAAATGAGAAATTTGCTGTATGGCCCTAAAGCTGTTTACCCTACAATTTGAGTCGAACTAAAGAATTTCATATCCACCACTGTTTTTATGTCGTCTTTGCTTGGCAATCAAACAATTGAATTGCAACAAAATATGGACTCGAGCTGAAATAAACACAAAGATGTAAAATTCTGCAGTCCAACAATAAAAAACGCCAACAACAATAATAGGCATCAGCACGGCCTTGTTGACCAATGCGTAATGCAAAAACAACTTTCTTGTTGTTTTTACCCCCGCTTATTGAAGCAACACTCCTATGTTCGTATTCTTTGCGAAGCAAAGACGACATAAAAACAGTGGTGGATATGAAATTCTTTAGTTCGACTCATATTGTAGGGTAAACAGCTTTAGGGCCATACAGCAAATTTCTCATTTTATTTAATTTGCTAGATGGCTTTATTGACCTGTTTATCGATACAGAGTCGGCGAAAAAGGGAACTGATGAAGTTGTTTGGTGACAACTGAAACTATAGTATTCCCTACCCTTCGCCCGCAACTAATCAATTTCATATCCACTTTAAAATATTTTGTTGTTATTCAAACAATTGAATTGCAACAAAATATGGACTCGAGCTGAAATAAACACAAAGATGTAAAATTCTGCAGTCCAACAATAAAAAACGCCAATTTACAAAAACCATAATGACAAAGGTACAAAGGTACCATTGAAATGTAGATGGCTTAAAACTGTAATTATTAAAATATGGATTGCTTCAATGCTGAATTGTGTTCAAAATTTTCAAAACTACTAGAAAATTGCAAAAAGTCACATTTGGTAATTTTATCAGTTCAAAACGGTGGAAATATGGTAGAGATAACTCCAATTTCTGCATTTCCAATTCGAATATTAATATTCTATCTGAGGATCACTTTGTTCCACCTGGTTTTGCTGTCTCTGAACATCTAGAGCTCCGAAAAATAATGAAAAACGCACCGGTGAACGCATATCAACATCAAGCCCCAGAAATTTCAAAAGATCGCAAGGCATTTGAAGTGCAGAACCGACTTAATGAAAGGGAATGCAGATAGATATAACGGTATGTGTAAATACAATTACATTTTTTCTAATCAGATGAACCGGAGTGTATCTTCCCAAAACAAAAATGGGATCCGCAAAATTTTCTTGAGTCAATACCCAAACAAATATTTCGCTTTTACATCATCCTGATAACCTCGTTATATATACGGCATGGCATGTATGGTCTCATAATATAGAAGGGCTACATCCGCTATGCTATAGATAGAAAAACTCTTGTTTATGGGGATTTCTAAGTGAAATTGGACACTTTTTCAAAATGAGAAATGAAATAAAAATGTCCTTTATTTTTGCTGTGGCGATGCTGCTCATCAGCAAAACATTTCAGGGTATTTTTTTAAAATTTTTTTTTTTTTGACTAAAGGTTCCAGAGATATCGCGCCTTGAAAAAGTCAAATACTGTTAAAACTATATACAAGTAGATAGATAATGTCATACAAAATAATCTCTCTTCAACGAATTTTTCAATTCAATTTCCAAATAAAAATTCAATTTCTGTTTATTCATATACACAGATTTGTTTGTTTTTCACTCTCTATAACGATTTTTCCTTAAGACGTAGGAATTCGTCGTCCTCCAACTGCTGATTTATAAAGAAGTTATACTGTAATTATCTTACAGCATGTTGAAAAATGGAAATGAAATGTGTGCGAATGAAACACGACCAAACTTTAGTGTTCGAAAATTGTTAACCTTTGCTTTTGCTTCAAAACAGAAAACAAATTTAAAAAACACACACGAGTTTGGGCTTGTTTCATTATCACACATATTCGTTTCGGCATACGGAAACAGGCTGAAAGTATGCTTTTCAATTTCTTTCACAATGGTTATTTGAGTGATAGATGGCGTTTTAATATATTGTTTTTATACCCTCCACCCTAATATGGAGGGTATAATTAAATTTGTCATTCCGTTTGTAACACATCGAAATATTTATCGGAGACCCTGTAACGTATATATATTTTTGATCGGGGTAAAATTCTAAGTCGATATAACCATGTCCGTCTGTGCGTCCGTCTGTTGAAATCAAGTTACTGCTCGCAATTCCTAAGATAGAGCTTTGTAATTTGGTATAGAAGTTTCTATTAATCCTAGAATGTTTGGTATTGCAAATGGGCTATATCGGTCCACGCCTTCATATAGCCCCCATAGAATGGTACATCCCGCTTTTCGGTATTTTGAAGGTTGTGGGCTCAATATTCCTCCGACATGGCTGAAATTTGGTATTTAGTCTTCGTTGGTGGTATAAAACTTTCCCCCAGAAATTTGTCGGTACAGGTCCACGGCTTAATATAGCCCCCATAGAACGGTACCTCACAATTTTCGGTATTTGGTCTTCATTTGGGGTATAAAACTCTCCATAAGAAATTTGTCGGTATAGGTCCACGCCTTTGTATAGCCCCCATAGAATGGTACCTCCCGATTTTCGGTATTTTGAAGGTTATGTTCACAATAATCTATCGACGTGGCTGAAATTTGGTATTTAGTCTTCGTTGGGGTTATTTAACCTTCCCTTCTAATTTTATCGGTATAGGTCCACACCTTCATAGAGCTCCCATAGAACGGTACATCCCGTAATTCTGAAGGTTGTGACGTCAATTTGTTGTTTAGTCTTCCATGGGGTTATAAAATATCCCACAAAAGAATTATTAGTATAGGTCCATGTCTTCCTATATCCCCCATAGAAGCATACCTGTTGATTTTTGGTATTTTTGAGGTTTTAGCAACAATAGCTTACAGAAATATTGGTATAACAAGTTCGACCTGGCCGAACTTAACGCCGTCCTTACTTTTTTTTTTTGTAAAAATGGAAATTCAAGCTGTATTTATGTATGTATATGGTAATTTTCAATTAATTATTGTACTTTGTGTCAAAAACACTAGCGATTGGTCGTTTTTATTGCCAAATTCTATATTGTATGCAACTTTAAAACTTTAGTTTCAAAAGCTTAAGACACTCATTGAAAAAATATCTGCAAGAGATTTAAAAAATGACTGGCATTTTTCATCCGCCATTTATCATCGCAAACTTGAAGAGCATAACAGATTCAAAATCCTCTTGAAAGTTCTAAATTAAAAACTATAATAATAATCGCTGACAGCTACCAGTAAACGCCCCTTATGAACTGTTACTAGCTGCTAACAAATTTTAAAGTAATTAATCATTGGAAATCTAAAGTGAGCTTAAGGGTCTTCTTACAAGCATTAACGCGCTCTCTCCCTCTCATTTTTCAATGGAATTTCAAGTTAAAAGTAAACAGTTTTTGATATTTTATAGCCAAAAAAGTATTTAATGGCCTTGTGTTTTGTATGTTGTGTTTGGAATTATATTACCTTAAAGAGTAAATGTGTAGGTAGATATATTTCGAAATGAAACAACCACTAATGCGAATTAAATTTACTTTCAAAACAAATGGCAGACATAACGCAAAGGAACCCATGTATTAGCATAGAAAACCTCAATTCCCACATTAGCCTCTCGAACCTGTGATTGATGAAATGAGTAAGGAATGTAGTCTTTTACACCAGAAAACAATGGATAGTCGAGTAAATTTTCTCATTAATTTACCATTATTTATTTAGCTTTATTTTTATGGCCTTTTCTTGTCGATATCTCGTTTTATTGCTCTTTCAGTAATCCTGCATATATTTAAATATGAAACAATGGTAAAAATGATCCTAGAAATTGTAAAAGTAAGCGTTAGTGTTGATTTCAAATTATCACGTCACACCACTTGAATGCATAATATATTCCATTCTCTGGACCTGCCGATACAGTCATGGATAAAGATACTGTTTTTTGTCACGCCTGTAGCGGGATTGTGTTAATACAGTTCTAATAACGATTATAGATAAATGCATTTCTAATTTATTTTATACATTCGGTAAAAAGTAGTAGCTAAAAGCACAGCTTTTAATTCTTATTTGAATATATTACTTATTTTATATTGCGAACTATCATTGTTTTGTTATTTACTTATTAAAAAAAAAAAAAAAACAACTGCTGTTTTAAGTGTCAACATGTCATATTTTAGGTAAAGTCCAATGTGTTACTTCTTTAATAAGTTTTCGAATAGTCTGCCACAAGTGCTATAACAAAGAAAAACTTGGCTAAATTTGCCACATCATTTAAACAGTTGTAAACATGGTAGTGCCAAGAACCACTTTAATGTTATGAACTGTGTGGCAAAATAAAAATAATCCAATAAAAGCACGCGGCGCCATATTGTTAATATATTTTCTTGTATCGTCCTTTTTATGCTGTTTTACAAAATCAAACGGGTCATATGCCAAGATTCTTTAGGAAAAAGCGAGAGAGGGATGTGGGGAGATAATACAGCAAAACTTTAATTTCTTTAAAACACGGATTTGTGCTTAGCAGTGGAAATCAATAAAAGAGGTAATCGATCATTGACTAACATGTATGTATGTACGAGTATGTATCCGGTTCTTCCTCTATTATACTTTTTTACTTTAAAAAATATATTGTGGAAACTTCTGTAAAAATTGTGCAACGACATGTCTGTGGAGTTCCCTTTTATATTTGATTTTATAACATGTTAACGGAACAATAGTAATGACTTTGTGGTTTTTGGCAAATATGTATGTGTGTATATGTTTGTACTACTTCTATCACTCACTCGCATGACACACTGTTCCATTAAAGCCTATGCATTAAAGTAAACACACATGTAATGGAAAGAGAGTGAGAGCTATCAAAACATTTGCACACATTCGCACATATGATATGAATGAACCCAGCAAAGGCATTGCCTTAATATTGGCACAACACACCGACACATCTACACACATATGCCCAAGTTTAATGGACTTTTTGAAGGCCTCAAATGATTTTCGTTCTCACTAAAAGATGTGTTGATAAATGACAGGAAGAGAGAAATAACTTTGACATATAAGTATCTAAGCATTTGTGTGCTAAACGTTCCCAAACACAAAGTAAATGGCAACACAGACAGACAAAAATACCATTTCCATCAACATTGCTTGCATCGTTATCATTTTTTTAGCAGGAACACATTTTCAATGTGTAGACCCCCACCCACCAACAGCCACCTACCTACCCACTCCCATGGTACATATATGGAAATGGAGGCCAATACTTGTAGCCATTCTGTGTGCTTAGTTTGATTTTGAAGGAAAATTACAATTCAATCATGGATATAATGTCCTTTTCATGTTAGATTCTATTCCATGGAAGTATTTATACACACATATGTATAAGTAGAACGTTATGCCCATCTGTTACTGTAAATGTAGTTTAATGTTAATTTAAATAAATGTTTTGGGAATTCTATAAATATACATTATATAATTACATTTTTGAATTACATACACACTTATAAAACAGTAAAAAACATATAGACTAAAACTGATAAGAAAGTACTTTCTATATTTTATAATATGTCAACCCGGGGGCGATTAGTGTCCACTGAGATGAAGGTACAACAAAGATTTGTCCTAGACTTTGCCACGTTAATACGTCACCATAGTCAAAATGTATTTTTTTAAATTAATTTCTCGTAGGAAATCGAGCTTTATGATCAATAATGCATCTAAAAAAGGAAAGCCGACGACTTGAACCCACACACCCATCACTATGTGACATTTCATATTTCGTCTTTGGTAATGAAGGCTCCTCAGACATATCGGATGTGGGACGGTTTCGCTATCATCTAACTTTTACTCTTTGAAATGCAATTTGTTTTTTTACAATTCTGACTGTTTTGTTCAGTAATTGTATGGCTTTCATGACAAACGTTTCTTAGCGTAGTCTTTGAAAGTTATGAGTTTGGCTCTGAACACTAACACGCCGTGACAACACTTTTTTACTTGTGTTTTTCAAGGACGTGTGTTTAAACCCCAGCCTGTCTCAGCCGATTTTATTTATTTGAAAATTTTTCCATTTTTAGGCGAGGGTCATATTTAGTATTATTTTTTTATTTATTTTTTTTTTATTTTTTAAATAAAAAAATTAATATTTTTAGTAGATCTTCGCATAAAAATGGCAACATTTTCCAAATGTATGTTTTTCTCAAAATGTATTCTTTGTGGGTGTTAGTTATCGTATCAAAAATATGTTAAAATTTATAATGGAAAATATAGTAAAACGACACAAATTTTAGAATCTTGCAGGCCTCAATCTTCAGTACAGGTTTTATTTAGTAATTATATTGAGAACTCGATGAAATCAATACGAGGGGAACTAGAAACGTGTTTGGCCTGAAAGATCGCCATGTTATATACCGTCTTCATACAATATCTAATGCAAGTTAGTAGAAGAAACGCCCAAGGATGTCTCTATCTTGATCCTTGGGCGTTTCTTCTACTAACGTGCATTAGATATTACATGAAGACCTGACCGCAAAAAATGGGGTGTTTTCCTTAGATCCAGCACAATTTGACAGTTACTCAAAAAAGGCTCTTGTCGATTGGTGCAAAGAAATTGTGAATATATACAATCGCGGTGCTTCATACGACGTTATATGATCGTCACAGACAACGAATCTTGGAGCCCGAAGCAAAACAGCAATCGAACGTGGGGGTCTTCGAAGATGAGCCAAATCCAACGAAAATTGATCAGGGAAGATGCACTTCGAAGCCAATGGTCGCCTGTTTCTTCGGCTAAACTGAGCATGTGGATACTACGAGGGCGGTTCGGAAACTGCTTAGCCTATCAATGAAAGAGAATAGTTAGTTTTTCAAAAATATTTTTATTTTTCAATATAATCTCCTGAAACTTCAATACACTTAGTCCAACGCTTTTCTAGCAATTCTATCCCTTGATTAAAATAGTTTTCCTCAAGGTCTTCAAAATAGTGGTTTACAACTGTAATTGCATCTTCATTTGAGGTAAAACTCTTGCCAGCAAGGATTTTTTTAGTTTTGGGAACAAAGGGTAAAAGTCACTGGGAGCTAAATCAGGAAAATAAGGAGGTGGGTGGTCAAGCCACTCGTACTTTAATTCGTTGATTTTAGCCATTGTTAAAACACTCTTGTGCGCTGGTGCGTTGTCTTGATGAAAAATTATTTTTTTTGTGTTGTAAGCCAGGACGTTTTTCTCGAATTTGTACATTTAATTGATCCAAAAGGTTGCAATAGTACTCTGAATTTATTGTTTTACCCTTTTGCAGATAGTCAATCAATATAATACCTTTGAAGTCCCAAAAAACCGTTGCCATAACCTTACCAGCCGATTGAATTGTTTTTGCCTTCTTTGGGGCACTTCAGTCCATTGTACAGTGTATGCATTCCTTTAGGACAGTGCGACAAAAATATTAAATATTGGTATATCATCTTAAAATTTTAGGGACTGTGTATTTATTACTACGAAAGAATCATCACAAATTTTGAGCATGATCGGGCCTGCTTAAGTATAATTTCGATGTTAAACCATATAAATACATATCAATTAATAGTACCAATCAATGTTGTATTAAAAAACCAACGTAAAACAAGTAAAAAAGTTTGGATTTTGATTAAAGTTCGGAAGGTTTCGGAGGAGATACCCGAAGGAATAGACGAATATACTCCATTTTGTAAGTGGGTCTTATTGTGGGAGTTATTACTTTCGATAGATTTTGCAGCCTCCAGTCATTTCAGTCGATCGCCGTTTAATTTAGAACCATTATACCAGCAAGCATGGAATTGCCTACGAAAAACATGATATCGCTGTAAACAGGATCACAAGGACTACCTTCGGTAAAAATTTCCAAAAGATCCTAGAACAGTCCTTAAACTGCACTTAAACAAAAATGTTGAACTTTTGTGAGGTAGGTACCCTAAGAAGGGGATCGATATGGCCTAGTTTCGAGTTTAAACTAAGTTTGGACAAAATAATACGAGATCCAAAGTTTGGACCAAATCGGTTGCTTCTTTTATGAGATATCGTGCGTTACATGTTATGGAATATTTTTGAACTTTAAAGGGGGAGGTAGCGGAAGGAGTGGACCGATATGTACCATCTTTGCTCTATCTAAGATTCGGAGAAATATTACGATATGCAATGTTTGGACCAAGGCAGTGCCGAAAATTGTAGGGTTAGGGGTTTTTTTTTACAGATTTTGGGCCCTTTCCCAAATTCTTCATTTAGAGGTTATGTCACAAAATTGGTTACACCATGTTCATCCGCTAATTTCCGCAGCTAACTTATACATTTTTTAATTCTAGACACTTAAATCTAGAAAAAAAATGCTAATGAGGCGGCGGAGTTCGGTAGCGATACTAGTTAAAAACTTATGGGAAGTTAGTCAAAAAAGCAAAATATTGCATATTTTAACATATTTTGTTGGCTGTTATTATTACTACACAAGGATCACTATGCACAGATGAAATGATATAGAAAATAAGCTCATATCTTGAATAACAACTTCCATTTTAGAAATCGTTATATATATATTTGATTTCATTTATATTTTTGTTTTATTTGTAAAGCACTTTATTTTTTCCGTTTTCAACGCACTTCTTTTAAGAATGAACACATATTTTTATGATGCTCCCATCAGAAAATACCGTTATAAATCGTCAAAACATTGTTAGTACAGTGAATTTTGGTATGTTTATAACACCTTTACGCTCATAAAAGTGTTATAAGCAGACATAACATTTTTCATTTTTGTTCTATGGGCGCATCCACTGTGCATTGTTTGGATTGTTCTTTTGTCTCTGGAGTATAGTGGTGGATCCATGTCTCATCAACAGTTATGAAACGACGTTTAAAATCCATTTTATTTCGCTTAAAACTATCCAAACAAGCTTGAGAAATGTTCATTCTTATGCGTTTTTGATCGACTGTTAACAAATGCGGCACCCAGCTTGCAGAAAGCTTTTTCTTCTGTAGTTCTTCATGCAAAATTAAATGGACTGGATCATTTGAAATGCCCATGATATTAGCAATTTCAAGCACTTTTATTCGTCGATTATTTAATACCATATCATGCACATTGGCTACAATTTCTGTTGTTGTTGCTGTTTTTGAAGATGGTCCACTACGTCGTTCATCTTCATTACTTGTACGACCACGTTTAAATTCAGCAACCCAATTTTTTACTGTTGCATATGAAGGAGCACTTTCACCTAACACATTCACCATATCATTATGAATTTCTTGTCCCGATAAATCTTTTTTTATGTAAATATTTAATGACAGAACGCATTTCAAATTTTTCCATTGTAAAAAAATTGCGGATGCGTCTTTTTTGAACACCTGTTTCTATATGAAGGAGTTGCCAGATCGAAACAAAATGTAACATGTGTTCATAACAGAGATGGAAGTTTCCAAAACACTTAACTTTTTTTGTGTTTATACCGCGCTTTTTGTGCTAGGCTAAGAAGTTTCCGAACTGCCCTCGTATACGGCTTGAGGAATATATGACGGTTAATTCGGAGTGGTACACTACAAATTGTTTGCCAGAAGTCTCATGAGAAATTTAAGACAATTGTTCTCAACAAGAGAAGACGAACAATTGTGCACCATGACTATGTGAGCTCTCACACATCGATTCAAACTAGCGCATTTTTGAACGGACATAACGTGGACTTGCCGTACAGCGCTGACTTGGAAACCAATAACTTCATTTGATTCCCGCACATTAAGAAAAAATGCTTTGTCAACGATTTTCGTCGCCAGAAGACGAAGTTGAAATGTTCAAAAACACCGATCAACAATTATTTTGAACGCGTGAAAAAGTGTATAAATCATGCTGGAGAATACTTTGGAAACAATAAACCCCTGATATTATACAGCCGAAATGGCTGAAACCTGCTTTCAATATGGTGGAGGGTATAACAAGTTAGGCAGGGTCGAACTTTACGTTTTAACTTATTTTAACTGCAAACATACACCGTACGTATGTATGTAAGTTTGTTAAACATTTTCTTAAAGCTTCCTTTTTAAGAAAAAAAGTTTTAAGGTTATTTTCATGAACTTACTGCTCAAATCGAAAAGCAGCAGCTGTCACTACACACTGCTTGCTTTAATAACAGCATGATATCAACTAACATTTTCGAGTGTTGAGGATGTGTTTGTTTGTTTGTGTGTGCACATTTCTCATTCATACCTCCATTAAACATTTCACTCACTTGTGGCTTAAAATTCACCACAAAATTATACATTTCAAATGCCATACCGACAAGCCGCACATAATTTTCTTTTCATAAACCCAGGCGACAAAGAGATCTTTATTAAACACAAAATTCTTATGATACACATTTTTTTTCAATTAAATTCAAATTCTTTGATGTGTGTTTTGAATTTCCACTTGTCTTTAAGATTATTAAATTATTTCATTATGAATATTCCAACACACAATGCCAAGTCCTTATTTTGCGAATGTGTGTGTGTGTGTGGGTGTGGGTGTAGCAGTGAAGATTATTGATGTTCGTTTGTTTTTGCAATGAAATATTTGAAATTCTTTGACATTTGAGAAAATTGAATAAGGCGTAATGCTAAGAAAATGTCTCTAATTGGTATTTATTTGATTTGCAAATAAAATGCGAAAATTCAATTACTTTCGATTTTCGTAAAGAATTTTAAGGACATTTAACCAAATATTTACATATATACATACCAATAAATTTAAAACAAATGTGCTGGTATAACGAAGCTTGATGAGACCGACTCCTAATCTCATCACTAAATTTAACCTAAGGAAACCGAAGAAAGGAAAACGCGCGCGAGCGATGTTGTTCGCTTCGTTGCTTTAGAGAGACTCATTTTATTTAGTATTCATTCTTAACTCTAGACCTTACACTCTACACATAGACAATACATACATATCACTTATGTACGCAGTACATAACATTCTGATGCACCTCACGCACACAATGTGTTGCAGGCGATCGACCTTTTGTGCATTACCACACAGCAGGTATAAGTGCTGTGGGTAATAAAAATACATAATTTATGGCCGACAGTTTTCTTATCTTTAAATACAGATTCTAATCTACCTGAGCCCATAACAGAGAGAACAATTCTACAAAATTGTCCAAAGCTAGTATAATTATTTCCAGATACTAAGATTCTAAGTTTGGAATTTTAGGCATTTTTCCATGATTTCAAGCTAAAATGGCATGTTTTTAAAATTATTTTATTTTAACGTTTTAATAATTTCGGTAACACATCAGAGGTCCGCAAAATGCCACTCGCTTTTAATGCATATTCGCGATTTCGTGCTTTTTTCATTGCTTGCTATTGCCATCTCTGTTTAATGCTATTGCTTGCTTTGCCTTTACTTTCATGAGTGTGTGCCAATTGCACACACACAACACACTACAAGAGCTCGTTGCCTTTTTTTTTGCACGCTGCCTTCGAAAAAGCACGTTGCATTACAAAAAGCAGTAGATATTTCTGGTCAAATTTACATGTTAATAAACATAAAAAATTAATGTTGAGACAATAAAAACAATTACTAGTTTAGTTTATCCTATTATTAAAGAAACTCAAAGAAAAAGCGAAATTTGGCAAATGTATTCATTTATTCAAACAGAAGATGTTACGATACTGTGTGGTGGTATGCAGTATTGTGCATACTGCATTTGCGAATCGTGTGAATACAAATGTAAAAGCAAGCAAGCATGCACTAAAGCAGTGAATCATTTTTTGGGGTGAATCTGCTTTTTGCACATTCATATTTTTTATATGCAAGGCACTGCACTATTCGCTTTTGGGAAAAGGCAAGAGAGTGTGCCTTTTATATGCATTTTGCGGACCTCTGTAACACATATCAATTTTCATAAAAAAATCAAAAATAGCATATGTATGCCCCACGATGTCTAGATTTAATTTTGACTACATCCCTTTTTATTTGTTTTTCTCTCAAAAATGATTCTTCTATAAATTAACTTTCATTACTACAAGCCACATTTTTTTTCTTTCCTCTTTTTCTTTGCTATTAAAAAATGATGCCTTTCAGGCTATTTACGTAGGCTACTTTTTGTGTTCCTTTTTTACACAGTTTTTCTCTCGACCAAGCACAATATTATTAATGGAAATTAATAACCTTGACGGGATTTCTAATTAGCATTGTATTATTTCGTGAAACCAGAAAAACCCTTTTTTTGTCAAAGTAAATGCTGGGTTAGATAGAGAATATGGGCGGTTTGCATAGTTTGTGTGGCAAACATTCTGTCAATTGACCGGGGCGTATAATTTATATCACGAATACGCCTTAGTGATTGAAAAGTTATTTAAGATGAACATTTTTCATTGTTATATATAATTTGAGGATTTTCAAGAAAAATTATTTTATAAAGTATGATATTTATTATTGTTAAATTTAAATGACCAACAGAAGATTGATTAAAACTCTTTTGGTCTTTCTCTAAGGCGATTCGAATTCAAATTCGTTCGAATATCATACTACCAAACTCATGTTGTAGTAGGAATTTTTCATTAGATTGAGAACATAAACTATTTTTCAAAAACATAGGTCTGGTAGTAGTTCGAATGAATTTGTATTCTAATCGTCATAGTGAAAAAAGGCATTAAGCTTTTTTTCAAAAAAAAAAAAAAAAAAAAAAAAAAAAAAAAAAAATATTAGTTTAAGATGATCATGGCTTTATTAAATGATTGTGAAATGCAGTTTTTAAAGAAAATTCTTGTAGTATAATTTTTAGAGATGAAAACCTATTTATTGAATTATATGTTTTTAATTAAAAAATAAATTAAGAATTTAAAGAGTGATGTCTGCATTTTCATAGCAAACCGCATTGTGTTAATATTTTATTTTCAAAAATAAAGTCATAATAGAATTCGTAATGAAAACAAAATTGTATTTACGAAGGATCTTTAAAATTGAACCATTTTGTTTATTTAAGTCTGACATACCTAACCGCAACCAAGACAGTCAACAGAATATTAATCAAATTCTTTTATAAAAAAAGTTCTTTTAATATCGTTGTTGTTTCTGCTGTTTGTATTGTAATTTTGTTGTTTTTACTTACATTTTCTAATTTGACATTACTCTTTGAGATGTTATTACTTTTCATGATGGGAAGAAATGAAAACAAAACAATAAAAGCCACAAAGTTTAGAATAAAGCTGATGATGATGATGACGATGACATAGCTAAAAATTAAGGATTTTGAGGGCATAAGCTAAAACCTCCTTTAAACCGAAATAATATAAAAGCAATCAACAAAACCCAACAACATATGCATGTACATTGTACATACATACATACGTACATATGTATGTTTACAACTGTTTACAAAAAAGTTTTTGATAGATGCTCATTCTTCAAAATTCAATCATCATTTACGGCTGCTTAAAGGTATTTGCCAAGAATTACATTCTTCAATAAAAGGCAAACTTATTGTGGCAGAGAAAATGTCGACCTAAACAAACATGAGATAGATATTTTCTAAATTGCCAAAAAAAAAGAAAAGAAAAATATAGTAAAAGCTGCCGAAAGCGCTCATGACAAAGACAATTAAAACCAAAAATATTAATATTAGAAACCACTAAAAAACTATTAGTCAGTGGTATATTTGATATATTTTTTAATAGCCGACCTTCTCCAAAATAAAAGTGTCATTGATTATTTCTAACGGTATACTTCAATAATAACATCAAAGAAGATAATATATAATTAGATGATTTTTGACATAAGAACGTTGCAAAAGTCAAGTTAACGTAAAATATTATGAAATTAAATAAAGCGTAAATTGATGAAACTTAATATGAATATTGAAAAACAAGGTATTAACTTAATTTTTAGACAGTTTTGTGTATGTCAAGTTGTTGGGTGCATTATTTAATATGTGTGTGTCTTCTGATGGCCTTTTGGAGGGTTCTTTTTAATATAATTGAGATTCACGTACGATTTTAGTTATGTTCTCCTTCTTTCCCTTTCTTTGTTTTAAAAAAATCAGTAGAAGTCTAAAGATTCTATTTTCAAAATATTAGCTGCCGGTTTTTACCTTTTTTGAACTTATTCCCAAAATACTAGGCATACCTTTCAGAGTGTTTTTGTCATTTTTCAAATGTTCATGGAATAAATTTCAGCTTTTTAATAAATAAAGTAGAGAAATCGCGTGGTGCAGTTATGCAATGGAAGAAGAAAAGATCAATGGAAGAAGGATCTCTCCGTACCATTTTTTTTCTTCAATTGTAGTGACAAAAGTGACCTATAATAATCAATAATTGATTTAGCCATGTCCGTCCGTCTGTCTGGCTGGCTGGAGCGCCCGATAACTCTCGAATGGATAAAGCGATTCGGTCCAAAATTTGGTTTTCCTAATATTTTGTCCAAACTTAGTTTAAGTTCGAATATGGGCTTTATCGGTCCACTCCTTCCGCTACCCCCCTGTAACGAGCTTGGTAGAAATATGATAGAATTAATTTCAAGTTAGTCTACGATGATCCATATGGCCTGGCACGCTTTCTACACCGGCCTTATCGCTCGCCAGAAGGGGTGGGATCTTGCCTAAATTCATCGTAATTAACCGCTTGCTAACAGCTTTAAAATTTATAAAAACGTGCTCAATTGTATAGTACTGGTGGCCAATAGCAAAGAAAATACCAGCACAAAGTTGTCTTTATCTTAATTTTTAGGTGGAATTTCACTTAGTCACAATTTTATGTTTTAGTTTAGGGAACCGAGACAACCTTCAAAAAATACACCACAATTCTTTATGACTTTGAAATGTACTCCTATGCAACGGGAACAAAAATGAGGAAGATGTATTCATTGCTACCCCCATTTGTAGCATCGGTCAAAATGAGGCACTTATTGCTGAATTACCCACACACATGCAATATTCCAGGTTGAAACATGGCTACCTTCGTGCTACCAGTTTCACTCAAGCCGAAATCACCGAAAACCATAGAAGAACCGATAAATAAAATACGTTAATATACACATAGGCATATTAGAAACCAACGAGTAATTCAACCAAAGCTAAACGAAACCAATTGCCAACGAATTCATTCCTAGCAATTCCTTTGGTACAAACTAAATTTTTACAAAAACTTACAATATAGAAATAATTATCAAACTTTATGATTATGACCTGAAATCCTATTAAATAGCAAAAATATACAATTTTTGCAATATCATACAGAAAAAAAAGGAAAAACTAAAAAAAAAAATATAAATAATAAAAAAAAAAACAATTGTTCGCCTACCATGGGATTCGAACCCAGGCCTCAAGACGGCTAACCCGGAACACTCCCTCCAGGCTACAGTCAACGTATGAAATGGGGTGACAAAGCGAACAGCTAGGCTGTACCAAGCCGTTACCGCACTGCAAAGAGGAGAAGGAACAACAACATACCAAAATTGCAATTGCATTCTAAAAATATAACAACATTGGTCAAGCCTCTGTTAACTCTCGATCTGGCGAGAAATGTAAATTTACATTAACAGAAATGTAAAATAAACAAGGGTGTCCAAACCTACGTTATGGAGTGCCACAAATAAGAAAAATTAATATAAATTTGGGAACAGACAATAACATCTACATGCGCCTCTACACCCCACAGAAAAGTTCGAAAATATTCGGAAAATTTGTGCGCACCATAACTCTTGAAGGAAGGAACCGATTTGATCCAAACTTTGCACATCGTGAAATTTCTACCAGACTTAGATCCAATATGGACTCAATCGGTCCGCTCCTTCGGGTACCTCCCACACAAAATTTCGGATAAGTTCAGATTAGGACCTGCTCTCGAATCGCTTTGATTTTTATTGCAACAACTTGTATTCACTGCCCCCATACAACGGTACAAGTTTCATCAGGGGCAACTCCATACTTCCTGAGAATACAGCATGAAAGGTGCAAAAAGCGGTTGGAGCGCAAGATAAATCTCGAACGAATCTGCCGATTCGGTCCAAAATTAGGCCTTAGTAATATTTAATCCAAACATAGTTTAAGTTCGAAGATAAGCCATATCGGCCCTCTCCTTCAGGTACCTCCCCCACTAATGTTCAAAAATGTTCGGAAAAATTGTGCGCTCAATAACATTGGTAGGGAGTGACCGATTTAGTTCATACTTTACACATCCTAATATATTTACCAGATACAGATTAGGTTCGAATATGGACTATATTTGTCCCTTCCTTCGGGTACCTCCCACACATAATTTAGGGTAAGTTCACTTTAAGGTCTGCTCTCGAATAGCTTTGATTTTTGTTGAAGTAACTTGCATTCGCTGGCTCAATTACGACAGTAAAATCTTTTTCAAGGGCAGGTCCATACTTCTTACATACACTGGTCAATACAATACCGGTACACAACTTCCGGTACTTCCCCCCAATATTTAAAAAATTTCACTAAAAGGGTATGCACGATATCTCTCGAACGGGGCAACCAATTTGGTCCAAATTTAAGATCTCCTAATATTGTGTTCAAATTCAACATTTGTGTTGAAGTGCAGTTTAGGGTCTGTTCAAAGATCCTTGGGTAATGTATACCGATGCTGTTCGTTGTGGTCCTGTTTAAAGGGATATTATGTTTTTCGTGGACAAGTCCATGCTTCCTGGCATACAGGTCCAAAAGTTATACGATGACCCACTGAAATGACTATTGGTAGTATCTGTCTAAAAGTATAAATAGTAGTATATGTCTAAAAGATATGTCTCCCAAAATAAGATCCACTTCCATAATTGGTCCATTATGGAAGTGGATCTTATTTTGGTCCATTCCATTAAAACCTCCTTCGCAAAAGGGCCACAAAAGTCCGAAAAGACCCCAAATACATTCGATCTGTCAGTAGATGAATGTTTGAATTCACATAAGCTGAGTGTATATCTCTGTCGGCAAAGCCGACTGATACTTTTTTACTTGTTTAATGACAAATACCTCTGCTTCTCTTCTTTTTCTCTTCTACAAAGCTTTCAATCAATATCAAGACATTGTCGACAGTAGTCAAATATAAAATTATTAATTATTTTGGTTCAGTATAAAATCATTTGGTATAAAAGCCAGTATGAGTGTAAACTTGGGTATCTCCTTAAAAAATATTTACCTGTGAAAAGCTTATGAACAGTGGTAGTGGTGTAGGGTATCAAATAGTCGGCCCCGTCTGACACCCAGTGTGTGTGACATTGAGTATAAGTCAGTGTATAATAATCAGTGGTATATTTGATATATATTTTTAATAGCCGAGATTCACGTAGGTTTTAGTTATGTTCCCCCTCTTTCCCCCTAACGATTTCTTTTTTTAAATCAGTAAATGTCTTAAGATTCTATTTTTAAAATTTTAGCTGCAGGTTTTTGCCTTATTCCCATAATACTAAGGATACCTTTCAGGGTGTTTTTGTCATTTTTCAAATGTTTATGGAAAAAATTTCAGTTTTTTATTACAAAGTCATGGTAGAACAATAAAAGGTAGCAGCAATATCCAGCTGACTGAACTGGGCTGTAATGTTAGTGTCAAATTTCATACGACATTTTAAATATTTATTTCTATGTTCAATGTATATTAGGGATATATATTTTTTTTGAAGAAAAAATATATTCATCAGAACAAAAACTATTTCCCATAAAAACTTCTCTGAACGACGTGCCGCACACTAAAACACTGCTTATAGAGGCGGTACAACATTTGTTAATATGGTGTGGTATTTTGATAAGTTTGAAAAAAATGAAGCCCTAATATACATGTGTTTTTTTTTTTTGATTTCAAAAACAAAATATTAAACAGCTTCTCCTTCTTCAATGAATTCCCAAAGACCTCAAACCTATTTGCAAGAACTCTACTTTTGCGTGAAATTATGCATTTAGTGGAATGATATAGAAACATTCTAATTGAAAATCTAACGAGTTTTCATTAATGTTTTCCGAAATATTCAATAAAATGAAAAAATTTCCAATTCCAATAATTTATCGACATTTCCTTATTTTGTTTAAGTATAGTACACATTGACAAGCAAAACTGACAGTCATCGAGGTCTATTTCGTGAATATCAAAGCCTAATTAAACAATTTCTTTTATAATCTCTAAATAATACCGTAAATATTGTATTTCAAACGTTTTTAGCTAAATAAAAGATGTTATTTGCCGGAAAATTGTCCTTAAAGTACGTTGACTATCAGTTTTGACTGTTAGTGTGTACTCCCCTTTACGTTAACCGATGACAGTCACATTACAAACAAAAACAAATTTTTATGTGGTTGTTGTTAAATTGTATTTGTTGTAGTTTTTACTTTACCTTATGTACAAAGTAGAGAAATCGAGTGGTGCAGTTATACGGAGGCAATGTCAAACTGCGACCCTCACTGTAAAATTTGAAAAATTGTGCCATTTTGGAGGAAAGATCTCATCGTATAATTTTTTACTTCAATTGTAGTGACAAAAGTGACCTATAATAATCAAGATATTCCGAGCTTTAAATTGATCCCAATTGCGTTGCAAAAGTCGTAAAATATTAGAGATATAGATAAAGACTCTCATATATCCCAATTTCCAATTTGTGGAATTGAATTCCCAATGCGGATATCTCTGCTTCTGTTGGACATATTCCATTGGGAAAGCTTGATAGTGAAACTATATAATCTGAACTTTAAATTAATACTAAATGTGTTGGCATTGATGATAAAATATCAGACTTATTGCAAAATGCGCCAAGTTATCCCAATTTTAATATTTTGAATTATTTTTTTATACCCTCAGCATTTATGCTAACGAGGTTGTATACACTTTCATTCGGGCAAAATGTGCCTCATCGAAATAATGGTCTTAGACCCCAAGTATGTTTGGACGAAATCCGTTTCAGGCAATTTGGCTTTCCTAATATTTTGTCCAAACTTAGTTTAAGTTCGGTCCACTCCTTCCGGTACCTCCCCCAGAAAAGTTCGAAAATGTTCGGAAAATTGTGCGCACCATAACTCTTGAAGGAAGGAACCGATTTGATCCAAACTTTGCACATCGTGAAATTTCTAGCCGACTTAGATGAGGTTCCAATATGGACTCAATTGGTCCACTCCTTCGGGTACCACTCACACAAAATTTCGGAAGAGTTCAGATTAGGACCTGCTTTCAAATCGCTTTGATTTTTTATTGCAACAACTTGTATTCACTGTCCCCATACAACGGTACAAGTTTCATTCAAGGTGCAAAAAAACCCCTATGATACAGTGTGTAGTGGTTGGAGCGCAAGATAAATCTCGAACGAATCTGCCGATTCGGTCCAAAATTTGGCCTTCGTAATATTTAGTCCAAAGATAGTTTAAGTTCGAAGATAAGAAATATTGTGTGCAAAATAACTTTTGAAGGGAGTGACCGATTTAGTTCATACTTTACACATCCTAATATATCTACCAGGTATAGATTAGGTTCGAATATGGACTATATTTGTCCCTTCCTTCGGGTACCTCCCACACATAATTTTGGGTAAGTTCACTTTAAGGACTGCTCTCGAATCGCTTTGATTTTTGTTGTAGCAATTTGCATTCGCTGGCTCAATTACGACAGTAAAATCTTTTTCAGGGGCAGGTCCATACTTCTTACATACACTGGTCAATACAATACCGGTCCACAACTTCCGATACTTCCCCCCAATATTTAAAAAATTTCACTAAAAGAGAATGCACGATATCTCTTGAACGGCGCAACCAATTTTGTCCAAATTTAGGATCTCCTAATATTTTGTTTAAATTCAACATTTGTGTCGAAGTGCAGTTTAGAGTCTGTTCAAAGATCCTTGGGTAATGTATACCGATGCTGTTCGTTGTGGTCCTGTTTAAAGCGATATTATGTGTTCCGTGGACAAGTGCATGCTTCCTGGCATACAGGTCCAAAAGTTATACGATGACCCACTGAAATGACTATTGGTAGTATCTGTCTAAAAGTATAAATAGTAGTATATGTCTAAAAGATATGATCTTATTTTGGTCCATTCCATTAAAACCTCCTTCGCAAAATACATTCGATCTGTCAGTAGATGAATGTTTGAATTCACATAAGCTGAGTGTATATCTCTGTCGGCAAAGCCGACTGATACTTTTTTACTTGTTTAATGACAAATACCTCTGCTTCTCTTCTTTTTCTCTTCTACAAAACTTTCAATCAATATCAAGACAGTAGTCAAATATAAAATTATTAATTATTTTGGTTCAGTATAAAATCATTTGGTATAAAAGCCAGTATGAGTGAAAACTTGGGTATCTCCTTAAAAAAATATTTACCTGTGAAAAGCTTATGAACAGTGGTAGTGGTGTAGGGTATCAGATGGTCGGCCCCGTCTAACACCCAGTGTATGTGACATTGAGTATAAGTCGTCCGCGTAGTCAAGGTCATGTAGTCGTTCGTACATCTTCCAGGTGCTTCGGCGTTCATTTTTGTCATCACCATAGGGTAGGTGACAATCAGTGTTGTCGAATTTGACAATTTTATGCCCTGAAATGACGATTTTTCACGTTAGCCAAAATTGCATTAAATACTACAGGATAACTATACTTTAACCAAAATTTAACGAAAGAATTTAAAGAAAACAATGTTGAAAACTCGTTTTATGAGCTTTTTAATGTTCTTAGCAATTTCCATACAGATTGGCCATTTCTGGAATACAGGGAGTTTGAGCTTTTTTGTCTCACATTCGATTTATATCAGTTGAAAATTTTCGTTTAGGATTGTTAATGGGTGAAAATCACATATCTCCTTGTGAAAATGTAGGAGTCCAGCTTTCTGTGCTCTTTAGGAGGTCTTTTGTTCAGTCATGACCGAAAGACATGGACGGCCAATCAGGCGATATTTGAGCAAAGCTGTCATTCAAAACTGGCCGTGTACGTACCTTGTAGAAAACTCGATAGCCATAGGGGAAACTCTCATCCGGTGAAAGCGGTTCTATAGCGGTATTTAAGTGAGATTAAATTAGCTTTACTGTTTTGGGTTGTATATCTTATGTAGTCAGTCTCATTGTCATAACTACAAGCGAAAAATTCACATTAAGCGTTAACCAAATCTAGTTTTGGACTATGATTGTTGACGATTTTCTACATTTTATTGACAACTTTTTTGACGATTTCCGATCAAAATCTGTCGGCAACTCTGGTGACAATACACATCCTTGTCATACTCCGTTGTTTAAGTAGAAGTTTTCACTATCAATACTTTTGAACCGCGCTTTACATGGTGCATTGTTCTAAAGCAATTGAATAATTTTAGGGAATTCCACTATTGTGGAAACATTTCCATATCGCGTCTCTGTGAATATTGTCAAAGACGCGTTCAAAGTTTATTTTTAATAAATTAAGAATGGCATCTTTAATTAGTGTATTTGATTTTTGCCCTGCTTCCCTAATTTTGAAATTTGTATTGCAGGTAGTCATTGTAGGTCCAATAACAACGCTAAATTCAGAGTTGATGAAGTTCAGAGATTTAATATATAGATTTACAGCATATTTTCATGCACCACAACATTTCAAAATTTGTTGCACAGTCCTCGGAACATTTCGGTCTTATTACCGCCCAATGTTTTGTTCGATGGCATTTCTTAAAATTTCATAACGGATGCACAACTTCTCAGAATGGGTTAAAGAGACTACTCTCTCTCTCATATCATCGAGTTCATCCTGACTCATATTAGCCGAATGATATGAGACCACATTTGTATCGCTGAGTTCGAAGATCTGTCAAAAGATACCGCATGGAAGTAAGTTTTAAATGCATTATTTGGAAAAAATATTTTATTTTTGTGCCTTAATAAAATATTTCACCACTTCCTTCTGCTAAATCTCATAAAAAGGTTGGAAATTAATGGAGAATTATTTGCAGATTTTCACAGAGAAAAAAAATATGGGTACTCATTGTGTCTCCTATGGTACCTTAAAGTAATATATATTTTTCACAAACATGAAAAAGGTTGTTTGTATCTTTCTTTTTGTCATATTCTGAGGGTAAATCTCTGACTGACGGTTTTTTTTTTTGCATTTTCGTGTGCTTTTATTTATTTTCATTTCAATTTAATTTTATTTATTATCTTATTTTTTTTTTAAATAAGCCCGCTTAATCACATATTTGTTGTTTTCAAATTTTAAAAACAACAAGTTTTTAAAGTGGTTGTAGTTAAAATTGATTTACTTTTATTATCATTAACCCACGCATACATTTTATATACATAGTTAATTCATTTGTAAAAGGTTTATTAATGTATCATGGGCTACAGCATCATGATATTTTTATGTCCCCTGACCCTGTCAATGTAATTTAATTTAGTTCTAACTCTTTATAGAACATTTGTGTGTATCAGCGTCTGTGTGAGTGTCTGTCTATTACAAGTTATTCCAGTAATTGGATTTTAATGGAGAAATCTTAATAAAATAGTATCTAACCCCCACTGGAATCTACAATCCTTTTATTGTCCACCGCATGTACCCTTGCATGGATTGGTACTCCCAGCATGAGGAGTTGTTGAAAAATTGTTTCACAATAAATTTATTGCTTCGATGATAGCTAGAATTTACAACCAACCAGCCATGTCGTATAGCAGCCAACAAAAGGTACCGAAGCAATTGATTTTTTTAAACTTTGCTTCCTCTGTGTACTTTTTTTGGAATTCTGTGGCAATGATAAATGTGATTATTTATTTAAATGCCACTGTTGTCGAACAAGAAAAACCAATAATTGTTTATTTGTTTCATTGTTGTTGTGGTGTTTTTTTATTCTGGCCACAAAGTGAATGAAAAAAAGCTGTTCTATTCCCTCCAAAATCACAGGAAGGCAATAAAATAAATGTAATAAACATACATTGCTGGAATGGAAGGCCTCAAACGAAAGCAAACCGATTCCCATCAATCATTAATTTATTGAGAAATCTGTCATCGTGTTACACATTATTTTAGAACAGACTCTTTGGGAGCGTATGATTTATGTCGTTCGAAAATAACAACACTTATACGCATCACTGTTGGCAGACAACCACCTGAAATTGATGTGCTATTTTTAGAAGATATTTTTAAGAAATTCTAAGAATGTATGAAACAAAAATTCAATCTTCTTCATTACAGGCATTTCTATTCAATATGTCCCATGCGCAATTTCAATGTAATTGAATGTGTGTGCGTATCACATTTTGATGTGAATTGTGTGTCACATTGACAGGGAAGAGAATCAATTGTTACAATTGTGATAAGTGGTATCAAGAGGGACATTATTTCACTTTTTCCATGGATACATTTATTGAAAAGTAAAGTAGATAGTAGAGATAATAATATTTTTATTATTTATTTAATTTATTATTTAATAATTAATAACTGCTCCTATAAAATATTGTTAAGCTATTCGTGTGGTACAGCTTTTTTTTCTTGAAAAAGTTAATACTTAGTTAGAAATTTTCCAAAATTAGATCAATATCCACGGTAGACTTTATATGGCATTTGGGGTACACTCATTTAAAAGTTAAAAAAAAATTCGATTTAATTCAGTTCAAGTACAGTGATGATTATATTACACGGTGTGCCTTAACCAAATTTAAATGGAAGGTGCTTACACCTGAGAAGTTTTTGCAGATTCTGAAACAACAATGCTCATAGATGAGAAATATCAAGAAACAAAAAAATCGCCGGAGGTATTTTCAAATAAATCGAGATTTAAGTTCACATTTTTAGGGGTTCTTTAGGTTTTCACGATTTTGCTTGGAAACCGCGAGTCCTATGTAAATGAAAATTCTCCACAAGATTGACCTTTATGATATTTTCGTAGGTTTTACCGTTTTTCAGATAAAGAACTTCAAACTGAGATAATGCACTGACTGTATCGGCATAAACAAAAGCACACACAATATTACAAACAAAACAAAAGCACGCAACATACAACATACTTTTCACCAACGTGAATATGTTGTGCTACTCACCTACGATCAACAGAGCACTTGTGAGTTTTGCACACAAATCAAAATTCGATTTACACTCTTTCCACTCTCTAATGGTCAAGCAACGGCCGTAAAATCATCAATTGCTTTTTGTAGTGTGGTAAAATGCTCGAGAACCAAAAACATTTGTGTGTACCTAAGTGGCTCGCTTTTGCCTGCGGCTTATTGAAGATCTCCGCTGGTTACATATGGTCTTGATTGCAGCGGTCCATTTTTTCTTGGAGTACCGAAATTCTTCAAATATCTTACTGAAATTTATACCTTGTGATGTTTCCTTGGAATTAAGTCGTCATTGTGTTTAACGCATATTTTCGTTGTGTTTCTGTTTTCAACGATATTTTTAAAAACGTGCTCAACGATTGAAACAAATTTGTGTTTTAATGTATAGTTTTTTTTGTCATTTTTTGTCTTGTATTTTTCGGTGTTTATGTTGTTTTAAGTGATAAAATAAAAACGACAAAAATATGGATGATATAAAAATGGATCGTGGTAATGAAATGTTGAAGATATTATGCGAAGATCTACATAAACAATCTGAAGATTCTTCGGTTTTCAAGTGTCACGGCAATGTGGAAAGAACGATTACCAAGGCTTTTTTAGATAATGCTTCAAAAATATGATTATGAAGAATTCAATAATGACTCGACGACGAAATTACTTCTGAGGCACCTAAGAGAAACTTATATTTCCACCAACGAAGATTCGACTTCTTTTGCTAAATAAATTAAAGAAGAACGATTTTATTCGCTGTTTTTACGGGCTGTGACCACAAAGCTTCTTGAGTAAGCACAGTGCGTAGAGGAAAAAAAGTCGATTCAAAATCAACACCGTATGGTGTCGACATGAGCACAGGCGTGTTTTTTTTTACCACGGCTGCTGTCATTTTTTTGAAAATTTTTATACCCTCAGCCTTTAGGCTATGAAGGGTATATACACTTTCATACGGGCAAAATGTGCCTCATCGAAATAATGGTTTTAGACCCCAAGTATGTTTGGACGAAATGTGTTTCAGACAATTTGGAGTCGATTGAGCAATGTCCGTCCGTCTGTCTGTCTGTCTGTCTGTATGGCTGGCTGGAGCGCACGATAACTCTCGAACGGATGAACCGATTCGGTTCAAATTTTGGCTTTCGTAATATTTTGCCCAAACTTAGTTTAAGTTCGAAGATGAGCAATATCGGTCCACTCCTTCCGGTACCTCCCCCACAAAAGTTCGGAAATGTTCGGAAAATTTGTGCGCACGATAACTCTTGAAGGGTGTAACCGATTTGGTCCATACTTTGCCCATCGTGGAGCGTGTATCAGACTTATATCAGGTTTTAATATGGACTCAATCGGTCCACTCCGTCGGGTACCTCCCACACAAAAATTTGGAAAAGTTCAGTTTAGGACCATCTCTCGAATCGCTTTGATGTTTGCTTTAGCTACTTGTATTCACTGCCCTCCATACGACGGTATAAGTTTCATCAGGGGCAAGTCCATACTTCCTGAGAAAATAGCCTGAAAGTTGTAAAAAACCCCTATGACACCGTGTGAGGAGGTTGGAGGGCAAAATAACTCTCGAACAGGTCTGCCGATTCGGTCCAAAGTTTGGCCTTAGTAATATTTTGTCCAAACATAGTTTAAGTTCGAAGATAAGCCATATCGGTCCACTCCTTCAGGTACCTCCCCCACAAAAGTTCAAAAATGTTCGGAAAAATTGTGCGTACGATAACTCTTGAAGAGAGTGGCCGAATTAGACCATACTTTACACATCCTAATATATCTACCAGATATAGATCAGGTTCAAATATGGACTATATTTGTCCACTCCATCCGGTACCTCCCACACAAAATTTCGGATACATGTTCACTTTAAGACCTGCTTTCGAATCACTTTGATTTTTATTGAAGCAACTTGCATTCGCTGCCTCAATTACGATGGTAAAAGTTGTTTCAGGGGCAAGTCCATACTTCTTGAGCAAACAGCCCGAAGGGTGTAAAAACCCCCTATGGCACCATATGTAGTGGCTGGAGATCCACTTCCATAATGGTCAATGTCGATCCATTCCTTTTTGTATCTCCTCCGCAAAACGTTTGATCTTTAATCATAATCAACATTTTTGTCGGTTCAAATGCCCAAAATTTTTAAAACCCCCTAAATACACACGTTTTTTGGGAAAAAAAAGTTTCAATATATTCAGGCTGAGGGTATATCTCTGTCGGCAAAGCCGACTGATACTTTTTTACTTGTTAATATTTCGAACACAAACGTGCTCACTTTGACCACGGTACGTTGTCAATTCTCGAAACCGTTGACACCATCTCGTTGTCAAATTGACAACGGCGTCATCACTTTGACCACAAACGGTCTTGATAAACTATCGACAAGGGATGTGGTCAGATGACCACATATGGTGTCATTTTTTCTCTGAGTGTTGGCTCGGCTGGATAGTTGATAACATGCAGTGAGTCGTCCCAGCCTATACCTCATGTTTGTACACTGTACTCAATCCTTGTCCAATAGGAATTGAGGCGCCTCACAGTGGTAGAAAGAAAGAATTTAGTTGATGTAAGTCCACATTTAGATATAGCCCCCATATAAAGGTACCGCCCGATTTTCGGTATTTTGAACTATTTTTGCTGAATTTTTCAACCGATTTGGCTGTAATTTTGCTTTTTGAGTTTTCAGTACATTAAATGCCTCGTTGCAAAAAATGTTCAACATAGGTCCATGTTTAGTTATAGCTTCAAATAAACGTACCTCCCGATTTTCGGAATTTTGACGATTTTACAGGTGTGGTATAAGGGGAATAACTTGCCGGGTGGCGGATGGGGGAAGCTGGAATTTTTTTCATCGTAAGCTAAAGACTTCCCACTGTGTTAAAAAAAGAAAATATCGAGACACAAATACTCACAACATTAGTAAAACTCAACATCAAGTAATAGGAATGATAATAAAACTACCAGAAAAAGTCATTTACAAATAATTTATGTTTAGGGAAGTTAGAAAACAAATTGTGAATATGTTTCTTCGGAAAAACATTGCCAATACCATCGAATATCATTTTAATTTAAGGCACCACATACAAATCACAACTTCTTCGACTTAACTTAGTATATTACCGCTGAAAATTGACAAAAATTATACTTGATATTAAAAATTTGATGTGTTTAGAGAATATTTCATTTGCAATCAAATTCGTCTCTATCAATTTTTCGATGTTTGTCCACGGTCGGAACCAATGTGCCTCAACCAGCAGATATATAGTTGAGCCAAAACTACTTTGGTTTGTCGAGGCATCGGCGGATATTGTTCAGCTGTAATATGGAGTATTTAGGTCCACTACTTTTGGTACCCCCAACTCCTCATGTTTTTAACAGTTTTTTTTCTTTCTGTGGTTTTTCCTCTTATATATGTATATGTCGATATTTTTTTTTAATATTTCTTCATTACTCCATGTCTTTAAATATCTTACGACAATCAGTTTTCCTTTTGTATGGTTTTAAATATACCATGAAATTTAGTAACATCTAAACGGCTTTTCTGTTTTTCTTCAAAATATTCACTTTAAGACTACACCGACAACAATAGAATTTATGTGAGACTCTGCAAATGTTAATTACCTATGGCAATCAGCGCAAATTTTACAGGTACATTCGAAGCATTTTTCACAAACTTATCACTTGTGATCATCTCGAAACCTAGAGAAAAAAATCTCATATTAAAAACAAAAACAACTACCGCCAGCCTTCCAACCAAGTGAATAGGATTGCAGAGAACCTTGAACTGCTGAATGTCACACCTCCTGTGAAGTGTTTCATTGTGTGTGTGTTTGTTTTTTTCGTATTTTCTAGACCCTTTCCCTACATTTTACTCTTCAAAACATCACTTATCGGCCTTTATATGAAAAACAGCAACAACAACAATATTGTAGTTCATATTTATTATAATTTTGATGTGGCTGTTGTTGTTGTTTTTCATGTAAGATGCCAAGAAGACAACAAAGGCGCCAGATGGGAAAAAAGAGTCGACCCAAAAGTAGTCGCGGCACATAATGTTACTGCCAAAGACTTTGTCCTTCTTGTCGTCATTACCATCAGTGACACCGACATTTACGTCCCGCCATCCGACATTTACCTACCGTAGGCTGTAATTTTAGCACTTGACTTAATTTCGAAATACTGTCACGCGTTTGCCTTAAAGACTTTTTCAGATAGCTAAAGGAAAGAATAGAAAGCAAAGCGAAAAAGTGAGACCCTACTTGTGAGTAAATGAGGAGGTGTGCGGTTTTTTTGGATGCTGCCTTGTTAAATGTGCATGTTTGATGTTCTTGTAAAAATTTAGTCCTTTGTGTGTTGTGTTTGAATATGTTTGAGTACGTGAGTGTGTGTGGGTGTGTGCGCGACAGACAATGTATAATATTCAACAGGGATTATCCTGGATTTTCAAGTTTTGCAAAGATTATTGTTTGAAATATTCATTACAGCTGATGCTTTTTGTTGTAGAGCAACGTTCATTGTTGTCAAGATTTACTTGTTTCTCTTAAGTCTTGATTGTCATCTTTCATTTTCATAGGTGTTTGCATTCTCGGTAGAAAGTGTTTTGAATACCAATATATGTTAATGAAAAATGTGTGGTAAACAAGAAACTTTTATGGCTAAGAAACTCTTTTTACCTATAGCCGCAGTACAAGTTTTATTTTTCAGTAAAAGTTTAAAAGTTAGCTTCAATAGTGAATGAGTGTAAGGAATGTGTGGTATGTTAGAGGTTTGGTGGTTTGTATTTTAGTTATATGCTTCATTTTATGGGAAGTAATTGTAAGTTGTGTTTATATTTTGTGTTTAACGATATTTGCCACATAAAATTGTCCAAAAAAGCTTCTAAAATCTATAATCTAAAAAGGCAAGGGTAGACAATATTGCTATGGAACTGGAAACAACAACTAAAGTTGACTGATTGTACCATAGCTGCCATTAAGCAAGACATGAGATTGGCTCTGGGTCGGAGGATAAAACATCTCCAGATTCACCCGGTAATCAACAGACTGGCGATAATTGTCCATGCCAATTTTACGAGATCTTTTAAAGAACTCTGGTGTAACCATGAAATTCGGCCTACATAAGACAATCGCAACAGATACTAATTAGGATGCGATAATATCTCTCTAATATTGTCCAAAATCCGCCCAAGGAACGAATGGTACGCCCAGGAGTCCCTAGGATTAGATAAAATCTTAATTATAAGGTGATTCGATGAAAAAATCTTCCGTACAAAGTGATTTTAATTTATGAGCAATTTAGACAATTGTTCGTTGTATGCAGATATATGGGTAATAGCCCATATATATTATACTAGCAAATGCGCGCTACTTCGTATGCGGAAAGGGAACAAAATATATATAAACAATATTTAATACGGGAATGGTGAATAATGGAGATTCTGTTGTACTTATACCTATTTTTATTACCAATATTTTTTTCGATTGTAGCAAGAATTACAAAAAAAAATCTGCCGTATCGCATCCCTACACAACTACCATATTTTTTATTTCGAATTTTCGAAACTACGTATCATATTGCAAATTTTAGATTTGACTCCTGGTTTTAACCCTTCACTAACACAGCATTCCCTTTCAGTACGAATTTCCAAACACTAAACTTTATCTCACCCCTTCACACAACCAGAACCCGAATAGGTCCGTTAAATTTTGGGAATTCAAAATGAAAGGTTCGAAAAACTTTTTTACAAAAAATTGTACTTAATGTGCACGGGTATGTCAACCGTATATAACGGAAATTTTTTTGGAGGCATTTCAATTTAGGTTTTTTTTATTATCAGAGGGTAAATAACTTCTAGTTAACAAAATTGTCTCATTGGACCACGTTTTCAAATTAACATACCAAAGCCGTCAGAACAAAAAACATTTTTTGAAAAGATACTTTACGTTTGACTACTTAATTAACATCAAATCAATGGAACAATATTCAATACAATTTTTCAAACTCAGAACTTTGTCTTGAATTTTAAAATGATCTTCATAACAAGTATTTTTCCATTTCGTATTTTTCCAAATTATATAATCCCAGCTTTGTTTCTACACCCAACACCAAATTTAAAACCTTAACTGTTTACACAATACCAAAATGGTTTTGGAACCAACATGTTACCCAACTTTTCGTACACATACATAGGTAAACGTTTCAAAAATTACTTCCTTATATTCAACATATATCCTAACAACAATTCACTTTTCCAGCTTTATCTGTTCCCCTGAAACCCATTATAGTACTATAAATAAGTACGAATTTTCAAAACCTCCTCCCTACCTCCACTCTAAACACCAATTGCTAATCTAATACCGAATTTCGAAATTCCAGTTCTACCCTTTACAAAATCACAAATTGTACAAAATTTTATACCATATAGCAAATACCAAAAGGTACCAAATTTTGTACCATTTAGCACTTTTCATACACGATTTTCCGAAATGTACTTTCATATCTCAGCCCTATCCGTTCACCTAAACCCAATTAATTGATAATGTAGTTCCATTTAGCACTTTTCCATAATTACGAATTTCCAAAACTACCTCAATCCTACACTCCAACAGTAATCTGTTCACACAAATACAAACTGAGGCGAATTCCGTACCATTTAGTACTGCTTCGTGCACATTAGTACGATTTTCCAAAGCTACCTCCATATATCGATTCTATATTCCAACAGTAATCTTAATTCCAAATTTCAGGATTCCAGCTCTTCAAATCCAAATCATACTAAACTTACTACCATTTAGGACTTTTCGACCTTTGGTACACCTTTCTTACTCTTCATCAGTGACCCCCATTCCAAATTTCAGGATTCCGGCCTTATTCGTTAACCCATATCCAAATTGTACTAAATTTGGTACCATTTATTACTTTTCGCTCATCAATGATTCTCATTCCAAATTTCAGGATTCCAGCTCTATCCGTTCACCCAAATCCAAATTGAACTAAATTTAGTACCATTTAGTACTTTTCGTACCCTTATAGTTCGAATTTAGAAAAACCTTTCATTGTTACTCTTAATCAGTGACCCTCATTCCAAATGTCTGTATTCCAGCTCAATCCGTTCACGCAAATCAAAACTGTACTAAATTTAGTACCATTTAGAACTTTTCGTGCACTTATAGTTCGAATTTCCAAAATCTTTCTTTGTTACTCTCCAGCAGTGACCCTAATTCCAAATTTCATGATTCCAGCTCTATCCGTTCACCCAAATCCAAATTGTACTAAATTTAGTACCATTTAGTACTTTTCGTACCCTTATAGTTTGAATTTAGTTAAACCTTTAATTGTTACTCTTCATCAGCGACCCTCATTCCAAATGTTTGTATTCCGTTCACCCAAATCCAAATTGTACTAAATTTAGTACCATTTATTATTTTTCGTACACTTATAGTTCGAATTAAAAAAAAACCTTTCTTTTTTACGTTCCATCAGTGACCTTAATTCCAAATTTCAGGACTCCAACCCTATCCGTTCACCCAAATCCAAATTGTACTAAATTTAGTACCATTTAGTACTTTTCGTTCACTTATAGTTCGAATTTCTAAAAACCCTTCTTTGTTACTCTCCATCAGTGACCCTCATTACAAATTTCAGGATTCCAGCTCAATCTGTTCACCCAAATCCAAATTGTACTAAATTTAGTACCATTTAGAACTTTCGTGCACTTATAGTTCGAATTTCCAAAAAACCTTTTTTGTTACTCTCCACAATTGACCCTAATTTCAAATTTCAGGATTCCAGCTCTATCCGTTTACACAAATCCAAATTGTACTAAATTTCATTCCAAATTTCCGAGTTCTAGCTCTACGCGTTCGCGTAATACAAAGGGTACCATATTTAGTACCTTTTGGTACTTTTCGTACCCTTCCAGTTCGAATTTCGAAAAATCCAGCCTTATCCCACCCCTACACACCAACAGCAACCCACACTAAAAATTTCAAGTTTCTAGCTTCAGCCGTTTCGTCTGGGCGTTGATGAATCAGTCAGTCAGTCAGTCACTCACCTCACTACTCTTTTATATATATAGATTAAATATTAAAAAAACTTTTGGTAAATATTGTTATTTCAATTATATTCAATATTTAAATATTGTTTGCTCAAATGTTGTTTTAAGCGTTATAGTGGAATTTCCAACAAACTAATTTTATACATCCATATATGTATGTATACAAACAAACACACATGCAGTGGGGTACCAGGAGATTTCAACGATTAGCTTTTGATGAAATTCTGTCAAATTTCTGACTAAAATTGTTTATATCCGCTTTTTTGCTAAGTGCAAATTTCCTTTCAATTAGTTTCTGAGTGAATGGATGTAGTTTGTTGTTTACTTTGAGCAGTTTGTTATCTGATTCTGGGACTATTCATGTATCTCAGCATATAAATGTATGGGTATATGGATGCCATGATGTATGGTCGTGTGTGTGTGCAACTAAATGTATCACAATCAACACAAAGGAAGTTGTTATTGATGAACTATTTACAACAACGACAACAACAGCCGCACCAGCTCCAGCACCAGAAGAATAAATAAGGGGATAAACATCATTACAATATAATCATTGAGCATGGAATACACACATACATACGCATATATGTATGTATGTATTTATGTTTGAACTTCATGCAATACATCGAAAACAAAAGACCAAAACTAAACACTCATGGCAAATGAAAAATCTTGTGCAAACACACTGGTTGGTACTGGTGTTATTGTTGTTGTTCTTGCTGCTGCTGCTGACGTTGCCGTTGCTATTATTGTAATTGTTATTTTTATAATCCTTCACACTTGGGCGCCCAAAAGACTGACCCAGAAAAGAAATCTGCAGACGAAACCTCCAATAGATAAATGTGTATATGTGGAAAAGTCTATGAGGAGAAAAGGACAGACCTCCACATCCTTTTGTTTTGTCGTCGTCGTGTTGCTGTTTTCTTTTTCTTGATATTGCTCTCTTCTAAGAAATTCCACAGCTCATCGTCATGGTGGTGGTTTAGATGAGAGGTGGTGGGGAGGAATTGTCTGTCGGCTGCTTGATTGGAGCGGAAAAGTACAAGATATTTGCTTTCTTTGCGTACAATATTTGTATTTAATAAACCAACAAATACAAACACACGTGCGCAATCGGCAAACGTGTACAGAGAGACATACACACACGTTGTTTTTAGAAGAAGACTAAGTCATTTAAATACAAAGAAACTTGCAAGAAAAATATGTATTAGGCGAGGTATGCCATTTGATATACAATTCCTCCACAACTGTATTAAAATCCCTGAGCGGGACTAGACCTTAAAAATCAGTAGTAGTTCTCTTATATTAAGCCATATTAGAAAGCTAGTAAAAAATCGAAGTTGTAATTGTAGTGTATGGAGTTTTTTTCTATCCCAAGTAAAGACTTTGCATACTAAATCGGCTGAAAACTATCACCGAAACCTTCGATATAACAAATTTATTTAATATAAGTTATTTTTTCTACAATAGAATGCACTGTTAAATTTTAGCAAATAATTTTTTTTCAAGGGACTTGGGTCATTTTTCGCAAAGGACGCAATAAAAATCAAATAATAAATTTTTTTGTTTAGCTCAAAAAAAACCTTCATTCTGTTTCGTTTGTTTCAGTTTTTGTTTGAAATTCGAACGACTGCTTGTGTGTATGGATAAATGTACACATGTATGTGTGCAAGAATGCCTGCATTTGCAATATATTTTAATCGATTCTATTGTGTGTTTGTGTGTATAATTATTTAATGTTCTGTTATTACTTTTCAATAAACTAAATTTTCTATTTTCAATTTAAAATCTGTCATTTACATGCCATTAAGAATACTTTGTGAAAACTTTCGGCAAATGTTAATTATTCATTTAATTTGGCCTTTAAGTTCGATAACATTGCAGATGTGATTTTCTCCTTACTTTGATTAATAAAATATAAGGTTTGTATTTAATAATGATTATTAAATATTTATTTGAACATGGGTATTTAAATATTTTCCATCACAATTTTTATTTTTGGTAAAACGAAATGTTTGCTCAAAATTATGTTAGAATTTTTGTGGTTTACTTTGAGCACAGCCATTAAAAGACAACCAAAATGTAACGCTGTAATTATGTACAAACTATAAAAAAGCTGTAAACACAATGTCATCTTTTTTGCGTTTGTCCATAAAACGCTTAATGCAAAACCAAAAATAAAATAAAAAACATATTTTGTTGGAAAATGATGGTTATCACTCCGCACTGCTATTAAATCGTGTTAAAGAAATTAGTCATTTATGGCTTTATAAAAATATTCCTTTTTTTATAGAACAACTAACATCATGTTAAATTCAAATAAATATGTTACAAAAATGTTCTAAACGAAGCCGTGTAGTTTGTTGTTATCATTAGTTTCCAATCATCGTTAAAGTAATCTCTAAGGGAAAGAAAAAATATCAGAAGTGATTTTAAGTGACATAATCGATGATATTGATGTATGTATATTCAATTTATGGATACTGAAATGATTAGTACTATTATGATAACTATATCTCAAGGTATGCTCCAATTTATTTTCGTGAATAAAATGTGTATATTCAATATATGTAGTTGACCATGAAGACTACTTTAAGATGATAATACATTGATAATCAATAGGATAATCCACATGTATATATGAATAAATCTAGATGCTAGCGCAATTTGATTGACGAACACTCTGATTAATGGATATGTCTAAGACGTACTGTGTATGTTGAAAACAATTCTGGGGTAGTCAATGAATTTACCCAATGAAACAATAACTTATTTTTGAGGTTAATAGAGGAATAATATTGGCCAAAATATTCCACGTTTGGTGAGCATTTTGCGACAGTTGTGGATAAGTTGACAGTTTTTTACGGTTTCACTTACGACCATGTCACTGTGGTGGGACTTGTATGGAATGATCGAATATTTCAGTAAAGGCTAGCTTAGCGACATAAATTATAAAAAAACCAAAAAAGTTCAACATAGATCAAAATTTAGAAATAGCTCCCATAGAACGGTGCTCCTAGATTTCTGCTACTTTAAGGGTCTTTGCCACATCTTTCAATGAATATTACTAAAATTTGGAAATCGGTATATATGTATACCGTAATACCCTAGACAGACGGCAGCGTTAATTTGCATTAACTCCCTTAATGTACATTAATTCGTGCATTATCCACATTCTTAATGCAGAAGATAGAACAGTATTTAATCTGCATTTACTAAATTTTAATATGGCAATACTGTAGGAAATTCTATTGATTTGCACAGAGAACGAAGGCCGATATTGCAGTGCAAAAACAGATAATGCAGTGCAACCAAAATTTTGCAGTTCAAACAACAACAAAATACATGTTAACCAGCAATCAGCTGTTTCGTAAATGCAGAATTTGTCGTCTGTCAGGGTAAAAATAAATGCAGTTCCTAATTCAAATTAACGCTGCCGTCTGTCTAGGGTATAAGTTTGTTTTTCGAAAAATGCATGTAACACCGCGAAATATTCGTCGTAGACCCCCTATGTGGTATACCAAAATTCATATCTCGACCAGATAAAGCGATTTTGAGATGTGTGTCCGCAATTATGGACCAATCTTCATGAAATAATGTATGGAGGTTAGGTTCAGACCAGAATAGACCCCTATAGTTTTTGGCGATTATCGTGAAATATTTAGGGTGTGAAATGGACTAAAAACCAATTTTGTAGCGGCACGAAATTTTGTGTAAGATTTGGGATCACGACAGAGAAGTAGCTTACGATTTAACGTGATGATCAGATAATATTTAGCGGGTTAAATGGACCAGAACTTTTGTGTGAAAATTGAAAATTGCGCCTAAACCAACTTTGAATGGAAGTTGCTTACACCTGGGATGCGGATTCTTAAATAAACCGCGGTCAAAGTTCACATTTTTAGGGTTTATATGTCCGGTTAGTTTTTTTAACCCATAAAAATCTCGACGTCATGCCTCCAGTACCATCTCTGTCCATCAAAATATCTCCAGGTCAATATAAAACACTATCTTCGTTTTGGGTCAATTTTTTGTATATCGATTATCATTCGACCTGGTTATTAAGTACATTTTTCTCAAATATTGAAGTTGGGTCACTAGGAAAACCTTGAACAGAACCTTAACCACACAAAAATGTTGAATATTTGTGTGGGTGCTACTCTAAGGATTGTACAGACATTTTTGAACTTTTTTGGGGGAGGTACCTGAACGAGTGGACCGGTATGGCTTATCTTCGAACTTAAGCTAAGTTTGCACAAAATTTTACGAAGGCCACATTTTGATCGGTAGATCCGTTCGAGAGTTATCATGCGCTCCAACCACTACACACGGTGTCATAGGGGTTTTTTTCAGTCTATTTGCTCAGGAAATATGGACTTACCCCTGATGAAACTTGTACTAGAGCAAAGGCCTGCCTTTTTTGTAGAAGAAGGAAAGAAATATGGCAATCTAGTTCGAATTGGCTTATTCGTTCTTTATTCGTTTATTAGAAAGAATTTAAGCAAGAATACCATGCCATGCTTACAGTGACTTCAAAAATCGTCCAAAGTGCTGATAAAGATCATATATATCAATTCTCTTTATAATTCTCTTTATAATTGAGAGAACTCTTCAATATGTGATACGTGGATACGAGGTTGTAAAAAAGTCATAACCCTAATGTGCATTTATTTTATTTTATTTTATTTTATTTAATTTTATTTTATTTTATTTTATTTTATTTTATTTTATTTTATTTTATTTTATTTTATTTTATTTTATTTTATTTTATTTTATTTTATTTTATTTTATTTTATTTATTTTATTTTATTTTAAGAAAGGCATGATTTCTTGAGAAAATTAATTTTGGAACAAGTATTTAAACATTGTTGGAGTTATTTAAGTATGTATTTCGCCTGCTGTCATAGGCAATTGGTAAATTCACTCTGAGACTATTGAATTTGTATGTCTTTTAATCTTCAATAATTTATTTTCATTAGTCAAACCACTGTCCCAATGATGACGAACATAATCCGAAAAAAACACAATGACTTTCAACTCTTTGTACTCTTTGTTATTCTCAGAAGAAAATACAACTCACAATAACAAATACAATTTTAACTATGACACAGGATAAAATAAGAATAACTTTTTAGTCTACACTTGTAATGCAGGATTCAATTTCGTTAGTAATGAATTTCTTAATTTATTTCATGATTCATGCGTGATATTCTATTTAGAAACTTCTATGATTTGTTAAAATTGCAGCAATTAAAATTAATTGATTCTTTTGTGACACTTCCTCGTATGTAATTAACATTCTAGCCATTATGGCTATATTTCAACAATTAATTGATGTCTACAATAAAGAGAATGACAAAAACTCCAAATATTCATTATTTGTCAAAGGCCGGCCATTCATTCAATTTCATCGGAATCAAAATTTTTTTCTATTTATGATTTTCATGTCGATAATGAAACGATGGTAATATTACATAAATAATTTACATAGAGAATATTGATGATTTGTTGTCATGATACATGGCAATCACCTCCCATTGACATTAAATTACGAGTCAATAACGACCGGCAGGATAGATTGACCGACCAACCGTTCACATGCATCGATTTGCCAAATTATACAGAGTAATGAGAATGTATGTACGTATGTATGTGCATATACTGATTATGGGAAATTGTATAAATTTTCTAGGCACTTCCACATTATTACTATAAAATTTTGGCATGCAGGTTGAATAGAAATTGCTATAATGACGCATGTATACTGCTATGTGTGAGTGAGAGACGATATAGCACAACATGTGCCAGTAATTCTAATCTGTTTTACGTTATGGCCATTATAACTATCAGTTACAGTGTTATTGATTGATATGTGTCTAATTTTCTTAAATTTCAAAGGTAACAGCAGCAACTGCTTAGGAAAAAAAAAACATTTTTTTTAAATCAAATTAACCCAGTCAGCATTTTTTGAAAATTTTAATCAAATTCGAGTCTTTTTTGATCCGACTGCACGATTAAAAAGCTAGAATATGAGCTCATTTTCTGATCATAAATGACTCCTTTGTCGGTAGGAAAACATAACCTCAGGCGACTATTCTAAACAAATCACAAATGAGTCTTTTTCCAGTCGTATTTCAATCATTTATTTGTGTTTTGTTGATTAATTTGGGACCCTTTTTCGAGTCTTTTTAGAGTCATGTTTATAATCATTTATGAGTCTTTAGGGAGTCATTTATGAGTCTTTTTGTTAGACGAAATAAATTAAAAAAATTTTCTTTTTATTCTTCTTTTTTTCTTTCCTTTGTTTTATAGTCTTTTCTGCTTTGTTATGTCTTTTAATTATCCTTTATGTTGCTTGGTGGTTAGTATACTGCTTCTTCATTTCACTTGGCAAAACCTGTTGTGTTGTGTTTGTCTGTACCTTTAACATTATACGTTACATTTATATCAAAATTTTGTAGAAAGTGTATATGAGAATTTTATTTTTTTATTTACAACCGAATAAAAATAAAACAAAGCAATCAGTTTTTAATCACCTAACTGTTCAAAATATGATCAGAAGGTACATAATTATAATCACTTTTCAAACACCTGCATGACCCTTTTTTGATTAAGCACTTTTCAATCTTCCAGATGATCAAAATGTGACAATAAATAACAAAAAATGGTCACATTTTAAACACTTCAATGACTAATTTGTGATTGCTACACATTTATTGTTGTATTTTAAATTGAACTCTTTTTAATCACTACAGGGAGTCACTTTCGAGTCCCTTTCTGATCATACAAGCGACTTAATCAGTTTTTGATCACCAAGAGGACTCGAAAAAGACTCCTCAATGTGATTTTTGAAAAAAGAGTCTTCCAAATGCTATCTGGGAAAGTACAATATTTTATACATTAAAACATTCTAACAGTTGTTTTCGAATCTGCATTAGATACATTTGTTACTCCTACTCTTGGTTTGAACATGTCCAGAAAAACGTAATTTGTATGTTATTCTTTGATGATACGTTCATATATTGCCATCGGCGAAAATAATTAAATTGTTTTTAAGACATTTTCGAAGTCTTCATGGAAAAAATTTATTGAATGCTTTGAGCAACATTATTGTGTATTTGGATAAATAAAAAATGTATATGTGTATATATATATACACTAGAGTGGGGCGATTTGAACACCATCACGGGCGCCTGGAGTTTCTGATTCTTGGGATTGTACTGAGCAAAAAAGTCAACTAGACCATATGTATACGGTGAAAATCGAGCCCCCGGATTTTGACTTGAAGTTTTTTTTTCAAGGATTTTTGGATATTTTGGCATATAACAACCAAGCCACTGAGATTTTCGATCCAACACAAAGACAACAATTGTAGCCAAGACAATAACAAAGAACTCTCAAGTACATCGCAAAAGCATTGGAATGCTCCTTCAGGCAGTTATGGCCTCGAGAAGGTGCACATTTTTCGGAAAAATTTTCACCATAGGTCAAGTTTCCGAGATATTGCGTGATTAATGGTTTAATTTTGGCCCCTTAATTTGTTATCAAATAGCTTTATATCTCTCTAAAGCGTTATTGTAGCTTCATTTTGACATTACATGTCTTCAGTCAAATCGAATGGTGAATCTTTTTGTAGAATATTGCATCCCTCTAACTCAATTCCTTTCATGTCCTTTTCGTCCTTTATTTTTTGAACCGTAGTAAAAGTACCACAAGGCGAGATTTTACAGCATCCAAATATTCTACAAAAATGTTGCTCAGAAGATTTTAGGTACGGTTCTCATTGACGACCAATCGATATTTCCCCGTTTTCATGGTCCTTTTTGACATTTTACCGGTTTTTGTTCAGAAAACTATGTTTTGTTTTTATGTATATTCGTTATTTGTCTGTGGTGCTTCTGAAATACATTCTTACCATAAATAGCTCTTGTAATGACGAAGACGTTAATAACAAATTTTATTGGAGGACAGACCCGGTTATCTAAAATTTTGAACCGGATATTCTGATATTAAAACCGATTTTGGAACCGGTTTTAAGTAACCGATTAACCGAATATGTATATCATTAGAAAGGTAATAAAATGGTCAGTCAAATGACAGCAAGTAGCTGATTACAACTTTGTTGGTTACAAATTAAGGGGCCAAAATTAAACCATTAATCACGCAATATCTCGGAAACTTGACCTATGGTGAAAATTTCCTTTTGGGTTCTCAGTACACTCACCAAGGGCTTTCATCTCCAAAAGAAATTTTCCTCCCACTGACTTTGAGTTCCATTTTGTAGCACAGTGTCGTTTATCGATATTTTCCGAAAAATGTGCACCTTCTCGAGGCCATAACTACCTGAAGGAGCATTCCAATGCTTTTGCGATGTACTTGAGAGTTCTTTATTATTGTCTTGGCTATAATTGTTGTCTTTGTGTTGGATCGAAAATCTCAGTGGTTTGGTTGTTATATGCCAAAATATCCAAAAATCCTTGAAAAAAACTTCAAGTCAAATTCCGGGGGCTCGATTTTCACCGTAGATATATGGTCTAGTTGACTTTTTTGCTCAGTACAATCCCAAAAATCAGAATCTCCAGGCGCCCGATAACACTTTTTTCCTTCCATACAAATCGCCCCGGCCTAATATACACGGAACGCTTTTTAAATAAGTTGGGAAATTGCAGTCATGTCGATACAGTCAGTGCATTGTCCCAATTTGAACTTCTATATCTCAAAAATGGTAAACCCTACGAATATATGATAATATATCCCATTTCGATAGGACATGCGGTTTCCAAAAAAATTGGAAACCCTAAAAAAATCCTAAAAATGTGAACTTTGACGGCGATTTATTTAAAAAGTGCTCCGGTGATTTTTTTGTTCTTTGATTTTTTTCATCTATGAACATTGTAGTTCAAAATCCAGAAACTTCCCAGGTGTAAGCTCCTTTCATTTAAATTTGGTTCAAGAGCACCGTGATATGTGTCCAGTGGCGGTATTATGTCAAAGCAGCCTGTTATACGACACTTCTGGTGTGCACATGATGCGATTTTTAAATGTTATCTATCCGGTTAGTTCCTGAATCGAATAAATATCTCGACCTCATGCCTCTAGTACCATTTCTGTCCATAAAATACCTCCAGGTCAATATAAAACACCTTCTACGTTTTGAGTCAACTTTTTTGTTCTATTAACTTTCGATCTGGTGATCGAGTACATTTTTTCAAGTCTTAAAGACTCAATTTTGATTTAAATCGCTATCACTACTCCAAAAACAATTTCAAATGTTTTTCCAAAATTTCTATGAAAAATTCCATTTTTCCTGGAAATTACTTTTTTTCCTAAAATTTGCCTATTTTGGTATACCGGTATTCTTGGTATGTGTCAGAAGGGTTTGTATAGATTTATCGGTGTTAAGAATTCTTTTATCATCTGTTGATGACCTCTGAGAGATCTGCCTAATAATTCGTATATTTATTTGATCATTCTCTGCAGGAGATGTTGTTGTCCTTGCACCTCCATCACATGGCGATTTTAGTTCTTTTTACGCGGTATCCAGCTCTGTTTTAGATATTGTGCTGTTCCTAGGTTTATTTTTGGACTTCGTTGAATCCACAATTTAAAAAAAAATTAACACTTTGATATAAATTTAGGGTCATAATTTTTATTTTCTTATAAATTTAGACATGTATTCTTTTCGGCATACTTGTCTGTCAAGTAATCATATGTATGTGAGATAAAATGTACTACTCGTGAAAGATTTTTGCTTAAAAAAATTAAATAAAAGATATTCGTACTACGGAGTTGCAAATGTTTTGAGCAGACTAAAACATGCATGTTCCTCCGATATTTCACACATTTGTGTAACATAAGTGTTCATAATTGAATAGTCTAGAAAAAGATAAATAAAGAATCAAATTACAAAAGTGTATATATTTCAAAACTCAAAATGTCCCTAAAAATGGATTAAATGTGAAATATGCATCTTAAATGCAAATGTTTTGAGCAGCACTGTATGTACGAGTATACACCCTCAGATCATCATTTTAAATTAAAACAAGTAAAAAAGACATTATGTTCGGCTGGGCAGAACTTTTAATACCCTCCACCATGAGTTGTATTGAAACAAATTGGAATAATTAGTTTCATTTTGTTTATGAAGGTAGTAAGCTCGATTTTCCCAATAAAGCGTTTGTATCCTCATTTCGGTTCGAAAATGTGACAAAGAACCCACGAAATACAAAAAAAAAAAAACGGGTACCCTTACATGGGGGCCATATTTATAAAAGTTGTTGTGCTACGTTGTTCTGTTTATTTTTTGTAATTCATTTGACTTAGCACCTAGTTGTCCCAAAGCCGTTGTTTTTATTTAGAAATGTACCTCGTCATCAAGATTTCCTCTCTCGAACAAAAATATTCGGATACAAAACACTAATACAAGATAGGGTATGTCAAGAAAACTAGGAATGCCTGCCTAAGCACAGAATTTATAGAGGAAAACTGGCAATAACTTTTGTCCATATACTCTCTGTTTAGGCATGAACAGTAGTTTTCTTGTCTTAATCTTGTTTGTATTACTTTCCCAAACTCTGCCCAATTGGTTAAAGATTTGTTACGGAATCTTATCTGATTTGTCCATAGCCGATGGTCAGAAAACATGTCTCTTCTAAGATATTTTCATTGCGTGCCTCTTAAATTAAAAATGAAAAAATTATTATTAAGTATTTGTTAACTCGTGGCGAATCTATACTTACAGCATCACAAATACATACAGTTCATTTTCATTATAATTTCCATTACAAAATTTAACACATGAATTAGTATTTCGAGTAAATATTTGAAACTAATTTTTGTATCTGTGATATATCACAGATGCAGATAGCACCAATCCACCCACTTAGTGATGTACAAACATATACTGCTTATGGAGGATAAAGCAAATAAACTAACAGTAAACTTTTGTAGTTTACTCAGTTGTTGGTGTTGTCGTTGCAGTAAATCTGCATTTTTCTAATTTCATTTTATGCTAATTCTTTTTATAAATCATAACATGTAGAATAACCAACATGTTTTCCATTTCTCGCTCTCTTCATTCCACCTACTTTGCTCCTAGTTTTCTATCTTGGCATTCTGGTAAAACATTTCATTATTCATTTTTATTTAAATTTTATTTTGCCACCATTATGGGACGGAGGGTGGGCGAGAGTGTTTGTTTGTGGGTGGTTGTTTGTATATTTTCATGCATTTCTAATCTAATTTGTCGGAATAATTTTGCAGCCACATTTTGGTTAGAGGTCAAAATATGGCGAGGGACAACATCGCAAATAGTTTGCACTAAAAGTAAATCGATAAACCAATAGTTTGTTTTGCTTACCATATTCTTCTACCGTTTCGTCGAATTCGATTCCATTGAAATTCTTTGTATTATTTTGTGTTATCAATGAACGGTAATTTACTATTTCTTGTGTCACCTTCTTCAGTGTTTAAGTGGACGTTAGAATATCAAAACGGGTTTTGCGGTTAAAAGTTTCGTGGAAAATAAAACAATAACCTACTTGAGCACTTAGATATGTGTGAATACAGATAATCAAATTGAATTTGGAATTTAAAAGTGAAAATAAAAAAGATTTTTGGAAAATATTTATATATTTATATTATTAAAACTTGGTGGCAAAATTTGCATATTAAATTTCTTGTTGCCATCACCTCTTAGCCAACTGAGAGGCCTTTTTCAATCATTTGCATGTGTCTTAAACAATGTTGTGCCATCAACATAAACTTTTGCCAAAGGACGAGGGGGACCAACATGTGGGGCAGGAACATCGTTCGCAATCTCCCATATGCCAAACACAAGCGCCTCATCACCACCATCATTTGCTTCAACGGCAACGCAGCAGGATAAAACAGCTTTCAATGCGTTCATATGAACCTTATATGAAATACCGAGACTATCAACAGATCAAGGAACTTGAAGTGGAAACATTGCCTTCAACACCCACAAAACAACAGTCACAACACCAGCACCAGCAGCGTAAAGTGGCTGTTGAAAGAAAAGTCAAGCCAGCGAAATTGAAAAATCGCCAGAAATTATGGAAATTGTTGATGAGAGGTAAATATAAAGAAAATACACACAAATGACTGTGTGGGAGTAGAGTGGATGTACAACACAAACAAATACTTCACACAGAGAAACAACAATACAACGAATATCCAATGAATTTTTTTAGGAAGCCTTAAAGTATACTTTGATTAAGAAACAAAACGTTGTGGGTGTAAAATTGTAGTGAATTTTCTAAAATTGTTCACTTCCAATATTTGTTTTTCGTGGACTTTATATGTACATAACATGTGTGTGTATGTGTGCTTGATATGATAATATGTGTGTACGTTTACTCAAAATTTGTCAAATTGTTACTGGATGTTGTTCGTTTACTCTACAGTACAATGCAAAAAAGACCCTTAGTCACTTACAAGAAGTTACTGGACTTGTACAAATTTGTACAATTTTTTGAGTAAACGAACATACCTAATTATGGTTTGTGGCATTGTGCATTTTTATTTACATATCTTATTAGATAAATGTTTAAGGATGGTCTTGGTATTAAGTTGGACAGGGAAACCTAAACTGAAATCCTCTTCAGAAAGTGTAGTTAAATGACAAATTCGGAATAGGAAATTTTTTGTCAGTACTAACATGATAATTGAACCGTGTGTGACACAAGGGAGATGGATTTTTGACTTCTTTCTCAAAAAATATTTCATGTTGTCCAAATTAATGGATTTTTTCCTATTAATGACCGTTTAAATATTGAAATACTTTGAAATAATTTTGTTTAATAATTTGTGCATGAGGTTTGCCATTCACCTTATATGTAAGATGATTCGAATATATTATTTAATGTTGAGGACACGCGCCCTAGCAAATCCAAACCTATCATTCTTATTCTCAATGTTAATTCCCCGTGAGTTTTTTTACTAGTTCCTTATGTTGTGACGACACGTGCCGAAAATCCTTTAATAACTAAAAGTGCATATCCTCTGTTCCTGTCCTGAACAATGGCTACGAAGAGACTTTGGGAGATTTCTTAATTAATTCATCATGTTGGATTTAATTGCCAATTCATCATAATGGACTAACAATCGTAACACTAGTGGTGTGGGTTTTCAAAACGGTATATTATATACTTATTATTATTATTATTGAGGCTGCGTACACTAACAAACTAAAACCGCTATTATACTAAAAGATGGATTAATCACAACAATATTTTGTTGTTTAGATTTCCTGTCGCCAGAGATCTCTAAAAGCTCAATTACAAAACGTTCAAAATATGTGAAGTCAAACGGCAATGTTATATGGGGGCGCTACACCAAAGTACTATCTGTGTCAACAACTTTGGTGCAGATGTTTCTCGAACCTGAAATGCCAATTTACAGTTAATTAGATTGGAAAACGTGGCTAACACCTTCATAATATATGTAAAAGTCGGGTACCCTAATTTATTAATACCAAGGCATTGACCTATGTTAACTATTTTAGATAAGGCCTCAAAGGTCCTCCAAACCTTAAAATGATCAAAGAGTTCATCATAAACTGCACTTTGCGACCGAAATAGTTAATTTTCGAACCTAATAATACGATGTGTTTGGAACAAATCGTTTACTCTCTTCGAGATTTATCATACACAGCATTTTAGGGAACTTTTTGAATATTTATGGGAGTGGTCTCGAGGGTGTAGAGAAATATTACCAATATTCGAATTTGTCAAAGTTTAGACACACAAGTAAAACATTTATTAATGTAGAGCATAGGCGATCAGGCTAGACACGGTGGTGCCGAAGTTTTTCGACAATTTACACACATACGACACGAATGCTTAACACAGAACATAACAAAGAGAACAAATGTATTGATTTGTTTTTGTTTTGTAGCTGCCAATATTGTTGGTCACCCCTGCCAGCATTTGGAAGTGAGTTTCTCACTCCCTCGCCTAAGAGGTCACTCCGGAGACACGCCAAGGAAGATCGTTGGTGACATACACAAACAATTTCTATAGCTTTATTACGATTACCTTTTATCGCGTATGCCGACACTTCGAGTAACTTCCAAAGCGATTGTATACATGTATTTAATAATTCAACACATTTCAACAAATATAGAACATTTTTCTATCTGATGATTATGTGAGACGGTGGTGCAGTGGTAACCATACTCGCTTTGCACTCTGAAGGTCCGGGTTCGCTTCCCAAGTCAGGCAACAAGAAATCACATTTTTAAAATGACAAAATTAATATATGCGGAAATATCAAAGAATAAATTCTCTAAAAGAGCGTACTTAAAAAACAAACAAATTACAAAAAAATAAAAAATATAAATATTAAAAAATAATTCCAAGAACTATCGCGGAATGATCTTCAAGAAGTGCCGCTGGAGTGACTTTTAAGACGACACGCGTGTGTGGTTCATTTCTTTACAACTGAGGTGACTTCAGGGTGACTTCCGCGACTGTTTTCATCGCCTAGGACGCACGCCTAAGTCACTTCCGCGAATAGGTTTTGCCCTGCAAGCATGATGTAAAGTCATACCCTTAGCCTGTGTGAATTGAAAACGTTCATTTGTAGACAGATCGATTATCGTCTGCTCAACCAAAATCCATTCCCCCCCCCCCCCCCCCCCCCTTTTTTTCGTCTTATGAACTTGTCGACAAAAATATCGATACTTTTGGAGTATTTATCTTAACAATTGTGGACGTTCCGAATAAATACTTTCGTTTGGTAACAAACTCAATTTGAATTGAAGCGCAAAAGTGTGAACTTAGCGGAGAGTATGTACTTCAACGTGGTTTTGTCGTCCGTTGGGGTAAGTTCAGTCGGGTCCAAGGTCTCCATAAGAACCCTCCAAACCTTACGAAAATTACAAGATTAGTATTCTCCTTCAACTCAACGTTCGTGTGTAGACGATCAGGAGCATGATGTATTCGGTGTTTGGCTGTGGATGATCGGGGCACGATGTATTTAGTGTTCGGCTGTAGATGTTCGGGAACACGATGTAGTCGGCGTTCGGCTGTAGATGATCGGGAACACGGTTTGTTCGAATGTAGAACGTTCGGTAACACGATGGATTCGGGGTTAGGCTGTAGATGTTCGAGAACACGAGGTATTCGGCCGTTCGGCTATAGAAGTTCGGGTATTACTCTAGTGCTACGGTCTAGTTTCTACCACGTGCTACTAACTAACTACGGAACAGCTGGCACGAATGTCTTGTGAACTGCTGACTCGAAGGACCAGTGGGACAGCTGACCCGGAGGTCCCGTGGAACAGCTGACCAGAAGGCCTTGTGACCCGCCGGCCCTGTGGAAATGCTGACTCGGAAGTCCTGTTTATTTATTAGCCACCATAACTTAATGGGTAGCTCTCAAAAAATATTCCCGGGGTGTAATAGTAAGCTCACCATCAGAATCCAACTCTGAAATATTTAGATGACTTATGATGTGAAATTTAATAGAATTACTGGTTGTTGGCAATGACAATAGATGTTGTGATGTTGCACTAAAATGCTATTCTCCCTTGTCTAACATGTTATTTCAATGGGGCAGGTAGAAATTATGTATGATTTCGCGTTTTTGAAGCGGCTGTAAGGGGTTTCTTGGTAGTAGTTGTTGTGTTATGTACGTGTACGGATTACTATGGAAACATTGAGGCCCCAGTGGCATGTGTTAACATATTCCGATTGTGCTCAAACTTTGGCAATTAAAAAAAAGCTGAACACTTTAGGTGGGTGCCGCCTAAAAAATCCGACATATTTGCCATTTGAGTTAAAACCAGTCTAGTGGTCAAGACGTTTCTCACAGTAAATCTGCAGATCTGTCACAGCCGAATTTAGAACTTTAGTCCATTATGACAGGAAGGATGAACTTACCAACGAAGAATGGTCTTGCTCCAAAAAAGTTTTTTGCCGTCATACTAGCGGCCGCGAAGACAAGTTGTTGAAAAAAAAAAAACAAAGCGATTCGTGAGCTGGGCTTAAACTGCAATTTTGTGTGGTAGCTACCTGAAGGAGTGGACGGATATATTCCATATTCGAACCTGATCTCTGTCTGGTACAAATATTAGGATGTGTAAAGTATTGTCCAAATCTGTTACTCCCTTCAAAAATCATTTTTGCGACTTTGTTACTATTGCGAAGATGGTACCCGAAAGGTGTAAGAGGAGACTCAAATTTTGAATCGATTAGGAGTAATCGTGCAGATCTAAATCGACTGCAAATTGTCTAAAACTGATTTTGTCCAAACATACATAGGATCTAAAACCATTATTTTGATGAGGCAAATTTGAAACGAATGAAAGTGTATTTGCCTAAAGTCTGAAGGTATAAATATAAAATTACGATGCGTTGGGTATAAATATTACGATAAAACAAGTAGGAAAAGTTCTGTCGGACCGAACTTTTTATACCCTCCACCACAAATTTCAGCCATTTCGGTGGATTAATGTGGCCACAACTTTCAAAATACCGAAAATCGAAAGGTTCTATGGGGCTATATGATGGCGTGGACCTATACCTACGAAATTCTGGGGGAAAGTTTTATACCCCAAACGAAGACTAAATACCAAATTTCAGCCGTCTCGGTGTGATAATGAGGCCAAAACCTTCAAAATACCGAAAATCGGGAGATATCGTCCTATGGGGGCTATATCAAAACGTGGACCTATATAAACATTTTATGGTAGAAATGTTTCTTAGCCTCTGGAAATGCAAAATACAAAGTTCCAACCGATTCTGTTGTCAAATTCAAAATATAGTAAAATGACGGGTACTTTATATGGGGCGTTATATGGGGGTAATACCTATATAAACCAACTTTGGTAGGAATGTTTTTTTGCCTCTGGAGATACAAAATACCAAATTACAACCAATTCGGTGGTAAAATGGGACAAATATCTTAAAAATTCCTTAAAACGACGACGCGTCACGCGTCATTTTGTATGGGGGCTACACGAAAGCGTGGACCTACATAGCCCGCTTTCAATACCAAAAGTCCTACGTACATATAATAGATTTTCCCAAAATTTCATCCACCTACGTCAATTCGTTCAGACGCTAGAGTGATTTCCACAGACGGACGGACATGGCTATATCGATGTAGAATTGCACGCTGATCAAGAATATATAATATATATTATATATATTTTGTGGGGTCTACAATGATTATTTCGAGTAGTTACAAACGTAATGACACACTTAATACACCTCCATCCTATGGTGGAGGGTATTAAAATTATATTTGAAACCAAAATAAATGCAGACCTGAATTCTTTGAAAACATATTATATAATTGAAATGAAAATTCTTCTGAAAATAATTTGTTTATTTGATAAAACTAAATGTTTCCAAATGCAATCTACATACATACATACATACATACATACAACTGAACATTTGTTATGTGTTATCTCATCTCCGAAATACAAAAAGGACTGTAGAAGCAACAATTGAATAGGCCGCTCTTCCCACTTAATTCTTATACAGAAGTTTACAAAAACATACATATTTATTAATTTATTTTTGGGAAATGGGTTTCCATGAAATTAGTAATTGAAAAGTTTTAGTTACCCATGCCAAATCTTGGAATTTAAAATGTTAACGCCATCGACATGTCTATGCCAATTTAAATATGTCCTTCCCCAAAACCAAATTCACTCAGAACATTGTAATTAAGGTAAATACCAACTGTATATGTACAGTAAAGTCTCGCTAATCCGGACACCTGTTAAACCGGACAACGCGATAGTCCGGATACTAGAATTCTTTACATTGTTTTTTGTATTTTTTTGCCTATCTTGAGTATCAGATTCTTATTTATTTCATTGACGTTTTCGTTCGTAGCAATAGCAATTGGTGTATAAATAAGACAAATAAAGTTTTTTTCAAAGTTTTCGGTCCATATCTCGTATTTCTGGGTAGCTACTGTTGACTCAGTTATACAGTCAATATGGAATTAACTATTTGAATCTGTTAAATGATTTTTCTGCACTTCAACCATTGATGGCTGACTGTGATAAGCAACAGTATTTTAATGTTGGGAAGTATAGTTCCCTTAAAAATCGATGTTGGGTGTTCCTTTCCTCTAAAGGAATTTGTTAATTAGTTTTATGATTAGTGAGAAAGTCCCTTGGGAGCATATAATGTATTTCAAGAATATTTTACCTAGAAATATTTAAAAACTTAAAGAGTTGGGATTAATAGCTTAGTTTTCAGTTTACGCGAAAAAATGAGTTGGAAAATCACACTTCTTGTATAGAAATTTCAATAAATTATTAAAAATAGTATGACTCCTTTTATATTCAATGTTTGATATACAAAATCACCGACAACTATGGATTGTTGTATTGTAGTCTCGTAATTATGCAACCAATAGATTTAAATTCCATTGCCTTATTCGAAGGCTACAAGGTTTATATAAAACAATACCTTTTTTGATTTCGACGATAAGATAAAGTCAGTTGCTGATGTTCATAGAAATGGCTAAAATATATTCAACATAATGAGATGAGTGCATTTGAATTCTGAAGTTATATCTCAAGTCGTAAGAGGCTCATGTCCCATGGAGACAGAAAATCAATATGTGCACAAGGGCTACGAAGTTCACATCCTGGAAAAAAAACTATGAATAAATATAGACCAATTGTAGAGAAGTTTTATACACAAAAACACACAGGAAATGTCTCCTAAATTGGAAGCTGGAAGAGTTAAATTAAGAAGTAAATTTGGTAGCCAGGTAAAATGCTTAAAATGGTCGCATCCTTTGATATTTGCTTGATATGAATTCTTTGCCTTAGATGTTAGGTTGTTATCTAGTAAACGTCCCCTACGATTTTAACTTACAAAATTATGTGTGTTTGTAACTACTCGGTAATCCGGACAATGCGAAAATCCGGACATCGCCGAAACATGTGGTGTCCGGATTATCGAGACTGTACGGTACATATAATATATATGTACATATAATATGTGGTTAAAAACTCATACAAAAAAAAGAAAAGTTTAGAAACTACAAAACACTTTGACTGGTAAGAACCATTGCACTGTAGAAAGTTTTATGTTTGGATTTTCTTTAAAAAATTCTTATAGTAATTATTGCTTGTTTTAATTTCTACACACTTCATATTTTTATTTTTTTTCTCTCTACGGGATTTGATCATGCGAACTTCTGATCTGTAGCCGAACACTCTACCCACTTAGCGCCGAGAATTTTTTTGCGAGGAAACGTAAAATTTTGCATGAAGATTATATTCTTGAGACCTTTTATGCATTTTTTAAAAATATGCGTTTTCTCTAAAACGAATAGTTTTCCTGCAATCGGGCTTGCTTTTAAAAGTGAAGAAATCTTTGGTGTATTCTTACATGAAAATCCCTAGTCGATATAAACATGTCCGTCTGTCCGTCCGTCTGAAATCAAGATACTAGACTTGTGTCGTTCATGAACGAACCGGTTCAAAGGAACAACTCCGTGAAAAGAACGAACGGATCCGTATCCAGCACTTTATTTTATATCGTTCATTTAGATCGCTGATGACCAAGACATGACTGCTTACAAAATTAGCAGCAGAACCATCACCATTAGTTTTACAAAGATTTAAGATTTAATTTATTGAGCCTTTCATTTACAAACATTATAATTAAATAGAGTTGTTATGATATTATGTAAAACTTAAGATTACAATTAGTTTTACAAACTCACGCAATCTGCGTTAGGGCTAGCACAAAACAATCAATGTTTCAGTTAGCTACAATCGTTCAGTAAATCAATCTCGTTCTTTTACCTCCTCTGGTTTTGTAATTTGTAATTTGGTATATATATTTATATTACTCCTAGGATGTTTGGTATTGCAAATGGTATCGGTCCACGTTTTGATATAGCCCCCATAGTACGCTACCACCCGATTTTCGGTATTTTTAAGGTTTTAGCCTCATTATCACTCCGAAATGGCTGAAATTTGATACTGAGTCTTCGTTGGGGATGTAAAACTTTCCCATAGGAATTTATCGATATAGGTCCACGCCTTCATATAGCCCCTGTAGTACGGTACCTCCGGATTTTCGGTATTTGGAAGGTTGTGGCCACAATAATCCACCGAAATGGCTGAAATTTGGTATTTAGTCATCGTTGATTGTGTAAAACTTTCCTCCAGAAATTTGTCTGTCTGTAATATAGCTCTCATAGAACGATATCACCCGATTTTCGGTATTTTGAAGGTTGTGGCCACAAAAATCCACCGAAATGGCTAAAATTTGGTATTTAGTCTTCTTTGGGGGTTCAAAACTGTCCATATGAAATTGGTCGGTATAGCACCCATAGAAAGGTACCTCCCGATTTTCGGTATTTTGTAGGTTGTGGGCACAATAATTCATCGAAATGGCTGACATTTGGTATTTAGTCTTCTTTGCGGCTTCAAAACTTTCCATATGAAATTTGTCAGTATATGTCCACGCCTTATACTAGCCCCCATAGAACGGTACCTCCCGATTTTCGGTATTTTGAAGGTTGTGACCTCAATATTCCATCGAAATAGCAGCAATTTGGTATTTAGTCTTCGTTGGTTGTATAAAATCTTCCCCCATTAATTTGTCGGTACAGGTCCACGCCTGCAAATAGCCCACATAGAACGGTACCTCCCGATTTCGGTATTTTGAAGATTGTGGTAACAATAGTCCACCGAAATTGCAGAAGTTTGGTATTTAGTCTTCGTTGGTTGTATAAAATTTCCCCCAGGTCCAAACCTGCATTTAGCCCCCATAGAGCGGAACCTCCCGATTTTCGGTATTTTGAAGGTTGTGGCCACAACACCCACCGAAATGGCTGAAAATCGTCGGTATAGGCCCACACTTATATGTAGGCCCTAAAGAACGGTTCCTCCCGATATTCGTAATTCTGAATGTTGCGACGACAATATCCCACCAAAAGACTGAAATTGGTTATTTAGTCTTCCATGGGGTTATAAAATATTCCAGAAGAGAATTATCAGTCTTCCTATATCCCTATAGAAGTGTACCTCTTAATTTTCGGTATTCGCATTATCTTACCGAAATATAGGAAACTTGGTATTTAGTCTTCTTTGAGTCTAAAAACATTCCGCCAGAAATCTGTAGGTATAGATCGATATTTTGATATAGCTCCCATAGAACGGTACCTCCCGAATTTCGGTATTTTGAAGCTTAGCCACATTGTTTTATGGAAATTGCTGAAATTTGGTATTTAGTCTTCTTTGTAAACGAAAGGAAACTAATTGTTCCTTTTTACTTCTATACAAGTCGTGGTGGAGGGTATAACAAGTTCGGCCCGGCCGAACTTAACGTCATTCTTACTTGTTTTGCTTCTCCTGTAATCTTATGGTTTTTTGAACTACGTTTTTGGGCATTTCAGGTGACGGAACACTGTCACTCATGATGGCTAATGTGGTGTACTATGCTTAGTTGTATCCATCCTGTAACCTAATTCAAATATAAACTTCATTAAGAGATATGTATATTTGTTAAATTGTATTTTACTTTAAAAATTAACAATTTAGTCGACTATTTGTTTAGAAAACCATCTGCATGAGCACTAAATACTTTAGTTACATTTCAACTTTATTTACTTTTTTTGCTGTTAAGTTACACACACATACACAGTAAGTTTGAATAACAATTCGGTTACTTTTTTGGGTAAAGTTCATGTGCAGGGTATTCTTTGTTCTCCCCCCGACTTGCTTTTCGTTTGGTTTGTGTCGTTTTCAACTCGAATACTATTTGTTTATAAGTGTGAATATTTTTGTTAAATTTCTTTGAAATGGGTTTTTGTTTGTTTGTATGTGTGTATTTTGTGCTCGGTGGAACTTTGTGTATAAAGTTTGGCATTTTAAATGGGTAACCATGTGAAATAATTATTTGAATACCTTTAAACAAGGAGAACATTTAATAGTGAAGCTGGAAAGCAAATAGCAAGTTTTTTTTTTTGGTAAAAAATGAATTTTCAAAGTTTAGCATAAAAACTTATTTGTAATGTGTTTAAAATTACATTAATTAGTAAATTTATTTCAACTTGCATTTAATATTAGAATTTTGAACAGAAGTTATTTTTAAGTTTGGCTTACTACGGTAACTAACACTAGCTGCGGTAAAAATTCCTTTAAATTGCATTGAAATGTTAAGCTTTTGTGGGAGAGGTGAATTGTCAAACTATGGCTTTAGTAAGTTTAGACGGATAGACGGATGTGGCTAAATCATGATCAAATTGTCTGAAATAGGTTTTTGTTCAAATATATGAATGCAGAGTTTAAACCCATTATTTCGATGAGGCTCGTATCCAAAATGTAATTCCTTCTTTGGCAATTTTGACTCAGTGAAATTCAAACTATCCCTTCCCTTCGTTATTATTAGATTAAAGGTTTACTTGGGTTCGTGTATGCCATGGGTTTTATTTTGACACGCATTATTATTGGTTCATAAAATATGGCATGAATAAAAATTTGATAACCCTGTATCGATTATAATGTCAAAGGACAGCTACAACTACAAAAGGATGGATTTATTTTTCTGCTTTACCAAGCATTTATTTAACGTTCGAATCTCTCACTCAGAACTCCTTTCCAGTTCGTTAAATTTTGTACGTGCGGCTGCTGTGTGGATGTATGCATGTGTGTTTGTACGTATGTATGTGTGTAACTTGTATTTTATTTTAACATTTGAATTTCATATACAATTTCGTATACAACGCTACACAGGTACATGGGTGAATGCACACAAAAGCTTATACCTGTAAATATTTTTGCACGTTTACAAAAGTAATAAAAATAAAAGTAAATATTTCTTAAACAAATACCCTGACATGGACAACAACAACATATATTAAAAATTCTATACGTGAAATCAATATTAAAACTCGGTCTAAATTTATGGATGACAAAATATTATAATCCCCAAAGCAGGCGAATCCTGCAGGAGGATACCGGTTTGACTTTTATTGTGATAATTTTGCCTAACATAAATCACAAAAACATGTCCAATAAACACTAACAATCGAAAAAGAAGAAGTTTATTATATATACAAAAAAATCCTTATGAATTATTAGTTTTTCTATGACCACTATAATAACTAGTTATTTTATGGCCTCTGGAAATTAAAAAATAAGCTAAAAAATATATATTCTGTTTTTAGAATATTTGAGGTGGAATTTGTTTTCAATTTCAACACACTTAATATTTTTTACTTTACTTCGCCCCTTGCTGGATTTGAACACACGAACTTCTGCTTTGTAGTCGAACACACTACACACATACATGTGCACCAGCAACAACTGTTCTTTGGGTTGTTAACAAAAAGAACCGGCCCTAGGATTTGTAGTTGAAAACACAAGCTGTGTGCCACCGTACTCATAACTTAGTAAGGAGTAATATAAGTATTTATTTTTTTACATTACTTTGTTATGGGTTTTTGCTGGGTAAACAGTAAGTAAATTAAGAAGAAAATCACAATAATGTCACACAATCCACGCTACAAAAGTATACCTTATCGATATAATAGTTTGGGGCCCCAAATAGCTTTGGACAAAATCAGTTTCGGACTATTTGAAGTCGATTTACTGTTCGTCGTTCTGTCAGTCTGTTGACCTGGTCCCCACGATAACTCTGGTCCAAACATGTCAATTTCTCTGGGTAATTATTATTATTATTTTGCCTTTACAGACGAAAATTGGTCCAAACTTTTTAAATCGTAACATTTATTCCAGAGATAGATCTGGTTCGAATATGATGTGTATCGGTACATTCCATGGTTTATCTGCAAAAAATGTTTTCAATTTTTTTAAATTTTTTCGCAGCACCAATTACAATGCACATTGTGTCCAAATCCAATATCTTGTGCCAAAAATGCTAAAAAAAATATTTTAGGAAATTAAAAAAAAAAAAAAAATAAATAAATAAATAAATAAATAAATAAAAAAAATATACATATACATAAAGTGATTTTTGAAGTAACGATACCTATAACATTACCTTGTTTCGTCAAAAAAATACTCAAAATCGCAAAAAAATTCGCAACCGGATTTATTTTGGAACCTTCTTTGGTGTATATATTTAATTAGCATTTTTCCAATAGGATGTAACTGATAAGTCTCGCAGAGTCTCGGTGTTCTAATGGTACGCACATTTAGAGGACCTCTCAATTTCTCAATAGAATAATTGCGACCAACTGCGGAAATAGACCTCTATAACGTTACCACCCGATTTTAAGTATTTTCAGTATTTTACCAATAATAATGAACCGATTTAGCTAAAAATTGAAGTATAACGTTTTCTACGAGTAAAGTATCTCCTTATCAAAAATTGTTAATATAGGTCCACATAGGGAGGTGCCGTAAAATGGGGGCTATACATAACGGCACCTCCCTTTTAAACTTTTTAAGGTTTCTGGCCATATTTTTGAACCAAATTGGAAAATTGACATTTTGGGATCTTAGCATACCTGCAAAATAGTTTTAATATAGGACCACTTTTTGATACAGCACCCATAGAAATTTAAAAATATATGTATTTTTTTAACTCTGCAAAATAAAAGTTCTCCATGCTTAGAAAATATAGATTTTTAACACCAAAACCTCAATTTGGACACATTATGCAACGGTACATTTTTTCGGAGGCATCCTGAATTTTAACCCCAAAATTTCTAAACTAATAAATTGAGTACGGCTGATTTCCATATCGTCAGATGCTTGGAAAATGACTGCAAATATCTGAAGTATTGTGTTTCAAAAGTAGACAGCGGAATTTTATGCAACCCCTATTTTTGGTCCGATTCATGTCAAATTTAGGGACTGAGCATAATTTTGGCTTCTGATTAAATTGCAATCGAAACATTTGACATATGCAAAATTATGCAAAATGCATAAATTTTTACATATGTAAAATTTATGCATTTTACATATTTTCGTATGCAACAAATACTTCAATAAAAGGTAAAATGTTTGTATGTAAAATTTTTCTGTATACAAAGTCTTTCCAGACAAGACAATAAAATAGAGAAATGCATAACCACAGCCTCAACCTTCAAAATACCGAAAATCGGGAGGTATCGTTCTATGCGGGCTATACAAAGACGTGCACCTATACCGACAAATTTCAGGTGAAAAGTTGTATACCCCCAAGGAAGACTTAATACCAAATGTCAGCCATTTCCGGGGGTATTGAGGCCACGACCTACAAAATACCAGAAATCCGGAGGTAACGTTCTATGGGGGCTATATGAAGACGTGGACCTATATCGAGAAATTTCAGGTGAAATGTTTTATACCCCCAAGGAAGACTTAATACCAAATTTCAGCCATTTCGGAGGGATATTGAGGCCACAACCTTCAAAATACAAGAAATCCGGAGGTACCGTTCTATGGGGGGATATATGAAGACATGAACCTATACCGAAAATTTTCAGGTGGAAAGTTTTATACCCCCAACGAAGACTAAATACCAATTTTCAGTCATTTCGGTGGGATATTTAGGCTACAACTTTCAAAATACCGAAAATCGGGAGGTACCGTTCTATATGGGCTATATGAAGACGTGGACCTATACTGACAAATTACAGGTGGAAAGTTTTATACTCCCAACGAAGACTTTATACAAAATGTCAGCCATTTCGGAGGGATATTGAGGCCACAACCTTCAAAACATCGGAAATCGGGAGGTACTGTTCTATGTGGCTATATGAAGACGTGGGCCCATGCGGACAATTTTCAGGTGTAGAGTTTCATTCCCTAACGAAGACTTAATACCACATTTCAGCCAGTTCGGTGGGATTTTTAGACCACAAATCCTTGTATATATTTTTGCATATGCTCATTTTATGCAAATATGTAAAAATGTGTCAAAATAGGCACGATATGCAAAATATGCAAACATTTTTGGGCCTAATTCACATTCGCGCATTTTTAACGTAGTTAAAAACAAACTTGTGTTATTTTTATTTCTGATGCATATAGTTGCATTTTCGAGGAACAATGCATGAGTGTGCAACTGAAATATTTTGACGAAGTTTAAAAACTACAAAACATCTGACGATACGGAAGTCAGCATATCAGATTTCGCCAAAACTTGGCAAGTAGTAATATTTCTTGTAAAAGTACATCAAGTTTCACGAAGGTCGAATCGGTCTACTTCAACCAGAAGCTCCCCCATAAAAGTTCAAAATATTCGCTTAAGTGCAATGTAAGGCCTTTTCTAGGTTCGTTTAAAATTTTTACCGAAGGACCTTGTGGTTAACCGAAAAGTATATTGGTCGAAAAGCTCTAAAAATCCTGCGGTGACAAACTAAAATGCCTGTTTTGCACGATTACTTTCGAAAGCAATTACTGCCAAAATTAGATCCAGTTTTAAGATGGACTATGTCGGTACAATCCATCAGGCAAGCAGCTCCTGTGCAAAAACTCAACATTTTTGCGCTTTAACTCATTTCGTCCCGAGCCAATTTTTTATTTATTTTTGAAGAAAAAAATCCGATTTTTCGTTTTCCCGGAAAATGGTGTTCGAAATTTCGATCACTGGCGCTAATCCTATATGTGTAGGAGTAAAAAATAGATTTATTTGTTGTTTTATTGATTTACTTTATCATTTTGGAATGCAAAAATGGTTGAAGAGTGGTATAGAGTCTTCTTTGGGCCTACAAAACATTTCCTTGGAAATGTGTCATGTCATGTGTCAGTACTGCCACTGAAATGTAGGATAAGAACCAGTGATCGAAACTTCAAACAGTCAACATTGCACATATGTATGCCTAGATTATTTCAGCCGTTTATAGTGGCGTAGCACTATACACGACAAGCTATTCCTTCCCTTCGGAGATGTTCGTAGGAAGTCATTGCTGTTTGTTTATTATATTTCAAGGCTGAATGTATGTGCAGTCCGCGTGGTTGGCTTGTCTTCTGATAAGCAACACTCCATATCTATACATAGTTGGGTGGCTCGAGGCAGAAGAAAAATTATTGAAAACATTGCATTTAATGGTAGTGCATCTGAAAACTGTAGAACATTATTGATGATCCTTCTGCTAGTTCATATCCTCAGCGAAATCTCCTCCTATTATAAGCTAGATATAATATATCTGCAATGATTCCCGGGATCAAACAGTGTCTTAATTTTTAACGTTAAAAGACGTTAAGAATAAATTACATTTTTCAAATTAATTAGTCCTTGAGAAAGTTGTATGCATAGGTTAAATATTTTCGTGTCATTGGCTCTGCCAACTCAATACAGTTCTTTATAGGCATTTCATTAAATTAACAAGCATAATTTCTGGCGAATGAATAAACTGTTTGTAATTTATTTATTGTTTATTTTCCGAAAAATTATATCCGAATTGGAAAAACATTTAATATCCATTTCTCACCTGTTGTTCATTTTCCCAGAAATGGCTGAATAAAAAAAACATGTTGGCCCTGACCTGTGAATTGAGCCAATTTCATGCCAACTTGGCTTTTAAATATCATTTCTGTAATTTTTTTAACCCTTTTTGCTCCGTTGAGTCTGTTTCCAGTTTTTGTTTATACAATTTTTTTATTGAACCCTCTTCAATTTGTTTTGACACTTTTCAGTTTTTTTTTATCGGAAAGAGGAAAAAATGCTTCGTTGTTATTGTAACATCTGAACCGCAAGGACAATGACAATGGCAAGCGACAAACGACAACAATGATACCCAAAACATGTTTTCTCTTATTTCCGAACTTTTGTGTCTTGACTTATTATCGGAGAAAGAAAAGTGGAAAGAGAGTGAGTGAGTGATTGGATTGCAAAGTTTGCTAGTGGGTAACACCCCATTGGCAGCTGGGGAAAATATGTTCATGGTTCAAAATGGGCTAGCAACACAGCACCATTGAAGACAGCTAACAACAGTTCATATTGGGTAGTTAAGCTTCAACAATGAAAGAAATAAAAAAGTAGAAGAAGACAGCATCGAAATTTAACAATTTGACAACTTATCAATAGTTTGTAGTTGTTGTTCATTTGTTTTGTTTTGAATGACAATTTTTGGTTTCATATTGTAAAGCACAAACACACATACACACACACTCATCCAGCAGCATACAACATACACAATATAAGTTCAACGACGGATGACATACCATCCCATCCGGTTGGAAGTAATCGTTTTTCATTGTTCCATAAATTGTAACGTCCTATTGGGTTTATTTTTCAGAGGTTACTGGGAAAAAACACGTCCCTAAAGGTCAAATATGGTAAAATAAATGTATAGTGAGGGTTTTATGTAACCATGTTTAAAAGTTCGCGGCATACAGGATAACCTGAGTCAACAACAACACGAAGTGCCAAGAAAAAATATCAGGAGAAGAAAGTGGAGAAGCAATTTTTCCGGAAGAAAAAAAGAGACAAGGGAATTCGTGAACTTGTCACACTGGAAATGAGTGATTGTAATGAATGGGATACATAATTTTATTCCTACAATTTTTTGTAATTTTTTCACTAGATACCCTCTTTCGGTCCTGACGCCTTCATCACAAGTGGACACAGAACTCACCGTGGTGTCACCTCGGGATCTCCTTTTCAGTCATAATAACGATAAATCTTGAGTTGGGCGTTGTGTTAGTAACCCACTCTACAAAAACACCGTACTATGAAAAAACAGAGAAAAAGAAGAAAAAAACCCTCTAAAGTTGACAATCTTCGCAAACGTTTAAAGGACCATGATATGCGAAGGGATGTCGAACGGGACAGGTTTTCAAAAAACCCGGGATTCGGTACTTCCTCAACCCGGGTTTTCGGGATATTTCGGGACAATTTCGGGACTGCGGGATTTGTCCGGACATGTCATCACATACGAATTTTAAATTAAAAAATAAAAAAAACCAGTAAGGAAAGGATCAAAGTCGGGCGGGGCCGACTATATGATACCCTACACCAATGTGAAAACGTGAAATATATATGGGAGCTAAATCCAAATGTGAACAGATTACGATATAATTTGGCACATATATTTCTAGACCAAACACCGTCACACATTCCAAATTGCATCGAAATTAGACATACATAGCGTCATTGGTGCATCAAATACCTTAAATCGGGCGAAAATATAGATATATGGGAGCTATATCCAAATACGAACCGATTTCGATAAAATTTGGCACACTTATTTCAAGACCAAATTCCGTCACACATTCTATATTTCATTGAGATCGGACATATATAACGTCTTTCGTGCACCTAATACCAAAAATCGGCCGAAAATTTATGTGGGAGCTATATCCAAATCTGAACCGATTTTGATATAATTTGGCACATTTATATATAGACCATCCACCATCACACATTCCAAATTTCATCAAAATTGGACAGATACAGCGTGTTTGGTGCATCAAATACCTCAAATCGGCAGAAAATATATATGGGAGCTATATCCAAATCTGAACCGATTTTCACCAATCCATTTTCTTGAGTTTTATTGTTCCATATATGAATGAAAACCCATTTAAAGTATATTGAAAATATCCCGGGACTCCACTGAAGTCAATCCCGGGATTTGTGAAATCCCGAAAAATCCAGGGTTTTCGGGATTTCGGGTTCGCCATCCCTAGCACTAACGGATGTTCTTGTCAAGTTCAAAGCTGATAATGTCGCCTTACAGGAAGTGCGATGGAATCGGGCAGACGTAAAGATCACAAATGAATACGCACTGAATTATAAATACCATGAAACATGAGCTAGGTGTTGAAATTATAGTAAATCGGAGGCTTAAAACGTGATCGTGATTGCCACAATCCGTTAAAAAGCAAAGTTCTTTAACATCAGTATCATCTGCTACCATCCCCCAACCGAAGGGAAAGATCAAAGGGAGAGCATGAAAATATAAATGGAGAGAAAATATATTTGATACCACGGTCAGCAGGTTCAGCCTTCATGGTGTAATATCCGATAACAGATTGATCATGTTTTGATAGACGGAAGACACTATTCCAGTGTGTTAGATGTCCGATCGATTCGAGGAGCGAAACCCGATTCGAACCATTTTCTTGTAGCAGCTAAGATACGAATTTGTCTTAATGTTGCGTCAAAAATGCGATCCAACACAAGACGGAAGCTGGATACCGAGAAGCTGCAAACACTGCAAATAGCATCGCCTACTCGGCTCAGCTGAAGACGGCACTCCATGTCCCGAAAATGTGAGGCGCATGGAAACGATGAAGATACCCCAGAACCGAAATGACTGACATCAATATAGTAAAACGTATCGAACCAAAACTCCCATGGAAAGACCAAATTGAAGATTATATCACAAAACAAGGTCTCCAAAACTGGATAAGTAAAATAGAAGATCGATGCGTTTAGAAATCTATTCTTAGTTCGGCTTATGTAGCAAACCGTTATGTTTATAAGATAAGATATACTCTTTCTGATACCTCCTTCATAATTATGACTCTTAGGGCATGTTTATGTATGTCGATAAGAAAATTAATGTTTTTTGTTCTAAAGCAAAAGCAAAGGAAATAATATTTCCAAAACTAAAGTTTGGGTGTGTTTCATGCGCACACATTTTCGTTTCGAAATACATAAATAGGGTGTTAGTATTCGTTTTTTCATAATTTTTGACTTGATATGACTCTAATCATAGACTTGAGGATATAAGTTGTCGGCAAATCTGACTGATTCTTTACTACATTTTTTTATACATCCCACTTACTTTGCGTAATTCCACAATTCCAGTTAAAGAACGAAAACTGTAGTAAATGTCAAACTTAATATGCATTAAATGACTTCCAATGTGTTTTAATGTTGTTAACAGATGTGCTAATGGGATAACATGAATCTATCGACATATTTACTAAAGAATGAGTAGAATTGCCTAGCAGACATGAATGAAATTTATCTGAAAAACATGTTTGTTTAAGAAGATGAGTGATTTAAGGTTCTCTAATGTCACTCAAACAGGCAAAAGTGATTTTATTAGGAACATAGTGCAGATGGTTCTCTTAAGAGGTTTGTTTTATTTGTCATAAAAATGTATACGTCTTCTAAGTAAACAATTAGTAAGTATAAGGATGTTAGCTGCTCCCAGAGCATTTGAAACGGTGCGAGATACCAACACATAACACATTGGTCGTCCACACACACTGTGCGGAGGGAAAAGCTTGCACCAGAGCTTCTGCACTACGAATTTTGAAGAATGGCCCGAAACTTGTGTCTGCCCTCTATTCCCTCTGCCAAGTGTATTGAAATCACATTATTTTTATTAATATTTTTAATATGATCCAGAGGAACTTTGCTAGTCCAACGAAGCAATTCATGGTCCATGATAGCAATTACTCATTATTATACCCAATACAACATTGTGGAAAGGGTATTTTGTTTTGTCTAAAATTCATGTAACACCTCGAAATATTCGTCGTAGACCCTTAATTTGGTATGCCATTCTTCATATCTCGATGAAATAAAGAGATTTAGAGATACGTGTCCGTCCCTTAGAAATTGTAATCAAATTCCCGGCCACAATTGTAGATCAACAGTCACAACATTTTGTATCGAGGTCGGGTTCCTACCAGAAGAGAAATGATTAGTTTTTGCCAATAATAATGATGATGAGGGACTATATTCTATAATAATACGATTATGGGCCATTATTATATGTGCTCTTTTACTATCTGATGGATTTCAAAACGCAAAATAAACCAATTTGGAGGTATTCAAAATATAAATTTTACATTGAAAGTTAATATTAAGAAGCTCCTCCTTGAAATTCAATCATCACTTTTAACTTTAAGTTAACCGGAACGCTATAAATCTGTTCGGTAAATCCAAACTATAACAAACGAAGACTTATAATAATGGGGGTATATCATAGTAATGGGGGTAAATCAGGTAAAAATTTGTTGAAAATATTTTTTTCATAGTAAAACGTGAATAATGGATGTACATATTAATGTAATAGTGTCATTACCATCAATTTATAGCCACAAATAAACAATAAATGTTAAATTATTTGCTTTTTTAACATTAGCATACATTTAGTTGCCCGACTGTATGTTTAATTCTTTTTTTATTTTCATTATTTTAGAAAATGTGTCGTTTATCTATTCTTACAAATCAATACATAAACAACAGCAACAACCAAACATAATCTATTATGTCCAACAAGCTTCCTACTAATTGGTCTAGTCGTCTTGCTGAGCTGTAATCGCCTCGACTACAATTGCCAACAAGATGTTTTTCTAGCTTTTAGACAATTCCATGATGTAGTTGCATTAGCTTTTAGCTTTTATGCTGTTCTATTAATAGTCGATGCTATCCTTTTATTAGTGCTTTCAATAAACTCTACTAATGAAAGACGATGCGGGAAATTTCTATGGGATGTTGGTAATTTAAAATTGATAACAAACGAGGGTGGTATATGTGAAGTGTAGAATTACAAATTAGGAATTTATGAATGAATGTAGCGAATGATTTGTAGCGACAACTGCCTTTAGCCGCGCGTAACAAAACATACAGCTAAAAAGACATCAAAACATGCTAAATCGGGAACATTATTTGTGTGGTGGTTATATGTCAAAACGTGTACTAATGTCTGCAGGTGTTTTCAGAATGGTTCCATGTCGCCTGCAAATAATATAATATTTTTTTTGAATATCTGAATATATTCTTGCAAATATCTCAAGTCTGACGGCGTAATTATATGAGTTTTATACCAAAATATTTACCGATTTCGGAAACATTTGGCAGGGAGATCCTATCCTATCGGCATACTCTATACTGCCTATACTTCGAAATATGCCAATATTTTTTTCGATTTTTGGAAGTGATAAATTGGTGTAACCCCTGCGCTGACTTAGATATACCCGCAGCCTCTGACCAAAAAAAGAAAGAAACACAATAATTATGCGGTATATAAACTATATAGATTTTGCTACAAAATACGTGAAATCTGTAGGTACCGTAATGTGGGGCTATACCATATTATTGACATACGAGGGCGGTTCGGAAACTTCTTAGCCTATCAATGAAAGAGAATAGTTAGTTTTTCAAAAATATTTTTATTTTTCAATATAATCTCCTGAAACTTCAATACACTTAGTCCAACGCTTTTCTAGCAATTCTATCCCTTGATTAAAATAGTTTTCCTCAAGGTCTTCAAAATAGTGGTTTACAACTGTAATTGCATCTTCATTTGAGGTAAAACGCTTGCCAGCAAGGAATTTTTTTAGATTTGGGAACAAGTAAAAGTCACTGGGAGCTAAATCAGGAGAATAACGTGGGTGGTCAAGCAACTCGTACTTTAATTCGTTGATTTTAGCCATTGTTAAAACACTCTTGTGCGCTGGTGCGTTGTCTTGATGAAAAATTATTTTTTTTTGTGTTGTAAGCCAGGACGTTTTTCTCGAATTTGTACATTTAATTGATCCAAAAGGTTGCAATAGTACTCTGAATTTATTGTTTTACCCTTTTGCAGATAGTCAATCAATAAAATACCTTTGAAGTCCCAAAAAACCGTTGCCATAATCTTACCAGCCGATTGAATTGTTTTTGCCTTCTTTGGGGCACTTCCTCCAGCTCCAGTCCATTGTTTGGATTGTTCTTTTGTCTCTGGAGTATAGTGTTGGATCCATGTCTCATCAGCACTTATGAAACGACGCTTAAAATCCATTTTATTTCGCTAAAAACGATCCAAACAAGCTTGAGAAATGTTCATTCTTATGCGTTTTTGGTCGACTGTTAACAAATGCGGCACCCATCTTGCAGAAAGCTTTTTCATCTGTAGTTCTTCATGCAAAATTAAATGGACTCGATCATTTGAGATGCCAATGATATTAGCAATTTCACGCACTTTTATTCGTCGATCATTTAATACCATATCATGCACTTTAACTACAATTTCTGTTGTTGTTGCTGTGTTTGGACGTCCACTACGTGGTTCATCTTCAATGCTTGTACGACCACGTTTAAATTCAGCAACCCAATTTTGTACTGTTGCATATGAAGGAGCGCTTTCACCTAACACATTCACCATATAATTATGAATTTTTTGTCCCGATAAACCTTTTTTATGTAAATATTTAATGACAGCACGCATTTCTAATTTTTCCATTGTAAAAAAATTGCGGATGCGTCTTTTTTGGACACCTGTTTCTATATAAAGGAGTTGCCAGATCGAAACAAAATTTAACATGTGTTCATAACAGAGATGGAAGTTTCCAAAACACTTAACTTTCTTCTGTTTATACCGCGCTTTTTGTGCTAGGCTAAGAAGTTTCCGAACTGCCCTCGTATAGTGGAACAATTTTTAGTAAGCAAACTTTTGATTTATAGATAACTCGAAATATTAAATTACGTTAAACTAAGTTGGGAGGACATTTTAAAAAAGTTTGAGAGTTACCTTGCACACAAGCCATGTATGTACCGGCAGAGTTTTTTGGAGCTTTTGGTTCATTATTTCAGCATGTATGGACTTACCGCTGTAATAGGGTCTGTAAAAACAACCTTCTGCAAACAATTTCAAATAGATCGGAGACGAGTCCTTAAACTGCTCTTTTCACAAAATTTGTGTGGGAGGTACCCGAAGGACGGAACCGATATAGTCCATATTCCATCCTGATACATGACTGGATGAAATAATACGATGTGCAAAGTTTGGACCAATCAGAACATAACATATCTTGGAGATTTGGTGTTTTGAGGCCATTATCTCAGGAATTATGGCCTTGTCGCCGAAAAAAATTGTACCGTCGTAAAGTAGACCAGAGATAAGCTCTTAAACTTCACTTTTTAAGAGTTTTGTGTGGGAGGTACCCGAAGAAGTGGATCGATAATAGTCCATATATGCACCCGACCTATATCTGGAAGGAATAATACGGTGTGCAAAGTTTGGACCAAATCGATTGCTCCCGAGATATCGTCACACCATTTTACAGAAAAATATTGAACTTTTGTGTGGTGGTACCCGAAGGGTTGGGCCGATATGGGCCATCTTCACACATAAACTAAGTTTGCACAAAATATTCGGAATGACAAATTTTGGAACATACTTGTAGACTAAGCCACTATTTCGAAGAGGTACTTTTTTGGTCGTATCAATGTGTATATATTCCCTTTAGCCTAAAGGCTGGGGGTATAAAAAACAACAAGTTAAAACACACAAATTGCACAACTCGTCTACTTTTTTAACGGATTTTTTTAAAGCTTACTTAATTTCCTTTTTCGTAATTATAATAATATACTTGTATTGTTTGGTATCTTTTAAAAGATGCTGTGCTAATTTAAAGTTGAAAGTTCTCTATATGAAGTGAACTGAAACACAAAAGTTATTTTGTTAATTTGCGTCTTCCATGGATGGACTCCAACAAAACCGATGATGTACCAAATCAGAATAGGGCTGGCAAACTATCTATAGTCGGACTATCGTTTTGATCACTATTGTAAAGCTTTGTTTATATCGGACACAGAATCAATTATCTTTTAAATAATTCCCGACAAAGAATCCAAATAACTTGTTTTGTAGCCGACGTAACCTTTGTTTTACGACAACAATCAACACGATAGTCGGACTATCGATAGCTCTACAACAGAACCCCGGCATAACTTTGTTGTGTCACGTTGTTATTTTGTGAATAAAATGCACAATGAGAACAGAACATATATTAAGCGCCATCTGTATAACCCATGAACATCTATAGCGATAGTTGAAGATCGATAATCAACTAGTTATCTAAGTATCGATTACGTAACAATTAGTGGTAGAATATATCGAATACTCTAGAGTAAGTTACGTTTGTAATATAAGCGCCAGGAACAAAAGAGAAGTTGCCAGTTTAATAAAGCCCCTCAAAGAATCTTAAGCGTTTTAATTCCTGGTGGTTATATTGCGGAAAACCAAAATACTTCCAATCTAAATAATAAGTATTTAATCATTTTTCCACAAACATCCCAGAAGGTACAAAGGAGACTTCTCTCATATGAACGGGGCCTACTGTTTATCACTGTCTTAAGACATCTCTTGTAGAGAAGTTTTACATGACTGAAATACTTAGGAAATGTCGCCAACATTAAACTGAGAGGTATTTTGCCACTGAAGTATTACACGCTTGAAATACTTAGAAAATTTGTTTAAGACCGACACCCTAACATGACAGCATTAACGGTGAAGAGACAAAATTAGTTAATCCCTGAACATAAAAAAATATGTCTTGTTAGCTCCACAAGAAAGATCCCATTGCTTAACGAAGTCCCTGCATGTCACTCGTATGTTCTCCTTTCTCTTTATATCTATTGTCATCGTTCTCATGACATTTGCTCCACTCTCGTAACAGATTCCTTCGATCCTTTGGTTATCTTTTGTTCTGGCTGTTGCCTTTTTAATTTTTCTTTATTCCCAAATCAGCTTCTTCTCCTGCTACGTGTTGAGCTTTGGAGTAAAGGAAGACATTGCATTTTCTTTGTTATTCACCATTGTGTTGTTGTTGTTGAATGGTGGCTTTGTTGTTTGGTTTTTGTTTCGTTGTTCCTGTTGTATTGTTTTGTGCGCGTAGTATTTGCCATTGTTATCCTTAACCAAACACACCAACTGAAAATCAGAATAAAAGCACAATGAAGAGCCTTTAGAGAATCCCAAAAGGACTATTTTTGCCTTTTCCGGTGCTGCAATTGAAAAGAAAGACGTCACATGCTTATTAAGTGACTACCGAAACAGAGAATGCTTTTAGGAAAAAGGAAGTTAAAAGAATTTTTGACTAAATCGTTCTAAGGGAATAAGCTGAGTTAATAACTATTCGTTTTTAGTGAAGTTAAGTGATAATAAGCGTAAGTAAGCAAATTTTGAAGGATTTTCAGTGAGCATGTAGTTTACTTAAATCTTTGAATGCGGAAATGCGTAATTTGCTGTAATGTAATTTCTACAAAAGTATACTTCTACCAAAGGAATGTTATTATTGATTTCTATAGATAAGTTTCGTGTTGCGTTTATTATATATAATGTCTTAAGCAGATATATTTCCGCCGTTATGTATCTTTGACATCCGTAATACTTCTATACGTTATTTTCGCTCTTATGTTCATGATACAAAAACTCCCAAATGCAATAGAGAAAAATATTGTCACATTGTAGTGGGAAACTAATGTATTTCGTGTATGTCGAAAACGTCGTCGTTATTGGGCAAGGCATTTAAATTAAATTAAGATCACATTAGACAAATATTTGATCCAAATTTCTTTTCCCACATTTGCCCAAACAAGTTTAAATTTCATACAGAGTTGATTTTGTAATCACATTACGCTCATTGCGAATGTGCATTGCTCAAATATTTACTGGCATATTATTTGGTTTTTCTAAAATCAGCTGTTTGCCTTTCAATCATACTTTCTGGTCATATTGTGGCAAAGAATTATTTCACAATTTTTGGCAAATATTTGCCCAATGTGACCGTACCTTTAGTTTAAGTAGTATTGTTACCTAACAAACAATTCCATTTATTTTGACGAATACTCAACATTTGGTAGCAGTTTGACACACTCCCCTACCCGTCTGAGTTTTCATCAAGCCTTTCGTCAGCGTAACAAAGACATACATGCAATGATAAATTGCACTCTCATTACACATGAAATTTGTATAATTAAAAATTTTCAATGCTATCATGTCTTTTAGACAAAAAAATGGAAATTACAACATCCTTCCCTGCTTAACTCGCCCTTGCGTCTGCGTTTCTTTGGAGAAAAAAAATAGGATACAACTGTCGAGTAACACAAGTTGGCAATTAAATAAACGATTTATTTTTAAATTTAACTTTCCCTTCTGAAAGTAAAGTTGAAATGTAGTTCAGCAGAGAAAGGACTGAACTTTTCTCAGAATAAAAATGGAAATTATTTTTCGGCTGACTTTTCTCATTGCTTGACAGTGACACTCCTACATTTTGCCTGCGTCTATTTTTGTAGCATTTATATGTGAATACACAAACATACATACAGGCAGACAAACATTTTGCTATAACAAATATTTAAGTTAATTAAATTTAATGATGTTTAAACATCAAAAGTAAGTCTTACAATAATAATTCCTTAACTAACCTGTTGTTGTTGTTTTTCTTTTTCTCTTTTTCTTTCCAGGTAAGTTTTGGTTTGGCTTAACAAACTTGAAGTTGATTAAATGATAGCATTGCAGTTCTAATTAAGTAAAAGGTAATTGAAATTGAAGCACGTTTTGGAACGCCTACATACATCAGGGTAATGCAGCTAATGATGCCATGACTTATTGGAGAATTCAGTCTTTAGTTTTAGGCATAAATATTGCATTAAAAAATTAATTTAATTTTCATTTTGAAAACATTTCATCGATCATTCAGCTCAACTCAAGGACAAATTATAAATTATTTTCGCCATAGTAGGCAAAATTAAAAAATTAAATTAAATTTTCATTAGAATAGTATAACTTGAGCGTCGAATGTGAGCTCTTAATATATTATTCTGTATAGTCTCTTTAATATTATTGACCATAAATTCTATTTTCTATAGCGAACAATTATCGGCAACGACATGATTTAATTACAAATTTGACTTCTTACCCAAATTAGTCTCCTTACTCTATAACGTAGCAATTCTTCGTGCCCAGCAGCTGTATTATGGAGAAGTTCGGGGGTATACAAAATTAAAGTCGTCAAAATAGCTTGAAGCAGGTAGGAGGCACCAACGTAGCCAGAAGGCGACTCTAGGTCGTGTTTTGCTTTAAAAATACTAGTTTTTGAGTGCACAAATTCGGCACTACAGTGCCATAAGAGCTATAAGTGCTCCGGCACGGTACCAAACGGTACTATAAACACTGGATATATTAATCATAATAAACACTGGATATACATACATGTGTATATGGGAATCGTTCGTTTGTTTCGCGTGGTGCAATGACAATATTACCGCCTTGTACTCAAAAGGTCTGCGATTCGATTCCCAGGTCAGGTAACACCAAATTATCAGCGGTGGCAAAATACGAGAGTTGGGCAATTCAACGACCTAGTTCAGAAACGTATGAGTAACGGCATACAAATTAACGTGTGATATTAAGTACACGCAATTTGATCATACAAACGAACTGGCACAACTCTACAAAATACTCCTCAGTGTAATGTTGGCAACATTTCCTGAGTATTTCAGGCCCCGTTCGTACTCGTTGATAAACTGTAGGTGCTATATCATTGAGTTAATGTGAATCGGGGTGCACTCACTGATGTGAGAGAAGTCTCCCTTGTCCCTCCTGGGATGTTTGTGGAACAATTATTATTATATAACAGCGGCTTTCTATTACACCAAGCAAATGTTTCACACTGGTATAAAGGAAAATTTGTATTGACAAATTTTAAAAAATTAAGAAACAAGTAAAAAAAAGGATCAGTCGGCTTTGCCTCATACTCTCAGCCTGTGTGAATTAAAACACTTTTTTTTCCAAAAACGTGTATATTAAAGGGGTTTTGACAATTTTAAGCGTATGAAGCGACAAATATCGCGTGTACTATTATAGCTAATATTATCGATTTTTGGTGCGGGAGGTACCGGAAAGAATGGACCTACAAGCACCACCTTCGAATTTCATCTAATATTCCAATAAATATTTCGATTTGCAAAGTGTGGACCAACTCAGTATTTGGTTCGGGAGTTATCGTGCTCTCCAGCCACTACATGGTGCCATAGAGGGTTTTTACACTTTTAGGGTTGTTTTCTCAAGAAGTATGGACTTGCCCCTGAAAAAACTTTTACCGTCGTAACTGAGACATTGAATGAAAGTTGCTTCAACAAAAATCTAATTGATTCCAGAGCAGTTCTTAAAGTGAACTTATCCAAAATATTGTTTGGGAGGCACCCGAAGGAGTGGACAAATGTAGTCCATATTCGAACCTGATATATATTTGGTAGATATACTAGAATGGGTAAAGCATGGACCAAATCGGTCACTACCATCAAGAGTTATCATGCGCAGAATTTTTCCGAACATTTTTGAACTCTTGGGGGAAGGTACCTGAAGGAGTAGACTGATATGGCTTATCTTCGAACTTAAACTATGTTTGGACAAAATATTACGAAGGCCAAATTTTAGACGAATCGGCAGATCCGTTCAAGAGTTATCTTGCGCTCCAACCACTACACACGGTATCATAGGGGTTTTTCGTAACTTTCAGGCTATTTTCTCAGGAAGTATGGACTTGCCCCTGATGAAACTTGTACTGTCGTATAGAGGACAGTGAATAGAAGTCACTGCAACAAAAATCAAAGCGATTCGTGAACAGGTCCTAAACTGTACTTTTCCGAAATTTTGTGTGGGAGGTACCCGAAGGAAAGTACCGATTGAGTCCATATTGGAACCTCATCTAAGTCTGGTAGAAATTTCACGATGTGCTAAGTATGGAACAAATCGGTTACTTCCATCAAGAGTTATCGTGCGCACAAACTTTTCGAACATTTTTGATCTTTTATGGGGGAGGTACCGGAAGGAGTCCACTCCTTCGGGTACCTTCCAACAAAATTTCGGATAAATTAACTTTAAGGACCGCTTTCGAATCACTTTGATTTCTGATGAAGCAACTTGCATACGCTGCCTCCTTTACGTCGGCAAGAATTTTTTTCAGGGGCAAGTCCGTACTTCTTGAGAAAATTATCGGCGTTTCCCCCAATATTTAAAAAATTTCACGAAAATGGTACTCACGATATATCTTGAAGGGGGCAACCAATTTGGTCCAAACTTTTGATCTTCTAATATTTTTCCCACATTTCGTTTAACTTCCAAAATGGTCTATATCGGTCCCCTCCTTAGGGTAACTCCCCTACAAAAGTTCAACATTTATGTCAAAGTGCAAAATAAGACCAACTTCTATAATGGACTATGTCGGTCCATTCCTTCAAGTACCTCCTCCGCAACATTTTGAACTTTAATCATAATACACATTTTTGTCGGCAAGATCAAATATCCAAAAAGAGCCACACAAATCTGTACGTAGATGAAAGATTCGATTCATATAGGCTGAGGGTATATCTCTGTCGGCAAAGCCGACTGATACTTTATTACTTGTTTCTTTCACACAAGCCATATATTATTATGATCTGTTAACAAATGGTTAAGTTATGGTGGTTAAGTTAGAGCCAAAATGTTTGAACTTCGAATTTGACGTAAGAACAAAATCCAGTCAGTATTGTCTTATATGACCCTAGAGAACTACCTCCTATAATCATTTCAAAGCGACCCTAGATATGTTTCTAAACGCCATATTAGAGAAAAGGAGGAATGGAGTCCATTTTCCATTTATTCTTTTATTTAAATAAAAAATGAAATATAGACTATATTGGACCACTCCTTCTGCTACCTCCCATTCCAATTATTTTCTGTTCTATTTTAGAGAAATTTCGAAATATGTTTATTGTTTTAGAAGGACCGAACGACCTCATATTAACATACTTTATATCGACGCCTCCAAACAATAGTATGCTAAGTCGACTTAGCATGTTTTCAAGTTCTTTACATTTTTATATTTAACGTCCTTTAACTTAAATTCTGTCAAATTTTGGTAATGATCGGACAATCCGAACAGAAGTTAAAACAAATATTTACTTAGCATAGTACTGAAGGTCAAAGAAATTTCCAAACTTTTAGAGCTGTCCTGCAAAACTCGCTTTTCAGAATTAGCAAACTATTATTTGGAGGTGTCGAACGTCCTTTAACTTAAATTCTGTCTAATTTTGGTAATGATCGGTCAATCCGAACAGAAGTTATAAACAAATATTGACTTAGCATATTACTGAAGTTCAAAAAAATTTCCAAACTTTGAGAGCTTCTCCTACAAAACTCACTTTTTAGACTTAGCATACTATTATTTGGAGGTGTCGATATGTAATGTTGGTACAGACTAATTGTGCTTTCCTACAATTTTTCGTTTTATGCACCCCCTACAGTTCAAAATTCAAAATAATATTTTATAAAAAATATATATAAAATATTTCACGGTTAAGGTTATTTTTAATTTCTTACCTTTCCTTCTTGGCAAAAATTTGATTTTTATTCTCACTGCAGTCCCTCATATCTTCATTCCAAATAGAAAACAAAAACTGAAACAAAAAATCTTCTCAAAATATAATTTTGCAGATATCTTCTAATAATAATGACAACATTTCGCTACAACCTTGTCCCATAAAAGTAGAACGTTAACGACGACGTTGCTCAATCTTGCTCAGATTTTATTGCCATGTACTGAATCACGTTTTTTCATTTGAAAATTTCTCCTCGCCTCATTCCACCGCATATTACGAAAAAAAAGTATTCAGGAGCAGAGTATTTAATGTTCATAACTTTTGGCTGAAATTTGCAACTGCCAGAGTCTTTCCCTTCACCTCTATCTCAGTCTACAATTTTTTTTCTTTCGCTACTTTTATGACAGACAAGAAGAAAATCTCAGCTGAAATGTAAACATTTTTTTTAATATTAAAAAAATGACTGTTGTTTTGTGAGTGTGTTGTGTGTGTGTGTTTGTGTTTCAGTGAGAGTGTTTGCATTTTTCTTATGCACACACAAAACAAATTGTGTTGCATTTGTGTCAGTCTTGAGTGAGTGTTTGTTTGTTTGAATGAATGAATGATGCACATTTGTGTGCCAAAACTCGAGACACAACCGCATACACACAAATAGCCGGAGATGCTGCGACAGTGATATACGTAGAATCATAAAAGCCCGTATGGAGAAGGAAATCTCATTCAAGACAAACGTAACAATAACCGACAAATGTTTGCCTTGAAAATCTACATATTCTGCTTTGGCGTAAATCTGGTAGCATAATTTTTAAACATTCAAGTTGGCATTCAGTCCGTCAAACACTTTAGCATGCATATATACACAAGGACATATGTATGTGTGTGTTTCAACATATCCTTCCGGTGCAGTTTTATGTGTTGGGCTAATGTGATTACTTTTCCAAAAACGCTAACGGTGGGAGAATTTATGTAGTTATATATACAGTTTGTCTAGTAATTGTTTTCAAACGAGGAAAACGATCACTTTTCATTCATTAATTAGTGAAAAAATGACGAATAGTTGTGATAAAAATATCGTGTTTTTTGCAAAAATACTTGGTCTACTTGTTTAAGACCAGATTGAACGTATAAATAAAAAATTAACCCACGTAGTTCAACAATAACAACCAAAACTAACAATTAACATGTAATGTAAGGTGTAAAATAAATGTTTTCAAAATGTAATGGAGGTTCCAAAATACTCCATGTTTTGGGTAAATACTTAAAAATCCTGATATTTTATGAATTTAATTTTTAAAAAAGGATTAACCTCTAACAAGTATCAACAATATTATTGATTGGGTTCTGCTGCATGTAATATTTGTTGTAATTTATGTCAGTCCATCCTGGTATGCCAAAAAACTCATAAAACGTCGTAGTTTTCAGATATGTCCGGTTTGAGTCCCATAATACATTGTTTACATGTAATCCTTGTTAAGAATAACATTCATAAAATGTCATGATTTTTAAGCATTTACAGAAAACATTTACTTGACACCATGCATTACATGTTAATTATTAGTTTCGGTGATTTTTGTTGCATTAAGTGGGTTAATTTTTTAATTATACATTCAATCTGATTCTAAACAAGTTGACCAACTAATGTTTGCAAAAAAAGGACATTTGCATCACAACTATTTGTCATTTTTCACAAATTAATGCATGAAAAGTTTGAAAACAATTACTTGACAAACTGTATGTTTGTTCGTTTGCAAGAGTGAGTGCATGATGTCTTCTTTTGATTGCATTCTCTTGAAAGTTCAGTTGCATTCACATGAATACCGAAGGTACTCAAAGAAAGTGTGTGGCGTGGCTGTGTGTGTCTGTGAGTGGAGTGTTTGAATAGACTTCATTTTTATTTTCATTGTAACTTCCGCTGAATGATGCAGTTGCACTTCATCTTCATTGGCAGCAGTGCTGCGTCTGGAGCCCATAAACATAGACATCATCACCAACATTACCATCATCATCCTCAACGTCAGTGACAGTAACACTTCCGTTTCCTTAACTAACACAAAAACACATTACATACACACAGAGACACACACATAACCATACTCAGACGTGAGTTCCAACAGATTTAAGAGTATTTGCACTGATGTTCCATTCGCCAACAATGTAGCAAAAGTAGAATAAAAATGCAACGAACTGAAAAAATCGTTTTCATTTACTTTTTGAGTGTACAAAGACTGTTCGCGCAACATGTCTGGTAATGAAAGCATTTTCGTTTTTTCTTCTCTATTGTACCATATGTATGTCACATGACTAGCCCATACATTTTATATGTGTTTGTGGGGGACTGAGTGTAAATTTAGTTTTTTTAAATCAATTTTTTTCTGAGATTTTCGGTAGTGGCATAAAACTTTGGCAAACTATGGCTAATGCAGTTTTCTTCACTATTTTCAAAACAAACTCTCAAATTCTTGTGATTTGTAGAAAGGGACACTATTTTAGATAGAAATCTTTGTAGATATAGAAGTAAGAGTGACTGGTGAGAGAAGAGAAGAAAATTCCTAAGTTAAACTAGTAAATGTAGAGAATACTTTTAAATAGAAGCTAATGAGAGTCCATTAACATATAATAGGAATTAATATTGAAGACAACAATTCAAGAGACTGAGTGACATCTGCAGTAACATATTTATTAGCGGTAATTGTACATTCGGAATGAATTGTCTTATACTCGTAAGTGTTGGTCTCATTATGAGGGATTGAATGTTGTTGGGCCGCTGATGGACGTTTACCCCAGAGAACGATAACAATTTAAGATGGGGCATCGGATTTGTAAAGCATTAACCTTTATGAGCCGGCCTAGATGCTATGGTAAAAGATAAAATAATAAACTAGTGCATAAAATAAAACGTGGTTCAGTTTCGGTTCGGTAGGTAAAAGAATTCCGTTGTTCGTGTTTAAGCAAATTTATTTAGCATCACTCGTCCCCAGACCAAAGAAAAATATTAGCATATGAAGAAAATTTATTGCTTAAATTGAGAATGACATCTGCAACCACGCAAATTTTCTGGCCAAAACTATTTCAACGTCCATTTTGTAATACAGTTGATTATTATTTATATTATATGTGTAAACACAGTATCTATTACGTTTTTTTCGCCCAAAATTGCGGAAACGGCCAATATTCGTATAACAGGGTGGTCATATAACAGGTCTAAACCAAAACATTCACATATGTTAACAATTTTTGGTACAAAGGATTCTTATCTTCCATGAAGTCGAAGTACCAAATTTCAGACGAATCGGTTATAAAATATCGCTAAACCCCCAATATATCTAAGATAGGACGGTGTCGTTATATGGGGGCTATGACCAATGAACGCAAGCAAACAAAACGATTCCCTTACCAATCACATAAAGTCTCAAACTTTTCAGTTTCTCTGAATCGTTTCGCTCTCAAAACAAAATAACACCACAAACTTTTCAAGAGGGATACCAACTGTAGCGATTTTTACCATAAAACAGTTGACATTCCTGCTTAAAAAGTGGTTTTTGTACGTCAAAAATCACAAGTGCGGGAAAACCACCAACTTAGCACCCCTGCTTTTCAATGCAAAAATACGAAAACCGTACGATTACTGAAATGTACTTCGGGTTGTTTCATTCACCACCGAAACAGAAAGAATTTTTGGCAAACATTTGCTGTGCGAAATGATCAATGCCACACTCATACACACATATACATTTGATTTCTTAACAACCCTATCAGCTAACATCAACATACTTGGAACATACTGCGTTTGATGTTTTTAACCACCAAACGAATCATTCATAGAATCGTTCGTATGTTTTGAACTTTTTCGTTTTCTATCTCTTGTTGAGGAATTGAGACCTTTTCGCTGTTCGTTTTGTTCGCACTCACGAATGTAAACAAAACAGCGAGTTCGGTCAACGTGAGTTATGTTTCGTTTTTATTGTTCCTATGGAAAATACGAAACGAAACCATTGGAAATGTTTCATAAAGTATTTTTACGTACGCTGGCCATGACAGAAGGTAGATATTTTTTGAAAAAAAAGTTTACAGACTTGTTTTCTGAGCTTGTAAAATAATTTTTAATATGCAAAAACTCATTGACTTTGCTACGCTAACTTTATAAATGGCATTGTTCTTTTTTAAATATTACTCACCATCAGCTTCCCGATTCAAAATAACTTTTATTACGAGACGGTCCAATAGATCGCAGAAGCCTACTACGCTCAACTTAACCACTTGTGCAAGAAAGTGAGGACAATGAGGACATAGCTCCGGTAATGCGCAAAGAATAGCCAGCCCCTTTAAAACAACCTGACAATTTGGAAAATTTGCACTTCTGTAATAACTAAACCCCCAACAAAAATGCATGGTATCACCAGGAGTAACGTACTGCTACTGATGGGAAAGCCGGTTCTACATTATGCAGCTAGAGGTAATTTTACAGAAAAATATAGGAAAAGAAAGAATACAAGCATAAAAAACTAAGAATAATGAAGACCGAAAAAGTTGCAGAGATTAAAACACCAAAGTAATGTGCAGGCACATAGACATGTGAACTGGGCGAAATGTCAATTGTAACTGATACTAAAAACAGTGAAATCTAGAATGAGCATTTCATTAAGCCTTTGGCTTCTAATGTTGCGACGAAGAAGATACTCCACAAACAGTTCCATAGTATGGCTTTCAACGAAAAAGGGCTATTAAAATGAGGTCAGAACAGCAATTAATCGGTCGAAGAACAATAAGGCAGCAGGAGGTACATGGGCTGCCAGCGGAACTATTCAAGACCGGCGGTGACATGGTGATACATACATACACAACATCCCCGAAGGAACAAGGGAGACTTCTCTCATATCAATGAGTGCACGCCGATTCATATTGGCTCAATGATATGGGACCTACTTTTTATCGCCGAGTCCGAACGGCGTGTCTTACGACACCACTTATATATAAGTTTTTCATGGCTGAAATACTCAGGAAATGTCGCCAGCATTACTGAGGGGGAATTTTGCCACCGTTGTAAATTTGATGTTGCTTGGCCTGGGATTCGAACCGCAGACCTTCTGAGTGCGAGGCGGACGTGCTAACCATTGCACCACGGTGGCCCCAGGTGACATGGTGATAAATATTTTAAATATTTAAAATACCCCTCAATGTAATTTGTCGACATTTCCTGAGTATTTCAGCTATGTTACACTTCTCTACAATTGGTGGCATAAGACACGCCGTTCGGACTCCGCGATAAACTGTAGATCCCATAATTGAGCTTCATATTAGGGGGATGTTTGTGGAAAAATTATATATTACAAAGATAAAGTTGGCTAAATCATATCATGAATGACGACGCCCCTGAGGCTCACGCAGCAGGAGTCGGGAAAACTCTACTATCTCTCTTTAAAATATATTCTTAGTTCGGGTTACACTTTGATACGATCAAAAATGTGCCTCATCGAAATAATAGCGTTAGACCAGTGTTGCCGACAGTTTTTGATCGGAAATCGCCAAAAAAATCGTCAAATCGTCAATATAATTTTGAAAATCGTCAAAAATCGTCAACATGTTCAAAAATTAGGGTTGATGCGATTTTTCACGGATAGTTATGTCAATGGGACAAACTACATAAAATACACAACTCGCAGTAATTATTTTAAAGCAATCCCACTTAAATACCCCTTTAAAAAAGGGCTTTCACAAGATGAGAGTTTCACCTATGTTTATCGAGTTTGCAGTAATTCTGCAAGGGAAAGCTGGGTACACATTGCCAGTTTTGAGTGGCAGTTTTGTTCAAATATAGCTTGCTTGACAGTGTGACCGTCCATGTTTGTCGGTCATCCACGTATATTTTGGTTGTTGGACAGTCGGAATTCGATTAAAACTAAACTTAAACTGACTGACCGCTTAAAGAGGACATTATCAGGAAGTTAATAATGCTGGACTATACATTTTTTCACAACGAGATAGGTACAAATCTCATTTTACCTCGAAAAAAAATTCAAGGAAGATTTTTATCTATAAACGAAAATTTTCAGCTGATATAATTCGAAGGTGAGACAAAAAATATAAAAATACCCATATTCCAGAAATGAAAATATAGGCAATTTGGCTTGGAATTGCTACGATCATTAAAAACGCTCATAATATCGAGTTTGCGACATTGTATTCCTTAAAGTCTTTCGTAAAATTTTGGTCAAAATATGATAATTATGTTTTATTCCATGCAATTTTGGCTTACCGAAAAATCGTCATTTTAGACCATAAAATCGTCAAATCGTCATTTTTCAATTTTGGGCCAAAAAATCGTAAAAATGACGATAAATCGTCAAATTCGGCAACACTGGGTTAGACCCCAAGTATGTTTGGACGAAATTTGTTTCAGACAATTTGGAGTCGATTGAGCAATGTCCGTCCGTCTGCATGTCTGGATGGTGCGCACAATAACAAGTCATCTAATTCGGTTCAAAATATGGCCTTCATAATGTTATATCGAAACTTAGTTTAAGTTCGAAGATAGGCCATATCAGTCCTCTTCTTGCAACACCACCCCTACAAAAGTTCATAAATTTTCCCAAAAATTTTACGCACGATAACTCTCTAAAGGAGTAGCCATATCGGTCCTTTCCTTCCGATACCTCGCCCACAAAAATTCAAAACTTTTCGCACGATAACTTTCGGAAGAAGTTGCCAAATTGGTCATAATTTTGCACATGGGAATGTTATAGTGTTCGAATATGGACTATATTGGTCCACTCCTTCGTGAACGTCCCACAAAATTCGGAAAAAGTGAAGTTTAAGAACTCCTCTGGAAACGTTTTGAAATTTTTGCGGCAGACTGCAAACCAAATAAAATCACAAATCCGCATGAAAACTATCGCAGGTAGTTGCTGATTAGTCCAAACTTTGCACATCGTATTATTTCATCTAGGCATGTATTAGGTTGTACCAAATAAATTGGGTGGCATGTAAGAATTATGTATTAATATCGACTACATCGGACCACTCTTTCGGGTACCTCCCACATAAAGTTTGCTAATTTTCTTTAGGACCGAGGCTAATGGGTATATCTCAGTTGGTACAGCTGACTGATACATTCTTAGTTGTTTCATTTTCACAATCCCAAGCCAGCCTATGACACATATACGACAACAGATTCGTTGTGGATGAATGGTTTCCAAAATTAAAATAACTTGTTATTAAATATACTTTGTACAACGCATAATAAAATGTTACACCAACACTAACTCATTTTTGTTTTAAGTCTCCAATTCATTATATCAACCTAAAGCTATGCCTTTGGCTGACTTTCATAATTTTCTGCAGGCATTTGGCTTTCAATCTTTTGATATGCTTTAAGCCTACTTGAATGTCTTCTTCACATTAGGATGACAACAGCGTTCTGATTTCTGCCACCCTCGCACGCTCTCTTTTTGCCCTCTATGCTAGAATACCGCATATGTCGTCCACACAAGAGAATCAGGTGATGGTGATGATGTGACTCGAGACAAGATGAGTGCCTCAATAGCTTTTGTTCTTCTTCTTATTTTTGTCACTGACAGATTTAATCTTTTATTAACTGAATTTATTATGTTTGTTGAGTGGAGTGAAATTGTTTGTTAAATTTATCATTTCACCGTATTGCCAGTCAGCCAGCTCGACATGCACTTCATGTTTGTTGATCCCCATTTCGAGCCAGACCAATGAACATATCTTTTTGTGTGTTTGCCAATATATATTCAAGCCGGATCGCATGTGCATTTGTATGTTCATTGGCAAACATACTTCTGAGTATCAAACACTTTAGTTTGAATCCTCTTAATCTTTAAATTGCTCTCGAAATGGCTCTTCACTTGAATAGACACACTGTGAGGACGACACCCCAATAATAATATGTGTAGATGAAGACGTTAAGAATGATGTTGCCAGCCCAAAAAGGGATAGGTAAAGGCAATAACGAGCGATAGAATAGTATAAAATGAATTAGAAAAAAAATTGATTTTCGAACATACTTTAATGTGGACACTCTATAAACGATTTTATTGTGTTTGGTAAGGCCCTTAGTGGTCATCTGATCTACGAGATTACTTGTAGGGAAGTCATAATTGAAATACTTAGGAAATGTAAGCCAATATTATACTGAGGAATTTGCCACAGCCGAAAATTTGTTTGTTCTGGTCGGGGATTGAACAGTGGACGTGCGGACGTGCTTACCACTGCAACACAGTGACTCCCCCAAAAAACAATACGATACTAAAATTACTTCATTAAAGACAGTTAAAGGATTATCCTCGACATTTACCGCGATACAGCAGCTTATGTATGCATACATTTTGACATGAGTTATAAATAGAATTACTAATACTCCCTTTATCTTTTCGGATATGTTCGTGGGAAATATTTTTAATATTGTTATATCTCAGAATATGCAATCTTGTCTTATATATTTCCCCAGATTTCTTGAGAATATTTTTGTTTTTTCTCTTATTTCCAAAATACATGTGTGATTGTGTAGAACCTTGTCCCGTTTTGACCATACTTCATTCGTATCTTTTCCAAGATTTTCACACACCATATCTATTTGGCTTTTTATAGCCTCAAAGATATTCCGGGTTCAAACGAATGAAGATAATCGTAAATGAGGAATTTATCGTACACATGTGAATTAGCCTTATCTTTTGCCGTTAAGCCATCTACTAAGCAGTTATAAGGAAAAGAAAGTCGTTTTCGTTAACTGAACTCACAGGACGTAGTAAGGATACACGGATTGTTGTGCAGTAATTTGCCGCAATTTAACAAATACTCTGAAAAATACATACATACATACATACATACATACAAGTGGATGACAATAATATTCTCGCAGAAATTTAACAACACAAGGGACAGTGGAGTTTTTTTTTTTTTTTTTTTTTTGCAATATGAAATAACTTTGAGCATATGCAATGTTCACATTCACAACATAAAGTGGTCTACAATATTTTATTAATGTAAAAACATAACCTTATATACTGTTCACATGATGATCCGCTTATACCTATTCCTTATCATTTATCTTCTTGCTAAACCTAGTTAATGTTTGCCAAATTTCACCCAACGTTCCCTGAATAACGGAAAGAAGACAAATTTTGATTGTGGAACTCTGAATGCTTGTTAGAAATGAAAAATGCGACACATGTTTATCAGGGGATATCGCAAATGCCAAATATACATACATATGTATGTCATTTGCAATTTGAATCTTGAAAAGTCAGTACCACCTCCCATCCCGCTACCATCATTTTTGAACACACAAATTCGCATGGAATTTTAATTATTCACGTACTTTGTGTTTTGTTAGAATGTTGAAACATCTGCGTTTTTGGAAATGTTAGCAAATATTTCCTTTTTAAGCAGATAATTAGTGGAAGAACGTTAATGATTTAACCGTTAAACATAAAGACTGATATTTTGTTATTTTTTTAGTAAAAATATGTAATTTATATATAATTAAAGGTATTTTTTTATAAAAATATAACACACTTTTTGATTATGAGTTATGTGATTCATAGTGAAATCGAAGTGAATAAATACAGCTAGTTCGGATGGAAAATGTGGTAAAATATTCAAAATACGGGAAATCCGAAAATAGAGTTAAGTTGAAACATAACAAAACGTGTGCCAAAAATGTCAAAAATGGAAAAACCTACGAAAAAACCTAAAGGTCAATCTTGTAGAGAATTTTCACAGCTACAACAGAATTCACAAAAACTTCCCCTGTGTAAGCGTTTTTCATTAAAAGTTAGTTAAGGCGCACCCTTCATGATATTGTTTTATAAAGGGGCGATACAGTCAGTGCATTGTCTCAATTTGAACTTCCATATCTCAAAAACGGTAAAACCTACGAAAATATCAGGCAGGTCAATCTTGTAGAGAATTTTCACAGCTACAACAGCTACAACTTTAAGCCCATTTACATAGGACTCGCGATTTCCAAGCAAAATCGTGAAAACCTAAAGAACCCCTAAAAATGTGAATTTAAATCGCGATTTATTTGAAAACCCCTCCGGCGATTTTTTTTTGTTTCTTGAGATTTCTCGTCTATGAGCATTGTAGTTTCAGAATCTGCAAAAACTTCCTAGGTGTAAGCACCTTTCATTTAAAATTGGTTAAGGCACACAGTGCCTATATTTCAAATATACATATGTATGTATGTGTATGAAAAATTAATTGATGTAATAACCAATATTAAATGCGTCTCCTATTACACCACCCATAAAAAATATGTTCTAACATAAATAATATGTTGGTACCCAAAACAAATAAAATTAAGATATGTTAGAAAATGTTGCAAACATATATTTGTTTGGACAAAAACAAATAATCCAAACATATATTTGTTTGCAACCAGTCCCAACAAATATTTGTTTGGATCCAAACATATTTCTAACAGATATTTTTCTGCGTGTAAGAATTGAGTATCCGATTTACCCTAAATTTCTTCCAACAAGTAAGACAGTATCAGTCAGCTATACCGAGATATTCCCACAGCCTCTGACCAAAAAAAGAAGCAAACACAATGATTATGCCGTATATATGTATATTCATTTTATATCACGAGTTTGCTTCAAAATACGTGGAATCTGTTATTGAGCCGGCAGGGTTTTTTGAGCATTTGGACCATTATCTCAGGAAGTATGGACTTAGTGTGAAAACAACCACCTGCTAAAAAATTCAAATCGATCGGAGTTGCAATTTTAGTTGGTGCCGTCAGGGTTTCATGTCAGGAAGTATGGATTTGGCCCCGAAAAATTGTACTATCGTAAAGGGACCGAAAGGACAACCTGCTGAAAAAAAATTAAAACCATCCGAAAGGAGCTCTTAAACTTCACTTGAAATGTCAAAGTCGGCATACCAGCCAATAAGAAGCCGGCTTCCGTGTTACAAGAGAATTGAACATTTTACAACTTTTTTGTGTACGGAAAATTTTTTTGGGGGAAAATGTGTAAAAGTGGTAAAAACTGTAAAATGTTTTTAGTTCTGGAACAAAGCTCCCAAATCGATTGCTCCCTTCAAGAGTTATCATTTACACCATTTTACCCGAAGGGGTGGGCCGATATGCCCATCTTCGAACTTAAATTTAGTTTGGACTAAATATAACGAATGTTGGTACGAATCGCTTGATCCGTTCGAGAGTTATCCTGTACAGCAGCCAGCCAGACAGAAAGACAGGCGAACGGACATGGATAAATCGACTCCAAATTGTCTGAAAAAGATTTCATTCGAACATACTTGGGTGTAAACCAGCCGTGCTCCAACGGTGAAATGTTTTATCATTTCTCTTTCGGTTTTTGTTGAAACAGATATAAGTGCATATTTTTGTAGATTTTTTGTTTAAATTGTTACTTGTTTAACCCAGATAAAGCCACAGGTCGTTTAAACGCCACAAACAATTCTTGCAAAATTGACGTAAAACTCTGTTTTTTTCGAATATTTTTGTGGGTTTTTTTGCATTTTGATATGTTATTGTCTGTTATCTGTCATTTCACGCTTATAAAGCTTCATTTGACCCATGCATGTCCACGCAATTGGCCTAAACCCCAAGATAAAAGTTTAATTCTCAATGTTAGAATCGTATAAAGTCAGGGATTTGTTATGAATATAGTATTTTCTCCATCAAAAATCAAGGGATTGGCATATAAGGATACACCTATATTACCCTCCTAAGGTTTTGTCACTTCTAAAAGAAGGCCCGATTGCAGGAAAACTATACGTTTTAGAGAAAAAATTTATTTAAAAAAAATGCTTAACAAGTCTCAAAAATATAATTTTCATAAACAATTTTAAGTATTTTTTTTCATAAACAATTTTAAGTATTTTTTTTTTCGCAAAAAAAAAATTCTTTGCGCTAAGTGGGTTAATCAGGGGAATCGTTTTTGAGGATATTGAAGTGCATAAATGAAAGAAACATATAAAGATACTTCCAAAAATCGTTCTTTCCTAATTTCTCTTAAATGGTATTTTTTCTCTTTCGTGTGAAAAAACACCGTTTTGTGCAGCCATGGTCTAAACTTTAGACTCTAAAGTTTAGACTAGAGATGCACAAAGAGAATCGGGCACAATTTCTCTTAAGTCTTTCAAACTGTTTTCTATTTCGTTACCTTTTAGTATCGTTTTCTGTGGTTTAAAAACTTAATGGTATTCTAAAATAGTACAAATTGCATATTGTTGAAAAATATTTATAACATTTATTTTTATTTTTTTATATTTATTTGTTGTTATCTTAACTACGACTGCGATTAAGAGTAATCGACGTACTATTTTGTTAATGGCTAGTATAAACATATGCCAAGTTCCAAGACGAACGCTTAAACATTACGTTGAAACCCTACAAACTACTGTTAGTACTGTTAGTACATTTAGGTCCACGACTCCTGTTATTGTTTTCTTTTTTGTACTGTCCAAGGCTGATGGTATATCTTTGTTGGTAAAACTGACTGCTACTTTTGGAAAATGTATTGCACTTCTTGGTAAGATTACGTATTTATTTTGGGGAGAAAGAAATGTAATATCAATTGCTTCATAATTAGTAATAATTCCCCACACCATAAGTACATCTTCCTGACTACACTGAAAGTAAGCACCGACATTAAAAGAAAACAAATTTTTAGTGATATATTTAAAGCGTCCGAGTTATTGTTAATTTAATTTATTTCCATAGGAAATTCTATTCAAGTGAGTTGCAGTGTATTTGAAACCATTTACACATAAGTTCCAGATGACATTTACAGTGTTTCATAGCTTGTATTTGTAACAGTGTCTATATTTATTACGGTAACGTGTCATTTTTGTTTCTTAAAGTTTTATAATATTTCTGATTTGAATTTACAATGTTCTTTAATCATATTTAAAAATTTTCATTTTCATGAACAATTGAAAAATGAAGCAGATAATTGAAACATAATTTAAAGTCATCAACATGAATAATTGTTTCGTTTATTTTTGCTCAGCATTCGCTTGTCCATTGAGAGAGAACAAACCATCGTATTCTATTCAAATTAATTCAGTTGAATTAAATCGATGTCCTGTGGCATGAAAAATTCCAACACTCAATTATTTACAAACAAACGAAACTCATAAAAAATATGATATAATTTTGTTTGTGTGGGTTGATTACGTACGAAGGCATTTTCTGTGTAGGCGAGAAAATTTATTTTTACGATGTGAACGTGTAAAATTTATGAGAGCCCATCCTTTGGTACTTCAGTATGAGCCACGTACACACTCACATTTCGCTACATGAACAAATCAAAGATGTGTAAGTGTTGGGGGAACAATTCTCACAAGACATTCAAAATCATGGCCATTGCCAGTTATGGATATTTGAGGATGAGGATGAGTGAGAGTAGACCGGGCAAGTTATTGCAATGATTAAATGTTTACAAAGATATCAGTGTATAATTCACTTATTTCACATTTGTATTATTACTATTTGCTCAAGGATAACAACAATACATACATACAGCGTCAGCTACGCACGCATCATTCTAAAACTCCATTTTGATTGGGTGGCTGCCGCATTTAATGAATTGTGTTGAAAAATGATTTTATAATTTCCGTTGTAGTGTTGATTTAGTATCACTCCGATAATTGTGTGAAAATAAAAATTAATCCATTTGTTTGCACAGCACTTAACCTATATTGGAATTTGTGAAAGATATCTGCCCCAATGTGTTTGTGTAGCTGTGTTTTTGTGTGTTGGTGGGTGGGTGAATAAAATAAATAATGTCACATTATTATTAAAATACATTTTTGGACTATGTCACGGATAATATATCGCTTTAATTAGTTTCCATTATTGTGGATTAGTAGCTTTTCTATTTTAAAATCATATTGAAATTCAATACTAAAATGTTTAAAAAATATGAGGAGGATTATGAAAAATGAGAAATTATCTTTGAAATTTAATATAATAAATTGTAGAAGAACAATGTTCCCCATTTAAATAATCCGAAATTATTTCTAAGACATTCAATGGATGTGAAAGATGTTAATAAGAGAAGAGCAAGTACGTGTTTTGTTACTGGCAAGGTCAAAGACGATTTATTAGTTTTTCCGACGGTGTTAGAAATATCAGCAAACTGCCCAAAAAAGGAACAGCAATTTCTTTTGAAATGATTTTTGCCTAAATCCAATTTATCATCAGACTGTCAATTGTTGTCTGCATTTTGACCTCCAAATAACATGTCGATAAACCAAGACACACTTCCTTAGAAGATGTTGTTCTTTGACGTTCATTATTACAACAATATTTATTATGTTTTCCATCGAAAGGAAAGGTTCATTATTCACGTAATGGCCATGTTTTGGTCCATCTTTTTCCATGTATTCATGGCAGCCAATCAAAACTCAATATAATGAGTAGCCTTCTTGGTATTTATTCATATTGCATGTATTTTTTCCTTCTTTTTTCAGAGTTTGAAACTTGGAAAGAAAATGTTTTAGGCCATTCATGAATTTGACAACAAATGATTACGCAATTTTGTTGTTATCTTCTCTGACTTTTTGGTTATTATCATCCCAAGAATCATCATTGTCGTCGTGATCTAAAGTATGTCCATTTGACATTGATTTTCCAAAGAACATCAGAAATGTTAGTTTTTTTCCATTGTCATAAGTGATATATTCATTTCAACGCTAAGTTTTGTTGTTCCAACTTCTGATTGTCTGACAAGATGATGACACCATTAAAGACCGATTATGAAATTCCATGGAATTTCTTGCAAAAGAATTCCATTAATTTTTCGAGATACAGTTAGTCAACTGGGTTTGCAATACCAAAATTTATTACAAAATTTTAAATAAAACAGCATTTTATTGGTATAAATATCACTGTTAATATTTTTGTTAACAGTTTAATTCTTACACATGTTTATTAATAAATAAGATAAGAAAGTAGATAAATTTAACTAAAATTTTTCTTAAAATTAACAAAAAGGAGAACAACTCATTATTTGCAGAATTGTAAAATTCACAACTGTATTTACGTGTAGAGAATAATAGTATGGCATTGTAGCAAAGACCACAACGACTACTCAAAACGTAAGTGCGAGAGGTGTATGAAGGAGTGGTCCTAAATATTGGGACATTTGTAGGAAGATATTTCAGGAAGTATTGGCTTCCGCTAGCAAAAACAAATTAAAATGTTTAAGATCACAACGACAATCTGCTGTTAAAATTTCAACACGATCCGAGACGTGGCTTTGAAGAAGATTATGCGTTTTAAGTGTTGATTTTGTGCTGAGGAGGTATGTATCTGATGTAACATAGTCCATCTTGGATTTATAGCTACCCTGCAAAAACACATTACCATATCCTTGCTGACATATTATATTAACAAGGTATGTTGCTGGAAATTAGTTCTTATTTTTGCCACTAAAATCGAAGAATAAGTAGCTAAACAAGAAGTTACAACCTTCCTTAGCCAAATATTATTTACTTAGTTGGCTCTCTAGCATAAGCTCTATAAGCCGAACTTACTTACTTAGCTGGCCTTTTACAGTACATTTGTTCCATAAGCCGAACTAAGAAAAAATCTCCAATCCTCTCTGTTTGCTGCTGTATTTTCCCAATCTGGGATATGTAGCTTTCTGATATCTCGTTTCACTTGTTCGCTCCAACGAAGCTTTGGCCTTCCAGATCTGCGAGAACCTCCATGCGGCCCGTATTTATACGCCTTTTTAGCGGGTTCATCATCACTCATTCTTATAACATGGTCTAGCCATCGCAATCGTTGTATCTCGATGTCATTGTATAGTTGATACAGCTCGTTGTTCCTACGACGCCAATATTCGCCGTCAACACAAATTGGCCCGTAGATATTTCGAAGAATTTTTCTCTCGAACACACCAATCTGCTTGAGCAAGTACCCATGCTTCGGAACCATACATTAGCATGGGTAGTATCAGTGTTTTGTACAGTGTTATTTTTGTTTGACGAGAGGTGGCTTTATTCCTAAACTGCTTACTCAGTCCAAAGTAGCATCTGTTAGCCAACACTATTCTTCTTCGTATTTCGCAACTGATGATGTTTGTTGTGTTTATGGCGGTGCCGAGGTAGACGAAGTCCTTTACTACCTCAAAATTGTAGGTACCAACATTCACAGATGGTGCGGGGTTTGTGGATATATTACGCGTCGATACCATCAACTTGGTTTTTTCGCCGTTTACTGCCAGACCAACTTTAGCAGATTCTCTTTCGACTTTTGCAAAGGTGTCAGTTACTTCCCTTACCGATCGACCCATGATGTCAATGTCGTCGGCATAAGCCAGTAACATATGGCTGTTCGTGTATATCGTTCCATTTCTTTTGACCTTCGCGTCTCGTATGACCTTTTCCAGCAGGATGTTGAATAGATCACACGACTGGCCGTCTCCCCGTATGAAACCTGTTTTGGTAAAAAACTCTTCGGAGTGGTTCTTTCCTATTTTAACTGAGGATCTCGTCTCAGTTAATGTCATTCTACAAAGCCGAATGAGCTTTGGAGGAATACCAAAATCGGACATGGCTTGGAACACCTTTGAACGTATAGGGCTGTCGAATGCTGCTTTATAATCGACGAAAAGATGGAAGGTGTCGATCTGCATTTCTTGGGTCTTTACCAGGATTTGTCTCAAGGTAAATATCTGGTCAATGGTGGATTTGCCAGGTCTAAAGCCGCACTGATAGGGTCCAATAATTTCATTGACCATAGGCTTTAGTCTCTCACACAATATGCCAGATACTATCTTATATGCAATAGGGAGCAGACTTATGCCCCTGTAAGTCTAAAGCCGCACTAATAGGGTCCAATAATTTCATTGACCATAGGCTTTAGTCTCTCACACAATATGCCAGATTATCTTATATGCAATAGGGAGCAGACTTATGCCCCTGTAATTGGAGCACACAGTCTTATCACCCTTCTTGTGGACTCGACATAGGATGCTCACTTTCCAATCGTCGGGTACGCGTTCTTCCTGCCAGATAGTGCTAACTAGCTGATGCATACACCTTATCAGCGTGTCGCCTCCGGTTTTGAACAGCGCGGCTGGTAGACCATCTGCTCCTGCCGCCTTATTATTCTTCAGCCGGTTTATTGCTGTCCTTACCTCATCTTGGCTCAATACCATCTTCTGGGATTGGATCTGTGGTATCTTCGCCGTCTTCACTGCTATCGGATACCAACAGTTTGGAAAAATGTTATTTCCATATCCTGAGCACACTATCCGTATCAGTTACCAAATGACCTTGTTGGTCTCTACATGAGGATATGCCTGTACCAAAGCCATCAGTTTGATGCTTCACTCTTTGGTAGAATTTTCGGACTTCGTTCTGTCTCCTGTACATCTCTATTTGTTCACACTCCTCTTTTCCATCTCTCTGTTTTTCCTGCGGAAAAGACGTTTCTCCTCTCACCTTTTCTCCCGATACCTCTCTCGTGCGCTAAGCGTTGCTACTGATTGTAAAGTAGCCCTATATGCCGCATTTTTTTCTTCGGCAGCAGCACGGCACTCCTGGTCATACCGTGGATTCTTTGGTGGAGGTCTCTGGTATCCAAGTACTGATTTTGCGGCTTTTTGCATGGAGTGGACAATATTTTGCCATTGTGCTGATATGTTATCGGGACGAGAAGCGCTTTCATTAAGCAATTGGGTCAGTTGAGTGGAATATGCTGTGGCTATCTGTTGTGTTTGCAGCTTAGCGATGTCCAACTTTCGTGTTGTGTCTGTTCGTGCTTTATTTGCAACGTTTAGACGGGTACGTACCTTTGCTGCAACAAGATAGTGGTCCGGATCTATGTTTGCTCCGCGGAATGATCGTACATCCAACACGCTCGAAGAATGTCTTCCATCTATCACAACGTGATCAATTTGATTTATTGTTCTTTGGTCTGGAGACAGCCAAGTGCCCATATGAATATCGAGATGCTTAAATCTGGTACTGCTAACTACCATGTTTTTTGCCGCTGCGAAGTCTATCAGCCTCATTCCATTGTCTGATGTTTCACTATGTAGACTGAATTTCCCGACTGTTTGCACAAAGATATTTTCCTTTCCAATTACTAGCCCGACGCCCAAACCCAAGTTTTTAACGTTCTTATGGGTGAACGCGCGGCACATGTTAGCTCACTACCTTTAACGGGCGTTAAAGGCAGCTCCCCAGGCGACACCACGGGGAGGTCAGTGTCCACTTGAGATGAGAGAGGGACCAATATAAATCCTGGACTTTACCATGTTAAAGCAGGTCAGGACCGTTCCTTGGTATCTTTCATCCCCTATGTCACCCTATAAGCCGAACTAAGAAAAGGTTTTCATACCTTATTTGTCGCTTTACTTTTCCAATTTTTCGTCTTCCATGATGTTGTTGTAAAGTCGATACATTTTGGCTATAGATATTTGGAAGCAAGTATCAGTGTTTTGTAATGTGTTATTCTTGTTTGACGAGATGTGGTTTGTTTTTAAACTGCTTACTTAAGCCAAAATAGCATCTCTTAGTCAATACTATTTTTCATCTTCTTCTTATTTCACAAGTAATGTTGTTAAATCTATCGATTTCATAAAAAGCCACGTATGACTACTTCAAAATTATAGGCACCAACTTCCACAGTTGGCCCGAGCTACGATGCCATCAACTTGGTTTTGTCGCCGTTTACTGCCAGACCCACTTTAGCAAATTCTCTTTCGACTTTTTTAAAGGCATCAGTTACTTCGTTGACTGATCGACCCATAATGTCAATGTCATCAGCATAAGAAAGTAAGATGTAAGTAACCTTTTCCAGCAGTAAGACTATCTCCTTGTCTGAAATCTGTTTTGGTACTGAACTGTTCGGAGCGGTACATTCCGCTACCAGCATATGTTACTAGGTTACCTTGCTCATCTCTAAAGGAGGATGTGCCTATACCAAAACCATCAATATGATGTTTTACTCATTAGTCGAATTTTCAAACATCATTCTGACACCTGTACATCTAGATTTTTTCACATTTCCTCATTTTCATTTCTCTCTTTTTCCTGCTGAAAAGACGTTTCTCCCCTCTTCTTTTTTCCCAATATCTCTCTCGTGCGCTACACGTTGCTACTGATTGTAGATTAGGCCTTTGTGCCGCATTTTTCCCTTCTGTAACAGCACGACACTCCTGGTCATACCATGGGTTCCATGGTGGAGGTCTCTGGTATCCAAGTATGGATTTTGCGGCTGTTTACATGGAGTGAGCAGGGCTAGTTGAGTGGAATATGCTGCCTTTGACAGTTGTCGGGCGCACCATAGGTGAACTTTTGTGGGAGAGATACGCTTAGAAGTAGACCGATACCGTCTGTCTTGAACATGATCTAAATTCATATTGCTAAGACCATGCAAGTCCTCGTTTACTCTTTAATAATTAAACGACTAATTCTTCTGGCGAGTAACCTCCTTCCCAGTTGCATATTCGATTTCATTCCTTGTAATGCAATTAATCACTCGCCATCAACTCAGCCAACCCTACCCCTCCAACCACTGGCAATATCAATTAAAATGAAAATTATAGACTTTATTTCTTTCAAACTTTCAATCACTTTTAGTTTCATTATTCTCTCACTCTTTTTTTTCAGTTTCCTGTTCCATATTTGTATCTTTCGCTTTTACAATTTTTTAATTGAATTCTAACGTTTCAGCCAAAGTGACGTAGAAGCGTAGGGATGATAACCTCCATAAGGAACGGCAGCAGCAGCATAATGAGCTCCGGCAGCATATGAACCATAATAGGGGACACCATAAGATCCGTAGTAGGGCGAGGCAAAGCTGGCGGTGTACGGTGAGGCAGCTACTAAAGGAGTTGAATAGACCAAGGGTGAAACAATGCCACTGGGTTTAGCCATAGTCAGGGCAAAGCAACTCATTAAAAACAAAGCAAGCTGCAACAATGTTAATGGGGTTTAATGAAAGGAAGACTATATTTCAGGCAACAATAAGGCGCCACATCTACAGCATCGGATACTTACAAATTTGAACATGATGTTGACTGTTTATGGATTACTTGAGCACAACTTTAGTAGACTGTGGAATTGTGTTACTGTTTGCTTGTCCACCATCGGTGGCAAGTTTTATATTGATTTTCATGTGAAATAATTGTGATCGGAATAACCACTGCTATGCGTGGCATGGCGTGAAGGAAACAATTATCAATTTATGCATCGAATTAGCAGGGTTCTCGTCTAATTAGCTAACAAATAAATGAGATCTCATTACTGTAAATCACAAATACCTTCAAGCATTATTCGCATACGTTGCGATGTCTTATCGTTCTCAAAGTCCACCTTCAACTTCAATACTTCTTCCGGTCACAATCACGGTAATGACCACAGACAATATGTGAATATGTATGTAAGTATGTGGATGATTTAGCATATTCTTATGCACATACATACAGACATACATCATACATACATATGAATACCAACTGTACAATGACAGATACAGATACTTAAGGTTAACGAGCGACTCATCAAATGGCTAAGCCATCACCCAACCAACTGAACGGCTGACTGTGACCCCACGTGTGTACGTGTTTTTGTATTGTATTTGTCGTCGCCGCTTTTGCTTTAGGAATATTAATTTAATTTAATGTTAATCTGTTTGGTTGGGGGTGTGTGTGCATGCTACTGTCTGGTGGGCATTTTGGGCTTTTTCTTCTTTTATGTTGCCTCATTTTCGCTTTCGTTTGACCGAATTTGGCTACTGAATTTTACGGAATGGTCATGTTGGTGTGGTTTTGTTGGACACTTATCTTTTGGCGGTTAGTCATTAATTTGTTTCTTCTGCACATTGGGTTGTTGTTGAGTGACAGTTTTTTCCCAACAACTGTTTTGTGTTTCGAAGTTTACACTTGTAAATGTCATTTTGTTTGTATATTGTTTAATTAAATCATTCTCTACAGATTATAAGGTATTCCAATGAAAATGGACAAAAAATTCAAATAGGCTGTAAAAGTTTCAGATAGAGAAATAGAAATTGTTGGTTGGCTTATTTTGATGTGTAAGTTTTATAGAATATGTAGTAAAAATTCGATTATTGGAAAGATCGGAACCAAATTGTCTGAGATATAAGCGTTGGAAGGGAAATTTATGTAAACGCGTTTTTCTCCAAATGACAGTTTTGAAGTCGTAGCTCGAAAAACGAATGAACTGATCGTCATACATACATTTTTGTGGGCTTATTCAGTACTTCACAATCATGTCTTTAGATCAAGATTTTTTTTTGTTAAAAATCGAAATGTTGATTTTCACTAAAACTAAAAGTGTACTGAAAGGTAATAACCGTACCACAGTATCCCAGCAAAAAGTCCTCCCAAAATCATGGGTTTTGTAAGGGATTTTTGGCAGCCGTAACTACTCGCAAACCCCCTTTCTTCCCCATTATTTTTACAAGGGCATGTCGCACTCAGTTTGTAGTTATTTTATGACCACTAGAATAACTAGTTATTCTGTGGCCACTAGAAGCTGAAAAGTAAGTAGAAAAAAAATTCTATTTTTAGAACAGTTGATGTAGAGATTTTTTTAATTTCATCACACCTTCTTACTTTTATTTTACTTTATTTTATTTCGATCGCTGTGCGAGTTGAACACACGAACCCTGTGATTTCTAGCCAAAGACACTACATACTATGCCACGCACACGAACATTAAGGGTTGCTTAACAACTTAAATGTGCAGTGAACATGTGCACCACGAACTGTTATTTTTTAATTAAAAAAAACTCGCGTGCCGACAGTGAGCGTTGAACACACAACCCTAGGATTTATAGTCGGACACACACTCACTGTGCCACCGTCCTCATTACTTAGTGAGGAGCAAAGTAAGTAGGTTTGCCTTGTATTTTTTTAAGAAGTATCCCATTACTTTTCAGATTACTTGTAATGGGAAAAGAAGCTTGTTTACATTACTTTGTAATGGGTTACGTAATGACTACTGGATCCGAATTTTTGCTGGGATTTAGCATACTGATGAAGATCAAATTCTGAAATTTCAAATGTGGGTTGAATTTATAAAAATTCGAACTAAAATGGTACAAAAAGTACTAATAGGTACTAAACGCAGTGTTAGTGAAAGGATCTGTCTGCTATATAATTTTTCGAATATTTCATTTCTTTGTATTGTAGTTTTCACAATAAAGAAATAGTTTTTAAAAAAATTTGGGTAGACTTCAAAACGATTAAATTCAATGGTCAATTAAATTAAAATCAGTGCGTCTTCAGACCGGGCAAATCCACCATTGACCATATATTCACCTTAAGACAACTCCTGAAAAAGACTCAAGAAATGTAGATCGATACCTACCATTTTTTGTCGATTATAAAGCAGCATTCGACACCCCTATACGTTCAAAGGTATTTCAAGTCATGCCTGATTTTGGTATTCCCGCAAAGCTCATTCGGTTTTTTAAGATGGCATTAACTGATACTAGGTCCTCAGTTAAAATAGGAAATAATCTCTGCGAAGTTTATTACCAAAAGAGGTTTCAGACAAGGAGAAGACCTGCAATATATGAGGCGCCCAAAAAATTATTTTTTTTTACTGATTTCAAAGATCTTACCGAAACCTTTTGAAATAAATACTAAACAACTCCCTCTTTGCATTGTATAACACTAGGTTATACTACCTGCTACAATAATGCAATATGGAGTTTTTTATTATTTTTTCAAAGGGTTCCGTTTAAATCTTTAAATCATGTGGGCTAGGCCGTTTTGGTCTAACATATAATACCATAATACTTTGGGCCCATTTAATACCATAATACTAATATAATGATTTTCAGGTCTAGCTTATCGTGCGAGGGGGTTCTACGTTGCGAGATCTTCCTAAATATTTTTTAGCACAAGGATGCAGCCCGCAAAATCGAAGTAAATTTTGTGAAGTTTGTCTATGTTGTAGCACAAAGTTGTCCCTATAGACTCATCGATTGGTAGTTTAGCTTACAGAAAATATCCCTATGAACAGAAAACATCCCTATCAAATCTATTGGCATGGGTCCACATTCTTTTGGAACATCCTCAATTGCCAAGAAATTGTTCCAAAGTTTTCAAAAAGTCCTATGTTTTTTGTCAAGTTAATACTTTTTTAGGAAATTCCGAACCCCCCTTAATAAATAATTTTTGTATGGACAAAGGGGATTTCGGTTTTACAATATTACTACTACACGTTTTTTTGTCACTGTGCGTTTATGAATTCACTTTTATACACATGTTTTGGTCATTTATATCGGATATTTGTGTTATTCTGAGATTTATTAAATATGTTTTGTTTTATTCTGCCAATAATTTATACCATAATAGTGTTGTTGTTATGTTTGACCTTAGCTGTTTCTTTTTTTCGTTCGCTTTATTATCGCTAATACGCCCTGTCGTTTGCATTCTGACTGCGTGTGTGTGGTGTCATGCAACATAAATTACTATCCGCCAAACATAAATAATCATCTGCCACGCCAATATGTATACACTACACGGGCGCAGACACACACACACACACACACACACACAAACACACACCGACACGTCCAAACTCATTTTTGAAATATGTATCACTTCTAAATTACTGGGTCTGTTAGTGGTTCTTGGATTTTATGTAATTTTTTGTAACACTTCTAATAGTGTGAGGGAGTGAGTGTGTTTGTGTGTCTGTGTACGTAATTATGTTTTGGGCAAGGTCAGTTTAAATGCTAATTCATTTCCACATTCATTAAAAGATTAAATGTTCATTAATTTAGATTAGAAAATGCCCGCGAGACATAATTACATTTTTCTCGCTGATCACAGCGTGTCATAAAATGGACGGGCGTTAGGATAGTTGGCTGCAAATGCCAAAGAAGATTATGGTGAGATATTTAGAATGAACTTCTTTTGCTGGCAGTGGTTTTATCAACTCAGTCTTTAAATGAGAAACTGGAAAAATCAATAAAAATAAAGGCTATAAAAACGATGTGTTCAAAATTAGGTATTGATGGATTAGGGAAAACCATAAAAAAAATTATTAAAACCATTTCAACAATGTGAAATATAAATATTGTCTTGAATGTTTCCAGCTCGAGCCCTGCGCTGGGTTTCAGGATTCGATAATCTAACCGGAAAACAACACATTTTCAACGATAATAAAAATACGCCTCAGCGTAATGTTGGATACATTTCCTGAGTATTTCAGCCATGAAAAATTCACCTCAGCGTAATGTTGGACACGTTTCCTGAGTATTTCAACTTCTGTACAAGTGGTCTCTTAAGACACGACATTCGACTCGGCGATAAAAAGTAGATTCCATATCAATGAGTTATTATGAATCGAGGTGCATTCATTGGTGGAACTACACGGGACACCACCACACCAAATTTAAAAATTGTCCTCGCGACCTATTACAATGGTACATTTTTTCGAGGGCATGTCCACATTTCCTCCTCTAAAAAACCCCGCCGGCAGTTTAGTGGAACTTTAAGGAATTTTGAAAGTACATAAAATTAATTAATTTTAATTGAATTCGTAAGCTAAGTACTATAACGAGTGGTTTTATCTAGGGCTGAGGTAAGCTCAGTCGCTACCAGGGTCGACCTAAGGACCCACAAACCTTAAGTAAAACACGAGTGTTTACAATTTCAATGTTTATTATAAAACTCTTGGTGTTTGATAGACGAACAATATGTGTGAGGAATATGGATGAGATGTATCTTAGATAACCAATGGATAGATGACAATATGGTTGTTGTAATCGGCTCGATGGCGATCGGGTTTTAGATGTGGGCTCAATGGTAGCCGGATTGTTGTTGTTGACTCGATGGCAATCGTGTATCTTGCGCCGGTTCTGACGTATTCGGATGTTGTCGGCTATTCGGGTGACTGTCAACTCGGCAGTCGTCGGGTGTGTGGCTCGGCTCTGTGGCATTCGGATTGCTGTCGGCTCGTCTACAATGGTCGTGTGTGTGTCTCGGCTCTGTAGTATTCGGGTTGCTGTCCGGCCGTTGGCAATCGTCGGGTAGGTGGCTCGGCTTTGTGGCATTCGGATTGCTGTCGGCTCGTTGGGTATGTGGCTCGGCCCTGTGGTATTCGTGTTGCTGTCGGCTCGTTGGCAATCGTCGGGTATGTGACTCGGCTCTGTCGTATTGGGGTTGCTGTCGGTAGTCGTCGGGTGTGTGACTTGGCTCGGGTTGCTTTGGGGGAAGAGACCGGTTAATGGGCGCTGGCTAAGAGCATGGAGATGGCTATGAGCTTGAGCTGACTGTGAGCTGAGAGCTTGCTATGAGCTGGCAGCCTGCTGAGAGCTGTGAGCTTGCTAAGAGCTGGGAGCGTGTTAAGCGCTGAGAGCTTGCTATGAGCTGGGAGCTTGCTAAGAGCTGAGAGCTTGCTATGAGCTGAGTCGAATCGTAGCTAACTAGTATGGTAGACTGCGGACGAGCCACACGTCTATTCGTACTTTGTTCGGCTGGTGATCCACGACTTCGGTGAATAAACCCAGAATACATACACTGCCCGTCACTTGAATAGGACACCCTACAAATTTTTTTCCAACCTTAATTTTTTCCGGAATTATGCAAAATATGAAGTGTTGAAGATTTTTTATATTTAGTTTTAAGTGTTTGGAGTAAACTTAGTCATTCATTTGTATTCATATCTGATTTATATAAGAATTATACGACGAAAGGAAAATAAAGTCAAACATTCATGTAAACAAATTGCGTCATTTGAATAGGACACCCCCAAAAACTTGGGTATACATAAAGATTGTAGTAGAATATCGACGCACATTCACTCTATATTAAAAACGAAATAATTTCAGTAATATTCAGTAAAAGTATATCCCTCCAGATTAAGAATACACCCCTATATCCTGCTTTGGCAAGGAATCGCACAATTTCCTTTCATAATCACGTGTAATGCTTAACAATGCTTGCACTATTCCTTTAATAAGTTTATTTTTGGAAGCGTACTGTCTGTCAGAGTCGTAGATTTTACACAGAGGTCTTTTAGAGAATATTTACCACTACAAAATATGGCGGTCCCTTCAGGATAACCGAATTTCTTCTGATAAATGCTAGTATTCGCTGCTCGAAGTGTTTAAAATGGACCAATATCGTGATGAAATTACCACTCCGGACATCCGAAAATGCTTTCCACTACTGGAAAAGACTTTTTTAGAATTCCTTTGTAAAATATCGTACGCATTTAAGGTGAAAGGAATTGATGCCAAAGTCCTTCATAATTATTAAGGACTCTCCTCATCGAGTAAACAATTGCATAACTATATATCTATTTTTTGAGTTCATTGAATGGAAGATAACTTTCTTTATTGTTTCTGTAGCGATGAAGGTGCTTTTATCGTGTTGGAACTCTTTACTAATTATGAAGGACTTTGGCGTGAATTCCTTTCACCTTAAATGCGTGAGATTTTTTTCAAAGGAATTCTAAAAAAGTCTTTTCCAGTAGTGGAAAGCATTTTCGGATGTCCGGAGTGGTAATTTCATCACGATATTGGTCCATTTTAAACACTTCGAGCAGCGAATACTAGCATTTATCAGAAGAAATTCGGTTATCCTGAAGGGACCGCCATATTTTGTAGTGGTAAATATTCTCTAAAATGTATAGGAAAGACCTCTGTGTAAAATCTACGACTCTGACAGACAGTACGCTTCCAAAAATAAACTTATTAAAGGAATAGTGCAAGCATTGTTAAGCATTACACGTGATTATGAAAGGAAATTGTGCGATTCCTTGCCAAAGCAGGATATAGGGGTGTATCCTTAATCTGGAGGGATATACTTTTACTGAATATTACTGAAATTATTTCGTTTTTAATATAGAGTGAATGTGCGTCGATATTCTACTACAATCTTTATGTATACCCAAGTTTTTAGGGGGTGTCCTATTCAAATGACGCAATTATTTTACATGAATTTTTGACTTTATTTCCCTTTCGTCGTATAATTCTTATATAAATCAGATATGAATACAAATGAATGACTAAGTTTACTCCAAACACTTAAAACTAAATATAAAAAATCTTCAACACTTCATATTTTGCATAATTCCGGAAAAAATTAAGGTTGGAAAAAAATTTGTAGGGTGTCCTATTCAAGTGACGGGCAGTGTATTCGGGTAGTTACACGAAGTGAATGAGAATTAATATAAACGGTGGTTATCGTTAATTACACCCAAGTTAAATTTGTCCACTATACTGACTGTGTAGTGGTGGTTGATGGTAATGAATGCATGTAGAAATACATATATGAAACGGTCACGTTACAGTACTCCACTGCAAATGACCCATACTCAGTTTGGCGATTTACTCCGCGAAACGACTTAAAAATGCACTTAAAGTTGCACTTTTGTTTCATAATTTTTTTTCTAAGAAATATATTTTGGATCCATAAAAAATAGCGTGGCGCGGACAAATGGTAAGTCAGTATGCCATGATTTATTTTTCTTAATATTTTACAAAATAAGTATAATATTTTACTCTTTAAAAAATGCAAAAACTCTTATTGTTTTCGTGCAATTTTAATCGGAAAGAAGTGCTTTTTGAAGTTTTCAAAATTATTTTTTTTTTATTTTCCGTGGATATTTCAAAAGTGAGTCCCGTACATTCCCGTTTTAAGATATATGTGATCTGAAAGATTGGGGTCTCCTCTGTTCGCAAAGCCATAAAACAGCTGCCGTAACGTGCGGTCTTCGGAGAAATTCAAGGTTTTTAAAATGACTTCGGAAATTTCATTTAATAACATTTTCCAAAGTGGAAGGTAAACGCGGCGATGAACGCCGTTGTTGACTGTGTTTTGAAGAAATGGACTCACTAATTTAAAGAAATTATGATTTCTGTTAAATTAAGAATCCTCTCGCAATTTTTCATAGTTTTGACCTGTAAATGTTGGTGATTTATATATAGTGCAACATTTTTTAATGCTGTGGTGCAAATACCTATGCACGTTAAAAATTGTAATGCAGTTCCAACCTGAACTTGATATGAGAGACGTTATTAATAAAATTAATGGTACAGACCTACTAAATAGCCCAATAAACATTTTAGATACAAATTAAAACAAAAAAATTATTGACATTTTACTCCTTAATGGATGTGCAGGGCTGTGAGGCTTCACCCAGAAGTGGACCTACAGTCCGTCGCAACCGTTGAAACCAAAATGTATTAGGGATAAATATCACTATAACTTATTGAAAACAACAAGCAATTAGTTTTATTTGATTGACAAGAAGGTTGTATTCCGTAATAACAATTAAAAGTGCGCAATATTTGCATACATTAGCAAATGTGCGGTTCGAATCCCAAAAAGACCAAAATTTATGTCGCAAAAGTTAGTATACAACGGAGAATCCTCGTGGAACTGTGTAAAAAATGCTTGATATTTTTGAATAAAATGAAACTAAATCTGTACTTAAGATCAAAAAGAGTATATTAATTGGTTTTAATGGCAGTAATAGTACTTATAGTGACATGTCCAACGTACACTGGATCGTAAAATCCACAAAAATTGGTCATCTACAAATACAACAACTGTAGCGACAAAATTCCGAGTGTTATGTCCATGAAATGCTGTAAAGCCATGAAATGCTCAAAAAAGCTCAAAAGTTTCAATATATGGTGATCTTGATCGAGTTTCGACTTGTCCTGTTTGAAAAAAACGGGAATATCTTGAAGGAAACCCATACTTTTGAGGCTATTGTCCTTTTGAAACATGTAATAATCCTTAATCTTTACACATAAGGACTTTCCTTTTGAGTTAACTTTCTCACAAATGCCCCTTTTCATATTCCCACCAAAAGTAAATAGTAGGAGAACCTCAAGGTCCGTTGTAAGCCCTACATTTATACTGTCCTACCGGCCTTTTAGCAGTATCGGACATTCTTCTCGTGTCCCTAGTGTCTAATGTACTACTAATGTCTAATGAACTACTTCTAACTAATCCATTTAGTTGTATTTTGGTTCTAAGTGAAGCGAACACAGCTTTTCAGAACGTTTTTGAACAATCCATGCGTTATAACAGCTGAGAAAGCTCTGTATTAAAATTTTAAATTAGCTATCATATCCTTCTGTGGTTGTGGAGTATCACTGTAGGGCTTACACCAGAACTTGAGGTTCTCCTACTCTTTATTTTTGGTGGGAATGTGAAAAGGGACATAATTTGTAAGAAAATGAACCGAAAAGTAAAGTCATTATGTGTAGGGAATAAGGATTATTACATGTTTCAAAATGACAACGGCATCAAAAGTATGGCTTTCCTTCAAGAAATTCCCGTTTTTTCAAAAAGGACAAGTCGAAACTCGATCAAGATCACCCCATATTGAAACTTTAGAGCGTTTCTGAGCATTTGATGGCTTTAAAATTCATAAACAGGACATAACACCCGGAATTTTGTCGCTACAGTTGTTGTATTTGTATATATATGTATAAGTACTATACCTGCCATTAAAACCAATTAATATACTCTTTATGATCTTAAGTACAGATTTACTTTCATTTTGTTCAAAAATATCAAGAATTTTTAAACAGTTCCACGGGGATTCTCCTTTGTATACTAAATTTTGCTACATAAATTTTGGTATTTTTGGGATTCGAACCGCACATTTGCTAATGTATGCAAATATTGCGCACTTTTAATTCTTATTACGGAAGACAACCTTCTTGTCTATCAAATAAAACTAATTGTTTGTTGTTTTCAATAAGTTATAGTGATATTTATCCCTAATACATTTTGGTTTCAACGGTGTATACTAACTTTTGCGACAGAATGTATATTGACAGCTTTTATGTAAGGAGGATTTTTATTCGCTAACATCTTAAAATTTACATTTGCATCAAAATCTGTTGCAATTTTTGTCTTCAACATTTAAAATACCTAATATGAGGGAACCCGTCATATGGGGGCTATACCAAAAACACGTACCTACGATGTTGAGATTTTGCACAGAGGTTTTCTATCTACGAAGAACATAAAATGCCAAAATACAACCAAATACGTTGGAAAATGTGTCTGTAACATTTAAAATATGTTACATCGACCGGTGCCGTTCAATGGGGTCCATACCAAACCGCGAACCTATATTGAAAATATTTTGTACATAAGTTTTCTATCCACTGAAAACTCAATATACCAATTTGCAGCAAAATCGATTGAAAAATGAATGTAAAACGTAAAAACTACAGCCGCCGTTACATGAACGCTACGGAAAATTGCGGGCCTATGTGGCCCAATTTCAGCTCCACAATATAGAAACATTTTTGCCCTTTACTTTAATAGTTATTAGTAAAGTTCCGCTAAAGTGCTCATATTTCGCACTGTGCGGCACCAACATAAATGAGTGATGAACACGATAACTTACGAATGGTTTATTTGATTCGGCCGAAACTTTGCACATCGTAAAATTTATTCCAACTAAATGAGTGGTTGACGGCCGCAATTAGATACAAGACGGAACATATCGGTTCATTCCTATCCTCCGCAAAACTTCAAAACTTTTGCGCTTGAATCCAGCTCAAGGCCAATTTTCGGATCGTGTTGAAATTTTAATAGTGAAATGAAATTTTAATAGATATGGGCCCTGAAGTGTCTCCATATTTAGAGCCACACCTGTTGAAAATAGGTTATATATATATATATATATATATATATATCACCAATATTTTTGAAAATTTAACATAGCTGAAGCCAAGGTTTACCCTTTTAGAATACGCGACTTGTGGTTCTATACTATACAAATTAAATATTTTTGGATACAATGAAATGTTGTTGAACGTGGCAAAAAATATTGGCCTTAAAAGATAATTTGTGTGGAAGCTGTGCCTATATTTATGTTAAAAAATGGGTAAAAATGGGTTGAAGCCACCATGTCTTTTTTTGTTTTCTCTCGATTTGTGAGTAAAACACACTTCTCTCGATTTTCCTGTCAAAGTAAAAGTAGAAGCAAACTAAATAAGGATCATCTCACTAATGTATTACTTTTCAAAATTTGAACTGCTTCTACCATTAAATGATGCTGACATTTTGAAGCCAGTTTTACAATGTTTTTTGACATTTCTTTCTAATTTCATTCCGCAAACAGGTTTTACAAAAAATCGTATATAGGATTGTAGAACTCGTGATTATGAGTTATTTGATATATGTGTCGTGAATGTAGTCTACACAGCTTCATAGAATTCTGCATCCAAATACGGAAATTTTGTGCGCACATTTTTCTAAAAATCATATTTTTCGGGCCTAATTTTTACAATTGTCATTCGATTTCCTCGTACTTGATTGCACATTTTAGTTTTTTACGTTCCGGATCTAATAAATCATTCCCCGTGAAAATCAATCCACTAAAACGCGAGTTACAAGAAAGTCCAAAGTAGAAAAATCACCTAAAATTGTTTTTGGAAATAACGCGTATTTTATCGCGTTTTCTGCGGTTCGTTTCCACTGCAATGAAACAACTAATACAGCATCTTCGTTTTAGCGGAAACAGAGTTTTGAAAACTTCAGTGATAAGGGAGCTACATTCATTTTATCCCAAAAAATAGCGCGTGATGCTACATCCACGGTTCTTAATTGATCGCCTTGAAATAGATATATATCGATGTAGATTTTCATGGTGGACATTGAAATCGGATGCGGACAAAAATTGTATGCACTTTGCGCAAATTAGCGATATTTTATAGGTATTTTAATGCTAAGATGCAGCTGATGCTACATCTTAGCCTCCAAATTAAATTTCGAAAAATATATACAAATTAAAAGATATGGTCTTGCTGTACATGAAAATCACATGCGGACAAAATGATTTTGATAATTACGCGATTTACACGTATTTTCAAATGCATATAAATTAAAATGGGTTATTTGACCTCTATTTCCATTTCAGAAGCTTTGACATATATCCTCATTAACCCAATTAGCTTCCCTAATGGGAAAGCTTTAATATGAATGTCAATAAAGCAAAATCCGTCTATTTTATTGGGAGATTTAAGCAAAATGAAGGAAGTATTCCTGTAAATTTTTACAATATTTTCTACTACATAATGCATTTGAAAAAAATATTTTTTTCGAACAAAAAATTATTTTTTGACCAAAATATGTGCTTATTTTGGCTGTAATATCCAAACTATAACACCAATCTGAACGATTGTAGTCTCATTTGATTCGCCGTGAAGTTTGGATCCACAACAATTTTTTATGTAATTATATGACCACTAAATGGGCTTTAATTTTGAAAAAAGTAGACTTATATTCAATAATTTAGCAATTTTATGTACATTCCGCGAATTCTGTGTAACATTTTGCAGGTATTATAAAATCTACTCGCTGAAGTCACTTCGAGAGAACTTTTTTGTAACAATTGTGTTCATTAAAATAATTAGCGTTTTTATAATATTTTCTTTCTTAAAAAGCGAAATAAAAGCGCCATAACTTTTGTCCGCAACAACCAAAAATTGGCGCGCGACCAGATTCGTACTGGGAATCTTTTTCTTAACCTACATATCAAAAATCGTTGATGTAGCGCGAAAAAAAATTATCCTTTTTTTCTGAAATGGAATATGAAATAATTGACAATATTCCTGATATATATATATATATTTTTTTTTTGTATTTCGGAGGGGGCGGGGTACCTCCCACATGCCCTCCTTTTTTTTTTTTGAAAAACCCTATATATCCAAACCTACTGAACCGATTATCCTGAAAATTTCATAGAATGTACAGGGATGTCCCCTGGTAAAAATAGGCTAAATATTTTGTTGAATTTGGGAGGAGCGGGTTATTTTCTGTGCCTTATTTTTTAAATGCGCTATATATGTAAAACATATGAACGTGTCCGTTTCCCCGACCCTTAGTACAAAATTTAGCCATAAGACTCAACCATTCCCACTTTCTTAAATATGTCACAAATCAATGGAAATACCAGATGTTATTGGAAAAAGAAGTGTTTAGATTAGAAGACAACATATCGATAGCTATAGCTTCATCAGGTATATACGATACATTATATGAAGGTGGAAGGACGACATAGTCGGCCCTTAAGTTGCCACTGGACATTCCTTTGAACGGAGGGCACACATGTACTATTAAATAGAAGTTATCATCTGGGACGAATGTACGATGACACATAAAAATCCCTAGAACCTTTAGATCGATTCTTGAAGGATTTAAGAAGCAATTCACGTTTAGATTTCAGACAAACACTTCCAGTTATACTATTCCAGCAGATGAAATAAATGCTGCCTCAAGTCATCAGTTCTTTGGCGGTCTTTTATAAATTGCATATCGAAACAAACATTTTTGAAGATTTTTTTATAGTCACATGTAGATCCCGACTAATTAGCGATGCAAGAAAAATATATTTGACTTATGAAAATAACATAAACTGTTTCAATGGCCAGCAACGCGGACCGGGTCGGCTAGTTTATTACAATTATTTGTACAGTACCATGGGGTTGTACCAACGAGTTTTATATATTTATATTTATGTCATAAATGCACCCCATTTTACTTATTTCGTATCGACTATCGCTTTGCTATAAGCGATTTCGTCTGTAGTTCCGGATTGATTCATTTATTTCGGATTTGACAGCCTCTTATGTCAAATGTTAACAACATTCTACCAACAAAGCTCGCTTTGTGTAAAAAATTTGTGAATTCCACATTTCATTTTAATCCTTGTGAATGTGGCGTTCTAATAATAAATTAAAAACACCTTCAAACTTACGAAGAAATTCACAAATACTGCCCCTACTGGACTGCAAACAATGTTGCAGACAAAATGAAACAATGAAACAACTCAACCAAAACGAGCACTGCAGTGTAAACCGGGAAATTAAAATGGAAAACTCAATGGAAATGCAGAATCGTTAAAAAGAAAAATAGAATAAAACTTGTAAATGGATTATTGACGGCCAATAAGAAGCCAGATTGAAAGCGAAAGCAACGAAAGAGTAATTGCAATTATTTTCATTTAAAATTACAGAGAACTTGTTTCCATTTTTAATTTGCAATGCTACAAATCTTGTTTAGATTACATATTGCAGTTGGCTAATTAAAGCTTTACCACGAGGACTTGAGGGGAGGGGGCCTTAGTATCAAAAGATTCTTAAAAAGAAAACCAAAACATTGTGGTTTACAATTAATGACACTCTTCGCTGTCCACTCTTGCCAACTGAAATGTTACTACCGAGTGTTTCCATCAATCTGCAAGAGTTGTTTTCTGTGTCCTTTTGGCTGTTGACAAGTCACAGGCAATTGCATCAACACGATGTTGAGGATTTGTGGTCATTTAGCAAACTTGCAATTGAAACAAACCTAATTGGGTCGTCTATTTTCGTTTTTTTATGATGTCGAATGGGGTTGTTTTGTAGCCAATAACAACTACTCAACTTGATAAGTGACTGTAATTTTGCGAAGGTTTTTTCTTGATCTTGTTTCGAATTGGCTTTTAACACTGAATGTATTAAATTAATAAAATTGATTACAAAATCGTATTTCTATTCATACCCGCTTATTAATTTTGTTTCTGTTTTACAGGTAAATATCACATTTGGTTGTTGAAATTCCATATGGAGCTTGTAAGTACTGTCCAAATTATTTCTTCAGTCCATACGTCGATGTAGGAAAATTGAAAAGCTAATGATAATGGGTTTCAATCTCCAGTAATATAAGTTATTTAAGTAGATCAACTACTTTTGTAATAAATGGGATAAAGCAAAATATGCTCTGACTTGGAGTTGTGCTCATAGATGGTCTGTCAGAAATTATGACGTATCTGACATACATTTCATACGTACAATACATATGTCAGAAACGTCGTAAACCTTGTCAAAAAATAAAGGTTTTTGACAGCATAAACAAGAGAATTTTATAACCTAAAAATCGATGTTTACATAATAACAAAACAAATTTTGCTATTCCTTTTGAGATCCCATTTTATTAAAAATTAAATTAACATAAAAAGAGTTTATTCAAAAAATATAAATTTTATGTATTTTACGCACATTATATGTTTGTTTAGTCCCGGTCCACACCAGATCGATTTCATTGAAAAAATTTCATGAAATTGGGCGTTCTTAGATCGAGTTTCCCACTACGGCTATCTCATGATATTTTTCTAATATGGAACTCGATCTAGGGACGCATAATTTCATGAATTGTTTTCAATGAAATCGCTCTAGTGTGGACCGGAACATATTATTTCACCAGCAAATTCTTTGAATAACACGTAGTGTTCAGAATGTATTGTAGATGACGTGCTAATTGCTTAATCCAATATTTTATTAAAATATTAACAAGTAAAAAAGTATCAGTCGACTTTGCCGACAGAGATATACCCTCAGCTTGTGAATATTGAAACAATTTTTTCCCAAAATAAGTCTGTATTTAGGGGGGTTTTAAAAATTTTGGGCGTTTGAACCGACACAAATGTTGATTAGGATTAAAGATCAAAAGTTATGCGGAGGAGATACTAAAAGGAATGGATCGACATCGACCGTTATGGAAGTGGATCTCCAGGCCCAACATATGGTGCCATAGGGTGTTTTTACACCCTTCGGGCTGTTTGCTCAAGAAGTATGGACTTGCCCCTAAAACAACTTTTACCATCGTAATTGAGGCAGCGAAAGCAAGTTGATTCAACAAAAATCAAAGTGATTCGAAATCAGGTCTTAAAGTGAACTTATCCGAAATTTTGTGTGGGAGGTACCGGATGGAGTGGACAAATATAGTCCATATTTGAACCTGATCTATATTTGCTAGATATATTAGGATGTGTAAGCTGTAGACCAATTCGGCCACTCCCTTCAAGAGTTACCGTACGAACAATTTTTCCGAACATTTTTGAACTTTTGTGGGGGAGGTACCTGCAGGAGTGGACCGATCTGGCTTATCTTCAAACTTAAACTATGTTTGGACAAAATATTACTAAGGCCATATTTTGGACCGAAGCGGCAGATCCGTTCGAGAGTTATCTTGCGCTCCAACCACCTCACACGGTGTCATAGAGGTTTTTTGCAACTTTCATGCTATTTTCTCCGGAAGTATGGACTTGCCCCTGATGCAACTTGTACCGTCGTATGGAGGGCAGTGAATACAAGTTGCTAAAACAAAAATCAAAGCGATACGAGAAATGGCCCTAAACTGAACTTTTCTGAAATTTTGTGTGGGAGGTACCCGAAGGAGGGGGCCTATTGAGACCATATTGGAACCTCATATTATTCTGGTAGAAAGTTGACGCTATACAAAGTATGGACCAAATCGGTCACTCCCTTCAAGAGTTATCGTGTGCACAAACTTTCCGAACATTTTCGAACTTTTGTGGGGGTGGTACCGGAAGGAGTGGACCGATGTAACTCATCTTCGAACTTAAACTAAGTTTGGGCAAAATATTACGAAAGCCAAAATTTGAACCGAATCGGTTCATCCGTTCGAGAGTTATCGTGCGCTCCAGCCAGCAGGACAGACAGACAGACGGACGGACGGACATGGCTAGATCGACTCCAAATTGTTTGAAACACATTTCGTCCAAACATACTTGGGGTCTAAAACCATTATTTCGATGAGGCACATTTTCATCGTATCAAAGTGTATATGGTAAAATTCAAATTTCCTTTAAAATTCCATCGAGAAAAATATTAAAAAAATTTTGACAAGCACATTCACGATTTTTGTTACATGGGTTAAGAAAAAATCGTGGTTTCAAATATGTTCGCGTTCACAAAATTGGATGCTGGGCCCAAAAGTTATGGGGGGTTTTATTCCCTTATAAAGAAAAAAATATTTAAAAATTCCCTTTGTGTTGCAATACCAAAATGTATATATAAATCGGTAACAACATTTAATATCTATCCGTAGACGCCTAAATATTAGCTAAATTTATTTTCATTTTCGCGGAAAATCAAAAAATAATGAAGGAATCTTGGAGTAAATTTTATTTATTCTTACTCAGAGTCCATAAAAATCTCTAAAAAATAAATTAAAAATACGTACAGAATCTTGACAATGTCCAGAAAAATGTGAGACCAAAATGTTATTGATTAGGATTTTAAATTGCATATTGCAGCTACAACAAAAGACAAAAGTTTATTGTTGGAACATTATTTCAAGAATATATTTTTTGGTTTAATACGAAAAATTTGAGAAAAATTTTTGGAGTTATTCTACTATTTCGCTAAATTTCCTAACAAAACCTGAATTATTTTGCTAAAACCTCTTCAAGGAAAATAGTTTATCATCGTGAAAGTATATTTGCATAGTGTGATAAGCAATAGAATTAGGAAATAAAGAGTGATATTGATATTACAATCAAAGAAAAAACATAAAAGTTAAAAACCGTATAACGCGCGAAATAGTTAAAATCAGTTGAGGCGCATGTGCTTTTCGCATAGAGCGAGTGCATCTCTGTCAATATGTTTGCATTTTTCCATGTTTCATTTAACCGCAAAAGTGTGCCATCAGTTGCATCTTACTACACCAAAATGCTTCATGTGGGTAAAAATAACGCGATGTTCATATGATTATAAGGCGCATCCGATTTCAGTGACCCCCTGTTAAAAATACGTCAATAAGACAAATTATCTACAGATTCGTCAAGAACCGCGGATGTGCTACCTGATTCTATTTTTGGTTAAATACGAATACTACTCCCGAATCTCTGAAATTCATGACACACCTTTTTGACAAATATTATAATCGTGCATAAAGGATTCCATTTATGTAAAAAATTTAAGGGCAATCGCGGTTAAGTATGCGGATTAGTCAAAATAAAATTTTGCTTATTTTCCTATTTTCAGGGTATCTATATCAGCGGTTTTAGTGGATAGATTCGATCGCGGTAGGGCTCATTGAATCCGGCGCGGAAAAAAACTAAAATCACGCGGGGTTCAAGGGTACCTGAGTAATAGTTGTAAATTTTGAAGCCAAAAAATAGGTTTTTAAAGAAAAATTACGCACCAAAAATTCGACTTTGGACTCCTATTACTAGAGAGCTGTGGGGAGCACACTCATGAGATATACATCAAACGACGTGGAATCACGAGTTCTACAATCCAATAAATAGATTAGGTCATTATCTGGTTGCGCCCTCCAATTATAAGAAAAATTCAAAAAACCCCGATTTCAAAACTTCAAAATGTCAGCATCGATTTAAGAGGGATGCACTGTATATATCGAGAAGTCACACATTAGCATCATATTGCCCAAGGGGTATTCTTCAATCCTCTCTTTGAGCTCAGGTCTGAATTTTCCCTTGTTTGACCAGAAATCAAGAAAAAACACAAAAAAGCTTGCTACCTTCAACACATTTTTACCCATTTTTTTATATTACCACCAACGCAGCTTCCACGAAAATTATTTGTTATGGTCCATATTAAAAGATCGTGGCTAAAACACTTCAGTTCATGTAAATATATTCATATTTTATAAAATATATTAACAGTTCGCGACTTATTAAATGGTGAACCTTAACTTCAACGATTGTAAAACATTTTTGAATATTACCATATACCCTCCTTAGCCTAAAGGCTGAGGGTATAATAAAAATATGTCTAATTTCCAAAAAAAGGTACGTAGGCTCTTCAATAACAAGGTCAGGCTATTAGAATTAGTATTAAGTGAAAAATATGGTGGTAACATAAATTTTTTGAGGTTTATGACGTTTTCTACTTTTTATACGTTTTCATATACCCATATGACTTTTTCGACGTTTACATCTTTCTGACCGTCGAAAACCTAAAAAACATCATACAGACCATCTCTGGTTGTGCTTCAGTTCAGATCAATGAAGAAATGAAAGCTTTCTTGTTTTTGGGTTTTATAAAAAAGTGTTCTTAATTTATATTTATTTTTTCGTTTTTTTTTTATCAAAATGTTAACAAAAACAATTTCCGTTCATTTTCCTTCAAATCCTTAAATCCTATCTATTTACGCAACAAGTAGGAAGCAGCATAAGGATAAGTGTAGGCACTGGCATAAGGAGCGGCAACGTATGGAGCAGTATAGGCAGCAGAGTAGTAAGGGGCGGTGTAGGCAGCAGTGTAAGGAGCGGCATAAGCGGCAGTGTAGGCAGCTGTGTAAGGAGCAGCAGCAACTACGGGAGCGGTATAAGCCAAAGGAGCAACAATACCGGGCTTAGCAGCAGCCAAGGCAACAACAGCCATCAAACACAAAGCGAACTATAATACAAATGTTCACATTAACAAATGTTATACATATGTATTTTTAATTTAATGCTCTCGATTAGAATTATGTATGTTTATACTTACGAATTTGAACATATTGATTTTTTTGGTGGTTTAGTTATTTGCAGAACTTATTGAACTGATAACAACTAGTTAACGATTTCTTCTTTATATACCCAAATAATTGTTGGCAATTGTACTTCTTGGTGTCTTGGCTTTGTGTGTAAATGTTCCGATTTTGTTCACGTTTTTTTTTCATATTTTAATTTGGGCAATATGCAAATCTGGGCACGGACATGTCACTGGCACCGGGTTCTTTGTATTTTGGCTTCATGGTTAGATGTTACGATTTTTGTGTGTTTGTTTTGCTTATTTTAGTTAAAATGCAAATTTTACACGAATATGTCACCAACGCCAAGGTCACATTTTATGTTGAGGAAGCAGACAGTTTTGCAGTTGCCTCAACTGTGTTGTTTTGAGTGTTGGCTAAGTGTTTACACACAAAATGTCAGCCAATAGTCTACGCAGCAGCACGTACCAACAAAATTGCTTCCATTCATGTTCGGCAGTTTGCCGGCTCATTGTAAAACCAGTGATAGGGGGAAAACGAACGTAAACATATTTCAATAATTAATAGGAAATATAACAAAAGAAAAAATATGAATTTTCTACGACTAACCTTAGGCAGCTTTCGTATGACCTTGAAAAAGATTAACTTTAAGAAAGATATAAAAGTGTAAAAAATACAACTTTACAACAACTCGGGGACAAGGAAAGACTTCTTCTCACAAAGAATAGAGTGCAGGCCTATTTGTTTTTAGCTCAATGAACGATCTACAGTGCCAATTGGGAAACTTTAGAGGATCCTACTAGTAACTTTTAATGTTAATGTCATCGACTATTAAATTTTTGTAAAAATAAGTCTTATATTCCTGGGTAATATGGTGTTGAATATGGACCATATACACAGCGGTTTCTGGTAGCCCTCATATTAAGTTAGTACATGCTACATACTCGTATGTGTGTTCCTGTACTTGTAAACTTGTTTTACACTGAAAGAAAAAATTGATTTGTATGATTTTAAACCAGTATAGATCACCCTCACAAGTAAAGTCTAAATAGTGTGCTTGTATTGTGATAAACAACAACAAATGACTTAACCGAACGAATCCACACTATGTTTCCTACAGTGTACGTGTGCGTCTGTTTGTCTTCCCTATGCTCACAGTACGCCCGGTAAAACTTATGTAGAAGGTCCCAGTAACATTTTCCAACGAAAAAAATCGATGTAAAAATCATCAACAAAGGTCCACCTTTTCGTATAATGGGTATCCCAACTTGGAGTAATTTGAAAATTTTGCTTTAAAATTGTCAAACGATTTGGTATATATTAAAATTTTTTCTCTTCAATGCATTAAAAAATAGGTCCACGTTTATGTGTAGCCCCATTTTACATTTCCATTTAAAAGTTGCGTTGGTTACAGTAAGATGAAAAAATAAATTTGTCTGTGAACTTTTTCGTTCGATCATTTTTCACAATTTTCGACGTGGTTTATCACGGCGAGAGAGCATCGATGAAATTAAATCTTTGCATGGCGATGAAGCACCAACCGATGTGAAAAGCTGATTTATTGAATTTAATCGTGGCCGACGCCCGCTCAAAGACGAAGGTAGTGTAGATCGTTCAAAAACGGCCGTTGAGCCAGAAAACATTGAAGCAGTGCAAGGATGCCATGTGGCATACTGTGAGATAGAGTCATCCTTGGACATTTCTTCCACCAGCTTAAATTCGATATTTCATGAACCCTTGGCCGTAAAAAAGGTTTTTCGATCGGTGCTTGAAATTTCGTAAAAATACGATCGCGGTGCTCCAAAATGGTGATAAACCATGGAATTATGCATTTGAGTCCGAAACAAAACGGCAATCGCTAGAACGTGCTGTTTAAGCGTTCAAAAACCACGTTTGGAGGTGTTTCAATGGGAGTGGAAAAAGGACTCCAAACAATTGATTTGAGCGCATGTAAAAGTGTATAAGTCATGCTGGAGTATTCTCCAACAAGAAAACAAAACTATTATTGACGATAAATATACGAGTTTTCATTATTAGGCCAGAAATTGACATATATAGTAGTCCCCGTATAACACAGGAATACAAATACAGATAATCGATTTACTCCATATTTTACAGTATCTGAACTATTTCTTTAACCCTCAAAGAGTATTTATTGTTGGAATTGATTTATTCATTTGTGTTCATTTCTTCAAAGTGTTCATTTATTCAAAGTGTAATTAACAATGGTGTTGAATTTCGGTTGTGTCTTCCATATTGCGAAATGTTGAAATGTATATGTCAGAAGATCGCACCATACTGCAGCTGATTTTTGGTTCGCCAACAGAGAAGGAATAAAAAAAACAAGGGAAATCAACGGCGAAATTCGAAAGTAAACATCGCAGACTTTTCCCCACTAATAAAAAAATTGTTTAAATAAAACAAGAGAACTGATGAGATCCTGTGGCGAGAATCGAAACTAGTCTTCCCTGCCTTACCCCTTGGCCAGCCGAACTTTCTCCACTAATAAATAAGTGGTTTTAATTTAAACAACAACAATGGGATTAAGCCAGACAATTTTGAAAAAAAAAAATTGTAACAGCTATCCCAATAAAAAAACTCCACCAATGATCTGTAAAATATTGAGATTTTTCATTGCATCAAATTTTTTCAAAAATAAATAATCAAAGTGGTTTTTGTGTGACCTTCTTTAATACTTAAATGGAATAAATGTTAGTTTAGTCATTAAAAGGAAAAAGTTCATTCATTCCTGCTACAGGAAATCATTTTTGAGAAAAATGGTCAAAAAGTCATAACCCTAATTGCCTTACAGTCCGTCCGTAAAACTATATAAACCTTTAGTGAGTTTTTATTATTTTTTCCTTCATCTGCTGTACTGTAGTCTTATTTTGCTACGTTTAAATATTAAAAATTTTAAATTTAAATTCATTATTTTATCGTTTCTTTTTAGTATTTTTTATTTCGTTTTTTTTTTAAGTCAACAGGAAAAAACAAAAACAATATTCGTTCAAATATCTTAAAATCCTTAAATCCTATCTATTTACGCAACAAGTAGGAAGCAGCATAAGGATAAGTATAGGCGCTGGCATAAGGGGCGGCAACATAGGGAGCAGTATATGCGGTAGAGTAGTAAGGAGCGGTATAGGCTGTAGTGTATGGCGCGGCGTAAGCGGCAGTGTAGGCGGCTGTGTAAGGATCAGCAGTTACTACTGGAGTGGTGTAAGCCAAAGGAGCAACAATGCCGGGTTTAGCAGCAGTCAAGGCAACAACAGCCATCAAGCACAAAGCGAACTGTAAGAGGGATAATTGTATGATTAGATTTTGTAAACATTTAACTTTTGACAAGTATTATATGATTCTGTAGGATACTTACGAATTTGAACATTTTGAATTGTTTTGTTTATTGTTTGTTTGCAGAACTTATTGAACTGATAGCAATTCGATAAAGATTTTCAGTTTTTATTAAAAATATTTTGTTTGGTAGAATTCTGAATCATGTTGTTTTTCTATATTGGTTTGCTTTGATGTGTTTAATATTCAAACCTAATATGAACATACATGTTTGGTCATCAACCGCCCTAAGGTCAAACATTTGTTGGTAAGGCAACCATTGTTCATGATATGTGACTGACCTGCCAAAATATTCGAATTAGTGTTCGCCTGCTGCTTGGACAACAACAGCACGTTGCAAAAGCTTGTTATGTGTGTTCTAAACTCGTTGATGCCTTAGTTAAATTACGTTTTTCTCTTTATTTCCATTCAGTGATAAAAAATTATCATATAGCATAATTCTTGTTACGTTTATTCACCACTTTGCTACCTTTAGAATACTGGGAGTTCTTTTGTATGACATTTTCAATAAACTCCTTAGGTCACAATAGCAAAAATACAATAAGAATTCAGTATGAGGACGGCTTGGATTAGAGCTTTCGCGAATTTCTGAAGCTAAACACAATTGATGTAAAAGTGAAGTCAACAATTATATATTTTGAGAATTTAGAATAGATTTCCAGTAAAGTCGGCCAATCTAGTTCAATTAAAGAATCTAGTTCCAATCGATCGCATCGTTTGTATAAAAAAATATGTATCACTGATTTCTACGTACGTTTGTAGGAAATCACTCATACGTTCAGGAACTAGGACAGTGAACTTGGAAGTAGATTGCCCACCCCTAGTTTCTTTAGTTAGACTATATATCGAGTTGAAATAGCAAAGTTATAATTATTTTGCAGATACAAATGTTTTATGATGTAAGGTATAAATATATACAGTTGCGAAAACAATAATAGCACCACCATGAACAATTTGTTTGCCACTACAAAAACAATCAAGATTGTTGTTGTTTCCACTAATGTTGTTGTTAGGTGCATATCCTAAGGTGTCCCCTTTTATAAAAAATTAAAATTTATATTCAAATTATTAAAAATATTTGTTTTTGGCAGCTTTAACCAAAAATTATCAAAAAAGAGGCGAAAAAAATAATAGCACCACTTAAATTTTCTATAGAAAATATTTTACATTCACTTTTAGCAGTTTTGTTGAGATGTGTGTTTTACTTACTATTTGTAGGTAGGTAAGTCAAACTTAATATCATATTTGTTGTTTTCAAATTTAAAAATAACAAGTTTAAAGTGTGATGTAGTTAAAATTGATTACTCTAGGGGTTGGCAGAGAAGACTAGTTTCGTCCAACGCCCCTTGGACTCATCAGTTCTCTTAGTTCTTTGTATTGAAACAAAGACCCTTTATGACGACTTTTGTTTGACTTATTGAACTTTAATTTTCATTTTTGACATTCCACATTAAAAAAATATAATGTTTTAAATTAAAATAGGTCGTAAAAGGGCCTACAGTGCAAAAATAATGAACAACACCTCTGTTGATAGCAAAGTTTTACAGATAAGTTGGCAGATTTGTTTGAAAATCTAAGAAAATGATTCATAACGCTATTAGATGTAAAGAAAATACGTAAAGTAGTGGAATTAATTTATCCCTGACATAACATCAGGTCAACATTTTCATCTGAAACGCAAAAAGGTACTATTTCAAGGGTTCTAGAAGGCTATAAAAGGAACATATTGTATCGGAAACAGTACAAAAAGTTCGAAAATATCTCAGATAACATTATTTAAAAGAACACATTTCCTGGAAACGGCATAATTTTAACGGAGTACACGATACAGAGCCGAATAATTGTCACAATGAAATTTTACATTTGCAACACGAACTGTGGGGCAACATTTTATGTAGTTGTGGTTCTAAATATTTATGTTCTCAAAAAACTCTGAATAGAACCAAGAATATATAGCAAAAACCATTATGAAAGGATTGTTTAACCGTAAGCCCTATACATGGCAAGAAAACTGTAAAGAATTAACTTATTATCGTTGAAATCCTAGAAAATATGACTCTATTTCATCTAAAAAATAAGATGGCACTAGTTTGGTCCTTCCTAAAGGATATGAACAGTAGTAAACTGGGTTATAATCTGGGAGAACGTCAAAGAAATTGTCGTTTAGAAGTTCCATGGCCATTCTCTAGGGTTGTGCTTTGTCCCTAGGCTATGAAAATTCAACAAAGTGTTAGCTTAGGTCAATAAGGCAACTACAGCATCAAAACCAAAGATCAGAAAATCATTTTGGATAGTTATTTAGAGGTACTTTAAGAATAATCCTGCGAACAATACCAGAATCCGCTTGTTAGATACCAAGCCTATCCCGAGGCGTTACTATCGAATTCTTCTTCTTCTTTATTTGCCTATTCGTTTTTCGAATTTTGGCGATCAATGCAATTATATACATACATATTACATCTGTTACATTATAAATTTCATTTTGGTGTTTATAAATTTCTAATTATCTCAGCAAATGACTCTCTGTTTCGGCTTTCGCTGAGAAGATTCCCAACATCTTGGATACCAGTCCACTCCTGTATGTTATTAATCCATATCATTTCCTTTCTTCCTCTAGTGGGTCTTCCTTCAATTTTTGTTCGGATTATATTTTGGAGTAGCTTATATTTGTTGTTTCACACTATCGAATTCAACTGAACAATAAATCAGTAGGCACTTGTTTCTCTTGATGCAATAAAGTGAAAACATTTGTCAAATTTTTATCATTTTAAGAAAATTTACAGTGGTGGTGATATTATTTTTTGCGTCTGCTTTTTGGAGTTTTTGTTAAACTAGTTATATTTTTTTACAAAGTGTCGAAAACAATTGCGATTGTTGTTACTTTTATATTCCTTAGAGTCGTTTCGTTCGAAAATCGCATGAAACGGTCAACAAAATTCGCACATGACATTAAAAATGCCGCAAAACCAATTTTTTTAAGAGGTGGTGCTATTATTTTTTCGCAGTTGTATATTAATTAATATTCGTCTGTCTAGCAGTAGCACTAACAACATCTAAAATACCTGAGATTTGTATATGTGAAATCCCACACTAGGTACCCAGTTTTGTTTGGGTTTTTTTACATATTTTCTTTCATGATGTAGTTTTTTCATACTGTATAGGTAACTCACATAAAATACATGTGCAGTTTCGTATATCCATCCGAAAGCCACTATTTTTTTTCAAAAGTATGTAAGATCTTCATGAAATGCAAAATCACTTTCTTATTTTTCCCTACATTCCCATTATTTGCTCTCATATTTCCTCTCTTGTTTGGCAAATGCTTTGTTCTCTTTTTCTTTTGAATGATCTCATCGTCTCACCATCACAATGACACAGTATCAACAAACAACAACAGCTTAAACGCTTTACGCTTAACTACCACCGTCGCAACAACTAACAAACCAACCACCTACAGTGCGTTTGGTGTCAAAAAAAGTGATCGTCTGTACGATATAGTTCGCATCTACAATTTTTTAATTTATTTAATATAAAGGCAACATCTAATATCTCAACCTAGTGCTGATAGACTCAACATGTATGTACATATGGTTCTGCTATGCTCACAAGACGATAACAAGCAGTGAAAATCATTAGAAGGAAACGGTAAATTAGAATAATACAAAATAAAAGCATTATAAAAAGCAGCAGAACTTGTCTCTGGTTTATTTGGTGGTGATTGGTTGGTTAGTCAATAAAAACAAAACTCGCCAAAATTGTTTTGTTTTTTTTTTGTTTTAATCTCTCAGAAGAAACGTTTAATACCACACATCAAGACCAAATACCAGATTTCAGCCATTTCGGCGGGATATTGAGGCCAAAACCTTCAAAATACCAGAAATCCGGAGGTACCGTTCTATGGGGGCTGTATGAAGGCGTGGACCTATACCGAGAAATTTCAGGTGGACAGTTGTACACCCCCAACGAAGACTAAATACCAAATTTCAGTAATTTCAAATTTCAGTAATTTCAAAATACCGAAAATCGGAAGGTACCCTTCTATGGGGCTCCATGAAGACGAGGACTTATACTGACAAATTTCAGGTGGAAAGTTTTATACTCCCAACGAAGACTTTATACAAAATGTCAGCCATTTAAGTGTGATGTTGAGGCCAAATTATCGGAAATCGGGAGGTACCGTTCTATGGGGGCTATATGAAGACGTGGACCCATGCGGACAAATTTCAGGTGTAAAGTTTCATTTTTCAAGTTTTATTTTGTGATAAAACGAGTTTCTGTCTAATCAGATTTTCTCTACGACCCACAGAGAACGAAATCATTGATCTAGCGGCGCGAAAGTCAAAAAATCAAAGTATAAAATTGCGAAATGTTTTCCATTATATCGATTACAGACACTCTGCTGACTAAGATTTTGTTTTTACTTTTTTGTTGTTGTAAATATTCATTCAGTTATTCAGTGTCAAGTGCAAGAAATGTTGACGGATCAGATTTTAATAAAATTTTTGCTAAAAACCTGATCTCATATTTGTTTAATTGTTAAATAAATTCGTAATAAAACTAAACAAAGTTTATTTTTTATTGATAGGGGAGTGTTTATGTTAAATTAAAATAAAATGTTTGGGCCTGAAGTTACATAGTTATAAAGCAATAAATTTTCAAAAATTATTATTTTTTGTATGTTTTTAGTGCAATATACTTTTGTTGGATAACTACAAAGGTCCACCGAGGTTCGGTCCAGTTATTTTTTTAATAATTAAATTGGACTCCCTAGATTCCGAATAACCAAAATTTAGCTGCAAATAGATGCAAATCTTGCTGATAAATGGTCTTGAAAAATAGCTTAAATCCTCAAAATACCCAAAATCTGTCGGTACGGTTATATGGGGGCTATATCAAAATGTAGACCTATGTTCGCAATTTTTGGTGGAGAATTTGTGTGTCCACTGGGAACCCCAAATACCAAATTACACCTAATTTGGTAAGAAAATTTAGCTTTAAATCCCCAAACTACTGAAAGTCGGTAGGTACCTTAAAAGGGCCTTTACCCAAACGTGGACCTATGTCCAGTTCACCACTTTATTACTTGTTGGTGCTAATTTCTGTCCTTCACTGTATCTGCATCTTTATATTTCCTATAACACTGTGCTAGCTTAGACGATGGCCTAAGTTGCTTATTCTATTCTTCCAATTTATCTTATATTAAATATAACATAAATTTTATAAATAAATAAATATAAAATAAAAGTTGACAAAAATTTGTTGCAGGGGTTTTGATGCATTAATTCGATTTTCTGGGACTTGACCTGTCCGCAAACAAAAAATGCATCCTTTCAACTTCCTATATCAATTTTTGTGAATGCTAGAGTGATTACACTGTGCAGCAGCATTTTTGGGGGGTGGAAAATTTCTTTTGGAGATGATAGCTCTTGATGAGTATAATAAGAACCCAAAAGGAAATTTTCGCCATAGGTCAAGTTTCTGAGATATCGCGCGTTGAAATTTTTGATTTTTTCCGTATAATACTTTGGAAAAAAGCTCCATATCTCTGTTTGGCGTTGTTGTAGCTTCGTTTTGAGGTGACATGTCTTCAGTGAAATCGATTGACGAATCTTTTTTTAAAACATTTCATTCTTCTAACTCAATGCCTTTCGTGTCCTTTTCATCCTTTATTTCTTGAACCGTAGTGAAAGTACCACAAGATGAGATTTTTTAGCATCCAAATATTCCACAAAAATGTTGCTCAGAAGATTTTAGGTACGGTTTTCTTTGAAAACTAAACGATTTTGTCCCGTTTTCATTGTCATTTTTGACATTTATTCGGACTTGGTTCAGAATTAAACAATGTTTGGTTTTTCTGTATATTCGTTATTTGTTATGTATAGGTATGTAGACATAACAATTGGTTATTCCTTATGTAGACATCTGGGGTGCTTCTGAAATATTTACGACAAATAGCTCTTGTAATGATGAACACGTTAATAAAAAATTTTCTTGGAGGATAGATCCGGTTATCTCAATTTTTGAACCGGATATTCCGACATTAAACCCGATTTTTGAACCATCTCCAAAAGAAATTTTACACCCCCCAGACTTTGAGTTCCATTTTGTGCCACAGTGTTATCACACACACACACACACACACACACAGACGGACTTGCATAAAAATCAAAAAGTTAAAATACAAAAAATGTCATAACTGTTTTTCCACCGATTTGATTAGTTTTTCCCATTTTGATTTAATCGTATTATGTATGGTATTTGACCATACAACCCTGTTAGGATAACAAACGCAAATTCTTCCCAAAATAACACTAAAATACCCTTAAAAAAACAAATTTAAATCAAAAGTACAGCTAATTAAAACCGATAACACTACAATTTTTAAAGATATTTGATTTAATTTTTGTGTACCTTTGGACTTTATATCTCTGTTGGTTTAGTTTGGCTTTTAGGTCAGAAAATAAAACAATTTTTTTGTTTTTATTTTATTTTTATTCTTCCAATATTTCGAACATCATCGGTGTTGGAAGAATAAAAATAAAATAAAAACAAAAAAAAAAATGTTTTATTTTCTGACCTAAAAGCCAAACTAAACCAAAAGAGATTTTTAATGATATTCATTTGTTGCTTTTGTTTTGAGCTCTTCATTCTCAAGGATCAGTCAATATTGTTGTTGTTATCCCATCCAATTAAAAAGTCAGAAACAACTTGTTGAAAGCTCTCTGTACATAACAAAGAACAACCGACACAAAATAAGACATTTGAAAAAATTGTAACGGATCCAAAAATTTGAATTAATGCGTAATCCTTGATTTGTTGCTTTTGATATGCGCAACACTGCATATATGTAGAGAAATAAAATGGTTATCGTATTTTTGTTTCATTAAAAATAGCTCATAATATTTTATTATTTTTTTCGTTTTTTATTTAATTATTAACAAATATATGTAACAAAAACAATTTCGGTTCATCATTCTTCAAATCCTCGTATCCAATCTATTTACGCAACAAGTAGGAAGCAGCATAAGGATAAGTGTAGGCGCTAGCATAAGGGGCAGCAACATAGGGGGTTGTATAGGCGGCAGAGTAGTAAGGAGCGGTATAGGCAGCAGTGTATGGAGCGGCATAAGCTGTGGTGTATGCGGCTGTGTAAGGATCAGCAGCTACTACAGGAGCGGTGTACGCCAAAGGAGCAACAATGCCGGGTTTAGCAGCAACCAAGGCAACAACAGCCATCAAGCACAAAGCGAACTGTATGAGGGATAATTAATTGTATGGTTAGATTTTGTAAACATTTAACTTTTGACAGGTATTAAATGATTCTGTAGGATACTTACGAATTTGAACATATTGAATTATTTTGTTTATTGTTTGTTTGCAGAACGTATTGAACTGATAGCCATTCATTAACAAACTGTGGCTTTTATTTTAAAATAATTCTAGCAAAAATTGTGAATAATTTTCTATTCCAATAATGTTTGTTTTGATATTAAAACCTAATATAAACATACATACATGTATGGTCATCACCCGCCCTAAGGTCAAACATTTGTTGGTAAGGCAGCCAGCCATTGTTCATGAATCATGATTTATGGCAAAGCTGTGTTCAGTCAGTAATGTGGGCAATAACAGCACGTACTGGAAAGATTGTCATGTGGATTCTAAACTTTTCGCTGCTTCAATATATTTTTCTTATGATCCGGATATGTTAGTAAGTAGCGTGGTTTTAGCTATGTTTGTCCTTTTTTAGAATTGGTTATATGATTTCCAATCAGCAATTTTAGTTGGAGGATTTTTTATCGTTTTAATCAAAATCACAAGGACTAACTTTGATAAATGTGAACTTGATTTAAATTTGAGAGAAATATGACTGTGTGCAAAATTTGGACAAAATCGATTCGACTCCAAGTTGTCTGAATAGGATGTTTTCCTTTATAAAAGATTGGTACCTTAGTGCGTATGATTGTAATTGTAATTTTGCTACTTAATACTTTCGCACAAGGTACCAATATTCTATAAAAGAAAATATGCAAAAAAAAAACCAAAAAGTGAAAACAGAAAAAAATGGAATAACTCATCTATTTTTCAACAGATTTCATTGGTTTCCGATGGAAAGCTAATGTAATTTTGTTCTTGCTAAAAGTAAATAATTACACTGTTTCGTATCATCTACGCAGCCTAGAGAGCGAGGAAAAGCATTTTCCTGTTTTTAATGCGTTTTTTGTCACAATTAAACCACTATAACTTTGATATTTGTTAACCGATTTGTTAAGCTATGGCTTGTTCGAAAGACATTTTTTAAAGGAAAAAACAATTGTAGAAATCCGTTGTGGAAAAAAATCAAAATACCCCATTTTTAACTACATTTATCGTTACAAAATCAAAAAAAAAAAAACGAAGTGACCTAAAGAAACCAAAGGTATTTTAGTTTTCCATGGACTCCCACAAAACCGAATTTATGCATCAGAAACCCTGCACATTTTGTTATTGTCAGCTTTTGTATCACTGTGTTATCATCAGCGATATTTGAGCAGATATCCACTTGATATCTTACAAATCCCTAACATGTAATATGTAACATGTGGATATCTCCTCTTAATTCAAGTTCAATCTTGGAATAATAATATAAATACAAGATTGTTATTGTTGTTTTCCTCTACCTTTTTTCATTTAATTATAAATACAAGATTTTTCACAAGCCCGAATGACCCAACGACCCTTTGTACTTCATTGAATACCATTAACCAGCATTTTCATCTTGCACTAATGTAACCACTTTATTACCACAATAGCCGAATGTTGTCCACAGGCAACTTCCAAATTTCCAAAAATTATAACTACTGATTGCAACTGTAAATTTTACGTTTTTTGTTTTTATTTTATTAGACTAACATCTCAGTAAGATTTTTCCAAAAATGTTGGCTGCAATTATTCAATTCATTTAAAATAAATAAAATATATCATGTCCAAATTTTTACTCGACTACTAATACTTAAACAAGCATAACTTCGTCAATTTAGTTATTTATTTTATAGTGCTTTTCATTTTTTTATTATTCTGAAATCAATCTACCGACACCCACTTAGTATATATATAAATATCTCAAACGGCGTGGGAAATATGCATACACAAACATGCAAAGTAGCCACAGGCAACGTCGGATCACAAAGTGTTAATAATAACTTTTAATGTAAAATACGTAAATTACTAAAATACGATCAATATGATTATGAATATGGACCATATAGGCCCGTTGTTTCCTATAGCTCTCATGTAACCGTTTTTATGTATCAAATGCATTTTTCAATCAAGTTTGCTGCAGATTTATGTATTGAGGTTTTCCATAAAAGTCCATTCTTCCTCGGATAATGGATCAAAAACTCTAAACTCTAGACGGCACCAACTTAAATTACTGATGAGAACGATAACTTACAACTGGACTATCCCGATTTGGCGGAAAATTTACCACCGAAATATTTATTTCAAAACTACGACAAGTTCCAAGAGGATAATTTTCAATTTTTACCGAAGATACTCCTTGAGGTCCTGTTTACAACGATATTATGTTTTCCGATCTATAAATTCAACGATGACCAACTAAAACGACTGGTGGGGGCGGGAATGATTCCCAAAATAATATCCATGTCTAAAATAGACTTTGTTGATTCATTCCTTCAATTATCTACTCCACAATCGTTAAGATAAATACACCAGTTTTGATATTTTTGTCGGCAACTTCCTACTTGTAAAAAAGCCACATCATTTTGAAATCGCCCAAAAAGCTTTAATTTTTATGGAAAATTATTTCGGTTGTTTCACTCAATTCACATAGGCTGATATTTTTTTTTACTTGTTCTAAAATAAATCGCATAAAAAATAGATTTTCGATTTTTTAAGCAAAATATCGCAATATTTTCATAAATTTGGAGTTTCTCGGCAGTTTGACAGGACGACAATTATCCAAAGAGAGTGATAAAATATTTTCAATTTCATGTACATACTTCAAAATTTGCTTTGCTTTGCAATGTGCGATGGAACGGCGTTGTGAATCCATTAACCTTTCCACATTCGACGTGATTATATAAAGGAAGTCCCGTATCATTGAACTTTAAATTGGCAGAGGTCCCCCTGTTCATTTGAAAATATATTTTACCTTTATTTAAAATAGTCTTGCTTAATCCCATTGTTGATGTTTTAATATTTTAAAACAACCAAGGGGTAAAGCAGTGAAGACTAGTTTCGATCCTCGCCCAGGGATCTCATCAGTTCACTTGTTTCTTGTTTGTGGATATTCTCCACCGAAGTTATTTTTCAATAACTTCTTCAACAAAAATCTTTTTATACCCAAACATCAATCAATTCGTTGGCCACCTTAAACTTCAAGCTGACCACTGATGTTTGCAAATTTAACTACAAATACTTGTGTATCAAAAGTTATAAAAAATATGTATATTTTTTGTTTCATTTAAAATGGTTCATAATATTTATTTTTTCGTTTTTAATAGTCAACAAATATAACAAAAACAATTTCCGTTCATCTCCCTTTAAATCCTTATATCCAATCTATTTGCGCAAGAAGTAGGAAGCAGCATAAGGATAAGTGTAGGCGCTAGCATAAGGGGCAGCAACATAGGGGGCAGTATAGGCAGCAGAGTAGTAAGGAGCGGTATAGGCAGCAGTGTAAGGAGCGGCATAAGCGGCAGTGTAGGCAGCTGTGTAAGGAGCAGCAGCAACTACGGGGGCTGTATAAGCCAAAGGAGCAACAATTCCGGGTTTAGCAGCAGCCAAGGCAACAACAGCCATCAAGCACAAAGCGAACTGTAGAAAATAATGTGAAGAAATTATTAGGTTTTGTCATCTACTTTATCAAATATCTTTTGATAGTAAGCACAATTCTTTTAAAAACTTACTAATTTGAACATTTTGATTTTGTTTGTTTGTTGTGTGTTTGTTTGCAGAACGTATTGAACTGATAATAGCTCGTTAAAAATGTCTAGGTTTTATACTAAAATAATTGTTGGCATAAATCTTTTTGTAATTTATTTTTCGTTTTTTTTTTTCGATATGCAAATTTGTATGTACACATGTATGTATGTATTTATCTAAATTCAAAGTCCACACTTTATTAAAACGTGCATTAAGTAGTTGGAACAACTGTTCGTAAAATGATGACCCGAAATGTTTATGTCCATCAGTTTCAGTGACTGCACGTTTCAACCATACTGTCGTGTAAGTTTGAAGCACACCAAAAATTTTCAGTTGTTTGTTTTGATTTTGTTTTTGTACCTCGCATTTATGATAGCGAGGGTATATACACTTTCATGAGGGCAAAATGTGCCTCATCGAAATAATGGTTTTAGACCCCAAGTATGTTTGGACTAAATCCGTTTGAAGTCCTTTTAGCAATGCTCGTCGGTCTATCTGTCTGGCTGGCTGAAGTGCACGATAACTCTAGAACTGATTAATCGATTTGGCCCAAAATTTGGCTTTCGCAATCTGTTGCCCAAGCTTAGTTTAATTTCGAAGATGGGCGAAATCGATTCACTCCCCCGGGTGCCTACCTCCACAAACGTTAAAATTTGTAGCAAAAATTATGCGCACGATAACTCTCGAAGGGACCCACCGATGTGATTTATACTTCGCACATCGTGATGTTTCTATCAGGCATAGATCAAGTTCCAATATAGACTATTTCGATCCACTCTTTCGGGTGTCAACCAAACAAAATATCGGAAAAGAGCAGTTTAAGACCTCATATCGGAACGTTTTGATTTTTCTTGTAACGACTTGAATTAGCCGGCCGTCCCATTTACGGCGGCACAGGTTTTTTTTCAGGGACAAGTCCATACTTCCTGATAAAATGGCCAGAAAGCTGTAAAAACCCGCTATGGCCCCATGTGTAGCGGATGGAGCGCACTATCGAACGGATGAACCGATTCGGTCTAAATTTTGGCAGCCATAGTATTTTGCGCAAATAAAAAAACAAGTTCTAAGATGGGCCATATCGGGCCACTCCTATGGGTACCTCCCCCCAAAAAACTCTCGAAGGCAGAAACCAACTTGATCCATACTTTGAGATAGTAATATTTCTACGAGACATACATCCCGTTGGAATATGGACTATATATGTATGTCAACTCCTTCTGATACCTCCCACGCAAAATTTTGGAAAAGTGCAGTTTAGGACCTCCTCTCGAATCGTTTTGATTTTTCTTGAAACATGTTGCGCTCAAAACCCACTTTACGATGGTACCAGTTTTTTGAGTGGCAAGTGCATGTGTAGTGTAGTGCACGACAACTCTCGAACCGAATACTGCGTTTGTTCACACTTTGCATATCGTAATATTTCTTCGAATATTAAATTCGAAAGTGGTGTTTATAGGTCTACTCCTTCCGATACCTGTCCAAAAAAGTTCAAACATATTCTCTAAAATGGTACACGCAATATCCTATAAACGGAGCAACCGATGTGGGCCAAACTTTGGATCTCTAAATAGTTTGTCCAAACTTAGTTTATGTTCAAAAGTGGGCCCTATCGGTCCATTCCTTAGGGTACCCTCTACTTACCCATTATTTTAACAAGGGCATGTTGTACTGAATAACTAGTTATTCAGTAACAACTAGAATAACTAGTTATTCTATGGACACTGCACTGGAAGAAAATTACACATTCGTCCCTGTTTTGGAATATAAAATTAAACTATGATGTATAGTCAGATTTATCTATATCCAACACCTCTATAACGAATCTTTTTATAAAAAAATGAATTGTTACACCAAATAGTCTCTTTATAAGGAAATCTCTATAACGTAATAAATCTTCTCCTCTAGCAGCTATGTCTTTACATATACTTTGATAGTTGAACATGTAAGAAAGTATTAGCCGGCTTTGCCGACATATTTATGTGAATTGAAACATTCATCTATGGACAGATAATGTATTTAGGGTCTTTTTTTTATCTTATGGCCCTTTTTGGACATTTGGACTTGCCGACAAAAATATGGATTAGGATTAAATTTCAAATTGTTGCGGAGGAGGTACTTGAAGGAATGGACCGACAAAGTCCATTATGGAAGTGGAGCTTTTTTTGGGAGTCATATCTTTCGCGCCCACTAGTCATTTCAGTGGGTCATCGTATAAATTTTGGACCAGTATGCCAGGAAGCATGGACTTGTCCACGGAAAACATTATATCGCTGTAAACAGGACAACAAAGAACAGCATCATAGTACATTTCCAAAGGATCTCCGAACAGACCCTAAACTACACTTAGACACAAACGTTGAACTTTTGCGGGGGAGGTACCCTAAATAGGGGACCGATATGGGCCATATTAGGAATTAAACTAAATCTGGACAAAATATTAGGGGTCCAAAGTTTGGACGAAATTGGTTGCCACGTTCACGACATGTCGTGTATACCATTTTAGTGACATTTTTTAAATATTGGGGGGAAGCACCGGAAGTTGTGGACCGGTATTGCCCATCTTCGAAATAACACTAAGTATGGACCACATCGGTTGATCAGTTAGAGAGTTATCGTGCGCTCCAACCACTACATATGGTGCCATAGGAGTTTTTTTACAGCGTTCGGGCTATTTTCTCAAGAAAATATGAACTTGCCCCTGAAAAAGCTTTTACCGTCGTAATTGAGGCAGCGAATGCAAGTGGCTTCAATAAAAATCAAGTGGACAAATATAGACCATATTCGAACCTTAAGTATGGACCACATCGGTCACTCCCTTCAAGAGTTATCGTGGACGAAATTGGTTGCCACGTTCACGACATGTCGTGCATACCATTTTAAATATTGGGGGGAAGCACCGGAAGTTGTGGACCGGTATTGCCCATCTTCGAACTAACACTAAGTATGGACCACATCGGTTGATCAGTTAGAGAGTTATCGTGCGCTCCAACCACTACATATGGTGCCATAGGAGTTTTTTTTACAGCGTTCGGGCTATTTTCTCAAGAAAATATGAACTTGCCCCTGAAAAAAGCTTTTACCGTCGTAATTGAGGCAGCGAATGCAAGTGGCTTCAATAAAAATCAAGTGGACAAATATAGACCATATTCGAACCTTAAGTATGGACCAAATCGGTCACTCCCTTCAAGAGTTATCGTGGACGAAATTGGTTGCCACGTTCACGACATGTCGTGCATACCATTTTAAATATTGGGGGGAAGCACCGGAAGTTGTGGACCGGTATTGCCCATCTTCGAACTAACACTAAGTATGGACCACATCGGTTGATCAGTTAGAGAGTTATCGTGCGCTCCAACCACTACATATGGTGCCATAGGAGTTTTTTTTACAGCGTTCGGGCTATTTTCTCAAGAAAATATGAACTTGCCCCTGAAAAAAGCTTTTACTGTCGTAATTGAGGCAGCGAATAAAAATCAAGTGGACAAATATAGACCATATTCGAACCTTAAGTATGGACCAAATCGGTCACTCCCTTCAAGAGTTATCGTGCGCGAAGGAGTGGACCGATTGAATCCATATTGGAACCTCATCTAAGCCTGGTAGAAATTTCACGACGTGCAAATCCGTTACTCCCCTCAAGACTTATCGTGCGCACAAATTACCCTCGTTAGCATAAATGCTGAGGGTATAAAAATGTACCACATCGAAATAATGTTTTTGCACACCAAATATGTTTGGACGAAATCAGTTTCAGATTCGAACCCACACAACCACCACTATGTGACATATTTCTCAGAAATATCGGCTCTAGAGCGGCCGAAAGAGGAAAAGATAGATGATAGCGAAGCCGCTCCACAGCCGATATGTTCGATGAGCCTCACCAAAGGCGAAACATTTCACATAGTGGTGGGTGTGTGGGTTCGCATCTTCGGTTTTGCTTTTTCACTTGCATCATTGGTCATTAAGCTCGACTCTAACGAGAAACTAATTAAAATTAATATTAAAAATGATCATCGCCCTAATAGGCAAACATTTCAAATAAAAATTTCGGTTTTCTTTTAGACCAGACGTTAAGTAGAAGTATTTATTTATTAAACGCTGGGGACACATATTCGAACAAAAATCCCCACTTTTAAAGAATTATTTAAAATTTTTTAATGCCAAATCAAAGTCGACATAAATGGTATTCCAAGGTCAAAAGACCACAATGCAAAAAAAGAAGAAGGAACCCTGAATGGACACAGTTCATAACGTATTAAAAATAATAATAGAACCCACCGTAGCTTCGGATCAAAACAGAGCACCCGGTGTGCTTTAACCAAATTTAAATGGAAGGTGCTTACACCTAGGAAGTTTTTGCAGATTCTGAAACTAGAATGCTCATAGATGAGAAATCTCAAGAAACAAAAAAATCGCCGGAGCGATTTTCAAATAAATCGCGATTTAAATTCACATTTTAGGGGTTTTTAGGTTTTCACGATTTTGCTTGGAAACCGCGAGTCCTATGTAAATAGGCATAAGGAAAATGTTGTAGCTGTGAAAATTCTTCACAAGATTGACCTTTATGATATTTTCGTAGGTTTTACCGTTTTTGAGATATAGAAGTTCAAATTGAGACAATGCACTGACTGTATCCCCTCCTTATAAAACAATATCATGCTCAGTGCGCCTTAACTAACTTTTGATGAAAACCGCTTACATATGGGAAGATTTCGCTGATTCTGAAACAGCAAGGTTTATAGATAAGAAAAATAAAAAATCAGAAAAAATTGCCGGAGGGATTTTTAAATAAATCGCGATCAAAATTCACAATTTTAGGTTTTTTTTGGGTTTTCACGATTTTGCTTGGAAACCGCAAGTCGTATCGAAATGAGTCTAAAGAAAATGTTGTGGCTGTGAAAATTCTCTACAAGACTGACCTTTAAGTTTTTTCGTAGGTTTTACCATTTTTGAGATATAGAGGTTCTGTTCGAATTTTTAGGTTTTTATCTTAAATCTTCAAGATTTTGCTTGGAAACCGCAAGTCATATCAAACTGAGACTAAAGAAAATGTTGAAGCTCAGAAAATTCTCTACAAGATTAGATGTTTTATTTTTTCCTAGGTTTTACCATTTTCAAGATATATACGTTTAATTTGGGAAATTGCAGTAATGTCATTGTTTAATAAGGGGGCGATACAGTCAGTGCATTGTCACAATTTGTACTTCTATATCTCAAAAAACGGTAAAACCTAAGAAGATATTATACAGGTCAATCTTGTGGAGAATTTTCACGGCTACAAAATTTTTTTAGGCCCATTTACATAGGACTCGCGGTTTTTAAGCAAAATCGTAAAAACCTAAAGAACCCCTAAAAATGTAAACTTAAATCGCGATTTATTTGAAAATCCCTCCGGCGATTTTTTTTGTTTCTTGATATTTGTCATCTTTGAGCATTCTAGTTTCAGAATCTTCAAAAACTTCCCAGGTGTAAGCACCTTCCATTTAAAATTAGTTAAGGCGCACCGTGAGCAAATTTGAAAAGTATTTGTTAACACCTGCACACTGCAAGGTAAAAGAGGTCGGGAATAAATGTGAAGTAAATAACCTTCAAAAAATTTATGTTCCACACAATTTTTTGTTTGTGAAGTACGCAGTTGTGCTAAAGTATTTGTCATTTTCTAATCTGCTCATGTCTTTAGTATGACAATTTATGTTATAACGAAATAAGATATTTTTTGGGTTTCATTAAAAAGGGTTCATAGTTTTTTATTAAGCTTTTCGTTTTTTCTTTCAATAATGTCAACAAATAAAACAAAAACAATATCCGTTCAAATCTTCAAATCCTTAAAGCTAATCTATTTGCGTAAGAAGTAGGAAGCAGCATAAGGATAAGTGTAGGCGCTAGCATAAGGAGCGGCAACATAGGGTGAAGTATAGGCGGCTGAGTAGTAAGGAGCGGTATAGGCAGCTGTGTAGGGGGCGGTGTAAGCAGCAGTGTAGGCAGCTGTGTAAGGAGCAGCAGCTACAACGGGAGCGGTATAAGCCAAAGGAGCGACAATGCCGGGTTTAGCAGCAGCCAAGGCAACAACAGCCATCAAGCACAAAGCGAACTGTGAGAAAAACATACAAATAAAATTAGTTTTCCTATCCACTTATTTTATCCTTTATTCATTGTTAAGATTAAAACGATCAGTCGAGAACTTACGAATTTGAACATTTTGATTTGGTTGGTTTGTTGTGTGTTTGTTTGCAGAACGTATTGAACTGATAACAAATCGCTAACAATTTCTAGTTTATATAGGAAAAAACAATTGCTGGCAAAATTCTAACTAACTTGGCTGTGAGTATGCACGTCTGGCTGCTACGCTTTTGGGCGATATGCAAAACTGACATGGACGTGTTGTCAGCACTAAGGTCAATATTCGATAGATAAGGGGACAATTGTGTACAGATGGCAGACGGCTGCCAACTGTGTTCTCTCTAGTCTAGGCTAAATGTTTCCACCTCCAAAAATTCATTTCGTTTTCAATATTTTTTGACAGCGACACGTACCAATCAAGCGTTTGTTGTGCACGTTTTGCTATGGAACGCTTTCTTGTTCTAGTGTTTTGATTTTATTGTTTATTTTTATTTGTTTAGTTTGTTTTATTTTTTTTATTGGCTACGACACACTGCAAGTTATAACCTCCGAAATTGTGTATTCTGGAAACGTTTTGTAATTATTTCCAAATTCTTATTCTAATTTATTTTTGTTTATATCAGGTAGTGAATATTAATGGCTTGTCAATAGTGTGGAGTTCTATAAAGTTTTAACAATATTCTTCGACAACACTTCGAAAGTGGAGTGTGGAAAGAAGTGTTTCATTGGAAAAATAGTTCTCCTTTTAATATCGTTTTTAATGAAATTATTTCTGCACGCTGTTTTTTGATATGATTGCATAATGTCAAAACTTTTGATGTCGTAAGTCGAAGTGTGTGCTCGACTTTTAATTTAAACCTGTAATTGTCCAGAATTTCTTCTGTCTCTTCATGTTCTAAATGTGTTCCTTAATTTCACATCTCGAAATCATTACATCGTCCATCTGCACAGCATCATTTAGTAGCCTGTCCATGATTGGTGTTATATTCCCATAATCATAACAAATAATTGTTTCTAAACCTTAGCCATCCGCATCAATTTCTTCTCCTCTCTGTTTCTTATTTTCCAAACAAAGAATTTTTCTATGGTTTGACTTGATGCAGACATCCAAACAACTATCGCACCCATCCATAAATATTTACTTTTGGAAGAAAACTTTGAATGTAAATTTATTGTAATACCAAATAATCTTCATCAAACTTAAGTCCTTTACCACTGAAGAGAATACCTGTCAGCCTTATGTCACGTTTGATATGGAACAAAAACAATTTTTTGGGGACATAAATATAGGTACATATTATGCTATGTTAGTGTGAGTGTGTGGGCAATGGTATCCAAGCTAACATACACTCGAAAAAAATATGGTCACGGGAAAAATATATTTTAAGAACCTAGTTGGTATTGTAACTATGTTGCAAATATATATTATTCATATAACAATGTATTTTGTGTTAGTCATAAATTTAGTACAATCTTTGATTTCACTGAGTTCTTAAAATATCTCTTTTTTCCTGTTATAAACCAGTAAGGAAAGGATCAAAGTCGGGCGGGGCCGACTATATGATACCCTACACCACTGTGAATATGTAAAATATAAATCGGAGCTATATCCAGATCTTAACCGATTTCGATATAATTAGGCACATTTATTTCCAGACCGAATTCAGTCACAAATTCCGAATATCATTGAAATCGGACTTATATAGCGTGTTTGGTGCAGCAAATACGTGAAATCGGCCGAAAATATATATGGGAGCTATATCCAAATCTGAACCGATTTGGATATAATTTAGGACACTTATTTCTAGACCGAATTCAGTACAACATTCCAAATTTCATAAAAATCGGACGTATATAGCGTGTTTGGTATAGCAAATACGTGAAATCGGGCGAAAATATATTTGGGAGCTATATCCAAATCTGAACCGATTTCGATATAATTTGGCACATTTATTTCTAGACCGAATTCAGTACAACATTCCAAATTTCATCGAAATCGGACATATATAGCATGTGAGGTACAGAAAATACGTGAAATCGGCCGAAAATATATATGAGAGCTATATCCAAATCTGAACCGATTTCGATATAGTTTAGCACACTTATTTGTAGACCGAATCAATATCGGACGTATATAGCGTGTTTGGTGCAGCAAATACGTGTAATCGGGCGAAAATATATATGGGAGCTATATCCAAATCTGAACCGATTTTCACCAAAAGTAATGGCGTTCGTCCTATGGCTAAAAAAATTTTAGTCCCCAATTTTCAGCTGAATCGGACAAAAAATGCGATCTGTACGTTGCGAACAAAAATACATGGACAGACGGACATGCATAAATCGACTCAGAAAGTGATTATATGTATATCCCCAAAAGGAACTATGGGTCTATTTCGCTTCCTTTTGTATGTTACATACAAATGCACAAAGACATAATACCCCTTACCACAGTGTGGTGTAGGGTATAAAAACACTACATCCAGAATGAGGACAAGGCAGCGGTAATCCGGGGGTTGATGGCTCATCTGCAAACAGTTTAGCATCAGAAGCAATACGTTTTGGGTTGTATGCTCCAGCTAGTTATCACAAAAGGAATTATATCCAATGATTAGATCCTAGTATCATATGGCGAGTTCACATCAAGACTTCAATGCCATGGACCTTGGAACTGGACCAGGGAGACCAAATCTTCACCTTGCGAAAAAGTTCAAAAAGAAATAAAAGGACACTTTATTTTCTTTTGCTGCTCCAAAGGTGTTTCTTTTCATGTTTGAAATTGGTATCCCCGCAAAGCTAGACAGCAATATTGTTGTCAAGAGATACAAAATGGAGAACATGGCCAATCGCTTATGCCCATGACCCTGACGTTATGAGTCGAGCTTCATCAGCTGTAACTGAGGCAATAAATGGTGAACACGTTATTTATCCTCGGATCGATTGTGACAATCGAACATGTTGAAGTAGTTAATAACTACATATACCTCAGTATCGAGGTGAATAAATAGGGCTTGTGTTTGGGAAAAATTCCATGGACTATTCTGAACGTTGATGTTGAATGTCGGCAAATATGAAGAGGACGGTGATGACTTTTTTACAATTTCGTACCCCTGTATCATATTTTTATGAGGTTTTATTTGAGTGGGAAATCACTAGTTGTGCAGACAAAAAAAAATAATTTTTCATGAATTAAAAAAAAAACTATCAATATTTTTAAGTTTCTTTCTTTCGTCTGAAAGAGTACATCTTTTGGAATATTTGTGGTTGAAATTGTTTTCAATACAAAACTCCTTAGGCCATTTTAGCTCGATTAATTCAAATAATTAAAAAATTTCATAAATAATGACCTTCGTCCTAATAACACAACAAGAAATAATATTACATAGTTTTGTGGTAAATGACTAAATGCGAAATCCTTTTTTTGTAAAAGCATTTTCAACGGTAGCTAGAAAAGTCTTCGAAAAATCTACATATATTTTTGTGGGCGTTTTAAGAACCTAATAATCTTGTCTATAAGCGAAACAGAATTTTAAAAAATCTACTTTACAAAATTGACCTTTTTTGTTAATTTTTTGTAAAAATCTGTCTCGCTTAAATGCAAGATTTTTAGGAATTTAAAAAGCTCACCAAAATATATGAAGATCGATCCATTCGTGTCCGAGCTATACTTGGGACCGACTTCAAAAATGTCATTTCGAGAAAAACGGGTTTTTAGTTGAGCCTTTACACACAAAACACAATGGGTTCTTCACTTTGAACGGTCATATCTCAGCCTATTTTTCGCTGATCGACTTCTCTATATTACCTATAAACCAATACCTTTTTTTCGATTTCTTTAAAGTGATATGTAGAGGTAACCCCTTAAGACTAGGTAATATCTTAAATAGAAGGTGATTCCAAATGTCGTCACCCTATTGTATAAAAGTCATCACCTAAGTACATACGCTGTCGTCTTCATTAAAAATAATAATGATTGTTCTACAAACGTCCCAGAAGGGATAAGACAGATTTCTCTCAATGAATGCATATTCATATTGGCTCAATGGAAATCGAACCCCGGACCTTTAGCGTGCAAGGCGTATGTGCATACTACCACGGCTGCAACCACGGTGGTAACCAATTCATTAAAAAAAATATATTCGAATTTTATTTTCAACATGCACTACACTTTTTTCAGATGTAATTACAAATGAAAAAAATTCGAATTACAAATGAAATTTTCAAATTACAATTGAAATATATCGAATTACATGTGAAGAAGGTGTAGAGCTCAATTTGGGTGATGACTACGACTTCGTTTCTCGGTACCATATTTTTATGAGTTTTTATTTCGACGCCTCCAAACAATAGTATGCTAAGTCGACTTAGCATGTTTTCAAGTTCTTTACATTTTTATATTTAACGTCCTTTAACTTAAATTCTGTCAAATTTTGGTAATGATCGGCCAATCCGAACAGAAGTTATAAGCAAATATTTATTTAGCATATTACTGAAGGTCAAAGAAATTTCCAAACTTTTAGAGCTTGTCCTGCAAAACTCGCTTTTCAGAATTAGCAAACTATTATTTGGAGATGTCGAACGTCATTTAACTTAAACTCTGTCTAATTTTGGTAATGATCGGTCAATCCGAACAAAATTTATAAACAAATATTGACTTAGCATAGTACTGAAGTTCAAAAAAATTTTCAAACTTTGAGAGCTTCTCCTGCAAAACTCACTTTTTAGACTTAGCATACTATTATTTGGAGGTGTCGATTTAAGCTTTAATAAAATCGTACACCTAAGGTGATTCCATAAAAATAACCTCAAGTAGAAAATAATTACGAAAAATAATAAAATCATTTCAAAGAGGTTTGTTTGAGAAATTGTTTATGGAAACATATATGACAAATCATTCCATTTTACATTCGAGTTATTTCATTCGTAATCACGCTACAGATTTTAATTTCGATCGGATCCTTATAAAGATGTTGCTCCCAGAGAGGAAGAATCCTATTGACTGGCGAGGTAAAATGCTAGGGTCGGAATGGACAAACAACTTCTTTGTGGTCATAATCAAGATTTAATCTAATTTTACTCATTTCTAATTTGTGATATTGTATTTCTGTTGGACTTACTCCCAGCTCTGGTAATAGCAGTAGCATTCTGGTAGTAGAGTAGCATGGCCATTTAATATACTTCCCAATAGCCCCAAAGTTTTTGTTTCTTCAATATTGTTCTTTCATTTTGGAAAGATGATTGATTGATTGATCTTTCATTTTGGAGCTTATTTTTCTCTCATTACGTCGTCTAAACTGATTATGGCGGGTTAAGGATTGTTTGGATTGTTCAGGTCAGACATCCTTGCATATAGTTTTGCATGTGCTCATTTTAATCAGTTTCTTTCTAATCAGATTTTCTCTACGACCATCCTAACCATATATGTATTTGCATAGGATTCCGCTGTCTACTCTTTACATGGTCATAACATCTATCTAATAAACTCCAAATTTCGCAAAACTTTAGATTATTTATACATAGTTTTCAGAGGCATTTCATTTTAAATAAATACAGATTGTGCCGATATTGTTCTCCCAGTTCTCTGAGTTTCTTTTAAGACATTGCTTTGAAGTAGCCGATGTGTATTTATGAAAAAACCTTAAGCTATCTGGTATTATTAGCCGGGGTGTCGAAGAACTTTAGTATCTCCCTAACAGAAATGTTCATCCCAGGGATAGGTAATGGCAAGCAAAAATCGATTTTTCGATCGATTATAATCTACTATTCGTCGATTTTAATCTACTATTCGTCGATTTTCGAGTTTTCTTTTGAAACTGTAAAACCGCCAAAAGTGTAAAACCGCCAAGTCCACAATCTATGAGCAAACTCGAAAATCGATCACAAGATAATCGATTATGCGATTTTCCCTCCAGACAAAAGTCGACTACGATTTTTAGATTTTTTACTGCAAATAGTCGATTAATCGATTAACCGAAAGTCGACTTACCTATCCCTAGTTGATCCGTTAAAGCTTACAGTGGTAGCAGTGTAGTCTGTACCACGATTAAAGCCGTTGGGTACTTGTTTGAATATATGTACATATTTTTCCATTTCTTTAAAATCTGATATTCAAAATATTCCAATTAAATTACCAACAGTAAATACTAAAAATTCTCAAAAAAAATTTCACCATTTTTATAATTAAAAATATATGTATGTAGTCTTGATTCTTAACCTTTTTGAAATGATTTTTCCCAATTGCGACATTGTCACTACCACTCTTTCAAAACTTAGTCACTCTAAAAAAAATCCTTTGAAATAATCGAATTTTCGTATTAAGTCATTCTTATTCTCACTCATGTTGTTGTGAGTGTGTGTGTGTGTTTGAGTGTCATTATTTATGAGACTCAAGAGTTGTTGTGGTATCCTTTTTACCAGGATTACTGTTGTACGTAGCATTACAGTTTACTTTTCATAAAACTAAACGCTTGGAAAGGTATTTGGTGTGCAAAGTGAGCGACAGAGAGAAAACAAAGGTCTAAAGCAAATCTAGGATTTTGGCATACCGATGTGTGGTGTGCTTTTGATATGGGATTATCCCCCATAAAGAATTGTAAACATCACATTGATGTGTACCGTTAAATACATTTTCATTTATAGAAAAAGTTAATTCATAGAGAAAACAAAAATATAAAAGTTAATTCAATTTGAGGTATAACAACTGATTGAACAAAAGGAGGTCTATATAAAAAACTTATATTGTAATAATCATACATTACTCAGCATAAGCAAGGAAGTTTATTTGCATTATAAAATTTTCGTTGGAAAAGTTTTTAATAAAGGAAAGTATTTTTGTTTAAGCTTAAGCAAATATAAAACGATTTTTTATCATTTTCTATTTTGAAAAAAAAAAAAACGCTCGATTCCGGAAATCTATAGATTTTATTATTACAAAAAGGCGTAATAAGAGTGTAAATGTAATTAAAAACCTGATGCAATGAGGGTTAAGCATAATTATAGTTTAGGAGTATCTATAACTCCCAACTATTTACCGCTTGGATTATCATAATCACTATTTTTATCACGTTTAAAATAAATTTCTTTGTATTAGCTGGTAAACTATGAGCCACATTAAAGTTCAGCCTTAAAAGCAGTTTAAAAACAAGTAAGAGATGGCTACAGTCTAACGGTGCCGACCATGTAATACCATACACCACTTCCTCTGAACACTGTTTTTCACGGAAATTATTATAAATAAAATAATTACTTAGGAGGGTTGGCGTTTTTTGTTTGGGATGACGACTTCTATTTTGTTTTTCAAAATAGGTAGGCTTAATCCCATAGTCGTTGTTTTAATATTTTATTAAAACAACTTTAATTTATTAGTGGGAAAAAATTGGCGATGTTTACCAAGGGGTAAGGCAGGGAATACTATAGTTTCAGATCTCGCCACAGATATTCATCAGTTCCCTTGTTTCTTGTTTTTCAACAAGAAACTTTTTATACCCAAGTGTCAATTGCTAGCTCAAATAGATACGTGCGCAAAGAAACATTCTGATCGAGAATTTCTTTGGCACTACCTAAACTCTAGCAACTTCACTTGCAAACAAAACCAAATTTTTCATCAGCATAATTGGCATCAATGGAAAGGTCAAGAGTTTCTCTTCTAAATATTATTCACGAGGGTGGAACATATCTTCCATTTCACTCGCTAATTATTATCTGATCATCATGTTAAATTGCAAGCTTCTTCTTTGTCGTAAACTTATAATTGTTCCACAAACACATCAATGAGTGCACCCCGATTCATATTAGCTCAATGATATGGGACCTACAGTTTATCGCCGAGTCGGAACGGCGTGTCTTAAGACACCACTTGTAGAGAAGTTTTACATGGCTGAAATACTCAGGAAATGTCGCCAACATTACTGAGGGGCATTTTGCCACCGTTGAAAATTGTTTGATGTTGCTTGGTCGGGGAATCGAACCCACGACCTTCAACGTGCAAGGCGGGTGTGCATACCATTGCACCACGGTGTCGTAAACTTAGTTTACTTAAAATTTCGCGTCGATCCGACTCGTAACCTACGGAGCCGCTACAAAATCGGACACAAATGTTGTTTTTGGTCCATTTCACCCCCTAAATATTTCACGATCACCACCAAAAACTAATCGTTTCTATTCTGGTGGGAACCCGACCTCCATACAAAATTTCGTGACGATTGGTCGATAATTGCGACCTGGAGTTTGATTACAATTTTTAATGGACGGACGGACACACATCTCAAAATCGCTCTATCTCGTCTAGATGTGAATTTAGGTATACCACATGGGGGGTCTACGACGAATATTTCGCGGTGTTACATGAATTTTCGGAAAAATAAACTTATAATAACCTTTCCACATTGTGGTGTAGGGTATAACTATTGAGTGCCGGTTGTATTTGAAAAGTAGCCTCTTTTTCTATCAATATTTAGGGCAACAACAGGAAATTTCTTCTTATAAATTCAATAAAGTTTAAGATCCAATATATCATCCGATTTTCCAATGCATTTTGTATCCTGTCATGTGCACACCATATGTTGTACCTAGTCTGTAGCCTTGCAATTTCACTCTTAAATGATGTACTAATCGCCAAAAGTAAAACTGAACACACAAAATACAATGGATCTCAGCATGAAAACCCAGTGACATAATTGGCTAAAGCCTGTGAAAAATCCACAGATATGTTGGCTTACATCACACACACGCAAACTCACACATACACTCTCGATTTTGCTGTGCAATTGTACCGGTAAAGAGAATACACAAAATCTATAGCGTACTGTTTTTTGTTTGGCTAAAAGCAAAACCCAAAACGATGATTAAAAAAAATATCAAGAACGCCAATATCACAGACTTGGCAAACAATGAGCAAAAAAGGCCTTTGAAAGAATCGCCAATATTCAGCTCTTGTCCGAAGGGGTTGATGAAGCGCACTACTAGGTAAATGTTTGTTATTTGTTGTTGCTGCTGTTGTTGTGAACTAAACATGTGGTTGTTGTTATTGGTGTTTTCAGTTTTGTTCTTGGTCGTTATCGATTGTTGGACACTGGGTTATTGGCACAATAAACCCCTGTCGAACGATGTACGTTTGGTGGATGGTTATGACGATGGTCAAATTCAGACACGACGAAACTGACCACGGCAAGCATTCATGGTAAGCTTGTTTGTCCACATTGGCTGACAGACTGACTGATTCAATGAAAATCGATTTTTAATTTAAATTCTGCCAACGCCTTCCGTAATTACGACAATAAATAAAAAAAAGCCCAAAAACAGACTTGCACTCGTGTAAACAAATAAACACACACATACACTCATAGGCCCATATACCTTCGTACAAACATATAAGAACGATTTATAGGCTTAGGGCAATTTTGGCAAACAACACAGAGCATCCCACAACAATTTATAGTTTTTGTTTTGTATAAATAGCAAACAATAAAAATTATTTGTTATCAGTTTAATTAAAACAATTTAGTTAACAACAACAAACTAAAAAAAAACAATCACCAATATGTTCAAATTCGTAAGTCAGAATAGAACTTTGTTCAATAAAGGATTGTCATAACAAAATTATTGCCATTTATTTTAGTTCGCTTTGTGTTTGATGGCCGTCGTTGCCTTGGCTGCTGCTAAACCTGGCATCGTTGCTCCCCTGGCCTACACTGCTCCCTATGTGGCTGCTGCTCCTTACACTGCTGCCTATACTGCCGCCTACACAGCTCCCTACACTGCCGCCTATACCGCTCCTTACTATGCCTCACCATATGTAGCTGCTCCTTATGCTTCCGCATATACCTATCCCTATGCCGCTTCTTACTTCTTGCGTAAATAAATTGTGGGAATGAGTGCTATTGCTGGATTGTTAAAGACGTTTTGAACATGGCTTTTGATTTAAATGAAATAAAATTTATCCCAAAAATAGAAATTTATTTGAATTCTGTTTGTTTGTTTGCGGAGATTATATATTCTCACCTCAGTTAAGGGGTTGCCTCTACTTATTACTTTCAAAAAATCGAAAAAAAATATTGGTTTATTTTAAAGTACAGGTTGTATAGAGAAATCGATGGGAACAAAATTGACTGACATATGACCGTTTAAAGTGAAGATCCCGTTGTGCTTTTCTCGAAATGACATTTTTGAAGTCGGTGCCAACGATGGCTCGAAAACGAATGGACCGACCGATCTTAACATATTTTGCTGAGCTTTTTATATACATAAAAAATCTTGTCTTTAGCGAGACAGATTAAAAAAATTGCCCGATTTTTGGACTAAAAACGGTAATTTTTTCGTTAAAATCGAAATTGAACATTTTATTTATCTTTTTTAGTGATCACCTCATTAAGGGGTTGCCCCCTCTATTTTAACAAAGCGTTTTGCGGAATCGACTAAAGTTAGAAAACGAATGGACCGATCATCATATATTTTTGTGGGCTTATTAAGTACCTAATTATCTTTAAACGAAGGAATTGTAAAAATATAATTAAAAAAAAATGGTGAACAATCAAAATCGGAATTTAGATTTTTAACAAAAAATGGGCCGTTTTTTAAAGAAAATTCTATTATTTAAAGACACAATTTTGATGTATTCAATAATTCCACAACAATATATGAAGACTGAACACCAAACTTCAGTCATTTCGGATGGATAATGTGGCTAAAGCCTTCAAAATACGGAAAATCTGGCGGTACCAGTGCATGGGCGCTATAGCAAAACGTGTCCACTGCATATTCAACCAATTTGGTCGAGAAACTTAGGTAAAATCTTCAAAATACCGAAAATCGGGAGGTACCGTACCGAGAAATTTATATGCCCACTGGGAACCCTGCGCCTTAAAATTCAGCCAATTTGGTCGATAAATTTATTAAAAATATCGAAAATTGAGAAGTACCGTTACACTATGCAACACTGAAAATGCAAACAACTTCTAGTATACATTTTTTGAAAGAACATATTTAGACTACAAAAACCCAAGTAGGGTTTTGTCCTGTAAGATCCACTTCGGATTTTATGGCCTCATTTAAACCGGGCTAAATCTACACTTTTTTGCATTTATCAGGCCTTTATCTCAGAAACGAATAGGAATTTGGCCTTGCTTCCTTTGGCAATATTGTAGCCCTAAACTAGTAGAACTTATCTGTTGAAAAGACCCCCTAAGAAAAACTTCATCGCGGGCATCAAATTCGATAAAATATAGAAAATTTTACATAATTGCTGAAATTCTGGTCAGTATCGGCTAAACTAGTGCGAGTTGAACCAAGTAACCCTTTGCCAAAAACTTCCAAATAAAGTTCTCAACAATTCTTTGGAAGATTCTGAAACTCTAAAATGCTTACTTTATGTTGTTTCAGCGGTTTTTTGCATCATATCTTTTACAACACGTATTTCAAACACAGTTCACACCAACAGTTTATTCTCGCATTTCGGATTTCACTACATTATTGACATTTTTATTAAATCGTCGTTGAAAAATATACTCAAAACAACGGCATGGAGGCATTTTACAACAATGACATGTTCTGGGGAATTTTTTTTTCAAAAGAAAGTATTCAGAAAAAATTAACGTTTTTGGAGATACGATGCGAAATGTATAAAAATTGTGGAATTTTTGCATATATTTTGAAATTTGAGACAATAAATGTAGTTTTTCGAGTTCATTATTTCTCCAAATATTTTATTTTTGTCCTTATCTACAAATTTGCTTCAGAGGTCAGAAGGAGATTCGCATTAATTTCAGAGATATAGCCCCGAATTTCTTTAAAAACTCAATATTTAATCATCTTTAGATGGGGCCATAAAATCCGAGCTGGATCTGACATAACAAAACCCAACTAGGCTTTCTTGTCGTTTGGGTCTGTACTTTCAAAAAATCCTCAGTTCGAATTGTTTGCACAAGATCACCTTAAAAATGTTGCATAGTGTTATATGGGGGCTATACCAAAACGTGGACCGACCTTCCCAATTTTTTGCCCTCGACATTGTCAGCCAACAATAAGCACTTTTACCAAAATTCATCCACCTACGACATCTCCTTCTATTTTTGTCCACCGTTTATTTGAACTCTGGCAAGAAGACTTTGACCTTTCACCGGCGCGCCGCACGGTGGTCGAAAGCACTGATCTAGCGGCGCGAAATTTATAACTTGCAAACGAATTGAGATACGTCACTGAAATTTTGCACAAACTCAGCTTGTACCTGTGGGTAATAATGGGCCAAATATGAACAATATCGGCTAATGTTTTGGTATAGCCCCCATATAACAGTACCTTCCGATTTTCGGTATTTTGAGGATTTAAGCCACAGTTTCGTAGCAAATTGGCTGTAATTTGGTACTTTGGGTACCTAGTGGTCACAAAATATTTCCACAAAAAATTATGGGCATAGGTGCACGTTTTGATATAGCCACCATGTAACCGTACCTCCAAATTTAAGGTATTTTGAATATCATGACCACATTTTTAAACCAACTTGGCTGTAATTTTGCATTCAGTGTTCTCACTGCGTATAAAATCTTCTTACAAAACATTTTCAATACGGATTTATATTTCGATGTAGCCCCTTTAATGGTACCCCCGATTCATTGAATTTTTACTTGTTATCCCATATTTAATAACATATTTAGCTATAATATGGTATTATAGTGTCTCCGGGGGTAGAACTCCTCCTTGCAAACATTTCTCAAGATATGTCCATATTTTGATATAGCTCCCATACAAATGCACAGCTAAATATGTATGAATTTCATGCAAAATCCCTTATTTTAAAAGTGCAGTCATCAAAAGATTTGCAAATATTTGCAGCCCGAATGTAGTTATTCAGTATCCAGAGAGTTCAATTTCATTCCCCAAAAAATAATCGGACCTAAGTTCGGCTAAGTTTACAAGATGCACTCTATGGAACAAGCGCGTACAACCCATAAAAATACTAACAAGTAAGAAAAGCGTTAAGTTCGGTCGGGCCGAACTTTTTATACCCTCCACCACAAATTTCAGCCATTTCGGTGGATTAATGTGGCCACTACCTTCAAAATACCGAAATTCGGAAGGTACCGTTCTATGGGGGCTATATGATGGCGTGGACCTATACCTACAAATTTCTGGCGGAAAGTTTTATACGCCTAAAGAAGACTAAATACCAAATTTCAGCCATATCGGTGTGATAATGAGGCTAAAACGTTCAAAATATCGAAAATCGGGAGATATTGTATTATGGGGGCTATATCAACACGTGGACCTATATAAACATTTTATGGTAGAAATGTTTCTTAGCCTCTGGAAACACAAAATACAAAGTTACAACCGGGTCAAATGGGTTTAATACATTCAAAATATATTAAAATGACGCGTACTTTATAAGGGGTCTTATGTGGGGACTATACCAAAACGTGGACCTATATAATCCAACTTTGGTAGGAATGTTTTTTGGCCTCTGAAGACACAAAATACCAAACTACAACCAATTATGTGGTCAAATGGGTCTAATACATTCAAAATATATTAAAATGACGCGTACTTTATATGGGGCCTTATATGGGGGCTATACCAAAACGTGGACCTATATAACCCAACTTTGGTAGGAATGTTTTTTGGCCTCTGAAGACACAAAATACTAAATTACAACCAATTCTGTGGTCAAATGGGTCTAATACATTCAAAATATATTAAAATGACGCGTACTTTATATGGGGCCTTATATGGGGGCTATACCAAAACGTGGACCTAAATAACCCAACTTTGGTAGGAATATTTTTTGGCCTCTGGAGACACAAAGTACCAAATTACAACCTATTCGGTCGTAAAATGGGCCAAATATCTTGAAAATTCCTTAAAACGACGACGCGTCACGCGTCATTTTGTATGGGGGCTATACGAAAGCGTGGACCTACATAGCCCGCTTTCAATACCAAAAGTCCTACGTAAATATAACATATTTTCCCAAAATTTCATCAACCTACGTCAATCCGTTCGGACGCTAGAGTGATTTCCACAGACGGACAGACGGACAGACGGACAGACGGACGGACATGGCTATATCGATGTAGAATTGCACGCTGATCAAGAATATATATACTTTGTGGGGTCTACAATGATTATTTCGAGTAGTTACAAACGTAGTGACAAACTTAATATACCCCCATCCTATGGTGGAGGATATAAAAAATTGAATTTTTTGAAAATTTATTGCTATTTAACTAAGTACCTCCAGACCCCAAACTAATTTTTATAATTTAAATCACACCCTCTGCTATTATTTAAAAATATATCTTGTCCCCTTTTTAATTACGAATTTATTTAACATTTAAACAAATATGAAGTTAATTTTTTTGCAACAATTTTCTAAAATCTGATGCAACAAAAACTCTTGTATTTGATAGTGAATAACTGAGTGAATATTTACAACAACAAAAATGAAAAAACAAAATCTTTGTCTGCAAAGTGTCTGTAGTCGATACAATGGAAAATATTTCGCAATTTTATAGTTCGATTTTTTGACTTTCGCGCCGCTAGATCAGTGCTTTCGACCAGTGTGCGCCGATCCATTTTTAAATTAATTTCGGGACCTTATTATTGAAACATAGTATGTATATTATTTATGAAGGCAGCGTGGAATAGGACACTAAGACACCAATGGTCGCCAGATGAAGCTTACTAGCCCTTAATTTTGTGTCAATTAGTGTTTTTATTAAATTAAAAAAACTGTTATTTTATTATCGCGAGTTATTTTTGTTGACCGTTATTCAGCCTTAATATTCCCGTCCCTTCAATTATTAACCTTTACGCATTTTATTGCATTTTCATGTCATGACTATTTTATTAGGACTTTAGCATGTCATAGTCATGTCATTATTTTGCTCCAAATGAAATGTTTCTCCTCATCTACCCTGCCTATTATATAGACTATGAGGAAATGTTGTGACATGGCAAAGAAAAACTGAAAAGACGAATAAAAATGCAAAGGAGCCCAGTCAAGTTGTTTTCTGTCCATTAAATGTGTAGTTAATTCATTACTATGACTTACTGACCGACCGACCGGGCATCTGACTGACTGTGAGTGAATCGTTCATTTTTCCGTCATTCCTGCCTTTCACCAGCAGATTCATTCATTTTTTTTTGTCAGTTGCATTGCGGCCACTTTGTTTTCAAATCGCTTTGTGTTGGTGCTTCTTTTTTTTGCATTTTTCTTTTGCACTTTGAAGTGACACTTTGCAGCCTCGATTCGTCGGCTTTGTCCGTCGTCTGTCTGTCCGTCTGTCATCCAATGTCTGTTTGTGATGATTGCTGTAAAGTGTCACATGAATTTTATATGACCAACAACTACCACTCTGTGACTCAGTGATGACTTTGTGATGATGAGCTTGTTTGAATGTTTATGGGAGAGCAGCGTAAGTGGTCATTGATGCCGGAAACAAGAGTAAAGAACAATGATAGTGAGTGATAGCAAAGAGCTTGTTATTAATTGTTCCTATTCAATGTTTCCGTTGCATTTGCAACAATTGACTATTCTTTTCAATTGAACAAATTACACATCAGCCTTTCAGATTTCAAAAATTAGACAATCGCAACAAGTACAAAGGGACAGCAAGAATTGTAACATGGTCACTACATATTTCTGGTTACCGACAAAAAAGTCCAGGATGTCGCAAACTCACGCACGAAAGTTTTTAGTGAAAACAAAAAGTTTCAAAGTGTTTACATGTATAAATTCAAAGTTTTTTTTAAACATTATACGGGATAGTGTCGACAATTTGGAACTCGTTAATCCGCACTCAAAATATTTCGGATTATCGAGATTTTTCTACTCGATATTTTTACACTTAGATTATCTTTTAATTCTATATTTAATTTAAATGTTCGATTTTAACAATTACAAGTAAATCCTTATAATTATACGCCGACCAAGAGTGGGGCCTGGCAGAACTTTCTATACCCTCCACCACGTGTTGTATTGAAATAAAATGGAAAAAGTAGTTTCCTATCGTTTATGAAAGTATGTACTACATACTAAAGCGGAGAAGAAGGAGAAGCGGAATATACTATCTGAAGAATATCAATTTCTTTTAAACAAGTTTTAATACCAATCCGAAATACAAAGTTACAGGAACTTTAGTAGAAAAATCCTTTAAGAGGCTTCACTTCGGGCGGTATCGATTAAAAAAGTACCAGGCTACAAAAAAGAAGAAAATAATTATACGAAACTACATTTTGGGTATTTTTTGGTGTAAAAATACTTCAATTCAGGATGATTTGTTACATGGGAACTTCTCGAAAACTTGGTCCTAGGACTATGCGGTGTTTGTGACAAGATCGGAAGTAGGAACAATATGGCTTGAGGACCCAGTCTCTAGCCAACAAAGAAACCTTTTGACCTTTTATAAAGCAATAGGCTACAGATCGGTCTATATTCAATATTCAAACCTGCCAGAATGCCATTCTGAGGACTAAAACAAGGTACCTTCCCATTATACCAGTGGACCATCTTTATGACGATGCAAATATTTTACCGGTGCATGAGCACAACAAGATGTCGATGCAGTACTTGCTTGTCAGTTACCGCCGTGAGGATCCCTGGCGCAATTTAGTGGGCAGGCTTCCCCCACCCTGCAATGTCAAAAAGTCTTCATAATCTAATGAGAGAGGTCCAAACGGGAACTTTAGATCAAGGGACCTTATCAGGCAGTGATAGATATCATCCACAATGATGCAGTTGCATAGACAGTTTTGAGGTCTAGTATGAATGATGTACTCGGATGTATATTGCTGCTGGTCATCGCAGAGACAAAGTAACATTCGTTTCCATGTACACGTGCTTAGACAATTGTGTTGCTTACGCTAACTCAACTTGAGTTCGTGTGAAAAACTAATGGCGGTGGTTTTGTTTCTGTGGCTAACTTCGTGAGCAGCAATGTCGACGCAATATCTTGGTCATCAGGACTTTAAAACATGATCATGCGCTTAAACTCAACGATTGTGATGGACCGTCTCCGAACTTATTCATATAGTGGCTAAACCATCGACGTTGCCAGGGGGTAGGCCCGGGGGTTGGGATCCCCGAAATGGTGGGACATTTTTTGTGCATTTTACTCACAAAACATTAAATTTTGTGCATTGATCCTCCCCCACTTACATTCCTGACTACGTCCCTAGGCTGTACGGAGTTTGCACCCATATTGTACGATCGATTTCAAATAGTATACCTATAAAGGATTTGGTGTTACCATACATATGTGGGGTTGAAAACGTTGGTGATCAAAATATTTCGTGTATAAATCCCTCTGAGAGAGTCTTTCCTTTACTAAACAATGGCATATGAGAATAAGAGGAACATATGTTGTTGTTGTAGATCCGACAGCGTATATGGGCGAACATCCGTGGTCTAAAACAGTTCCGACCAAGAAGAGGGCACACAAAAATGTGAATATATTCAACATTTTGGCAACTTTTGACACCCCAAGTATGTTTGCACGAAATTCGTTTCAGACAATTTGGAATCGATTTTGCCATGTCCGTCCGTCTGTCTGTCTGGTTCGCACGATAACTCTCGAACGGATCAACCGATCCGAACCAAATTGGGTATGGTAATATTTTGTCCGAACTTAGTTAAAGTTCGAAGATGGGCCATATCTGTCCACTCCTTCCGGTACCTCCCCCACAAAAGTTCAAATTTTTCCTGCAAAATGGTGTGAACGATAATTCTTGAGGGAGCAATTGATTAGGTCAAAACTTCGCACGTCGTATTATTCCTTCGAGATATATATCGGGTTTGAATATGGACTATATCGGTCTACTCGTACTCCTTCGGGTACCCCGCCCACACAAAATTCGGATAAAGTAAAGTTTAAGAGCTCCTCTCGGATCGTTCCGAAATTTTTTTCAGTAGGTTGTCCTTACGTTTCCCTTTAAGACGGTACATTTTTTCCATAGTTCCTGGGATATTGGCCTAAAAGCTCCTAGAAACCCTGACGGCACCAACCAAAATGGCATATCCGCAAAAAATTTCTCGCAGGGAGTTTCTGATTGGTGCAGACTTTGCACATCGTATTATTTCATCCAGTCATGTATCTGGTTGGAATATGGGACTATATCGGTTCACTCCTTCCGGTACCTCCCTAAGAAAAAAGTGAAGTTTAAGATCTCCTCTCGATAACAATATTGGCACAAAAGCTCCAAAACTAAAATGGTTATTGCGCAAGATAACACTAAAACTAATTTAATATTTCGAGTCCTTTATGAAGAAGTTTGGTTACTATAAAAAGGCGTTGTTAATTTAAACTGTAGTTTTTATATTTCCCTGTTAATCCTCATAAAGAAGGTTAACCGGGCAAAAGGCTATAATATAAACTGTCTTTTATTGCTAAATTGCAATTGGGAATTAGATTGTTTTTAAATTTTTATTCCAATAAATTAATTTAATTTTTAAGTATTTATTTATTATTATTTATGTATAATTATTTATTATTTATTAATTGATTTATATGATCTTTTCTTTTCAGGTAAATGCACAATTTGTTTTTAATCATTTTGTAAGTACGCTAATAATAGTGAGATTTATTCAAACTTTTTTAGTGCTTTAAAACTGTTTGAGCTGTGTTCAAATTAACGTATTTTGGCCATAGTTTTAAAAGCTCTAAATCATCGACATAAAATTGCAAGCTATAAAAGCCCACCATGCAAAATATGTAGCATGATTTATATTTTTTTGTTTTGAATTTCACATGCATGTGAGCTGTTATACCAACGTTTTTTGCGACTGCGCGATAAGAACTACCGGCATTTTTTATTGACTTTTTTTCCGGAAAATATTACAAAAACAAAACTTTAAAATAATTTTCTTTTTTCCTCAAAACTATACTGCTATTTTTCTCTGGGCTGTGAATGTTCTTTTCTTATCTTTAATTTTTCAAAAAGTTTAGGTTATAAATTCCCCTATTATCAATCGAATCGAATGCAATTGTCAGAGTTCTATTAAAAAGCCGCAAGGGTTGTTTTTGCTTGCGCTGGTCACATGGCTTGCGTATACAACAGAAAAAAACTTTGTCCAGTGATAAGAGGAAAGTTTTTCTTGTTCTTCCTTCCTGGCGAATTGGTTAGAGGATTTACATACAACTGTTTGCTGAGGGAGGGGGTTAAAGATAGTTCAGGTCAATACACTGCTGAAAGCAGACTGTCACGAGTCGAGATACAAACACATGTGCTTCGTTCGGTATACATTATTTGTACATACCACTTTTTTGTTGTTGTCAGACATAATCTGTGAAATGCGAGTGAATAGCGAAACATTAATAATGGGGATGAATAAAGGAAAACAGAAATGGAAAAAAGCTGCACAAAATAAAATAATAACACTAAAGGAAATCTAAAAAAAATAAGTTTTGCGGAATTGTGGGAGAATGTCAGAAAATCATGGAAAAGGAAACCAACTATCAGAATGTGTCAGCATAAGAACTCCACATAAATGGTTGCTATATTTATTAATCAAATTTATGTTGATGATGTGTTTTTCAAAATATGTCAATTTCGTCCAGAAAAATCATTTCATTCACAAATTTATTTGCTGAAATTTTATTTCGAATAAAAAAATATTGACAAAATCTTGAAATACATGAAATCGGAAGTTACTAAAATGCTGGCTAATATAGTCCATCTTGAATTTTTGTCACAATTAAAGTTGTATAATGTATCCCAGCAAAAAATAATGGGATTTAACAGTAATGTTTGGTAGTCGTAACTACTTACTAACGCATTATTTCAAGGGGCATGTCGCATTGAATAACTAGTTATTCTATCTATAACCACTACAATAACAAATTATTTCTTGGCCACTAGAATATGTATGCTCTATTTTTAGAACAGTTGAGATGGAATTTGTTTTCAATATCAACACACTTCATATTTTTATTTTATTTATTTTTGCTCTCTGCTGGATTTGATCATGCAAACTTCTGATTTGTATGCGGACACACTACACACTGTGCCACGCATACGAATATTAAGGGTTGTTTAGACGCTTACATGTGCACCGCCAATTGTTCTTTATATTTAAACAAAAACACGCGTGCTGACGGTGAGCATTGAATACATAACCCTCGGATCTGTGCCACCTTTCTCATTACTTAGTAAGTAGTGAAGTAAGCACTTTTATCTTGTTAACGGATCCGAATCTGTTGGTATTATATATGTATTTGCATATGTTAATGCTGCTCATTAGCAAAACATTTAAGTACATTTTCAGATTTTTTTACTAACGGTTCCAAAGATATCGCTCCTGGAAAAAGTCGAATTCTTTAAAAACTATGGACAAAGAAATACTCATAACTTCTTTAATAACGGTCTAAATAGAACATATTGTTTTGTATTTTTTGTCTTTTATATTTTTAAGAAAATAAGAAAAAAATTTGCATATTGGGCTTCGATGCAATTTGTCCTATTTAATATACCTTTCAATTTTTTAGATTTTTTATTAAACTACAATTAATTACAAACAATTTAAGTCCTATACGGTAGTGGTATTCTAATTATTCGATTTTTTTTTTATAAATTAATAAAATAAATTTTTATAAATAAAAACATAAACTATTTTCTTTTTCTAAATTTTTTAAAAATTGTCAATAAAGTGGTATAGGACACTGTCAAAAAAAAAAAAAAAAAAAAAAAAAAAAAATAAAAATAAATAAATAACAAGTAAAAAAGTATCAATCGACTTTGCCGACAGAGATATACCCTCAGCCTATGTGTATGTATTAAGGGTCTTATCAGAATTTTTGGCCCTTTTTGGATATTTGAATTTGCCGACAAAAATGTGGATTAGGATTAAAGTTCAAATGTGTTGCCGAGGAAATGGACCGACATAGTCCATTTTGGAAGTGGATCTTATTTTAGAGTCATATCGTTTTGATAGATATCGCGCCCACTAGTCATTTCAGTGGGTCATTGTATAACTTTTAGGACAGTATGCCAGGAAGCATGGACTTGTCCACGGAAAACATAATATCGCTGTAATCAGGCCCGCAACGAACATAATCGGTATACATTTCCAAAGGATTTTCGAACAGAACCTAAACTGCACTTGGACACAAATGAACTTTTGTGGGGGAAGTATCCTAAGAAGAGGACCGATATGGATCATTTTAAAAGCTGAACTAAATTTGGACAAAATATTAGGAGATCAAAAGTTTGGACCAAATTGGTTGACCCGTCCACGACATGTCGTGCATAACAATTAGTGACATTTTTTTAAATATTGGGGAAAGTATCGGAAGCTGTGGACCAGTATTGCCCATATTCGAACTGAAACTGAAGTTTGGACAAAATATGACGAAAGCCAAATTTTGGACCAAATCGGTTTATCAGTTCGAGAGTTATCGTGCTCTCCAGGCATTACATATGGTGCCATAGGAGCTTTAGACCTTTCGGGCTGTTTTCTCAAGAATTATGGACTAACCCATAAAAAACTTTTACCGTCGTAATTGAGGCAGCGAATACAAGTTGCTTCAGCAAAAATCAAAGCGACTCGGAAGTAGGTCTTAAAGTGAACTTATCCGAAATTTTGTGTGATAGATGACCGAAGAAGTGAAGAAATAAAGTCCGTATTCGAATCTGATCTATATCTGGTAGATATATTTGGATGTGTAAAGAATGGACCAAATCGGTCACTCCCTTCTAGAGTTATTGTGCGCAAAATGTTTCCGAACATTTTTGAATATTTGTGGGGGAGGTACCTGAAAAAGTGACCGATATGGCTTATCTTCAAACTTAAACTTTGTTTGGACAAAATATTTCGAATGCCAAATTTTGGACCGAATCGGCAGATCCGTTCGAGAGTTATCTTGCGCTCCATCCAAAACATACTGTATCATAGGGGTTTTTTGCACCTTTCAGGCTATTTTCTCAGGAATTATGGACTTACCCCTGATGAATACAAGTTGTTGCAATAAAACTCAAAGCGATTCGAGAGCAGGTCCTAATCTGAACTTATCCGAAATTTTGTGTGGGAGATACCCGAAGGAGTGGACCGAATGAGTCCATATTGGAACCTCATTTAAGTCTGGTAGAAATTTCACGATGTGCAAAGTTTGGATCAAATCGGTTTCTCCCTTCAAGAGTTATGGTGTGCACAAACTTTCCGAACATTTTCGAAATTTTATGGGGGAGGTACCGGAAGGAGTTGACAGATATAGCCCATCTTCGAACTTAAACTATGTTTGGGCAAAATATTACGAAAGCCAAATTTTGCACCGAATCGGTTGATCCATTCGAGAGTTATCGTGCGCTCCAGACAGACAGACAGACAGACGGGCATGGCTAAATCAACTCCAAATTGTCTAAAACGGATTTCGTCCAAACATACTTGGGGTCTAAAACCATTATTTCGATGAAGCACATTTTGCCCGTATCAAAGTGTATATACCCTTGTTAGCATAAATACTGAGGGTATAAAAAGTTGCATTTACTAACATTTGTTTTGTTGTTTTATTTAGGAATTCATCTTAAACATCTTAAAAACATCTATATTTTTCGAAAATGGGTTAGCAATTATTGTACCCGCATGGATATTACTGAATGAAGTTTTATATGCTCGCGATAAGTTTAGCCATTTAATATCTCCAATTCAAATCCTCCTTCGTATTCGAATAATCATCTTCTGGAGAATAAAATCACTTTAATATTTGGTAGATTACACTGGTAAACACGACTTTTGTTTCAACAGAAATTTTTGTTGTTTTTAAATGAATTCGACGAGTTATTTTCAAATCCGGTCACGGTTTTTCTCCATCAGCTCTTGTTCTTGAGATATAGCTCAAAATCGGTTTTTACGAGTTTTACCCAGAATTTCGTTATTTCCGGATACAAACAAATATTTTTTGTGGGGTTTTCGACACTAATATATTAAAGAGATGGTTTACGTTCGATACAAATAGTTTTTGAAATCATTACAGTGAATATATAACGAAAAATAAAGAAAACATACGACGGGCCTTGTAAAAATTGCATATTTTGCTCACTTTAAGCTGTAATTACGTCATCGGGGGAAGTCATAGGATCTTCATATGGCAATGCGGATATGCTTAGGGTGTCTACTATATAGTCCAGTATTCAAATATATAATAAAAACACAAAAAGATTTTTTCTATCTGGACCAATATTAAAGACGTTATGAGTATTTCTTTGCATATAGTTTTAACAAAACTCGACCTTTACAAACCGCAATATCTTTGGAACCGTTAGTAAAAATATCTGATAATATACTGAAATGTTTTGCTGATGAGCAGCATCAATACTGCAAAAAATAAAGGAAATCAAAAACTACTTTTTAAAAAAGTATCTGATTTCACTCAGAAATCCCCTTTAAATAATAACAACCTAATGTATTCAAAAATGTAAAATCTTGGTAAAATCAATACCTCGTCATCTGAAAACATGTTTCCAACTAATAGTCCACCTTTCCTTGGATCAAAATTGTAGGCATTTTAATAAATATATTAGTTTTAAAAAATAGCCCTTGAGTGGAACCCGCAAGGTAGCCGCCGTAGAGGTAGACCTTTGCTAACGTGGAGACGGCAAGTTTTAGAAGAACTGAGGAAGGCGAATAAATCATGGAATGAAATTAAAATTTTAGCTTAAAATAGAAATAATTGGAAAAATTTTGTTGTGGCCCTATCTATGTTTCACCTAGGAACCTGGATACTAATAATAATAATAAAAATATGTATGTACATTACTTTTACTACAAGGTCCATGATTTTCATCAATTTCATTTTATTATGTATCCTACAACTACCCAATTAAAATATCCGACTAACAGCATGTACCCTGTATGAAATGTCAATAGTGAATCTATACTGACTTACTTCTGACATTGTCAACAGTACTACTGACAAACTGTAGACAACTCATGTAATTTCCTATATACATTTTGTATGTGTCATTCGAAAGTCAGAAGTGACATTTGAACTAGTGTGTCAGTACTAAGTCAGTATTTACTGAGGGACCATGTGTTGACATTGGAGGTAGTGAGTCAATAGTTCATAAAGGGTCATATGGATACATTGGTACCAGATTTTCACTACTACGTTTTTTGGCCTATTTGGAACTTTTTATAGATTAAAAAGCTATATTGTACGTTTAATATTACGATGAACTGACACTTTTGTTTGAATAGTTTGAATTGAAAAGAATAAACATATATAGAAATAAAAAAAATGTCCTTAAATTTTCTTACCTATTGATTGCAGCTGTACAAACATTGGATTTTTGCCAAATAAACCTTCAACTTTGTAACTCATTATTATGTCGTGTTCAAATATCAGGTGTTTGTAGCGTTCAGCATTTCCACCAAGACGGGAAAATATATTCGTCAGGCTCCACAATCGTCTCTAAAGGTTCCATAAAATGTCTAATTGTCGAAGTTTCATCACTAATTTTGTCAGCCGCCTCAGAATTTGTATTTTGATATAGAATTGTCTATTTTTCACTTGTCGTTTATAATTTCTTTTGCTCATACTTGTTGATACTAAAATTTTATACCTGAAATTTAAACCCTCGATAAATTCACGATATTTTATTGATTTTTCACAAAAACACTTTTTCACGAACCGCCAAAATTATTTTACACCAAAAAGAAAATGAAGAAACAATAAGAAGATGTTCACATGGGCTATCAACTGTCAATATAAACAATGCTTCTTCTTATTAAGGTAAAATTATCAATTGTTGACAAAGTGTTGACTTTGTCACCATAATATTAGACAAAGTGGTGACATATCGACACATGACCCCATTGCTTCCTTCAGGGTAGTTAAGAACCCGAAAAATCAAACACTATAAATATGACATTCTTGCCCAGTTGATTTCATATCTTCGAAATTCTAACGGTTGAATTTTTGTTTGCCCTCAATTACAGTTTGATACGCTTAAATGAATAAATATTTCTTATCTGGCAATGCCAAACAAATTTATCCCATGCAATATATTTTCATTATTTGCGATGTTTTTTCTCCCATGTCTATTTTACAAACACAACTGTCTACTCTCAAACAAATATAAACAAAAGCAACTTGAAACTTGGCAGCACTTTTCAATGAGAGAACCATATTTGTGGGGTTGTCTGATTTTGATTGTTGTTGCTGTTTTTGGCCCCAGCGCTAACAGGGAGAAGGCAATGCTGCTGGCTCTCGGTGGGAGAGTGAGAGTAAAAAAAATGGAATCGGTGGGAGAGTTGAAAAACGAGAAACAAATTTCAAATTTATTAAAACTTTCAAAGCGAATAGAATGTACGTCGGAATAATTTTTAAAATTAAAACAAAATAAATAAAATAAACAATAAATAAATAAATTATGTATGTGGAAGTGTGCTGCTGTGTGTATTAGAATCAATAATTATCAACAAATTACAATAAATTATTTGAACGGGGAATTTTATTAATAAATTAATAATTATTAATAAATAAATAAGTATAGACGGTTATAGTGTATTTTGCGTTCTTTTTACGAGTTCGTGCGTTTTTTGTCTCTCCCCACAACTCTTTGGTGTGTGTTTATTTATGCTATGCCTTTTGTTGTTACCTTTATTACTGTGAATTTCCAAGCTTTTGCCGCTTGTTGAAGGAAAATGTTATGCGAAAATATGCACAAATATAAATAACAAATAAAAATAATAATAATAGAATGATTAAAACAAATGAATAATAGCTGAAGCTGAAGAAGGCAACAAAAATGTTAAATATGAATAATCAATGAAAGAGAGCGCAAAAAAAGTTAAAAAAGAATAATAATGCTAAATTTTGACAAGTGATGTGTTGTGTGTGTGGTGTAGAGCATTCGTTTGTGTATTATAAGGCGGCTAGAGATAGCCTGGCCAGCCACAAATATTCAAAAAAAGTGTTAATATAATGTTTCTACAAGTATTGAAAATAGATTAAAAAGTGATAATTATCCATGTGTCGAAAAATAGTTGTATATGTGTATATTAGCATTATTGTTATATAGAAGAAAGAAAAACAAAATAAAGACGACGATCGAAAAAAAATATTAGTGTCTGCTAAGTGCTGCAAAAAATCCAATAAGCAATACATCGAAGAAGAAGAAGAAAAATTAAAGGTAAAACACATGTTTGCAATCAAAAGAATTTTCGTTTTACAAAATTCTCAACAAATTGTCTGTCTGTATGTTACATTCGACTACTGTTGATAATTTCCACACTTCAATTACTGGATTACCTTTCGAAATTCAACCAACTAACCAACCACCTTACAGGAGAACAACTCCTTTGCCGTTTTTTTATTTTGAAAAATTCTTTAGTTTTTTTCTTTTATTTTTTCAATTTTAGTGTTGCTGTAATAAATGTGGCTGACTTATTGTTGTACCAAACAACAACACAGACAAAATAAAAATTCCGGTTTAACCACTCACTCTCTGGTCGACGTCATTGTTGTTTTTGTTTTCATTTTGGTGTTTGTTTATTTTACTCTTTGTGCTGTTTCGTTCGCTTGTTGCCAACCTTTGTGCCGACGACTATTTGCCCTAAACAAGAAATGAAGTCCAAAACTAAAACGAGTTGCAACAACAAAGCACAAGAAAATCATCAATTATCACACTCTCTGTGTTCTCTGCAACCGGCTCTCTCACTCTCTGTTTAAGAAAAACTTAAGACACTTGGTATTTTTGGCCGATAAGATGCCTGCCACTTGTGTTGTGTTTTTCTGCACATTTCCTTTTATTGTTTTCGATTTCATTTTCGTCGACCATTTCGTCCAAACAAACGTCAAACAAAAAATGGAAAAATACCGACAAACGACAAAAGTCAGCCGTTGTTGTGCAGCAGGTGTAAAAATGTTTTCCTTATTTAGTTTGGCGTCTCTGTTTTGTTCTTGATCGTTGTCTCAGATCATCTGTCTCTTTTCCTCTCGTTGATATAGGCTATGTCAAGAATAAATATCATCGTAGTGTTTACCTTTTATGATTGTCTTGTATTACTCAAATTTTATAAATTAGAACATAGAATATGAGAAATTAAGAAAGGTACTCTAAAAATTGGATTCACCTGGTCCTATATTCAGTGGGTTTTATGAAATGTGTCGTATTCTACTTTTGTAATAAACACGTCCATTTGTCACTTAGAAAGCAATGCAACAAGGTACGGTACAGCAAACCATTGCGGCGTTTTTCAAAAACCCATTAAAACACAAGCTTGTTGCCGTGCCGGATACTGGATACGGGGCAAACCTTCGACTAGAAAGTGATGCTTTCGTCTATGGGCGGATCGAATACCGGCTACACAACCTAAATCCCCAGCAACATTTGAAGGAAGGGGTTCTTTGCGATGACGTGATTTCATGTCATCTTTTGCATTGGTTCAAAGCAAGTCGTGAAAGATCCGATCTTTTCATTAGGATTTGAACCAATGCAAAGGAAGTCGTGAAAGATCCGATCTTTTCATCAGCATTTGTACCCATTCCATCGATCCAATAGAGATGATGTTTGTGTTTTTATTTACACACCTGTTTATTTTCATTTTGGTATGTTCCAGTACTCCAAAAATCTACTAATTTTTACTATTTTTTTCCGATAACATAAAGGAAAAATTGTTATCGTAGTAAAAATTAGTAGATTTTTGCAGGTTTTGGAACAGACCAAAGTTGTTTGAACTGTCGTCGTGATGTTGTCTTACATTTCCTGCATATCAGACAACTAAAACTTGGTATTGTATGAAGCTCGAATTGTCTGCAATAAAAACGAAGTCCCAATCATCGAGCTAAAAATAGAATCGGACCGCACACATTGCTATTTTAAAAGTTCCCTTGTCTGTTCTTAATCTGACATACAACGAAATCAATAAAATCTCGCTTCTTGGAATTTGAAAAAAAGTCCGAAACCAAAAGGAACAAGAATCTGAAAATAAAGAAGAAACGACTTTTGGAAAGAAACAATTAAAAATAAATTAATTAATCATAAATGGTATTTTCCAGAAAAAGTCTCTCCTCCCCGTTCGTTACATTTTGTTCTTAGAGATCCCTAAAGCAAGCCGGGTTGTAGATCCCTACATATTTTCGTCACTAAACAAAAGAGTATAAATTTCCAAAATGTTGTTATAAAATAACAAAATTATATAAATAAAAGTAATTTACGAAATAAAAATGCTTAAAGGAGTGCATTTGGAGTCCATGTCGAAATCTGAACTGTTGATGGGAAGATAATAGAAAACACCTTTTGTAAGATGAAAGAATATCAGTTGCGGAGAACGGAGGAAGTAATCTTTTGCGTTGCAGCGGTGGTGATTACATTACAATTTTGGATGTAAACTTTTTGCTGATCAATTAATTGTAGTTATTTCGTGAATTTGTTTGAATTAATAAAGAGTTTTGTTTGTCCATATTTCAATAGAGCATTTCCATTTTCCAAACAAGACATGAAAACGTCATGCCAAGGGGTTGGTGAAAATGACATGTCAAAGCATTGGTAAAAATGACATGCAATGCATTGGTTAAAATGACATGCTTAGGATCCAAAAAAGAACGTCATCTTTTGGGGGTCACGCTCATATAAAATTCATGAGTGAAAATGACAAAAAGATGACATGCCAGATCACTTGCACCCATGATTCAACTCATGATTTTTCATCGAAGATTTTACTGGGATCCTTTTGGTGGAAAGGTTTCTAAAATCTTTTAATAACTAAACAATGTTGATGCCGATGCTTCTAGTTCCATAGAGAATCCGAAATGTCGACTTACTAATTCGGTTGCAAATACATAGTGGCTAAGAGCTTCAACCCTGCAAACATTTGCTATCGCCTAAGAATAATTCGCGATTATCCTGGGCGAATAATTTGTCGCAGGCGATATCGCCTACAAATCTTCCGCGTAAAAGTAAGTGTTTATGGAATGTTCTTTCTTCTTTGTGTTTTTTCATTTGTTGTCTTTGATTTTTACCCCTTTTGTTTTCTTTTCTGATTTGTTATAATTTTTATTATTCCTTATGTTGTGTGGTTGTATACTGGTTCTCATTCACTTTCTTCATTTCACTTGGCAAACCCGGACATGTGTTATGTTTGTCATTTATATCAAAGTTATGCCATTTATATCAAAGTTATGTAGAATGTGTATATGGGAATTTTATGCAACCAAATCAAACATTTTAGTAACAATCGCGTGATCGGGGTTCGGAAGAATAATATATTATTCGCCTGCACTAACAACAGCGGAACATAATACAAATTCGCGGAAAGATCGCCGAGAAACATAGCAGAAGATTCGTCGTAGGGATTGAAAATAAACAATAATTTTTGAGAATCGTCTACAAATTACTCGCGTGGGTGAATTTTATATAAAAATTCTCTAAAAGATCGCCGGAAAGAAGCGCAGAAGAATCATCTGATGAAAAAAATCGTCCAACAATTTCCAAATGTTTGCAGGGAAATGTCATGAAATAGGCACCGATAGGTACCGATGTATGGAGGATATACCACAACATTGATGAAGGTCAACAATTTTTGGTAATGTCTCCAGAAAAAGGTATACAAAAGTAGAGTACGAGGGCAGTTCGGAAACTTCTTAGCCTAGCACAAAAAGCGCGGTATAAACAAAAAAAGTTAAGTTTTTTTGGAAACTTCCATCTCTGTTATGAACACATGTTAAATTTTGTTTCGATCTGGCGACTCCTTCATATAGAAACAGGTGTTCAAAAATGACGCATCCGCAATTTTTTTACATTGGAAAATTAGAGATGCGTGCTGTCATTAAATCTATATATATAAAGTAGAAAAATGTTTGTACGTTTGTTTGTTTATTTGTTTGTTTGAAGTTTATGGATTCAAAAACCGCTAAACCGATCTTCCTCAAATTTTCAGAGTATATCACTACATGACCTGAAAGTAACATAGGCTATAAAATGTTTTTAAATTCCGCTTTGATCCGGAGATATAGCATCAGAATCGGAGGTACCTCAAAAAATTTAGATGTTGTATGCAAATATCTATAGAATGGTATCTTTTACCATCTCCAAATTTTAGATGTGTGAATGAATTTGGTCTAGAAATACATTTGCCAAGTTATATTGAAATCGGCTCAGATTTGGATATAGCTTCCATATATATTTTCGGCCGATTTTAGGTATTTGGTGCACGAAACACGCTATATATCTCCGATTTCAATGTAATTTGGAATGTGTGACGAAATTCGGTATAGAAATTAGTGTGCCAAATTATATCCAAATCGGTTCAGATTTGGATATAGCTCCCATATATATTTTCGTCCGATTTCATGTACTTGATGCACCAAACACGATATGTATACCCGACTTTAATGAAATTTGGAAGAAAATTATACCTTAGTCGGGGTAGCGAAGCGCACTGGGTTCAGCTAGTATTTACATAAAAAAGGTTTATCGGGACACGAAATTCATAATGATATGGTGAATGTGTTCGGTGAAAGTGCTCCTTCATATGCAACAGTAAAAAATTGGGTCGCTGAATTTAAACGTGGTCGTACAAGCATTGAAGATGAACCACGTAGTGGACGTCCAAAAACAACAACAATAACAGAAATTGTAGCCAAAGTGCATCATATGGTATCAAATGATCGACGAATAAAAGTGCGTGAAATTGCTAATATCATGGGCATCTCAAATGATCGAGTCCATTTAATTTTGCATGAAGAACTACAGATGAAAAAGCTTTCTGCAAGATGGGTGCCGCATTTGTTAACAGTCGATCAAAAACGCATAAGAATGAACATTTTTCAGGCTTGTTTGGATCGTTTTAAGCGAAATAAAATGGATTTTAAGCGTCGTTTGATAACTGTTGATGAGACATGGATCCACCACTATACTCCAGAGACAAAAGAACAATCCAAACAATGAACTGAAGCTGGAGGAAGTGCCCCAAAGAAGGCAAAAACAATTCAATCTGCTGGTAAGGTTATGGCAACGGTTTTTTGGGACTTCAAAGGTGTTTTATAGATTGACTATCTGCAAAAGGGTAAAACAATAAATTCAGAGTACTATTGCAACCTTTTGGATCAATTAAATGTACAAATTCGAGAAAAACGTCCTGGCTTACTACACAAAAAAATAATTTTTCATCAAGACAACGCACCAGCGCACAAGAGTGTTTTAACAATGGCTAAAATCAACGAATTAAAGTACGAATTGCTTGACCACCCACCTTATTCTCCTGAGTTACCTCCTAGTGACTTCTACTTGTTCCCAAATCTAAAAAAATTCGTTGCTGGCAAGCGATTTACCTCAAATGAAGATGCAATCACAGTTGTAAACCACTATTTTGAAGACCTTGACGAAAACTATTTTAATCAAGGGATAGAATTGCTAGAAAAGCGTTGGACTAAGTGTATTGAAGTTTCAGGAGATTATATTGAAAAATAAAAATATTTTTGAAAAACTAACTATTCTCTTTCATTGATAGGCTAAGAAATTTCCGAACCGCCCTCGTAAGTGCACCAATAGTCGGCACTTGAATGATTTGCCTAACTTCAATCATTCACCATTCAGAGTAAATTTTTCCACTTGCTATGAACCAAAGCTTATTTGCTTCGAAATTTTGTTTTCTTTTTGACGAAATAAAAAAAGTGTTGAATTCTTTTTCATAAATTCGAGAAAAATACGAATTTAGTGGAATAGTGTTTTTTTCTAACAGTCGGCACCATTTCCCAATTGTGGGCATGACATATTCCAGTAGTCGGCATATCGTTAAAGAAATGTTATAAGTTGATCGTTTTTTTATGTTAAACAACAAAAAACGCACTTTTACACATATAATGATTATTTTAATCCATATTGCTTTTAAAAATTAAATCATTTTAAGATTTTGTAAACATTTTGAATTCAGTTAAAATTTATTTTTTATGTGTTTATAATTATAACATAAACCTAATTATTGGACAGGTCAATAGTTTTTGCATTTTTTGTTCACATTCCAATTAATTTTGCATTAAAAAAAGAAATTTTTTACAGTTTCGAGCTAAAAATAATTGACAAAGCGCAATTTTTTACCCCATGCCGACTTCTGGAAAACTTTACATTTTGTTTTCCTTAAAATCGGCATCAGCTAAAATGGCAGAATTACAATATTTTTTTAATAATTTCTTTTTCTAATGTGTTCTTTTGAATATTATATACCATCACAACAAAAATGTTATTGAACATTTTTTCATTTTAATACAATTACAGACATTATTATGTTGACGTATCCACTAATTTTCCTTAAGAGACATTTTCGGTTGTGGTGAAAAACTCTCACAAACTAAAAGTTAAATTCCCATATAATAAATGGTCCTAAGCTCAGTGACATTTTACAAAGAGATAGCTGACAATATTTTTGAAGCATTTTTAAGATCATTTTCAATTTTTGTTATAATTTGTAGTTATTTGTGTTAAAAGACAAACGATGCCGACTACTGGTATATGCCGGAATTAGGAGCACTTACAATATATCCGTGAACGGGTTTAAATCTGTACTTAGCCAAATACTATAACTTGTGTGGGGGATGGAATGACGGCACATATAGGGGGTTATCATCAACGACAATTCCCGAGAATTTTTTCACTTTCTCCCTTAAGTTGCAACGGCGGAAAAACAAAACTCACGGCGAAATATCATTCATGATAACCACCATATAGTCCATCTAGGAATAAGACGTACGTTTGGCAGAATCTGAGCTCCGATTTGCTCAAGTTTACTCGCGAGGGGGAGTACTCTAAGAGTACGAGAGTTTTACAAGAGGTTTACACACAACCCTTGTGTGCGAGTATTCCTCGTTGAAAAATAAGATTGGGAGCCAACTTCTGGAAATAGAGTAAGAGTTTACTGAAATCGAATAGGCAAATAATTTTTTTCCGATTTGTTTGTTTAGTAAACAGCACAAAGCTAATATAGAACACAAGCGAACACACTGTCATAAGTTGTGTTGGTACATATTTTCGACAGTGAAAAAATACATAGAAACGAAAAGGGTAGAATCTGCTCGATTTCGAGCGTATTTGACTTCCTCGTAAAAACGAACGAAGTATGTGAGTTTTTACTCGAATTCGAGCGAGCATTGCCTAGAACTATTCCGACGTACTTCATTCAGAACTTATCTTGAGAAATAGACTTTTTTAGTTGGATTTGCAGAAAGTATGGACATAGCGGTACATCTTCAGGCATATATAATCGGACAACATCTTCAGGAGGTAGGTACCTTCCTTACAGAATTTCAAAATTTTCGCTTAAGTCCAGTTTAAGGACAGTTCGAGGATCATTTGCAAATTTTTACCAATGTAATCATGTTTACAGTGATATAATATAATATGTCTGTTCCAGAAGCTGCAAGAATCTGGAAATGTTTACTACGATAACAATTTTTTCTTTGTGTTTTCCCACAGTCCTGTTTTTCGTGTGTAAGTCCATACTTCCTGACATGATGGTCCAAAAGCTCTAAAAAATCTACGGTGAACAAGTAAAATGTCTAGTGGCCATGATAACTATCGACAGGAGTGATTAACATTGGTTCAACTATCAAAAGTGTGTCTCATATCGACGCCTCCAAACAATAGTATGCTAAGTCGACTTAGCATGTTTTCAAGTTCTTTACATTTTTATATTTAACGTCCTTTAACTTAAATTCTGTCAAATTTTGGTAATGATCGGACAATCCGAACAGAAGTTATAAACAAATATTTACTTAGCATAGTACTGAAGGTCAAAGACATTTCCAAACTTTTAGAGCTTGTCCTGCAAAACTCGCTTTTCAGAATTAGCAAACTATTATTTGGAGGTGTCGAACGTCCTTTAACTTAAATTCTGTCTAATTTTGGTAATGATCGGTCAATCCGAACAGAAGTTATAAACAAATATTGACTTAGCATAGTACTGAAGTTCAAAAAAATTTCCAAACTTTGAGAGCTCCTCCTGCAAAACTCACTTTTTAGACTTAGCATACTATTATTTGGAGGTGTCGATATGTTGAGACCAAATTCGTTTTAGCCGATTTAGCCATGTCCACGCTTTGGCATTACGAAACAGAAAACCGTTTACCAAAAATTGTTAGCATAAGTAAATATTTTGGTGTACTCTCTATATTGCTTCTATTCACAGGCTGAGTCGGCAAAGTCGACTGATGGCCTTTAACTCGTTTTCATTAGCTCCAATATGTTTACTCTCAAATTCGATATATACATTAGAAATCGATGATGGAAAAATCATGGGTTTTGGCCAGGAACTTTGAGTACTGAGCGATGCGGAATCTTTGCTAACTCACTTAGTGGACCTTTAAATGAACGGCGACAAAGTCTGGTGTAACATTAATAATGATAATTAATAGTACACGAATACTTTCTATGAAATAGTGACATATTTTCAGTGTCAAAATGGATTTTGTAAAAACAGATACAAAAGATTCGCTTCGATTGGTTTGTTTTATTTTGAGTTGACAAACTGTAGATCATCCGCAGTTGTTTTCTATTTGCTAATGTTTAGAATGTGCTATATTTCGGTTTTACCAGATTAGAAATTAAGATGTGAGACGAAATGTAGTTTTATGAAATAATCATGTGATTGAGTCATATCTACGCTTTCGTGTATTTCATGTCAATTGGATATTTGTCAAACACATTTGTTTACGTTTTTTTAAGTCACAATAAAACTAAAAACAAAATGACATACCGTGACTTGAATTAGCAATTTAAAATATATGAATGAATGTATGAAGGTATTCAGATTTATTTATTAGAATCTGTTGCTATTTTGAAAAACATTTTAATTTTAAAAATATTTAAGTATTTAATTGATCATTCTTCCCTTAATGTGTCTATAATCCTTAGACACACAAAGCAAAAATAGGAAAGAAACAATTAGCTGAAGGCTTAAAAAATTGAAAGAACATAAATACTTAAATCTGTGGATTACTCTCAATTTTCTAATAAATGTAGTGCTACGTAATTAATTGGGAGCATATTTAAAGAATTAAAATGCACAAACGTTTAACAAAGTTCTTTGGTTTTCAAAAAAAGAAAAAAAAAGGAAAGCAAAAACGATATTGTATTTATATTTTATACAAAAAGAGGACAACCAAAAAAGTATTTTAGGAAAAGAAGTGCAATAAGCCGTTGTCTGTGGAAAGGTTCACTGTTCCGAATAACTAATTTTTGAAACCATCTTGTCGCAAACTCCATGTTGCGTTACATCTTACAGAAGCTATTTTACTTCGTCGACACTATTAAAGAAAAAATAGAAACATTTGGATTTGAATTAAAAAAAATTAGTGAAAGTGTTACACACGTCCATTTCGATTGTATTGCACATGACGCCAGAACCCAATTATTGATACCAATCAATTACCGTTAATTAAATAAGTTTTGTTTTCTACTTTGTTGTTATGTTTTTTTTGTTGTTGTATGATATGGAGCGCATAAGTTTTGACTCTGCGCTTCAAAACGTTTTATTTATTTTTCTGTTGTTCGGTTCATTTTGATTGATTTATGTTGTTGTTAATCCGCATTACTTTTCAGTCATTCGCTCTATTTCTATTTGTTTTTTTTTTACTTCAACAATACAGCGAAAAAAAAACAAAAAGCCCAATAACCGCAACAAAAATAACTATTTCAGTCATTCGGTCAGTCATTGTTTGAGCAAACCCTATTCCTTGTTTCCAACAAAAAACTAGTCACTCAGTCAGTCATCAACGGCAAAGTAAACCGTTCAAATGGAATGGCACACACCATTACATACGGATGAATAGGCAGCATATGGATGAATGAATGGGTTGGACGGACGGACGGAGAGACTTACTTTCAGGGGGACACGAGGCAGTATGACTTTTAACTACTGAACTATAAAAATACACAAAAGTTCATTGCACCGCTTGAATAAGGAAGCTCAGAATAACAGGTCGCTGCAGCGGCTGTTTATGATGAAAAGTAATAGAAATTGGAACACCAATAAAGCACAACAGAACTAAGTTGGTGGAAAACACGGAAAACCCTACATTTAAGCCTTTTATGTGTTTACGTGCCTTTAAAGATTTCTGTTTGGCTTGGCTTTGCACCAATGCACCACCATGCCCATCATCATCATCAGCATTACACCAACCAACCATCTAAGCCAACTCTATGGACAACTTTGTAATGCCTGTGGTTTGGTTAGAATCAAAGGCGAACGAATGACTGCTTGTTCGTTCGTTCATCCATCTATCAAATGAAATGCATTGTTGCAGTTGGGATTTGTTGTTGTTGTTTCTAAAGCGGCTTTGATATTGCGGAATGCTATTATTGAGGTCTTTGATTTTTTCTTATGCTTTAGAAATACATCAATCAGTAGATTAATTTTTAATTTGAAATATTGTCTTAAAAAGTCAGTGCATTACATTATGCCGAAATAATATTCGCCTTAGAGTCTGCGTTGGATTTCATGTTCCACTCATTTCATTGGAGTTGTCACAATTAGACAGGTCAATACCATCGAATAAATATTTGAAAGACTGACAGGGCTGACTTCAAAGATTGCACTAAAATGAAAAAACGAAGTTCTCTGTCTTGTAATCCTTAAATCACCTTTTTTGGGGGTAATTGTTGCTCAGCATGAAGTAGTGATTTCACTCATTCTTTGGAATCGATTCTAATTAACAAATAAACTAGTAAAAACGGCATAACCTCTGAACATGTGCATTGATACATTAATCTATGGTCATTCCTAAAAAGTTTTGACAATGTTGTGGTCTTTTTGTGGAAGTATGAACTTGCCGACCATAATGAAAATGACTGGTTGTTTGAAACTGTTTTTGGATGTTTATCTTGTGGACGTGTTGCTAACAAATTTGATTTGGATTCAACGTACCTGAAGGAATGGACCGACATATTCCATCTTGGGGTGGAAATGCTTTTGGGAGTTATTATTTTGGATAGTTTTCGTGCCAACATAGTTCGTTGGTTTAATTGGTCACTGAAAGTTATTTTTAGAGCTAGAAACTTGGCACTTTCCGCAAAAAATCATTTTATCGCAAGGATTACCTTCGGTCAGAATTTCAAAACCTTTCTTAAACATTTATCAAACTGCACTAAGCGAAAATTTTGAACTTTTGCGAGGGAGGTACCCGAGGGTGTTGTCTTATATTGTACCTTCTTGAGACTTGGGGTATATTCGGAAGACATTCTACGATGCGCAAAGTTTTGGCTCATCAGTAATTTTAGTTCAAGCAGGCTATTATATCAGGCAGTTTGGACTTGACCCCGTCGAAATTGGGGACGCAAGGACAAGATGGTGCAAAAAAAATTCAAAACGATCCGATACATGTCCTTAATAACATTTTGTTTTTAATTTTGTGTGGGAAGTACTCGAATGAGTGGACTGATATGGGTTAGAGTTGCATAGTTGCGGATCGAACTAGTTCCCAGGAACTATTAGGGACAAGGAACTGTTGGAACTACATCCAGCTTTTGTGTTCACATAGTTTATTTTATAGCCCGTCCTTCAATTCTACACTCACTTCGATTTTTCTCGTTCATCACTGATAAATAAACGTAAATCACTTTACAATTCCGTAAATCACTCGTAGAACTTTGTACGAACTATGGAACGAAGTAAACAAAAAGTACGATGAAAGAAAAAGTTTCATTGAACTATTTCGATCTCGGAACTGAAAAGGATGGAACTGTTTTGGGAAAGGAACTAGAAATATGTACTGCGATGTGAAAATTTCGGATCAAATCGAATGTTCAAGTCAATTCATGAACAAGTCATCACAATCCTTCGTAAATTCAATTCCAGGGCACTTGTACCGATGATTGCATTCATTCTTTTGCATCAAGCATAATAATGAGGTGGCAAATTATTGAGATACACTACAGAAGAATCCTTTCCTTGTCCCTTCTACGATATTCATGGAAAACAGTTTTTTTACGTATGTATTCTGCTATAACCAGGTTATGACAATATTTATTTCCATATGAATTTTAACAAACATTCAAATCCTTATCGTGCTTCCATCTTTTTACATTAATAATTGCAAAAAATACTTCTTTACGCGTTTAAGGTTCAAAACACGTTTTCCGCACTCCATTCTCATCAGGATGATTGCGCGAGAATATGTTTTCTATCCTCTTCATGTGGTACACTACTCTAATGTAATTTGTATTCCGATGCTGATGCTGTGCAAACATTTTTCATTTTTTGCTCGTTTGCAAAAACGTTTTCCCTGTTTTCACATCCATACAGACAACAACAACGAGAGAACACAACAAAACAGAGGTCTTCTTTTATGCGTGTGTCGGAGTATGAATGTTCGCTGCTATCATTTTAGTTATTATTTTTTTATATACTTTACGACTGATACTCCTTTGTGCTGTGGATTTTTTATATTTGCCATTGCCTTTGCTCTTGACTCTCCTGGAGCTCGGGATGCTTGATGGGTCATATGACACCGACAAACTTTGTAAATAAACACCGGGGAGTAGCTAGATAGCGACACAGCGAATCGAAATCAGAGTAAAGTAACAACAATTTGTCTAGACAGTGTTTATTTCTAGAATTAATGCAACAACAAGCAGACCGAATAAACCAAACTAAGTTATGTGTTGTGAAAATGACAACAACTAGCAAATTTCGAAAGAGAAAACTATCAAAAAAACTAGAAAATTATTATTTTAAATTGTTGCGTAGTATTGTTGTTATTTTTAACATACTTGGAGAGGGTATAAAGAAACCCCATCATGTTACCGACAGTTTTTGCTGTTGTACAGCTTTCATTAAATTTAAGGTGATTTTGGCTGATTGAAACTCCCTCTTTATTGGGCCTCTCTTTGAAAAAGTTATCATCTATGACTTCCGTCTTGTTTTTGATGAGTTTAAGCATTATACGTCTGGTACAAATCCCTACTGCCAAAAATCCTTACATGTCACGTTTTTAGGGTTGCCAATTAATGACCTCAATTGGAATTATCTACTTCGATGTGTCCATTTAAACGGATGATGGATGAGAAGGATTTATGATCTAATATTATAATTTCTCCATAGAACGGTACCTCCCGATTTTCGGTATTTTGAAGGATGTCGCTTCAATATCCGAAAGGGCCTGAAATTTCGTAGTTAATTTTAATAACGCAATTTTTAAATTTTATTTTCCATGTTTCAAGGATTTTTGATACAAAATATTATTTTTGCAACCTACATCATTTTTACTAGTATAAATTTAAACCCATTTGGATCACATTCTCTGGTATAAACAAAATTCTCCCTTATTTTTTAGCTGATTGGAATTTAAAAATGCCCTTTTCAGCACTGGTGGTGTAAGTTCAAAGTGCACATTCTTGCTGAGTGATGCAGTAGTCATCCAACATTACTACAGTCAGCCGCTATTCTTTATGCCATACAACGTCACAAAACAAACTTCCCATTTCATTCCACCCTACCAGTTTTGCATATTTCCATGTTTATCTTTTTTCCACATTGGATTTTGAACATAAAGGAGAAAAAGAAATGAAAAAAAACACAACATAAAACATACATTGAACAAACTCTTGCAAGTCGTACGACACACAAAAACACTTTCAGTATTTTTTTGTTTTTGTTTTTTGAAAAACATCCCCCACTTTCCCACACTCTCTTACATAAGTTTTGTCATCCATCCAGTACATGTTGAATTCTTGTATACTTTACTTGTTGTGGTTCCAATCAGAATGCCGGCAATATGTTAATGGGTGTGAGCTGTTTTTTTAGGGGAAGGAACAAAGGGTGCAAGGAATAGCCACTGTGTTGCTTTTTGAAAATGTTGGGCCAAACTTTTTACTTTTAGGATCCACACGAGTAAGCAGCATATGTGTCGTCGCCCTTACGTTTGCCATCTCCTTTCATTTTTGCGCTTTTTGTTTCATTCGCTTTAAAATTCGTATTGTTGTGTCGCCATGCGACGAGGATTGCATTGCAGAACGCACTTTGGAACGTGTGCGAATATGCTCCGCTGAACCACATCTCCAACGTTCGTCCCGTCCATTGCCTTCCAAATGAAATGAACATGTTGTTTCGATATTTATTTTTGTGGTTGTGGTTGTTTATGCTCTTTTTTCCTTTGTATGTTCTTTCATCTCTTGTTTTGTGGAGTGGAGGATGAACCACTAAAAATTCTTTTGCTGTACTCTGGTACTCTGGTACAACATTTGCCATACATTTTGCCTCAATTCTACGCACTTGCATTTATATGAATATTCCAAGTTTTACATTTGATATTCCATTCCGGGATGCTTTCAATCCGGGATACATAAATCTCGATTACAACAAATAAATTTAATGAATATTTCCTGGTTTTAGATATGCTTAGTATTCAATTTTTTGGAATGCAATTTCTCTACATCAGAAGTAAATGGTGACGTAATATATGAATATATGTAATCCATAAAATTATGACTTTCTCCCGTTTTAAGGTTTGTTAAATCGTGGTCAGCGAAAGATAGTACAGTCTATTACCATTTTTATATCCGAAACCACTTCACACAACATTGTTTTGCTTTATGGGTACCAAACGGAGGTTGTAGTTTTGGTTGTCCTTATAACATCGTCATACTTTTCTCGCAGGGAAATCCATACCTCCTAAGTAGAGATAACCCGAATCTCAAAAACCCGGGTTAAGAAATTTTGAAATCCCCAATGCTGGGATTTTTGAAAACCTGTTCGGCATCTTTACTCCTAAGGTAATGTTCCTAAAGCTTTAAAAACCGTACTCTGCTATCAACCATAATGACTGGTGAGCATGCTAAATATCGACAGATGTACTAGCTTAGTCTGAAGTTGTCATCTCGTAATATTAGTTTCAGAGAATTTTTAAAAATCTATTTAAAATGCGTTTTAACGAAAAAATTCACATTCACAACAGTGCAAAAAAAAAAATTTAAAAAATCGGCTATATTTTATAAATTAAATTTATAAAATATACTGTAAATAAATAAATAAATTTTTAAAAAAAAATCTGTCTCGATTTTTATGTATTTAAAAAGCTCAAAAAACTTATGCAGGTCGGTCCATTCGTTTTTGAGCTATCGTTGGCACCGTATTCAAAAATGCCATTTCGTAAAAACAACGGTCTCATCACTATGAACGGTCATATATCAGCATATTTTGCTCCAAGCTAAGAGGACCGAAAATTTCCCAAAACCTTACACCTACAACCAAACTATTTTATTATTAATTAATTAAGATTTAGGTCCAATGATAATGAGATTTTTATTTTTTTTTTCATAGAATAAAAAATAAGTTATATTTCTGCCGACAAATCGGCTGATACTTTTTTACTTGTTGTAGAGGATTTAGACACATACACCTCTTCTTAGAATCTTAATTTAATGTTTCTCCTAACGCTATGCCAAATGTCATGTCAATTTGACTATCGGAAACATTGACACATAGTTTTATTAATCCATATCTCTGTCATTTTGTGAGTTATGCCAACGTGTCTTATATCAGTGTGAAGACGGTATTTCTCCCTTGAAATAGGGGCCTAAGTTGTATGGATACATTGATCGGTATTATACATTTTAATGGTTGGGAACATGTTGATAGAACAAGAACTTATATAAAGTCCCACGTGGGTGTGTAGGGCATAGTTAGGGACCATATATTAAAAAATACTTACGATGAAAAAGAGAAAAGTAGATTATGTGCGTTGAAGAAAATGTCGCGCGTCCTATTAAACATCTAGGTCAAAAAAATCATGAAAATTCATTAGTATAGAATCAGCTAATCATTCCTTAGCGTGACAAATACGCAAATACGCACTTTGAAGTCATTCCAAAGATGGAGTGTGGTGGTTTCACCGAAAGGCATATATTTGATGTTGCTGGGTACTTGCATATGTTCTCAAAAAACCCCAGAAGCGACAAGGGGCCTTCTCTCATATCAATGAGTGCGCATATTATCTCAATCACCGATTTGATTACCAACTCCGAAAGATTCTTATAGGGAAGTTTTTCATATCTGAAATAGTCAGGAAATGTTGCCAACATTACTCATAGGGGTATATTTTGCCACCTTTGTAAATGTGATGTTGTGTGGCCTGGGAATCGAATCCGGGCATGCAAAGTGCAAGGTGTACCTTTGAAAACTGAGACTCGGAAATTCAACATTCAAAGTAATAACATAAGAATGGTGAATCTAAATAAAAATCGGTATTACTTGCCTAGCTTACTTACTTAGCTGGCCCATCTCCATTCCTCTCTATTTGTTGCTTCGCACTCTGGAATACCGCGCCTTTTCATCTCATCATCCGCTTGTTTGCGTCATCTATTCCTTGGCCTGCCAATTCTGCGTGCACCGCCAAGCGGTCCGTATTTATACGCCTTTTTAGCGGGTTCATCATCGCTCATTCTTATGATATGGCCTAGCCAACGCAATCGCTGCATCTCGATACGTTTAACAATATTGATGTCGTTGTATAGCAGATACAGCTCGTGGTTCATGAGACGTCGATATTCACCGTCAACGCAGATTGGTCCGTAGATCTTTCGAAGAATTTTTCTCTCAAACACACCAAGCACTGCCATGTCTGCTTGCGTAAGTACCCAGGCTTCGGAGCCATACATCAGCACGGGTAGTATCAGTGTTTTGTAGAGCGTTATTTTTGTTTGACGAGATGTGGCTTTGTTTTTAAACTGCTTACTTAAACCAAAGTATCATCTGTTGGACAATACAATTCTTCTTTTTATTTCACAACTGATGTCGTTTGTTGTGTTTACGGAGGTGCCGAGGTAGACGAAGTCTTTTACTACCTCAATATTATTGGAACCAACTTCCACAGTCGGTCCGAGCTCAATGGACGCATTGCGCGTCGACACCATCAACTTGGTGTTCTCACCGTTTACCGCCAGACCCACTTTAGGAGATTCTCCTTCGACCTTTATAAAGGTATCAGTTACTTCTTTTACTGATCGGCCCATGATGTCTATATCATCAGCATAAGCAAGTAACATGTGACTATTGCTGTAGATTGTGCCACTTCTTTTGACGTTTGCCTCTCGTATAACCTTTTCCAGCAGGATGTTGAAGAGATCACACGAAAGGCTGTCTCCTTGTCTGAAATCGCTTTTGGTACCAAACTCTTCGTAGAGGTTCTTTCCTATTTTAACTGTGGACCTTGTGTCAGGTATTACTTGCTGCCTATTACAAATCGGGTTCATAAAAAAAATGTTATGTTCTAATTCTAACTGGAAAAATTATGTCATGCCGATTCCGCTTTTTTAAAACATAACCTATAGTTGATTATTGTATTTCCAACAAATTAAATTGTTCGTAAAAATCTATTGTTGCCCATTTCGGGCTCCATATGTTTGCCATACTTTCTTTTCCCCTATCTGCTTTCGATTCCTTTTATATTGTTTAACTCTGTTATGTATGGTTTCTTCTTCTTTACTCCTAACGAGTAAGACAAAAATTCAAACCTTTTTGTATTTTTTGTTTCCTTTTTTCAAACTTTAACATTGATTTTGAGTGGGCACGTTGTTGTTAAGGTTGCTGCGGCTATGACTAGTTCAGATGCTGACTGGTTGGCTGATGTGTTGGAATTGTTTCTGTAGATTTGCCTTTGATCCCAGCAGCATGGATGGCTGGCATGTCTGTCTGGCTGGTTTGCTCGATGATGGCAGTTTGAATGTCTAGATATTTTTTTCGTATGCGTTCTTCCTTCCGTCCTTCCTTTGTGTCGCCGTTTGAAACCTTTCCCTTGACATAGCTTTACTCCTTTGCCTTCTTTTCGGCTTTCAGTTTGGCTCTTGCCATTGAGTTTGTTTTTATGATTTTTTCTTTGCTTTTGGTTTTGTAATTTAAGCTTATTTTGGTATGTGTCGTTGTTGTTAAATTGGTTTATTGGCATTTTATGTACTTTGGTCGTTGTCGACTGAGCTGTTTGTGTTTTTTCTCCTTTGGTCTTGAATTTTTGCCTTCTTGCGACGGTGGTCTAAGCTGTTCCTTTTCTACTCTTGGCAAGATTTTGCCTGTCTATATGCGAGAGTGGTATATAATATGTACAACAACATTTGACGATAAGTGATTTGAAGATGAGAGGAGTATGGTGGCCACCACAACTTTCAATGTTAGCAGTTCTCGTTGAATATATAAGAAAGTATATTATGGTAATTTTCCTTTACTTTGGCTATACAATTTGGGTGCAAACAATCGAGTGATGATGCCAAAGGAGACATTTTTGCTGGGGCTGTATTTTAAAGTTTTATTCGGTTTCTATTTAGTTTCGTTTGTTTTTCAATTTCACAAATATTCATACTGTAGTTACAGAAGTTTTTAGTAAATTTTTAGACTCTCCTTGCTCCGAATATTCTTAGGCATGTGAATTAATCCAATCCTACGATATTTACTTTTGAAGTAATTTTTAAATTGTTTAAACAAATATTTTTTTTAAGTTATCCTATCCGAAATTTATACTTTGAATGTATGATGTTAAAGCGTTTCAACGACTTTTCACGAAGTTTTGCAGAAAGCACATTGATTTGCTGTGTGTATAAGAGAAAGATTTTGGCATCGCTTTGACATGAAATAGGCGTTTCAAAAACATTTCGCTTCGATTCAAAGTGGAGTAATATAAACATGAGATGTGTGCTTTTAATTTTTAGCACAGGGATGGAATGTTTATATCAATAAGGGAGGAAATCTCGCTACTATTGATATGTAAAGTAGGTCAAGGGTAGCACTTATTGCCAATGTTTGTCTTTAATTTTAGTTACTGAACCAAAAATTTTTTTATTTTGGCTTTAGAAGATTTGCGTTAGGGGAATGGATGAGATTTATTTTTCTGCCCTTCTTTTGTCAAAAACCTATAACAAATGTTATAAGTAAAGCTAAAACCACAGTACGAGTATGGCCTACGATCAAAAATAGGAGTAATAAAAGAATTAACCATGGACATGCCTAAGAATAACATTATATCCGAAGAATGATGAAGTTTGGAAGGAGAAGTACTTCAAGGAGTGGACCGAACATAAAATAAGTTTGAACAAAGATCCAAAGTTTGGACCCAATCTGGTACTCCGTTTGAGAGTTATGGTGCACCTCAGCCAGCCAGTCGACTCAAAAATGTCTGAAACGGATTTTGTCCAAACTCAAAAATTCTTAAAAGTATCCTTTTCCATAATTTTATAGTACCGTTTTCTACAAATACATATGTACCTAGATGTAATTTATCAACAATTACATACATACATATGTATGTATGTGTAAACCAAGGTAAAACAACACGAGAATAATTGTATTAAATTAGCTTAAGAAACAAAATACCGGTTGCTAGAACAAAACAAAAATTACGGCAATTCATATGCCAAAAACAGATTCTTTGCCATACATTTTTAGCAGAAATCTAACAAAGTTAGCATTTTATAGCTGGCTTGCTTAATAGTGTCCCACACTCCGTTTTTTTTCTTTTAAGAGTTATATAAAAAGCGGTTCTCCCTTTTTGTTGTGGGGCAACGTTGACAGAGAATGGAAATGGGAATAATGGTGTTTTATGTTTATATGCGAATGTTGCCTAAATTAAACAATGACAATATAAAGGGAGGCGACTGGGGGAATATGCCAGGGACCAAGAGAATGGACGATTGTAAGGGTCTAGCTGAGATACAGATACACATACATGGGTGTATGTATGTTCATGTATTTTTTCCCAACACAGTGTAATGACTGACAAGACAATGAAGTCAACAAAGTTGGATGAGCATTGGATGAATACTTGAAACATTACTGTTGTTGTTGTTGCTGTTGTTACCATGGATGGTGGGATGCTGGTCTTTAAGATAATGAAAACTTACACATGACTGAAATATGGGACCACTACAAAACCACCACTCACTGAAATATAGTCATTGAGATTTGGAAGAGCACCCTAGGCTTATTTTGCACACGTTTCCCATTCAAAATACAGAGAGAAAAAAATAACAACTCTTCTAAAACTAAGATGAAAATGGAAATGTTGTGGCGTTTTCCACTTCATCGTCTTTACAAGACAAGGCTTTAATGTAAAAAAAAAACAATGTTTTGTGGCGTCTTTTGTTCCACAGAATCTCCAAGTATGACAAAGCTAAGATTGTTTGTGAGCAACAATGATGGGAGAGCAAAGAGGTAATTGCCACAAGAAAAAGATGAAATAAAATTCAAAATGAATTATGCGGACATTAAAACTGGCCGAAATTGTCATTAAACAATGCTGCAATGAATATAAATTATGCCAAGTACAACTTAATCCTACGAAGTGTGTGGAAAGTAACTATTTTATTTGAGAAATAATAGGAATGAATTTGAGGGAACAAAGAACGATGTAAATGGATGACTAAATGAATATCTACACACCATTTAGGAGACACATAAAATATGTATAACAATTGTCTATTTTATGTATTCAAGTCATCAGGGAGAAAACTAACACCCATACAAATTAAATGTCTGTTCCAGAAATTGCAAGAATCTACAAATTTTTATTGCGATAACAATTTTTGTTTTATGATATCGAAAAATTAATAGATTATTGCAGTTCCGGAACAGATCATAAGTTATTTTAGTTTGATCCAACAAACCATTATATCGTCTGCTACGCACGAAAAGGTCGTAAGTCCAATCCATAGTTGGTGTACATTGCAAAGAACTAGCCTATACCTCTGGATGATAATCGGATGATATTTGGCGGAGCCAATGGACCAAACTTTTGACCATAAATCTGATAATTTCTTCTTAATAATTTAATTACTAATTTTGCAACGAAAATGTATACTTGACAGCTATGTTGCTTTATAAGCGCAAATGTGGACTCCAACTTCAAATACCACGCATATTGCAAAATTTGTAAAGAATTCAATTTTTTTTGTCGTATATCTTACTTCAAATTATATGTAGTGCTTACACATATAATACGTCCTTTGTGCTTTGCAAAATAAAAAAGGTTGATTTTTAAGTTTTGCCTTTTTAGGGCGAAGGCCATTATTTGTGGGGTTTTTAATTAATTTGATTAATCGAGCTATATGACCTAGGGAGATTACATTGAAAAATTTATATCTAGCGAAGTCCTACACACACATCAACGGCTATGCGACGATCATTTCGTCAACTGTTTAGGTTAACATCCTCAGGCATATTAGATGTTGTTGTTGCTAGAGAGTTTTCACCATTTGGAGCTCCTATTTATACATCCAAGATTGCAAATTTGCATTTGTGAATTTCAAATTGAAGCTTTTTTATTTCCAAAGACGTCTCATTTGTTCCCCTTCTACTCTAGAAATCAATTTTTCAATATTACGTTATATTACAGTTGATAGCCCTTTTCACCATACTGTAGTACGTCTTTCACCTCGAAAGATTTTAAGTGGATTGTGGTTCAGAACGCTAAGACGTCAGCAACATTGTCTGTTAGTTGGCGACGACCCAGGTTCGAATCCCAGCCGGGCTCAGCTGAATTTTTATTTTTAAGTTTTGCCTGTTTAGGGCGAAGACCATTATGTCGATGATGTTTTCGCTGATTATATGACATTTGCAAAACAGTCCGTCATAATCCCGAGCCATATGATCATACATTCGTATGTATTTGAATCATACACTTTTTAAGTTTTAAAAACGTTCCATTCTTTAAAACTATTCGATTTGGTCGATGATGCAAAAGTGACGAATGTGTGCGGTTTTAAATACATGCCAAATTGAGATCAATGGTTTGAACTGAACTTTTCGGATCAGTGGAAGAGTTTATTTCAACAAATTAATAATGGAATAACTTGCAGTTCTAACCCACATATATATTTAGCAACTCCTTTATTTAACCGCTACTTTAATTTACATCAATGGAAAGGTCAAAAGTTCTTTTCTTTTGAGAACTTAGTCAGGAATATTTTTTTATCTTTTACCATTTCATTGTTCCTCAGCTTAATATATTGAGCCGAAAATTTTCTCGTAATTGCGGCCATTAAAATATATTATCTTATAACATACGCCGCCGATGTGTTCCCTTCTTTCCTCCAAATAAACACGAAAATATTCAAAAAATATCTCGAGATGTGAATATTTCCAATTATTCTTTATTAAATTATTCTTGTTATCTATTTCTCTGGAACATCTTTAATTGAAACGAATTAAGTGCTTCCCGTTTCACTCCTATGCACCAACTTTGATATTAAATCCGAACCATAGAAATGAGGTGCCAGACAACCACACGGTTTAAGTATCATTGAAAATTACCATCAATCCATCCATCCCCTCATGCAATCTCTCCCACACAAGCAGTACTTTTTTTGACATTACATTTAACACACATTTAATATGAAGTATCATTAACTTAAATGTTTCATATGCATGCTGTACACTTTGTCGTCGTCCCCCGACCCCCTTCTATCTTCGATCGCCTACATCACAGACATTTGCTTTATTGCAAAACCAAAAATCCCGTAAATGGATCGAAAGAAAAATGACAAAAGTAAAGCCTAGCACAACAAATGGCTGGCTGTCTGCGGTGAATGAAACCAAGGCAATTGAGCAGCAGCAGCTCAGCATTGGCATACTGGTATGAGAGACAGACTCAAGTATGCCTTGCATAAAGTGACAGCATTCAGAAGACAATGACAACGATAACAGAGCCGATGATTCTCAGTACCAAATAGACATACGAACAAAATAATACAAAATAGACAAACGACGAGAGAAACAATTTAATAGAAAAGAATAGAATTGATAAACGAATAAAAAAGCAAAACACAAAGAAATGCAAGCATATATGTATTTTGAATTGAAATTAGCGAAGAGTATGTGGGAGTTGGGGGTAGGAACACAAGGACATTAGGTATGCCATTCTAGATATATATTTCAAATTTCTGGAGTAAATGAACTGATGTAAACAAGTGAGCCAAGGCTATAGTCGGGACGGGGCCGACTATGTGATACCCTACACCACTACACCTGTGCATAAGCTTTTGACTGGTAAAAGTCAAAATATTAAAATTGGGATAGCTTAGCGCCTTTGCTCAGAATGTCTTCATTGCAATTCAAATAAAAAAATGGAAAAGTGGGATATACGCCAACCATCAATAGACTTCTTTCTCTGTGAGACCCACATCAACCACCAAAATTTCGTGAGGATTCGATCAAAATTCCGACCTGTACTGTGATTGCACAAAAAATGGAAAAAGGGATGCATTACCGACTATCGCGATATCTTTGTTGTTTGACCACCTACGACAACCTACTTTACATCGCGATATCTGCGTTATTTGGCCAACTACTTTGCATAATTGTAAAGATGGGCTTTTCTACTTTCATAGTCAGACTTTGCTTTTGGAAGGTCTCCAACCAAAGCTGTGATACTCGTCATTATTATTAAAATCGCAAAAATGAAAACATGGGTTCTATTAGCGGCTATTGCGATATCTTCGTTGTTTGACCACCTACGACAACCTACGTTACATCGTTGCAAAGGTGATATTCTCTACACATCAATCTGACATGTCTGAAACTATAGGCAAAAAAGGATTAAATTGGCATTTAAATTTTTCGTTTTCTCCCCTGTTGACCTTTCAAAGGACATTCTAATTTCAAAGGACAACATTAAAAAAATTTATTTTAAATGCTTGTAGTTATCGCACAATGCTGGTGTCAGTGTCATAATAAAAAGGAGAGTGTTGGCTTTATAAAATAATTATTAAAAACTGTCATTGAAAAAATAAATACTAAAAAATCCATTGAAAATATCCTGCATTTTTTTTTTCAAAAATATAAATGTTAATATCCTTTATTTAGTCCAACGCTTCCTGACATTTCAATATCCTAGCTTCCGCGAAAGTAGAAGTGATGGGGAAAAACGCCGGTACACGTGTCTTCTTATTTTTTTGGTCTTCTATAATGCCGCGGTGCCAGCGTATGGTTCATTTCTTTCGTGTCACGCTGTGATTTACAATAAAATGTTTTGTTTTCTTTGAAGAATTGCATGCACATACATATTTATTAAAAAGAAAGCTAGAATATTGAAATTTCGGAAAGTATTGCACTACTGTTGTTGGCGTTTTTTTATTGTTGGACTGCAGAATTTTACATCTTTGTGTTTATTTCAGCTTGAGTCCATATTTTGTTGTAATTCAATTGTTTGAATAACAACAAAATATTTTAAAGTGGATATGAAATTGATTAGTTGCGGGCGAAGGGTAGGGAATACTATAGTTTCAGTTGTCACCAAACAACTTCATCAGTTCCCTTTTTCGCCGACTCTGTATCGATAAACAGGTCAATAAAGCCATCTAGCAAATTAAATAAAATGAGAAATTTGCTGTATGGCCCTAAAGCTGTTTACCCTACAATTTGAGTCGAACTAAATAATTTTATATCCACCACTGTTTTCATGTCGTCTTTGCTTCGCAAAGAATACGAACATAGGAATGTTGCTTCAATAAGCGGGGGTAAAAACAACAAGAAAGTTGTTTTTGCATTACCATTGGTCAACAAGGCCGTGCTGAAGCCTATTATTGTTGTTGGCGTTTTTTTATTGTTGGACTGCAGAATTTTACATCTTTGTGTTCATTTCGCCCGCAACTAATCAATTTCATATCCACTTTAAAATATTTTGTTGTTATTCAAACAATTGAATTACAACAAAATATGGACTCAAGCTGAAATAAACACAAAGATGTAGTATTGCACTACTTAAAGGCTGTTAACATACAAAATACCGAACATCGGGAGGTACCTTTCCATGGGGGCTATATGAAGGCGCGGACTTATACCGGCAAATTTAAAGGGGAAGTTTGAGTATCCCCAACCAAGTCTAAATACCAAATTTCAGCCATTTCGGAGGAAAATTGTGGCCACAATCTTCAAAATACCGAAAATCGGGAGGTACCGTTGTATGGGGACTATATGAGGGCGTGGACCTATACGACAAATTTAAAGCGGAAAGTTGAGAACCCCCAAACGATGTCTAAATACCAAATTTCAGCCATTTCGGAGGAAAATTGAGGCCACAACCTTCAAAATACCGAAAATTGGGAGGTACCGTTCTATGTGGGCTACATGAAGGCGTGGACCTATACCGACAAATTTATAGGGGGAAGTTGTATACCCCCAACAAAGGCTTAATACCAAACTTTAGCCATTTTGGTGGAATATTGAGGTCAAAATACCGAAAAACGGGAGGTACCGTTCTATGGGGGCTATATGAAGGCATGGACCGATACCGACAAAATTCAGGGGGAAGATTTTATAACGTAGACCAAGTATCAAATTTCAGCCGTAAAACCTTCAAAATACCGAAAATCGGGAGGTACCGTTCTATGGGGGCTATATGAAGACGTGGACCGGTACCGACAAAATTCAGGCGGAAAGTTTTGTACACTTAAAGAAGACTAAGTGCCAAATTTCAGCCATTTCGGTGTGATAATGAAGCTAGTACCTTCAAAATACTGAAAATCGGGTGGTACCGTTCTATGGGGGCTATATCAAAACGTGGACCGATATAGCCCATTTTCAATACCAACCATCCTGCAAGTAATAAAAACTTCTGAACAAAATATAGAAAGTCAATATTTTTAATATTGCGAGCTGTATCTTGATTTCAACAGACAGACAGAGGGACGGACAGACGGACATGGTTAAATCGACATAGAATTTTATGCTGATCAATAATATATATATATATTTTATAGGGTCTCCGACGAATATTTCGATGTGTTACCAATGGAATGATAAATTTAATTATACCATCCAATTTATGGTAGAGGGTATACAAAATGGAATTTACTTGTGAACATTTTCGTCCGATAATTTTTACAACTTTCGACGTGGATAATCACGGCAAGAGTACATCGATCAAATTAAATCTTTATATGTCGATAAAGGTTTAATGAATTCAATCGTGGCCGAAACTCGCCAAAAAACGAAGTTCCTGAGGGTCGCCGAAAATCGGCGTTTGTGGCAGAAAAAATTGCACCAACTAACATTTGATATTGCATGAACACCTAGCCGCAAAAATTGATTTTTTTCGCTAGATTTAGCAAAATTGGTCAATCGCTCAAAAAAAAAAAAAAAAAAAAAGATCTCGTGGAGTAGTGTAAAGAAATTGTGCAAAAAAAAACAATCGCGGTGCTTCAAACGGCATTTATAAGATCGTCACAGATGACGAATCTTGGATCTATGCTTAGAAGCCCGAAACAAAACAGGAATCGATCGTTTAGGTCTCCGAAAGCGAGCCAAATCCAACGAAAGTTGTTCATGTAAGAATTACTTCGAAGCAAATGGTCGCCTGTTTATTTGATGGTAAATATTCGCTTTTTCATTGTTAGGCCATATAGTTATCGTGCAGCCCTCGTAACTACAAGTATTTAAAATATTTTTTTTAAATATTGTCCTTTAAAATTTAGAAGTTCTTTGAAAGGTCAACAGGATGAGAAAACAAAAAATTTACTCCATTTTGCCTATACTTTCAGACGTATGCACATATATAGTCCAGTTCATGTGCAATATTGACTGTCGGATGGTATATTTAAACACATTGAAGTTCGAGTTCTTCGAGTTTTCGTCACTACAACGGCGGCTAAATTCCCCATTGTAATGTTCGCATCAATTTCAATTTAGTCATGCAAAATGTCTTTATGTGTGGTACCTATCATTCGATCGGTGATACGTTCTGACTCGGAGGTCCGTTTATTTGAGAGAAGTCTCATCTATATCAGGTATATATATATATATATATATCTTTAGTCAAAATTAAACCCTTTTTGTCGGGACCCCAATAATTTCATTGTTACGTTAAATCATTGTCCCGTAGGTACCAATATTACCCCTTTTCACGCTGCCATAGATGGTTAGGGATGGCCATCTCTAATATGTATGTGACTGCGAAATTCAGAAAAGTTTACAAAGAATAACGTTATGGAGTCCAAACAACAACAATTCCTTTCAGTTGGGGAAGTTAATGTTAGACATTTGGTTTATCTCCAGCATTCCTATTTCTAAGAATCATCTCTTGAAGAAACACCACCAAACAACAAATACAACAAACCACTTGTGAGACCCCTAAACAAATGACGAAAGGGTCGCAATCTCAAATGTGGGAACAGAGAATATGTTCTGGAAGAAGGGTAGTTGGGGGATACTTAAGAGCATATGAAGACATTACTATGCAACCGGTACTTAAATTCATTGTGGATGAGAATCAAAAGACGATGATTAAATTGAAGGGAAGTTGTAAAGAACAATTGAGTGCTTTATTCTTTGCTCACTCATTGTACTTGTTCATTGCCTCTCTATGTTTCTATGTAATTGTTGTTATTATTGTCTTCCGTGTACTGTTGTTGTTATTGTTCGCTTTGGTTTTCATGAACAACATGTGACAGCGACCAATGAAACAACAACAAATGAAAAGAATTAAACTTGTACGATATGCAAGCTGCATTTATTCATTCCGAACAACTTGAGAAGGAAACGAACAGCTTTTGCAATTTTTCTTCATTTCTTTCTGGTATTATAGTCAAAGGAGGGAAGTAAATGAACAATGGTGAAGGGATATTAGCAATTTACTAAACATCATTTTTTGTTTTATGGTGACGAAAGAAATTTCTTTCCTGAAGGTTAAAGTTCAATGACAATGATCAGAAGAGTGGTTGCGGGTGCATATTTGTGTATGTATGAAAGCATTTTTAGTATAAAATGCTTGCTAAATAAAGTGTGAATTGAACAGCATTAGGCCATAAATTAATTTGCAGTCCATAATTTGTTTTCAAAGTTAAACATCTATGTATTATAATATTTATTATAAATAAAAACAAAAATGTGTACTTAAAATGTTGTAAGTTGGTTGATCTTCGAAAGGTATCCAAATTCAATGTCATTTAATTAAATTCTTACAATTATTTTTATTTTCTCTTTCCCTTCCCCCCTTAACAGTTCTAGCTGCCATATCTAGCCATTTGCATACGTAAATATTTGTGTTATGTATTTTTCGTGCGAAAACTCTGTGCATTTGTGCAGTACAATAATGCCAAGTGAATGTCTATCAGTCATCTCAAATGTTATGTCAACATAACGTCGTCCTTCCGTCCAATCACCTTACCTTTGTGATCGCCAAAGAAATTCCATTATACAAAGTGCAGAAAATTCCACGTAATCCCCTTTCAAATATTGACACAAAGTGTATTACATTGCGAACATTGTCACTTGGTGGCAGTGGCAAAAAATACAACTCAACCTTCCAGTATCTGCCTGCCGGTCGATTAGTAAAACATCATCTGGTCAACCTCTACCGGCAAGAACTAGTAAAATGCCGTTTAATTGTCAAGGGCCACAGCTGAGAACAGTAGCAACACACAACCTCTTCAAAGCCACCTGACTTCTAGCAGACGACCGACCGGTGTAGTTCGCTTGGCTGTTGATATTTCTTATCAAACAACGAACGACTAGTGTGCGTAATTCGTAACAAATTCCGCGAGAATTAATTGAAATTGTTTGCGTGTTTTTTATGTGATCAACTCTGCACATGTATTGTGTAGTTGGTGTATTTTCATTGCGGTCCGGGTTTTAATTGAAAACAAACACGCAGTCAGACTGTCGCTAATAACAAGCCAGACATTCGTCGTCGTCGCAGTAGACAACGAATACAGCGCTAATTAAATAATTTACACACAAATTACTGCTTAATTTTCATTTGTGTGCGTGTCTGTTTGTTGTTTGTTTGTGGTAGTGAAAGGGGAGTGAGTCATTACCTCATTCCCACTCCCACCCAAAGATAAACTCTGCTGCACTATGTCTATGCGCAGCAATAAATTAAATGCGGCAACAAATTTTGCTCAACAAGCCGGTCACGAGCAACAATCGGCAGCGACACAACAGCAATTCTTGCCACCTCCACAATATCAACAGCAGCAGCAACAGTTGTTGGCCCAGTTGCAGCAACAGCATAAATTCCAGCAACAACATCAGCAACTCTCCCAATCACCACCCACCTCCCAAGCATCACATCTCATCAATAATAGCCGTAACAACTTAGCCTCTTTGGTAGCAGCCATCAATGCCAATGATCATCACCAGTATGGAGGTGGTGGTGGCGGTGTTGTTGGCACCGGCAAAGCCACATCTCCGTTAAATCCGCCACCCTCATATTCAGCTGCCATAGCTCAAAATTCACCATTCCAATACATAAGTCACTATCAGCCGCCGTCAAACAATGCCAATGTTACGGATCTAAATCCCAACAATAATTCTTTGGTTTTATCCTCGAACTCAACCGTTCCACATGAGTCCGAAGATCCCGAAGATGATCAGCATCAGCAGCAACAGTTGTGTGTGGTGGCGAAAATGCAAAAATCCGTAACAATAACCGTAACGCCACAACGCAGTAATTCCATGGATTATTTAAACTTCGAAGAAAAACGTCAATTGATCGCATCGTCGCTATCACTGTCGGATATACTGCATTGCAATCAACCGGGAAATGTTGGCGAGAATAAAGATCAGCTGATTGGTAAGTTGAAATAAAATAGTTTGATGATTAGTAAAGTGACTGCCACAGTTGTGCAGTGGTAAGCTCGCCCGCCTAAGACTCAGAAGGTCTGCGGTTCAATCCCTGACCAGAACATACAAATTTTCGCCGATGGCAAATCCCCTCAGTGTAATGTTGGCTTACATTTTCTAAGTATTTCAGTCATGAAAAACTTCTCTAAAAAGCGGTGTCGTAAGAGTCGTCATTCGGACTCGGCGATAACAACTAGGTCCCTTTTTTCAAGTTCGTTACTTCATTCGTTTATGTTCAATTGAGATATCTCAATTTTTGTTTTAATCCTTCTTTCGTTTACATGTCTTTATGAATAGAAGGTTGTTCATTTTTCGGAATAACGCCAACTAGTTTGCTCTAAAACGACACAACTCTTTACAAAATATTATATGTAATTAGTTTTAGCTTTCAGTATCTTTCAATGACAGTGAATTTTTCTGTCACTATCATTTTGACCAAGTTACTGCAAATTAACGAATTTCCCATAATTTTGTACGAGATGCAATTCTCACTAAAATCACCACATAATATCTCACAATCATGCCACTAAATATGAGTATCAAGCCAAACCACATCGCAGGGGTGTACAACGAGATGGCGATGATGGCATTGTGTCATTAGTATTCCTCAAAACGAATTAAATTCAATTGAAAATAACGGTTGTCGTGTCAGTTATAATTTCAGCAACGTTTTGTCAGAGAAATTCAAAATAATACTAAACATAATGCAGACATAATCGCCGATTGACGAACGTACAACACGACAGACACAACGTCTTTCATGTCCAGCATCATAAAATGCATTATGGCAAATTTTATTGCCTCGCTTCTTTGTATCTCAAACAAAAAAAGCACATTTACTTAATCCAACCGCCTGTACTGCGCAGAATAATTTCTATTTTTGACGTAAAAAAATTCACTCAATTGTATTTGAGTAAAATATCAAAGGAGAAAAAAGTATTAAATCACACAAAATATTGGTACATGTCATTCAACAAGCTGATGATTCAAGGTTAGTTATTCTTCATTATATCAAATAAATTTTACATTTCGATTCGTCTGTATTTGGCTTTGGTTTTCGTTGTGCCAAATAAATATGACAAATTTAAACAGCTAACAATTAAATATATTTTCGATAATTAATGCATTTATATACCCTCAACATTGCGTCTAAAGGGAGAAAATGCATATATATGTGAGGAGTCTTCCTTGTCCCGTATGGGATGCTTGTGGAACAATTTTAATTATATGGAGTATATCGGTCATCTATTCTGATACCTCCTCTACAAAAAATTTTTTTTGGGGAAATCTAACATTTCTGTAATAATGGGTCGAAGACTTAAAAAAAACCAACGTCCGCCAACTAAAATGGTTAGCAGTGTAATTTTCGAATGGTGTACGCGCCCAGCTAACACTTATGTATTTAGGTTTTTTTGTTTGGCGTATGAACCAACAAAAATATTGATTTGGTTTAAACCTCAAAAGTAATGGGGAGGAACCTAAATGAATGGATCGACATATTCCATTTTGGAGGTGGGTCTTATTTTGGGAGTCATTCCTCTCGATAGATATCGCGCGCACCTGTCATTTCAGTTGGTCGCCATAAAATTTAGAGCTTTGGGACCATTATGTCAGGAAACATGTACTTGCCTACAAAAACATAATATCGCTGTAAACAGGGCCAATAGGAGTACCTTCCGTAAATATTTCAAAAGGATCCTCGAACAAACCCTTAACCGCACAAAAATGTTGAACATTTGTGTGGGTGGTACCCCAAGGAAGAGTACCGATAGGACCCACTTTTGAACTTAAACTATGTTCGGACAACATATTTCGAGATCCAAAGTTTGGACCAAATCGGTTGCTCCGTTTATGAAATATCGCGCGTACCATTTTAGCCAATATTTTCCAATTTTTGTGGGAGAGGTACCGGAGTGGACCTGTAAGCACCACCTTTGAATTTCATTTAATATTGGAAGAAATATGATGAAATATGCAAATATTCAAAGTGTGGACCAACGCAATATTCGTTTCGAGAGTTGTCACTAAACTTGTTTTTTTAAACTTTTGGGTAATTTTCCCACGTCCGTACAACATTTTATATCGATTTGAGATGTATCGATGGACTTGGAAAAATGGTAGCTGGGTGGTTTCTTTGTAAACTCTGCACATAGTAATACGAGTATTTATTCAAAAGCTACATAAAGTTGTAGGATGGACTATGTCGTTCCACTACTTCTGGTACCACCTCATGATCCTTAAAAAAATACTCTTCAATGCAGTACAAGGAAGGCATCGTTTTCGATAGTTTTGAAATTTTGACCGCAAATAGCTTTTAGAGTTCCGATAACAACTGTACATTTTTAGTGGAAAAAAATAATTCCCAAAATAAGCGTCCAAAAGGTCAGGAAATCTCCTACTTCCCCAAACCAAAAACTTTATTTTATTTAAAGAATTTTTACGTACCAGTCTTGTAAACTTTCACAACTAACGACGACCTAACTAACATCAATCCTTCTGTTAATAAAAGAAGACAACTTGGGTGGGTGTATTGGAAGATATTTCCTTTGTAATGTACCTGAGATCAATCTACACCCAGCAAAAATTAGGATCCGTTGGTCATTATGAAACCCATTACAAAGTAATGTATCAAGGTAACAGTACTTACTAAGTAATGAGTACTGTGCACAGAGCGTGTGTGTCCGACTACAAATCCTAGGATTGTGTGTTCAACGCTCACCGCCTGCACGCTAGTTTTTTGTTATGAGTATATAAAACAGTTGGTGGTGGTGCGCATGTAAGCATTTAAACAACCTTTTATGTTCGTACGCGTAGCACAGTGTGTCGTGTATTCGGCTACAAATCAGAAGTTCGCATGATCAAATTCAGCAGAGAGCAAAGTAAGATAAAATAAAAATATGAAGTGTGTTGAAATTGAAAAAAACAAATTCCACCTCAATTGTTCTATTTTTAGAATGTTTTAGCTTATTTTTTCAGCCTCTGTGGAATGGTACTAGTTATTCAGTGCGACATGCCCTTGTTAAAATAATGGGTTAATAAGGGGGTTTGAAAGTAGTTACCAATACCAAGAAGTACTATAAAAACCCATTATTTGGAAATGATTTTTTCGCTGGGCACATTAGTTGACACATTTTAAACTTGTTTAGATCGACTCGCGATGATCGATCGAAATCGCTGGTCTAACGGCGCAAATGTAAAAATGGACGTATAAAATTTTGAAATTTGTTCAGTATATCGATTACAGACACCTCGCTGACAAAAGTTTTAATTTTATTATTTTTTCTTTCAGTTATCCCGTTGCAAATTCAACATTTTTTGTTGCAACAGATTTTAAAGAAAAATGTTGGTAAATTACACAGTTCGTAATTTAAAAAAAAAAATTGTGAAATTTAAAATACTTTTATAATTTTAAATTATTGATATTTTATTGGATTTTAACAATATAGAAAACGTTGAATTTGGGAAATACTATCCCCAATTAGGCATTTGGGAATCCGCGTAAATATGCAAATGGTTTGTGTCTTTGTTAGGAAAGTTTAAAATTTTGGGACCAAACCAAAAAAGTAGACTTTTGTAATCATAATCACAAGGGCTACCCGCTATTAAAATTTCAACACAAGCCTTGAAGTGGTCCAAACCCGGATTAAAGTACAAAAGTGTTGACTTTTGAAAGGAAAGGGCTGATATATTCTATCTTCGAACTTGTGAGAAATATTAAAATGTTTATACTTTAGAAAAAAATTTAAACTTTTGTGGGAAAGATTACAGAGGAAGTGGACCGATATAGACTATTTTGGAACTTGATGTAAGTTTCGAAGAGATATTACGATGTACAAAGTGTTCACCGAATTGGTTACCCCTTCGAGAGTTATTGTTCACATTAATCAGCTGGACAGAGCTAAATCGACTCCAAATTGTCTGAAACCGATTTCGTCCAAACATACCACATAGGTTTCAATCAGGAAATTTTTGGCCAAAACCCTATTTTTGAGGTTTCGAAATTTTATTTTTTTTTTGTACAGAATAATAAAAAACACATCAAGTCATCTGAAAATAATTAGTTTTTGTAAATAACGTTAGTATTCGTTGATTGGCGCAGTACCAAAGATGACACTTTTTTATGTAAACATAAAACAGACTTTGTGCTGTAAAATATACAATTTTTGTTGTATTGCGTCGCTGCATAAACATACAGAAGTGAGACCAAAGTTATTATGAATCGGGAAGCTGTTAATGAGTACACATGTACAAACAGAACGATAAAATTTGAAAAATTAGCGTATTAAAATCAATGTTTTTATATATATTAAAAATTATTTTTTACAAATACTTTTTAAATATTCTTAAACTTTTAAAAAAATGTCCAAGTTTGTCCACCTCCAAATTGATTTCGGAAGATAGCTGGGGGACTGAACTAATAAATTGAGAAAGAAATTCTTGCTCAAATTTACCACAGTTAAAATAAAGTAGATTTTTCTATTTTAAGATGGGAGAATTTTTTGTAAATACCTGTTGTGATTGTACGTAGTATCCAATTGAAATAGAACGTTACTACCCGTATCTATCAACCGATTTTCCTTAAAATTCATATTTCAGAGTGTAGAAAACAAGTATGTATAATTTTTTTTGAAAATAGGTAAATTTTTTGTCATAGCCTTCAAATAAAAGTACCGTCCGATTTTAGATATTTTTTGGATTTTAGCGACACTTTATGACCACTTCGGCTGAAATTTGGTATTTTGACCTCTTGGAAGATATGAAGCCTTCGTACCAAAAATTATTAACATAGGTCAATATTTTGGATTAGACAACGGGACCACCCTGTTCAACAAATGTTGGCAGTTTTTGGTCATTTTGGTCTATAAAACGTAAGAATTGCTGTTTGTACACATTTATTATAAATAATAATTAATTTCAATACAAAATGGACGTTGAAATAGTTTTGGACATAAAATTTGGATTTGGGACCATTGTGCATACTTGGGACTAAACACCACTATTTCGATGAAGCAAAATTTGTATTGTATCTTTAGCCATAAGAATGAGGGCTAACGCTTAAGCGTAAAGTGCCCTAACATAAATATGTCGATTTCACCATTTGCAGCTACTCATGGATACCCTGCAAAACTAATTCCTATAAAGAGACTACATTTTTATTCACATTTTTCTACACATTCCTTTCAGGCAATGAGTGACGTTTTCATAATTCAAACATTTTTTGTTTTTTTTTTTATTTTTTTCATTTTCATGGTCATTTTTGTTAGATTTAATGTCACTTGGCTTACTGTCACTTGTGAGAGATGACTCATGTGATTTGTTGTATTGGCTGTGGCACGAGTTTATAAATGTGAGCAGTAGTGTGTCCGTCTCTTGGCTGGGTATACGCTCAAATAAACACCAACAACAATGGGTTATGGCATCAGTTTGACTGTTTGACTGATGAGTCGCTGTTTGCTGTATTGGTGTGGCTGTCATTCTGTTTGCAATGCATTTTAAAATACCGGTAATAAGCTTTTACTTCGATTTTAATTACAAATTCCAACCATTACTATTGGGTAGTTTCAACAATTATATGATTTTAGTTATACACACACACATATACATACATATATGAGAGATTATTTATTTGCCTGCTACTATCTACCTGTAATTGTCGATTTATAATTGGATGTTGTTTGTAATGTCCAGTGATTTATAGTTAATTTGATATTTTGACGTGCCGAGAGAACACGACTAAAACTAAGGAATTTAAAATGTATATTATTTATTCCCTGTAGTGGTAGGTATTCTTTTTGATTTTTGTTTGTTTGTTTTTATTGAGTTTATTTAAATTTGTACAGTTCTTCATCAGCGACCTGAAGATTTCTTTGGGCATAAGAATTATAAAATGTATATATTTAAATTACTTCTTCCAAAGAATTTATTTTGATCTTAAATGAAAAATGCTATAAAGATAAACTCCTATTCAGAAATAACATTAAAGTATATGCTACAAAACTAATACAGATGAACATATCATATCCTCTATTAGCTAGCTACAGTGTAATTCATAATTTATTATTGCTTTGACATTTCTGTTTACAATCTTTGTGCATAGTGAGTTTGTCACATAATTATATGGAATAGCCTCCAAGGGATCTCATCTTCATACATTCATTGCCTTCTATAATTAGATATCACGTACTTAGATTGATGATTGTATAATCATTTAATAGGTTTCCTGGAATGGCAATGTTACTCTCAAAGGTACACTGCATGAATAAATAAATAAACAAAGATTGTTCCGTACAACGCATTTGTTGTTGTCTGGGTTATGGACACAGTAATTATGGACACTAAGGTACAATAATAAATATTTAATTGTAGACTTTATGCGAATCAAAGTGTTTACCCCGCACACACACACAAAGTTAATAATAACTCATAATATTTATTAGGAAGTGTAATTTCAAATGCAGAAGCAGTATTCATCTAATGCCCTAATCATCTATCCTGAAAGTTAAGTGGTTTTAGTGGATAATGTCATACTTTCAGGCCATAATTAATGATTTTGATTTGATTGGTTTGAAATCGTAAACAAATGTTCGATTCAAATGAACCGAATAACCCATTACAAAGTAATAGAAAGAACATAGCTTCTGCGTTATCTGTAGTTGAAAAGCAATTGCTCATAGTTTCAAATTGCATCAGCAATCGTATTTATCAAATAATGAGTAACGTTGACACAAAGCGCAAATGTACGGCTACAATCTGAGAGTTAGGATTTCGAGACTCAGTGGCGGCAAATAAAAAATATTGCAAGAAATATGAGAAAAGTTATTGATTTAGTCTGATGAATGTATTTAAACAACCCTTACTACAAGGCAGAAGGTAACATGTTCAACCCCAACAAGGGACAAACACAAAATGTAGATTCGCCTCAATGTAGAACAAAATATGCCTCATTCAAAAGTCGGGAAATTTTTAAAAACCATTTCCAGTAAAATAATTTATTGTTTGTGTTTTAATATGAGTATAAAAATATATGGACACAGTAGTGTTTTTTTATATTTGAATTCCTTCAAACACAACGTTAGACTTTACGAAAAATATTAAATATTCCTTCTATTACAAATACACTACAACCGATACAATATTTTGATAATTTCATCATAAATTCCACTTCGATCAAATTATAAAGTATACCTATTTTTAGAGCACTTTGCCTAATTAAAGTACTTCGAACTATGCCAAAAGTTCATTAAAAATTTTATTCCAAAAATACAAATTAAAAATTTGATTGAAAATGAAAAAAATGGTTCAAGCATTAAATGCACATGTTACCAATTTACCGATTATGGCGTTACACAGAAAAGACATAGAAAAACAAACATTGCCGCTATTTCCCTTTACAGAGAGACTGACTTTCGTATCGTCAGTTGCTTTACAAATGACTGAAAATCTGCGAAGTATTATGTTTCATAACGCCGTAGTACTTAACAACTCCGAAGCTACGTGTTTCAAATAGTCAAAAATACGCATTTTTAACGCAGGTAAAAAGCAAACATGTATCATTATTATTTCTGATTTTATTTTGTTGAATTTTCGAGGAACACTGCATGAGTGTGCAACTGAAATATTTTGACGAAGTTTTAAAAAACACAAAGCAACTGACGATACTGAAGTCAGCCATAGACATGTCCAAATCTGGCTTATCATGCCGGTTGGCTGACTGGCTGGCAAATAAAATCAATTTAAAGATACATTTTGACATAGGTTCATAAACAATTTGGCTACAGGCATAACGTGGCAGACGAGCACTTACCCATCCCACCCTCTCAACAAGCAATAAAACACCGGGAAATGTTCATTCAAAGTGATTTGTTTAAATATAGACCTCCTAAAACAGGAGATGTTTATGTGTATTGGCATATGCGAGTGCTTGAGTGGATGTGTGTGCGTGCGAATGATGGAATGATGGAATGTTGTCCGTGGTCGCAGTGGTGTTTTACAAGCCATACATCATCTCTGTCTGCCTTTGTGCCTACTACCGATAACAGAAATAATTTATAATTTTTTAATAAAGGTTCAAACCAATACGACTTAGTAACTTGAACTCATCACCACCGGCAACAGCTTTGTCTCTAGCATCATTATATTATCATCAGCCGTATCATCATCAGCATTAAGTAACTCCCCACTTATTAGTCCTCATCATTGTTATTATCATCACCGTTGCTCTTCAATTCCAATAAGTGTATAACAATAGACATTATCCTGCACGTTTTGTTTCAGCAGCAAGGTCAATGTTTGTTTAAACAGTGGGCCCAACTGAGATTTTTATATACTTTAAAAATATGTTCTTCTTTAATGATTCACTTTTTATGGAATAACAGCACCGATAGCTTCTGGACCATAATTAGTTTTCTTATCCATTTAGTTAAATTATTTTTGCTGTAAATATTTGCCCTTGTCTTCCATTCCTTTGATACTCATACAATAATTAGGCCCAAGAAAAACTGTTGTACCTTTTTAATAATCATTAACACAAAAACATCGGTAACATCGTCTATCCACATTTAATGTGGACCTGTTGTCTGACTGTTTGCAAAGTATCATGATTAATTGTGTTTAAATATATTTTGTGTGTTTTACCGAAAATACTTGGCCACAAGTAATAATTCATTCGGAAAGCCAAAGTACATACACACGCGTACGGTGATATGTCGTCATAGGCATGTTGTGACCGACCATTCATATCACTCACTTCGGTACGACACTATGCTGTCCACGTACATTTCATAATTAATTAATTTTATGCCACATTACAAAGGGTATTAAATAAACGTTGAATGCTTTTGTTTCTTTTTCAGATACTCTATTAACACGGACTGCTTAAGACCCTGTCATGGGACATTTTTCAAGAGGGAACTGGTTCTGGGTTTGTCCCGTCAAATTGAACAATGACTTTTAGATGATGTTGTGCCAGAAAATGTGACTTTTCTTAACTATATTTAAACAGACTGTCTGTTACACTAAGACAATTAGAATTCGTTGAAAATATCACATTCAGTTTTTGTTTTCAATCAAACTATATTTTTCTACAATAACTGGAGTTTGGAACGAACCTGATTTCGAATAGTTTTAGAGAAACAGACCAATAAAAGAGATTTCGAGGAAGAACAGAAAATAATTTGCTGAATACATATGTATACATTAAGGCTATAGGAATCTTCAATTTATTTCTGGAAACCAAAAACATAATCGAAGCTCTATATGAGGTAGCTTATTTTGTAAAAGATCTGGACACCTTAATTTTAAATTTCTTCGCAAATCCAATAACTTTGTTTAACATCTTTCCCTGTTACCAATATTCCTGATAACTATTAATATATGTATAGAAACGTGTAATTTTTTCTTTAATTTCAATTACATGCGAACAACGAATGGGATGGATGGTGGTAACATCATTTACATGAAATAAATATCTTTTTTTTAGTTTTTTTATGAATGTTTGAAATTAATTGCAATATCGAGACTAGTTTGGATGGGAAGCAGTCAGAAAATATTTGTGTTCATAAAGTGTAAAGAGATAATAACATAAACAAATAAAGAAAAATCAGTCGGCTTTGCCAACAGTTAAATAACCTCAAAAATTGGCATGATCCAAGACTGTCTTAAAGCGCGAAAGTGGTGAACTTTTCCAGAGGAGATATCTGAAGGAATGTACCGAGATAGATTAGGTTATGGGATGCGCAGCTGCCGTTAATTGTTGACAGACGTGAAGTGTAAAATTAGATAAAAAAACAAGTAAAAAAGTATTAGTCGTTTTTGCTGACCGAGTATACCTTCAGCTTATGTGAATTGAAACTTTCATCTACGGATAGTTCGAATGTATATAGGGTCTTTTGTGGCTCTCTTTGGACAAATGAACTTGCCGACAAAAATGTGGATTAGGATTGAAGATCAAAAGTGTTGCGGTGAAAGTAGTTGAAGGAGTGGACCGACATAGTCCATTATGGAAGTGGATCTTATTTTTGGGAGTCATATCTTTTCGATAGATATCGCGCCCACTAGTCATTTCTGTATCGTATAACTTTTGGACCAGTATGCCAGGAAGCATGGACTTGTCCACGGAAACCATAACATCGCTGTGAACACAACCACAACGAACAGCATCGGTATACATTTCCAAAGGATCTTCGAACAGACCCTAAACTGCACTTAGACCTAAATGTTGAACTTTTGTGGGGAAGGTTCCCTAAGGACCGATATGGGTCATTTTGGAGGTTAAACTAAATTTGGACAAAATATTAGGATATCCAATCGTGCATATCATTTTAGTGGCATTTTTTAAATATTGGGGGGAGGTACAGGAAGTTGTTGACCGGTATTGCCCATCTTTGAACTGAAGCTAAGTTTGGACAAAATATGGCGAAGGCAAAATTTTAGACTAAATCAGTTGATCAGTTCGTGAGTTACCGTGCTCTCCAGCCACTACATATGGTGCCATAGGGCTGTTTTCTTAAGAAGTATGGAGTTGCCCCTGAAAAAACTTTTACCGTCGTAATTGAGGCAGAGAATGCAAGTTGCATCAACAAACATCAAAGTGATTCGAGAGCAGGTCTTAAAGAGGACTTATCCGAAATTTTGTGTGGGAGGTCCCCAAAGGAGTGGACAAATATAACTGTGTAATTTACTATTATCGTTACAGCTCGCCATGTTCGTTTGGTACGGAAAGGCTCGGAGAGGTATAAATTATACAGGAATGTCAGATATGTATATTCAATGTGTTCCAAATTTACATTATTGGGCTGTCGAAGTTTATATTCCACGAATAAGACGCTCACAGAATATGCTATGCCACACTTGGTATACGATGGATAGAGTTCTTCTGCTCTACCCACACCTAGCACACTATCTGCATAAGTATCTCACTTCTTTCATTATTTTTACAGAAGAATGTTCCTGTACTATAGCCACCAGTTTTGTGTTTTACTTAGCGCTCCGATTTGCTCGATTTTACTCGCGAGTGTAAGTACGAGTTTTACAAGAAGTTTACTCTCTTTTGTTTTATGTAGCAGTGCTCCCGAGTATTCCTTGTTGAAAAATAAGAGTGTGAGTCAAAATTTTCGAAATAGTTACTTCATTTACTTTACTCTAAGTGTGAAATCGAGTAGGAAAATAAATTTATTTTTTGTTGATTTGTGAGTACTCTGCAAGAGTATAATCTGCACGATTTCGTGGGTATACCACTCACACTCGAAAACGAGAAAAGCATATGCGCTCTAATTCATATGTCGTAGAACAATACATTACACTCGATTTCTTTTTTCTACTCGCAGGAGTATTCCCGTTCGAATTCGAGTAGAGAGTGAAACATGGTGCTCTGCTTTTACTTTCTTGTAGGTTGTCGGATTTCATTTCTCTCCTCTCTCCATTTTCTATTATGTTTTCTAGTATTTCGTGACGCTACTGTCTGCAGGATCGCCCCATAAGTCTTGTTCTTCTCCTAAGTAGCCATACGTCACTCCTGATCGTACCATGGATTTGTAGGTTTTACTTTTTATACCCTCAGTCATATGAAGTCTATATTTGCTGGGTATCCGCTTACATTACATACATTGTTATTTGAAGGAGAAGTATATACTATACATCTTGAAAATAAATCTAATGCTAGAAACCAAAGATTTTTTATCAGTCGGTTTTTCGGAGACGATACGAAAGGCAATTCGATTTTTGTCAGTTTGACTTCAATCCTCCAAGAACCCAATAATCTTTCCCCTGTATTAATTCGTAGTTTGACTTCTTGGCTATATTCTTCTTTTTAGATTTGTAGCCTTTGAGTTAAAATAAAGAAAGCACAAGAAGAGTGCATCCATCCTATTATTACTTCCCTAGAAAACCATTGTATATTATCAATAATACATGCAGTTTGCTAATTGTTTTTAACTCAGTGTGGAATACTAATGTTTTTCTTGTTTATTCTGGATTTTCAATTTACTTCTCTTTATAAACAAAACAAAATCAAATAAACGATGTGGTAATACTTTTAACGCCATCGATATGAATGAATTCGGCTTCAGATTTCATGTGAAAAACAGGTTTCATGTTTTGGTATTAAATTTCAAAAGAATTAAAAGGCATCAGCTAAACTTGGCTTCGAAGCGAGCACGTTTTATGCTGTGACGTAAATGTGAGTATAACATTTCAGTTGTTGATGGTTGTCCGGTGAAAAAGAAAAAAAAAACAACAATATGTATCATATTGACCATAAAAATAAATAACAATTAAAGATGATATTATTTATTAAAAATAAAGTAAAATTCTTTAAATATGTTGCCTGATGATGTGTTTTTATTTATTTTTAAGTATCATCCACGTCTGAGTTAAACGGTCCATGTTATGTCTTTGCCATAAACAACAAAAAGCTAATTAGCAAACAGGAAAATGGAATGGGAGACTTTTCTGTTCTTTGTTTCTCATTAAGTTTTTCCCATAAAAAAAGAACATTAAGACAATATTTTGTGTTAAATCAATTATTAGCTACACGGAATTGTTAAAAACAAAATAGATTAAAATTCTTACAACAATAACAAAGAGAAATCCACAGAAAATTAATATATTACTCGTATACAAACGAAATACTAACAATTTAAAGAAATTATTTTTCGGCCAAGAATTGTGACTCATCTTGAGAATATGTGAAGATAGTCTATTATCAACGTTACACTCGAAACGAAAAGCATGTAGAAATTTGTTATACGGGCATATCTCTTGACGAAGACATGTCTCAAAGCTAGATATTTGACATCTTTAACATGGGAGTAGACACCTGGGGATAATTTTACAATACCCAATTTTCTTTATTTTTATACTATCAATGATTTTTTCTAAATCGATACAACAATTGATATTTCAAGGTGTGTAATTTTTTCATTTCAAATAATTTTGTTATATCAGCAGTGGAATACTGTAACTCATTTTTTTAAATTACCGGCAAAAATCGGTAAACTTAAAACGCAAAATTATGAATGCAAAGGATTAATAAAAGTTGACAACACTATTGCTATCGGTAGCGGCAACTTTATTTTGCTTGTTAACGTACTGGAAATTTTCGTTAATTAACGAAATTATAAGCATTTCAATTTTACCGATGTTTATCGGTAACTCGAAAAAGTGAGTTACAGAAGTGTAAAACCATGAACTAATGCAGCATCCGGCAAAAAGGGGCACACGAGCCCTTGATGAGAATAACAACAGAACAACCACCACTCAGTCTTCGTTCAGAAGTCAATGAAGAAGATTCTGTTCTCGCTTGTTTCAATGATTTTAAATTTTAGCAATGCATTAACGCACAAGCTGTTTGTGGAGAGAGCGAGAGAGAGTCGTATGCGTGAGGCCGCAAACAATGCGTTTGTATTGGTGCCGATATCTGGACTAATGAATATATAGCCCAATAACATTGCGACATGTACTACGAATGGATAACTTAATACCTTAGAGCTACTTTCGTCTTGTTCTAATTACGTTGAAAGATACGCTACTTGCGAAAAATGATGGAACGTAATAAAATAAACAAAGAGAGTGCGAATGAGGCTTGCTCGCGGCCTCTACAGTTACGAACAGAGCAATAGAGTAATTGAAACAAGCGACAACAGAACCTTCTTCATTGACTTCTGAACGAAGACTGAGTGGTGGTTGTTCTGTTGTTATTCTCATGAAGGGCACCTGTGGCCCTGTTTGCCGGATGCTGGTATAGACCAAGAAATCCTCTCAGTAAAATTCTCTCAATCAATGAGAATTGAGTCAGTTTACGAGGTACTCAATTTTTAAAATGGCAATAACTATACATTTTTGAACTATTTATGATGGTAAAAGACAATGGGGGTTATCATGAACGGCAATTCCCCGTAAATTTTTTCACTTTCTCCCATAAGTTGCAACGGCGGAAAAACAAAACTCACGGGGAAATTTCATTCATGATAAACCCCAATATGTGGGTAATCTTGGCCGGATCTACATCCTCATATAACAAAAGAAAAAACTTGCAATTTAACACAAAACAAAACGCAATTGAGTGAACACACAGTATATTGAGTGTAAGGGCGACCCCTACAAAAAGCAAACACATTAACATTTCTCTGTCTACACATTCTTTAGTCTATGGTAAACATTTTTGTAGTAATTTTAATTTTACACAAATCCTCATAAGTTCTTTTAGTTTTTTAACTATTTCCCGTTAACAAAAAATGTGTTTTTGTGGTTGATTATTTGGTCAAATTCAATTTATAATTGTTATGAGTTGTTTTAGCTAATTGTTTTCTGAGATTTTTGCAAATAAAACAAACTTTTATTGCATTATACCCTTTGTCTTACAATTTAAATCAAATAATAATTAACACACATCACTATACAAATGCCAATGCAATCCTAAAACTTATTTTCGAAAAGAGTTTGATTGCTTTTACCACTTCAACACAAAAAAACTCGAGTTTAATTTGATAACTGAATATGTGGGATGCATAATTAGGCAAATGAAAACATGTGTGTTGTTGGTAATCATATTTGGCCTTTGTCCAATTTTAAGATGTTAAGTCAACAAAATTGGAAAGGAATTTCAATCAAAATGACAATAGGAAAAATGTATTGTGTTGTGTCAGAATGGATTCACTTAAAAATAGAATTCGGCCTTTTTAACACCTCTTTGTTTATTTACTTATTTCTTAAAGCAATAAAGTGATTTTTGATTGGCAAAGAAAAATGTTCATATTTCTTGACTTAGGGATCTGCAACCATCCATCCAACACATTTATGTATATCGTTTGTTGTTGTCCCAATGGCTTTGTCTGTTTTTCTTTCATTTCCCTAGCATACTTCTGTTTCTATTCTATGTTGTCCAATACATTGTCGTCGGTAAAATATATCAGTGTCCTTTTTTGTGATAACAACATTGTGAACACTTTATTCAGTATCAACTTTTTCGTATATATTGTCCCGTTGGAGATATTGTTGTCATATCCTGAATGTCATATTTTCCTGTGTGGCCTCTGTGAATATTTGACGAGAGTTGGTCTCAAATACCCATATAGCACATAGATATAAACATACATAGGACTACATTCTATGTGGACATGGACATACTTACTTACTTACTTAGCTGGCCCATTACAGAACATTTGTTCTATAGGCCGAACTAAGAAGAGATCTCCATTCCTCTCTATTTGTTGCTTTGCACACTGGAATACCGCGCCTTGTCATCTCATCATCCACTTGTTTGCGCCATCTATTCCTTGGCCTGCCAATTCTGCGTGCACCGCCATGTGGCATGTATTCATACGCCTTTTTAGCGGGTTCATCATCGCTCATTCTTTTGATATGGCCTAGCCAACGCAATCGCTGCATCTCGATACGTTTAACAATATTCATGTCGTTGTATAGCAGATACAGCTCGTGGTTCATGCGACGTCGATATTCACCGTCAACGCAGATTGGTCCATAGATCTTTCGAAGAATTTTTCTCTCAAACACACCAAGCACTGCCATGTCTGCTTGCGCAAGTACCCAGGCTTCGGAGCCATACATCAGCACGGGTAGTATCAGTGTTTTGTAGAGCGTTATTTTTGTTTGACGAGATGTGGCTTTGTTTTTAAACTGCTTACTTAATCCAAAGTAGCATCTGTTGGCCAATACAATTCTTCTTTTTATTTCACAACTGATGTCGTTTGTTGTGTTGACGGAGGTGCCGAGGTAGACGAAGTCTTTTACTACCTCAATATTATAGGAACCAACTTCCACAGTCGGTCCGAGCTCAATGGACGCATTGCGCGTCGACACCATCAACTTGGTCTTCTCACCGTTTACCGCCAGACCCACTTTAGCAGATTCTCCTTCGACTTTTATAAAGGTATCAGTTACTTCTTTTACTGATCGACCCATGATGTCTATATCATCAGCATAAGCAAGTAACATGTGACTATTGGTGTAGATTGTGCCACTTCTTTTGACGTTTGCCTCTCGTATAACCTTTTCTAGCAGGATGTTGAAGAGGTCACACGAAAGGCTGTCTCCTTGTCTGAAACCTCTTTTGGTACCAAACTCTTCGGAGAGGTTCTTTCCTATTTTAACTGAGGACCTCGTGTCAGTTAAAGTCATTTTACAAAGCCGGATGAGCTTTGCGGGAATACCAAATTCAGACATGGCTTGGAATACCTTTGAGCGCAGCGGACTGTCGAAGGCTGCTTTATAATCGACAAAAAGGTGGTAGGTGTCGATCTGCATCTCTTGGGTCTTCTCCAGGATTTGCCGCAGGGTAAATATCTGGTCAATGGTGGACTTGCCAGGTCTAAAGCCGCATTGGTATGGTCCAATAATCTCGTTGACCATTGGCTTTAGTCGTTCGCACAATATCCCTGACACGATCTTGTAGGCAATAGGGAGTAGACTTATGCCCCTATAGTTAGAGCATACAGTCTTATCTCCCTTCTTGTGGACGGGGCACAGGATACTCAGGTTCCAATCGTCGGGTACTCGTTCTTCCTGCCAGATGGTGCTAACTAGCTGATGAATACACCTTATCAGCGTGTCGCCTCCGGTTTTGAACAGCTCGGCTGGTAAGCCATCGGCCCCTGCTGCCTTATTATTCTTCAGCCGATTTATTGCTGTCTTTACCTCATCTTGGCTGGGCGGTATACATTCAATACCATCTTCTGGGATTGGGACTGTGGTATCTTCGTCGTCTTCGCTGCTATTGGATACCAACAGATTTGAAAAATGTTCTTTCCATATCCTGAGTACACTATCTGTATCAGTTACCAAATTACCTTGCTGGTCTCTACAGGAGGATGTGCCTGTACCAAAGCCATCAGTTTGATGCTTGACTCTTTGGTAGAATTTTCGGACTTCATTCTGGCTCCTGTACATCTCGATTTTTTCACACTCCCGCTTTTCCATCTCTCTCTTTTTCCTGCGGAAAAGACGTTTCTCCTCTCTCCTTTTCTCCCTGTATCTCTCTCGTGCGCTACGCGTTGCTACGGATTGTAAAGTAGCCTTATATGCCGCATTTTTCTCTTCGGTGGCAGCACGACACTCCTCATCATACCATGGATTCCTTGGTGGAGGTCTCTGGTATCCAAGTATGGATTTTGCGGCTGTTTGCATGGAGTGGGCAATGCTTTGCCATTGCGCTGATATGTTATCGGGATGAGGAGGGCTTTGATTAAGCAATTGGGCTAGTTGAGTGGAATATGCTGTGGCTATCTGTTGTGATTGCAGCTTACCGATGTCTAACTTTCGTGTTGTGTCTGTTCGTACTTTGTTTGCTACGTTTAAGCGGGTGCGTACCTTTGCTGCAACAAGGTAGTGGTCCGAATCAATGTTTGCGCCTCGGAACGATCGTACATCCAACACGCTCGATGAATGTCTTCCATCTATCACAACATGATCAATTTGGTTTCTTGTTTTCTGATCTGGAGACAGCCAGGTGCCCTTATGAATATCGAGATGATTAAATCTGGTACTGCTAACTACCATGTTTTTTGCAGCTGCAAAGTCTATCAGTCTCATACCATTGTCAGATGTTTCACTGTGGAGACTGAATTTCCCGACTGTTGGGCCAAAGATATTCTCCTTTCCAATTTTGGCATTAAAATCGCCTAGAATGATTTTAATGTCATGGGCAGGGCAACTGTCATATGTTTCTTCTAAGCGCTCGTAAAATATATCTTTGGTCTGTTCATCCTTTTCTTCAGTGGGAGCATGAGCGCAAATAAAGCTGATGTTGAAGAATTTAGCTTTTATTCGAATTGCAGCAAGTCTTTCATTCACTGGAGTGAAGCTGGATACAAGATGTTTTAGTCTCCGACTAACTACGAATCCACAACCAAACTCATGCTTTACGTCATGGCAGCTATAATACAGTGCGTCACCTTTAGGTGTTGTTGTGACGCCTTTCCCAATCCATCGTATTTCCTGTATGGCAGTAATATCGGTCTTGTACTTTTCAAGTACGTCTGCCAATGCGAAGACTGCACCTTCTCTATAAAGAGTGCGAACATTCCAGGTGCAGATTCGCAGATCATGGTCCTTAAAACGTTTGCGGGGTTCGTCAACTTTAGAGGGGTTTGTTTTTCTTTTCTTTCGTTTTTTCATAGTAGGCTGTTTTTTCTAGGGGAGGGTTACTAACCCGACGCCCAAACCCAAGTTTTTAACGTTCTTATGGGTGAACGCGCGGCACATGTTAGCTCACTACCTTTAACGGGTGTTAAAGGCAGTTCCCCAGGTGACACCACGGGGAGGTCAGTGTCCACTTGGGATGAAAGAGGGACCAAGATAAATCCTGGGCTTTGCCATGTTAAAACCGGTCAGGACCGTTCCTTGGTATCTTCCATCCCCTACGTCACATGGACATGGACATATGGCTGGGTAATTGCTTTTCCCCTGAGACCAGTCTCAGTTCTAAGAAGAGCAACGAAGGATATTTAGTATAGTCAATGTCCTTTGTGAAATATTTTGTTGATTTTTTTGCTTAGTTGTTTCTTTTTTTATATGTTTTCTTCTGTTGGCAGAATGAGTTGGCATACAAAGTATATATTATGTCTGTATGTACACATAACAGCTGTTTTACTCAGTTTACTTTTGCCACATTGTTATGTTGCAATGGTTTGTTCATCAACATTTGTGGATTTTGTGGAAACTGACATAATGAAGCCATTGTGGCTAAAGTTTTAATTTGCGAGAGACAATATGTTGAATAAAATAAAATAGAAGATTTTGTAGATTTGTTTGTATGTTTAAGTTTTATAATAGACAATGTATAGTGAATTTATATGAGAGTTTTCGAAATATATTTCATTAAGGCGATATCACATTTCCTTTCCATGGACCAGGGAATTTTGTTCTTTAAATTGAAATTTGGAGAGGATTGCATAAATATATTATTGTGTCAGAAATGTCCATAAACAATTATTTCTTACCAATATCCGAGAAGGGGTTCCCATTTGGAGCTTTTGATGTTTTCTCTATATACAAACCAGAACGTCCCGTTTTATGTCCTTTAAAGCGCTACCGACTACACGAAATTGCTTTTTACGTTTTTTAAAGTCCGACCGATTACGCCTATGCCATCTGCATAAGCGAGGTCTGCAGGTTGTTGACAAAATCATATGTCAAGCTTCTCCTGATCTAAATGAACTCTTCGAAGAGGCTTATTGTCATATTTCAGAACCGTACTAGCTGAATGCTGTCTAAAACAGCCTTATTTATGGTTCGTAAAGATTGAACTGCTTCTATTGGGCTTTCTAAACATCTGGTGGATGTTGCATTTTATGCATTATCGTTAGCCGTTTTACAGTACGCATTATAAAATTGTATATGTAATGTGGTGCAGAACATGTTCTTTTTTTGGACGGGACATACAATATTAACAATATTTTTGAAAACTATTTTCAAAGAAAAGTACAAACAATTTTGTTCTATGCCCTGATTTTTACCTCTATCAGGACAACGCCGTTCAAAACTAGTATAATATATGGCAAGCCTGACTAATTAGGGACTTTCCAAATACCATTACATTGTTTGTACGTACTCTGGAAAAATAACTTTAAAAACTAGCCAAATTGCCTACAGAGGGACATTAATTACAATCATGCCAAAATTACGTTAGGAACATCATTTTTTTTCTATCGGAATCAATGACAAAACTACTGCAAACGATAGGGAACCAATTAATCCACCATTTTGTTTACAAAAGAGGCATAAAAAGCGAAAAATTTGGAAATTATTAATCGATTGTGGTGCATGATTTTCAATGCTCAATTTAAAAGTGCCCATTTTTTTTGTTTTCCGGTAAAATTTTAGTATAACGGTACTGTAAACAGAGTACTTTTGTATGTCATCTTAAAGACAACTTTTCAGCCAACAAAAGTGTTTTTTTTTTAATTGTTAAAAAAATCCCAACTCGTTTCCAAGTTATCAGGTTGCATCATTTTCAGTGACAGTCACTGTATAGTAATAAAAGTCCTTCTATCATCCGGTAGGAGCTCCTTTTACAAGATGAAACTTAGCGTGTCACCTAGACCCTCAAAAAGTTCATTCATCTTTTGTTGTCCTTGATTCCCTGCGGAGTCATATAACGATATCAGCATCGACAGAGCCTCTCCATGTTTTAGCTGGTGCATCAACACGCCTGCATCTTCCCTGAGGATTCCAACGAAGCACTTGTCGAGCAATGTTTTCAACTGGTCTTCGGATCGTGTGGTCGATTTAGACGAACATTGATGGCCTCTTCAGCTTCACCCTTTATATGTGTAGAAGAGCCAACCGAAATAATCTTAGTTTTTATACCCTCCACCATATGGAGGGTATAATTAAATTTGTCATTCCGTTTGTAACACATCGAAATATTCGTCGGAGACCCTATAAAGTATATATATTATTGATCAGCATAAAATTCTATGTCGATTTGACCATGTCCGTCTGTCCGTCCGTCAGTCCGTCCGTCTGTCTGTTGAAATCAAGATACAGCTCGCAATTTTAAATATAGAAAGTAAAAATTTGGTACAGAAGTTTTTATTACTTGCAGGATGGTTGGTATTGAAAATGGGATATATCGGTACACGTTTTGATATAGCCCCCATAGAACGGTACCTCCCGATTTTCGGTATTTTTAAGGTTTTAGCTTCATTATCCTACCAAAATGGCTGAAATTTGGTACGTAGTCTTCTTTAGGGGTATAAAACTTTCCCCCAGAATTTTTTCGGTGTCGGTCCACACCTTCATATAGCCCTAATAGAACGGTACCTCCCGATTTTCGGTATTTTTATTGTTTTAGCTTCATTATCCTACAAAAATGGCTGAAAATTGGTACGTATTCTTTCTTAGGGGTATAAAACTTTCCCCCAGAATTTTGTCGGTATCGGCTCACACCTTCATATAGGCCCCATAGAACGGTACCTCCCGATTTTCGGTATTTTTAAGGTTTTAGCTCCATTATCTCACCAAAATGGCTGAAATTTGGTACGTAGTCTTCTTTAGGGGTATAAAACTTTCCCCCAGAATTTTTTCGGTATCGGTCCACATCTTCATATAGCCCCCATAGAACGGTACCTCCCGATTTTCGGTATTTTTAAGGTTTTAGCTCCATTATCCTACAAAAATGGCTGAAAATCGGTACGTATTCTTCCTTAGGGGTATAAAACTATCCCCCAGAATTTTGTCGGTATCGGTCCACACCTTCATATAGCCCCCATAGAACGGTACCTCCCGATTTTCAGTATTTTTAAGGTTTTAGCTTCATTATCCTACCAAAATGGCTGAAATTTGGTACGTAGTCTTCTTTAGGGGTATAAAACTTTCCCCCCAGAATTTTTTCGGTATCGGTCCACACCTTCATATAGCCCCCATAGAACCGTACCTCCCGATTTTCGGTATTTTTAAGGTTTTAGCTCCATTATCCTACAAAAATGGCTGAAAATCGGTACGTATTCTTCCTTAGGGGTATAAAACTATCCCCCAGAATTTTGTTGGTATCGGTCCACACCTTCATATAGCCCCCATAGAACGGTACCTCCCGATTTTCCGTATTTTTAAGGTTTTAGCTTCATTATCCTACCAAAATGGCTGAAGTTTGGTACGTAGTCTTCTTTAGGGGTATAAAACTTTCCCCCAGAATTTTTTCGGTATCGGTCCACACCCTCATATAGACCCCATAGAACGGTACCTTCCGATTTTCGGTATTTTTATGGTTTTAGCTTCATTATCCTACCAAAATGGGTGAAATTTGGTGCGTAGTCTTCTTTAGGGGTATAAAACTTTCCCCCAGAATTTTGTCGGTATCGGTCCACACCTTCTTATAGCCCCCATAGAACGGTACCTCCCGATTTTCGGTATTTTGAAGGTTTTAGCTTCATTATCCTACCAAAATGGCTGAGATTTGGTACGTAGTCTTCTTTAGGGTTATAAAACTTTCCCCCAGAATTTCGTCGGTATCGGTCCACACCTTTTTCCGATATTCAATATCGAACGGTACCCCCCGACTTTCGTTATTTTGAAGGTTTTACATTCATTATCACACCGAAATGGCTGAAATTTGGTTCTTAGTCTACGTTGGTGGTATTAAACTTACCCCCAGAACTTTGTCGGTATCGGTCCATGCCTTCATATAGCGCCCATAGAACGGTACCTCCCGATTTTCGGTATTTTGAACGTTGTGGCCTCAATATTCCACCGAAACGGCTGAAATTTGGTATTTAGACTTCGTTGGGGGTACTCAAACTTCCCCTTTAAATTTGTCGGTATAGGTCCACGCCTTAATATAGCCCCCATGGAAAGGTACCTCCCGATGTTTCGTATTTTGAAGGTTGCGTCTTCAATATTCCACCAAAATGGCTGAAATTTGGTATTTAGTCTTCAATGTGATATAAAACTGTTTGCCAGAAATATGTCTGTACAGGTCCACGCTTTCATATTGCCCCATTTCTGACTAAAATTCGTTGGTATAGGTCCACGTTTCGATATAGCCCCCATAGAACGGTACCTCCCGATTTTCGTAATACTGAAGATTGTGACGTCAGTATCCAACCGAAATGGCTGAAATTTGTTATTTCGTCTTCCAACAGTTATAAAATATTCCAGAAGAGTATTATCAGTATAGGTCCACGTCTTCCTATATCCCCATAGAAGCGTACTTCTTGATTTTCGGTATTTTTTAAGTTTTAGCCACATTCTCTTACTCTTATAGGAAATTTGGTATTTAGTCTTCTTTGAGCCTAAAAACTTTTCGTCAGAAATTTGACGTTTTGAAATAGCCCCCATAGAATGGTGCCTCACATTGTTTTACCGAAATTGCTGAAATTTAGTATTAAGTCTTCTTCATACACGAAAGGAAACTAACTATTCCATTTTACTTCAATACAACTTGTGGTGGAGGGTATAACAAGTTCGGCCCGGCCGAACTTAACGGCGTTCTTACTTGTTTGAAATATTGATTTCTAGTTCGACCGACCGAGACTCATCTTAATGGAGCTGATGTTTTCAGCCTCAATATTCTTTAGTCGGCTTACAGCTGCATATACCACATTCTGAGTGGGCTCTCTAGTTTAATGCCAGGTTTAAGTAGACATCGGATTTTGTATATTTTTCAATAATTCAAATGGAAAAATTATTATATTCTTGAAAATATTCTGCCCCATTTCAGTGCACCTCCGGATTTTCGGTATTTTCAACATTTAGTCTAATTATCCTACCGAAATAGGTTAAATTTGGTGTTAAGTGTTCATCTGACGTAGAATGGTTGGTACAGGTCCAGTTTTTATATAGCCTCCTAAGAACGGTGCCTCCCGATTTTGGGTATTTTCAAGACTTTTAACCAAAACGGTAGATTTATGTCTTATTATCCCACCGAAATAACTAACATTTGGTATTTTATCTTCGTTTGCGGGTATAAAGTATTTCTGCATAGAATTTCCGGTACAGGTTAAGGGTTTTTATATAGCCTCCAGATAACGGTACCTCCCGATTTTAGGTATTTTCAAGGTTTTATATTTAGTATCCCTTAGAGGTATACTATATTTCGGCAGAGAATTGTTTGCATAGTTACACGTTTGGAACGATACCTTAAGATTTTTGTGAATTGTGTGCGGCCCGGTCAGTTTATCGCCGTGTTTAATTATTGTTAACAAAGTTATTTTTCATTGAACATGTTCCCAGCAAAAATACTCATTACAAAACCCCCTACTAACCCATTATTTTTACAAGGGTATGTCGCAGAAAATGTGTAGTTATTTTTAGGCTACTTAAATAAGTAATTAGATAAGAAGTCACGACATTTAGTAACTACTTATTTATCTTCTTATTTAAGTGGCCAAAAATGACTACATATTTCGCGCCACATGCCCTTGTTAAAATAATGCGTTAGTAGGGGGTTTTGTAATGAGTATTTCTGTTGGGTTGTTATCTTATACTCCCATACATGAAAACCTCAGTAATTCATAAAAATTACTTTTAAATGCTAGTTGGAATTATCAAGACTTTACTGTATAAAAAAGTGGTCTTGATCGAGTTATACAAAGCATTGAAGTCAATGTTCATGACATTAATGCAGTCGCACTTACTAAATTAAGGAATTTTATCTGTACTTATAGTGTTTTAAAAATCGAACAGGATCGCAGTATTTAACTTCCAAAACCCCTTGATAGAGGCCACAATTACTATTGAATTGAATACCAATACGTCGAAAAATCTCTAAAGTTTCGCATTTTCTTAAACCCCGGTTTTTGAGAGGTCACACGCCTCTTCCATTTTTCGGTATAAAAAATAACTAAAAACCTATTGTCATACAAAACGAAAATACACACAAAATTTCATCAAATTCGATCCAGCCGTTTCGGAGGAGTACAATTTCGATGCTTGAGGACGTCGGTGTTTTTTCGACGTTCATTCAGCGAAAAATTTTGAAAGTTGTCTTACTTTGGTTACTTTACAGAAAATCTTCACCCGCATTTTATTACATACAGTTTTCTTAATTAAGTAACATAGAAACGGTAGATTAATTTAAAGTCGCCCCAACTTTATTAAACGCTTTTTGCTTCCTTCGTGTCAGTTTTAATTTCAATAGAAGTTGGTTTTGTCTCAAAATAAAAAAAATAAATTACAAGCTTATAAGTCATAGTCAAATTCCCATCATCAATCAAAATTCTATTGTCTAACTTTTATGATGAAAAATCTCTCTCGAGTTCTAACATAAGTTATTACATTTTTATTTCATTAAGAAGCCCGTATAAAAAAACTGCATTTTATTGTTATAACAATGCTGTTTCCCTTGTGGGATGTTTATGGTAAATATGTACATATATGTATATGTTCGTATATGTGTATATAATGCACAGATATGCATGTACGTTTTGCTTATAATGATTTCAAAGAAAATATATCTTGGTAACATTTCCACAAATTATTTTAAAACATATTGAATTACAATATTCACCATGATGTGAGTTGATTTTTTGTTTTATTTTTCACACAAATGTGAATACATATTTTGAAGTTTTGTTTTTTTTTTAGCCAACATTCTTCCGGTTGCGGCAATTAATTAATAGACTACAACAACAATAACACAATACAAATGAATGAATGAAAATTAAAGTCACATGTCGAACACACTTATTAAATTATCATTTGCGTCTGCAATGTAAATTGTTTTATTAATAAAAAAATATTTTGTTTATTTATTTTAAATATTTAATATTTAAAATTGCTAATATTTTTTTCATATACATCAAAAGGCTAAATTCTTGATGTTTGATATTCATTTACAATATTGGAATTTAATTCAATGTCGTTTGCCACTCCTCGTTGCGTTCTCAGTTTTCAAAATGATGAAATGTAAACAAAGGGAAAATGCAGGTGATGGCAGCCAACACAGGTGTTTTCTACGGGGGTTTCGATTGGAACTCACATGATAGCAGTTTGAATATTTGTTTGTTTGTTTAAAATGCAATATTCTTTCAGTATTGTCATTAGCACATTGCTATACATTGTTAATTAAGAGAATTACTCATCATAATTGGAAAACACACACACACAAACAATACAAATTTATGCAACTACAGTCCCTTTTAGGAATTGTTGGGTAACACCTGTATGATATATTCATCCATGAACCTCTACAAAAAAATTAGCTTTGGTTATCAATTGATGACGTAATGCTATTGTTGTATAGGTATAAATATATTAGGGTTATAATTGTTTGACTTTTTTTTCTCAAAAATGATTTTCTGTAGCAAAAATTAATGAACTTTTGAAAAAATACTATGAAGTGAAAAAAAAATTTTTTTTTCAAAAAATTATTTCCTGTTGCACCTATGAATTACATTTTCCCTATTAATAACTAAAATATCTCTTATTCCATTTAAACATTAAAACAAACTTCTTTCAATTGATCTAATCTTAGATAAAAGATTATCCAAATATGATACAGGGATATTAGGTTGTAAAAAGTCATAACTCTAATATACATACATATGTATGTATGAGATAATTTATATGCGCAGTGATGACCAGCTAATTAGGGACAATAAATAGTTTTCAATACAGGTATATACGAATATTTATAAGGTCCATACACTATGTAATTTCTAACAATCTACCAGTACCTTGAACAAAATATTTATAATTTTCAACTCACTAAAATGAAAGCTTCAGTATTTGCTACGAATTATCTGGGGTCTACTGTCTGTATATGTTTTTTTTTTCTATACTCAAGGTAATTTTAACAAATTTATTTGTTTTATTTTTTTTTTTTCGATAAATAACAAGCTTCCTTAATTGGCTTTCTCTTAATAGCTGAGGCAAGCGTGCGGTATCACCAATGTTAATGCTTTATTAAGCACAAAGAAGTGTTTCCAGTAGTAGTAAAATTTTGTTCCCACATAAAGAAAATATAAGACTTTCCGTAAAAAGACCGCAGAGGGCATGTCGCTGTCACACGCCCTTCGCTTTTATTTTTCATTAGGTGAGTGAAGATATTTAAATTGGTAGTGAATCACTTTGTATTATTTTTGAAAAAAAAACTCTGTATTTTTATACCCTCAGCATTTATGCTAACGAGGGTATATACACTTTCATACGGGCAAAATGTGCCTCATCGAAATAATGGTTATAGACCCCGAGTATGTTTGGACGAAATGTGTTTCAGACAATTTGGAGTCGATTGAGCAATGTCCGTCCGTCCGTCTGTCTGGCTGGAGCGCACGATAACTCTCGAACGGATAAACCGATTCGGTTCAAATTTTGGCTTTCGAAATATTTTACCCAAACTTAGTTTAAGTTCCGGTACCTCCCCTACAGAAGATCGAAAATGTTCGGAAAATTTGTACACACTATAACTCTTGAAGGGAGTAACCGATTTGGTCCATACTTTGCCTATCGTCAAATGTGTACCAGACTTAGATAAGGTTTCAATATGGACTCCTTCGGGTACCTCCCACACAAAATTTCGGAAAAGTTCAGTTTAGGGCCATTTCTCAAATCGCTTGGATTTTTGTTTTAGCAACTTGTATTCACTGCCCTCCATACGACGGTACAAGTTTCATCAGGGGCAAATCTATACTTCCTGAGAAAATAGCCTGAAAGTTGCAAAAAAACCCCCTATGAGACCATGTGAGGTGGTTGGATCGCAAAATTTGGCCTTAGTAATATTTTGTCCAAACATAGTTTACGTTCGAAGATAAGCCATATCGGTCCACTCCTTCATGTACCTCCCCCACAAAAGTTCGAAAATGTTCGGAAAAATTGTTCGTACGATAACTCTTGAAGGGAGTGGCCGAATTGGTCTATACTTTACACATCCTAATATATCTACCAGATTTAGATCAGGATCAAATATGGACTATATTTGTCCACTAGATCTGGTACCTCCCACACAAAATTTCGGATAAGTTCACTTTAAGACCTGATATCGAATCACTTTGATTTTTGTTGAAGCAACTTGCATTTGCGTCCTCAATTACGATGGTAAAAGTTTTTTTAGGGGCAAGTCCATACTTCTTGACCAAATTCCGAAGAGTGTAAAAACCCCCTATGGCACCATATGTAGTGGCTAGAGATCCACTTCCATAACGGTCAATGTCGATCCATTCCTTTTAGTATCTCCTCCGCAAAACTTTTGATCTTAGATCCTAATAAATATTTTTGTCAGTTTATAGGTTCAACATTTTTAAAACCCCCTAAATACATACGTTTTTTGGGAAAAAATTGTTTCAATATACACAGGCTGAGGGTATATTTCTGTCGGTAAAGCCGACTGATACTTTTTTACTTGTTTATAGTAAAATCTATTCTTTTCTATTGTTGATTAATAAACATCTAGGTTCAGTGTTCCAAACGTCATTTTTACTTTTTCAAATAACTTTTCCACTATGTAGGTATGTTTTATTATAGCATATATCTCTGAGTACATTAAATAATTAACGCTTTGGAAAACTTGTATGGTTTTTCTATCTGCTAAAAAAATGTTAAATATATCTTTACGCCGATGATTGATTCTTTTCACCATCGTCATTCCTACTACGGATATTTACCGTCTGGAGAAGCAATTTTCCTCATAACTTCAGAATTTAATAAAATAAAATTGAACGTAAGATTAGGAGTAAGAACCTTGAAAATCATTTTGGTTATACATACATCACATTGATTACAACAAAGCGATTAAAAATAACATGTTTTGTGACTTTCCCAGGATAACTCACCACGAACACGAAAGCATAAAATAAAAGTATACTTGTATCATGTTTTAGAGTCAAATAAATTATTCTTCGTAAAAAAATTGAAATTGACATTTCTCACCGATAATCTGCCATTATCATCACTGCAAGCTTGCCTTTGTCTTTGTAACTGACAGTTTGTCTACTTGTTGTCTGTGAGTTGTGAAATTTAGGAGCTTTACGAATCACTTTTCATGTGTGACAGATTGCTAAAGTTGTCACGAATGACAGATTGTCACTGTGGTCTTTTTTTGTTTAGTTTTATTTCTTCGCTCCACGAATTTTACTTTCGAAATTTTGCTTTCAAATAACTCTGATGAAAATTATCTCAAACAAAAAGGAGAATGTACGAAATTTCATAAATTTTTAATGAAGAATGACACTTGCAGTCATGCGTTACTGTTGTGTGACGATACAACGTTAATTGTGATATCCCAAACAGGTGGCGGCGGATTGAAGCTCAGTTAGATTCTTCTTCCAAATAACTTGATTCAAATAACATATTAGAAAGACAAGTGCTAAGCACAGCCCATAAAAAGTCAATTTTATAGTGATTATAAAATTAAATATCATAAATTTAAGCTTTAAATATTTCTATTTAGAAATTCCTACCGTTTAATAAATAGTAGCCAGCCAGTCACAGTTAACCGCCACCAGCCATCGGGTTTTTTATTACGAACGAAAAACACCATTCGCACACAGTTTGTTGTAGAAATTTATTGTTTTATTTCTACACTAAAATCTAAATTTACGCAATTATTTATGTTGAATGCCATGCATAGAGTATTGAATGAAAATATCAAAAACAGTTATAATAAAACTAATACAACAATAAATAAAAATAATTAAAACGCAACAATGCTCACAACATATCGATGGTAACTACCCAATAGTGCATGGAACTTGTAAAGAAAAGTGTTTAGTGCATGGAACATGTAAAGAAGAGTGTTTCGTACGGGCTTTTGTCCTTGGTGAGTCCATCCAAATTCCATATTTTGCTCAAAGGTATAGGACCTTCTTTTTATCCCAGAGTACGAACAGCACAACTTGTAAAAATTTTAACATTACTGAGAAAATGCAATCCAACATGAAACGGAGGGTTTTTCCAGGTTCGGATTCTTGTCGCAGTTGAACATTACTAATATTGCTTAGCTTAGGTATCGAACCAAGACACGCAGTATGCAAGGCATCACGGTGACACAACATGCAGCACGGTGGCACAACATATAAATTAGTGTGTTAATGGATCAACATATAAGTTAGTTTATGTCACTTCCTGCTCATCTGAATTTATTCCAAAACTCCATCGTCAAATTTTTCAACGGGCGATAATCTCTTCGGTGCAATGTTTGCTTTTTTTCTGAGTAGTGATGGGTCCTATGTGAATCGGTCTAAAGAAAATGTTGTAGCTGTGAAAATTCTCCACAAGATTGACCTTTATGATAGTTTCGTAGGTTTTACCGTTTTTGAGATATAGAAGTTCAAAATGAGACAATTCACTGACTGTATCGCCTCCTTATAAAACAATAACATGCTCAGTGCGCCTTAACTAACTTTTGATGAAAACCGCTTACACATGGGAAGATTTCGCGGATTCTGAAACAGCAATGTTCATAGATAAGAAAAATTAAAAAATCAGAAAAAATCGCGGAGGGATTTTTAAATAAACGCGATCAAAATTCACAATTTTAGGGTTTTTTTAGGTTTTCACGATTTTGCTTGGAAACCGCATGTCGTCTTCAGGCCCATTTACATAGGACACGCAATTTCCAAGCTAAATCGTAAAAACCTAAAGAACCCCTAAAAATGTGAACTTAAATCTCGTTTTATTTGAAAATCCCTCCGGCGATTTTTTTGTTTCTTGATATTTCTCATCTATGAGTATTGTAGTTTCACAATCTGCAAAAACTTGTCAGGTATAAGCACCTTCCATTTAAAATTAATTAAGGCGCACCGTGTACACCGTTCGGAGATAAGAGGAGTTGTCATATGCTTGAGCTAAAAATAGAACGGAAACTCTGATATAAGAGAAGTCTTAGCTTCTATTTTTACTCTTTTTTTATTTTTATGACCAAAATTTCACGAAATCCAATTTTTCACGATTGATTTGAACTGGATTGTGTAATAGTTTAGTTATCTTCCTGTTTAATTTAGTGATTGCAGCTTATATTTAGTAACATGGAGTCACTGGGCACTTTCAGTACTTGCTGCTATGTACGAGTAGACATGAAATATGAATGGATGCATGCATTTAAAAAAAATATTGTACAATACTACAATGGAAAGAATATGCAATCAGATGGTAGTTTTTCTGTTGTTGTTGCTTTTTATTGTTATTGTAGTTGTTATTATTTGTTGGCTGGTACCAGACGCATACGCATTAATAAATTGAAAAATAAAAGAGAAAAAAAAATATTAAATAATTTCTGTGGCAAATACATACATACGTTGTATGTATAATACTGTAGCGAACTCCTTTGATGCTTCTCCCTCCAATCATCGTAAAATCATAAATGGTTCAATTCATGCATTCAAAACTCATTGTAACAGTTGTTGCAATGCTTGGTTGCATTCATCCATCCATTTAAACAACCACTGACTCAAAAGGAACAGAATCCATCAATTGTTTCGACAGTGGAGTTGAAACGGTATTAGTTGAAGTGAGGGGTTTATAAGTTTTATTAGAACATTTTTATTTATACACGATTCTCAACATTTGGAACAATAGAATATTTAGAACATTAAATTTGTTTGTATAAAAATATTGCAAATTTCGCAATGTAAGACATTTTTAAGCTACAGGTTTGGTTTATTTTATGGTTTAGGATTTAGGTTTACTAGTATTGGATAGGGATGCCGAAAGGGACAGATTTCCAAAACACGCGGGATTCGGGATTTCGAAATTCCTTAACACGGGTTATCGGAGTTTTCGGGGCAATTTCGGGACTGCCGGATTTGTCGGGACTTGCCACTATAGCAGTATTTTGGCAAGTAAAAAATAAATTGAAACAAATAAGCTAAGAATATAGTGTTTTTTTAAAAAATAAATATTAATATTAAAATCAATTTTCACTGTGCGTCGTAGGGTTTTCGATGTTGCGTTGCTTTAGGTTCTAAAGAATGGCGGTTGCCACAAATAAAAACATCTAAAGAACAAAATTTACCCTCAAAGCATACGGAGATTTTGAAAAAAAAAAAATGATTCTGACTGCGAAAGGTGTTTTAAAGTGTTCCTTGTAGATGTTAATATTAGTAGCTACGACAAATATGAATTTCTACAAGAAAAAATAATCTACGATGACAAATCTGTTCAGCAAAAATTGGACCAACAATATGTTGTGAAAGGACGACTTACTATAACAGCGACTAAGGACTCATCAGGAGTGTTAAATTTTTATTTTGTTTCTCATAAATGAATTAACCGAATAGATTATTTAGTTTAAATTAAAAATTTATTTTAAAACTACACTTCTCTTTCCAACGTATACTACTTGTTTTAAGAAACTATTTGACATATTTGTTCATAAAACTCCATTAAAAAGCAAGTTCAAAAATCCCGGGACATGGAAGAAATAATTCCCGGGATTCGGGATCGCCATCCCTAGTATTGGAGCATTAGCCCGACAGCCTAATCGCTGGTGCTTTTAAGTATAAGTTCATTACAATTTTAAATTGTAATAAATATTTAACCCAGATAAAGCCTCTGCACAGTGGATCCACTTGTATGGAGAAAGTGGCCAAAAATATTAAGAGTGTAAAAATCAATCCAATGCGCCGATTACAGCTTTGTGCTGCTGCGAAGAGTGTCTTAAGAAACCACGAGCGTGACATTCTCCCCCCTTACCCCTCTGCAGGGGGTATACGGTAAGAATTGTTTTATGCTGTTAATACAAAATGACATAAACAAAGGTCCCGATTATCTTATCATGCAAAAATAGGCTTGGGGAAACAAAACAATCCCCAAAACAACATAAAATCCAACCAATTTAGCGGATTAAGAAATTAATATTTTTGTCTGAAAATTGGTAAAATTTTAAATATAGATCTTACAGCATTCTTCCTGGAAGCCACATACCGCCAACGTAAGACTAATTTGGAAGAAGATTTCTTCATCTTACCACTGATACCAATTATGTTAATGTACGTGGTCAGATAACAGAGTTATGCGCTAAAATATGCATACAAACCCTATTCTAGGGCAGCTTTAGTCGGCGACCCATCATTTATAGTCTGGCACTGATTTTTATACTGAATAATCTTAAACCCATGACCTACTTTGGAAAATTATTCCCGAGGTGGGCACTGGTGGGCACCATGACTAAAACCTTAGGTCAAATTTAAGTATATGATCGAATTAGCATTACAAAATACATTAAGAAAATATGCAGCTAACTAGAATTCCACAACACTCTAAAACACTATTTTTTAATGAAAATTATGCTAATACCTCCTCCTTCAAAATCCCCTATAATATTTTGGTATAAGTATTAGTTTCGCGATATTTTGAATATATTTACTTGCACTTAAAATATAGGTTGTACTCACAACAAAAAATATTAGTCAAATGTTCCGACATTTGAAGCTATTCTTAAGAAGATCGCGTTCGAATGAAACAAAAAATAATATATTTTTAAAAAGGTCCATGTCATAGCTGTCAGATTTGCCAGATGTTGTACCAAAATTTTGACATTCATTTTTTTATTTTTGGCCAATGGGTGGATCCGCTGGGCACAACAAAAAGATCATTACAAACGAGATTAGGAGAACACAAAGCAGACGTCGAAAAGGGAACTCAAAAAACAGCTTTGGCGCAACACATTACAACAACAGGACATAAAGCAAACTTTGACAATGTCAAAATTTTGGACAAAATCAATAGAGAAAGAACAAGATACACAGTGGAAAGCCTGCGAATACAAGAGAAGATAAATAAGACGATGAACGTGAAAGAAGACACAAACAACATTAGTATTAGTTACCGCGCTGCAATACAAACTCTGTGATATAGATTTAAGTTGTCTCTAAAATTAGAAGTTGTGTTATTATGTGTGCTTATTGACGAAGAACTTCATGTGAATATATTCTTAATTATTGTAAGTTAATTTTATATTGTCATGAAGATTAGATAGATTAATTTGATGTTTTTAATAAAATAGACGAATCCCCTGAAGATGTCAACAAACATTGACGAAACGTCGGGAAGAATGAAATAAAAGGAATTTTATTTACACAAACATAGGTCTACCTAGCTTAACAAACAATATAAAAACATCTGTTGGACCAAAACAAAAAACAAACCTCGCCACAAAATATGGTTGAAAAAATTTACGTAAAACTCTGTTTTTTTTTTTTTTTTTTGAATATTTTTGTGGGGTTTTTAGCATTTTGTTATAGTATTGTCTGTTATTTGTCATTTCGCGCTTATAAACCTTCATTTGACCTATGCATTCCCCCGCAGTTGGCCTAAAACCCAAGCTATTCAAAAATTCGACTTTTTTAATTTTCAACTTTTGACGAAAAATTTAAATATGCGATTAAAATTTTATCATTAATGTTAGAGTCATGTAAAGTCAGGGATTTGTTAGGAATATAATAAGAGTATTCTCTCAATCAAAAATCGAGGGATCAAAAATCCAAAGTTTTTGGCACTTTTAACAGAAGGCCCGATTTCAGGAAAACTATACGTTTTAGAGAAAAAAGTTATTTTTAAAAAATGCTTAAAAAGTCTCAAAAATATAGTTTTCATAAACAATTTTAAGTTTTCTCGCACAAAAAATTCTCGGCGCTAAGTGGGTTAAATACATAAATAAAATTGTATTGGACCCTGTACGTGGGGACCTCTAATCAGACCAGATTCTCAAAGAGCTTAATGTTATGAGACACTGTTCTATTTTTCCATATCTAAATTGCATAAACCAATTATTTTTATAAAAATGTTTTAATCATTTTTTGTTTCAAATTATTATTAATCAATTTTCTTGTGTTTCAGGTAAGTTAAATGATCACTGACCGTCAAAATTTGGTATGTAACTGATATTGAATAAGGTTTGTCCTATTAATTACACTGCTCAACAAAATTGAAAAAGTTGAATGTTTCAAACGATGTTGCAGTTGTTTCTAGATGAAATCGGCGAGTTATTTTCAAATCCGGTCCCGGTTTTTCTCCATCAGCTCTTGTTTTTGAGATATAGCTCAAAATCGGTTTTTTTATTAAGGAGATGTTGTACGCTCAATACAAATCGTTTTTGAAATAGTTATGGTGAGTATATATCAAAAAAATATAGAATATATACGACGGACCTTGTAAAAATTGCATATTTTGAGTACTTTAAGCTGTAATTACGTCATCGGGGGAAGTCATAGGATCTTCATATGATACTCCGCACATGCTTAGGGTTTCTACTATATAATCCAGTATTCAAATGTATAATATAAAGTTCATAGCGCCAATGATTCGACCGTAACCTAAAATCATCATGAAAAGTAAATGGCATATTTGGTAATGATATCACTGGTAAATTATTTCCCTTTAGCAGTCTTCATGGCGATTTTTAGGTTATGGCCGAATCATGGGGGCTATGAACTTTATATTATACATTTGAATACTGGATTATATAGTAGACACCCTAAGCATATCCGGAGTACCATATGAAGATCCTTTGACTTCTCCCGATGACGTAATTACAGCTTAAAGTACTCAAAATATGCAATTTTTACAAGGTCCGTCGTATATTTTCTATATTTTTTTGATATATACTCACCATAACTATTTCAAAAACGATTTGTATCGAGCGTACAAAATCTCCTTAATAAAAAAACCGATTTTGAGCTATATCTCAAAAACAAGAGCTGATGGAGAAAAACCGGGACCGGATTTGAAAATAACTCGCCGATTTCATCTAGAAACAACTGCAACTTCGGTTGAAACAAATGTCCTGTTGACCAGTGTTATCGAGGAGCCTAAAGTAAGCACATTGAACTGAATTCTTTCTCGCTAAAATCTTCACTACTCTGAGTGTTTCGAACAGCGTTTGAAAATGTGATATTCGTTTTACCGGAGACTGGAACTCACGACATTCTGTGTGCAAGATGGACAAGTTGGCCATTACAGCTCGGAGGCTATGCCTTTTTAAATAACTCAAATTACATTAACCCATCATGTCACATATTTTAAAATCTACAACGTTATAATGACTCGTAATATCTTTTGTTGCCTACTTTAGGGGATATGCACACATTTTTAAGAACACTTTTAGGGTTCAAAGACATTTCCCCCCATATTTTCTGTTCACACACCGTACTATTATTATTTATTTTAACAACCTACTTAAGGCTACCCTTTTATAAGAACTGCAATTTTCCAAATTTAAGCAACATCTCCCCCACACTAAAAGTACCACTTAGGCGAGAACAATGAAATCTCAAACACCTGTATGTATGCAATTTTCCCAGTACGTAAGGTGGTAGCTGAAAAATACATTCTGTGCATTTTATATTTATTACAATGCCTCTTGGTGTTGAGCTGTAAATGTAGCTCCAAATTACGACTCTTTCTGTAAACTAACGATGTTGGTGTTGTTCTTCTAGTGACTTCATCATTATTTCTCCTTAAACCATTCAACACGGCACCGGAAATGAAGATAATGACACGGAAGCAACGTATCATCAACAACTAGATTCCCTGTTGAACACAGCAGGAGTATAGGTGGCGACGACATGCTTGTGACCCAAACATGCTCTACAACTAGTTTTAATTAGCACTCGACAGTCAAGGATGACAAGTCAAGAGCGTCTTTAGTGCAATTGGGAAAAGAAATGGGAAATGACTTTATTAAGGAATAATGATTATTAAAGGAATGTATTTTTTACATTTTCAACATTAAATTAGCCTACATTTTGGTATTGAGCAAATCTAAATCTTTCTTTAGGCGCCACTACATTTTTGCATACATACAACTTTTGTTAACACATTCGTGTGTTTGCAATGGAATTTGACTAGACAGCCATCTCGTTTATTGATTTCTCAGTTGTATACCACCTTAACTGTTGGTTTGTGTTAACTCTTTCTCACACAGTTACAGTCCTTGCAGTCATACGATAATTTTGTTGTATATAATTTTAACAAACTCAATATTGGCTTAAAGCCAAAAAAAAAAAATAAAAGCGAAATCAATTGTTGGCAAACTCTAGACCAAAACAATATTAGATGTTAGCAGCAACAATAACAACAAGTATTCGGTGTACTGGTGAAGGTGGTTTTCTGTAGGCAAAAAGAAGTAAACCATAATTTCCTAGTACCAATGGCACCAATGTACTGTGGGGTAAATTATCGCTTGCTAGGTCTAAAGCTCAAATCCGAAAATAGAAATCACAAAGAGGATTCAATATCCTTATTTTTGTCACATTCACCCCATAGTGTACGCTGAGAACTTTTCTGGCTCTGTCATACCAGACTCATATCGAAATGAATTTTGGTGCCACATTAAAATTGATAAATGAAAGTGGATAAAACAAAAAGTCTTTTTGAAAAAAAGAGTACTAAATTTATTTGGAAAGCACAAAAGTATATATATATGTATATATTATATGTCATGTACTCGCTATAATATGGGCCAACTTAACGAAGAGAAATAACATGTTTGCTAGATATTATCGTTGACATAACAGCGAAGGTCATATTGTATATGAGCCGATAAACACATTGGCAAAATGTTATTTAATTTTTTTAGTTAAATTAACGAGCAAACACTGTGACACATATTAAAACTCAAGGTCTGTGAGATGGAAAATTCCTTTTATAGATGAAAGCCCTTGGCGAGTATATTAAGAACCCAAAAGGAAATGTTGGCCATTGTTTCTGAGATATTGCGTGATGATTACAAAATGATACAAAATGGACACAGAACACTGTACCCAGATATACAGGAACATTATTGAAAAACACAAAAACTTTCGTTAGTTGGAAATCAGTTGCGATCTAGTGAGAACGTGTAGTGGCAAGTTGCAAAAAGAAAAATATAAAATGTAATTATTAAAAACATGTTTTTGTTTATACTTTTATATAACAAAATGTTATTTGTTTTTCTTTTAAAATTTAAAGAAAATCCCTGATGATGATCATCGACGATGATCGAAATATCGGAAAATAAATAAAATAAAAAACAAAAATCTACTGTTTTTTATTTTCTGACCTGAAAGCCAAACAAAAACTCCAAGAAATATAAGTCCAAAGGTCAACTATTATTACACCAAAAAAAAGTGATGATTTGTTTTTAATTTTCCCATATAATACTTGAGAAAATAGCTTTATATGTCTGTTTGGCGTTATTGTAGCTTCGTTTTGAGATTACATCTCTTAAGTCAAATCGAATGCCGAATATTTTTGTAGAACAGTTTATCCTTGTAACGCAATTTCGTCCATGTCATTTTCGTCCTTTCTTTCTTGAACCATAGTAAAAGTACCAGAAGATGTGATTTTAAAGCATCCAAATATTCTACAAAACATAGTTGTTTCAACAAAAACAGGGTAAAGTCAAAAAAGTCCATGAAAACGGGACAATATCAATTAGCTGTCGATGAGAAACGAACCTAATATTTTCGGAGCAAAATTTTTGTAGTATATTTGGATGCTCTAAAATACCATCTAGTGGTACTTTTACTATGGTTCAAGAAATAAGGGTCGAAAATGACATGGAAGGAATTGAGTTACAAGGTTCAAATGTTTTGCAAAAATATTCAGCATTCGATCTGACTTAAGAGATGTTATATCAAAACGAAGCTACAATAACTCCAAACAAAGATATAAAGCATTATAAGGGAAATTCAAAAAATGCAATTTATGGTGAAATTTTCTTTTTAGGGTTTAAAAAACTCACCAAGGGCTTTCATCTCCAAAAGATTTTTTTACGGCACAAACAACTTGTTGCACAGTGTAATCAAAACATTTTAAATGTATATTTGTTTACGGAACTCAATTTTGTTAGCATGTATGCTGCATACTTTTAGGATAATCAATTAAAGATGCAATGCATAAGGTGAAACAGTAAGGCAGGCTGATTTTACACAATCTGGCGTTGAATTAATTAAAGTACATTCAATCAAAATATTCTTATTGTTGTAGTTACTGGTTCACCTTACTTATTGCATCATTAAGACCGATTCCATGAAATGGAGGAACAGAACCGTATCTAGATTATTCGTTTATATTGCTAATATAGATTATCTAGTTCATTTTGCTCGTCTCGTTCATATAGCTCTTCCAGAAAGCATGAACGATATTCACTAGAAAATGTTACACTGAAATTCAATATTGAACGAAAATGAGCCTTCGAAACTGGTTCCTTTTGGCGAACGGAATCAAAAAGATCGTGTAAATTTGAGAATTCTACTTCTGCATGATAACTTTCTGGCGCCATTAGATTTTTTAGCACCACATCTAATATGCCTGATGAGCTGAATTAAACCATTAGCGACATGATCGTAGCATATGGGTTGGATGTGTGTGGACTTCGCTAGATATCACTTTTTTAATACAAACTCCTTAGGTCATGATAGGTCAATTAATTCAATTAAATAAAACTCTCACAAATAAATGACTATCGTCCTAATAAGACAACAATTAAATGAAACTTTTTCATATTTCACAACTCTCGACGTGGATAATCCCGACAAGAGTGCATTGAACAAACAAAATCTTTGTATATCGATCAAGGACCATCCAAATTCAACGAAAGTTGTTCACTTCGAAGCAAATGGTCGCTTGTTTCGTAGGTAAAATTGACCATGTGGCGAATATATGGCTTGAGCAACGTAGGACGGTTAATTTTGAGTGGTGTACTACAATTTGTTTGCCTAAAGCCTCTTGAGAAATTCGTAAAACGAACAAGAGAAGACGAATCATTGTGTACCGTGAAAATGCGAGCTCTCACACATCGATTCAAACTAGCGCTTTTTTTTGGACACAACGTGGAATTGATGGGTCATCCGCCGCATCATCTGATACCCACAGATCAAGAAAAAAAGGCGTGGTCAACGGTTTTCGTCGTCAGAAAGAAATAGCTATTCTCAAAGTACCTGCAGAATCTAAAGACAAAATTTCATGAAATTCCTTTAACCCCTAACACGATAGCAAGACAATTTCATATAAAACTGTGATCTTTACAATTTGAATTGAAACCTTCCCTATATATTCCATTATTGACCATTATTTATACCTCTTAATTTCTACAACCTAAATGCCACGGTTTTTTAGCTTTATCTTTTAGTTGCGGATTTCATCTACAATATCTATAGAAAGTTTATCGTGACTGTGACTTATCTTTGTTGTTTATCCACAGCAATCATCACGGGCATTGCGAATTTCATAGCTACAAAAGCAAAGACAGCGAATCAATAATGAGTCATCATTTCACTTCCGCCCTCTATTTCCACCATTCCTTTTTGATTCCTGTTGACAACAAAGTGCCGGCATTACAAATCTGTTTTCGTTTTTTTGTTTTATTTTGGTAACAATACAAAACACAAAGCTATAAAACGAAATATTCAAATGACCGGTGCGCGCTTTTTCGTTTTGAGAAAAAAAAAAAATTACAAAATTGTTTTTGCATAGCCATGTCCCCCATTCAATAATTTTTATGCAAATTCGCTACAATTATAAAACCAACCAACCTAAATCACATTTCTTTATTTTGATTTTGGATTTTGAAAAAGACATGAATCACTGTAGAAATATTTATTTAGCCTAAAGGAATAGAGGTCTAATGAAATATTTTTTGAAGAAATAATATATAATTAGCATTATTTAACATACTTGATATAAATGCATTGAATTGTTGGTTTTCAATTGTGAAACGATTTCGATTTTGTTTGCGAGTTTGAGATTAAATATTTAAATAAAATTCGAAATTTATTAACAGCTTTAAGTGTGCAGAAAACAAAAAAAAAAATAATTTTAGCTGCAAGCAAAATGAGTTGTTGATGTCTGTGAAGAGGTTCAACATATTTTGTTTTATGAAAGAAAAAAACTTTTGGTACTGCAATGAATTTATCGGAGACGCAATTGATAAGATATGACTTCGCAGAATAATATATATCTTGATCAGAGAAAATAGATCGAAAACATGGATGAATTACATTGATTTTGAAAACTGTAATATGTTGATTCTTAGATCAGCTTAATAAATAGTTTTCTTTGGTTCCCATTTGTTAGTTCCTACTTGAGTAAACATTTTCATTATAATGATTTGTTAATTCCAGATGCCAACATTAAAAGTGACATTAATAGTTGAATTATTTTTTAAATCGTAGTTAATTTCTGGCGTCTTCTCCTTTATTCGCTTGAGTGACTTAATCTTAGCTTATTGTTTTTTTTTATGTGAGGATGTTGTTGGTTTTTTGTTACAAAATTTGTTAGACTTTTACGTTGTTGTTTTCAGTTTTTTTCTCCCATTCTCGGTTTAAGTCGTTGACAGTTTCTTATTTGAAAAAAAGGCAACAAGTGAACGAATGGCTAAAGTGAATGAATGATACTGTCATTTAACAATTAAATTCATGAGCAGAGTAGAGAAGAAAAAAAAAGCAGACAGACCCCGTCTCTGAACATAGTCGTATTGTGGTGTTGACTGACTGACTGCTTGACAAACAATGCATGAGTTCATCTGTTGTAATGAATGCATCATGCATGTCGCTTTTGTTGTCATCGCATTACATTTTCAAAGATTTCAATTTCGTTTTTATTTCTCAAATTAGTTGTGTTTAATTTAAGCATTTTATTTGTTTGGTGTTGTTGTTTTAGTGTCACTCTTCGGTAGGATTGTGTGTCTGATATGGGATGTTTCATCTTCATTTAATGTGACGTTCCAGTCATTTAGGTGTATAAAACATAGTCATGAATTTACTTTCATTTTTAAACGGTTAGTGTTTTTATCGCCAGGAAAAATGTAGAACACTTGTTTGGGGTACAGTGTTACGAACCAAAGTTTTGCGTGTGTGTAAAATCATTATCAACATGTGGCATATTACACTAGATGAAATTGGTAGAGTTTGATTTGGGAACTAACAATGTGTTATTACAATTGAACCCAAAAAATATGGATCTTACTTAAAATTGTGTTTATGCCGATCTTTGACCTGTTTTCACACTTATTTTCCATCCCAACGTTAGTTAAATCCATTAATTTACTTTTTAAAGAAATTTAGTTTTGTAATACTGTGTCTTGACATTTATTTTTCTTATCTGACACACACGAATATTTGTATGTTGTATTTTGTGCCATGCCTTTTTTGGAGTCGGCTTAAAAATCATTTAATTGACTTTTTGTTTGTTTTTATGATAACTTTACTACAAATTTTTTTATTGAGCTCATTATTTGTGTTGACTTTTCTGACACCATAATTTTGAGTTTGCCGTTTGTCATGTACACAGCTAGCTGTCTAATTTGTCTCGCTATTTAAAAAGTCTCATTTATGTTGATTTGTTGTTGTATTCATGTATTCTGGGTAACTGTGGCGAAACGTTTATGTGTGTATCGATCATTTTTCAGTAGCCGGAAGTTTTATTTTATTTTTTCATAATAAACTGTAATAACTGTTAATTATAATTGACTCCATTGAACTTTGGGGGAACATTTCAACATGAGTTTGCTATAAAAGGCTTGATTTTTGTTATTTTACAAATGAAAACAACATCAGAACATTTTAAAAACAACAACTACTACAACAGACTCCATAATAATTTCTCAAATCAAGCAATGAAAGTTTAAAGTCTGTTTAGTTCCGATATGCGTTAAAGTCGCTACGGTGAGGCTTTCTGAAACGATTTATAGTAAGACTCTCTTCCTAAATTCCTAATATTATTACATTTCGGATATCGTAATAAAATATAGTCCAACTGATGGTACAGTTAGATTTGTTAGATTACTAGAGGAAATATGACTTTCTGAAAGCTATGTGAAATGTTCAAAATTGTAGGAACATTTATCAAAGGGGTGGGTCCTACGCTTATGTCCCTGGACGATCCTTAAATTTGATTAAAAACATTACTCATAGAAATAATGGTTTCAGAACTCAAGTATGTTTGGACAATATAGACAATTTGGAGGCGTTGTCGCCTTTTTGTCCATAATAACCCAAAATCCTACGGGGACCAGTTGAAATGGCTGATTGGCACGATAACTATCCCAAAATTACACACAGTTCGAAGATGTAGTCGGTCCAGTTTGTTAGTCTATTCCTTTAGGTTGTTGTTGGACTTGTGGAATATTAGGCTGACTTCCGAAACTTACCTTGAAATTTAAAGATTTTGTCAAAATATTTTCGTCGCACACTAATTTATTGCTCCTACAACTGCGACTTAAGGTGAACTGAACCAAAATAATTAATATTTAATTTTATATTGGACTACTATCGTCATCACCAACAATATTCATCACAACATCAATATTCTTCTATCTCTGTGAGAAAATTTCGTGATGATCCGATCAAAATTCCGACCTGTAGTGTGATTGCAGAAAAAGTGGAAAAAAGGGTTGTATTACCGACTATTGCGATACCTATATTATTTGACTACCTACACCAACCTACTTTGCATAATTTCAAAGATGGGATTTTCTACTTTCTTAGTCAGGCTTTGCTTTTAGAAGGTCCCCAACCAAAGATGTGATATCCGTCATTATTATTAAAATCGCAAAAATGAGAAGTTGGGTTTTATTAACGACTATTGCGATATCTCCGGTGTTAGACCACCTACGACAACCTACGTTACATCGTTTCAAAGGTGATATTTTCTACTTTCATTGCCAAGTTTTGCTTTTTATATACCCCTTATAGACGCTGAGATATATGCTTTGGAATAAAATGTAGACTTTTTCTCCAAATAACTTTTTTGCTCATTTCGTCCCCTAATTGTTATCCGACCATCACCAAAATCAATAGGCTTCTTCCCCTCCGGGACCCCCATCAACACCCAAAATTTCGTGACGATCCGATCAAAATTGCGACCTGTAGCGTGATTACAAGGTTTAGATGGACAGACAGACGGACGGACGGACTGACGGACGGACACACATAGCCAGATCGACTCAGCTCGTCGAGACATTCATTTTGGTATATATAAGTATGGGTCTACGACCATTATTTCGTTGCGTTACAAACTTTTTGGGCAAAACCAACTTATAATACCCTCCCCACATAGTGGTGTAGGGTATAAATATTAAAACCTAGAAAAAAATCATAAAAGTCAATCCAATAGAGAATTTCCCAGCTATCACATTTGCTCTACTCCCATTTCGAACATTGTAGCTTCAGAATCCGCAAAACCAACTTATCGTTTAAAGTTTGTTAAGGAGAACTACCCCGATAACATGTTTGTCGAATACGTTTCGAGTTCGGACAGAATCCCTGCCTACATTTACGATTATGATGCGGAATTCTTACCGAATTCGGTACGAAAGTTGTATAGACGTAGTCACCGAATTCGGAAAGGAAATTCTAAAAAAAATATTAGAGTTTCGCGACAAATTCGGTTCGAATTCGAAAGTAAACTCTTGGAAAATTCGGAGAAAAACTGACAGAAATCGGTCCGATTTGGAAAGAGAGTTTTGGAAAATTCGTGGATAATTTAGATTTTGTGAAGAAAATCGGTCCGAATTCGGAAAAAATTCTGGAAAAGTCGAACAAAAATTTAGATTTTCTGAAAAAAATCGAAAAAAAATTTTGGGCGCTGACGCCTTTGATATTGATACAACACAAAACAAACCGCACCTAGAGACAATTTTCTTTTAATGTCTATTTATGGAAGACTCTAATTTCAGACGATCTAATGATTTCCCTGTTGTTATCCTTTTGTGATTAATAGTATAATAATGTGCACGAGTATGTTGAATCCACTAGCTAGAATTATTATATGTTGGCATTTATATTAAAAAAAAAAAAAAAATAAAAATTGTATATGCGAATTTTATAACCAATCACAATTTTCGACACCAACCGAACAAAAAAAAAATCCCTTAGAAAATCGATTAAAAGTCGGAACGAATTCGGAACGAAGATTCTTAAGAAAAATTGCAGAGATTCTTAAAAAAAACACTTTTAGAAAATCGGTACAATTTCTAGGAAAAATTGCTCTTAATGCTCATAAGCTTGGTACAGTGTCTATAGCTACAAATCAGAAGTTCAAATACAAAATAAAAAAAAAGTATCAGTCGGCTTGACCGACAGAGATATACCCTCAGCCTGTGTATATTGAAACAATTTTTTCCCATAAAACGTAGGTATTTAGAGGGTTTTAAAAATTTTGATGCATGAACCGACAAATATGTTGATTAGATTAAAGAGCAGAAGTTTTGTGGGGGAATTACTTAAAAGAATGGATCGACATTGACCATTATGGAAGTCGATCTCCAGCCACTACATACGTTGCCATAGGGGGGTTTTACTCCCTTTGGGCTGTCTGCTTAAGAAGTGTGGTTTTGCCCCAGAAAAAACTTTTACCATCATAATTGAGGCAGCGAATGCAAGTTGCTTCAACAAAAACAAAAGTGATTCGATAGCAGGTCTTAAAGTGAACTTATCCGAAATTTTGTTTGGGAGGTACTGGATGAAGTGGACAAATATAGTCCATATTTGGTCCTGATCTATATCTCGTAGATATATTAAGATGTGTTAAGTATGTACCAATTCGGCCACTCCCTTCAAAAGTTACCGTACGAATAATTTTTCCGAATATTTTTGAAATTTTGTGGGGGAGGTACCTGAAGGAGTGGACCGATATGGCTTATCTTCGAACTTAAACTATGTTTGGACAAATTTTACTAAGGCTAAAATTTGGACCCAATCAGCAGATCCGTTGGAGAGTTATCTTGCGCTCCAACCACCCCACACGGTGTCATAGGGGTTTTGTGAAACTTTCAAGCTATTTTCTCAGGAAGTTTGGACTTGCCCCTGCTGAAACTTGTACCGTCGTATGGGGGGCAGTGAATACAAGTTGCTAAAATAAAAACCAAAGCGATTCGAGAGCAGGTCCTAAACTGAACTTATCCGAAATTTTGTGTGGGAGGTACCCGAAGGAGTAGACCTATTGAGCCCATATTGGAACCTCATCTAAGTCTGGTACATATTTGACGATGAGCAAAGTATGAACCAAATCGGTTACCCCCTTAAAGAGTTATCGTGCGCACAAATTTTCCGAACTTTTTCGAACTTTTGTGGGGGAGGTACCGGAAGGAGTGGACCGATATAGCCCATCTTCGAACTTAAACTAAGTTTGGGCAAAATATTACGAAAGCCAAAATTTGAACCGAATCGGTTCATCGGTTCGAGAGTTATCGTGCGCTCCAGCCAGCAGGACAGACAGACAGACAGACAGACAGACGGACGGACATAGCTAGATCGACTCCAAATTGTCTGAAACACATTTCGTCCAAACATACTTGGGGTCTAAAACCATTATTTCGATGAGGCACATTTTCATCGTATCAAAGTGTATATACCCTCAGCCTTTAGGCTAAGGAGGGAGTGAGATGAAATTGAGCATAACTTCACCTCAACAGTTCTAAAATTATAACATATATTTTTGTGGTCATAGAATAACTACTTACTTGGTTAGGTTAATTTGTATATAGTTACGTCTACGAAAAAGTTATATATAATCCGATTATTGGGTAATCAGAGTTTTTGCGGGGAAAAGAAAATCCAAATCTTATGCTGTACCACTGAAAACTATTTTCTAATATCCATCAACGTCATTTTAGATTACAAAGTTATTCTTTATTTTTAAATAAAAACAAGTAAAAAAAGTATCAGTTGGCTTGGCCGACAGAGATATACCCTCAGCCTGTGTACATATATTGAAACAATTTTTGCCCAAAAAACGTATGTATTTAGAGGGTTTTAAAAATTTTGAACGTATGAACCGACAAAAATGTTGATAAGATTAAAGAGCAGAAGTTTTGCGGGGGAATTGCTTAAAGGAATTTATCAACATTGACCATTATGGAAGTCGATCTCCAGCCACTACATATGGTGAAATAGGGGGTTTTACTCCCTTCGGGCTGTCTGCTTAAGAAGTGTGGTTTTGCCCCTGAAAAAACTTTTACTGCCGTAATATAGGCTGCTAATGCAAGTTGCTTCAACAAAAATAAAAGTGATTCGAGAGCAGGTCTTAAAGTGAACTTATCCGAAATTTTGTTTGGGAGGTACTGGATGAAGTGGACAAATATAGTCCATATTTGAACCTGATCTATATCTGGTAGATATAATAAGATGTGTAAAGTATGGACCAATTCGGCCACTCCCTTCAAAAGTTACCGTACGAAAATTTTTCCGAACATTTTTGAAATATTGTGGGGGAGGTACCTGAAGGAGTGAACCGATATAGCTTATCTTCGAACTTAAACTATGTTTGGACAAAATATTCCTAAGGCCAAATTTTGGACTCAATCAGCAGATCCATTGGAGAGTTATCTTGCGCTCCAACCACCTCACACAGTGTCATAGGGCTTTTGTGAAACTTTCAGGCTATTTTCTCAGGAAGTTTGGACTTGCCTCTGATGAAACATGTACCGTCGTATGGGGGTGAGTGAATACAAGTTGCTAAAACAAAAAGTTATATATAATCCGATTATTGGGTAATCAGAGTTTTTGCGGGGAAAAGAAAATCCAAATCTTATGCTGTACCACTGAAAACTATTTTCTAATATCCATCAACGTCATTTTAGATTACAAAGTTATTCTTTATTTTTAAATAAAAACAAGTAAAAAAAGTATCAGTTGGCTTGGCCGACAGAGATATACCCTCAGCCTGTGTACATATATTGAAACAATTTTTGCCCAAAAAACGTATGTATTTAGAGGGTTTTAAAAATTTTGAACGTATGAACCGACAAAAATGTTGATAAGATTAAAGAGCAGAAGTTTTGCGGGGGAATTGCTTAAAGGAATTTATCAACATTGACCATTATGGAAGTCGATCTCCAGCCACTACATATGGTGAAATAGGGGGTTTTACTCCCTTCGGGCTGTCTGCTTAAGAAGTGTGGTTTTGCCCCTGAAAAAACTTTTACTGCCGTAATATAGGCTGCTAATGCAAGTTGCTTCAACAAAAATAAAAGTGATTCGAGAGCAGGTCTTAAAGTGAACTTATCCGAAATTTTGTTTGGGAGGTACTGGATGAAGTGGACAAATATAGTCCATATTTGAACCTGATCTATATCTGGTAGATATAATAAGATGTGTAAAGTATGGACCAATTCGGCCACTCCCTTCAAAAGTTACCGTACGAAAATTTTTCCGAACATTTTTGAAATATTGTGGGGGAGGTACCTGAAGGAGTGAACCGATATAGCTTATCTTCGAACTTAAACTATGTTTGGACAAAATATTCCTAAGGCCAAATTTTGGACTCAATCAGCAGATCCATTGGAGAGTTATCTTGCGCTCCAACCACCTCACACAGTGTCATAGGGCTTTTGTGAAACTTTCAGGCTATTTTCTCAGGAAGTTTGGACTTGCCTCTGATGAAACATGTACCGTCGTATGGGGGTGAGTGAATACAAGTTGCTAAAACAAAAACCAAAGCGATTCGAGAGCAGGTCCTAAACTGAACTTATCCGAAATTTTGTGTGGGAGGTACCCGAAGGAGTAGACCTATTGAGTCCATATTGAAACCTCATCTAACTCTGGTACATATTTCACGATGGGCAAAGTATGAGCCAAATCGGTAACTCCCTTAAAGAGTTATCGTGCGCACAAATTTTCCGAACATTTTCGAACTTTTGTGGGAGAGGTACCGGAAGGAGTGGACCGATATAGCCCATCTTCGAACTTAAACTAAGTTTGGGCAAAATATTACGAAAGCCAAAATTTGAACCGAATCGGTTCATCCGTTCGAGAGTTATCGTGCGCTCCAGCCAGCAGGACAGACAGACAGACAGACGGACGGACATGGCTAGATCGACTCCAAATTGTCTGAAACACATTTCGTCCAAACATACTTGGGGTCTAAAACCATTATTTCGATGAGGCACATTTTCATCGTATCAAAGTGTATATACCCTCCTTAGCCTAAAGGCTGAGGGTATAACAAGTAAAAAAGTATCAGTCGGCGTTGCCGACAGAGATATACCCTCAGCATGTGTATATTGAAACAATTTTTTCCCAAAATACGTATGTATTTAGGGGGTTTTAAAAAATTTTGGCGTTTGAACCGACAAAACTGTTGATTATGATTAAAGATCAAAAGTTTTGCGGAGGAGATACTAAAAGCAATGGATCGACATTGACCGTTATGGAAGTGGATCTCCAGCCACAACATATTGTGCCATAGGGGGTTTTTACACTCTTCGGGCTGTTTGCTCAAGAAGTATGGACTTGCCCCTAAAAAACTTTTACCATCGTAATTGAGGCAGCGAATGCAAGTTTCTTCAACAAAAATCAAATTGATTCCAGAGCAGTTCTTAAAGTGAACTTATCCGAAATTTTGTGTGGGAGGTACCGGATGGAGTGGACAAATATAGTACATATTTGAACCGGATCTATATCTGGTAGATATATTAGGATGTTTTAAGTGTAGACCAATTCGGCCACTCCCTTCAAGAGTTACCGTACGAACAATTTTTCCGAACATTTTTGAACTTTTGTGGGGGAGGTACCTGAAGGAGTGGACCGATATGGCTTATCTTCAGACTTAAACTATGTTTGGACAAGATATTACTAAGGCCAAATTTTTGACCGAATCGGCAGATCCGTTCGAGAGTTATTTTGCGCTCCAACCACCTCACACGGTGTCATAGGGTTTTTTTTGCAACTTTCAGGCTATTTTCTCAGGAAGTATGGACTTACCCCTGATGAAACTTGTACCTTCGTATGGAGGGCAGTGAATACAAGTTGCTAAAACAAAAATAAAAAAAAACATGACCGAAAAGCCCAATACAAATATGATAAAATTAAACCCTGGTCAGAAAACAACTTGAAAAATCAAAGTGATTGGAGAGATGGCTCTAAACTGAACTTTTCCGAAATTTTGTGTGGGGGGTACCCGAAAGAGTGGACCGTTATAATCCATATTCGAACTTGATGTATGTCTAGAGGTAGTATTACCATATGCAAAGTTTGGTTCAATTCTGTTACCCCCTTCGAGAGTTATCTTGCGCACAAGTTTTGCGACAATTTTTGAACATTTGTGGGGGAGGTACCTGAAGGGGTGGACCTACAATGCCCATCTTCGAACTTAAATCAAATCTGGACAAAATATTTGGATACCCAAAATTTGAACCGAATCGATTGATCCGTTCGAGAGTTATCGTGCGCACCAGCCAGCCAGACAGAGAGACAGACGGACAGACAGACGGACGGACATTCCTAGATCTACTCAAAATTGTCTGAAACGGATATCGTACAAACATACCTGGGGTTCTAAAACCATTATTTCGATGAGGCACATTTTTGGTCGTATCAAAGTGTAAATACCCTCTTTAGCCTAAAGGCTGAGGGTATAAAAACTCGGTGATGGTTCATTTTTGTTTATTTTCTTTATTCCGTGAATGTATTTGTTCTGTTGTGGATGCCGGTCGCATATATTTTTCTAGCATGCTATAATTTTCTACATTGTACAGAAAATTTGGATCTCTCTCAATCAATGTAAAACGTTTCTCTGAGAAATTGCGCAGAGTTCATTTTTATGGGAATAGCAGCAAACTGTATTTGACGTTGCTCTCTATCTCGTTCTTCGCAAACTATTGGCGGGCAATAAATAAACGTAAAGTGTTTTACGTATCTTTTTCTCCATTACAATCACAGATAAATGTGTAGATATGGGCAAATTTACTATCGGCCAACAACGCGAAACATGCATGGCTAAATGCATGGGCATGTCTACAGAATTTTTGTGTCTGTCTTTTTTTACTTTGAAAAAGCCAACGCGAAAATGAAAAATATTTTTAAAATTTATAACTCAGTTGTTTTGTTGTTTTCTTTTCGAACTGCCATTCATTCTTAATTGACCTTTAACATTTGTGTGTTGTTGTTGTTTTTTAAGTGAAACATTGTAGCTACAATCAAGCAAAGCTAAAGTAAAATTAGTTATACCCCTTCCCTCGGCTCTTGTTATTGTTGTTGTCATTGCTATTCATACAATGGAGAAATGTCATAATACAAATTGTCAGATAGTACTCTGTGGTTGTTTGTTGTTTACATTTTTATTCGAATTTAATTTATGTAAATTTTGACACAAATTTTAATGCAAATTTTTACAAAACCGGTTATTGTTAGATTTTTAGTGGGCTGCGGCGTGTAGCACCTTTTGCGACAGCGTCAGTAACTATACAACGACCGTAAAATAAGATATGGATGGCGGCTAATGCTGATGATGACGATGATGATGCTGATAATACGTACTTAGATTTCTTTCTCTATTTGTGTATCACTGCGGTGAGCGGAGCTCTGAGTATCATTTAGTTGTTCTTCCCCCACGATTTCAAATTTTATTTATGTTTTTAATAAATCGCAATATTTAAAATGATTTGCTGGAGTTGTCGTGGTAGCAATGGAGAGTGTAAAACGTTAATATAAAATTTAAATAATAATTTTTTAATTGACATCATCATTTTAGCGTATTTCAGTTTTAGCTTTGAATGTGACTGTTCGACTGCTTAAGTGTGTTGTTTGTATCGCTTCCAATGATATCAGCACCATCTGTAACACAATCTTAAAAAACAATCAGGCAAACATTTGAAATTGTATATTTTTTTTGCAAAATTCTTAATAAGCCTCGTCTTATGAATATGAAATGTTAAAAACCACAAATGGGTCGTATTTTCAGTGCAAAATGTACATATGAACGATGAACGCATATCGTTTTATTGTGATTTTTAATATTATTTTAAAGGAAAAATGTTTATTACTAACCTCGGAAGCAGTTAATCCGTGTGGTTTGTTTTCTATTCCACCGTCTTAATGAATTATTTATTGTTAGTCTTGACCAGAATAAGATTGTTTAATTAAATATTATTTCCAATTACAGTGGAATCTCAGAATTTATATACACACTTACACAAATATTATTTTACTTATGGTGTTACCTAGTTGTTCGGGTAACTAGGTAATAACTTGGAATTTTGCTGGCTACTGGTAAACTCACAATGCTATAAACTAGTGAATTTAACATGAGGATGTCATAGGAGGGGGTCTATTGTCTCTTCATTGCATTACCAGTAACCAGTGAATTCAATAGTCTTGGGAAACCCAATAGTCCATTCATTGCATTACCAGTAACTACATGACTTATGTTTATTTGGTCCTTGGAATGTTTTTGTCGTGTGTCCTTCAGATCATTCAAAAGTTCCTGAAATAAAATGTAGGACCAATAAGTAACTAGTTACATAACTATGATAACGTAGACAATTGATATTTTTTGAACAACTGATAGTCAATTGAAAATGGGTATATCGAATACGTCGTAACATCCTAGAAATCAATATAAATATCTATATCCTTATTGGATTTGTTATTGGCAATTGGGATGGGACAAATTTCTCTAATTGCTTGAGTTATTTCCGTTAATAACGCCATTTTCTAGGAACTCTCTATGTCGCCTAGGCTATAACCATGAAAATGTCGCGCATATATCGGAGTTATATTTAAAATCTTGCCTTTCATCATAATTTTTCCTATGAGAATTTCAAAAAACTGAGAATACGAAATTGAATGTAACTTTGTATAGGAACTATACGACCTAGTTAGACGACTTTTGATAATTGATTTCTTGTTTGAAATAAATTTCGAATGTACAGTAATATGGAACTTATAGTAATAATAAAATAAGAGCTACCTGAAGGAATAGACCGACATAGTCCCATCTAAGAAATGGATTTATCAATAATTTTAATTGCATTTTTTAGAGTTTTTGAGCCTTTATATCGGGAAGCATGAACGTGCCAACGACAATGTTATATTGCTGTAAACAAGACCACTACGAATACATTCGGTAAAAATTTCAAAACGATACTCGAATAACTCTTAAACTACACTCAAGCGAAAAATTGTTAACTTATGTAAAGGTGTTAAACGGCGGTGTTATCCGATATAGACCTTTATGGAATTTAATGGACGATTGAAAGACATTTTACAATGTGCAAAGTTATCGCCGCATTTTATCATATGACATTTTCAGCTTTTAAGCCATTATCTCAGGAAACAAATGAGGACGTAAGACTAAGCTGTGCCGAGAGAGATATGCCCTCACTCTCGTACCTCGTACGTAAAGAAAATAAGTACTTGTGTCGTCTATAGTTTTATTTACTTTTGGTCCAATTTCTCAGGAAGTATGGACTTTCCTCCGAAAAAAAATTGTACCGTCGTAACATGGGCCGCAAAAAATTGCAAAACGATCCCAGACGAGTTCTTAAACTGCACTTTTTTATTTTTTTTCCATACTTGTGTGGGTGGTACCCGAAGGAGTGATTCGATGTTGTTCATATTTGAACCTGAAAGAACAAAAGTGCCTAACAATAAATTAATTTATTTTGAAAAAAATTTTAATAAAAATGTTGAATATTTCTATACTTGGCATCATAGCCCTAAAATTTTACTTCCACGGGCAACCATGAAATAGGTAAGGGCAAAATTATATATTCTAGTAAACTGCTAGAACTAACATTCAAAACAAAAATTAAAATTCGGAGACTTTCATTTCAAAGTCAAGCTTTATCATTCCCCAAATATTTCCCGAAAGTTCAGAAAGAGAAGAAGGATACCTTTTAAGGGGTTACCTCTACTTGTCACTTTAAAAAATCGAAAAAAATATTATTGACTTATTTTGAAGTAAAGGTAGTATAAAGTATACCGCAAAAAATGTCAACTTGATCGGAGCAAAATTGCCTGAGATATGAGCATTGGAATGGAACAATTTATTGTGATTTGTATGTAGCGTGGAAACTTTAAACGCGTGTTTCTCGAAATGGCATTTTTGACGTCGGTGCCAACGATAGCTCGAAAACGAATTGACCGATCTTATATTATATGCATAAAAAGCTTGTCTTTAAGCGAGACAGTTTTTTTTTAATTTTTGCTCGATTTTTGTACCAAAAATGGTCAATTTTTTCGTTAAAATCGAAATTTTGACTTTGTTATCCAACAATTTTTTTAAATCGATTTTTTTTTAAATTCTGTTTCGCTTAAAGACAAGATTATTAGGTTCTTAAAACGCCCACAAAAAATAAACGAAGATCGGCCCATCCGTTTTCGAGCTATCGTTGGCACCGCAAAACGCTTTTACAAAAAAGGGTTTCGAAGGTAGCCATTTACCACAAAACTATGCAATATTTTTTCAACAACAAAAATTCCAGACGTAGCTTAAGATGTGCTCTTTCAGGTAGAAAAAAGATCAACTTAAAAATATTGGTATTTTGTTTGGAAAAAAATTTATGACAAATGAGTTTTTTTGGCCTGCACAACTAGGGGTAAACCCTTAAAGTAATATTTTACACATCCATACGCGTGGCTCCTCATATTTTTTGGTCCTCTCAGGCATCCTTGTATTTATTATTTATGGTTATTTATTTTTTGCGTACTAGTATTTTGCTTCAGATTTTTATACTATTCGGATGACCTTGAATATCAAGATTTAATTTGTAAGGACTCGTTGTCGAAACAACAAAATTCTACGTTAATGTATTGTCTGGTTCATCTGATTTAACATTTTTATGATTACAGTGACTAAAGATAAAACTCTACTGGCAGTTTATGGGCGTCGTTAGCTTACTCCAAGTAGTACGTAGTACTAAATATGTAATGGGAACCTTAATCATATGTATGTGTGTACATACATATGTATATTTATGACCACAATACATGTGTATGTGTGTAAGGGGACCACCAATAAGGTGTTATTTTGCTAACAAATGTAGGGCAGTCTGTTTTGCCTATCGTGTCACAAATATTGCCAACTTTCATTGAAATTTATTTATGTTTGTATGTGGTTTTGTTGTTGATATGTATATTTTCATTTGAAATTAACCGCAAACGAGCAAAGATGTTCAAATGCGATATGAACGCGTTTTATAAGCCGATAATAGTTTACACATTACAAGTAGCAATAACATGACACGTACCCATGTTTATACTTCGGCAAGGAAACAAATTTCAACTGAAAGACAACAAAAAATAAATAAAAGCGTATCCAAATACATTTTAAACTGGGCACCTAAGAATTGTGGAACACGAAAGTATATCCTTGTAATATTTGTGTACTTGTAATTATTTCTGTATATTTTTTCGTTTCGATGTACACTCCACGTCAGTAGAATAGAACACCTAAATTTCTGTTAATGTTAGCTTATTTATCGAGAAGCAACTGAATCTACGTTTTTAATTTTGTAGGGATCTAAAGTCGATAATGTTCCATATCAAACACAGAAAAAATTATGTTTCGTGTTCTTCACGAAATGATTTTGTGATAATTTTTCCGATAGTACTATGAAAAATAGGCATTTATTTTTGGTCATCAGGATAGAACAGTCACTTTATTATCCCGGCTCCTGATATTGTATGTGAAAATGCGGGGATAGTCTACGGCTATTGTCCAGTGAATATATCCGACATAGGAGTCCTAACGTCCATGATTTTAGCATGGTCCTAAATACTATAATGATGGCAGCTACTCCTGCTCTCACAAAATTGACCTAATTAACCCTTGAAATCGAAGTAACTACCCATATCCTAACTAAATTTGCTATGATCATTCATTATACGCACATGTGTGTAAGTTTCTAGTGTTAATTCAGTCAATTTTGTCAGGACCAAAAAGACCCGTTTAGTGACTAGCATGAGGGTTATTTTTTCATAAAAAGATATCCCGCATTTTTGTCAGTAATATTGCCAAATACACATTATACTTAAAATGCAAGGATTCCAAGGAATCTGATGTCGAATATTTCAAAACCTGTAGAAATGGGCGGAACTTGCCACGCCTATTTAGGTTACATCCCGACGTAAACCTTCAAAACGCCGATACACGTGTCTTCTTTTTTTCGGTCCTCTTTTATAATCTGGCCGAATTGTCTTGTAATTAATTTTTTGTGTTGTACAGTGTAATTTTTTCTGTGTTTGATATGGAACATCATAGACTTCAAATCCCCACAAGATTAAAAACACAGATTCATTCGTTTTGGGATAAATATGATAACATTAACAAAAAATGAGGTCTTCTATTCTACTGACGTGGAGTGTATAACAGTACATAACAACAACATACAAAACAATATTTTTTTCTGGAGCTTGGTGCATGATTCCTGGGATATGAAAATCTACAATTTTATCTCCATTACCTCCAACCCAAAGACGAAAGTCCCCATTTCAGTGTACAATTTAATTTTCCGGGGAAAGCCCACAATTCTCTTGATTATGGTCCGACAGTTGAGATTCCTGATTTGTCAGTTAAATACTCAAGTCCACTCTTTCTGATAAATTCTGCGACTTGTATTTTTACAGATGTTTACATTACACAGTAACGACAACCCTCTATGAGGCCACTTTTAACCACAATTATTTGATGTACTTCTGTTTTGGAAAATGCAATTTATTTCTACATACTCCGGCAGATTGACTTATAATGTCAAGAAAAAAAATTTCTCTTTATTAATAATATAGGGAATAGGTATAAAGTTTCATCAGGAATTGGGGTCCCTTACCCTTGGTATTTGTTTTTGTTTCTTCGCTTTCATAGGCTGAGAATATGTAACAGTCGCAAAATTGACTATCTCCCTTTTATTTGTTTTTATTTTGTGGTCTCAAAACTGTTTTCAACTTGTTCAATGTATATTAAAGACAAACGCTTTACAAATTTGAATCGAATCATTGTCTAGCATTAATATCGCTATCCATCAATACCAGTCTTTAAAAGATTACAGATAAGAGCATCACTTCAATAGACATCCTCCGTTCGATCAGCCACAAACCAAAAAACAGTAGCATAAGTTCAATGAATCTTATTAGTGGAACAACAACAACGAAATCATAAGTAGTCAATAGCATGAGCACGTTTAACTGTTCCTTTATTCGTACTGCTATCTGACTGAACGAAACAAATCAACATGGCCAAAGTGCATACTTTGCATTATCGATTAATTTTAAGTAGCTGTGTAACTTTGGCCTGAAGCTGTTGTCGTCGTCTCGATGTTGTTGTTGCTATTGTTGAACTTCTAATCTGAAATGACCATAGTTGTGGCAGTTGTGGAGCAAAAAGCAACTCATGTATTTAAGCGTAACTAAATGAGATCTGCAACAATGATTATAACAGTCATCGGCAACAATCAGTCAGTCAGTCCGTCATCCAATCAGCTAGTACAGCATCAAAACAAAACGTTGGAATGAAACTACATTTCTTTGTGCCATTCGAATTCCATTGAAGCGTAAATTTGTTTCTTTAAATGTGTCTCTGGAATTGACCTGCTGCCATTGCTTGAATGCATGGTTGGTTGGTCGCTTGGTCGGCTGGCTGCTCCAATGTAATGTAACTGACCACAGATGTTTTCGTACAGTGAATATTGATTGCTGCTTCTTTTTCAAATGTCTGATGGTGATGACAGTTGTTTGCCGTTGTACAAAGTTTATTACACTTTGCATTGATGAATACAGTTTTCTTTATAGATATTTCTTACTGATAGGTTTATTGTATTCTCTTCCTATTGTTCTTTAAATTGAATATCTTGGGAATTGTGATAATTGCAGTTACTTTCAAATGAAATGAATTTACAACTGTTTGTTCAAAATGCAGTACTTTTACGTGTAGTTGCTGATGATACAGTATTAACATTAGTTTATCTTTGTTTTTGCATAAGTATCCCATAAAGCATTTAAAAGTATGCCACAAATAATATGCCCAAAAGTACACCACACTTTTTCATAATTATATATCATGTAATTTATACATTTTGCTTTGAAATTCCCTTTATTATTTACTCATCATGAGTTTGCCACAATTTTATCTGGCTTCTATTAATCTAAACTATGACTAATTAACCTTAAAACCCACTTGGTGGTTTTTACCCCAAACCGCCACCTATCAACCGCATTCTCATCTATTCACATCTACTTAAAGGGAACTGTTCGTAGGAAAAAAGATATTCGAAAGATAACAGCTAACGAAGAAAGGTTCTGACACACAGCCCTGAGGTGGTTGGGAGACACAAAATGGCCTAAAGCATTGAAACGAACTAATTATGGAAACGTTGAAACGAAGAAAAAGATTCATTACAATTTATTGTGGTAATTTAACTCGAAATTTTTTCAAACGATTGAGAGTGAGCACTGAGTGAATGATTGCATGCCTAACTTCGAAAGTGTTAAAACGATAATCATCTGCAAAATTGTTGAGAAAATGAGTTAAATTCATGAAATAGTTTCAACATTTTTCAAAAATTGTTACGTCTCGTAATGGACAATAACGTATGGGACAATAACGATGCTTGGAAAATGCCAAAAGTGAGTGTGTGTGGGGATATTGGAATATTTGTTTATGCTTAAATAAATCAAAGTCATTGATATTGAAAAACAGTGTCCAAATTTTAGATTTTTTTGGAGTTCTGAGTAAAATCGGACACTTTTTCAAAAGTGTTTTTTGCTGTGTTGATGCTGCTCCTCAGCAAAACATTTCAGAATATTTTCAGATTTTTTATTTTTTTAATAAAGGTTCCAAATTTTTCGCGCCTTGAAAAAATCGAATTCTGTAAAAACCATAACTTCTTTAATATTGCCCTAATAGGCAAAATTTTGAAAAACACAGGGAAAAAGTGTTGTCACGGCGTGTTGGCGTTCGGAGCCAAAACTCATAACTTCCAAAGGAGAGTTTGTCGTAGAAGCCAAACAAATGAATGGACAATGAATGTCTGATGAGCCTCTACCAATGGCGAAACATGTCACATAGTGGTGGTTGTGTGGTTTCGAATCTTCGGCTTTCCTTTTTCACTTGCAAACATCATCAGTCATTAAGCTCGACTCCAACGAGAAATTGTTTAGATTTTTTTTTTGGTATTACTTGTTTTTTTTTTAATAAAAAATATAAAAAAAACACTAATACCTCGACTTGCGTTGTTTCGATTTTCGTTAAGCCAAAAATTCGATCGAATCGATTTGCGTTATTAAAAGTATTTGTGGCTTTGAATTTTGTGATGAAATTATTGAAAACATGTGTTTTGATTTGCTTTGTTTCAATTTGAGTCGGAACCAATCATAAACGCAAATCGAGGTATAAGTGTACTGCACTGTAGGCTTTTTGTATATAGGAGTTTTTTATTTGGACCAATACAGAATACAGTTTTTACAGAACTCGATTTTTTCAAGGCGCGGTAACTCTCGAACCTTTGGTCAAAAAAAAAAATCTTAAAATATACTGAAATATTTTGGACATCAAAATCCACTTTTTGAAAAAGTGTCCAATTTCACTCAGGAATCCCCATATACTAATTTGCTGGTATTAATATTTCCTTGAGTTTAATAGGATAGGTTTTGGATAATTGTGGAAAATTATAATAAAACAAGATGTGACCCATCAGCTTTAAAAAAAACGAAAAAACATTTTTTAATCATGCCAGTGGAAATAGTGTTTCGTTACCTTACGAAGCATGCATCTACCAGATTTTTTGCATAGATTGAACTATGGCCTTAGACTTGTATAAAATAAAATATGTACATACATATAACATATTCAAATGTCACATTCATTACAATTTAAAACAATCAAATGTAATCATGATTTGTGTCTCCTGTATTGTTGATGTCTACGGTCTTTTCGCAAACATCCCCATCACCACCCTGAATGTTGGTTGGCTGCTGTGCGGTTCATATAAATTTTAATTTGTGTTTGTTTAACCAAAATGGTTTCACATTCTCTGTTCATTTTGTGCAACACAACATTTTGCTGGTAACCGTTAAAATGCCGCAACAGTCACGTGACACTTTGCCATAAATTAAGCGAACAACCGAAAATGCCATCACTTATTGGCGCGGCAAACAGTGGCCACAACAATTAATCCACTGATGTACACATGGGATGCCTGCTCCACATGTTGATGCCCCCTAAACAGCGACATGCATGCATGCAAGCCTCTATCACCCATCCATCCATCCGATTGTCCGTCTGTCCGTCCATGCTGTACAAAAGTCAATGTATGCTTGGTAAATGGCACAAGAGCATCGTCAAAGTTGTGAACATTGTTCGGGCATGCATTCGACAACAATTCGCCAAAGACAAAGTGCAATTTAAGCGTTAAACTGCCATACAAATATGTCTACATAAAGGCATGCAATATGCCAGCGATGCCGTTGCCGCCACTCATATGCTTTGATTTGCCTAGCAAACGCTTTTCGTTGCTTTAGTGCTCTGATGCTCCTCTTTTGCTGCATTAAAAACTTGTGAACATAACCATAACATTTGTTGTAGCGGCAATTGCATGTTCTGCCGTTGTGGCGTTTCCTTCCTCAATTCCCATCAGCAATCCCATGATTGTATTTAATGAGTTTTTCTTTCGTCGTCGTCTTTTGTTATTGTCTGCTGCTATTCTTGTTCTTTCTTTATTTACTCTACACTACAAATACCGCAATTCTAAGATCCACTATCTGCAAAATGTAGCGTCGACCTACCCACCTACCTATCAGTATTACCTGGGTGGTTTTTGTGTGACAATGCTTTTATGCTGCAGCGATTAGCGCTGTCTCAGCACAACAGACATTAAAGTTTAAAAAAGTTGCACACAAAAAGCATCATGCAAACAGGCGACATTACAGCGATGCCATCATTTTATGCTTTCCAATGTTTTTTTTTTCTGTTTTAGGAATTGAAATTCTCACAACTTGGTTATTCACAAATAGCACTCACTTCGCATTGATATCTGGATGTAAGGGAAATGTTTACGAGATGAGACATAAAATTGGAGGAATTTAGTCGTTTGTCAAAATACTAAACATATTGGGAGAAAATACCGATAATTGACAATTTTCTCACATCAGATCATATTATATTTTACTCTGTCAAAAATATTACGACATGACATAGCCAGATCAAGTCTATTACCAAGGCAAATTTATACAAGGTATATACATGAATTACAACAACTAACAAATTTACAAATACAACATTGTTGTTATTGAAAATTAATTGTCAAAGAAAATATTGAATAATAGGGTCGTTCCACAATTTTTTTTTCAGGAAAACAATACATTTTGAAAATCCTCTCAAATAGAACAAATTTGAATCAAAATGTAAATATAACGCATTCTGAACTCTCTTAGGTAATTTTTATAACTCGTTTAGGATAATAATTTTTCAACAAACATCCCAGATGTGACAAGGGAATCTTCTCTCATATCAATGAGTGTACCCCGATTTATATTAGCTCAGTGATACGGGACCTACTGTTTATTGCCGAGTCCGAACGGCGTGTCCTAATACACCACTTGCAGAGAAGTTTTACAAGGCTGAAATACTCAGAAAATGTCGCCAACATCACTGAGGAGTATTTTGCCACCGTTGAAAATTTTATGTTGCCTGCCCTGGGAATCGAACCCATGACCTTTGGCGTGCAAGGCGGGTGTGCATACCATTGCACCACGGCGACACGTTTAGGATAACAAGCAGTATTTTATGGTAACAAATTTCGAAGTTTCAAATTTCATGTGTAGACCCTATTACATTTTGAAAACTAAATTTACAAAAAAGTAAGAGTAAAAAAGAGTAAGAGTCACTTCTACCTTATATAAATATGCCTTGGCTACTACTGAGTAGAGTTGTTAAAATTTAGTTCATTTAAACAACCTAGATCACTATATAGTTCAAAGGACACCGTTTCTATTAAAGAATCGCGTGTGAGTTTTTCTATCCTTTTTTATGAAATAGCTGATACGCAAACGAACTATGGTAGTGAACTAGTTCACTAGATTTAATAACTCGTCGGTGTCATGCTTAAGTGTTCCATACGCCATTTGCCCGTTTTGAGATATTCGCATTTTAATGTTTTGGGTCACAACTGTGTGGAGCTGACTAAAGCAAATATTTATATTTTTGACTTGAAATATTAATAGTAGTATATAGAACATACTTGCAAAAATTTAGAAGAATATGTATTGGAATATAAAAGTTATAGAGATTTTTTTTAAAAAAAGAATTTTTGTCGATTTGTTCCATATCCGCACTTATGACACAAATGTGAAATATTGTCAATCACATGGAACAAAGTGACAAAAAAATTTTCCATATTTGCCTCAATAAATTAAATACTTCTAAATCGAAAATTAAAATTCTGATTTTTGAAATGTGTTTTTAAACTTCTAAGTTTTTAAGATATTCATTTCATAACTGAAAAAAGTTTATGCTTTTCCATCGAGGCGTGGATATCTCGGAAACTAGAGCAGATAGGGGAAAGTCGACTAGAAATTCAGAAAGAACATACCGGAAAACCCTTGAAACCACCTGTATCTCAAAAAGTCAAAAATGGCATATGGAACACTTAAGCATGACACCGACGATGTCTATTACTGAGAACCTTTAACCACCACCGAAAAATGTGCCGTTTTATGTTGGAGCAAAAACTCACTCGCGCTTTGCAGACATGCTAACTAACCACAGTACCACGTTGATTCCCATTGTCCACTATTTTGCCAAAAGAAAATAAAACAAGTATTTCCATGTATCTTTTTTTGATCGATACAACCATTTTTGATTTATCGAAGACGTCAAATCTACGTCGTCTATTTGTTATGGAAAATATATTGAACTCGATTTTACACAATCGACTTAAAATTTTCCGTGGGAGTTCACTTTTCCATAAAATCGGAACTTTAGGTTATCACGGTGTGCCTTAACTAAATTTAAATGGAAGGTGCTTACACCTGGTAAGTTTTTGCAGATTCTGAAACTGCATTGCTCATAGATGAGAAATATTAAAACCAAACCAAAAAAAATCGCCGGAGGGATTTTCAAATAAATCGCGATTTACATAAGTTCACATTTTTAGGGGTTCTATAGGTTTTCATGATTTTGCTTGGAAACCCCGAGCCCTATTAAAATGGGCCTGGAGAAAGTGTTGTAGCTGTGAAAATTCTCTACAAGATTGACCTTTATGATATTTTTATAGGTTTTACCGTTTTTGACATATAGAAGTTCAAATTGAGACAATGCACTGACTGTATCGCCTCCTTATAAAACAATATCAAAACCGCTTACACATGGGAAGATTTCGCGGATTCTGAAACAGCAATGTTCATAGATAAGAAAAATAAAAAAAACAGAAAAAATAGCAGGAGGGATTTTTAAATAAATCGCGATCAAAACTCACAATTTTAGGGTTTTTTAGGTTTTCACGATTTTGCTTGGAAACCGCAAGTCGTATCGAAATTAGTCTAAAGAGAATGTTGTAGCTGTGAAAATTCTCTACAAGACTGACCATTAGTTTTCTTTCGTAGGTTTTACCATTTTTGAGATATAGAGGTTCAGTTCAAATTTTTAGGTTTTTATCTTAAGTCTTCCAGATTTTGCTTGGAAACCGCAAGTCATATCAAAATGGGACTAAAGATAATGTTGAAGCTGTGAAAATTCTCTAAAAGACTGAATGATTTATTTTTTCCAAGGTTGTACCATTTTCAAGATATATATGTTTAATTTGGGAAATTGCAGTAATGTCATTGTTTTATAAGGAGGCGATACAGTCAGTGCATTGTCTCAATTTGAACTTCTATATCTCAAAAACGGTAAAACCTACGAAAATATCATAAGATTCATTCTTGTGTAGAATTTTCACAGCTACAACATTTTCTTTACGCCCATTTACATAGGACTCGCGGTTTCCAAGCAACATCGTGAAAACCTAAAGAACCCCTAAAAATGTGAACTTAAATTGCGATTTATTTGAAAATCCCTCCGGCGATTTTTTTGTTTCTTGATATTTCCCATCTATGAGCATTGTAGTTTCAGAATCTGCAAAAACTTCCCAGGTGTAAGCACCTTCCATTTAAAATTAGTTAAGGCGCACCGTGTTATCCTTTCTGTGGTAGGCCCGAAATTTTTGTATGTTTTACTCGCAAAAGTTAATTTGACCCCTAGGATGCCTTCTATTCTATTCTATAGAAGCCCCCTACCGATGTCTTCTATTCTTTAGAAACCCCTTACGAATGTTTTCCCTTCTACAGAAAGCCCCTACGAATGCCTTCTACTTTATAGAAACCCCCTTCGAATGTCTTCTATTATATAAAAGCACCCTACTAATGCTGCTAATGCTAGTCTATAGAAGCCCTTATGGATGTCTTCAATTCTATAAAAGCCCCCTACGGATGTATTCTATTCTACAGAAACCTCCTTCGGATGTCTCCTAATCTACAGAAACCCCCTACGAATGTCTTCTAGTCCATAGAAGTCCTACGGTTGTCTTCTACAGAAACCCCCTACGAATGTCGTCTAGACTATAGAAGCACCTACAAATATCTTCAATTCTATAGAAGCCCCCTACGGATGTCTTCTATTCTACAGAAACCCCCAACGAATGTCTTCAATTCTATAGAAGCTCCCTACGAATGTCTTCTATTCTATAGAAGCCCCCCTACGAATGTCTTCCATTCTATAGAAGCCCCCTACGGATATCTTGTATTCTACAGAAATCCCTAACGTAGGTCTTCTAATCTACAGATCCTTTACGGATGTCTTCTATTCTACAGAAACCTCTAACGGAGGTCTTCTAATCTACAGAGATCCCCTACGAATGTCTTCTATTATAAAAAGCCGCCTACTAATGCTGCTCATGCTAGTCTATAGAAGCCACAATGGATGTCTTAAATTCTATAAAAGCCCCCTACGGATGCATTCTATTCTACAGAAACCCCCTACGGGTGTCTCCTAATCTACAGAAACCCCCTACGGATATCTTCTAATCTACAGAAACCCCCTACGAATGTCCTCTAGACTATAGAAGCACCTACAAACATTTTCAATTATATAGAAGCCCTATAGAAGCCCCCCCGCGGATGTCTTCTATTCTACAGAAACGCCCAACGAATGTCTTCAATTCTATAGAAGCTCCCTACGAATGTCTTCCATTCTATAGAAGCCCCCTACGGATATATTCTATTCTACAGAAACGGAGGTCTTCTAATCTACAGATCCCCACGGATGTCTTCTATTCTATAGAAACCTCCAACGTAGGTCTTCCAGTCTACAGAGATCCCCTACAAATGCTATTCTAGTCTATAGAAGCCCCTACGGATGACTTCAATTCTATAGAAAATTTTGTTTCTCCGGTGGTTTACACTGTAGCATTGAAAAGTCTGATTATTGTTATTTATTCTCTCAACGTATATCAACGTTTCTTTAAGCGTTGGTTATCTGCTTTACTGCCTCATTTTAATGTTCACATCATTGTTTTTATTTACCATCATTTGCATTGTTCGCCAAGCAGACTCCTCGTTTGTGTATTTCTAATTTACTCCAAAGACTGCATCGTAAAATATTCCTTCACATACAGTTATTGCGTGTTTATTAAAACCATATTCCGCACCTCTTCAAATCTTCACTGCCACTAATAAAAGCACAAATATTACGTTGTAGCAAAAACAATGTCGATTGACTCAACAACGACGTCACAGCGCACATTTTATACGTCACTTACCAATTTCGATTTCAGTCAGTTAGTGTGTTATTAAAACCAGCATTGTTCATGTGGCCTACACTGCCTCCTCACTCACTCGCGAATCATCATCATCACACTCTATAGTTTATGGCCATGTGGTGGAGAGCTACCTGTCTCCCTCCCCACTGCCAACGATAAGCCACAACAACAGTTAATAACCAGTAGCGTTGGCACATGATGCACCTCAAAATGTGTACCGACTTTTTTGCTGTTGTTGTTGGCGTTTTTATTTTTGCCTCCTAACATGGTTATACAGGAAGTTGCGTTTGCTGTTGCTTTTACTTAACTCTATTCCCTTAGTGTCTGGGAATACTGACTGTGCTGTGATGCTGTTTATTTTCCCATTAACTATGTCTAAAACTTTTATTCTGACAATAGATAGAATATAACTATAACTGAAATGCTTTAAACTTTTATAAAAGAGAATATGAGAGTAATAAGGCGTGGTTTCAAAACTTTGTGGGGTTTATTGAAATAATGGAAAATGTGCAGTTAATATGTACCCCTAGTTAGTAAACCCCCCTAAGTTGTTGCAGTTTCTCACGGTATAATGTTTAAGTGAAGTTTGGCTTTTGTAGTGCGTCTCGATTAGTTGTAGGGATGCTCACGCATTATCTCCTTCATTTTATTCCTTGATATGTGCCATTGTATTTGTAATTCTTTGAAATAACTTCTAATGATGTTCTCACAACTTTTCTTCTCTTTCCAGCTAAAAAACAAAACGGTGCTGCATTGCGTACAAATAGTTTAGGTTCTGGCACACGCACACCACCTTTGGAGCGTAAAAGCAAATTAAGTGCTTTGGGTCGTTTCTTCAAACCGTGGAAATGGCGGCGGAAAAAGAAAAGCGAAAAATTCGAAGCAGCCTCAAAGTGTAAGTAGATCTAATAATATTTATTTAGAATTTAAACCTTTAGAATTAAGGCTGAAATAATGGTTTTAGGCCCCTCAAAAACTAAATTTATGTTTAAGTTAAATGAAAAAATTAGCCATGTTTGTCAGTCTGTCTGATTTTCCCCGTTAGATAGTCTTGTAATAGTCCATCTGAATTTTAACTAATTCATGGGACGAGATCCGAATTTGCATGCTGAGAAGTAGGTCTTCTTCATCAGAAGCAAGCTGAGGTACATGAGTAAATTCGAGATATGTAACCGTCGTAAACTTCAGGTAGACAGATCTTACTCTTAGCCCCAGAAGACGTTCAAGCCAAAATCTCTAAGGAAGCTGCGGCGGCAAGGAAAAAGTATAATTGACGAAACCTATTGCCCCAAGCAAAAAGGTGGAGTCAAGCTTTACTCCGAAGCCGAACCCAACCTTGAAGAAAATAAAGAAGACTAAAGAGTCTAACCCATAAACCAAACGACTTCCGTAAAGGAAAAAAAGCGAAGAGGTCTGCCTTTTAGTCCGACACAAACCCGCAAGGCAAGGGCAAAGCAGAGGAAAAGTCGGGTCTAGGAACCACCACAGGCTGCAAAGAAGCCAAGGTGGTTGGGTCAACTGGAAGATCTTCCTCTTCTGAGAAGACGACAAAGCTTCACATAAAAATACTGTGTAACGAGTTTGTTCTTTTGAAGGCTTCAGCTTTCGCCCAAGAAGGTTTCTCATCGACCTCCTAGGGAGGTCCAGAAATCCAAGGGGAATAAGATAAAGAGGGGTGTATAAGTTAGATACGTTGGCCTTCAACTTCTCGAGCCCAGTCGATCACGGATGCTGATTGACAGCTCGGGTATTACCTCTACAAGTTCCCTCTGCGGAGACCGGAGAGTGTAGATACCAACGGGCGACGGTTGTTGTTGGTTTGCTCATTTTGATACATAGGAGAGACTGTTCTCTCACTGGAATAATTGTAGTTGTATTAGTAATAAACGAAGATCCTCTGCGATCAACACGATCCTCTGCGATCACTAAGATCCTCTGCGATCCACGTGAACCTCTGCGTCCACTTTTGTTTTATCTCTAGAAGCGAAAGCACCAAGGCCTCTGCGCCAACCCCAGATTACAAAAGGTAATCTTTGTTGTAGTAAGAAAAGAAACACAATAAACAGCAATCATATTTATATTAAGAATTAATACTGGTTGTTTTTATTTCACTTGTTCTTTTCTCCCTCCACTGCTCATCATATACGGTAACTGATCACCCCTCCCTCCCTATGGATCACCCCTCCCTCACCTCAACATTTTATCCTATCGAACTGGAGAATTTGTTGTTGCCCAATTAAACAAGGGGCGCTAATGCCTTTAACTGTCATAACAAGAAATCGCGAGATTTCCTCGTTCAGGCTGTTAATGACCTTGGTGAATTTCGGAAATAGGCTAATCTTGCTGCGGTCTCCATATCTGGAATCCCATACAGAATGGTGTTTTCAGCATGGACTTTTCGACCTACCGTGGACACGAAGCTCACATTGAAAATGCTTGAGCTTCAGAATCCAGATCTCTATAGAAGGTCCCTACGGATATTAGGGTGGTTGTGGACTCCGTAGGTGAGGGAAGCGTGAGAGATAGCTCAACTTCGGTTTCGGATGGATCCGGTTCCGTCTGAATTCATCTCACGCAACTCAGTAAGAGCATGGTAGCGCTACACATATTACAGATTAATCTCGTCACTATAAATACTAAAAGTCGTAACTAACAAAATATTAATTTTACAGGAGAAGCAAAAAACGCTATAAAAAGAAAAAACTGTTTTATGGAATATTAATCTTATGAAGGCGAGTTTATGGGATATTATCAATCATATACGAATGCGAGTAAGTAATGAAATCAAACAACGGAAACGTTTGAATTTGGGGTCGGTCATTACAATAAAATCTGCAATGTTATCCCATTTTCCGAAATGCCTTTTCTTGAATAGGATCGTTATTTTTTTAACGTAGAAGCTTGAAATTTTGCAAGAGCATGTATTTTAGTCTTATGTATTCGATTCAATCAAAAAACTAATTTTGACTTTTTTGGAGATACGACTTTATGGTGACGATCTGCACTATTATAAAACTTCTGCCTCCGAACTACTCTTGTCCCCATTAATTCTGAAGCAGAAATTGGAATAGTCCAGGAGCCATATATATATGTATATACAAGAATATGGTTTCTGAACAGAACCAACTTTGACGTCTTCGCTTCGTCCGAGGGCGGCAAGTAATGGTGAACGGTTTTAATGGAGAATGGCAATGGTGCTCTATCATCAGTCTACATGCCATTTGACGACCCGACCCGCAAGATGATGGACAAAAAGATGAGCTTACGTAACGTCACTCAGAGATGCAACGCAAATGCCCACCAATTTCAATGGGGTAGTAAGTACACAAACTGCAGATGTACACTACTCCAACCCCTACTTCCTCGTCTATATATGTAATTGGATGATCACTAGACAGCGGAATCCTATGCAAATGCATATATGGTTAGGATGGTCGTAAAGAAAATCTGATTAGACAAAAACTCGTTTTATTACAAAATAAATCGAATTAAACAAACAAAACAAAAACAGAAATTTTTGCATATTTTGCATATTCTGCATATCGTGCATATTTTGACATATTTTTACATTTTTGCATAAAGTGAGCATATGCAAAACCATATGCAAAAATATATTCAAGGATTTGTGGTCTAAATATCCATCCGAAATGGCTGAAATTTGGTATTAAGTCTTCGTTAGGGGTATGCAACTTTACAACTGAAATCTGTCCGCATAGGTCCACGTCTTCATAAAGCCCCCATAGAACGGTACCTACCGATATTCGGTATTTTGAAGGTTGTGCCCTCAATATCCCTCTGAAATGGCTGAAATTTGGTATTAAGTCTTCGTTGGGGGTATAAAACTTTCCACCTGAAATTTATCGGTATAGGTCCACGTCTTCATATAAACCCCATAGAACGGTACCCCCGGATTTCTGGTATTTTGAAGGTAGTGCCCTCAATATCCCTCCGAAATGGCTGAAATTTGGAATTAAGTCTTCGTTGGGGGTATAAAACACTCCACCTGAAATTTGTTGACATAGGTCCACGTTTTCATATAGCCCCCTTAGAACGGTACCTTCGGATTTCCGGTATTTTGAAGGCTGTGGTCTCAATATCCCACCGAAATGACTGAAATTTGGCATTTTGTCTTCGCTGTGGGTATAAAACTTTCCACCTGAAATTTTTCGGTATAGGTCCACGTCTTCATATAGCCCCCATAGAGCGGTACCTCAGGATTTCCAGTGTTTTGAAGGTTGTGTCCTCAATATCCCTCCGAAATGGCTGAAATTTGGTAGTCTTCGTTGGGGGTATAAAACTTTCCACCTGAAATTTATCGGTGTAGGTCCACGTCTTCATATAGCCCCCATAGAACGGTACCTCCCGATTTTCGGTATTTTGAAGGTTGTGGCTGTGGTTATACATTTCTATATTTTATTGGCTTGTCTAAAGAGAGTTTTAAACAGAAAAATTGTACACAAAAACATTTTTGTACCTATTATTGAAATATCTTAACGAAAAATTTCGTTAATTGCCGAAATTATTAACATAAACTCGTACAGAATTCCACTGCAGGTATTTTGAAGATTTTAGCCTGATTTTCCATTCGAATTAGCTGTAATTTGACAGTTCTCTGAACCAGAAGCATGCTCTACCAAAATTGTTGGCGTGCGGATACTACTGATTACTAGTGTTTTGGGTTTTCCGGGTTTCTATTATTACCGGGAAACGGGAATCACAAAATCGCAATTCCCGGGAAATTTTAAAATACGAGGGTTGAACCACCCTGTATACGCGATTTTTCCACCTTCCCATAGTTACATATATGAAATACAATACTGGTTATATGACACCCTTCCATGGGAGATATATGTATATAAATCTGAACTGATTTCGATATAATATGGAAGACTTATTACTAGACCACATTCCGCCACACATTCCAAATTTCATCAAAATCTGACGTACATAGCGTTTTTGCTTCGTGATATCGGTCGAAATATATATATGGGAGCTACATATATCCAAATCTGCACCGATTTTCAAAAAAGCAATAGCGTTCTTCCTGTGGTTACAAAAGTTATTTTACCCAATTTTCAGCTGAGTCGGACAATAAATGCGACCTGTACGTTGCGAAAGGACGTCAGTTTGTCCATAAATCGGCTCAGAAAATGATTCTACGTACATATATGCCTAGAAGGATCTATGGGTCTATCTCGTTTCCTATGTACATAAAATGTTACATAAAAAAGCACGATGACAAAATACCCCTTACCACAGTGTGGAGTAGGATATACAAATCATAATAGAGTCTTTGATTTCTTGATTCTGTAAAATCTAATCGAACTTTAATGTAATAAATGTAAATAGATATTTTCCGACTTCCCGGAAAATATGATATTGTTTCCCGGAAAAACCCCATAGCCAAAAAACCGAGATTTCTCTGGAATATTCGGAGCGGGATTTCCCTACCCAAATATCTACTGATTACCCTGGTTTCAAGGCCACATTTCCAACCAATTGGCTGTGAAGACGATAGATACTTTTCAATTTGTTTCTGATAATAGAATTAATTCAATCACAAACTTTCCTTATTTTAATCTTTATCAAACTAAATTATATATAACTAAATTATAATTCTTTTTAATTTTCTTTAACAGCCCTTGAACGCAAAATATCAGTACGTGCCAATCGTGAAGAACTTGTTCAAAAAGGTATATTATTACCGGAAAGTCCACTGGGGAACATTCAAGAACCAGGTACATTTTATTTTTAGTTAATAATATCAATAAGTTTCTATATGATACTTATAGTTTAATTTTAAATTATTTTATAAAAATCGAATCGACCGCGGGAAATTAATACTTTTGCTTTTAGATCACTGTCTCTGTTCTTCTATATGTGTACAGTATTCGTAATCCTTTTACATACTTTCCAATAATCCGCGATTGCAACAAATTACCAAAGAGTTGTACTGCAAGTCGATTACAGCTGTCAATTAGCATTTGTTTTGTATTCTGAAAGTGTTTCTCTGGACATCATGTCCATCGATAAATTTATAGATTTAAGAGGAGAAAAACCAGATAGACTACAAAATATGCTTGGCGACTAACATAAGCTAAGCAAACTGCTGCTTACAAGATAAGCTTTAAGAATTATTAAAATAAGCCAATTATGTTTAGCACGAATGACTGGCAAACGGCAAAGCCAAACTGTTGCTACTGACAAGAAAAAGCCAAAGCCAAGTGCAAAGAGAAGTTTTTCCCCCAATGCATTCTGGATTGTAAGTGATCAAATATTGACTGTCATCAATAATTATGCACTCTACCTGAATTGAATATTTAATGTGTACAACAATGTGGAAGATTACCAACGAGTAAAGCGATGTTCTGTGTGCTTTAAATGGAGAGTTGACATGTTGTCCTTTAGTGGGAATATTGTTGCTGGGTTAATTTCCTGATTCTTATATTGGAAGTCTCATAGATCCAAACGGCGTACAGAAATAAGGCCCCTTGAAACAACTACAAAACTATGACGGCCTATTTTCGTATTTTTAGGACCTTTTTCCTTTTGCGGTTGGGGTCAATAATAATATTGGGATGTATTTTCCCCACCCATGGGGTAGCTTCGACATACATAGATATGGGTCATTCACCAACGGACTCTAAAACTGTAATTTACCATACTTCTTCCTTAAACATCAACATTGTGCAAAAAAAAAAATATGTTTGCTATTGAAAGATCAAAAATGACTCTAAAATTTACAAAATGAAACAGATTCTAGCAGTTAATTGAAGTAGGTACCTTCAATTCATATTATCGTGGCACAAACAATAGGAGTTAAACGTGACCAATTTTTCAAATTAACCCACCACACCCCTATCATGGCGTAGGAGTCCCACCCCCTACATATTTTATAATATGAATATATTTTTGATATCACAAAAAATACCCCTGCCATTAACTTTTTCGCAATACTCTGAAAAACTCCAAACCCAGTACATCCGCAATCATATCAATGACACAAACACCAACTTTTGGCGGATGATAAATCTTCGTTAAACTCACAATTTTCCCTTTAACGAAATTTTCCTAACACTTGTAGTTTTCGCGCTGGCGTCGGCGCCCTAGTGTCAAAGCCACCCAGCCCATGTTACCATATTTAACACAATATCTTTAAAAACATATTTTTGAACTACTCCACAAATTTCTTGCTCTGAAAATGCACCCCAAATTAAGAAACGCATTTGAGCTCCAAAGTAATTGTGGGCACAAAATGAATACTTTTAGGACCAATTTCCTGCTTTTTTATTGGAGCCATTTTCAACATGAACAAATACCCCAAATGTTGGGTGTATATACTCCACCTAAACAATATTGCATGGTGAAGTTCGTCAAAGTTTAGTTCAATTCAAAATAAAATGTCAAACAAATCGACTGATAAGTGTTGCTGTTGATTACTTCGTCGTTCGTTTGCACTTTCGCCATAATAGAAGTACCTTAAGATAAGAGTTTTTGATTTGTAAAAAATCTATGAAAATGTCGCTCAGAAGATTTTAGGTGGAATCCTCCAAGACAAGAAATCGATATTTAATATTTTCATTGTCCTTTTTATCTTTTAATAAAAACAAAAACAAGACGCCATAACTCAAATGTTTAATAAAATGTGCTTTTTCGCTTCTTCCGCTTTTCAAATCAGATTGTAACTAAGACTAGGTTGATGTTTTTATTAAATATTACAGTATACTCGTAGTCTCGACAATTCGGACACTCGTTAAGCCGGACAACGGTGTAATCCTGACACTAAAGCTGTCCCTATTATCGAGATTTTTCTACTCGATAATCTGGACATCACTATTTTTATATTTAGAGCAAATGTTTTGTATCTATATCTTATGAAAGTGTTCGGTTTTAGCCATTACAATTAAAAGTATTGTAGAAAATAACTTATTTTTGGTACTTTTCGGTAACCCGGACAATTCGTAACCCTATTTTACCCCAGATAGGTTTTTGAGCAAAGGCTTTGGCTTTTAAAAGTTGTGTGTTATACATATACAAATTATGAATATACAATCAAACCTATCTTTAACGAACATCCATATCGTTTTATAAACTAAAAATATATTATTATATTTTATTTTTTATAATAACGTACGAACTTCTCGACCCTAACATCGACGCTTTAGAGAATTTTGACTTTTTTAACTTTGAGAATGTTAATCTTTTCAACTCAGCGACATCTCGCGATAAGATTTGGCTTGATAGTAGTTTTACTATTATTCTGTAGATGGCAGCAAAAATCACAATCAAAGCTTTTTTCCTTAGCTACAAACCTAATGTTAACATAAAGCTTACACTAGAACATTTTACCGTTAATGTTAAATTTGAACACTGTTTTCATTTTTTTTTTTTTCTGTTACATATTTATTTTTAACAGCGTGTTTCTGTATGTTAATAAGAAAATGAATGTGTACTAAAACTACCAAACTCGTGTGTGTGTTTTCAAATTTGTTTTTGTTTTAAAACAAACGCAATGGTAATAATACTTCGAAAACTAATGTTTGGGTGTGTTTCATTCGCACACATTTTCATTTCGGCATACAGAAACAGACTGTAGGTAAATAAATTCATTTTTCGTTCGAATTACTACCGAACTTCTGTATTTTGAAAATTATTTGATTCACTTTTGCTTTAAATCAAACTAACATTTTCTACAACAACAGGAGTTTGGTAGTAGTTTGAACGAACGAACAAATGAGTCGTCGATGTGTTGTCGAAAGAAAATGATTGCGAACGAAACACACCTAAACTTTAGTTTTTATGGCAATATTGACTTTGTGTTTGCAAACAACTACAACATTTAAAAATCATACACGAGTTTAGTTGTTTTTCTTTCGTTTTCATTTTTGTTCGACATAGTGAAACAGGCTGTTAGTCTTAGTTTATTTTTATTTTCAATTATTTTATGTTCACCTCTTTTTTGCTTATGTCTTTAAGGTGAGGAATCTTATTACAATGATTCAAATGCCGTAAATAATTCAACAACGAATGCAAATGGCTCGATTTTATCATCGAGCGTCCAAAATAATTCCATTTTAGCCAATGCCTCAACAGGCAATGGCAACGGTAGTAGTATTAACGCTGCTCCGCAGCAGCAACAGCCGCAATCACAATCACAGCAAACACCGACGTCACATCAACATCAATTGTCCAATTCGTTGTCATCGTTACAACAATATCAGGTCAATGCAATGCATAACGGAACCAACAATGCCAACGCCTGCGGCGGTACAACTCCCACAAACAGTGGTGGTACGGCGACACACATCACAAACAATACAAATTCCAGCGCGAATGCAACAGACCCTTCTTCGTCCAGTGGCAGTGTTGCTACGCACTCTTCGCCACTGTTGGGTGTTGTACAACCTCCACCACCATTGACACCACTGGCCCAGCATCAACAAGCGTTGGCGCAACAGTTGCAACAACGATTTGCCATCAGCAATAATAACGGTGAGTTTTTTGTTTGTTTGTTTTTGTTTTTTTTTGTTATTATGTTTATTTTGTTGTTGTTATAATATTAGTTTTTTTGTTTGTTTAATTATTTTTGTTTTTATTTATTTATTAAAATTCTCGGTTTTGTTTTTGGTTAAAATGGTTTTGGTGTTGTTGTTATTATTGTCGATGGTAAGTACGACGATTATAATGATGCCGTTAGTGGTGGTGGTTGTGGAATTTATGATTGGTGGGTGCTCAATGGTGAGGGTATTGTTAATAAACTTTATTTTGTTGGTATTTTTGTTCTCAAAATAATATTTGACATTTAATGTAGTTGGTAAATATCATATCAAATTCTGTCACAATATCACGATCAAGGTATTGTTATGTATGCTATCTTCTTTTTATATGTATGTAGTTCGACTTGGAGGTTCCACTTCGTTTTTGTCCCTTCGTTTTATTCCCCTCTCTAACCACAAGTGATAAATGAATTGAATTTATTGTCTCAATTTTGTTGTCACCAGTGGTTGTTTCGTTTGGTGTTTTACTATCACTGCTGCGCTTCCTGAAAAAATTTCCTATCGTAGGCAGTTTTTTTTGTTGCCCACCAAAATGGCATAAAAATTGTGGTGTAGTATCTTTTACCATTTCCACAATATTGTTTACCATCAATTACAATTAATTATTGTTCATGATATGCATAGTTGTCATATCGTCGGTGTCATGATTAAGTGTTCCATACGCCATTTGCCTGATTCGAGAAAAACTCAAGTTAATGTTTAAGGCCATAAAGGATAAAAATGGTGCAATAATCCAATACTTTGAGAGCTCAGTTCTACTTAACGAAACTCACAGAATATATCAGTAGTTTATTTTAGTCAGATATCTGTGATAGTCTAGAAGTTATGGCAATTTTTTATAATTGCAAAATATTGCTGAATTGTTCCATGGAATATTTTTTCATGTTTTTGGCAGTTTGTGTCACATGGAACACGTTTTGTCACATTTCAACTCCAACTCTCCCTTATATGAAGTGCTACTGTGGAGTTGAAAAATCAGGACTTTAAATGAAACATTTATTTTTCTCATATAAATACAATAAGGACCATTATTATAGGTTTCCTTAACATTTATTTAAGGAATTTCCTCCACTTATCACTATTTTTTGTGTTAAAATTTCGATCGGACAAAACGGATTGATATTTTGCATTTCTAAGGTAACATAAAACATTTGAACGCGGTTTTCTTATAATACAATTTTTGTAGTCGGTTAGCTTCAAGTCGAATGGACGTTTTTGCGTATATTTTTGTGGACTTACATCAACACTTTGTCTTTCAACTAGGGATTTTTTGTTTAAACGATTGATAAATTTTCGTTTTCATGTAACAATACAATATTCAAAAATTGTTGGATTTAGAAACTATTATTCTTCAGTTTTTAAACCAAGTCCTTTAAAACAATTTGTTCCATACGCCACACTTTTCCGTAACTTGGCAAAAATGGGTAATTTTTTGTTCTAAACGCCATCATTTTTGGTGCGGAACAATTCGTTTTTGTCTCTTTTTGTTCCATACGCCAAACGACATGGATATGGAACTAAAAAGTTCAAAGTTGTTTTGTTCCATACCCCAGGCTTTATGCATATGGAACAAAACGACAAGATTTTTTGGGTCACAAAGTGGATATGGAACATACTGGCATCTGAATATCTCAGAAACTATAAGAGATATAGAAAAACCGACCAAAAAATCTGAAAGAACATTGTTCAAAGCATTGTAAGGTACCTTTATCTCAAAATGTCAAAAATGGCGTATGGAACACTTAAGCATGACACCGACGATATATACCCTTCAGTAGGGCAATTCTGTATCTAGTTAACGCCACAATTACACTGTGAACTGAAAATTTGGGGCAGAGATAATTCCTTTTGAGGATGAAAGCCCTTGGTGAGTATATTAAGAATCCCGAAGGACAGATCCGCCGTGGGTCGAACTTCCGAGTTATGGCGTGATGAAGTTTCTGCTGAAGACCCTGTAAGGCATCTGAAATTAGGGTTATATCTTTGTTAACTGTAGTTTTAGCTTATTTATGAGATGACATGTATTCAGTCAAATCGAATGAGGATTATTTTCGTAGAGCATTTCGACCTTCTAACTCGCTTCCTTCAATGTCCTTTTCGTCCCTTATTTTAGGAACCGCTATAAAAATACCACAATATGACGTTTTTCAACTTCGAAATGTTCTGCAATAATGTCGCTCAGAACATTTTAGGTACGGCTCTCATTGACAACTAATCGATTTTGTCTCGTTTTCATGGTCCTTTTGTGCATTTGCCCGGTTTTTGTTCAGAATCAAATATTTTGCAAAAAACTGAAGTTAAGTCGTAATTCGAACGAATTTGGTTTCGAATCATCTTAGTGTATCGGGGGGTTATTATTTTAAAATAGAGTAAGTGCACCAATAGTCGGCACTTTAAGAATTTGCCTAACTTCAATCACTCACTATTCCGAGTAAATTTTTGCAGTTGCTATGAACTAAAGCTTATTTGTTTTGAAATTTTGTTTACTTTTCGATGAAATAAAATAATTTTGAATCATTTCTTATAAAACATGAGAAAAATGCGAATTTAGTGATATGGTGCTTTTTTGCTAGTAGTCGGCACCATTTCCTAATAGTCGGCATGACATGTTCCAATAGTCGGCATATCGTGTTTTAGTAAAGAAATGTTATAAGTTGATCGTTAATTTTATTTAAAACAACTTATTTTAACATTATTTTAATCCACTTTGCTTTTAAAAATTAAATAATTTAAAGACATTGTTAACATTTGGAATTCAGTTAAAATTTATTTTTTAGGTGTTTTTTTTATTTTATAATCATATTCCAATTAATTTTGCATCAAAAAGTAAGAAAATTTAAATAAGCTGCTTAAATAAATTAGTTATTGTCTATTGTCGGTAACTATAACCTAATTATCAACATGCCACTAACTAAGCCTAATATAGCCTAAAATCGCATAAAAACTCATTTTTTATTTAAATAATTTTTATTAGACATTGAAGTATTTATTTAACATTTTTTTTTAAATTTCGAGCTAAAAATAACTGCCAAATTTCAATTTTTTCTTAAAAGACATACATTTTCGGTTTCGGTGTAAAACACTAACAAAAAAGTTAGATTCCGATATAATAAATGGTCTAAGCTCAATGAAATTTTACACACAGTTAGATGACAATATAATTGAAGCGTTTATAAATTCATTTTCCTATTTTGTTATAGTAATTTTTAGTTATTTATGTTCAAATACAAAAGATGCCGACTACTGGTAGGTACATGCCGGACTTGGAGCACTTACCCTACTATTTATAACCAGTAAGGAAAGGATCAAAGTCGGGCGGGGCCGACTATATGATACCCTACACCACTGTGAATATGTAAAATATAAATCGGAGCTATATCCAGTAGTGTTGGGCAATCTCGTTCATTGAGCGGATCGATCTTTTTCATTCCGTTCACCAAAAAGATCCGGGTCGTTTACTTCGTTCGTTGGCTCTTTTTCGTTCAACAATACATTTGAATGTATTTTTTTCTTTTGAAGTCGTTCGTTCTCTGCTGCATATGACTCCGTCGTTCTTTTCACCGAATCGTTCTTTTGATAATGTTCGGTCACGAATGACAAAAGAGTTGTGTTACTTGCTTGTTTGTGTGCTAATGGGGGTGGTTTTGTTTCTGAACGTAGTGGTGGTGGTTTTGATATAAAAGAACCAGATGAACGAATGATGCAAAAGAATGATATGACCGAGATGTGCTACTGAATGAGATGAGTTACTGAGCGAGAGTAGCTCTCTGAATCATTGTTTGTTTTGTGTGGAAATGTGTGCTGCTTGCGCTAACGCAGCGTTTGTTTAGAGTTTGACTGCAAAACCAATGCTGCTAATTTTGTAAGCAGCAATGACTCGTCCATCGGGGATCTAAATGAACGATATAAAAGAATGAGCTGGATACGGATCCGTTCGTTCTTTTCACGGAATCGTTCCTTTGAGCCGGTTCGTTCATGAACGACGCAACTCTAATATCCAGATCTTAACAGATTTCGATATAATTTTTCACATTTATTTACAGACCGAATTCAGTCATACATTCCTAATTTAATCAAAATCAGAACTATATAGCGTGTTTGGTACAGAAAATACGTGAAATCGGCCGAAAATATATATGGGAGCTATATCCAAATAAGAACCGATTTCGATATAAGTTGGCACATTTATTTCTAGACCGAATTCAGTCACACATTCCAAATTTCATCGAAATCGGACATATATAGCGTGTGTGGTACAGAAAATACGTGAAATCGGCCGAAAATATATATGGGAGCTATATCCAAATCAGAACCGATTTCTATATAATTTGGCACACTTATTTCTAGACCGAATTCAGTCAAACATTCAAAATTTCATCAAAATCGGACGTATATAGCGTGTTTGGTGCAGCATATTCTTGAAATCGGGCGAACATATATATGGGAGCCATATCCAAATCTGAACCGATTTCAATATAATTCGGCACATTTATTTCTAGACGGAATTCAGTCACACATTTAAAATTTCATCAAAATAGGACGTATATAGCGTGTTTGGTGCAGCAAATACGTGAAATCGGGCGAAAATATATATGGGAGCTATATCCAAATCTAAACCGATTTTCACCAAAAGCAATAGCGTTCTTCCTATGGCTGAAAAAGTTGTAGTCCCAAATTTTCAGCTGAATCGGACAAAAAATGCGACCTGTAAGTTGCGAACAAAAATACATGGACAGACGGACAGACAGACAGACAGACAGACGGACGGACATGCATAAATCGGCTCAGAAAGTGATTATATGTATATCCCCAAAAGGAACTATGGGTCTATTTCGTTTCCTTTTGTATGTTACATACAAATGCACAAAGACATAATACCCCTTACCACATAGTGGTGTAGGGTATAAAAATGTGCATTAATAAGTTGTCGATTAAAGCCGCTTCACACACTAACTACATTCCACGGCAGTTTCAAGTTTGTTCTTTCACCTTTTAGAGTAACTAGTTCTACTACACATCATCCCACTATCTGTCTACAGTGCAGTATAAAATAGGATTTGCATTTGAATTGCCATTCCATTTCAGGTGAAATTGTTTAAACAATTTGTTCTCTAATATGACACCATTTGTCTGCCTGTTGTTGCTGTCCGTTCACAGCTGTTTTTGAAGTGGTTTTAATAAATTATTTTATTCGTTGCTCACGCCCATTTCATTATCATTTCAAGAAGAACACGAAACCCCAACAACAACAAACTAAATATGAATATTTTATTTAAAAAAAAATTGTTTATTATGCACATGTTTACATATTGTTGTTATTTAACGTTCTGCGCTTTATCTAGCATTTCTTTTATTTGTTTTGTTTACTCTCGGTCTCTTTCCTGCTCTGACGCTGCTTTGTTGTTCAATTAAATGACCAAATTAAGAAAACAAAACAAGAGATGGATAAATAACACTGTGATACAAATGTGGACAAAATTTTTTTGCAGGATTTCTGATGCACAAATTCGGTTTTGTGGGAGTCCATAGAAGACGAAAATACCTTTGGTTTCTTTGGGTCACTTCGGGTTTTGATTTTATAACGGTAAATGTGTTGAAAAATGGGCTTTCTTGGATTTTCAAATTTAAACGGACATTACTTCTTTTTTCCACAACCGATTTGCACACACTGTTTTTCATTACAAAGGGGAGAGTAATGCCTTTCGAACAAGCCATAGATTTTTAAAATCGGTTAACAAATGGCTAAGTAATAGTGGTTTAAGTGTGACAAAAACACATTAAAAAACAGTAAAATGTTTTTCCTTGTGGCCTAGGCTGCGTAAACGACAGCTAACTGTACAATTATTTACTGTTAGCAAGTAGGAAATTTAGTTGGCTTTACAAAATGGGAAAAACCAACGAAATCGGTTGAAAAATGAATGCGTTATGGCATTTTTTCTGTTTCAACTTTTTGGTTTTTTTCATATTTTCCTTTATAAAAGATGGGTATCTTAGCATGCATGATTCTAATTGTGATTATCCTGCTTAACAATTACGCACAAGGTATCAATGTTTTATAAAGGAAAATATGAGAAAAACCCAAAAAGTTGGAACACAAAAAATGCCATAACGCATTCATTTTTCAACGGATTTTGCTGGTTTTTCCCATTTTGGAAAGCCAACTAAATTTCCTATTTGCTATCTGTAAACAATTGTACTGTTAGGTGTCATTTACGCAGCCTAAAGCACAAGGAAAAACATTTTACTGTTTTTTAATGCGTTTTTGTCACACTTAAACCACTATTAATTAGCCATTTGTTAACCAATTTTAAAAATCTATGGCTTGTTCGAAAGGCACTACTCTACCCTTTATAATGAAAAACGGTGTGTGCAAATCGGTTGTGGAAAAAAGAAGTAATGTCCGTTTAAAGTTGAAAATCCAAGAAAGCCCATTTTTCACTACATTTACCGTTATAAAATGAAAAACCGAAGTGACCCAAAGAAACCAAAGGTATTTTCGTCTTCTATGGACTCCCACAAAACCGAATTTATGCATTAGCACCCCTGCAAATTTTCACTGTAGCACAGTGTAATTTTAAATTGAAAGGAGAAGAGTGCTGGTGAAATGTGCTCTTTAAATTAAACGCTAGAATAGAGAGGCGAATGTTTATACGCCAATGTGACCGTATTATTTTTTAGGTATATTGTAGAGTTGCCAGATTTTAGTTAAAGAGAGGGCGATAGCTCTACCTTCCGATTTAATCGCAGAGAATAGTCGGTAAAGGTCCATGTTTGTATATAGCATCCATAGAACGGTACCTCCCGATTTTTAGTATTTTGAAGATTGTGGCTGAAATTGTCCAACCGAAATGGCTAAAATTTGGCATTTAGTCTCTGTTCTGGGTATTAGATATTCATGTAGATAATTGTTTGTATAGGTCCACGCTTTGGTTATAAGCCCCCTTAGAACGATACCTTCCGATTTTGGGAATTTTGAGTTAGGGTGATGACATGTGCGGTCCCTGGCATAATTATTTTGACAAAATCTACATTTGTCTTAAAAGGCATATAATTATTGTCAGCATTCATAAAACGGGATATTAACAGCTTAGGGGTTTTCTTTGACCTCTCAGCTAAATAAATACCAAGATTTATTACATTTAAGTAAAAATGTACTTGATAGTCATAGATTTGAAATTAAAATAGGGAATGTTGGAGTCAAAAGTTTTAACGAAATTTAAAATTACAGTTTCGTTGATAAATGTAGCTGACGATTAGATATTGCTGCAGTTATCTGTTTATTTTGTAACGAATAAATACTGAAAAAACTGTAAATATGCACGATCTAGGCAGATAATGTGAAATTATAGACCAGGTATCGGCACCAATACAAATGCATTGTTTGCGGCCTCACGCATACGACTCTCTCTCGCTCTCTCCACAAACAGCGTGTGCGTTAATGCATTGCTAAAATTAAAAATCATTGAAACAACCGACAACAGAACCTTCTTCATTGACTTCTTACCGAAGACTGAGTGGTGGTTGTTCTGTTGTTATTCTCATCAAGGGCACGTGTGCCCCTTTTTGCCGGACAATGTTATAGACGTTGCTCTCCGGTAAGTAGAGCAGAATGACAAATCTAATCTTACTTATGCCCACAAATCCTCGTCTTCTGAACAATTCCAATGCCAAAACAAGTTCTCTATTAAAATTAGAACCTCTAGACATTCGAAAAAAAATAATTTGAAGTCATATTTTGCTATTCCACTCGGTTGATAAGGCATAACTATAAAAATTGTCAATTAGATTTTCAATAAGAACACTGCTACTCTTGTGAGACTGAAATTTGTGGAGCACGTTTGGAGCGTATTTCGGTCCAAACTTAAAGTTATTTCCTTCAAATATCACATTTGTAATATTTTTTTCATATTTTTGTAGAAGACTAATCCGGTAAAAAGACCAAACACATCATTTTTTCAAACTTGTCAAAATAATTATGCCAGACACTGTATATCTCTCTTGGCAAAGCCGTACTATACATTTTTACTTGTTTTATTTAAAACTAATATCAAGCATTTAATTTATGTGAAACGATCCATCAAAATACCGACTAAAATATCTGTTTCATGTGAACATAGTATAAACAAATTGTTTATATTTTTCATCTCAACAAAATGTAAATATAAACAGTACGGCACCACTCTATATTTTTCCGTGGTCAAAGAGATAGCGAGAGTCTGAAAGAGCGGGAACAATTTCTCTTTCATTTACTTGCGACATTTTTCATTTCATTCATATTCTTTATCATTGTTTATAGCAAAACGAAAAGAATACCGAACAAGACGGGCGGTCGGTCGACTAAAATTGTATGCGTTTTTTTTTCGCATAACCACCCGCTTTCAATGAACCGACGAACTCAGTTGGCGTTTAATGTACGCAGCGCACAGCGGCGGCGGCTTACTCGAGTTTCATTTCGTACGGCGTTAATTGTTCGTAAATAAAGCACAAAAATAAAATTAAAACGAAGATGCAACAACAAATCTTCTGAAAATTGCTGGTGAGAAGTGTTGTTTTTAACGGAAAATAAAAAAACACACAAAAATAAAAGTGTTTTCCTAAAGAAAATGAAAGAAGAAAAAGAAAAGCGATAACAAGTTCAAGGAAATTCATTTCGCATAAAAATAAAATGAATGTATTTTAGTGATGGAATAGTTAATGTTAAAAATAAAAAAAATATTTGCGATATGTATATGTAGGAGACATCTCCGACGAAAGAAAACAAGTGAAAAAGATAACAAATAGTGGAAATGAGACAATTTAATAAATCTTAAATTACGACGCCTCTTAAAACGTGTTTGTGTGATTGTGTAACTGAAAGCATGCCACCCATGCATACATAGTGGTCACCTAACTCCTTTGCTCCTCAATATCCGTATCCGCATAACTATCAGTGTGTAAAAATCTGAGTTGCGACATGTTTGTGTGTGTGTGTGTTTTGTTAATGGCCACAACTACAACATAGTGTGTTTATGTGCCAGTGTATTGTTGGTCTCATTAATCGTGGTTTCCATTTTACTTTGCCATTTATGCAACAAAATCCATGTTACTTGTGTACCGTTTCTTTTTTGTTCTCTGATCCGAACTGCTGCTTTGTGGCATTTATGGAAAACCGTGTCTGTGGCTTGATTGGAATTTTAATTGCAATAAAGAAGGAAAATTACAAGTGACAGCTACAACAAGCACAGCAACAATGACAAGGAGAGCTAAATGTACACATACACTCACACACAAAATCAACTCAGCTGATTTATTAGCGGAAATGACAAGAATGTCGTTTTGTTGCAGAAAATCAAATTGTTTTCGTTGTTGTTTTTCGTTTTTTTTTTGTGGTGTCAATAATGAAAATGGAATATTTATTCCCCATTTTATGTGTGTGCGGTGTGTGTTTGATTTTATTGTTGTGTCCCAAAGCCATTTCCCTCGTCGTGCGAAAAAATAAACAAACAAAATTTGATTATTGCCGGTGGCGCGGCAATGCGAAAATGAAAATGAAATGTGGTGCTAAACAAACTATTTAATTATATTTAATAATTAACAATAATAAAACAATACATTAGCAAATATCAATTTGTACACTTATTTCGCTTTGTTCTTTTTTTTACAAAAAAAATATTCATAATTATTTTTCAAGGTTGTGGAGCGTGTTCTTTTTCGAATTTTTTGGTGTGGACTTAACATAAAACAGATGTTGCTCGAAAGATGTGTAGTTTGGCTGGCTCTGAGTTTCCTCAAAAATGAAGGATATTTGTTATAAATTCAATGTTTTGGAATATACGAACTAAAAAAATAAACAGTTAAATACACACAAAAATTTAATACAATTTTAAGTTATAAGTTGTACCGTTGATGTGTAGACTAATAAGAATTATAGTTTCATACGTTGGACAGTGGTCGCTACCAATGGTCAGAAAATAAATGTGAAGCCAAATATTTGTTGACATCCTCTGGATTGAACATTTCAAAAAATAGTGCTACTCTTTAAAAATTTCTTCTAAAGAAACATCTTTAGATCTTTAGGTCTGCATTTTGCGGGAAATTCTACTCAATATTTGTAACCAATGTAAAACATTAAAATAATTTTTATCAGATCTGTATCGTATAACTAAATAGAAATTTCGAGTGTTATTTTGTCGAATTTATAATTGGGCAGATTATTTCTTTTGTAATATGCAATCTCAAAGTTTGAGTCAAATTGCCCACCGATGCCCACTTCAACATCCTTTTGCTAAAGATTATTTTATATTAGTACGCTGCCGATAACTGGCTTACATTGAACTATAATTATTTCAAGTAAATACAAATTGTTTAGACCAAAGCGGCGGGTACACCTGTCTAGATTTATCTTGCTCACCAGTCATTTTAACTAGTGGAAGTAGGCTCTTATGGTACTTTCGTTCCTTTGCCTAGGAAAATATAGATTTCCCAAACAAACAACAACATGTTATGATCAATACTAAGTTATTGCAAGTGGAGCAGCGTATTTGGGTAGAACGCTAAATTTTTGCACCCATTGGCAGGTCAAGTTTGAAGATGGGCTATATAGGTCCACGTTTTGGTATAGCCCCCGTATAACGGTTAGGGTATTTTGAGGATTTTAGCTACATTTCCGCCCAAATTGTCTACAATTTGGCACTTGGAGTTTCAAGAGTCCAAAAAACTTCTGCACCAAAAATGGTGGAGATAAGTCTACGCTTTTGTATAGGCCCCATATAACTGTAACTCTCGATTTAAAGTATTTTAGCTACATTTTCTGACCGAATTAGCTGACATTTGATATTAGATGTTCCCAATGACCAAAAAACTTCTCTACAAAAATTTATCGAAATAGGTCCACGTTTTGGTATAACCCCCATATAACGGTACCTCCCGATTTAAAGTATTTTGAGGCTATTAACTACATTTTCTGACCGAATTAGACATTTGACATTTGATGTTCCCAATGACCAAAAAACTTCTCCATTAAAAATTGCCAAGATATGTCAACGTTTGGGTATAACTACATTTTTCTGACCGAATAAGCTGAAATTTGACATTTGTTGTTCCCAGTGACCAAAAAACTTCTTTAGAAAAAATTATCAACATAGGTCCACGTTGTGGTAAAGCCCCCATATAATGGTACCCCCGATTTTCGGTATTTTAGGGTTTTTAGCTAAATTTTTTGACCGAACTGGCTGCAATTTAAAATTTGAGGTTCCCAAAGGTCCCGAAAATTATCCACCAAAAATCGTCAATATAGGTCCATGTTTTGGAATAGTCGCCATATAACGGTACCCCCGATTTTCGGTATTGTGAGGATTTCACCTACAATTTTTAACCGAAATTACAGCTAGATTTGACACTTGAGGTTTTCAGCTGTCACAAAACTTCTCCACCAAACATCGTCCACATAGGTCCTTTTTTTGGTATATCGCCCATACGAGGGGAACTAGAAAAGTTCTTTGCCAGACTCCATTGGGCTTTTTTTTGGAAAGTTTGACAATTTTTAGCCTAAACGTACTCAGGACAGTTTGAAAATTTTCGCAATTTGTCACAACTTCCGACGTGGATAATCACGGCAATAGTCCATCGATCAAATCAAATCTTCGTATGTCGATAAAGGATCATCATATAGCACTATGAAAAACTGGTTTAATGAATTCAATCGTGGCCGGCACCCGCCAAAAACCGAAGGTCTTTATGGTGGCCCGGAAACGGGCTTTGTACCAGAAACAATTAAGCCGTTCGTGAACGTATAATAAGATCGCCATGATAAACACCGTGAGATAGAGGCATCCTTGGACATTTATTCCATCAACTAACATTTGATATTACATGAACACATGGCCGCAATTATGGGATTTTCTCGCAAGATCCATCACAATTTGACAATCGATCAAAAAAGGCTCTTGTGGATTGGTGCAAAGAAATTGGGAATAAATACGATCGCGGTGCTTCAAATGATGTTTGTAAGATCGTCACAGGCGAAGAATCATGGATCTATGCGTATGAGCCCGAAACAAAACACCAATCGACCGTGAGGGGGCGAGCCAAATCCAACGAATGCTGTTCATAGAAGAAGCACTTCGAAGAAAATGGTCGCCTGTTTCTTCGGTTAAACTGACTATGTGACTACTATACGGCTTAAGGAACATAGGACGGTTAATTCTGAGTGGTACACTACAATTTGTTTGCCTGAAGTCTCCGGAGAAATTCGAAAAACGAACATGAGAAGACGAATATCATTGTGCACCAAGACAATGTGAGCTCTCACTCTCCCTTCAAGGGTTACCGTACGAACAATTTTTCCGAACATTTGGAGTGGACCGATATGGCTTATCTTCAAACTTAAACTATGTTTCGACAAAACATTACTAATGCCAAATTTTGGACCGAATCGGCAGATCCGTTCAAAAGTTATCTTGCGCTCCACCCACCTCACACGGTGTCATAGGGGTTTTTTGCAACTTTCAGGCTATTTTCTCAGGAAGTATGGACTTGCCCCTGATGAAACTAGTACCGTCGTATGGAGGGCAGTGAATACAACTTGCTACAACAAAAATCAAAGCGATTCGAGAGATGGCCCTAAACTGAACTTTTCCGAAATTTTGTGTGGGTGGTACCCGAAGAAGTGGACCGATTGAGTCCATATTGAAATCTTATCTAAGTCTGGTACACATTTCACGATAGGTAAAGTATGGACCAAATCTGTTACTCCCTTCAAGATTTATCGTGCACACAAATTTTCCGAAGATTTTCGCACTTTTGTGGGGGAGCTACCGGAAGGAGTGGACCGATATAGCCCATCTTCGAACTTAAACTAAGTTTGGGTAAAATATTATGAAAGCCAAACTTTTAACCGAATCGGTTCATCTATCTGTTCGAGAGTTATCGTGCGCTCCAGCCAGACAGAGAAACAGACATTGCTCAATCGACTCCAAATTTCGTCCAAACATACTTGGGGTCTAAAACCATTATTTCGATGAGGCACATTTTGCCCGTATGAAAGTGTATATACCCTCGTTAGCGCTGAAGGTATAAAAATAATGTGGCTTTAAATCTCGTGAAGCGGACATTAATGAGTTCTTAACGTAAAGTAAAAACAAGCAAAAACAATTATATATTTTTTATATTACCTCGTAGCATGCATTAGAGGAAAAATCACCTGCGTCTAATAATGTTACCGCAGAAAAAAGAGGTTAATTGTCACCCAAAGCAATCGATCTATTTGTAAATAACGATCCAAATGAAGATCGCAGCGGCAATGCCAAAAAGGCTATGGTATTGCCGCTCCGATTTTCGTTGTCTACAAATACATAGATCGAAAGTTTTTTTTTACAAATGACTGAGTTTGATTTGATTTTTATATGCTAATAATATAACTTACATAGCATTTGTATCAATGAATGTTAAGAACCACATTCGCTTGAATTTTTAATACAAAATTTTGGGACCCATTAAACAATTCATCACACAAACATATGCAAACATGTGTTTCGACGGAACAAATCTTTAACGCAAGTCGAGATATTAGTGTAATCCCAATTTCCAGAGCAATGGATAGGGTAGTATTTCCAGAGTATTTCATTCATGTAACATATCTCTGTAAGTAGTTCTGTACTTTCAAGAAGTACGTTCAAGATTATTAAGAAGAAATAACTGGGCTCCAACACTTAATTCGCCTTCTACGATTAATTTTGAGCAGATTAACCCATATATTTACTTGTCTTTCATAAAGATACCTTTCCATACATGCAGATCATAAAGTTGAACTTGTGTTTAAAATACATAGGCCAATTAATTGAATTACAATACACAGATTTTTCTCTGCAAACTCTTTAACACATCCTGACTTACGAAGATAACCGCAAACAGGTATTCCGTATTATGTTAGTACTTGATATATTGAAAGAAAACTACTAAATCGCTCCAAAAGACCGGTGGCAAGTAATCTTTAAATAAATATAATATGTAGTTTAGGGTTTTTTTAGTTTTTTTGTTATATATCTGAACAAATAATTTTAAAATTAGTTAGAAGCTGAAGGGGTTAACACTCCTCTTTACTGTAACCATACATCTAATCACACTTACTAGTCCTGAGAAACACGACTTATCATAGTTCGTAAATTTCTAAAATAAAGAAAACCTTCATAATTTCCAATCATTTTCTAAATTTGTAATATTCCCCCGGCTAAATTGTGTCTCCCTTTTGTTAACATAGACTCCTCATTAAAGCTTTTATAATTTTTATAATCTGTTGTTATTTAGTGGCCAAACAAAGCCAGTTAATATCTTGAGCAAAATTGTCATATTGCCTCTAACCACTCCTTTTTTTTAATATTAATGTGCGGTAAATAAATCACAAGGGATAGCAAGTAGACCATTAAATTGACGCTAAATTCACTCCTGCTGAGACATGGGACGACTTCTTTCAATAGTTCGAAAGAAAGTGCACAGGGTGTGTCGGTAACTCCTTTCTTATTGAAAATATGCAGACGTGGTGGCATTTTAATGTTATGAACATCAAAAAGGGTGTTTTGGGTTGGAAACGTTGTCCTGTTTTATTTGGTCTTTGAACTTCAACACGCAATAACTTTTTTTATGGCTAATTTAATTATATCCTTTAGTTTTGGAGTAAATGCAAAATGCGTTTTGCTATATTCTATGTGTTGTTTTGCGTTTTACTTTAGTTGGAGTTGTTGTGGAGTATTTCCGTCTATGTTTTGTGTTTTCCTCTTTCCTCTACATTTTCCAGGAAAAGTGAGTTTTTTCTGTGATATAAGAGAGCCTTCACTACTCTTGAACTCTCTTCCATGTGCTCTTATGTTATTTTATGTTTTAAACAACATTTTCCTTTCTCATGCTATAATCCGTTGAGTGGCTGTGACGGTGTGTCCACACTCCTTATTTGTGTGTATTTTTAGTCGTCCTTATTTTAAGAAGAACTGCCAGTAAAAATAATTTTATTTCTTAAATAAAAGTTGTGATAAACTTTGAAAAATAAAAATAATATCTATCGAAAAGTAATTACCATGTTGTGAATAAAAAATACATTAAAGAGGATTTCAATCAAAACCTAAAAACAAAAGAGGATGAACGACTTCTGTGTGTGTTTGTGTTATATTTCGTGTCTGCTACCGATGAATCCAACAAAAATTATACATACCCAACAAATAGTGTCTGAGGTCGTGAACCTTTTGGAAAAAATCCATGATATTCTTTTCTAAGCCATGACAGACGGAAATTTCCGCGTATCCGAAATTAGTGTGTCTGTGTGTTTATATTTGTTCTCGAGCCATTTTTATTGTTTCATTAAATATTTACATTTACAAAATTGTCTAACTTGTCACCACAAATAAATTATTTTTCGAGTAGAACAAACACTAGTGAGAGTATCATTTATCCTTTTGTTTCAAATATTTGTTTTTAATTCACTATTTTGTGTTATTTGAAAGTGGGGATCTGTGTGTTATGCCAATAATAGAGGGTTCCACAAATGTAAAGGATTATGTTGATAATGTGAAGATTATTTTGGGAAAATTGTATATGTTTATGATTTAAAAGTCTCAGTTTTTTTTTTTCACAAAAAAGCAAACATAAACAAATAATAAATAAATATTTTCCGTGAAGACTTTAATCCTTTTCTATCTGTAAACAGTTAAAATAAAAATTCCGATTTATAAGTTAATATGTGCCGCTGCTGCATTGCTGTGTGATTTGTCAGAGGAAATATGTAACTTCAAACCCCTGCCTGAAAAATGTCACAATGTAAAGTCTCATATTTTCAATTGATCTTTTATGCGTGGGAGCAATTATGACGCCCCCACACATCGATACAATTATTTTCTTATTTCGACAAAAAATTTAACGGGTGACCCCAATTGCAAATCGAAAAGTAATGAACCAACTGTCATATATCTTAGTGGGCTTATCAAGGATATCAAAATCAAGTCCTTCACCGATCCATTTTTTTTTTTAATTATTTGCCCGTTTTATGGCCAATAATTGTAATTTTTTTTCATTTTAATTAATTAATTTTTTCTCTCAACCCTTTTGTAAAACCTATTTATTAAAAAAATGATAGATGAATGTTCTAAATTAGCCTACAAAAATATATGATGATCGATTCATTAGTTGGTACCGCTAAACACTTTAATGAAAACAGCGTTTTGTAGACCGCTATTTGCTAAAAAACTACGTCATTTGTTCAACAAAAAAAAATCAGAAAATGCATTAATATGTGCTCTTTCAGTTTTCTTGGGAAAATTCATGAAAATGGGTTTTATTGGGCCACCCCTTAATATAGTATCGTTCAGTATTTTTAAATTTAATTGCTTGCAAGAATTTACTTTCTGTAACTAGAAATGTCTTTGTAAGGGAACATTTTTATCGCTCTCTAGTCTTAACAATGGTTAAATACGAAACATTTTGAGAAAAACTTGGTCGTCCATCACCGCTTTCTCCAAAAAATTCCAAATATTTCTGCGATTTATGCCAATTCTAACTTAAAGTTTTCAAAATATTTGTGACATATTAACCACACCTTAAGGACATTCCTTCCTTTAACATCAACATAACATACTTAAGAAATCTTCCAGAAAATATGAAATATTTTGTTTGTATAGTTTGCCCCTTGCCAGCGTGGGTGCAGGCAGCAACATAATAATCCTCTTAGTAATACCAAATCTATGTTTATGCCAAAATGTTTTTCCATCTTTATGAAAATAAATAAAAATGCGATTTGTGGGCCGCAGGCGTTTTCCATTGAGATTCTCTGTTCCAATCTCAGTGCCAAAAAGCACAGATGTTTGTGGTAAAAAAAATAAATTTTGCAACTTTTTATCCTCATCCATTCATGCGAAAAACATTCACAAATGAACATCATCGTATTTTTATTGCTTTGAATATTTCCTTAATAAAATATTAATCCAATTTAAAATATTCTTATCATCGGTTAGAAATTCCAATAAATTTAATTTAAAATATCTATTTTGTCATTCACGCTTTTGCTCACACTTTGGCTATTTAATTGCTATAGTTTGCAGACAAAAGAAGCGGCATTGAACAATTTTAGTTTTTTTTTTTCGCTTTTTGTGTGCTAGGAAAAAAATATTTATAAATATGTATGTGCGTGTGCGTTTAACAATTATATATTCTCTGAAAATAGTAGCAAACCTTAAAGATTGAACGAAATGTTGTTATCAGACAAACGAGTTAATGATATTTTTCACTCATAAAAATTAAATATATTTCCAGACTTGTTTTCAGTTGATTCCCTTTCCATTCCCGTCATATGCATTGACGATATCTCGAAAAACACATGAAAGAATACCAACATGCACAACATTTTGTGTCAACAATGTCCATAAATCAATTTCAATTGGATAAATTGTATTCTTCTTCCTCTTTATTTGTAGTCGAGTTTAGATGAGTCCGTATGGTTGCTTTTGATATTTTTAATTTGCAAAAGAGGCCTTTAGCTTTTGATTTTTTTTACTTGGTAGAGCTCGTGACAAAAGCAAACAACAATTGCGATACGAGGTCAAAGAATCAAAGCAAACAAAGCATCATGCGAAGATGGTCTGCATCATGCGAGCAATTGTGTCCGGAAACAGTGGTATTCACTGACAATGTTTTCACAATAAAATGTACAAAAACACCAATATCCAATGCCCAAGAATTGTGGGAGGCCAATGTGAAACGCCCAAGCGAATAAAGAAATCCTATGTCCTTAAATGTCATTTTGAAACTTGTTTTTATAGGAAGTCGTTATGTTTTCCACGGTAGAAATGGTTTAGATACCCTCTGCCTTTAGGCTAACGAGTGAACACTTTAATACCATCAAAAATTTGTCTCGAAACCCATTTCAGACAATTTGGGGTCGATGTAGCCCTGTCCGCCCGTCGGTCTGTTTGGCTGATGTGCCCTATAACCCTAGAAACGATCAATTTATTTGGCCCAAACATTGTCACTTGTAATACTTTGTCCAAACTTGGATGACGTTTGAGGATGGTACATATCGATACACTCTCCCCAACAAACAAACGTTCAAAATGATTCCCTAACATTTTACTGAAAATAACTTTCAAAGAAATTAACCGATTTGGTCCAAAATTTGTTTCTCGAAATATTTTTTCTAGACAAAGATCAAGTTCGAAAAGGGATACCTCCCTCGTAACATTTAATAAATTATGCACAAATGCAGCTTGGGGACATGTTTCGGATCGTTTTGATTTTTTGCAGCAGGTTATCCTTGCGGTCCGTTCTGCAAGGGAACATTTTTTGGGAAAGTCCATAATACCAGAGATATTGGCCAAAAAGCTCAAAAAAATTCTACCGAAATTAGTACCCGATTAGGCCGAAACTCTGAACTTTGTAAAATTTCTTCTAAACCTACATCAAGTTCCTAGACAGACTATATCGGACAGCACTGAGAAAAACTGGTTTAGTGAATTCAATTGTGGCCGATGCTCGCTCCAGGACCAAGGTCGCCCAAAAGCGGCCGTTGTGTCAGAGAACATTGATGTCATGCGTGAGCTGGTAATGCAAGATCGTCATGTGTCATACCGTGAGAAAGAGGCATCTTTGGTAGTCCAGTCAAAATAGACATTATATATTATACATTATAAATATATGTTTCCTTGAAGAGCGAAATTATACCTATATTTTTAAAAAAAAACTTTCAACAATATCGGAGCGTGTTAATAGATTAATTCCATGTTAGAGTCATTTTCAACAAGTAAAAAAGTATCAGTCGGCTTTGCCGACAGAGATATACCCTCAGCCTGTGTATATTGAAACAATTTTTTCCCAAAACACGTATGTATTTTGTGGGTTTTAAAAATTTTGGGCGTTTGAACCGACAAAAAAGTTGATTAGGATTAAAGATCAAAAGTTATGCGGAGGAGATACTAAAAGGAGTGGATCGACATTGACCGTTATGGAAGTGGATCTCCAGCCACTACATATGGTGCCGTTGGGGGGTTTTTACACTCTTCGGGCTGTTTGCTCAAGAAGTATGGACTTGCCCCTAAAAAAACTCTTCACTTCGTAATTGAGGCAGCGAATGCAAGTTGCTTCAACAAAAATCAAAGTGATTCGATATGAGGTCTTAAAGTGAACTTATCCGAAATTTTGTGTGGGAGGTACCGGATGGAGTGGACAAATATAGTCCATATTTGAACCTGATCCATATCTGCTAGATATATTAGGATGTGTAAAGTATAGACCAATTCGGCCACTCCCTTCAATAGTTACCGTACGAACAATTTTTCCGAACATTTTTGAACTTTTGTGGGGGAGGTACCTGAAGGAATGGACCGATATGGCTTATCTTCAAACTTAAACTATGTTTGGACAAAATATTACTAAGGCCATATTTTGGACCGAATCGGCAGATCCGTTCGAGAGTTATCTTGAGCTCCAACCCCTCACACGGTGTTATAGGGGTTTTTTGCAACTTTCATGCTATTTTCTCAGGAAGTATGGACTTGCCCCTGATGGTACTTGTACCGTCGTATGGAGGGCAGTGAATACAAGTTTCTAAAACAAAAACCAAAGCGATTCGAGAGATGGCCCTAAACTGAACTTTTCCGAAATTTTGTGTGGGAGGTACCCGAAGGAGTGGACCTATTGAGACCATATTGGAACCTCATATTACCCGGGTAGAAAGTTTACGCTATACAAAGTATGGACCAAATCGGTCACTCCCTTCAAGAGTTATCGTGCGCACAAACTTTCCGAACATTTGTGGGGGAGGTACCGGAAGGAGTGGACCGATATAGCCCATCTTCGAACTTATACTAAGTTTGGGCAAAATATTACGAAAGCCAAAATTTGAACCGAATCGGTTCATCCGTTCGAGAGTTATCGTGCGCTCCAGCCAGCAGGACAGACAGACAGACGGACGGACATGGCTAGATCGACTCCAAATTGTCTGAAACACATTTCGTCCAAACATACTTGGGGTCTAAAACCATTATTTCGATGAGGCACATTTTCATCGTATCAAAGTGTATATACCCTCCATAGCCTAAAGGCTGAGGGTATAAAAATAGCCCATTTAACCCACATGTGTAATCGAAAGCCCAACGCGAACGACCCCAACTAAAACTCTCCGATTTTTTTGAATTTTGTCAAAACGTAGGGTTTGTAGCTCTGATTACGTAAATGTATAATATTCATGGTAGGCGGATCCGGTTCGCCTGTTATTTGACCCGAAAGGCTAGATTTAAAACCGGGTTAGAACCGGTTCGTCTGAACCGATTACTGCAAAGTGGGCATCGTTTAAAAGTTTATAGAAATACCTAACACATGCCGTTGTTGTTCCTAACACATGCTCACGATGTTCTTACGCAGCTTACTTCTTGACATGTGTAATTTGACACTTACATATATCACGATATGTCAAGAATGGTGACTCCTATTGAAAAGTCATAAAGATCATTCTTGTAGACAATTTTTAAGCCTACAAATTTTACTTTAGTCGATTTCTGATAGGTCTTAGCGTTTTTGAGAAAAATCAAAATACTGGATAAGACCACCCAAAAATGACCTTTGGACCTGTATAACTTCGTTTGCACACATGGGGTCGAGGGGGATTTTTAGGACGTTACTTCTAATGGGGAACCCTAGCTTTCCACCAAAATTCAGCTTTGCGGGAATTTTTGCTATTTCCCCTTATACGCCTGTCTATTTTGACTGGACTATGGGTATTTCATCAACCACAAAAAAAGGTTTGATCTCGATGGTTTTTGTGCGGTGGAAAATTCCTTTTGGAGATAAAAGCCCTCAGTGAGTATATTAAAAACCCATAAGAAAATTTTCGCCATTGGTCATGTGATGCATTTATTGAATTTTCCCCTATAATGTTTGAGAAAATAGCTTTATATGTATCTCTGTTTGGCGTTATTGCAGCTTCGTTTTGAGATTACATGTCTTAAGTCAAATCGAATGCCGAATATTTTTGTAGAACATTTTATCCCTGTAACTCAATTCCTTACATGTCCTTTTCGTCCATTATTTCTTGAACCATAGTAAAAGTACCACAAGATGGGTTTTTATAATAATTGTTCCACAAACATCCCAGGCGGGACAAAAATGTTGCTCAGAAAATTTTAGGTACGGTTCCCGTTGACAGCTAATCGATATTGTCTCGTTTTCATAGGCATTTTTGACATTTACCCTGTTTTTTTTTCAGAAAAGACTATTTTTTTGTGTTTTTGTATATTTGTTATTTATTGGTTGTTGGAATATACAGACTATACAAAAACACTAAACATAGTTTTTTTCTGAACAAAAACAGGGTAAATGTCAAAAAAGACCATGAATCTCAAAACGAAGTACAAAAACGCCAAACAGGGGAAATTAAAAAAAAATGCATCACTCGATATCTCAGAAGCTTGACCTATGGCGAACATTTTCTTTTGGGTTCTTAATATACCCACCATGGGCTCATCTCCAAAAGGAATTTTCCACCGCACAGATTTTGAGTTCCAATTTGTGTCACAGTGTAATTGGTTTGAGCGCATGCCTACCTAATAAAAGATTGTCAAAAAAAAATTGAGTTCTTGTTCTGTCAATATCATTTACGGCCATTCCAAACTCAGATATGGACCCAGTCTTTCTTAAATACGAGCCCTAACCACAATTAATTCGTACACAGAGCCTATTTCAACAAAGTATTATTAAAGTATGTATATTAGGGCGGCCCAAAAAAACAATTTTAATTTTTTTTTGGAATTCCTACCCTCTAAATTTGTTTCCATTTGATCCAAAAACCTTATATATGAAATGTTATGGCGATCGGTTAACGTTAACCCGTGCCAACCGAGCGATCTTTGTTTCTATAGTAATTTGTATGGGGCCAAAGGTGCACTTTCACGAAAATTCTCTAAAGGCCGCAATTGTGGTCCAATCGCCGGAAAACCCCTACCAGTTTATTGTTGTGGCTAAAACACGATTTCTACAGAAATTTATGACGATCGGTTAACTATAACCCGTGCCCACTGGTCGCTCTTTATTTTTCATAGTATTTCGTATGGAGGCCAAAAACTAATTTTCTGAAAATCAAGCTAGAGGCCACAATTATTTTCCAATCGATGAACAAATTTACCCGTTCATTAATGTGTATAAAAAACCAATCCCACAAAAATTTATGAAAATCTATTCTCTTTATACATACATTTGATGTCAATTAAATTTCATGTTGAATAGTGAAAAAATACCTGGTGTACGAATTATTAGTGGTTAGGGCTCGTAGAACTACCGTAGTCAGCTTTGTAATCAAGGAAAATATGGCATCAGTAAATTTTTTGTCTGTCCTTTTGATGTCTGATCGTTTCTAAGATTATATGTCAATTTATTGGCAACGGGTTTTAAGCTCTCACAAGTAATAAGTTATTAATTTTTAACTACATTGTTGCATAATACCCATAGAAGTTGGCCCTAATTACCGAAGGTGTTATCGTTGTTTCGTCTCTCCCTAAAATTCCATTTATTCATAAACGCACACACAGGTAGTAACATAAATTCCATTGCTGACACCAGCATTTTTAGCCAAAAATCCGTCCTACAATCACGGCACGTAATTAAAATCATTGTTGTACTACGCGGCTGTCGTGGAAGCAAAGTGTCGCGTTCCGTGATTGACTTTGCTGTTGTTGTTGTTTGGCTTGGTTCAAGCCTTTTAAGGATTTCGATTATTTAATTTGCCATGGCACAAGCGTGTTGAATATGACTTTGTCAGCTGGCTTTGCTTTTTGCATTGATTGAAATGAAAGTGTGCTAGCCAGCAAGCCAGCTATGTAGCAGCAGCAGCAGCGATAAATCGAAAAGAAATTAAACAAAAAACAACAACAAAAAGAATAATAGTGTTGTTTATTTATGCAAAAATTATTTTTTTAATGATTATTTTGCATTCAGACATTATGGAAGCACAACATTCGTGATTATTTAATTGCAAAGAAATATTGAAATGAAGAATAATAATAGCAGCAGCAGCAACAACAACAGCGATAAATATACTCGATTTTAATGGGGCGCAATAATAATTAGACCATCGATCACATTACGATAGAATATGTTTTTAATTGTTATGAGGGTGGCAGAGGAGGTGCGGAGGTAATGTGTGGATAAGGAGGAACAAGTGTTAGGGTATTTGAAATCGTTGGCTTGCATACCAATGTATGAGAGGAAGGTAGTCTGGAATTTTTTTAATTAATATTGTTATGGCTGTTAGTAGTTATTTTGTTTAACCATCCTTATGGTACTTATATTGACCATCATTTTACTACTGTTCAGTTACCACCATGTTTATCCTTTTATTTAAAAAGATAAGGATTTTATTTAAAAGGATATTTTGGAACGCTTGAACTATATATCGATCTTTTAGTTCATAGGCAATGCAAGATATGATTATTTCAGAATTTAGAAATATTTAAAGCTAACAAATTGATAAATGTTTTTCTCTCAAATCGATAAGGTATTTCGTGCTTCTCTTACAAATATAAACATACAGATAACAGTTCCCTCGGAAGTGTACAATCAGCCGACATAGTTTCGATTTTTAAACATTATCTCGAAAGATAATTTTTCCCAAAAATAAATCAAATGAAATGTCTCTCCACAATCGCCTAGTTTAGCCACACTATAGACATTCCATGGAGCAATATAGCGATGTGAATTGCCAGTTCCTTACCAAAAAATATTGATAAAATTTTCAGCAATTGATAATTTATTATTTGAGACATGATTTTGATTTCCGTCATAGCTTTATTGAATTATTTATTGGAATTATTAATTCGTTTGTTGTGATTTTGTTTTTCTCTCCAAAAATCAATGAAACGCAATGAGACAATATTCTGTTAGTTCATTTTATCAGACAAAGTCTGTGATAAGAAGTTTTTTAAAATTGCGACAAAAAATTGCGATAAGAATAAATGAAACAAGGCGTCGGCGGCAGCCAACGCAACAATAATTTTACAGCAATGCTTCAACTGTTGAAACGGTTTAACGATTCGCTATCTTTGTTGTTTTTGCTTTGGCGCATGGTACTTTTATGTGTCAGTGGCAGCAGTTCGTCGTTAATGCACAATTATTACGTTTTTTATTTTATTTTTTGTTCACTGCATTTTTTTACTTCATGTCTGCTGTAGTGGCATTCTTTATTTATTTTGTTTATCCACATTGTTTTGTTATTGCTGTTCTGCAATATGACCAGCGGATGGTGTAAAGCAAGTGATAAATTAATTAAGAACATGTCACTTTTTTATGAATTGAATTTTAGTACTTTTTCGGCGAATATTTTTATATTTCTGGAAACAGGTTCAATAAAAATCATCACAAAATGGTTTGCTGAAGATTAATTAATGTAATTACAATTCCAATTACAATTTGTTTTTATGGCGACATAAAATTCATTTAATTTCCAAGTGGACGAGCGAACACCCACAGTTTATGCAGACGGTAATTGAGGTTCAATTTCACTCAAAGAATACAGTAAAACAGATATGTGACAGCGGTTACATACATAACCATAGATTTTGCGAGATAAATAGTTGTTGGACACTGAATACTTTAGTTCATGACAACATCATCATTTTCAACGGCGCTCATACGGAAGATGTAAGCATTCAATTAATGAAAATCGGTTCAGATTTGAGTTTAGTAAATATTTTTATTAAATTTTACATAAATAATGCACATTAACATATCGCACCTGTTCAACAAAAGGGTAGTAACTCAAAATATTGAAATTGTCGTTTTTTTGTTAAAAAACAAACAAAAAATCTTTCGTCAACAAATACCGTTATGTCGCTCTTCATGTCTTCAGATTAAGTATTTATGTGACGACAGCTTTTTGTCTCTACTCAACAATATCAAATGCTTGCTTACTGCCCTTTTGTCGAAATGGTGCGATATATGTATGTATATTCCTTTTTACTTTTTATAGCCGAGTCCTTAAGACAGCACTTTTTAGAAAAGCATCGCTTAGCTGAAATACTCAAAAAATTTCAAAATTATGCTGAGGGTTGTATTTGCCCGGTTTTTGTCAGACCTGGGAATCGAAGCCCGGGCATACAGTTTGCTAGGCGGATGTGCTTACCACTGCAGCAAGCTGGCACCCTTAATGCATATTAAGCATCTAGAATTCGTCATTTCCTGATATATATTTTATATGAAAAAAGGGTGAAATGTCGCAAGCCAGGCGCAGTTTTTTAAGAAGGCCATACTTCATAGGATGATGGCCCGAAGGCCTACCATAGACCCCTATGACTGCCAATAAAATACCAGCTGTTAACAATGACTCTCGAAGGAGTAAAGGACTTTCCTTTAAAGGTATATCAAATTGGAATAGGGACTATATTAGTCCGTGTACCTATTCCACAAAAGTTCAAATTTGTGGCGCTTTAATTCAGTAAAAGGCCACTTCACGAATCCTTATTGCCCTGATTTTAACAGCCGCTTTTGGAAATGTCGTTTGGTTAATTAGACCTTTTTCCTACTTTTTCAACTTTCGATTAATCGACTTTTTACAGTAAAAAGTCAAATAGACGATGTCTGGAGGGAAAATCGCATAGTCGACTATCTGTGATCGATTTTCGATCTGTCCATATATTTTAGTTGTCATTTTGCAGTTTTACAGTTTTCTGATGGAAAGTCAGTAGTCACACGTACAAATAAAGTCTTTGAGAAATATGGGCTAGGAAAGAGTATAGGAGAGCTCTTTCCTCTCCGATCTCTCCCAAACACTCAATTTAGTTTACCGAAAAATTTGTACATGTGGCTACTGTGCAAACGATCAAAAGAAAACTCGAAAATTGACGAATAATCGAGTATAATCAATTTTATGCGTTATCAACAAGTCGAACGTCGAATTTTTGGACAACTGAAAAAATCGTTAGACCGAAAAATTGCTTTTTGGTTTTAGACAAAATCCAAATACCTATCCTCCCTCAATTCAAAAGTTCAGGATTACGGCCAAGTCTTCGATACTTTTGAAGTTTTTACAACGATGTATTTTTATTGTCGGAACTATCATTATCTTCTACATAATGTCCCGAAATTCCAAGAAATCATACCAAATGCCGGAGGAAAAGTGGGTTTACTCCCAACAAACGGCAAAGGAATAAAATGTGTTTCATTTGTACAGCATGTACATTGTACATATATTATTATAAGGATCCTTTCATTTCCCATAGCGACGCGATTGTTATCGGTTGTAGTTTAGATTTCAAGCTCATAATTTACTTTTTATATGCTAACGAGGGTATATACACTTTCATACGGGCAAAATGTGCCTCATCGTAATAATGGTTTTAGACCCCAAGTATGTTTGGACGAAATGTGTTTCAGACAATTTGGAGTCGATTGAGCAATGTCCGTCCGTCCGTCTGTCTGTCTGGCTGGCTGGAGCGCACGATAACTCTCGAACGGATACACTGATTCGGTTCAAATTTTGGCTTTCGTAATATTTTGGCCAAACTTAGTTTAAGTTCGAAGATGGGATATATCGGTCCACTCCTTCCGGTACCTACCCCACAAAAGTTCGAAAATGTTCGGAAAATTTGTGCGCACGATAACTCTTGCAGGGAGTAACCGATTTGGTCCATACTTTGTCCATCGTAAAATGTGTAGGAAACTTAGATAATGTTTCAATATAGACTTAATCGGCCCACTCCTTCGGGTACCACCCACATACAATTTCGGAAAAGTTCAGTTTAGGGCCATCTCTCGAATCGCTCTGATTTTGGTTTTAGCAACTTGTATTCACTGCCCTCCATACGACGGTACAAGTTTCATTAGGGGCAAGTCCATACTTCCTGAGAAAATAGCCTGAAAGTTGCAAAAAAGCCCTATGACACCGTGTGAGGTGGTTGGAGCGCAAGATAACTCTAGAACGGATCTGCCGATTCGGTCCAAAATTTGGCCTTAGTAATATTTTGTCCAAACATAGTTTGAGTTTGAAGGTAAGCCATATCGGTCCACTCCTTCAGGTACCTCCCCCACAAAAGTTCAAAAATGTTCGGTAACTCTTGAAGGGAGTGACCGAATTGGTCCATACTTTACACATCCAAATATATCTACCAGATATAGATCAGGTTCAAATATGGACTATATTTGTCCACTCCATCCGGTACCTCCCACACAAAATTTCGGATAAGTTCACTTTAAGACCTGCTATCGAATCACTTTGATTTTTGTTGAAGCAACTTGCATTCGGTGCCTCAATTACGATGGTAAACTTTTTTCAGGGGTAAGTCCATACTTCTTGAGCAAACATCCCGAAGGGTGTAAAAACCCCATATGGCACCATACGTAGTGGCTGGAGATCTACTTCCATAATGGTCAATGTACATCCATTCCTTTTATTATTTCCTCTGCAAAACTTTTGATCTCTAATCCTAATGAACATTTTTGTCGATTCAAAATCTCAAAATCTGTAAAAACCCCTAAATACATACATTATTTGGAAAAAAAAATTGTTTCAATATATACAGGCTGAGGGTATATCTCTGTCGGCAAAGCCGACTGATACTTTTTTACTTGTTTTTTGTATTTATTTGAAATATTTATTATAATAATTTACTTATAAATTCCCAGAAATATCTGAAAACGTTCATTGTCCACCCATACTCGGTCTATTCAAAGATTATTCAGCCAATTGGCCAAATCTAATAAAAATATCAAAATCCTCTGAAAATTATATTGAATTAATTTATTGACGCTCACACACAACATTTTTCAAATTGCACCAGTAATGACCACCTGTTAGTGGTTGAACGACACTGTCGGCGACATTAGCCTTCTCGTGCCGTTGCCTCTGCGGCAGACATCGTTTGCCACAACAGTTGTGTTATCTTCGTCTATTTATCTGCTAACCTGACATATACCATGAAACAACATTGTCATAGCATTTATATTAAATGCCACACACGTACATGATGTGGTGTATATTAGGGTGGACTGGAAATCATAGTATAAACAAGAGTTTCTCGTTCAAACATACATATATGTAGTTGAAATCAACAATTTTAATTTTGGCATCAATATAAAAATTGCCACATTTAATTAATTTTAAAATTACAAATACAACTTATTATATAAATTCTGAATCCGTACGACAATCTCTCTTAAATTCTTAAATCTTTTCTATATCTTTGTCGGACCATCTTAATATATATGCACATGTTTCATAGACATGTGCAAATATTTTCGATTCTATTTTTTAGAGGTTATTTTTAGCCCCAATTCTGTTTCATGAATGAAACATTTTTCTTAAAATTTGCTGATCGGCATCACACATATTTACCAAACGATCAAGCAGATAGATAAGACTGAGCAGCAGATATTTGTAATGGGACATACATATACATACGTACAATTGAATTCAGCGGTGGCGCTTGCTTTCATTTTTATTTTTAATAAATGTGAGAAAACATTTTTCCTTATTTTTTGGGGTAATCCATTGGAAATTTTACAAAATTATGACTCGTGGGTCTATTTGCTTATTATATCATTGATTGTCATCAGCTTCTGTGTCTATACATTTAAAATAAAGTGCAATATTATTATAAAAATATGAATCATTTATACATACATATATAATAATGATGAATCAGAATGGAAATCGACACAGTTGACCTCAAAAATTAATTTAATATTCATGGCATTATATCTAATGGAGATAACTTCACATTTTAACTGCATTTAAAACAAAGTGCCCATATTTTCTGAGTTTTCCAAAAGTGCTAAGCTTTTGTGCTAGAGTTGTGCCAATGGAACTATATGGAACTATTTAGTTCACTTCGCAGTTCCAATGACCCACATTTTTTCTTTGAACAAACTGCGTATACTTAATAACACACGTTAAATTTCAAGATGTTACTCATACGTTTTGGAACTAGTACAACGAACTACATTACCCAACTCTGTTTTATGCAAGTAATGTTGCCGAATCAGACTCCAAAAGACAAAATCTTCTCTTGCATAGAAGTGTCAGTAGTAATATCTTGTCTTCATGCCCGCAAAAAGTATTGTAAAATTAAAGGTGAAATAGTTGAGACAGTGACATAAAACAACTACAAATTACAATTTGATGCCATGTCACAGTAGCCGACATTCACCGGTCTCACCTTTTTGTAGGCGACACACAAACACAAAGTGGAGTGATAGCGAGTAGCAGAGCAAACACAACATCAAATTTACACCTACATTTTGTTGTTGCTTCAACGTTGGTCTGTAGCAGGGACGTACGCAGGGGGGGGGCACAGGGGGCCCGGGCCCCCCCCGAAATGGTTTGGTAGACAAACAATTTCTTTAGCTACCGTAACAGATCATTAGCTTTTTCTTTCTCATAAAATAATTTTATGTTTGGATATTTCAAATGAAAACATAATTTCGGAAGTTTCTGTACAGAAAATGTACTTCGTTAACAAATTTTGTAAGAAATAATTTCGATTTTTTTGTTCGAAAATTTTTAACTTTTTGCTTGAAATTTTCAAATTTTTCTGTATTACGGCTTTATGCCATATCGTTCCAGTATCAAAAAAAAAAAATAAATAAAATAAATGAACTCGGAGTTCCGTAATGATTACACTCCATCTTTGCCAGTTCATTTATGAGGTTTATGGTATCCTGTATAAAAAAATATGACGAGTTCAATATTGAGGTAATACTGGGTACCACGGAAATAATATAAACAACTTTATGTCCAGGTTCCGTCAAATATTAAAATTTGCGTATGGTAGATGTTTGCAGAAATAATTGTTCACAGTTTTTCCTTCAGCTTGTAGGGTTTTCATTTGGTCGGTTTGTTGAAATCTGATACCTCTATTCCTTTTTTAATTTGATTGTATATTTTTATCGTCTTCCACGGTGCTCTTGAATCAAATTTAAATGGAAGGTGCTTACACCTGGGAAGTTTTTGCGGATTCTGAAACTACAATGTTCATAGATGAGATAAATCAAAAAACAAAAAAAATCGCCGGAGCGCTTTTTAAATAAATCGCGTTTTTTAGGTGTTGTTTAGGTTTTTACGATTTTGCTTAGAAACCCCAAGCCCTATCAAAATGAGACTGAAGAAAATGTTGCAGCTATGAAAATTCTCTACAGTTTTGACGTTTTTGATTTGTTCTCAGGCTGCACCACTTTTGAGATAAAGAAGCTCAGTTTACATTTTTAGGTTTTTTGTTAGGGATACGCGATTTTGCTTGAATACGGCAAGACTTATCGGCATGGGACCTGAGAAAATCTTATAGCTGTGAAAATTCTCTATAAGACTGGCTCATGTAATTTTTCCTAGGTTGTACCATTTTTTTAGATATATAAGTTTAAGTTGCATAATTGCAGTCATGACATTGTTTTATAAGGAGACGATACAGAATTGAATTGAATTTGAATTGTCCCAATTTCAACTTCTATATCTCAAAAGTTGTGAAACCTACGAAAATATCATTAAGGTCAATCTTGTAGAGAATTTTGATAGCTACAACATTTTCTTTATTCCCAGTTAGATAGGACTTGCGGTTTTAAGCAAAATCGCAAAAACCTAAACAACCCCTAAAAATGTCGACTTAAATCGCTATTTATTTAAAAAACACTCCGGCGATTTTTTTTGTTTTTTGATTTTTCTCATCTATGAACATTGTAGTTTCAGAATCCGCAAAAACTTCACAGGTGTAAGCACCTTCCATTTAAATTTGATTCAAGAGCACCGTGCTTCTAGAAGCTCTCAGATACAAATAAATATTTAATAAAAATCCTTTTTTAACCGAATTGTTCGATTGTGGAACTTGTTGCCTCCTAATATTTAAACGTTTTCGGTTTCTCAGCAGACTTTCAAAAACCAGATTAATATATTATTATAACGAACTTCCTTAAAAATACTTATCTTTTCTACTTCTGTCTATTTGGATGAAAGCCGGGTCAGACAAGCATTTAGCCCAGTCCGCCTCTATGGCTGGAGACTTGGTCCAAATTTTAGATGACGTAATATTTTCCAAATTTAGTTAAAATCACATTGGTCCACCACTTCGAGTTCCTCCCCCACAAAAGTTTTAATTGTTTCCTAAAATCGTATATATCCTATTTGGCCATTCTTTCTGACATAATGTACGGTGACCAACTAAAATGGCTGGTGGGCGCGATAACTATCGAAAGGAATGGCTCTTATAATGAGATACACTTGCTTAATGGACTAATTCGGCACATTCAGAAACACTCTCCTTTTGCGCTATGAGCAATAATTCGAAACGTCCACAATCGCTAAGATATGTATCCTTAAAGTTTTGATATTTTTGCCGGTAAGTTCATACGTCCAAAAAAGGCGACAAAATTTTGTAAACTACAAGAATACAACTACAAGAATAAAACAATTATTGTCTGTGAAGCCGATTTTGGATCTGTCGATAGTAAAGGTATTAATCCACGAGGCGACAAAGATGACTTGCTTGTTTTCTCAAATATTTATTCGACCATGTTTTGGCAAAGCCCAATCATGTGTTTCGTATTCTCAAAGAGTACTGTATTGTCCGACTCCGGCTAAAGCAGCCTTCTTTTTTAAATATATTTTTTAGTTGGATTCTCCAATCACTTCGGTTAAACAAGTAAAATTTTTGCATTTAAGAATTTTTTTCTTGGGTAAATATTATGTAAGGTTATCCGCACAAAAGCAGTAGCCAATTTTCGTTTGGAATTATTCGATGTCGGATGTATTCAATTTATAGAAATAACTTAAAAGATATTAAAATACCTTAACATATTAAAATATACCAAATTCCAATTAAAAGGTTTATAAGATGTTAATATATAATGTATGGGCGTCAAAGATTTGTCCACTAAATACTTTTTGAAAAATGGGTCAAAAAAGGGCGATGTCTCGATATGCATTAAAACATAGATCTATTTTAACCACTTTCGGCATAGAGGAGCTCCAACCAAAAAAATCGAAAAATCCTTATTATAGCCAATATTCTTAGAAATTAAATTAAGATCTTCGAATACTGAAAATCTAGCGAAAACAATTGCGGATATTACAAATTCTGAGATATACCAAAATGTTAGCATATGTGGTGTACAACTTACAAATACCGATAACCATACCGAACGTGGTCTGATATGGTAATTTTCAATAAAAAATATCCAAGAACTAATGCATAATATATATTGATCTGTACCAAATTCCAAAATTTTATTTTAAAGTTTTTAAACTCTATATTCATTGATTTTATACACCTTGTCTCAATAATTGTTAAAAAATCGACTAAAAGCTTTTAAAATAGCGCTATGTAACCCTACCCAACATTTGAAAATTTCATGATTTTTGGTCATGGTGGGCCCCCCCCGAAATGAAATCCTGCGTACGTCCCTGGTCTGTAGTATGAAATGTCGTACCATGTAACAATTATATAAATACATGTCATACAGATACACATATATTCATACATGCATTCTTATGTACATATGTATGTGACATTACATGAATATAAAAATGGACAAATGACTATGAATACCCATAAAGTACACACTAGGGAGGGTTGGGTCTTCACAAAGTAAGAGGAATATGGAGCATAGCAGAAAACAAAACAAAGAATCCATAAAACCACCTACAACAGACAACAGATGTCAAAAGGACATGACAGGCGACAACATGAAAATAAAAATGGACAGCATGGTGAACATTCTTAAGTGCACACTTGCATACGAGGATACGGTGTCGTCAATAGTCGATGACTGTCAACCTGGTGATTGGCGAACAGTTCGTTTTCATTCTCTCTCTCACTTCCTCTTTTTGTTGCCAGTAATTCAAACAATTACTGTAATTTTTCATTTTTATGACTGGAAAAATCCAACACATCCATCAATATGTGACTGTGTGTGTGCGTATATGGGGACGTATGTGTTCTATTAATTAAAACAATTGTGGAATACTCATACGTCAATGTGGCCAACTATTTCTGTTTATGGCCGATCATTCAGTCAGTCCCAATTAAATGAAAATCTAGTATAAAGCAAACAAGCACATTGTAGATTGAATTTTTTTTTCGGGTTTTGGAATGTTGCAGATTTGTATTTCTCTAAATTTAGAAATGTAAATATTTCATAGAATATTTCCAAAGAAATGACATTGAAATTTGCTATGTCTCAGATGTGTATACAAATGTACATACATATGTGTGTTTATGTGTACATTCTAGTGTTCAACAATACATTTCAATTCGTCTACAATAGACTTACTTCCGCACCAAAACAACACAATGTGTTGATGGAGAAGACAAACAGACAATACCCACAAAACGGGTGTTAAATGAAGGAAGACACACATATTCACTTCGATACGATAGTTTTGAAAATTAGAAACAACAACTGTTTGATGTGTTTTGATTTAAAATTTATGAAATTTCTTGGCATATACTTTATGTTGGGATTTCACTTAAACACTTCGAAGGTATTTGAAATATTTTTGCTGTTTTAAAGGTTAAAAAGTTTGTTTTAAAGTGATATGATTTAAATAAGAAGGACTATTCCCAATGATCTTTTTCCGACCTAATGCGCTGACAGTACATTAAAATTATGTGACCATAAACATTGACAAATTTTATTGAACTATGCTGCTAGTTTTGACTCCATTGATAATCACAGATTGGCTAAATTTTGAAATTTTATACCAAAACATTTTTCGTCTTCTATACTCTTTTTTGTGCACATTCAAGTGCGATAACCTTTTTTGTTGCTAATTTTTTGCAAACAAAAAAAAACATAAATTTACAAACTACAGAAAACTTTACACTTACATAAAATCGCTTAAAATTTCTCAAAGAAATATTTAAATCATTATAGATTTAATTTCTCCCTTTCGGCAATTAATTATCCATTAATATTATTCACAAACTGTTCTTATATTTCACTATAAATTATTATGGCATAATTTTCAGCGAAATTGTTAATTTAAATTAATTAAATCCTCTGGGAATATTCATTTAGCATTTATGCGTTCCACACTGAGGACATTAAATGAGTCATGACGAACGAAAGTTAGGCTTCACGTTTCGATAGACCTTGTTTGACAATGACCTTTTCGTTGAAGGCAGCATTTTCGTCATAAGTGAGAGGCGGAGAATGTAGACTTGGTCTGTGGTTTCCATCGTTTTGGTTGCTTGATGGCTATTTCTTAATGTTATTCTGCCAGACAGAAAGCTCCACCCAATTGTTAATGGTTAACCACAGATAAATTTAAAAATTTCAAGTGAAATGACCGGCTTTGCAAAACAAAGAATTTCTATGAAACTTTAAGAGGCGCAGTGTCTGGAGTCCTAGACAAAGAAAATATATGAGATAAAATTTGTAGTTGAAGGTAGCAATGAACCAGGCCAAACGCGAAAGAGTAACCATCCCCCGTCTAGGCAGTGAAATATATTTGCCTGAAGCCTGCAGATGGCGAAATTAACACTTGTACATTTAGAGTTTGGTTTGAGGTCGTAACAGATTGTCGAGATACATTTATCGCCAGTACAATGGAACATTAGTACTGTTAGTAGTACTTGGAATATTAATTGCAATTAATTTTTTCGTCAAAATACTAGAGGACGTTATTGTACACTCCTAAAGTTTCAAAATCAAATTACGGAAGTGAAATTCATCGTGGATTTTTCACTGGGAATCAATTGTTATTTTTGACACAACAATAAAATCACCAACGGCCAATTAATTTTCTTTTCAGTGTAACAAAAATTGAAAATTGAAATTCTCTCACTTTGCAAACAGTGAATTAACAAACAAATCCAAAGGAAATTTAATCGATAGCAATAATACAACAAAAAATCACAATAAATAACAACAACTGCAAGTGAAAAAAATATCAACAACATATTTCCAAAGATAACACCAAACAGAAAATTAAATAATGAAATAAACGTCACAATAAACGCCCCTCCTCGCCTACAGCACATTTGAGGCACAAAAACCAAAAAAAAAGTAATAACCGCACAAATTCATTGAAGCTATAATGAAATCAACCCAAATAAATAAAAATACATTGTGATAAATTTAATCTTAAATAAATCATTATTAAATAATAATAATAATTATAACAAATAAGTCTTATACTCTAAGAAAAGCAAAGCAAACAACAAAAAGCCGCGGTAACAAGGAGAGAACCGAAACGTAACGCCAATAGAATTAAAAACAAAAAAAAAAAAACAAAAAATCTTCGTCGTAAGGCTATTATTAGATAAGCAATACTATCTTAAATGAAATCAATGTTTGTAAGAAGATGTACAACAACAATAACGACAACAACAACAACTGAATGCCTTCTTTATTAAAGCGTTTAATCAAAGTGATAGTCATAACAACAGCAACAGCCCAACTATCTACACAACCAATTCATATACAATCATTAAAATCAATCAATACTCATTAAAACAATAAAAACTCAACAATAGCAACAACGATAAGAAAAAAATTAAAGAAGAAAGCGAACACACAACAGTATCGTGAAAAATAATGAAAAGTTAAATAACCCAACATTTTCTTCAAACAACAATTTTAAGGTGCTAAAAAATGGTGTTCCACCCAAACTGTGTAAAACTCATAAAAGAAAATATTTTTTCAATTTCAATAGCATTTTGCAAAAACAAGTCGGTATAAAAATACCTCAAAACCACAACAATACACAAGAGCCGGAGTGTGTGTACTTCTAAATGTTTATTTTTGTAAAGACGCGAAGTAAAGCCACTGGATTTCAAAGTTGCTCATCATTCCCTCTACATGGTTCTCATTAATAATAGAATGCCTTAGTTGTCTAAGAGACTTTAGCCGCCATTAACACCATCGACTGTAAAAAAACATTCATTGTGACATTGTTGCGACCACAATATCTCTGACTAAAGCCCTTTAACCCAAAAGTTTACACCAACAAGTTTTTCTCCAATCTCCATCAACATTCATATGTATGTCTGCGGCACATACACACGCGTTATTACATTAATGACAGCTTGTTGTGAAAAAAGTAAATAAAAACAGAAGAAGAAGAAGGACATCCCAGAGCAAAGAATAGCTTTCAAAAAACAACAACACCAACACTCGTGTCATCATTGAAGGCATTTACTTTTGGAGCATATCAAGTCAGCAAAGCAGAACCATTCTCAAAAATACCCTAATTCCACATTGTCATCATCATCATCGTCGTCTTCGTTGTTCGACGTAATCATCATTAGCTTCAAGGTTAAGCTCAAAAGTTTACTCTGATGATGGGATACATCATGGGGTGTGCCTGTTTCAAAGGTATGTTGTTCCGTTAATATCCTTCCTCTTTTCGCCTCATTTGTTGTGGTCCATTTCCACGTTTATTTCCAAACAGACGACACACACAAATTTGTTTTTTTTATATTTTTAAATGAAGCATACTTTTGGGACGGAAAATAAAAATAAATGTAGACATTTTTATACAAGTGTTACACGTATTTGAAACTTTTTTCTAATTTATTTGAGTGAACAATTTTATTTAAAGTTTGAAACGTTGAAAAGTTTTTACTGTTAATGAAATTGTGATACCCTAAGATTAGTAAGGAATTATGTAAACAAATAATTCAAATTAAATTGTGTTTTTTTCCAAATTTCTATTTGTCGTTTAATGGTGTTGAGGGTTTATTCTCCTTCTTCGTTATAAAACAGGTAAGAAAGGGCCACGGGAAAAGAAGACTTGGGTATCACACCATTATTAGTGGCACCATGAGGGCCCCACTATAGCAAGTATGATTTTTTAATGTTTTTTTAATATCTACTTCCGTGATTCCTGGGAATGAATTTTGGAATGAACTTATTGAATGAGAAACTTAAAATATAACATCAAACCTAAATTTTGTAGACATCGCCTATGTTATATTATCCGACTATCACCATCGGTTCTGGCAGTAATTTTGTAATGGTCTCACATATGCTTTCCATCAATGGTCTGAGTGATATCAAAAATTTGGGAGCCACGTGAGGCGAATAACCTATTACAAAGTAATGTAAACATGCTATCTTCTGCATTACCGGTAGACTGAATAATTCTTTACAAGCAAGACTAATTACTTTACTCATTACTAAGTAATAGGTACGGTGGCACAGAATGTGTGTGTGTCTCACTACAAAACCGAGAGCTGTGAGTTCATCGTTCAACGTCGGCAAACCAGTTTTTTTGTTCGTAAAAGTATGACTGTTCGTAGGCGTGGCACGTGGCACACACTACAGTGTTTTGCTACAAATCAGAAGTTCGTATGAACAATTCCGGTAGAGGGCAAAATAAAACTATGAATTGTTATTAAAATGTAAGTAAATTCACCTGTTCAGTTCAGTTGTTTGTTGACTTTTAGTAGCCATAGAATAACCATAAATTTGGGGCGACATGCCCTTCTTAAAATAATAGGCTAGTAGGTTGATTTATAGGTAGTTACGGCTACCAAAAACTATTATATAAACCCGTTATTTGTTAATGGGAATTTTCGTTGAGTGTTATTTAATCTTTTGTACAATCTTTCTCACATCATAGCGAAGCTGAATAATCTTTTTAATTTTATAGGTATAACTATACACGGTGCTCTTGACTCAAATTTAAATGGAAGGTGCTTACACCTGGGAAGTTTTTGCGGATTCTGAAACTACAATGTTCATGGATGAGAAAAATCAAAAAACTAAAAAAAATCGCCGGAGCGCTTTTTAAATAAATCGCGATTTAAGTTGACATTTTTAGGGGTTGTTTAGGTTTTCACGATTTTGTTTAGAAACCACAAGTCGTATCGAAATGAGGCTTAAGAAAATGTTGTAGCTATGAAAATTCTCTACAAGATTGGCTTTTACGGTATTTTCGTAGGTTTTACCATTTTTGAGATATTGAAGTTCAAATTGGGACAATGCACTACCGGGTCGCCCCCTTATAAAACAATGACATGAAGGGTGCACCTTAACTAACTTTTAATGAAAACCGCTTACACAGGGAAAGTTTTTGTGAATTCTGAAACAGCAATGTTTATAGATGAGAAAAATCTAAAAACAAGAAAAAATCGCTGTAGGGATTTTTAAATAAATCGCGGTCAAAATTCACATTTTAGGTGTTTTTTAGGTTTTCACGATTTTGCTTGGAAACCGCAAGTCCAATCGAAATGGAGCTAAAGAAAATGTTGTAGCTGTGAAAATTCTTTACAGGATTGAAGTTTATGATTTGTTCTCAGACTGTACCATTTTTGAGATAAAGAAGCTCAGTTTACATTTTTAGTTTTTTTTATTAGGGTTTCGCGATTTTATCAGCATGGGACCTAAGAAAATCTTATAGCTATGAAAATTCTCTACAAAACTGGCTTATGTAATTTTTCCTAGGTTGTACCATTTTTTAGATATATAAGTTTAAGTTGGGAAATTTGCAGTCATGACATTGTTTTATAAGGAGACGATACAGAATTGAATTGAATTTGAATTGTCCCAATTTCAACTTCTATATCTCAAAAGTTGTAAAACCTACGAAAATATCATTAAGGTCAATCTTGTAGAGAATTTTGATAGCTACAACATTTTCTTTATTCCCATTTTGATTGGACTTGCAGTTTCCAACTAAAATCGCAAAAACCTAAACAACCCCTAAAAATTTCAACTTGAATCGCGATTTATTTAAAAAGCGCTCCGGCGATTTTTTTAGTTTTTTGATTTTTCTCATCTATGAACATTTTCGTTTCAGAATCCGCAAAAACTTCCCAGGTGTAAACTATTTTAGAATCGTATCATAGAATAATAGGTAGAGTTCACAATTAAGACACCGTCGATATTGTTCTTTTTCATAGAGTTGTGTCGTTCATGAACGAACCGGTTCCAAGGAACGATTCCGTGAAAAGAACGAACGGATCCGTATCCAGCACATTCGTTTATGTCATTCATTTAGATCAGTGATGGCCAAAATCACACATTTGCAGATTATAACTTGCGCTAGTGTGAGTGGAAACGTAAACAATGCGTTAACCGAACGAATGTGTACGTGTGTGTCGTATGCCCGCGGGCATAGGAAAGTTGTTGTTGGTGGCCATCACTGATTTAGATCCCTGATGGCCAAGACATTGCTGCTTATAAAATTAGTTTTTTTCACACAAAATCTACTTACACCAGCTGTGTTGGCGCAAGCATCACAAATTTGCACACACAAAACAATCAATGATTCAATTAGCTCATATCGTTCAGTAAATCATATCGTTCATCTCGTTCTTTTAGCTTCTTTCGTTCATATTCAAAACCACCACCACTTTCAGAAAACCAACTCCATTTTTATGCATACAAACAAACTCACACACGCTGCGTTAGCGCAAGCATCACAAATTATCTCACACAACACAATCAATGGTTCAGTTAGCTGATATCGTTCAATAGGTCATATCGTTCAGTAGCTCATGTCGTTCAGTAGATCATATCGTTCATCTCGTTATTTTAGCTTCACTGGTTATTTTTGCTTCTTTCGTTCATATTCAAAATCACCAACACCACGATCAGAAAACCACCACAATTGTTTGCACACAAACAAACTCACACAAGCTGCGTTAACGCAAGCATCACAAACTGACACACACAAAACAATCAATGTAGAAAAGGGGAACCATGAACGATTTTTAAAAGAGAATGATTGACTAAAATGTTTTATTGAATGAAAAAGAGCCAACGAACGAAGTGAAAGACCCGGATCTTTTTGGTGAACGGAATGAAAAAGATCGATCCGATCAATGAACGAGATTGCCCAACACTACTTTTTCATAGATTAATCCTACACACAGTTTGGAATAGAGTTACCTGATGCTATTGTCCCTTTCTTAGAAGACCAATGCTTTCGGGTAAAAATGTCACACATGGGATGAAAAGTTCCGGACCAAACTCGGGGAAACCGAACAATCACATTTTCACTTAGCTTGGATTTACTACGGGGACTTCTACAAGTTTCTACACTAAAACCCTAACCATCGTATTTGGAAACTCCGACACGTCTATACAATTCCGGAAGAATATTTAGACAAATTCCAAATTTCCCACATATACGTATATCCCAGCGTTGTTCTTCCAATTTCAGTCCATATTCGTTTCGAAATTATGTCAACCTTTCCATGTTGCATTTGCTATTTGAATGCGAAAGAAGCACTAGAAATTTGGAATGTCGGGCCAATTGGTTTGCAGGACACTTACTGAAATTTGGGTGTTGGAGTCTAGGCCAATTATAGAAAAGGCGAGAGTCAGAAGCAATGGCGAAGTTTTATCTCGGTCTTATCTTCAAAAAACAGCCAATACAAATGCAACCAGTGTGAAAATCACAAATGACGAGTCCGCAATGTCTTAGATGAAGAAAGAGAGACAGAGAGAACATTGCAATGTTCACAATATACTAGCAGTTACCTAACGCAAGGGATTCACCGAAGGAGACTTCATATACCCCATACTGCGAAACAGAATTAAATAACTCGAAAAGACCACTGAACCCGTACTTATTTGACGGTAATATATGCCCGAACATAAAAAAGTCCCGATTATCCTGCAGAGCCTGGAGATTCAGAAAAGAAATTCTGAATAATACAAAGAAAAAGATTGCTGCGAAGACTGGTAATTAATCACGCAAACAATTGTAGAGATATATACCTATATTTTGGGGGAATAAAGGAGAGGCAATGTGTTCTTCTTCGCCTTTGGTGTCACAATATTTGAGAATGTGCACAAAACATATTCTATCCACGTCTGACTAAAATAGCTGTTTGCATAAAAAGAATGAGAACAGTTTTTGACTAGTTTGACAAATCTTATTTCTATAACGAAAGTTTCCTTGTTTAAGTGGACGAGGAAGTCAAATATGTCTCTCAGCAGAAGTAATGGAGGCAAAATATAAGCAAGCTTCCCAAAAAATCTTTACTGGAAGTCTAATGGTTCAGATTAGGGATACGCAAGTCGATTTTAGAGGAATCGATTCCTCGATTTTTTGATTTGAAGAATCTAAAAAACGAAATCGAGTTTTGACTTCATAGAGAATCGAAAGATCGATTTTCTATTATGATTCTTCGATTCTTGCAGTGGGAATCGAAAGCTCAATTCTGTTTTGACTTTTTGATGTACTAGGAAAATGAAATATACAAGACAACAATTGCTATGTTCCACAACCTGCAAGAAGCTACTATTTTTTACGACGATAGCATTTTTTCCTTTATGTTATCGGAAAAAATAGTAAAAATTAGTAGATTATTGCAGTACTGGAACAGACCAAATATTATATTATTTGTTGTACTGATGAACAAAGTTAATCTAACGGTACTGCAGTGTTAAACGCGAAGCATTGTACACTAAAAAGTTCACATTTTCAACTAAGGAGTCATCTTGATCGAACGGTTCTAAGTTAGAATCAAAGGATCGAAAGATCATTCTTGAGTTCTAAGTAAGAATCAAAACATCGAAAGATCGATTTTTGCTTGGTAATACGTATCCTTAGTTCAGATGTATCAAATATACGTAGAAAACAAGTAAGAACGACGTTAAGTTCGGCCGGGTTGAACTTGTTATACCCTCCACCACGATTTGTATTGAAGTAAATTGGAACAATTTCCCTTCGTGTATGAAGAAGACAAAATTCCAAATTTCAGAAATTTCGGTAAAAATGTGGCTAATTTTCACAATAACCACATTCGGGAGGTACCGCTCTATGGAGGCTATATTAAGACATGGACCTGTATCGAAAAATTTCTGGGGGAAAGTTTTATACCACCAACGAAGACTAAGTACCAAATTTCAGCCATTTCGGTTGATTATTGTGGCCACAACTTTTAAAATACCGAAAATCGGGAGGTACCGTTCTATGGGGGCTATATGAAAGCGTGGACCTATACCGACAAAATCCTGGGGGAAAGTTATATACCCCAGCCAGGACTATGTACCAAATTTCAGCCATTTCGGTGGATTATTGTGGCCACAACCTTCAAAATACCGAAAATCGATAGGTACCGTTTATGGGGGCTATGTGAAGGCGTGGACCTATACCAACAAATTTCAGGTGGAAAGTTTTATACCCCCAATGATGACTAAATACCAAACTTCAGACATTTTGGTGGGATAATGAAGCTAAAACCTCAAAAATACCGAAAATCGGGAGGTACCGTTCTATGGGGCTATATCAAAACGTGGAGCGATATATCCCATTTTCAATACCAACCATCCTGCAAGTAATAAAAACATCCGTACCAAATTTTGACGCTCTATCTTAAAAATTTCGAGCTGTATCTTGATTTCAACAGACAGACGGACGGACAGACGGACATGGTTAGATCGACTTAGAATTTTATGCTGATCAATATATTTTTTATAGGGCCTCCGACGAATATTTCGATGTGTTACAAACGGAATGACAAATTTAATTATACCCTCCATATGGTGGTGGAGAAGCATCCTTTGTATAAGCTAATGATTTTGAGAATGTTATTAAAATAGAATACCGATACCGTAATTGGAGTACTGTTCCCCACAATAGAGAATGTTTTAATTTTTGGCATAATTTTTTGGGTTTCATTTTAACTTCTTCTTTTTTTAATTTTGGTTAATTTTTCCATAAATTTCACTTTGTAAGTTCAAAAGCAATTTAAGATAATATATTTTTCCAATTTGAAGTAATATAACTACAATTTCTACAAACTAAATCTTTCTTAAAAATAGGCCGCCATGTGTTTTTTGTTTTCATTTCTTCTGCACCCATTGCCCGCCACTTTTGTTTTTTGTTTTGTTATTACACTCAGCTCATCATGCCTGGCTGGTTGGCTGAACTGAGATCCTTTTTGTGGTTGATTGTTGGTTGGCTGGCGGGTTGCGGTTTGGCAACTAAAAAAAACTTATTTAAATCTCTTCACAACTTGTTATAAATTTACCATTCAGTTCAGTTTAGTTCTCGCCAGAGCTCACAGCTCGTATAATATGTACAACAGATATGGGCTGAGCCCAGACAGGTGAAACTAGGAGGGAATGTTTGTAAAACAAGGACTGACGTTGTGCTGCTGTTGGATATTTTACAAACTTAAGACCCAATTTTTTCGTGCTCAATTTGTGTTTTGTATTTTTTTTTTCTTTATGAAAGTGATGCTTATGTGTGCGTTGAAAGTTTCATTCAACACAGATACACATATTTATAACAAATATAGTTGTTGCTTTTCAACTGACTTTTTTATTCACAACTGTTGTGATTTCGTTGTTGTTGCATTTTTATTATACCTCCGAGTGGTATCGTTTTTAAAATAAAATAACAGAACTAGTGGAAATAATTGTTAAGGATAAATTTATGAATCAAAATAAAAAATGTAGTTCGTTTTTTGATTTTAAACTAGAATTTTGTATTTCTTAAGGGAATAAAAATATTTTTAATCTATAAAAAATCAGTGTCTTTTATATTTCATTTTCAGAAAAATGTCATCAAAAACTATTTGCTTTAAATGAAAAATATTTGATTTATACAAAAAGTTGCAAGACTTCGCTACTCCATTTTTTAGCCATACATTTTGTCTTCTCACCTACTTTTTACAGCCATGTTTATATTGACAAAATGTATTAAAAGTTTTCTGCACACCTTCAAAATGCCAACATTATTGGCGCTTACAGCGGCAGTCCAATAACCAAGATAAACATCTTCTATATTAACAAAACTTAAGCTATTCTGAATATTTTAAAAGTATCTTAACCCCCGCGCTTGTTTGTCGTTTCACCTTAAACTTTGCCCTTTTCGTCAAGTTGCCTTGAAAGAATTCGCACAACCAACCGCACATAGAAGGAAAAGTGCACACATTTTTGGATACGAATTCTTTGCACATTTTTAAGGGATTTTTATACACAAAATTTGTTGGAGTATTTGTTAAACCTTTTGTGTTTTAAATTTTTACCGTTATTTATAAATAATTATGGGACATGTAGTCGTATACTTATTGCACATTAATGATACGTAACGTAACATAAACAGCTGTTGGCGATGATGATTTTTTAAATATTTCCTCAAATATCAAATTATCCAATGTTTTCTATATATACATACATATATATGTACATGCAATATAAAATTACACGTTTAAATGTATTGTTTCTCGTAATTCCATACCACCCTCATAATTTTGCCAACATCACATTAAACATTCATATCCACCACGTAGACGTTGTAGCAGTAAATAGACCTCATATTTGAATCCTGCTATTGTTGTCTCACGTCTTTGTGGAATTAACGTTACATTACTAAATGTTAGGAAAATATGGCATGGTTGCCAACATATATTTATATTAATGAGTCCTCGCGTATACCATGAATTCGAAAGTCATTTGACAGTATGCTGCTATTGAATGTGTTGAAGGATATTTTTTCTATAAAATTGAATAATTTTCATAGAAAATACAGGGATTGAACGAGAAAGAAATTATATTTCAAGTTGAAAAATGTGGAATGTCGGTCCACACCTTCCGGTACCTCCTACAAAAAAGTTCAAAATGTTTCTTTAAATGGTCCCATAAAAAATGTCACAATTTTGTGCAAATTTGCACTTCTCATATACACCTTTTTCAGATGTAATTTGAATCATTTTAGTTGTAATTCGAAACATTTTAATTGTACTCCATTTGTAATTCGAATTTATCCATTTTTAATTCGAATGCTTCCATTTGTAATATGAATTATTACTTTGTAATTCGAAAAAAAAAACTAAATATAAAACCAATGCAACCAAAAAATGTTTTAATATGTTTGTTTCGAATTACAAATGGAATAATATGAATTTCAATTGGAATAATTCGAATTACAAATGGAGTAATTAAAATTACAAATGAAAAAATTCGAATTTCAAATGAAAAAATTCGATTTGCAAATAGAATAACTCTAATAACAAATGGATAAATTTGAATTACAATTGAAACGATTCGAATTACAAATGGAATTCCTGAATTATAAATAAAATGTTACGAATTACAAATAGAATTTTCGAAGTACAACTAAAATGATTCGAATTCTGGAACATTTCGAATTACATCTGAAAAATGTGTAGTTCTAATTTTTTAAAATGGCTGGTGGACACAATAACTACCTGTAACTGGCAATGGTCCAACCTTGTACATCGTAATATTTCTCTCAAACTTAAATCAAGTTGGAAGGTGGACTATAACGGGCAAAGCAACTTGTTCCTTTCTATCCCTCGCTGTTTGCGTCACAATGCAGAAGCATAATTCGATGCACAAAATAAATAAGAGAGAGAGAGAGAGAGAACTGAAAGCGTATAACAATAACATAATAAATAAAAACAATAACATAATAAAAAAAAAAAAAAAAAAAAAAAAAAAAAAAAAAAGTATAACAATAACAATAGCAAAACAAACACAAAAAAGTAGTGATTGGAATTCTATAGACTAATTGTTGTAAATTTGATTTAAATAAACTAAATGCTTATTAAAAGTTTACAAGTTACTTTCGTAACAATATTATAGCTCCAACCTTCACCACTTAGGTTTCATTTTATTTCTCACAATGTAAATACATGGAGGAAAAAAGTCCCCTCCAACATATGTCCCAAAGATACATATTTTTCAGCAAACATATACATATTTGCAACAGTCCCTAACAGAACATATGTATGTTTGGATCCTGCAAACAAATATATGTTTGTGCGCTAACAAATATTTTTTTTTTTTGGGTGCAAACAAATTTATCTCTACATTTCTCGCATTAACGACCAAACAAAAGATGGAAGAACAACAAAGAATAGCTCATAGAATTTTTTTTCTTTTCCACTTCGCTTGCTAGTTTGCTTGCCTGTGAGTTTCAGAAAACATGCCTGTTGTAGAAGAATAATACAGAACAACATCAAAAAACCAAAGACAAGCGGTTGGCCGCATACTGCACACATAGCACAAATGCAAAAACAGACTACTTCACCCTACCGTCGCCGCTTCAGCGTCTTCTATTGCACCATACACCCATACACCCTTTATTATAAAATAAGCGAGATTCCTGTTGTTACGCTGTTTGAAAAAATACCTCTCCCCACCCATAAACAATATGTTCTAAAATAAAAAATATGTTGGTACCCAAAGAAATATAATTGAGATATGTTACAAAATGTTGCAAACATGCATTTGTTTGGACTCAAAAATATTACGTTTGGATCCAAACATATATTTGTTTGTAACCGGTCCCAAATATAAATTTGTTTGCAACTGGTCCCAAATATAAATTTGTTTGGATCCAAACATGTTTCTTACATATATTTTTCTCCGTGTACCTAAATTTTAACGTATTTTGGCGATCTTGAAGATGGAATATCGATTTTTTTAATCTATGAACCAAATATCATTTATGTGGAATCAACATTTTTTTTTTTTTGATTTTTTTGAAACGGAAAAGACGATATGCATTTTTTTGTATTTTAACTTTTTGGTTTTTTATTAATATTTTGTGTTTGTAGCGTTGGAACCCATTATGCGTATTATAATTATTTCTTAATATTAATTATACGCATCATGGGGTTCGAACCATAATATTCGAACCTTTAAAGAAAAAAACAACAATTGCAATCACCGTTATAAAATTACTTTATAAAGTGACATAAAAAAAAAACCCGAAGGTATTTTCGCCTTAAACGAAACCGAATTTAAATAAAATAAGTAGTCAGGCATAATCCCAGCTTAATTCATTCATTTATTAAAGTAGGGATGTCTATAGTATCGGATCTTCGTAACAAAACATCATTAGTTCCTGTGAGATTTAGCCTCACTATTTTGAAAAAAAAAATGTTATTATATATATTGTTATAATTATAATAATATTCCAATTTTATATTTATTTGTAAATTAATTATATTTGATTATTTTCATATGTAATTATAATTATATTATAATAAATTTAATTATGTTCTGTACAGTTACGAATATAATTATATGAACCTGGCAATCCTGATTTAAACACATTGTCGTGCATCTTTTCTAGCATTCTATATGCATACATATGTATGTATGCATGTAGTTTGAATGTTCGCCATGTGTATATGTGTTTAGCAATGTTAGAAAAAAATTCCCTTTAAATACATTTCATATACCGCAGTCATGTGCTCGTATCTTTTGTTGTTATTGTTTTTGGTCGCTTTTTGTTTTCATTTTTATATTTTTGTTGTTTTTGCTATTTTCTTTTGTTATTTGAATGGCTGCTTCGCTGAGTGAGTGACTGACTGGCAATGCTGTTGTTGTTATCTAATGCAACGTCATTAATTTTCTTTAGATTTTGAAGCACACATACACACACACGCACGTGTGTGCAAATACATGTATCTTTATTTTTCTCATAAACGATTTAAAAATTCGAGTCATTCATTGTCCGCAGTTGAATATGGCATTTTATATTTTGTTCTGTTGTTGTTGCATTTTACAAAACATTAACCAGCCAGCAGTCTAAGGATAATTTATGATGGTATTTCCAAAGGAATTTGTGTGTGTGTGTGGGAATTTTCTAATTTTGTGTTAGTGCTTACAAATACATCCTCATGTACGCACACAGACAGTAGATGTCCTTTTTTTCAAAACAATATAAAGAAAACGTCATTTATTGCTGACACTCTTTCATTTCCTTGTTCGTCAACTGTTTATAAAATGGCATGCGCTCTCAGTATAACCACTTTTGAGCGAATGCATTTTCATTCTCTTATTTGCTATAAAAATACAAAACCGGTGAAAATGTTCCTCTCAGCCGTTAAGAGATTGTTCTTTGTTGTCTTCGGTTTGTGTTTTTATGTCTATGTTGTTCTTTAGTTTTCTTGTCCTTTTTGAATTTTTCTCAACATGTTTTTCTAGTATTTATATTTCAATCTGAGGAGGTGCTGAATATAATGCTGCCTTCGAGTAATACCTAATTTTCCATAATTTTCCTTTTTCAAAATGCGGGATGTCGTCCTTTATTTGGCATGTATTTCTACGCATTTATCACTTTTAGCTTTCTTTCTCTTCCTGCTCATATTTGCTATTGAATCGTTTAAAGTAAATGTGCGTTTTCGTTACTCTGTACGATAGAAGTGGTGTTTATAAGAGAGGATAATCGTCTGGGTCTCTCCGACAAGCATTTTTTTGTTGCCATGGCAAAGATGGCAAGTGTGAACTGAATGTTTTGTAAGGAGCATTCCTACATATAGTTTTCTGCCAAACTATGCATGTATGTGTTCATATGTGTAGTTTACACTGTTGCTTTTTTATTTATTTTTCCTTTGGCTTTTTCTCGTTTTTTTTTTAATATTAAATGAAACTCATTCTTTTACATTCGATTCATGTTAATTTATGTGCATCTTTTTCTCCCGTTTACATTTTAAATCATTTTTGGCCACAGTTGTAGTTTTTTGTTGTTGTTGTTGTCGTGTAGTGTGTTTGCTTTGTGGTCTCATACAAAGCTTAATAGTTGTTGTTTTCTTTTTGTTTTTGTTGGGACTCATTAGTGAAGAATTGTTGTCATGTATCTTTTGAAAGGTGTTGTGTTGATACCGGAGGCTTATTTGATGACTTAAGGCTGTTGAAAAAAAATCATGGTGTGGATGGCCAGCCTTAGACTTAAATGTTGTTTATATATGAAATATATTAATATTAAAAAAATAAATAAATTAAGAACATAAAGGCTTGCATTTGTAAAAAAACTAAGAAAAGAAAAATATATTAATAATATATTAAATAATAATTAAATTTGTATTTATAACAAAATATTTTAAAATTGCTTTAGTTGCCATAACCAAGGTTGGAATAAATATCCACAGAAAAGTATAATCGTAAGTTACTTGCGGACACGGACGTGAATTCATTCAAATTCAAAATATTGGGTGTATTTTTCACGCCCATCTGAACTTGTTTGCGTCCGCGAACATGTTAGTTTTCTCCCGCAGACCCAGTTTAATCAATTGTGAGATATAAAATTATTAGTTAAAAGCTTTTAGTTTCAATATCTTTAATATCAAAATCCAGGAAAACCAAAATAAACCCTAAATACTCTTTAAAAATTTGCCTTCAGGTTCTTTTTTCTATAAATCGATCAGACTATTTCTGGCTCTGAAGCGCCACATAGACTGACCGCACCACGATGATATCCTTGACAAGATTAATTGATGCGTTGTTTGCAATGGTTTGAAAAATAATCAATACTTAAATACAAATATTTAAATGTTTATCGATTTTATTTGATTTTAAGTGAAATTAACATTTACCAAATGTGCAGTGTAATTGAATTTTTAATTAAACAATAATATGTAATTAATAACTGCTACTGGAAGCGACACACACACACAGCGTGTACACCATTTATATATTGAAAATCGAAATGATAATAAATACTGATTTATTATGTTTGGCTTTTGTGAAATGAAATGTAATTGTCATAAAAAATATTAATTTTAATATACCATGTTTACATTTTTGATTAAAGTTTGTCAAACCCATATTTTATTTACACACACATATAACATAATACGAACTTCCTTAATTTTTTAATTTAATTCTTTCTTTAATTCAATTTTCCCACATTGCAAATGCAAAAAAACCATATTTAAATAAAACCTACTTTAAGTTTTTTCCATAATGAGTGTGATGTTGGACGGGCGAGTAAAAAGGTATGCAGAAAGAATGAGTTTATTCTTGCACAAAGTGGCTGACACACCATATATTGGTACTATTGTTGTTGTCGTCCTTAACGTCATTGCCTTCAACCACAAACTCTCTTACACACTTGAATCCACTCACATTTTACACAAAATTACTTTGCACGCATACAACCTTTCTTCTTGTTTTGTTGTTGGTACTTGGTTCTAGTTATCGCCATGCGGGTTTCTAAGATGCACAGTGGGATGATTATTATATTTTAAGTGTTATTAATTATCACTGCTTTGTTGTTTTATGCATTTGTATATAATGCCATATATATAGGGTGCTACCGTGGTGCAAAGGTATGCACACCCGCCTTGCACGCTGAAGGTCGTGGGTTCGATTCCCCGGCCAGTCAACATCAAACACTTTTCAACGGTGGCAAAATACCCCTCAGTAATGTTGGCGACATTTTCTGAGTATTTCAGCCTTGTACAACTTCTGTACAAGTGGTGTCTTAGACACGCCGTTCGGACTCTGCGATAAACAGTAGGTCCCATATCATTGAGCTAATATGAATCGGGTGCACTCATTGATATGAGAGAAATATCTTATTAATTTTTGTTTTTGATCAAACAAAACTTTTCTACAAAAAAATGATTTTGGTACTAATTCGAACGAATTTGAATTCGAATTGTCTTAGAGAAACATACCATAAGTCTAATTATATTTTGTTGCACATTCATGACCACTGTGCCCACATAACCACATCAAAATAATGTCCACAAACAACCAGAACTTAAATTGAAAAGAATATTTTCTTTGTTCATGTTGATGTACATACAAATGTATGTATGTGTTATTATCTTTGTAATTTGTATTTTGCTTAAAGAAGGGTTTCAACTTATCGCCAATAAAGAAAAAGGAAAATTAAATTGTTTTCTTGAAAGTGACAAGATGTAGCTAAGAGGACAAGAGAATAACTTCAGTGACAGGAAACTAATTTCGATGCTGGGATAAATGTCAATGCCCATAAAACTCTAACTCGCCGAATTAATACGACATGTATTTTCGTGTCTCTTTTTAAGCCTATTTATGTATGGACTTTGATATAAACCGATACAGAATAATCAAAACATGAAGCAGAAGTATTTTTGTTCCATGTTTTCCATATTTTCAGAATGATTTCGATAAAACATTTTTGTAGCAACATTTCTGATATTTCATAAAGACAGATTTTACCGCCGGAATCATATGTATCGAAAATTTATGAAAAATATTGGTAGTATACATATATTTTTACTATTATTATTTTCGATACTTTTAGAATGTGGTTTATATTAAATCTGTATCACGTAGAGTAAAAACGTATTTTGAATATCTCGTATGACTCACAGTTCTTCATTCCTTGTCCGACTACATTTTTCTGGGTTTATATGCAGACTTGTCATATTAATGTGCAACGATGCGTATGATGATTTTTTTACTTGAAGTCACGTAGCCGCATGGTAAACCACACACCATCCAAGTAGATCCCAAATAAACTTGGTTTTATGTGCATGTGTATGTAGGTAAAGATAGTAAAATTGTTTACACTTTAAATTACTTTTGAGCTTTCCTTTATTTCGGCAAATGCAAAGTCAACATTATATGTATAGATAAGTCTACATACATCGATTAAAAGTATTTGACAAATAATGACCAACCTTTTTCTACCCTCAGCATTCATGCTAACCGAGGGTATATACACTTTCATATGGACAAAACGTGCTCATCGAAATAACGGTTTTAGACCCCGAATTTGTTTGCACGAAATCTGTTTCAGACAATTTGGATTCGATTTAGCCATGTTCGTCCGAATGTCTGTCTGTCTCGCTGGCTGGTGCGCACGATAACTCTCGATTCGAACCAAATTTTGGGTATCGTAATACATTGCCAAACTTAGTTTAAGTTCGAAGATGAGCCATATCGGTCCACTCCTTCGTGTGCCTCCTCCAAAAAAGTTCAATTTTTTCTGTAAAATGGTATACGATTACTCTCGATGGGAGCCATCGATTTGATCCAAACTTTGGACATCGTATTATTCCTACCAGATATAGATCGGGTTCGAATATGGACCATATCAGTCCATTCCACCGGTAACCTCCCACTCAAAATTCGGAAAAAGTAAAGTTTAAGAGCACCTCTCAGATAGTTTTGAAATTTGTTTCAGCAAATTTACGAGGGTAAACTTTTTTACGATCTATATTTCCTGAGATAATGGTCTAAAAGCTCTAAGAATCCCTGACAGCAACCAAAATGTAAAATCTGAAAGATAATTCTCACTGGGAGTTACTGATTGATCCAAATTGATCCGTCACATACTAGAATGGCTTTAGCCCGAGATAACTCAAAAATTATTTTCCAAACTTATTTTAACTTACTTTAATATTTCGAGTTCTCTACGAATAAGAAGTTTGCTAAATAAAAAATATTTGGTACATGTCAATGATTTAGTATAGCCCACACATTACGGTATCTATAGACTCGACGTATTTTGAAGCAACCTCGTGATACAATATCAATATTTTATATACGGAATAATTATTGTGATTGTTTTTTAGTCAGAGGCTGAGGGTATATCTCCGTAAGCACAGCTGACTGATACTTTCTTACTTGTTTCATTTATCATTTGCAAACAATCATTAAATTTAAGTGGTAAAATGAAAGGTCCTTTGATTTTGATCTGTTTTATTGATACAACACTTAGTAACAACCAATAGAGTTAATTGCTCCTAGCATTTTACTTAAGATTATCCCTACAAGATGTACTTTGATATCGATAGCATAGTCAATTAATTGATTAAACACGTCATTTGATTTCATATCAATTTACATTCTACTGACGTCGTCTACATGCATATACATACATGTCCATATGTACAGCTGTGTGGGTTATTTTGTATTTGGTTAACATTAAAAGAAATGTGGCAATTTGTTTTAAATTAGTTACTGTTTACACCAACATTATAAATCGTCTTAAAATTTGTTGTTCAAAAAATTGGTGTGTGGGAGAACAAGTAAAAAAGTATCAGTCGGCTTTGCCGGCAGTGATATACCCTCAGCCTATGTGAATTGAAACTTTCATATACGGACAGATCGAATGTATTTAGGGTCTTTCCAGAATTTTGTGGCCCTTTTTGGACATTTGAACTTGCCGACAAAAATGTGAAGTAGGATTAAAGTTCAAAAGTGTTGCGTAGGAGGTACTTAAAGGAATGGATCGACATAGTCTACTATGGAAGTGGATCTTTTTTTTGAGAGTATTATCTTTTCGATAGATATCGCGCCCACTAGTCATTCAAGTGGGTCATCGTATAACTTTTGGGCCAGTATGTCAGGAAGCATGGGCTTGTCTACGGAAAACATATTATGGCTATAGACAAGACCACAACGAACAGCATCGGTATACATTTCCAAAGGTTGAACTTTTGTGGGGGAGGTACCCTGAGGAGAGGACTGATATGGGCCATTTTAGAAGTTAAACTAAATTTTGACAAAATATTAGGAGATCCAAAGTTTGGACCAAATTGGCTGTCCCGTTCAAGAGATATCGTGCACACCATTTTCGTGATTTTTTTTAAATATTGGGGGGAAGTACAGGATGTTGTGGACCGGTGTTGCCCATCTTCGAATTGAAACTAAGTTTGGACAAAATATGACGAAGGTGAGTTTTCGTGCTCTCCAGTCACTACATATGGTGCCATAGGGGTTTTTACACCTTTCGGGCTGTTTTCTCAAGAAGTATGAATTGCACTGAAAAACTGTTACCGTCGTAATGGAGACAGCGAATGCAAGCAGCTTCAACGGACTACTTATCCGAAATTTTGTGTGGAAGGTACCCGAAGGCAAAGACGTAGAGAAATAAAGACTCGAACAAATGCATTTTCCAAAAACATATGACAATTGGTTACAGATGGCTAAACAACTTACTGGAATTGATAACAACAATGCCAATCGTTTTTGATTCCCATTTCTCGCGACAGAAGACATAAACGTCGTGTTTTGTGGCTGAAATTTATTTCTTTACTTTTTTTATTGTTTATTTAATAAAAAAAACAAAAGTGAACGCCGTCGAACTTGAGTTTAAATGTTTTTCTTGTCAATATTCCAATGAGTAATAGTTTTCGTTTAACAGAATGTTGTTATGATATCGTAACAACAGAGGTTAACTCCCCCTACAGTTAATTTGTCACAATTGCAAAGATATATAATACAATAAGATGGGACATTCCCATTGCTATTATACATCGGCAAATGGCGATGGTGGTTTAACATACTCGTAATGTGATGTTACAATATTGTGACATAAATTATGTTATATTTAACATAGTTTACATTGGTGTACGCTTTTGTTTCTGTTAATTGTCTGTTATTCATAAACGCCCTCTATGCTTGAATATTAAAATTAACTCCATTGTGCATGATGTACAATCTTTACCATTGTATGTCTTTGACAATTGACTTTTCCTATCTTAGTATATTTACATCTTTGCCGAAGGAGTGGACAAATATAGTCCATATTCGAACCTGATTTATATCTAGTCAATATATTAGGATGTGTATAGTATGGACCAAATCGGTTATCGTGGCCACATTTTTTCCGAACATTTTTGAATTTTTGTAGGGGAGTTACCTGAAGGAGTGGACCGATATGGCTTATCTTTGAAGTTAAACTAATTTTGGACAAGATATTACGAAGGCCAAATTGTGGACTGAATCGGCAGATCCGTTCTAGAGTTACCTTGTGTATATATCCTCGTTAGCATAAATACTGAGGGTATAAAAAGGACTATAAAAATATTTTTATTTGAGTTTAGGACCAAAATTGTCAATATTTTAGTTGTTAGTAGTGAATCCAATAGATTTGAAGGCTGTGTGAAAACAAAAATTCTTTGGATGTGGTCACAAACAGCATATTGTTCTTGCAGCGATTTTTCTCCTAATTTGAGCACTTATTGGACAATTCAATGGATTTTATAAAAAAATATTATTAGGGTTGTTTAACACTCTGGCTGTTACCTCGAACAATATATGATGATTTGTACCCCATAAATTAATGCATTTTGATGCATGAGCCAAGTTTAAGCCAGTTTCCATTAGACCTTTATGTAAGGATCGAGCAAAAAAGTGTATATATAAGGCATTCATTCCTCGACCAAATAATATTTTGGGTTCATCAGGATGATAGCTTTGTGTACACAATCAAATTCGCTTCTATTCAAAAAAAAATTTTAACGTCAATATAACGCCATTTCATCTTTCTATGTATGGTTTTGTCTTCGGGTTTTCCAAATTGATTGCATACAGACTTACATACATTTACTTACTGTTCAGCATCCGCATTTTATTACAAACGGCTGTGGTTTCTTCATTTACATATAAATAATAATTTGTACATACGTACATAAAATAAAAGAAATTTTAATTTTTATATTTATTTCTCTTTTCAGGTAAGCATTCTCATTTCATATTCTTTTGCATTTATTGGTGAAACGGTAAGTTGTATTCATTAGAAGATCAAAACAATATAATAATCTTGAAGTCGTAAAGGCGGGCAACTTATGAGGACTGGACATGACGAAATTCCAATTAGAAATAATATACTGACATTTAAGCAATCATATCACAATCTTTGAGCTCCAAGGCTCGGTTGATGATATCACCACAATAACAGAGGTTTCCTCCATCTATTGACATCTTTCACGACATTGTCGACATATCTTTTTGTCTTGAAATGTTTGTACATTGTACCGACATAGACTAATAAATGTATAGACGAAGAAACACTCATGTTTTGAGCGGCATTGTGACTCAAACCAAATAACCATTTTTCGAAGACAATTTTTGCTGGTTAATTGCAAGATTTTGTTCCATATTTTTATATGAAAATGTAGATCCGGCCAAAGACTACCCAAATATTGTATTTTACCTGAATAATTAGTTCAAAAATTTATAGTTATACCAGACTCAATTCGAACATACCCACTCATGGGATTTCTTCGCCTATACCATATGTGAGTATGTTCGAATTGAGTCTAAATGTCAAAAAAAAACCAACAAAATTGCAAAAATTTGCTCAGAGATATATGTGTTTAGTTGCGTTTTCGTGTAAACCATAGACTAATGAAGACATAAACGTCGGGTCACTCAATTTTTCCGCGGTCAAGTCACTCAAACCCGAAAACTCAAAAAAGTTCGAAGACGAGTTTTGGTGAAAATTGCAATATTTTCTTGGATGTTTTTATCTGAGGATATAGTTCCCATCAAAAGATTACCCTATGTAGTCTTTTGTCAGAACAAAATATTTGTTAAGTTGTATTTTTTTGGCATTTTATCATAGATTAATGAAAACATAGACGAAGGAATACTCAATTTTGCACCGTCAAGTTACTCAAACACGAAAGCTCAAAAAAGTTGGAAGACGATTTTTGCGGAAAATGGCAATATTTTCATGGATATTTTTGTCTGAGGATATTGTTCCCATCAAAAACTAACAAATTGTCTTTTGCCAGAACTAAATATTTATTAACTTGTATTTTTTGGCATTTTATTTTGAGTTGCGTTTTCAGCATACTCAATTCGAACATACTCGGTGAGAGCATTCCGTCGTCTATCTGTTCATTAGTCTATGGTGTAAACTACATGATGATGCAAAGAAACTATACAAAATGTCTATTCATTTGGTAGAAAACTACATTATTTTTTCGAAGTCGAGTGATTTACGCACGCAAGCATAGACTAATGACATAGACTAATGAAAACATAGACGAAAGAATACTCAATTTTGCGCCGTCAAGCTACTCAAACACGAAAACTCAAAAAAGTTCGAAGACGTTTTTTGGGGAAAATGGCAATATTTTCTTGGATATTTTTGTCTGAGGATATTGTTCCCATCAAAAGCTAACCCCATGTAGCCTTTTGCCAGAACAAAATATTTATTAACTTGTATTTTTTGGCATTTTATTTTGAGTTGCGTTTTCAGCATACTCAATTCGGACATACTCGGTGAGAGCATTCCGTCGTCTATCTTTTCATTAGTCTATCCTCAGACAAAAATATCCATGAAAATATTGCAATTTTCCGCAAAAATCGTCTTCCAACTTTTTTGAGCTTTCGTGTTTGAGTAACTTGACGGTGCAAAATTGAGTATTCCTTCGTCTATGTTTTCATTAATCTATGACGCAAACACAAAAGCTGAACCTGCTAAACGCGCAAAAACTTTTTTTTTGCTATATCTGTTGGGATTAGAAAATGAAAGCTTTCGTTGTATATATCTTTATTTGTCTATTATTTTGATTGAGTCTGTATGTATTTTGCAATAAGTTCGAAATCAGCGACATCTTTTGGCTTCCTCGACAGTGGAATGGTTCGTCTCTATAAAATAAAAACTTTTAGTAAATGTAAAAACCATCTGCCCATACAGTGATATGTTATTACAAAGCTTTCCGTGGATAAGAGCTTTTTGTTTAACAGAAGAACAACGCTGTCTCGTCTTCTGTTAACATAGCCGCTAACGTGACTGGCCATTAAATGTTATTGAATTTAAAGTTATGTACTTTTTTTATTTTACCATCAGCGTTATTATTAAAGCATTTAGTTGACATAGCTTTTTTTCATAGGCTATGAAAAATCGTTTAATAATGATGACCTATGTGTGTGTGTGTGTTCCCATCCATACGTTGTCATGTTTACGTTTTTGTGTAGATTGTTGTTGTGGACATCCTTTTTGTTGGTGTATTTTTTTATATCTTTTAATAGATTAGATATATTTTTTGTATTGAACGCCGCCTTATTGCGGTTGTTGATCATTTATCTTTTGTGTTTTTTCTCTCATACTATGTACCAGACCTTTGATGCTAGATTGCGCGGTCACATTTAAGGTCAAATGAAATAATTTATTCTATTATTAAAATAAAACTGAATCGAGAGAAGACAAAATCAACGCCGATAAAATCATAATTTCATTATGTAAATGTTTAGTTTCAATTATGTTTTATTATTAATTTTACGACATTGATGGTTCTTAGGATACTAGCCTACCCGTCCGGCACAGGCCGTGCTAAGAGTTTTTAAAGTTAACCTTTCGAAAAACTATAATACTTCATAGAGTTTTCCTCACATAGATGAAGTGGAAATAGATTCTCATTATTTTGAAAAAGGTGGCCATGACCACATTGTGACTGGCTTTATCCAGACTGAAGTCTACAACGTTAGTTAAGATTTCAGCCAACATAACATGTTTGTATAAGTTTTTATGTAATATAATAAAATATTTCCACAAACATCCCAGAAGGGACAAGGGAGACTTCTCTCATATCAATGAACGCAGCCCGATTCATATTAGCTCAATGATCCGAACGTCGTGTCTTAAGACACCACTTGTATAGATGTTTTTTTTATTTATTTATTTATTTTATTTATTTATTTATTTATTTTATTTTTTTTTTTGAGTAAGCATAGCACAATGAGAATAAAAAATTCTTATAGATAAGTGCTAGTGGTGTGTGGTATAATTTTTTTAATTACAGGAAAGTAAATTATAAACTAAATAAATTTTAATTAATTGATAGTTTTAAGTATTATTTTTTTTTTACTGAAGTATTTCTTTAACTCGTTTTTAAAACGCAGGTTTGTGGATAATATTTGCAAATTTTGTGGAAGGCTATTCCAAAGACGTATTGTTGGTATAAAAAAATGCTTTTCAGACCTTGTGGTTTTGAATTTAAATTGTGTGATTAGCTTTCCTCTTTTGGAAATTGCAAATTGGGTTCTTTTCATTAGATATGTATGTTTCTTGCTCGTTATAACTTTGTGAATAAATATGAGGCTTTTGTACTTGAGATAATTATCGAAACTCATGTTGAAGATCTGGTAGGCATAAGCAGATATTCGATCACTTCTTCTTTTATTAAAGACATATCTTACTATATTGTTGAATGTTATCTGTAGTTTTAGTTGATCGGAAGCATCACAGTTGTAAAAGAGTTCAATTGAATACAGAAGTGTAGGGATAAGATATGACTTAGCTAGTAGCATACGAATTTCCAAAGGTTTCTTAGCATTCCATGGACTTTGCCAGCTGACGCATTTATATGACTTGACCATGAAAGTTTATCATCAAAAACTACTCCAAGGTTGGAAGCAAAGCTCACATACTCGATTCTGGAACCATTTATCTTCAAGTTTTCTAAATTTTGGATTTGTTTATGTTTGGTAATGTAAATACATTTTGATTTTGATGGATTTATCGTGAGATTATTGTTTTTGGCCCAGGTGTTAATTCATTCTAAGTCATCATTAACATTATTTAGTATTGTATGAATGTTACGTGAATTGAATCCAATATATAACTGCACATCGTCTGACACGATTTTTGCTTGTTTCCATCTGTCAGGGAAAACCGATTGTGTTAGAATGGTGTTAAATATGTGTGTAATATAAGGTAACAGAATTGGAAGCATTATTCTTAGAAGCTTTGGGTTTATGCCATCCATTCCCTCAGCATTAGATTTAATTTCACGGAATACTGAACATACTTCCTCTTGATTGGTACATCTGAAGGAAAATTCGTTTGAGTTCTGTACAATGTTTAAGTTTGCATAAACATTTTCATTGCTGTATAACAAATTTTGACTGACAAACTTTTTATTCAGGTTGTCAATATCAGTATCAAAATTTGGCACCGCTTGTGCCTTCTGACCAATTCCTATCTCACGAATTTCTTTCCACTTGCTTTTGCTATTTATAGCAGTAGAGAATTTATTTTTGTAGTACGCATATTTAGCATTTTGAATATTTTTTGTAACTTCTTGTCTCAGAAACTAAAATTGTTTATGGAGTTCTGGGGTTTTGAATCTTTTCCGTCTTTTATAGCTGGCATCTCTGAGTCGAATTAGCTCCTTTATATGATTGTTGAACCAGGGCTTCGCTTTATTTTGAGGTAGAAAAGTTCTTATTGGTACAAATTCTTCTAGGATGTCGTGACATTGCTCTTGAAGGTAGGTAATTTGATCATTTACATTGCACATATTATAGATTTCATTCCAGTTTATAGCAGATATGTGTTGAAACAGAAGGTTATGATTAACTCTTTTAAAGCCACGATATGAAATTGTATCCTCTGTGGTGACTACACGAACATCGTAAATCGTGAAAAGCAGATCGTGTTTAGAAAACATTGGTGCACATAATTGGTCATATAATAATACTTTTGATATTTGATTCGAGAAAATTATGTCAATGAGACTGTTTGTGCTGGTGTGGAAATGGGTTGGATATTTGGTATTGATGGGATATAAGTCAATAATTCCAAAGTAATCAGAAACAGTTGATTCCATTAAAAGATTACTGTTAAAATCTCCAGCTATGATAATATAATTATATGGCATTGATATAGTTTGCAGATCGGATAGTAAATCAGTGATGTCTATATTTTTATTCGGTCTATACACACATCCAATAAGAATTTTCTGAGACCCCTCTAGTATTAACTCCAGAAATATATATTCAATTGTGCTAGAGTAGCTGGACTTTAATTTAATCTTGCATTTAACACCATTTCTAACATAGATACAAGCCCCACCAGCAAATGATTTTCGGTCTGCACGAAAAAGTGTATACCCAGGCAAGTTATATACACCGTCTTGAACATCACAGTGAAACCATGTTTCTGAAACGCAAACTATATCGACTCCTGAAGAAACAAACATTGTTCCACAAACATCCCAGACGGGACAAGGGCGACTTAACTCATATAAATTAGTGCACCCCAATTCATATAAGCTCAATGATATGGGACCTATTGTTTATCGCGAATGGCGTGTCTTACGACACCACTTTATAGAGAAGTTTCACGTGGCTGATATACTCAGGAAATGTCTCCAAAATTACTGAGGGGTGTTTTGCCACCGTTAAAAATTTTGGTGTTGCCTGGCCGGGGTATCGAACCCACGACCTTCTGTGTGCAAGGCGGGTGTGCATACATTTGCACCACGGTGGCACCCTGAAACACTCAAGAGATGTCGCCAGCATTATGCTGAGAGGTATTTTGTCACCGTTGAAAATGTTTTGTTGCCTGGCCAGGGAATGTTAACCGGCCATGCAGCGTGCAAGGCGGGTGTGCGTGCCATTACACCGCGGATTAGGGTATAGAGCTTCGCGTGATAGTGGATATTGTAAAAATCCATGACGTAAACGGAGATGGAAGCTAGTCGACTACTAATCGCACTACAAGTGGTAAAACCTTTTAAAAAATGTGTTGATATTTTTTTTTTTTTTTGAAGCCTTTTTTTATTGAAGCCTTTGCTAAACTATTGTGGTTGATTGTTTTCTTGAATTTTGAACGGTTTAATATCTATGGAGCAGAAGCCGAGAAAAGAGGATAAACTTCGCAATTGTTTGGCTATTTTGACCATTAAGACCAGTTCCTTCAGGGTTAGCATATTCTAGAAAGATGTTTATTGAGATCTGAGGTACATTTTTCTAGTTGGTTGTTTGCTTCAAATTTGATCGGTTTGAAAGCTGTATAACAAAACTTGAGAAAAAAATTTAAAAGAAATTTGACCATGGCGATTTTGACCTTGCAGATGAAGCTTGGTGGATTATATGTGTTCACAATTTTTGTTCTTCAAGACAAGAGCTACAACTTTGCCTCCGAGATAAATTCACATTTCCTAACGGTTTGGAAGATATAGTCCTGACTAAGTGACCCTTTCTACATCAAAGCCTCAAACCTTTGGAGGCTTATAACCGCGAAAGTTGATGAGATAGGGAAAAACGGCGAGACACGTGTCTTCTCATTTTTGGTGTTCTATCACACTGCGGTGTCAGAATATGGTTAATAATTTTCGTGTTGCACAGTGTAATATAATTCAGATAAGAGGGCTACTAAATATATTTCGTGTTTAGGCAAGACATCGTGTATTTCCATTGACAAATTTCAAAAAAGGCTCGTGCCGATAGTCCGCTCGTGCCTCGATAGACCTTTATAAGATTGTCATAGGTGACGAATCTTGGATGAACGTTTATGCAATCGACGTGTGGGTCTTTGAAGACGAGCCAAATTCACTCAAACCCGCCAAAACATGGAATTGATGGGTCATCCGCCGTACAATAGTAACATGATCCTAAATGACGTAAAAATTACGTCACAGTTATTCGTTATAGGATTTGTCGAGACGTCTGAAGTCATACAGACTGAGTTTCAGTTTTGAAAAGAATCAAAAAGTAGACATGAAAGCATTTCGCGTCTAACAAACGCAACTACAATGTATAAAATTCTCTGAAAATGTGTATATTGTCTGAAATTATTATTCCGAACAAGAGACAAAATAAATGCTCTTTATATGTTTGCACTATTTTGGTGCCGATTCTACGCTCAGTTATTTAGTCGTTGTTGAGGCAACGGATGAAGACATTATTTGCTTTGATATTTATTAAAATTATTGTTTTTCATTAAAATTACGTATTGATTTAACAGTGAAAAACTAATAAAAACCATAACTTAAAATATTTTAATTACTTTTAGAAAAATTCGGTTCTCTTTCCCATGTAATCAGCCAGAATAGCATTTTCTTCACGTGCACCCCTATTCTACAGTAACATTGAGTTCAATAAATCTAAACAATTTCATTTAAACGTCTTTTTTAAAGTAAAAGTTTTTTTAATGAAGGTAATCATTAATTCCAAAAAAACATGTTTCCTTTGATACTTATTAAAAAAATTGTCCATGTTCCAATAAAATTTAAAACTTAGTTCATTCTTGTTTAATTGAACATGGATGCTTGTTTTGTTCAACTTGTGTTCAATTAAAAATTATTTGAAACTTCCTCATCCGTATCCTGGAATTAGTATATCCAACAAACTTTTCGAAAACCCATACATACACACTTTTATAGAAATTTTGCAAAGTAAACAATTCAAAGCATAAACTGTGCAATTCTTCTATTAAGGATAACATATAAGATCACATACAGGATAAACAAGATAACCTATGAGTTCACATACAGGCTTACATACACTGCCGCTCACTTGAAAAGTGTCATCTTAAGCTTTTCTTTTATCTCCATTTTTATACCATAGACCACACTGTGGTAAGAGGTAACATACAAAAGGAAACGAAATAGACCCATAGTTCCTTTTAGGGATATACATATAATCACTTTCTGAGTCGATCTATGCATGTCCGTCCGTCTGTCCATGTATTTTTGTTCGCAACGTACAGGTCGCATTTTTTGTCCGATTCAGCTGAAAATTGGGTAATATAATTTTTTTGCTTTTGGTGAAAATCGGTTCAGATTTGGATATAGCTCCCATATATATTTTCGACCGATTTGACGTATTTGCTGCACCAAACACGCTATATACGACCGATTTTGATGAAATTTGGAATGTGTGACTGAATTCGGTCTAGAAACAAGTGTGCCAAATTATATCGAAATCGGTTCAGATTTGGTTGTAGCTCCCATATATATTTTCGCCTGATTTCACGTATTTGATGCAGCAAACACCCTGTATCTGTCCAATTTTGATGAAATTTGAAATGTGTGACTGAATTTTGCCTAGTAATAAGTTTACCATATTATATAGAAATCAGTTCAAATTGATATATATCTCCTATATTTGACATATTCACAGTGGTATAGCGTATCATATAGTCGGCCCCACCCGACTGTGATCCTTTCCTTACTGGTTTTTAATTATAAAAATATTGTGAGCAGGATTGTTTTAAAATTATGTTTCGTTCTTTGTATTCAGAACGATGTACTTTGCGAAACATTCAATATGAGCACTTTACTCCTGATTTATGATATACTTGTACATGCCAAAAAATATTGTGGAAGGTTGGATCATGCCTGTGTTATTGTCATTTTAGTTTGTTCTTATAGGAGACGCTATTAAAGTGAACGACAGTGTACATTGATTTGTTGGTAAATTAGTGCTTAACTTTTGTCTGTTGCTTCTACTTCAGTTTATTATCCTCATAAACGGATATATTATGTGAAATCTTATTTGAAGAATTACTACTCATTGGTAGAATGAAAAATGATTTTTCTATCAATTTAGTAATTTGAGTTTGTAGTTACGGCAACTTATTCTACAAAATATTTATTACTTGGTTGCCTTGTCCTTTGATTTGATGCGGCCAAATGTCATTGGGGTATCCTTGAATGTTAACACTGCTCCGCAATAGATTGTTATTTTTGGCAAATCTTGTGCTTTTGTTTGGTTTTAGGTCTGATTTTGCCAATTCGAAGTTCGCGTGGATGCTGTACACTTCGCCCCACACCACGGCCTGCATTGGCTTGTTCTGGAAAAAAACACTAACCTTCAATACCAACTTAGTGGGTTTCCTTTCGTTTTGAAATCATTCGTTTTTTTTTTTCTTCACCCAAGTTGCTGTGTTTCCTATTCTTCGGAGTTGCTTTGGTTACTTCTGAACACATTTCAAATAATTTGAAAACATTTTTTATTTGCTCAAGGGGATTTGTATTGCATTAGCAAGTAGTAGTGCTGGCTTGTTTTGCTCCTTTACACATGAGCATTATCTTTGTCATGAATTAAGAAAGTCTGAGGGGTTTTGTGCTGTTCATGGATACTTCCTTAAGCAAGCCTTGATTTATTTTCCGTGCAAGGCAGCAACCGAACATTGGAAGAAAACATTTGACAGCTGGGGAGAAAATATTCACACATATTGCATTTCCATATGTAATTCTCGTAAATTACCTTTCTATGAAAATTTCAAATGTATTTTTTTTTTGAACAGAATTAGTTTGTATATTGTGGGTAATTCGAGGAATGCAGGTGTGATTTCAATTTGCAAACAATGCTGTCATATTCAGAGAAATAAGTTGATGCATTTTTTCAACAGTGTAAATTGCAAAAGGTGTGGGATTGTTGGATTTAAAAAAAACTTTGCAACCTTGGTTGCATCCTTGAAGTCAAAGTACGGGACGACAATGTACTTATTACCTGGTGAACAATTATAAGTAGACTGCGCTATATCGATTAATGATTGAATTAATTTAAATGTGCACAATGTGTTCCACAAGCCGTGCAACATTTTCGACGTAATAGTGTGCAAACTATTTCTAATGCGGATTTTATGAAAGTACAGATCCAGTCGACAAAAACCATATATGGGTTTTGTGTTGTTAGATCGGGTGTAGGTTTTATGGCCTCCTCTAAACATGGCTAAATATTGTCTTTTTACAGCATAAGAGCATGACGAAAATATTTAGAAAAATAATCAAATCGAAGAACTGCATTTATTGCGTCAAAATGCATGATATATCTGAAAACTAAATTATTTTGTATATTTCCAAAATGTACCTCATCGAAGTTTTTTTTTCTTTTATTTATTCCACTAGTGAAATATGGAATTTACAAGGAAATTCCATTCTACTCTATTATGACAAATAGTTTTAATCTCTTCCCATGAAGAGATTGATAATTTTCATTTCTATGGATACCGCTCTTCGCCCGCTCTAACATTCGCTTCTTATTTATAAATACCATTTTCCCCTTTCTTTTATTTGAATAAAATTAAAAGCAAATATGATTAGTAAAAGTTTTGTTCTGGTATAAACTTGTCATTTTTCAACTCTTTGTGTGATTAGCAACCTGACCGACAATCCTGTAGTGGATAAAGTTTAACAAACAATCCACAACTTTTATAGCTTTCGATGATGCCTCACTTCTAAAAACTGTTATCATAATTTCACATCATCTACCTGCCTAATTTTGTTAAAAGTTTTCCCATTCATTTCAATGCTTGTCGTCGGCAACTTTCAGCGGCCACATTGTAAATCCCAAATGACGAATTTCCCTAATTATCACTTCATTGCGGACTGAAGGGAAATTTAATGCGTTCTTGAGTGGTTGACAGTATTTTTCATTATGTTCCGTTAAAAAATATAGAGGAAAAGCTGAAGTAAAACAAAAAAACAGCATTAAATTTTAAACAAGAGCTACCACCACCCATGTCGCCTTGGCCGCCAACGATGTTGTCGGAGTGGAACATCTTGGCAGTTTACTCGCGCATAATGGCTGGCTAATTTCGCTGTTGTCTAATCCTCAGTGTTATCATTATCATCAACAGCATCTCGCTCAGCTGCAGTGCTGCTTGTCTTAACTCTTACATGATTTTTACTGTTGACAAGGACTACTAAAAGGACGAAAGTTTATGTTACCCCAGTGTGTATTTCTCGTTTTACCAAAGAAGAATTTTTCATTATCTGGCATTTTTTGCTTTGTGTTACTTACTAGAGTGAGTATCTGAAGGTGTGTGCGTGTCTGTTACACATTTCAAGGCGTTGTCCTTTACATTGGGGGGTTTCATTCTTTGCCTGTTTTTTTCTTTTTTTGTGCACGAATAGCAAATTGCACAAAGGACATGTTTTTTTCCTGTTCATCTTCTTCTTATTTTGTGCTGCCAAACAATTTTTCTAACAAACACTAATACATACGCACTCACACACTATCTTGACATACAATTTCTCCTAAATCGTTCGACATTACATAGCCATAGACGAAGCCATAACCGCGTTAAGCACCAAACAATGGCATTATTGCACAAGTTATGGTCGAGGTCTTTATGTGGGTTGCACTACCCGTTGTCGGTATTTCTTTTGTTTCGTAAACGGTTTTTAGTTTTTTTTTCGGATCGTAATGAAGTGTTTGTACCCAGCAAACGTCTATACTTGCTGGCGACCAACTCGCCCAACTTTGCTAAAGTGAAACGTTGTTCTTTTTTCTTCTTCTTCGTCGTTTATTCTCTTGTTTTCATAGCTGTATTGATGTTGAGGAAAACCCCAAGAGGTTTATCAAACTTTCAAAGGAAGAAAAATTTATTACAAACATACAGCCATTTTGTGGTTGTATAAATACATATGTATGTGTGAACGTGTGTGGCTATGCTCCTCGTGCACTTTTTTCTTTGAATTTTGTATTTATTTAAGTATGGAAACTTTCAAAACTGTTGGCTAAGCAAGTGTGTGAAGTTTGTGGTTGTTGAAGTGCAACGTCAAAACATAACAAAGAAAAATCAGAAATTTTTTTCTTAAACAAGAAAAGTTGATCAAAGTTGGCTTTGGTTGTTCCTTAAGACGTAGTTATTTCATCATAAATATTATAAAACAAATGTATGTATATTATTTTTTTTATAACTATAGTTGAACTTCTCTACAACTTGGAGAACGAGGAATGATTTCTACGTTATAGAGAAAATTCGTTATAGAGAGATTTTTTGTGTGAGAATAACCACCTGTGCTTCAAAAACAACTTCGTTATAGAGAAGTATTCCTTACAGGAAAGTTCGTTACAGAGTAGTTGGACTGTTATTTTATGATAGTCATCGATCGCTATCCTAATTTGAAGGGCAGTTGTAAAAATTCTGAGTTCGTTCATGACGGTAGATACAATCTAACTTCCATTATCTGGGAAACTCCATTATTTGGGAACGGATTAACCCCAAAAACTTAATTTCCACAGAGCTCCGATTTGCTCTATTTTATTCGCGGGTGGGAGTACTCTAAAAGTGCGAGCAAAAAGTGCGATTTTCCCGTTTTTACTCGCGAGTACAAAGTACATGCGAGTGGGAGTACTTGAAGAGTACGAGTTTTAAAAGAAGTTTACTCTCCTTTATTTTGTTTTGTTTGGGAGCATTTGCGAGTACTCCTGGTTTAAAAATAAGAGTGGTAGTGAAAATGCTCGAAATTGAGTAAGAGTGAACCGACCCCCCGAGCATTTTCAATCACACTCTTTTTCCTTGTAAAACTCGTACGAGTACTTGGTACTCGCAAACAGTTTTCACTCGCGAGGAAAATCGAGCAAGTCTAAAATATGCTTCGCGATTGACGAGTAAAAATAGAGTATACTCGATTATTATGGGTGTACAACTACGGGTGTTTGCCTGGTTTGGAGTGGACTGTAGATGCAATCTTAAGCGGTGGCAACTCCCGTTGTTGTAATTCAATTTTGGAATAAGAAAACAATGCAAGTTGTATACAGTGAATGATGAACAAAAAGTTCCTTTATTGGCGTCTTCACAGCTATGCGGTTTTATTTTAAGTGGAAGAATTGTTTAAGCTGCAGTTAGTTCCAGACATTTTGTTCATAAACTCAAATGTATGAAACGGTTGGAATTAAAATAAATACATGGTTATTTTATGCTAATTGAGTAAAAACTCTATTGGTTATATGTTACCATATTGTTTCTTTTAAATTCAAATAATATGTTTTAGTGAGATTTCAAGGGGATTTGTAAATTCAATGTATTTCTTAAAGCTAATCTGTTGAACTCGTTTCAACAATGGGTGCCACCGTGGTGCAATGGTATGCACACCCGCCTTGCACGCTAAAGGTCGTGGTGCGATTCCCCGGCCAGTCAACATCAAACACTTTTCAACGGTGGCAAAATACCCCTCAATAATGTTGGCGACATTTCCCGAGTATTTCAGCTTTGTAAAACTTCTCTACAAGTCGTGTCTTAGACACGCCGTTCGGACTCGGCGATAAACAGTAGGTCCCATATCATTGAGCTAATATAAATCGGGGTGCACTCATTGATATGAGAGAAGTCTCCCTTGTCCCCTCTGGGATGTTTGTGGAACAATTATATTATACTCGATTATTTTTTTTTTTTTCTAATCGCGCGAGTACTCCCGCTCGAGCGAGTATTTCGGAGCTCTGATTTTCCATAATCAATTAGGCGGCTCGAAGCAAAGAAAGAATTGCATAAAGATGATTTTGTTCCTTTTTTAAATTGTGGATAACACTGTACCTTGACATTGACCAATATAACAACATTGTGCAGTTTAAGCAATTCTAGTACAATGAATTCGGATAACGTGATTTTCGGCGATTTCAGGGTCTCCGTAAGCATACTCGCTCTATTTCAATGAAATGCTCTATTTGTTCGTTCTTGCTAGAGATGGGGAATGCTCATAGGGCAGAAGAGTCGACTCTCACCCATAGTTTTTTTTTGAACAACCTAAATGCATAGTGATCGGCAAGTTACTTTCTTTGTTGACGACGACATGCTGGGGTTCGGGAACTCGGCTGATGACGATCGGTAACGCCGATTATAGTGACTAGCAGCGTACGTAAAAATACTTTAAATAACATTTCCAATCGTTTCGTATTTTCCATAGGAACAGTACAAAACGAAACATAACCCACGTTGGCCGAGCTCGTTGTTTAGTTTTGTTTTCTTTACATTCGTGAGTGCGAACAAAACGAAATGCGAAAAGTACTCAACTCCACAAGAGCAGATAGAAAACGGAATAGTACTAAACACATGTGAATAAATCAAAAACGTTTGGTGGTTGATATAATTCACTGTGGTATGCTGATTGGTGGTTGATAACATTCACTGTGGTATGCTGACGCTAACTTATAGGGTTGTCATGCAATCACATGTGTGTGTATCTGAGTGTGTCATTGACAATATGCACGGCAAACGTTTTCCAAAAATACTTCTTGTTTCGGTGGTGAATGAAACAACTCGGCAAAGCATAGCCGAAGTTACATTTCAGCAATCGTACGGTTTCCATCTTTTTACATTGAAAAGTTTGTGTTTTTGTTTTGGTTGTGAGAATGAAACGATTCAGAGAAGCTGAAAAGTTTGTGGCTTTGTGTGATTGGTATGGGAATCGTTTTGTTTGTTTCCGTTCATTGGTGACTAGCTACTAATACTATAACTTCTGCTACGATCTCGTACAAACTTCCAGGTACACCTATGAAAGGCCACCACCAACACTATCACCACAATGGGTAGTTTTCCAAAATTTATGAACACAAATTCTGACCTAGTGTTATCTGGACGCATAGCAGTTGAAAGCTGATTTACATAGCAACAAGTGAAATACTACAGACAAAGATGTCATGAGATGAATGAGAATTATTTTCATTAGAGTCATTACAGTGAAGTGAAATAAATCATTTTTTTTTTTTTTTAATTTTTGCCTGTTTAGTATTAATTTTAATTAATTTTTTTTAATATTAGTATTAATTAATTTCTCGTTAGAGTTGAACTTTATTATCGAAGATTTTTGCACGTGAAAAAGGAAAGACGAAGATTCGAACCCACACAACTACCAAATTCTGTGACCTTGTTTCCATAGGCTGCTCTTCAGACATATCGGCTGTTGAGTTGCTTTTGTAGTGATAAGCTTTTTTCCCATTCAAATTGCATGGCTTCCATGACAAACGCTTTTTAACGCAGCCTTCGGAAGTTATGTTTTTAAATTTTAAATGAGTAGATGCGGTATGCTAAGGAATAGATGTATAGATGAGTGTAACAAAATGTGTCTGTGGCAGGTTTATGTATGTAAACATTTTGTCACGTTAACTAAGTAACATTCAATGTTAACTAATTTTCAAAAGCTATTATATAAACTCAGTACATACATGCATATATATTTTATGTTTCTTCTCGCCTCATTTAATGCCACATTCAATGCCATTTTAGCTGCTACCAAGCAACGAATCACATGCTAAACACCTCTCTCTATCATGAGTGGCAATTCTTTAATTTCGATAGAAATTTACATAATTTCAATACGTGAGGGATCTCATTATGTGGCTCACGTTTTCTCTCACCAAACTCGTATGTTTTGGTTTGCAACCCAACAAAGTCTCTATAGACCTATCCTTGCCTATATTTGTTGGCCTTTTTGCTGCTTTTGTTCAGCCATAATGTTTTATTTTCTTCAAATAAACATTTATATATCGATTAAGGAAGAATACGTTTAAAGCTTTTGTGACCTTGATTATTTGTTTGAATTCAACTAAAGTGAGCTCTTAACCCAAAAGAAAGCCAATGTAACACGTGTTTATGTCGACACGAAAGTAAGCGTGGAATAGAAATTCAGATATTTTGGTTTTACATTTCGTTGTCGATTCCCAATTGAGCTCCTTTTTCCTTGAACAAAAGCAAGGCGACATTTATCCAAGTTAAAAATGAGAATACCCACACTGTCTGCGACTACCGAATAAAAAAACACATCTTCTTGCTTCCTTTCTTATTGTATTCTTTTCTTGAATAAAATATTTCCTTCATTCTTGTCGCTGCATTCGCCAAAATTATAAATTTGAACAAATCGATGTTTTATGTAAATTTCGCAACATCCATGGGGACATTGTCCCACAATGGTCAAGCGAAGAACGAAATTGGCTAATGATTCGACAGACAGCTAGCTCGTTATCAGCTTTATTTATAATGTAAAAATATGCAAATATGATTGTAATAATTGTATGACAAGAAAAACAAAATGGTACACATTTATTTTTTAATGACATAATTTGTAGTGAAAAGAAGCCAATAAGAAAGTGATTTATTGAAGAATTTTTGGAGAAAAGGTAAGATTGGCATAACTAGCATCAGTTTGTCAATGGACGGGGCTTGCAAGGGGTTTACTCAATAGAATAGGATAGGTGCATGGAGTGTGAACAAAATGAATCTCCCTTTTGAATATAATTCACATTTTCGTTATTATTAGTACCTATTCACAATCATTTCAAGATCGTTTTAAGATTTTGCGTCTTTACAATTACCTTAGACCTTCTTTGTCAATTTGTCCTTTAAACGTTATTTATTAACATCTCAACATAATAAAAACAATATAAAAATGTCATTATCATATTTTTTATGTAAACAAAATGGATTAATTTCAATCAATTTAAAAATATTCGCCTACACTTTTCCAAAAGCACAACCATACACACGCACACACATCTGACATTTAGTTTGTTCATCGTTAATTCAAAACATTGTAGGTCCTTCCCTTAGCATCATAATCTTTGTCATTGTCATCATCAGCATCATCATCCAAAGTACAAACACCAACACTAACTGGTGAAAAAACAGCTCCATCATCAGAGAAAGACAGTTGCCAAACACTGTACAAAGAATATGAAAAATTCATAACAATCATACGCCCTGTGGCACATTCACATTTAGCACACACACACACACAAACTATTTATACGCTCTCTGGCACTGTATGAAGGGAAAAAACGAAATTTAATTAAGAGCTGTGCAAACGTCCACAAGAAAAACCCAGGCAGGAAGGAAGAAGACCAACTATAAAAAGAGTCATTCTGGGTGACTAAAATGCCGAAGCATTTAAATTTTTAAAATAATAACCTTTATGCGATTTTTCCTTTTCCGCTATAATTTATAATGTGGCAAAATCAAAGTCATTCCATCATATCGCTTTGGTCTATGTGCAACCAGATTGAAGGTCAAACCCAAGCTAACGGATGTGGAAGTTGAAATTGTTGCCATGCTCACTGCATGGCTGGCTTGTTGGAAATTCATACAACTGGCAGAGTGTGGACAAATATTGGCGAAAGACTACAACTGCAGTTGTAATTTAATGAATAACTAAATAAAACAAAATCCAAAAAAGACAGTTACTGTGACTACTCTCTTTTGCCACCACATAACCAAAGCTCGTCCACAACAAGGTAAAGTTATTAGGAAATTACAAAAACGAATTGTCCACCCAAAAATGGTGGTCTTTTAAAACAAAAACCCAAAATGGTGTAGTCAAATTGAATAACATCTTTGCAAAACCTGAAATCCCATTTCACATTCGGATTCTACATCATAGGCACCATCACAATTTCACAATTATTTTGGGCAATAGGCCAACATTTGGGTTATGGCACAGCAAATCTTTGGCCAATTTGTAAAAACAAAGAAGTAGACAAACAAAACCAGCATAAGGTTATAATAGTAATTACCAAAATCTAAAATTTAAATTCCAATCTATGCAGCAAAAGCCTCCACTCTGGTCGTCGAATTGTATATTTCAAAGAGATTACCTTAGCCAATGCTTTGAAAGAAACAAAAAATAATACAAATGCCTTTTGGTATTATAAATCAGATTGTTTAACAATCATTCAAGTGTATAATAGAATCCTGTCCTGCAGAACCTTTAATTTTTAAATGGAAATGGAATTTAATTACCAACATGCCTTTAACGGTAGCCTTGACAAAACGCTGTATTATGAGATTTTGAATTGAACCATAGCAGACAATTATAATGGCTGTTTTCAAAGGGAGAGAAAGAGAGATGAGAAATGAGGAGATGGAGAGCGGCACACTTTGTCCACATCATAATTTAGTTTCTTTCATCTGTTTAAATGTAAAAGCTCTTAAGTCTGTATTTAAGACTCATCACACAATCATCATGGCGTATGAGTAATAACAGAGAAATATTTATAACTTATACGCATCGTGGCAGACAATGGATTTTGTAAAGCCACAGCTCAAACAGCAGCGCATTTCCGCAATAACACAATTGCGAACGTTAAATGTACATGCTTTTGCTTTAAATCCAGTTATAACGGGTGATCCAGAGGTGTCATGGTATTTTTGTTTAATATTGTTTAGCATTTTATCTTGGAAAGACTTACGATTGAACTAATCGTTTGCAAATCTTCCAACTTTTTTACGAAAATTCACCTTTTTGAGGAATGGGTTTCGGGCCAAGTTTTGTTTATCGATGAGGCCCATTTCTGGCTTAAGGGGTATGTAAACAAGGATAGTAGCCGCATTTGGATTAAGAGCAATCTAAAGAGATTCAAGAAGCGTCACTTCATCCAAAATCGACGGTTTCGTGTGGTTTGCCCGCTTTCTTTCAAATGATAATAAACATATGAAGAAACAAATAGAAATTGTTAGTATGAAAAACGTGTTTTGTCGGAAAGTGTTTTCAAAATAATAAATAACTCAAATCTGGGCTTATAGATATGACTTTAACAAAACTTCTGTATTCTTGGAATCCAGGCATAGGTCAGGTTCCAATGTGGATTATGTTGGTCCAATCTTTCGGGTACCTCCGATAAAAATTTGTACAAAAGTTCAGTTTAATGACATGTCTTTGGGGCAATTTGATTTCGCTATGCATATTACACCGGTACAATTTTGTCGGCGGCAAGTCCATACTTCCTAAAGCAATAAAACATCCAATACCTTTTAACACCACATTTTATGGTACTATTTGCCCAAAAATTTCAAAAGTTGTGAATTTAATTTTAAAGGGTTTTATTTTAACAATTTGTTTATTTTTTCGACACTGTTGTTTCAGAAACTGACAGTAATTTTTGGCAAAAGCTTTCTAGAAAACTTTGTCCTTCTGGACGACTACTAAATAAGTAGTTCTTCTTGGAAACGGAAACCCGAAAAAGATTTTTCAGTGAGTTGTTTGCCACTTAATAGTTTCTACAAAATATTCCTCTATTTGTTATTAGTCTTATGCCAGGCTATGGAAATTTTCATTGAAAACTGTTTGTCATTTTCTACGAAACTTTCATTGACATCCACACACGTATATGAAATCAAATGAAAATATTATCAATATTTTCATTGCTTTCATGGTATAAGTAAAGAGGTAGATTTAAATGAAAAAAATCTATAGAACCCTTGTTTTTCTTGAATTCCTAAAACTTCAAAATAAAATCAACAAGTGAGTTTGTTTACAATGCATTTTTTGAGCATTTTATAAAAAACGAGAAAAATGAATGAAGAGTTATGTTTTCTCCACATAATCGAATTGTGAATATGATCAACTGATTGTTTCAATACAAATCTCACCAATCTCTTCCATACAAATGGCCTAAAAACAATTTTAAAAATCATTGAATTCGATTGTTTTTAAAATTGTTTGGTATATTATTCAAACACCACACACACATACACAGATTGTTTATATTGTTTTGAAGTTTTAGGCATACTCGAATGAAAAAATTTAAATTGGCATAAAGCTTTGGCTAACCTTTATTATTAAACCATGATTGCTTTACATTGGTTTGGTCGAATTTAAACACAAAGAATAATTTCAGATTACAGAACGTCGTGTACACAGTTTCACCCCCTTCGCACCTCTTGTCTGGCATAAGACTTATTGCCAGTTTCCGTAAGACGATTCGAAATGAAATTCGTTGGAATTACTACCAAACTCTTGCTGTTGTAGAAAATATGTGTTTGATTAAAAACGAAAATGAATAAAACTATTTTTTTAAAAAACCGAAGTTTGGCAGTAGTTCGAACGAATTGGTATTCGAATCGTCATAGTGAAACAGGCCATTAGAAAATTTAGTGAAAATTATGTCACCGATAACACAATGATATAAAGCTCAAAAAAATACTCTGATGTAACAATTCTGTTTTGTTGGAGCCCATGGAAAACGAGTAAAATTTCGTAGTTATAAAAGAGTGTTAAGTGAAATAACTGCAGGGAAAACATTTTAAAAAATCGACAGAATTCGTATCCGTTCTTAAGTAATAGAGATAGGATAGTTTCTGACATGTATTTTTGCTACTTTTTGTAAATGTACGGTTGGTGGCGCGAATAGGTTTTCATAGTTCGTTTTTTTAAGGTTTAATACCAATGAGAAATCGATGTTTTATACCCATTCAGGATCGGATATACCATGTCACAGTCGTTACATTTCGGCGATGCGTGCACAAACTTAAAATATGTAAAATCAGGAGGTAAATGCGTATATATACCAAAATATTAACCTATTTAGATCATTTTCTGCGTGAAGATTTTCTACCAATTTCTATGAACCCGCAATACCTATTCAATGGTAGCTATATTGAAACGTGCCGATCTACCCATAATTCTATATAGGCCTGTTTTTTACCCATACAATATGCCAAATTTCAACCATTTCGATAGGATAATGTGGCTAAAACCAGCAAAAAAGGGAAATCGGTAGGTACGTTCTATAGGAGGCTATATCAGAACTTGGATCTTTACCCAGCAAAAAAATTCCTCCCAAGGGAGGGATTTTTGGCAGCCGTAACTACTCTCAAACCCCCTTTCTTCCCCATTATTTGTACAAGGGCATGTCGCACTCAGTTTGTAGTTATTTTGTGACCACTAGAATAACTAGTTATTCTGTGGCCACTAAAGTTGAAAAGTAAGGTGAAAAATTCTATTTTTAGACTGTTGATGTAGAGAATTTGTTTTTAATTTCATCAAACATCTTACTTTTATTTTACTTTATTTCGCTGTCTGCCCGAATTGAACCCACGAACCCTCTGATTTCTAGCCAAAGGCACTACACACTATGCCACGCACACGAATATTAAGGGTTGCTTAAGAACTTAAATGTGCTGTGCACATGTGCACCACGAACTGTTATTTTTTAATTAAAAAAACTCGCGTGCCGACGGTGAGCGTTGAACACACAACCCTAGGATTTATAGTCGGACACACACTTACTGTGTCACCGTCGTCATTACTTAGTGAGGAGTAAAGTAAGTAGGTTTGCCTTGTAATTTTTTTAAGAAGTAACCCATTACTTTTCAGATTACTTGTAATGCGAAAAGAAGCGTGTTTACATTACTTTTTAAAGGGTTACGTAATGACTACCGGATCCAAATTTTTGCCGGGTATAGGCCATTCTGGGCGGGAAAATGTTGTACCCCAACGAAGACTAAATACCAAACCAAATACCAACCAGTGGAAAGTTGTATACCCATAACGAATACCAAAAACCAAATTACAGCCATTTCGGTCGGATATGAGGCCACAAAATACCGAAAATCGGAAGATAACGTTCTATGGGGAACCGATATAGCCCATTTTCAATACCACACATCCTATGAATAATAGAAACTTCCATACCAAATTATAAAGCTCTATCTTAAAAATTGCGAGCTGTATCTTGATTTCAACAGACTGACGGACGAACACGTTTAAATCGAATATATGTATATACCTTATATGATCTCCGTCGAATATTTCGATGTGTTATAAACGGAATGACAAATATTATGATGGAGGGTATAAAAATACAGATTGCCAAAATGATTGGAATTCAACACGGGTGTACATACCAGTGCATTTCCAACTGATTAGTAAATATGTTATTAATTTAGAGAGCTTGGAGTGCCCGAAGACTCCGGAGTTGGAGTCGGAGTCGTGGAAAAAATTGGTCTTCAGTCGGCGTCTGACCAAAAATGCAAAAACGCGCTATACAGGGCAAATATCATCATCATCATCATTCCAAAACGTTTCTGAAATTTTTTGAAAATTGTTTTGAAAATTTCTTTGTATATTGAATGTTTGTTGGGATTGTCAATAAGAATTTTCAATTTTCATGGAGAACAATGCAAAAAATATTCAAAATAAACGTTATGGAAATACTGATATAAAAAGCCTTTTTATAAAAAAAAAAAACAAATTTAAAATGAATGAATTTTGAGTACCAACAATTCATTTCAAAAACAATTTTTTTACAAAAGCCGGCTGTAAGTTCATTTTATGAAGTTATTTTATAACGGTACTTGTTTAGAAAAAACAGGGTTTCTTATATATTCATTAGCACCCCAGTGCGTATGATTGTTATTATAACCTTTCTAATTAATAGCAATTATACACACAGGGATTCCAATCTTAAGAAATATAAACCATTTAAAAACAAAGAGTTAAAGCACCAAAATTACATAACTCATCTATTTTAACCGATTTTATTGTTTTTCCCATTTTTTATAGCTGATATAATTTTTCTTTTTTGTAATAAAAACTTCTATTGGAAAATATTTTCCTGTGTTTACATGCTTTGTTTTACACTTTAACAACTTTAACTTTGTCTTTTGTTAAACGATTTAACAAATATTGAAAGATAATTAATATTCGATTCTCCGAAAGAAAAGAAAAATCTTTGTGAAAAAAGTTATGCCCGTTTAAAGGTGAAAACCTACGAAATGCCGTTTTTCTCTACATTTGCCGTTATAAAATCGCTTTATGGAGTGACAAAAGGCATTTTCGTCTTCCATGTACTCCAACAAACCTGTATTGGTACATCAGAACTTCTGAATAATTTTGGTGTATCAATTCTGAATTATTTTCAAGATCTACTCTTCCTCTTGTTGTTTTTGAGTACTGTGCAATTAAATATAGCGAAATTGCCTTGTGAAATTATTTAAAATGCAAAACTGAGTCTGTGTATATATTTCATAATTAATGACATTAATTAAGTTTAATTGTGTTTCTGGTGAATGCTGCAGAAGCCATTTACAATTTCATTTCATAGCAACATCTGATACGGAAACCTTAAAATAATTACAAATTATCATCTTATCTCTGTGAAAAAGTGTGAGTATATGTGAGAGTGTGTGTGTCAGTGTGGCGGTTGCTATACGACAAATAACAGTAGCATCGAAATATTTTTATAAAAATTAAATCAAATTAAATTGCGTAGCAAATACTTTGTGTAAATAATTTGTTATATCCGTTTCCGTTATTCAATATCATCCATCCTGTATCCATTCACAGTGTCAGGATGTCGCTGTTATGTGGTGGCGTTTGTTCGTTTAATCCATATTTGCATTTATTTATACTTTAATTATGCGTCGTTGACTTATATTGGACATTTAAATGAAAAGCTGTGGTGGCATAGATTGACGTGTAAAACTCCAACATGCAATACAGTTAATCATCATAGCCTGAAGCGTATTCACCTGGAAGCATTCTTTATGGTTGGATGGGTTGTTTTATTTGGTCGTTGTTCTTTTTCTCCACATTTTCTCTTCATCATTTTCCCCATACTTATGTGTTTTGCATTCATTAACTTTTTCTTTTAAGTGGGCCACTTTATTTCATTTAAAGCCATTATTTCTATTCCCTTATGCCAGCTTTTTTTATATTAACTTTGTGTTTTAAAACACCTCCCTGTTAATGTTAATTAACGTTACGCAGTTGGACACTCAACAAGCTTTGCAAATGTGTACATTTTCTTCGAATTCTTTATTTTTGCTTTACCCACATTGTAATCCTTTCTTCATACAAATATCGTGTGGTACGTATATATGTATGTATGTGAATTGGACTTTCTCATTATTGCACCTTATTAAGTATATTTATATAAGCTCGTACATAAAACACTTTGAGACAGAGTGAATGAATGACTAACTGCCTGACAGCCAAACAAGCAGACTAAAAGGCACATATACAGACTGGTTGAATTGTTCGGTAAACCTCGTGTAAAGCAGACTTCTTAGGTTGGATTAATATAGCAACAGTGCCAGCCAGCCAGCATCAATAGTTTATTGTTCACATTTGAGTGCGTGGCTGCATTTGTTGTCGTTTCTGTGTTGGCATTGCAACCTTAAATCTGTGGTGATTTCTTGTGGCTGCTGTTGGGGATTTCTATCATCACATTGTGTGCGTACACAAATACACATATGTGTGGCACTACGTACGCACCCGCTATCATTCGTTTCATTTTAAACGGATTTTGCCAGCAAAGCGTTTTAAGCTTACATAAACTTGGCATGAATACGAACACGGCAAGCTCTACTGCAACATAATCCTTACTCACATATTCACAATGAACGTTCCCTCTGTGCATTAACTGTACTTTAGCTTTTCCGTACAAGCCATAAATTGTGCAACACTAAACTTCTTTCAACATAGTTAAGCCTACATTGGGTTGTAAGTTGATCCCTATAACGGTTTTGTTTACAGACAAATTAATGTGCTTTAAGATGTTGTTACGTATTTCACTCAAATAAAATTCTTTTCCGGATTTAACACTCCTTAACAAATAGAGATCGCACTTTTTAGGGAACGGCTTTAACAAATTGTTTAATGGGTGGCACCTTAGTGCAATGGTATGTACACTCACAACACGCTGAAAATCTGGGTTCAATTACCAGGCCAAGCAAAATCACATTTCCAACGGTAGAAATAATACCCCTCAGTGTAATGTTGGCGACATTTCGTGAGTATAACTTCTCTACAAGTGGTGTCTTAAGACACCCCGTTTGAACTCGGCGATAAACCGTAGCACAGTGGGAAAAATTTTATTTTAAAAATACCGAAAATCGGCCTGTATTGTTCTATGGGGGCTATATCAAAAAGTGGGCCTGTACCGACAATTCTCTGTCGGAATATTTCATACCCGCAACGAAGACTAAATGCCAAATTTCAGCCATTTCAGTTGAACAATGCGGCTAAAATCTTCAAAATTTACAAAATCAGGCGGTACTTTCCTATCGGGCTATATCAAAAAGTGGACCTGTACCGACAATTCTCTGTCGGAATATTTTATACCCCCAACGGATACTAAATGCCAAAATACAAATCGACCAAATATATCAATAAATGAAATAAAATTGTCAATCTAAAGCTATTCTTATCATAATTATGGATAAGCATACAATAAAACATCGACTTTTATTTTCTGCGCGCTAGATCTGAATTTTTTCCCACTGTGCGTAGGTCCCATATCATTGGTATGAGAGAGGACTCCCATGTCCCTTGTGGAAACAATTATCATTATTATTATTAAATTAATATTTTACAGAAATATGTCTACTGGAATACGCATTTTTCAAGTGCTAACTATCTTAAATATAAAAAAACTAGCGGACCCGGCGAACTTCGTCTCGCTATTAAGGAATAACATTTCATACAAAAACTCAATTTTCGATTTTTCCAATTTTCCGACTTTTCCAGAGAGATTTTCCAAAATTTTCTTCCATAAAGACCTTCTCCTCGAAAATACGAATAACTGACAAAAAATTTTACAGAAATCGGCCTAGCCGTTCTCATTTTATGAATTACTATACATTTTTTACACCATTTTTATATACAGGGTGTTTTTTTAAGCTAGATAGAACTTTAAATTGTAAAAAGTGACACAAAAAATTAAATTTTGATGAAGCTTTTTTTCATTTGTTTCAGTATGCTCTGACAAATCATCATGAATAGACTCACGCTTGAACAACGCTACGAAATTATCCAAATTTACTTTGAAAATCAGTCGTCGATTCGCGCAACTTATACCCGTTGTTTTATCGCAAAATTGTGTTCAGCGATGAGGCGCATTTTTGGCTTAACGGGTTTGTTAATAAGCAAAATTGCCGCATATGGAGTGAGACCAATCCACAAGAGACCCTACAGACTCCATTACATCCAGAAAAATGCACCGTATGGTGCGGTTTTCACGCTGGTGGCATCATCGGACCTTATTTCTTCAAAAATGAGGCCGGAGCTCGCGTTACGGTCAATGGAGATCGTTACCGCACCATGATCAATGATTTTTTGTTTGAAAATATGGATGACATTGATCCGGAGGAGATGTGGTTTCAACAGGATGGCGCTACGTGCCATACGGCGAACGCAACCATCGACTTATTGAAATCAAAATTTGGCGATAAGTTGATTTCGAGAAGTGGACCTGTCAATTGGCCTCCAAGGTCGTGCGATTTGACACCTCTCGATTATTTCCTGTGGGGCTACGTGAAGTCACTGGTTTATGCTGATAAACCAGCAACAATTGATGCCATGGAGGCCAGCATTGTTCGTGTTATTCGTGACATACGGCCAGCAGTGCTCGAAAAAGTGGCCAAAAATTGGACGTCCAGAATGGACTTCGTCAAGAACAGCCGCGGTGCCCATATGCCCGAAATCATTTTCAAATGTTAATGTCACGTATTGATCTTTCGAATAAAAAAAATTTTTGATTACAATTTAATTTTTTGTGTTATTTTTTACAATTTCAAGTTTTATCGAGCTTAAAAAAAACACCCTTTACATAGATGTTGAGAAGGTTTACTTCCAGGATTTATGTGCATGCCCTGCACTCGCAAGATTCTACTAAATTTGCTGAGGTTAGCTTGATGTTAGCTTTCATACTTCCTCCATTAACATCATAAAAAAGGAATACTATTAATAAGAAACCCAGTTGGATTTGTAAATCATTAAAAATTCATAAAGTCACCTTAATCCTAAATACGTATTTATTTTTCGCCTCTCAAAATTGTGTACCCGAATCAAGACTGACATTTAATGTTGGTAACCCTTTTCAATTTAATACATTCTTACCAACAAATTTCACTTTTTGTTTGGGTTAGCTTCAACAACTTTAGTTTTAACATTGACCACAAAGTGTATAACAAACTTTTATTGGAAACATAGTTTGTTTTGTTTTTATCTTTCGATTTCGTTTAACACTTACATCTGAAACTTGACAAAAATTTGCATTTGTTTAATGTTTTAAAGCCATGCATCATTTAATGCGGTTGTGCCCACCCACCATCACCAATGCTTGGGGGAAAAGCAATAGCAAAGCACCTGTTATCTGTTGTTAAAGACGAAATGTATAAGAAAGTTCAAATTTTTGAGAGAAAGCACCTATAAAAAAACCTCAATTTAAAGCAGGCCTTTAAAAATATCACACAAGATGTCGTCTCCAACAATCAAAAAAGAATCTTCAAACTATCTGAAATCCGATGTTGCCATTAGCAGGAGACTTAAGGTGGACTAATATGGTACATCTTCGCATGTTAGGACGTACAACATTTGGAGAAAATTGGCCAGGAAGGCGGACGGAAATGTCTAAATCGGCACATTTTTATAGTATCAATGTAGTTATATACACCCTCGTTAACTTAAAGGCCGGCAGCATAAAGAAAGATCATTTTGATTTGTAGCTGAAGGTAGCGTTTTTTGAAAATTTCGTGCTTTTAACAACTAGAAAAGGATATAACTTTGCAATAAGAACCGCGAGAAATATCCGAAATAAGCGTTAGAATTCGCCGACAGGTCTAAACCTGCCCTTAATCGAAATTTTTTGATATCCCCCTGCAAAAAACATTATTATCAAATAATAGGTTTTAAGAGTACTTATTGGTAGTCGTAACTACTTACAAAACCCCATACTAACCCAGTGCATGTCGCACTGAATAACTAGCTATTCTATAACCACTAAAACTAGTTATTCTATGTCCACAAGAAAATAAGCTAAAAACATATGTTCTAGAACATTTAAAGTGGAATTTCTTTTCAATTTTAACACACTAAATATTTTGTGTGCCTCATCGAAATAATGGTTTTAGACCCCAAGTATGTTTGGACGAAATGTGTTTCAGACAATTTGGAGTCGATTGAGCAATGTCCGTCCGTCTGTCTGTCTGGCAGGCTGGAGCGCACGATAACTCTCGAACGGATCAACCGATTCGATCCAAAATTTGGTTTTCGCAATATTTTGTCCAAACTTAGTTTAAGTTCGAAGATGGGTTATATCGGTCCACTCCTTGCGGTACCTCCCCCACAAAAGTTACAAAATGTTCGGAAATTTTGTACGTACGATAACTCTTGAAAGGAGTAACTGATTTGGTCCATACTTGCAAATCGTGAAATGTCTACCAGACATAGATGAGGTTCTAATATGGACTTAATCGGTCCACTCCTTCGGGTACCTCCCACACAAAATTTGGGATAAGTTCAGTTTAGGACCTGCTCTCGAATCGCTTGGATTTTTGTTTCAACAACTTGTATTTACTGCCACCCATACGACGGTACAAGTTTCATCAGGAGCAAGTCCACACTTCCTGAGAAAATAGCCTGAAAGTTGCAAAAAAAAAACCCTATGACACCGTGTGAGGTTGTTGGAGCGCAAGATAAATCTAGAACGGATCTGCCGATTCGGTCCAACATTTAGCCTTAGTAATATTTTGTCCACACATAGTTTAAGTTCGAAGACAAGGCATATCGGTCCACTCCTTCAGTTACCTCCCCCACAAAAGTTCAAATATGTTCGGAAAATTTGTTCGTACGGTAACTCTTGAAGGGAGTGATCGAATTGTACCATACTTTACACATCCTAATATATTTACCAGATATAGATCAGGTTCAAATATGGATTACATTTGTCCACTCCATCCGGTACCTCCCACACAAAATTTCGGATAAGTTCACTTTAAGACCTGCTATCGAATCACTTTGATTTTTGTTGAAGCAACTTGCATTCGCTGCCTCAATTACGATGGTAAAAGTTTTTTTCAGGGGCAAGTCCATACTTCTTGGGAAAACAGCCCGAAGGGTGTTAAAACTCCATAGGCACCAAATATAGTGGCTGGAGATCCACTTCCATAATGGTCAATGTCGATCCATTCCTTTTAGTATCTCCTCCGCAAAACTTTTGATCTTTAATCCTAATCACATTTTTGTCGGTTCAAACGCCCAAAATTTGTAAAACCCCCTAAATACATACGTTTTTTGGGGTAAAATTGTTTCAATCTAAACAGGCTGAGGGTATATCTCTGTCGGCAAAGCCGACTGATACTTTTTTACTTGTTTTAACAAAAAAAAAAACTCTCGTGCCGATGGCGAGCGTTGAACACAAAGCCCCAGGCTTTGTAATCGGACACACACGCTCTGTACCACAGTACTCATTACTAACTAAGTAGTGAAGTAAGTAGTTTTACCGTGATAAATTACTTTGTAATGGGTTACATAATGACTAAGGGATCCCAATTTTTCCTGGCCCATATGGCTATGAAAGAACTTTTACTATGTGCAAAGCTTGGACCAAATGCTAGACTCTCTTCACTAGCTATATTGTTCATTAACCATTTCAGTTAGTGGACCTACGTTTTTCACAGCCCTAGGGCAATTATCTCAGGAAGAATGGACTTATCCTTGTATTAATTTTAAGATAAATACAACAATATGCAATGGACCAATGTTAGTCCTGCCCACCAGCTTTAGGACCATAACGTCCGGAAGTATGGAATTGCACACGCGACACAACCTGATGGAACAAATTTCAAAGCTATCCAAGAGCTAAGATTAAAATTTAAATTTGCGAAAAGATTCGAAATATTGTGTGAGAGGTACCCGAACTTGTGGATCGAACTCGAACATTTTCTATGAACAATCAGTTCACAGTCAACGAGTCCGTCTTCATATTATAACAGGGTATTACTCCGTCCACAAAGCTGACTTATGGTCACCTTTGATCACAAATCGAAACGTATCCTTATTTTCGGTAGACTTTCGGTATAATAGGTACAGAAAGTAAATCATTATTGCTTATTGCTATTAGTTCTTACATATATTCAGATGCAATTATAATTTTATTGTAAAAAAAGCTTTATTGTTATTGGTAAAAGTTATTTTTACCATTTTCCTCGTGTTTGCTTTTCAGATCTACTCCGATTTTAATTTCATTCAATAACCAACCACCAAGATGGAATATAAACATGCAGGAATATGCATACATATTTATTTTAATATTTGCAGCCATCTTTATGAATTCGAATAAATTACAATACATATACATATGCAATATTTACCTATATCATATGTTCTTTGTAATGTTGACGATAAGTCAGTATATTAAAATTTACTTTTGTAAAACAACCTGTTTGTATTGCAACAAAAATATTTACAAACAGATACAGGCTGTGTACAAGATACATGTGTACATGTATACGCATACACACGCACATTTACATAAGCATCATGCTTTTTTTATTCAAGCGCAAACAAAATAAAGCAAAGCAAAGATTTATAATGGAAAACCAAATGACAAAGGAAAACCTTTATATTGTCATTTTTGTTGTTGTTCTTCTTCTTCTTGCTGACCGTTGATGATGAGGCGCAAAAAGGCGAGAGCACCATCTCCGGGAATTTTTATGTGATTTACGTCACATTCACTTAATGAGGAAAACCGCCCATTTGTTTGAATTTCATGTTATCCACCAACACAACGAACCAAAATGGAAATACAACAGATCAACGGAAATTACTGCACAGACGCAGAGTAAAACCACCAATATCCACACAGAAAACTAAGCACGTGTTCATATCTTCGCAACACCAACATAGACACCAACACAAACACAAACACAACGACACTACAATGTTTACTGCTTTACTTTTTTTTAGTAGCTGCTAACTAAATGATTTCAGGGACTTTGTACTCACTCGGCCACAGTCAAGTTCAAGAAAACCAGCAGAACGGATGTTCACAGAAATCCTCTTTTTAATACATCAGCATACACACACGCACGCATACATACATACAACATCAACAACAACAATAATAATGGCAACAGCTGTAGCAATGAAACTCAAGTTCAGTTTCATGAACGCACATTACACTCTTAACACCAATACACGGTCAAATTAACACTACACCACACACATGTTGTGCTTGCAATGAGAAAGATGTTCATCATTGGAAGGCTATTTGGCAAAGAGTAAGAATTTTCTCCTGAATATAAATGTACAATATTTATTGCCGCTCGTTCTCTTTCTGTGTCAGTGAGAAAATTGCCATTTCCCCTATTTTTCAACATCAAATATGAGAAAGTATAGCATATTTAAAGGCGCGTATTTATATATTTTGTTTACACACATGTATCTCTGTCGACATGGTCGCCAACTCATGCCACAGTTGTTCAGTCGTTCCAATGTTTTGTTGTTATAGTTGTTACATAATGAACAGTGTTAATTTTCCAAATGGGAAAAACGCATAGAAACATATTTTGTTGTCGCCGTATTTCACGACAATATTCATTTCAAAGTTTCTCCGTATGTTTGGCATTGTAAACAAGAATATCACAATGTCCATGAAAGAGTTTCCCATTGCAATCTGCCAATGACAGTCAGGGTTGAGTTGAAGGCTAATATTACTGTTTGTGTGTGTGTCTGTGTATGTAAAAAATTGCATTTGTATTTGTGTTATGGGATAAGCGTTATATTTATTGTTATTGTAATATATCCTAGAAATTTGAGCATCACTTGCAATGGCAATGCAACGGCGATGAAGGTTACCGCTGCAGTGAAACGAAAAAACACACAAAAGCCATGGACAAGGACAATTCCGTCATCCAGCAGTAATTTGAACACATGATGTCTTAACGTCCCCTGTGCAAGGTCTTCCAAAAAGAACACATTTTTTCATATAATAAATAATTGAACATTACGGGAATGATTATTGGAATGGGTCAGTTAATAGACAATGATTATCGCCTTTGTTTATTTAACACCATAACACAGTAAAACGCCTATACTACTACCCGCAGCCTGTATGCTAATGAGAATGTAAACACTGTAATACGATAAAAAAACGCTTCGACGAAGTAATGATTTTAGACACGGCATATGTATATTGAGACCAAATGAATAAACTATTCAGATTCGATTTATGTGTCATGGGAATACATCTGGATCCAGTTCGAAGATTGACATAAACGGTCTATTTCTTCAGGTACCTCCCCCACATTTTTCGCTTAAGTACAGTTTAGGGAGACTTTGATGATCGTTTTGAAATCGTTACCGTATGTAGGCGATGTGGTTCTGATCATTTGTGGGCTACTGATCACATCAAAATCTTCTTTTTAAACAAGAAGATTTTTTTAATTTTTTGAACTATTTATGACAAACATTTTTATTGTTAAAAATCGAAATTTTGACATTGAAAGTTTACATAAAAAATTTGATATTTTTAAATTCCCGCGTATAAAGAAAAGGTTATTAATAAGCCCACAATAATATATGATTCGTTTAAGCTTTGGTTTCTTAGGCTGGTAACACTATTTTTCAATGTATTACCACAAATACTATGCCAGATTTTTTTTCGCCTTTATTTGTATTTGACCTTCTGTATCAGAAAATTTGATCATCAATATTTGTCATCAGAAGTTTTAACAATTTCATGGTGGTTTCTAAAACAGAAGGACAAATACAAATAAAGGCGAAAAACAGCTGTCATAGTAATTGTGATAATGCATTGAAAAATAGGGTTACCAGTCAAGTCGGACTATAGGAAAAGTTTGGAATTAAATAAGTGACATTAATTCGTATATACAATTTTCGAATAATTTACGTATAAATGCTAGTTTCCATGCTTAGCTTTCGTCCACCCACTGAAAAAATATTCTAATATGCCTGATGATCGGACTTAACCACCCGTGAAACGTAGCATAATGGTTGAATGTGTGGGACTTCAATGGATTCCTAATTTTTCAATGTACCTCTCAGGCCATAACATATATTAGTTTTCGTTTCATTCGAACGCGTTCGCTCCAAAAGTCGGAACATTTGACTAATATTTTTATACCCTCAGCATTTATGCTAACGAGGATATATACACTTTCATACGGGCAAAATGTGCCTCATCGAAATAATGGTTTTAGACCCCAAGTATGTTTGGACGAAATGTGTTTTAGACAATTTGGAGTTGATTTTGCCATGTCCGTCCGTGTGTCTAGCTGGTGCGCACGATAACTCTCGAACGGAGCAACCGATTCGGTTCAAAATTTGGCTTTCGAAGATGGGTTATATCGGTCCACTCCTTCCGGTACCTCCCCCACAAAAGTTCGAAAATGTTCGGAAAATTTGCGCGCACGATAACTCTTGAAGGGAGTAACCGATTTGGCCCACACTTTGTACATCGTGAAAGTTCTGCCAGACTTAGATGAAGTTTAAATATGGACTCAATCGGTCCACTCCTTCGGGTACCTCCCACACAAAATTTCTGAAAACTTCAGCTTAGGACCTGCTCTCGAATCGCTTTGATTTTTGTTGTAACTACTGGTATTCGCTGTCCCCCATAAGACGGTACAAGTTCCATAAGGGGCAAGCCCATACTTCCTGAGAAAATAGCCTGAAAGGTGCAAAAAAACCCTATGACACCGTGTGTAGTGGTTGGAGCGCAAGATAAATCTCGAACAGATCTGCCAATTCGGTACAAAATTTGGCATTCGTAATATTTTGTGCAAACATAGTTTAAGTTCGAAGATAAACCATGTCGGTCCACTCCTTCAGGTACTCCCCTCACAAAAATTTAAAAATCTTCGGGAAAAATATGCGCGCGATAACTCTTGAAGGGAGTGACTGAAAAGTATACCTATATCCAAAGGAGTCAGGCAGCGATGTATGCTTTTCAATATTTACTCCGAACAAATATTTCAAGAATCGGTCAATAGACTTCGATATGGTATTAGTATAAGCGGTTCGATTTTAAACAACATTGGATATGCTGATGACATAACCTTAATGGCACATAGCATATCTCAACTTCAGAAACTTGTGGATACACTCGCAACTGGTAGTGAAAAGTATGGCTTAAACATTAATATCCAGAAAAGAAAGTTTATGATTATAAGCAAAAAGCGAGGACATAATAACTCAGTATTAAATATTCACAATTTAAACTTAGAGAGAGTTAAAAGTTTTAAATATCTCGGAGCCACAATTAAGATGTAGTATAGAACTGGCAAGGGATGCATTTCTGAAGTACAAGAGAGTTTTTACCAGCCATGACGTTAATCTTGAAACGAAAACTCGATTTATTAAAGCATATGTCTGGTCAGTCCTACTGTACGCAATGGAGGTATGGACCATAAAATCTATCGACATTAAAAAGTTAGAAGCTTTTGAAATATGGATATATCGGCGAATACTTAAAATTCCTTGGAAAGCCCATGTTTCTAATGCTGAAGTATTGAGGAAAATGCATTGCGAAAGAGAGCTAATATCAAACATAAAAAGGAGAAAAACTGCGTATTTAGGACATATCATGAGGAACCAAAAATATAAATTATTACAAAACATAACTCGAATAAAAATTGATGGAAACCTCATTAGAGGTCTTGACAATATCAAAGAGTGGACTGGTATTCGAGATGAGACAAACTTATAAAGCATAGCGAGACACAGAGAGGGATTTGCAGATCTAATAAATAATTTATGAAATCATATTATGTATAATTTTTAAATGTAACTAAATTGCATTGGTCGCCAATATTCGGAAAACGAATTTGCAAATAAAGGAGAAGAAGAAGAAGTTGAAAATCTAAGAAACAACGTTTATTTTATAGAGAAATATTTACCGTTATAAAATCACTTATATATATTTTCGTCTTTCATGGACTTTCAAGTTATTATAAACCGAAAAATACAGTTAGCCAACAATTACCGGATATGAACCTTCATGCAGACAAAACTACTTTAGGTATCAATACCACAATTCAAATTCCTTCAAATTGATCAATAAATTTGTATTCCGAAGAACTTGATTTTGACCATTTTTGGCGATGGTCAGACACTACTCCATAGGCAGAAATTCGACGCCATTTCGACCTTTTGATCCTGGGTCCACGCTATGAGTGGCAGTGGTGTTTTTCGATGATTCCTGAAGTCAGGTTTTTTGAATATTGAGCCAATAAGTGCCACTTGACAGTTGTTGGAGACATAGGGACAAATCCATTGTTACATTTTCCAAAAGGCACAGTCAGTTGGTCACTTCTTTCATATCAACCGATGCTCTATTTTTAGCTCATTGATATACGATCTCTTTTTTATAGCCGAGTTCGAATGGCGTATCGTATACATTACGATACCGCTAGCATTTTGTCGAGGAGATTTCGGCTGTCCAAAATGTTCTGTCAGAGATGCAAACGCAGACCTTTTGTGTGCAAAACAAGCACCACTAAATAACAGTGAACAGCACATTTTTGTATACAAAATAGGATAAACAAATATTAAATAAATTAAAATTAATATTAAATATTATATTCTTATTTTCTTCCTTCATTGCAGGTAAGTTTCGGACAATACTTTCAATACACAATTAAGCTAAGGTAAGTTCACTTTAACCACGACATTCACTTATCCATACAAATTGGAGTAGTACTTGAGTTGTACTTTATCCAATGACTTTCGTAAAAATCTATTTAAACAAGCGAAAAAGTATCAGTCGGCTTTGCCGACAGAGATTTACCCTCAGCCTGTGCGAGTTCATCTATGGACGTTATAGAATCGATTGTCGGCTACGCAACCAAAATCCTTTTCCCCAATAAATATGTACTAGTTTTTCAGATATTATGGTCCGTTTCGGGCGTATGAACATTCCGAGAAACATACATATATATCTGGATTAAAACTCGCAAGTGATGCGGAGGAGGTACCTGAAGGAATGGATCGATATACTCATTTTGGAAGTGGATCTTATTTTGGGAGTCATTTCAGTTCGTTAAGGCATAGCTTAGAGGTTTTGGACCAGTATGTCACGAAAAACATAACATCGCTGTAAACAGGAACACAAAGAGTAGCATCGGTATAATTTTCCAAAGGATCTTCGAACATATACAAAACAGCACTTAAATAAAAATGTTAAATTTATATGGACATTTTCGAAGTTAAACTACATTTGGACAACATATTACGAATGTCAAATTTTGGACCGAATCGTGCGCTATACCCACTACGCATTGCACCCTTGGGATTTTTTTTACACCTTTCGAGGCATTTTCTCAGGAAGTATGGACTTGTCCTTGAAAAAAAACGTGAACCATCGTAATGGGGGCAGCGAATACATGTTGTTACAACAAAAATCAAAGCGATTCGAGAGCATGCCTTAAGCTGCACTTTTCCGAATTTTTGTGTGGGATGTACCCGAAATAGTGGACCGATATAGTCCATATTTGAAATTAATCTATGTCTCGCAGAAATAATACCATGTGCAAAGTATGGATCAAATTGGTCACTGACTTTGAGAATTATCGTGCACACCATTTTAGAGGAAGAGTGGGCCGATATGGCTCATCTTCAAACTTTAACTACGTTTGGTTAAAATGTTACAAAGGGCAAGTTCTGGGCATAATCGTTTGATCCGTTCCAAGGTATCGAGCTCTCCAGCCACTACATATGGTGCCCTAGGGCGTTGTAACAACTTTTGGGCCACTTGCTCAGGAAGTATGGACTTCTCCCTGATAAAACTTGTACCGTCGTAATGGGGGCAGCGAATAAAACTTGTTGCAAAAAGAATCAAAGGGATTCGAGAGCAGACCTTAAACTGCACTTTTCCGAAATTTTGTATGGGAGGTACCCGAAGGAGTGGACCGATAGTGACCACATTCGAACCTCATTTAAGTCTAGTAGAAGTTTCGCGATGTGCAAAGTATCAGTTACTAACGTCAAGAGTTATCGTGAGCAAAATTTTTCCCAAAAATTTTCGAACTTTTGTGGGAGAGGTATCCGAAGAAGTGGGCCGATTTTACCCATCTTCGAACTTAAACTGTGTTTGGACAAAATATTACGAAAGCCAATCGGTTGATCCGTTAAAGAGTTATCGTGTGCTCCAGCCAGCCAGGACGACAGACATACGGACGAACATGACTAAATCAAATCAAAATTGTCTGAAACGGATTTCATTTCAAACATACTTGGGGTCTAAAACCATTACTTCGGTGAGGCACATTTTGCCGGTATGAAAGTGTCTAAAGACTGAGGGTATACAAATTTAATAAACCTTCACGGATGGAATTTCTTCCTTTATATTCAATTTAGTTTTTCTTTTAATTCACCATAAACTTTTCTTAAAAAAAACACTTCCTTGATTATTTTCTCAATAAAACTTTATTTAAAATAGAAATAATCCTTAATTCAAGTAAAATTGCTACAGCTATTAGAACAGTCAAACTTATTTAAGTGAATAAAAAATTGCTTCAGACCCAGCTGCTGGTCTGTGCAGTATTAAATAACAAAAACAAAATATAATAACTACCGCAATAGCCGCAACACAAGGACATCATGGGTGGTCCCTTGATTCGACAACAGGCAACATAGTTTGGCTGGGTGGCCACAACACTGCTTCTCCATAGACCAGAGTCCATTAAATATTTCAAGAGCAAACTCTCGACAAGCATTAAATAAAGGAAGCAATAAATAACCACAAGAAGAAGCAAAATAATAATAGCAACAACAACATCGTAATAGAAAAAAAATAATCAAACGAAACCTATAAAAACAACATAAAAATCACACAAAATTTCGTTTTGGTTTTCTACCACAGCAAGTCTTGTAGTCATGGCAACGGCCAATATCAGTGCGAAGGACTCAGCGGCATTCGAACTTATATAAATTAAGCATAAGTTCAAACACAAATGTCTAAATTAACATTTTTTGGCAACATCTAATGATGGATAATTAAGATGACACAATATGGAAGATTGAGAAAAACACTTTACATTGCTACCGTCATGACTTGGCATCACAAATGAAGACTTATTAAAAGGAAATTTCATTTTCCAATGAAGACGTGCGTGCATAGCATAATATAGACCGAATGAAAATGTATTTTGGAATAAACTGAATTTCTTGGAAATATTATGTCTAAACGAACTTTTGCAGATGTAATAGCCTGCATGTGATGTTAGTCTGGAAAATTACATTTTCTAAATTATTATTTTAAGACATGCCTTGTTTTTGAACATGTGTGTGTATGTAGCAGACATACACACATCCAATTACACAAATCTCAAGTATAAGATCAACCGCAATCTGGGAACAGATAAAGCGTACAAAAACAATGCTATGCAAAAATGTATTTCTTTCAATAAGTAACTAAAAAACGATGAACTCATTATACACTTGTCCACATAAATATGTGTTCAATTATAAATATGAAAAGTGCTGGAACGTAACGCTTAAAAATGCATTTATATAACTTATCCCAGCAAAAATACTCATAACAAAACCCCCTACTACCACACTATTTTAACAATGGATGGCGATATAAGTGTTTTTTTCTTTTTGACTACTTATTTTAGTAGCCAAAACATTACAAATATCCCGCGACATGCCCTTGTTAAAATTATGGATTGTAATGAGTATTTAAGAGAATTTTGCTAATGTAAGTTTTCTCGAATCCCATCTACAATCTTATTTAAATTATTAACAAATAAAACCAAATATAAGTTGAATACGTCGTTGTTGAATTAAAAAAGATTATGAGTATCGTGCAGCATCACCAACGGATACTTCTGCATAGTACCTAATAATCTTGTCTTTTAACGAGAGAATTTATGAAGTCAATATTTCAAAACCAATATTTCAATTTTAAAGAAAATTTACCGTTCAAATTTTTCAAAAATTAATAAATATAATAAGAAAATAATGATATATGGTAAAAAAACAAATTTCTTTTGCAATTCCATTTGAAAATATTAAAAAAAAATGCGAGCACATCTACAATTTTTGGTATGGAGGTTAAACAAAAATTCTGGTTTCAAATCTGTTCGCGTTCACGAAATTGGCCGAAGCGCGCAAGATTTACAGCGGTTTTTATTCTCATATAAAGAAAAAACATTAAAAAAATGACTTATTTGTTGTTATGAGGAAATTTATGCATAAATCGTTAACAGGATTCCATATTCATTTTTTTAAATATTTAGTAAATATTTATTTTCGTGGAAAATCAAAATTATATAAAAAAATCCAATTTATCCTGCCCCAGAGTCTGTACAAACCTTAAAAAAATAAATAAAAAATATCTACAGAATCTAAAAAATGCGTTGAAAAATATGCAACAAAATGTATATAAATTGCATATTATAGCAACAACAAAAGAGAAAAGCAAATTTTTGGTTTTGATTAGAAAAATTAGAAAACAAAAAAATATTTGGGAGTTCTCCTACTATTTCGCTAAAATCTCATACAATAATGAATGTATACTGCTAAAACTTCATCAAGAAATATGGTTTACCATCGCGTAAGCTTTGTTGCTTACTGTGATAACTTATAAGGATAGGAAATAAAGGGTAATATTGAAATTACAATCATTCAACAAATGTGAAAATTAACAAGTAAAAAAGTATCAGTCGGCTTTGCCGACAGAGATATACCCTCAGCCTGTGTGGATTGAAATACTTTTTTCCCAAAAAAAACGTATGTTTTAGGGGGGTATTCCAAATTTTTGGGCGTATGAACCGACAAAAGTATGGATAGGATTAAAGTTCAAAAATTTGCGGGGATATCGATAGATAGGGCTTTTCTATCACACTAGCCCACGAAAAACATAATATCGGTATAAACAGGGGCACTAGGAAAATCTTCCGTAAAAATGTCCAAATGATCCTCGAACAGACCCTTACCCACACAAAAATGTTGAACATTTGTGTGGGTGGTACCACAAGGATTGGACAGATAGGGCCCAAATTTGAACATAAACTAAGTTTCGACAATATTTAGAGATCCAAAGTTTGGTTGCTGCGTCCATGAGAAATCGCGCGTACCATTTTAGACAATATTTTCGAACTTTTGTGGGGGAGGTACCGGAAGGAGTGGACCTATAAGCACCACCTTCGAATTTCATCTAATATTCGAAGAAATATTACAATATCCAAAGTGTGGTGGAACGCAGTCTTCGGTTCGAGCTCTCCAGCCACTACATATGGTGCCATAGGGGTTTTTTACAACTTTCGGGCTGTCTCAAGAAGTATGGACTAGCCCCTGAAAAAACTTTTACTATCGTAATTAAGGCAGCGAATACAAATTGCTTCAATAAAAATCAAAGTGACTCGAGAGCAGGTCTTAAAGTGAATTTATCCAAAATTTTGTGTGGGAGGTACCCGGAGGAGTGGACAAATATTGTCCATATACGAACCTGATCTATATCTGGATCCCAAAACTAAGCGTTTCCGCGGATTTGGTTTCATTACTTACTCCCATTCGTATATGATTGATAATATCCCATATACTCGCCTTCATAAGATTTATAATCCATAAAACAATTTTTCATTTTATAACGTTTTTTGCTTCTCTGTAAAGTTATTATTTTGTTAGTTACGACTTTTGGCATTTATGGTGACGATATATAAAATATATAGCAAAAGGCTTGTTGGAACATATCATTAAATTATATATCCATCTTCATTTTTTTGCACATTTCACTTCACTTAACATTCATAAATTATTATTTATTTAAGATATCCTTGCCCTTTTTCATCATGTTTCATCATCTTCGTCTTTTTTTTTTTTTTTTTTTTGATTTCCCATAAATCCCTAATAAGAAATATGCACAAAAAGCATAAAATCATTAATGTTTTTTGCATACAATGATTTTGATTTTTGTCATTCGGATTGGATTTCTTGTTTGTTGTTGTTGTTAAAACATTCCTCGTTCATATTGTTGGTGGCATTTATCGTGTGTCTTATCTTAGACTGACTTATTGAAATCATTAAATTCCCACATCAACAAACAACAGCAACAAAAGGAATAATGTTAATTGACACATATTTACACATACAAACGAAAGTAAACAAATCTGTGTGTTTCTGGGTACGTGCAAATGTCTGAGCACAACAACATAACCAAATATTGACAGCTGGGATTTCGTGTGTATTCATGGAAACAAAAAAACATTTAATGTGAAAAGTAAATTCTTGTACCAATTAGCAAAAGAAGAAGAAGTGGAAAAGTGATTAATAATCTATAAGCAGTGATTTGAATTAATCTCCACGGATTGAATTTCTTCACTCTGAAAAAGCAAAGCGAAAAGTTTTCTATTATCGTAACAATCTAAAATTTCAGAACAAAGTACTAACATCTTTCAGCATTTTGCCTCCACCTTTCCCTTGCTGCTTTGCTTGAGAAAAGTTTTCATACTATTTTTTGTTTAATATTCTTAAAACGGAACTTGTCTAATTTGTAATTATAATAATTTGAGAATTAAATTTGATTCGAGGGATGGCCAAAGATTTTTAGGGAGAACAAACAAAGATTATATGGGCCTAAGAATATGTATTATTAAACAAACCAAAGCGTAAGACACACGGAATGCTTATCTCATGTCTCTAAAGATGTTGCATAGAATTAGATACTGGAAAACGTAAGCAGCAAAAAGTATATCTACTGACATATCGTCACCTAAAATGCACAAAGACTTAAAAACAAACATAAAATTTGTAGGTTGAATCTTACACATAAAGCTAAAATACAGGCTCTTCTAAAATTTCAACCTTCTGCGTTTAACCCCTTTCGTTCTTGGTGTTCGTTTTTTCGAAAAGTAAAATCACTATTTTCTTAAAAAAATTTGCATGGATGCAAAAGGTAAAATTTTAAACATATTTTAGTACATATGTAAAAAGTCCCATCTGTCAGCAAATAAAAAAATCTTCACTTGAAGATGGTAGGGGTACATTTTTGAAACCTATATTTTTTAATACTTTTTAAGTTAAGTTTAAACAAGTAAGAAAAGCGTTAAGTTCGGTCGGGCCGAACTTTTTATACCCTCCACCACAAATTTCAGCCATTTCGGTGGATTAATGTGGCCACAACCTTCAAAATACCGAAATTCGGAAGGTACCGTTCTATGGGGGCTATATGATGGCGTGGACCTATACCTACAAATTTCTGGGGGAAAGTTTTATACGCCTAAAGAAGACTAAATACCAAATTTCAGCCATCTCGGTGTGATAATGAGGCTAAAACGTTCAAAATATCGAAAATCGGGAGATATTGTATTATGGGGGCTATATCAACACGTGGACCTATATAAACATTTTATGGTAGAAATGTTTCTTAGCCTCTGGAAATACAAAATACAAAGTTACAACCGATTCTTTGGTCAAATGGGTCTAATACATTCAAAATATATTAAAATGACGCGTACTTTATAAGGGGCCTTATGTGGGGGCTATACCAAAACGTGGACCTATATAACCCAACTTTGGTAGGAATGTTTTCTGGCCTCCGAAGACACAAAATACCAAATTACAACCAATTCGGTGGTAAAATGGGCCAAATATCTTAAAAATTCCTTAAAACGACGACGCGTCACGCGTCATTTTGTATGGGGGCTATACGAAAGCGTGGACCTACATAGCCCGCTTTCAATACCAAAAGTCCTACGTAAATATAACATATTTTCCCAAAATTTCATCAACCTACGTCAATCCGTTCGGACGCTAGAGTGATTTCCACAGACGGACAGACGGACGGACATGGCTATATCGATGTAGAATTGCACGCTGATCAAGAATATATATACTTTGTGGGGTCTACAATGATTATTTCGAGTAGTTACAAACGTAGTGACAAACTTAATATACCCCCATCCTATGGTGGAGGGTATAAAAAATTATAAGAAAAATGAAATTTAAAAAGTAATAATTAAAAAATATAAAGAACAGGCTATATAAAACATAGACCAGTGCTGACAAATTTCTGGAGGAAAGTTTAGTAGTCTCAAAAAAGACTAAATATGTATTAAATTACAACCATTTCTGTAGGATAATGCAGTAAAATCCCTGAAAACCCCCCGAAAATCTGGCGGTACCGTTCTATAGGGGTAAACCAAAATTTGAACCAGTACTGACACATTTCCGGGGAAAATTGTTGTGGGCCCAAAGAATATTCAAAACCACTCTTCAACCATTTTTTTCACTAAAAAATCAATAAAACAGCACATAAATCAGTACTGTTTCAAATATTTTAACATAAGATAACATAACTAACAACTTTTGTTGTTCCTACCCCCTATTCTTATTTTACATATTTTATTCATTCCAACCCAATGAACGCGGTTAAAACCATAAAAAGGTTATAATGAACTAAAATACAGATCCGCCAAAAAATTTTTAAAAACATTGATTTGTTTAAAGAATGAATGCGCGAACCCAGCAAAATGTTTGTAGCCAAAGAAATAGTTAAATCATGAGTGCAAGTGATTCCGGACTACATCTTTTTACGTGAAAGATGTCATGATTTTTACAAGGGCAAGGTTGCAGTGAGGATACTGTCTAATTAACTTCTTAAGCACACATTTTGCATTAGTTCTTTGTAGTGAATAAATCACAACAACATATGATTCAACTACTTCTTTGGCTACAAACAAAGATGTAGTTCGAAATCACTTTTATTATTTTTTGTATACAAATTACTTTTTATGGATGCAAACATATTGCTGTTATTATAATTAACAAGAAACAAATTATGTTCTTTGTCTTTTTAATTTTTTTTTTTTTTTTGTTGTTGGCGTTTTTTATTGTTGGACTGCAGAATTTTACATCTTTGTGTTTATTTCAGCTTAAGTCCATATTTTGTTGTAATTCAATTGTTTGAATAACAACAAAATATTTTAATGTGGATATGAAATTTATTAGATGCGCGCGAAGGGTAGGGAATACTATAGTTTCAGTTGTCACCAAACAACATCATCAGTTCCCTTTTTCGCCGAAACTATAGTATTCCCTACCCTTCGCCCGCAACTAATCAATTTCATATCCACATTAAAATATTTTGTTGTTATTCAAACAATTGAATTACAACAAAATATGGACTTAAGCTGAAATAAACACAAAGATGTAAAATTCTGCAGTCCAACAATAAAAAACGCCAACAACAATAATAGGCATCAGCACGGCCTTGTTGACCAATGCGTAATGCAAAAACAACTTTCTTGTTGTTTTTACCCCCGCTTATTGAAGCAACACTCCTATGTTCGTATTCTTTGCGAAGCAAAGACGACATAAAAACAGTGGTGGATATGAAATTCTTTAGTTCGACTCAAATTGTAGGGTAAACAGCTTTAGGGCCATACAGCAAATTTCTCATTTTATTTAATTTGCTAGATGGCTTTATTGACCTGTTTATCGATACAGAGTCGGCGAAAAAGGGAACTGATGAAGTTGTTTGGTGACAACTGAAACTATAGTATTCCCTACCCTTCGCCCGCAACTAATCAATTTCATATCCACATTAAAATATTTTGTTGTTATTCAAACAATTGAATTACAACAAAATATGGACTTAAGCTGAAATAAACACAAAGATTTTTTTTTTTTTTGCAAAATTTTGAAATTTTTAAAATGTGAAAATTTTATGAAATGGATTCAAATCGGAAATTTTCAAAATGTGAAGAACGGACTGCATTTTTCATGACTCTGCGTGGACTGCTTCAAAAAAAGCTATTCAATCACTACTTCACAAGGAACAACTTCAAATAAATTTTGCTGGGAAGAGATCTTTATAAATATTATTTTTTTTTAAGAACCAGATAAACCACGCAATCATGATCCCTAGGTATAACGTATTACAGATATAATTAACAAAAATGTTGACCACGACACCTCTGTACACTTTTACAACACATGGTGAATATATCGTTAAAGAAAATATACTTTTAGTTGAAATCGGATGTTTTTTGTGTTTAATAATTTCATCACCAAATCAAAAAAATAATATTTTTTCTGCAAGGACGCCAGCTATAAAAAAAAGTTATATATCTCAAAAAACATTGCAGGTGTTGATGTAATTAAGGACCTTCAAAGCAATCGTTTCCGCGGTTTTGGTTTCATTCTTACTCCCATTCCTACATGATTAACAAATATCCAAAATGCTAGCCCTCATAACATTGATATTCGATAAAACTTGTTTAACGTTTCTTGCTTCTCCTGTAAACTAATGGGTTTTTGAGTTACGTCTTTGAGCATTTCAGGTGACGATATATTCGAAACTTCGCCTCTGGACTTGTTGACTTATTTACGGAACAATGGAAAAAGTAACAAAATTGAGGAAAAACATATCAAAAGTATTTGCTTCAGTACATTTTCCCTATTTGGGTATCGTAATATTTTGTCAAAACTTAGTTTAAGTTCGAAGATGAAACATATCGGTCCACTCCTTCGGGTACCTCCCACACAAAAGTTCAGAATTTTCTGTAAAATGGTGTGAACGATGACTGCTGAAGTGAGCAATTGATTTTGTCCAAACTTTGCACATCGTATTATTCCTTCCGGGTATATATCGGACTCGAATAAGGACAATATCGGTCCACTCCTTCGGATACCTCCCACATAAAATTCGGATAAAGTGAATTTTAAGAGCACCTCTCGGATTGGGTTTATTTTTTTTTTCGTAGGTTGTCCTTGCGGCTCCCTTCACGACGGTACATTTTTATACCCTCCACCATATGGAGGGTATAATTAAATTTGTCATTCCGTTTGTAACACATCGAAATATTCGTCGGAGACCCTATAAAGTATATATATTATTGATCAGCATAAAATTCTATGTCGATTTGACCATGTCCGTCTGTCCGTCCGTCCGTCAGTCCGTCCGTCTGTCTGTTGAAATCAAGATACAGCTCGCAATTTTAAAGATAGAGAGTCAAAATTTGGTACAGAAGTTTCTATTACTTGCAGGATGGTTGGTATTGAAAATGGGATATATCGGTCCACGTTTTGATATAGCCCCCATAGAACGGTACCTCCCGATTTTCGGTATTTTTAAGGTTTTAGCTTCATTATCCTACCAAAATGGCTGAAATTTGGTACGTAGTCTTCTTTAGGGGTATAAAACTTTCCCTTAGAATTTTGTTGGCATCGGTCCACACCTTCATATAGCCCCCATAGAACGGTACCTCCCGATTTTCGGTATTTTTAAGGTTTTAGCTTCATTATCCTACCAAAATGGCTGAAATTTGGTACGTAGTATTCTTTAGGGGTATAAAACTTTCCCCCAGAATTTTGTTGGTATCGGTCCACACCTTCATATAGCCCCCATAGAACGGTACCTCCCGATTTTCGGTATTTTGAAGGTTTTAGCTTCATTATCCTACCAAAATGACTGAAATTTGGTAGGTAGTCTTCTTTAGGGGTATAAAACTTTCCCCCAGAATTTTGTTGGTATCGGTCCACACCTTCATATAGCCCCCATAGAACGGTACCTCCCGATTTTCGGTATTTTGAGGTTTTAGCTTCATTATCCTACCAAAATGGCTGAAATTTGGTACGCAGTCTTCTTTAGGGGTATAAAACTTTCCCTTAGAATTTTGTTGGTATCGGTCCACACCTTCATATAGCCCCCATAGAACGGTACCTCCCGATTTTCGGTATTTTTAAGGTTTTAGCTTCATTATCCTACCAAAATGGCTGAAATTTGGTACGTAATCTTCTTTAGGGGTATAAAAGTTTCCCCCAGAATTTTGTTGGTATAGGTCCACGCCTTCATATAGCCCCCATGGAAAGGTACCTCCCGATTTTCGGTATTTTGAAGGTTTTAGCTTCATTATCCTACCAAAATGGCTGAAATTTGGTACGTAGTCTTCTTTAGGGGTATAAAACTTTCCCTAATAATTTTGTTGGTATCGGTCCACACCTTCATATAGCCCCCATAGAACGGTACCTCCCGATTTTCGGTATTTCTAAGGTTTTAGCTTCATTATCCTACCAAAATGACTGAAATTTGGTAGGTAATCTTCTTTAGGGGTATAAAACTTTCCCCCAGAATTTTGTTGGTATCGGTCCACACCTATATATAGCCCCCATAGAACGGTACCTCCCGATTTTCGGTATTTTGAGGTTTTAGCTTCATTATCCTACCAAAATGGCTGAAATTTGGTACGTAGTCTTCTTTAGGGGTATAAAACTTTCCCCCAGAATTTTGTTGGTATAGGTCCACGCCTTCATATAGCCCCCATGGAAAGGTACCTCCCGATTTTTCATATTTTGAAAGTTGTGTCTTCAATATTCCACCAAAATGGCTGAAATTTGGTATTTAGTCTTCAATGTGATATAAAACTGTTCGTCAGAAATATGTCTGTACAGGTCCACGCATTCATATTGCCCCATTTCTGACTAACATTCGTCGGTATAGGTCCACGTTTCGATATAGCCCCCATAGAACGGTACCTCCCGATTTTCGTAATACTGAAGATTGTGACGTCAATATCCAACCGAAATGGCCGAAATTTGTTATTTCGTCTTCCAAGAGTTATAAAATATTCCAGAAGAGTACTAGAAGCGTACTTCTTGATTTTCGGTATTTTTTAAGTTTTAGTCACATTCTCTTACCGAAATATAGGAAATTTGGTATTAAGTCTTCTTTGAGCCTAAAAACTTTCCGCCAGAAATTTGTCGGTATAGATCGACGTTTTGAAATAGCCCATATAGAATGGTGCCTAACATTGTTTCACCGAAATTGCTGAAATTTAGTATTAAGTCTTCTTCATACACGAAAGGAAACTAATTATTCCATTTTACTTCAATACAACTTGTGGTGGAGGATATAACAAGTTCGGCCCGGCCGAACTTAACACCGTTTTTACTTGTTTTTCTTGCGCAAGTCCATACTTCTTGAGATATTAGCCTAAAATCTCCATGAAACCCTGACGGCACCAACCAAAATGGCAAATCCGCAAGATAATTCTCGAAGGGGCTTTCTGAATGGTACAGACTTTGCACATCATATTATTTCATCTAGTCATGTGTGAGTTTATGAGCTCCTCTCGCATCGTTTTGATTTTTTTTCAGTAGGTTGTTCTAGCGGGCTCATTTAAACGGTCCTATTTTTTCCGGAGTACGTCAATACTTTCTGAGATAATGGCCCAAAAGCTCCAATACCCTGTCGGCTCATATGGCTATTGTGGAAGATAACAATAAAACTTAAAAAAAAAATTTCCAACAGTTTTTTTAGTGGCTGAGGGTATATCTCCGTCAGCACAGCTGACTGATACTTTCTTACTTATTTTATTCCAAATCAAATATCAATTATGCATAACTTTGTATGTAAATTCATTACGAAGATAAATCGAAATAAAGGAAAAAATACTTTTTGTTTCTTTCATATGAAATATTAGCCAACAGTGTATGTGTGGGTGTATGATAATATTCCCTAAGGATATGTTTTTGTTTTTTTTTTGGAAAGGCAAAACCTATAAAATTCTCATAAATTATAATTTGACTTTTGACATTTGTTGAAGAAACCAACATAACCCCCCCCCCCCCCCCCCCAACCACTTACCATTTAGTAGGAACCCAGTCAAATGAAGGTAATTAATGTTGGAAGATTTTGTAATGTAATCCAGTGAAATGACATTTTCTAGAGTAACATATTATCAAGGGAGTGAGAATCTCCTTTGCAAAATTAATTAGCCATATACAAATTTAACATAATCATCAACTACACTAAGCGTTTTACTAAAATTGAATAGAAAATGTTCTGTTGTTTTGAAAATTCCCCCCAAAACCAAAAACATATGGTACTCTTACTAATGTGCATTTAATGTATTCTTGACACACAAAATATATACACTTGTAGATTAAATTTGTAAAGGAGGGAGTCTCCTACACAATGCCAAAAAAAACGTTGGGTGCTCATTACAGTGCTAAACCCCATTTTACTTGTATTCAAAGCCAAAACCTTCCCAAGAGTATGCAACAGTTTAGCTGTTTATGTTTATGCTTAACGCTTACTCACACATACATACATATCAGCAAATTTAGAACCTTCCACTGGCAACAGCAACATTATAATTACAGTTTTCATTGTGACCCACCTCCCTTCCACATTTCTTTTCTGCACTTTTATTATTTCAAAATTACGCAACAGGCAGCCAACACCACGATGGTATTTTGACTGGGAATTTTGTGATTATAGTTGATGATGTTGTGCCTACGATGATGACCTTAAGTGTTTATCGTTCATTCTTGGGCCACAAAACATCCGTTGCATCCATCATCCTTCAGAAAATCGCTTGCATATGTCGTGACACTGTCATGGACACAGGAAAAGCAACAGCATCAGTGCATATGCAACGTTGCATGCCATACACGTGTGCGTGTCTATGTATATGTATGTGCGTAGTTGTCATCACATTATGTCCTGGTAACAGTGTGGCTGATTGTTGTACTGAACAAGGTCCTTTGTGGATAAACAATGGTGTCTTGATGTCATGTGAGGATATATGAGTCTCACAATAGCGTCAACCGTCTATACACGAGAGGAAAAATATATTCGCACTTACATTTATTAAACAAATTAATTTTGTCCAAATCGTGCAAAAATAATAGATTCGTGTGTTCAAATGCAGAATAATATATTCCTAACAAGTTCAACTCTACAATTGGCTAATATGCCATAACGTTATTTTTTCTGGAATTAGCCATAATTTTCTAACAAAATCTAAATAAGTCACATTACAACAAGGAACTATATTACTTGCTAAAACACAGACCGCCTACTGAAAAAGCTATCAAAGTCCTTAAAAAGTTCAAGTTCAAGAGTATAACCACAAAAGCTCTCTCTCTCGCAAACATTTTCCCCACAAAACAACAATTCAATCTCGTGTTTAACTTCCAATATTTCTCCGCTTCCAGCGACGAACACATTTGTATGTGTATTGTTTATATTCTTTAAGGCATGCGCATTAAAGCGTCAACTTGTTGTTGCCGCTAAAATGTCCTTGTATAAGTTCACATATACACACAAATACGTAACAAGGAGACAAGTAAATCAGACAATACCTACATATTTCATTGGCATCGAGATAGTGTAGGGAGAGAGCCGCCACAGTAATGCAACAGTGTTGGTGTTATGATTCAATGATGCGTATGTGTGTGTGCAATCGAGTAAGAGTGTCAGAGCAAATCATTTGTTCTGCCAACAACGAAATGGTCAAATATAAAAAGCCTTATTTCTGTGACATACCAAACAAAAGGCATTCATCCATCCATGTTCCAACAATAATGACGACGATGACTTTTCGATTATCAGGAATTTTATCGGTATTTTCTTGTTGGCCTTTCAAGTGCGAGTTCTTTTTGTTCGGCATCTTTTGTCATTGGCTGTTTGGCTCTTTGACTTTTTCATCTTTGTGCAATTTCTTCGTGTACGGGTGAAAAGTCGTTTATGACTTTTTTTGTGTTGTTTTTATTCTCTTTTTCTATTGTTTACATTTTCTTTTTAAATTTTCTTCACCATTTAATAACAACGTTGTTCGAGTTTGTTTTGTTTTTTGTTATTTCTTATTGATTGCCTTGTTGCTTTAAGTTGATGTCAAAGTCAAATGTTTTTCATGAAAATTAATGAGTTCAATAATAATAATAAATTAATTGTGGACAGCTGAGAGTTTAGGTGTTAGTTTTATTTTCAAGTCGAATGGGAGCCAAAGTTGCGGTTTTTATATTTTTTGTATGTCTCTTGATTTCTTTTAGTATTAATTAAATTGTGACATCAGACAAAAGAGTCATTAGTTTAATTATGTATTTGTTCGAATGACTTGTTTTTTTCTTGGTTATTTTATAATTATTATATTTACTACATATGTCGACACCTCCAAATAATAGTATGCTAAGTCTAAAAAGTGAGTTTTGCAGGAGAAGCTCTCAAAGTGTGGACATTTTTTTGAACTTTAGTACTATGCTAAGTCAATATTTGTTTCTAACTTCTGTTCGGATTGACCGATCATTACCAAAATTTGACAGAATTTAACTTAAAGGACACCTCCAAATAATAGTTTGCTAATTCTGAACAGTGAGTGTGAATAAATGTTGTAAAGCCTAAACAATATAAACAGTATAAAAAATATTAAAAAAATAAAGTCTCCATCATGTGTAACCATAGACTAATAAATGTATAGACTACAGCTCTTCTCTACCGAAAATTTTAAAGCAAGAGATATCGAAGGCATTTTTTTACGGGTTGAGTGAAAGCTACTCGATGTACTCAAACTAAAATTCATAAAAATATAAACATTTATGATGTTTTACTTTACCAAAAAAGATGTTTTAGTTAATTGGAATTGTAGAGTACATATTGAAGTCTAACAATTTACATAGACAGCTGTCAAATTGTAGAAAATGAATAATTTGGTTTGGAAATCGAGTGATTTCACTAGCCCCAGTTAGCTGTGAATGAAATGACTAGCCACTACATCAGAAAATGAAAGCTTTTGTTGTCTACACATTTATTATACTATGGTGTAACCCTATACTACTATCCCTGGATGTGAGTTTTCCGTCCAAACATTTTCCGTCCAAAACCATTATTTCGATGGAGCACGTATCAAAGTGTATATACAAGCTGAGAAAAAATATGATTGATCCAACAATACTCGAAGAGCAAAATAAATATGTATGTATTGTAAAGATATTGTTAGATTGTGAGTCCAAAAATCCTTTTTGTTAATTACAACAATTGTTTTTGTCATATCCGACAATAGTTTTTGTCTGCTGGACAATATTATTATCTTTTCTCCGATAATTTTATATTCTTCTCTCGGTATTCGATGCCGTGGTGAAAGAAACAATTTTGGTGAGTTTTGTTTGTATGGGAATTCATACTTTGTTTTTTTTACATTTTATCTTTGTTATTTTTTGTGTATGTACACCATGAGATTCTTGTTTTTATTTGTTTCTTCTTTCTCATTCTTCTTTGTTTTTTGATAGTTGAGTTACAACACAGTCTGAGAAGTGTTTTTGATCGTAATTTGTGTTTTAGTTTCATTGGGGGTAGGTGTTTGGAGGATGAGTGCAATGGAGTAGTTATGTTTCTTCATTCAATTTGTTGTCTTTTTAGTTAGACCTGGCAAAACCTGGCTATGTGTAGTGTTTGTCAATGCTCATAATATTTATTATACCTGACATTTATACCAAAGCTATGTGGAAAGTGTATACGAGAATCATATACGATCAAATCCAAAATTTCCGTAGCAGGTTTTCTGGGCTGACAATAGTTTTTGTAAAAATTCTAGATTATGATAGTTCCTACCATAGGTATTGTTAATGATTTTTACAATATTGAGGAATTTCGCAATTTGCTTTTGTTTTGTATGTTTTGAGCAAACGATGGTATATTTGGATTTGCAATTGCAATGCTTGAACAAAACAAATGTATTGTTGGAACAAAAATAGAAAAAAATATTTTTTTCTCCGTGTACACTCGTTAACCTAAAGACTGAGGATATAAAAATTAACTTGTGTCAATGATTATATAAAGCCCTACATATAGCGGTACCTACCGATTTAACATATTTTGCGGGTTCAGCAACATTTTGCAACCGAATTTGCTGCAATTTCGCTTCTCGGGTTCACCAAAATTGTGGGAATAGCACAGCGCACGCATTCACATAATTTGAAACTTTTAACTATAGATTCGAACTAGATAAGCTGTGAATTTAACAATATTTCAGCTTTAATTCAGCTTGTCGGCTGCTTTGTGGACAAGAAATGTCCTCTCAGAAATATTTCTATCAAATTTTATTGGCAAAAGACCCCATTTATTCCGAACATCCCAAAGTGTAATGCAAACTGAAAAATTTCAATAGTTGGACTTTGAACTTAAACTCCTCGGCAACCACAGGGTCGAAATTTTAATTGAAAATAGATTTGTTAAAATGTTGTTAGTTTAAACAACCTAGTTCACTACCTACTTCAACGTTGCAAAGCGTTGGTCCCTGATGGGCCACCATCATTGTTCCCGAAGTCTGGAAAATGGGCAGGGTGGTCCCGCTACTGAATGAATCGTACAGGCCGATTTCGCTTTTGTCGGCAGTAGCAAAGACTCTTGAGGCCTTAGTCCTCTCCAGTGTCATTGAGCAGACAACCCTCTTGAAACGCTGGATAGCCAATTATATGTTTGGACGGCAGTCATGCGTGGAATTCAGTAACAAAAAGTCCAAACCCTGTAGGCTGAAACAGGGGGAGTTCCCCAAGGTGGGTCGATATCTCCGGAACTGTTTAACCTCTAACCCACGCGTGGAATATGCAGATTTCCGTTCCAGCCGGCAGGACTTGTGGTGTAGAAATCTTGTTGATCACACATAACGCGATAGGTCGGTCTGTGGTAAGCTGTGCTACAGTTTGGTCCCTGGCATTATGTGGTACGAATTAGAAAAAGATTCAAACCTGTCAGACTGCCGCCCTGAGAACAGAAACAGGGTTCCTCCTCAAGTCTTCAGAGGACCTTCTACATGGGGAGGCAAAGATTCTTCCAGTACAGCAACACAATGAGATGCTTTCGTTGTAGTACTAGCTCGGGTGTTACCGTGAGAGCCATTCCAATCACCATCTGGTGGGTATGCCCGACACATTCAGGCACATCAGGAAGGATATTCACGCTGTTGTGGGAGAGGTCCAACGATACAGGAGAGAACCCCTAGATCAACAGGCATATCAAGCAGGTTTAAATAGCGTTCACACGCACGCAGTTGGTAAGGCCATAAACAAATGTAGTCTGAATAAAGCCCTTGGACAACATCCCCTATCTATCGCAGCTGAGGAGCGTCAGCTGCCACGACAAACCAGAGTAGTTTTGGCTCAACCACGCTCGGGAAATTGCAGCCGCCTAAATTATTATTGGGCGGATATCGATCGCGCCCTGAAAGACATCTGCCCAAAATGCGGCATGGGCCCGCACGCCACACAGTATATTTTCAAACCTACGCAAATATTTGCAACACTTCACTTTATCGCCGTTTAATTTTGAAATAAAATAACATTATATTTCCGGTATAATCGTATGAGGACTATACCGAAACGGATCTGCAATTTTGGTGGAGATGTTTGCTGAGCACTGAGAACCATAAATGCCAAAATACAGCTAAATCTGTCGATCTATGTCCTGATTTTTTTGTGGAGAAGTTTTTGACCTCAAAAGTCAAAATAGGTCGAGTTCAGTCATAAAATGTAGCTAAACTATTGAGAATACCGAAAATCGGGCGGTACCGTTATATGGGATCTACACCAAAATGTTCATCAAAGTAGACACTATTCAATAACAACGGTCAATCGTCTATCTTGAAAGTTATTAATTTTATATCCCCGGTAGATTTGGATTTTGCCCACAGTGTGTTGGTGCGTATGATTACGATTTTTCACAAACCGTCAACTCATACGCCATCAAGTACTTGTGATTGTTAACAAAATATCTATACTAGGGTTATGACTTTTCGATTTTTTTCTCAAAAATCATTTCCTGTAGCAGGGATGAATGAACTTTTGCCTATTAATTACTAAACAGAGGATTAATCCATTGAAATATAAAAAGTTCACGCACAAATCGATTTAAAAAACATTTTTTTGAAAAAATGTTTGAAATGAAAAAAAATCTCAAAAATTATTTCCTGTTCCACGAATGTTTATTTCTATTTCTCGTTTAGAGTTAAGCTTGATGATCGACATTTTTTTGCAAGTGAAAAAGGAAAGCCAAGGACTCGAACCCACACGGCCACCAAATTATGACTAGTTTGGCTGTTAGTTGGGTAGCTCTTCAAACATATCGGAATGGCTTCTCTGTCCTCGAACTTTTGGTTTTTAAAATGCAAATGTGTTTTTATACAATAACGGCTTTGGCATTGAACGCTAACATGCCGTGACAACATTTTCTCATATGTTTTCAAGGACGTGGGTACAAATCCCAGCCGGGCTCAGCCTATTTTTTATTTTTTGAAGTTTTGCTTGTTAAGGCGAAGATCATTTTTAATGATTTTTATCAATTTACTGTGGAATGGCTTCTCTGTCCTCAAAGTTTTGGTGTTTCAAAATGCAAATGTGTCGATATGTCTGAAGAGCTGCCCAAGTAACAGCGAAACAGTCACATAATTTGGTGGATGTGTGGGTTCGAGTCTTTGGCTTTCCTTTTTCACTTGCAAAAAAATTTCGACCATGAAGCTTAACTCTAAACGAGAAAATTAATAAAAGTCATTAAAAATTATATTTGGCCTTAACAGGCAAAATTTCAAAAAAATAACGTTTATTCCATTCAAATATTGAAAAAGGTCATGCACCAACCAGTTTGAAAAAATTTTGAATTTTTTGTTGTTTGGAATACATGTTTGAAAAAAGGCGCTCACGACATTTTTTGATTTTCAGAATTAAAGAAAATTAGTGAGAAACAAATGTTATGTCTGTTTGGTTATCTCATGTGGCTCCAAAGTTCATTTTCAATTATATATCTGCTTACATTGACTTCACAAAATTGCCCATAATTCTGATAAATTCAAATTTTAGAATCATTTTGTGTGTGAGGGTTTTTCACCGAATCACCTTATAATTACGATTTTATGTAATCTTAGGTAGAAACTCATCACGCTACGATACAGGGATATGAGTTTGTAAAAAAAGTCATAACCCTAATCTATACTAATCGATTTAACTCTAACAAGTGTCACTCACAACTCATGAGATTTAGTTTCAAAATAAATCATAAAATTATTTTAATTTTTTTCATCTTTACAAATTGCGTTGTTTTAAAATTTACCTTTACCTTTGTTACATTTTATACAGTTTACATACATTGTATTTATTTACATAGGAATATTATATTTTGAAGTATATTTGGAATTTTATCATTATAAACAAAATTGCATTTTCGGTCAACAAGACAAAGAAATTCAGTTCAGCACAACTTGAGCTAAACTATGCATAAATATTTGCATTGACAACTGGAGAAGGTAACAAAAACAAAAACCAAATGTGCAATACAAAGGATATTTGAGCTTGTTGCTATTGTTATTGTATGTTGTCATATATCAGTTTGGAATAAAGACAAGCAAAAAGAAAGTAAAAACAAAAAAACGTAATCTAAGTAAAACGACGCTGTGAATAGGATAAGAGCATAAAGTATAAACTAATTTTGACACTTGGCCAATCTGCAAAAAAAAACCTACTTAAAATTTGTACATTTTTTATTTACTTAAAAACAATTCACCTTGTTATTGTTCTTGCTATTCAAACCAAAAGACTGAGTTTCGCTGAACTAGAATGCAAACAATTTGTCATTACATGTGGGCCACGCGTCGTCACACAAGTGTGGGTGAGGTTTAGATGTTACACAAAAAATGTTTTGTAAAACACAAAAAGGAAATGTTACAAAGCTTCTGCTGTGTGTGTGTGTGTCGCTGTTTGTGTGTGTCCATGTATACACAGGCAAATATTTTCAAACAATAACAAAACACCCGCACAGATCACATGCTACCATCTAAAATAACAAAAACAATAAGCAAATGCCGACCATATACACCTACCTATACACAGGCATGTTTGAGTATATCCCTGTTATTGTATTGGTATCGGCATTCTTTGGCCCAAAACTTGTGCATGTGTGAGAATATTTTTTGCGAGAGAGCATGAGTGAAATAGGGAGAGTGTACGGCACAGCAACAGCATCCTGCTCTTCGTCATCATCATCGCCATCATCATCAGCAGCATTGTAATGACGATGATTGCGTTGAGTTCTGCTGTTGGGGTTGATGTTGCTACAACTGTGGTTTGTGTGTTGTTCACTTGCCACTATTGTTACCCGATGATATTTCTTTTCCTTCATGTTCTTCATCTCATTTTGACTGTGATGTAAAAGAGCACCACTCACTCAGCAGCAGCCAACACTTTTGGCTAAAATTGTTGCCTTAGCATCGACAACATTTTCAGTTCGTTGGCAAAATTCAGACGTGGCAGTCGCCTTTTTGCAAAGTGCGCGCGTTCTCTTCTTTTTTTGATTTTTTGTTTCAACAAAAAATATTTTTTGGAAAATATTTTGTTTTGGTTTCCTAAAACAATAACAAAAAAAACTAACTAATGCCACAGAAGATAAAAAAAAACTGAGCAAAAAATAATAATCAAAAGCATGGAGAAACAACAATAAATACGTTCACAATTATATGCAGTAATGTGAAATGAACGAATTAAAATTACCACAATTTAAAATTTCAGAAGAATTTTGCGGCAAATTTTGAAACATTCTCTCTTGTTTGCTCTTGATTTCTCAGACTCTCCCAGATTTGTTTTGAAAAACAAAAAATTTTGAATATTTTTAACAAATTCGTTGGTGAAAATAAATTGTGACACATTCTTGTACTGTCCGTGGTATTTTGACGAGAGCAACAGCTTTGATTCGAGATTTTGTTTTAATGAAAATCAAACAAGTGCGGATTGTTGATCACTGAAAAAGGCGCTAAAATTGTGCGGAGAAATAAAAATTCAATTTTACATAGAATTTACTGAAATGTCAATGTATGTGTTTTTAAATTTGTATTGACTGTGAAGTTGGAACCAATGAAGTGAATGTTAACGGGTTTCCTGGAAATAAACAAAGGAAAAAAAACTTAATATATTTTTAATAAATTCATAAAAAAAAGTTTATTGTTATCCGCATATATACACAAATCTATAAAGAAACATATATTTTTAACCGAAATATAAAAAAAGAAATTTTAAATTATTGTTATTGCAAAACAAAACCAGTAATAAATTAATAAATATACAAATATATACATCTATATAAATATATATCCATAACTGTTAATGCTTATATAAATTTTATGATCAAAATAATATATAGTAAGTTCCACACAATAATATTCATCACATTTTCTTTTTTGGCCAAAACATTCGAAATGTGTCACCGTTTTTATATTTAAATATTGTTGTTTTTTTAATTTGCCGTGGGACTATATTTACTATGCGACGTAGTTTATTATTTGTTGTTATAATAAACTACAAAAACAATAAAACTGAAAAAAAAAATCAATTAAAATATTTTTAAAGTTTGTGTGTTCTATTAATGTAAATAAATGTTTTTTCGTTTCCGACCAACAACCGACAACAATATTTCTTTTACTCATTTGGATTGTTTTTGGGCCAACAGAGAAAATATTTTAATTTACAAGTTTGTTTTCGTGCATTCCTTTTATTTTGTCTCTCAAGAGGATGGTTGTTGAAACAACAACTACACCAACAATAAAAGACACATTCTTGACATAATTTTGTGTAAAAAAAACTACTTTGCGAATATTTGACCCATATTCGAAAGAGATTTAAATGTAATTTTCTTTATTATAATTGCTGGGAGAAATTGTTGGTGGATTTGAACGTATGTATGTACTCGTACATATGTATATTCGTTGTACATATGCACATTTTTGCAGCATAAGACGCACTGTTCTCATTTGAATTAAAATTACAAATCTTGCAAAATTCTTAAAAATCTAAAATTATTAATTTGCCAACAAACAATTTTTAGTACAAAATAATGGAAATTTAGTAGTTAAAAATATGCAATAAATGCTTTCCTTGTGGTGTTGTTTGATCTTTGACCTAAAAGAGTTGAGTATTATATTCAAATGAAGGTCTTTCAAAATCAGGTTTTGAGAAACTCAGCAGTTTGTCAGATATGGTGATAAATAAAACAAGCCCCTTAATTTTGAAACACTTGGTGCAGGCTTTCCGATTTTGCCTGTTTTACACTTATTTTCATAAATTGCCACATTCATATTGCTGAAAAGCGGAAAAAATTGCAATTGGCTCCAAAAATTTATCCAGATTTGCTAAAGAAGATAGAAATGTAGCCAACTTTTGGATGAGGTCAAAAATGTAAACCCGACATAGGTTAAGACCCAGGGTCGTACGCATAGTAGTTTTAAAAGGATATACAACCCAACCAAAAAAAGCAATTATAATCAACTAGCGGACACGGCGAACTTCGTCTCGCTATTAAGGAATAAAATTTCATACAAAAACTCAATTTTCGATTTTTCCAATTTTCCGACTTTTCCAGAGAGATTTTCCAAAATTTTCTTCCGTAAAGACCTTCTCCTCGAAAATACGAATAACTGACAAAAAATTTTACAGAAATCGGCCTAGCCGTTCTCATTTATGAATTACTATACATTTTTTACACCAATTACAATTAAAATAATTCATTATTTATAAAGAAATCCAGTCTAATCTCAGTTTTTTGTTTTTAAATTTTGAAAACAATATTTTTGAATTTGTTTTCGGGAAAGACAAGCAAGACTAAAAATTTTCGAACATCGCCACATGTTCTCATAAGTTCTCTCAGTTCTTTGTTCTGAAACAAAAAAATATTTATTAATTTTCCCACTAATAAATTAAAGCTGTATTAATAAAATATTAAAACAACGACTATGAGATTTAGCCTGACTATTTTGAAAAACAAAATAGAAGTCATCATCCCAAATAAAAAAACGCCAACCCTCCTAATTGTGAGACCAGGCACCGTCGAAAGTTTGGTTTATTGCTGTTGTTAGCAATACCAACAAATTAGTTATGTGTTTTTTTTCGTTGAGACTCAACGAACGCATAGCAGTGGGAAAGTTTTGGTTTTGTTTACAAGTGCAGTTGTTCGAGTTTAGGTCGTGCCAAAGAAATTCTCGATCAGAGTGTTTCTTTGGATACGTATATATTTGAGCGAGCAATTGACACTTGGGTATAAAAAGTTTCTTGTTGAAAAACAAGAAACAAGGGAACTGATGAAGATCTGTGGCGTGATCTGAAACTATAGTCTTCCCTGCCTTACCCCTTGGTAAACATCAGCAATTTTTCCCCCTAATAAATTAAAGTTGTTTTAATAAAATATTAAAACAACGACAATGGGATTAAGCCTGACTATTTTGAAAAAAAAAAATAAAAGTCATCATACCAAATAAAAAACGCCAACCCTCCTAATTTATTAAAAATATCAAAAATAAAATAATGCAGTTTTCACAGGTGCTACCTACCTTACAACATCTTCTCTAGCATTTTCCGAGAAAAAGACGTTTGTTCTTTCTTCAAATATTTGCAAACATCACATATTTTCGCAAATAAGAAAAAATAGTCTTCTTTAAAGACACGCCACGCCCTAACTCTCCAACATTTTTACCTAATTTTTGTTTTGTCTTGTTTCCTTCGTTTCTATATATTTACTATTCGATTTATAAATTAAAAATCGTTAATGACAAAAACACGGCGTTTCGTCCAAGGAAGTCAAATTCAAAACCATCGACCGAGGTCAATGTTTACTGTCAACGCAGATTGCCTCGTAGATCGTTCGAAGAACATGTTGTTTATCCTACTTAAGGCGATGCCGTGATAGATGAATTCATTAACTGCCTCAAAATTGTTCACTTTAGCAGATGCTAGAATTGGTCAATCTGTTCATAGTTCAAAACGTATGAGCAACGTCATACGCAATTTGTTCATACAAATGACCAGAGTGCAAAAATTTAACATTTTGTTATACCCTACACCACTATGTGGGGAGGGTATTATAAGTTGGTTTTGGCCAAAAAGTTTGTAACGCATCGAAATAATGGTCGTAGACCCATACTTATATATACCAAAATGAATGTCTCGACGAGCTGAGTCGATCTGGCTATGTGTGTCCGTCCGTCTGTCCGTCTGTCCATCTAAACCTTGTAATCACGCTACAGGTCGCAATTTTGATCGGATCGTCACCAAATTTTTGGTGTTGATGAGGGTCCCGGAGGGGAAGAAGCCTATTGATTTTGGTGATGGTCGGATAATATTTAGGGGTCGGAAAGGGCAAAAAACTTAGGTGGATAAAAAGACAACGTTTTTTTCCAAAGCGGATATCTCAGCTTCTATATGGGGTATACCAAAAGCAAAACCTGACAATGAAAGTAGAAAATATCACCTTTCTAATGATGTAAAATTGGTGCTCGTAGATGATCAAATAACGAAGATATCACAATAGTAGCAAATAAAACCCCAATTTTAATTTTTGTGATTTTAATTATATTGACGAATATCACAGCTTTGGTTGCAAATTTTCCAAAAGCAAAGCCTGACTATGAAAGTAGAAGATCCCGTCTTTACAATGATGCAAACTAGGTCGGCGTAGGTAACCAAATAACGGAGATATCGCAATAGTCGGTAATACATCCCATTTTTCTATTTTTTTGAAAATCACGCTACAGGTCGCAATTTTGATCGGATCGTCACGAAAATTTGAGGGTTAATGGGGGTCTCACAGATGAAGAAGCCTATTGATTTTGGTGATGGTCCGATAATATTTAGGGGTCGGAATGGGCAAACACTTATTTGGAGAAAAGTCAACATTTTATTTCAAAGCCAATATCTCTGTTTCTTTAAGAGGTATATCAAAAGCAAAACCTGGCCAGGAAAGTAGAAAAAATCACCTTTACAACGATGTAAAGTAGGTTGTCGTAGGTGGTCAAATAGCAGAGATATGGCAATAGTCGATAATGCATCCCATTTTTCTATTTTTTTGAAAATCACGCTACAGGTCGCAATTTTGATCGGATCGTCACGAAATTTTGGGGGTTAATGGGGGTCCCAAAGGGAAAGAAGCCTATTGATTTTGATGATGGTCGGATAATATTCAGGGGTCGGAATGGGCAAACACTTATTTAGAGAAAGGTCAACGTTTTATTTCAAAGCCAATATATCTGTTTCTTTAAGAGGTATATAAAAAGCAAAACCTGGCAAGGAAAGTAGAAAATATCACTTTTCCAGCGATGTAAATTAGGTTGTCGTAGGTGGTCAAATAGCAGAGATATGACAATAGTCGATAATGCATCCGATTTTCCGATTATTTTGTAATCACGCCACAGGTTGCAATTTTGATCGGATCGTCACGAAATTTTAGGGGTTAATGGGGGTCTCACAGAGGAAGAAGCCTACTGATTTTAATGATGGTCGGATAATATTCAGGGGTCGGAATGGGCAAAAACTCATTTGGAGACAAATTCAAAGTTTTATTCTTTGTGAATATATTGGCTTTTAGTAGGGGTATTCCAACGGCAAAACCTGTCAATTGAAGAAGAAAATATTACCTTTACATTGGCGTAAAGCAGGTTGGCGAAGGTGGTCAAACGAGGGAGATACCACAATAGTCGGTAATGCATCCAATTCTTCCATTTTTTGCAATCAAGCTACAGGTCGTACTTTTGATCGGATGGTCACGAAATTTTGTTGCTTATGGGGGTCCCAGAGACAAAGAGGCATATTATTTTTGGTGGTAGTCGGTTTATATTCCCTAAAAGAAATGTTTACCAGTGAAAACCTTATGCACAGGGGTAGTGGTGTAGGGTATCACATGGTCGGCCCCGTCCCGACTATAGCCTTTGCTCACTTGTTTTTATTATTTTTTTTATTTTTTTATTTATTTATTTTATTTTTTTTTTTTTTTTTTTTTTTGTTTTTTGACAAATGTTGCGCCTATATCAAAGCAATCGTTTTAATCAACGCAACATGGACTAAGTGCTACACAAATTCCGAAGAGTTTAAGGTTAAACTGAAAATGTTAAAATTAAAAATCTTACGATAGAACTTACGGAAAAGGATTGATCGATATAGTTCGATTTTACACTGGAACTAAGCTTGATAACATCCATAAGACCCAAAATTAATATAGGGCATTATGGCCACCCAGACCGCGGTTTTAAGGCCTAATTTATTTATGGGTTATGACTGTCACAATACTGATCATTGGACGTTGAGTATGTTTATAATAAAACTTTTACTAAGGTAAGGAGAATTCTGAACGCGTCCGTCTAAGGGTGAAATTGAACGAAAGTCTTAAATCTCGGACTCACAAAAAATTTGAATTTAAATTAGATTGTGAAGTCAATGAGGTTTCGTACGCATAGCATTTTTTTCATGTGTTCAAGATAAAGTCTTACTTTAATAAGTAAACAAATTGGATGTCGAATTATAGAACCATTGAAATTGAATAATCCATGATTCAATTTGATCTATCTTTGGATATGTTGGTTGACGGTGGTGGACGTCCACAAAATCGAATCGAAATCATCTGAAAGCGATTTAGTCTTCACATATGTATGTGTGATGGCCGATACACATTTTTAGCAGTATCCTTAGACAAGAAGACAAGAAGAATATTTTCCCCATAGGTTCTTCATTACGTAACCCATATAAATCGATTCACAGGTTGAGGCCTTTACATATATCTGTCCATAAATATATTTTGTAACTTTATGGAAATTAGAATAATTCTTCCTCGTTCTAAATTATCATTTTATGTATTTGTTTTTCCATACTTTGTTTACTTGTTTCTTTCACTTTTGTGAGTCTTAATAAAACTTAACCTTGTACTTTTGAGCAGGAAACTAATTTCATGACATTCCCATTTTTAAGTTTTTACTTAACATCAACATTTTTATTACCGCCAGCAAGTCTACATTTTTAATAATTATATAGAAAGCAAAAACAGAAATGTTCGTAATAAAAACATTAAATCTTTTGTCAGCATGAAGGAGCAAACATATTTAGTATTATCCCGGCTTTTTTATCATTAAATTTACCTAGCCTCCCCAAGGCATTGAGCATTTAATAGCATTGATTTACAATAAAAATCATTCTTTATTCTGTTTCCATAGTATAAATCTGCAAAAAAAATGTGGATAACTTTCTGTTCATTAGCTTCATACATACCTATTTCCAATATATTTCCAAAAAATCTATGGGAATAGAAGAAACCTTAATTAAATGAATGCCTCCATGTTTGCTCTCATATTGTGAAGAGGATTAGCAAATCTAGGAAATATTTATTGTTCAGGATTTTCGTTGCCTTACAAAACCATGCGTGTTTCCGTGTTTTCGTATTTTGAGATTGTCTACTTCTTTATTTTACACATAAGGTGTTTATTATTAATTATGCATGTCTCAACATGATTACTTTGTAAATTTTGTTTCTTTAGCACTATTTAAGGTTTTTATTATGAACATGTTGTTGGTCTTAATCTTGTTGGGTGGGTGGTTGATTTAATTAAAAATATATATCGGCCTTTATTTCTGCTCCTTCGTGCCTATGCAACAACATCCGTTCCTCACATACACACGCGTACACACTCTCATGAGTGGAGTATTAAAGCAAACAAATAAACTAAAACAACACTGTTTCACTTAACATTTTGCCTTAACGGTATAAACTTAATTTTCATTAAGTAGCTTAAATAACAATGTTGATAATCTTTTAAAAGTGTGTGTGTGTGTTTGAGTGTATATACAAATGTTTACACTTGTTTGTGTATCTATTACTATCAGCCGTTTACTTTTTGGAAAATAAAGTGACAGTCATCACATACACACACATAAAACCTACTGCCACACCCACATCAATAGTTGTTGTTGGTATTTAGCTACACTTTATATTCGCCACTGCTTCCTCGTTACGACTGTTATGGCACTTTTACAGCTGCAACGCTAGATAATATAATTTCGGTGTGTGTGCGTATGTGTGTTAGTGGGAGTTACGGCTTTACTTACTGTCAGCCTACATTTTCCTCGAAGATGTTTCTTAGATTACCTTGCTCAACACAATTCTATCTTTTAGCGTCACTTGTAATTTTATTACGGTGACTTGTCGTCGTCTGCCAAAGCTTATAATTGCTTGACGTTACGATTTCCTTTCTTTCTATCCATTTTCTTCTCTGCATCCTCTTCCTGCTGGCTCTGATGGTTTTCGACCATTTTCCCAGCTTCTATTGTTCTTCCCTTAATAAAGTTTTATTTTAGTTCTTGAGTTTTTTTTTCATTGATTCTTTCTGTTACGCCAAGGATGTTGATGAAAGGAAACTGCTTGCTCTAACCGGTTTCTTTCTTTTTAATCATTTTTGTCTTGTTATTTAATTTGTATTGTATTTACATAGAAACTCACGCACACATACATATATATTCGGCGAATTAACTTCCAAGACAATTTGTTTCAATTAGGATTTACGACTATTTTCCTTGAGCGTTTTGCCACTTTATTCCATACCAAATTGAGACAATTTTACAAAGTTTTATTTCGTGGAAATATTGTAGCACTTTTTGGATATGCCGCGAGTAGCTGCCTAATGGCTTGTTGACATTTCCATTGAGATTCGCTTGATACCGTTCAGATTTAGTATCATTAAAATGAGATTTACACTTCATCTATATCTGTTTAGAGTTGTTATATTTTTGTTAGGATTAGTTTTTGGAATTTTATTCCATTGTAATATTGGCGTAAAAAGTGAAATAAAAAGCAACTTTTGATAAAAATTAAAATGGATTGAATTAAACTGTAAAACGTACAAAAGATAAATATTTATAATTTGATAACGAAACAACAAAGAAGTAAAAGTCATTAGCAAAAAATGTTGACTCTGAATTGAAAGGTGGAAGAGGTGGTAAATTTGTTAATGTTGGTTTTAAATAATTTAGAAGGGATTTTAACTACTGATTAAAAAAAAACACCAACGTTAATTCGTTTGTTAATTTTTTATAGCCCCAGCCTTTAGGCTAACGATGGCATATACACTTTGATATGATGGAAATGTGTCTAATCAAAATAATTCTTTTAAACCCCTCATATGCTTGGACGAAGTCCATTTCAGACAATTTGAAGTCGATTTAGCAATGCCCGTCCGCCTGTCTCTCTGGCCAAATCTGCTATCTCGCGAAATGTTGTTCAAACTTAGTTTAAGTCGAAATAAAATTTTTTGCTAAAATATGCACGGTTACTCCCGAATGCACATCACAATATTTTTTCCAGACATATTTCAGGTTCAAATATGAATTATATCGGTGGACCTCTTGAAGTACCTACCATAAAAAAATGCGATTTTTTCGCAAACGTGAAATTTAAGAGCATGTCTAAGATAGTTTTGAAATTTGTGGCCTCTATAACGATTCTCTAAACACCCTGTCGGCACCAACATAAATGACTGATGAGCACGATAATTTACGAATTAATTTTAAAATTACTTTCAGACATACCTACCAACATTTTGCTTCATGTGTCATTCAAGGGCTATAAAAACATGTCAGTCCAAAATAAAACATGTCAGTCCATTCCTTCAGTTACCTACTTCGTAGAAATTTAAAACTTTTCCGCTTTAACCTAAATTATTTTTAGCAAACATCGCTATTAATTTGAAACGTCCACTATTGTTAAGATAAATACCCGAAGATTGCTGTATTATTATTATTTTTCTTTATTTGATCTGTCTATAGATGAAAGTCTTAATTCACACACCCTTAGAGTATGTCTCTGTCGGCAAAGATGACTGATACTTTTTTACTTGTTCAGTAATGAATCGAGGACTTGCATTATTCCGAAGAAAAAAGCAAAAAAGCTGATCCTTTTCTGAGATGTATATAACAGTAACAATTTTGATCGGATCGTTACGAAATTTTGAGAGTTAATGGGGATCTCAAAGAGGAAGAAGCCCATTGATTTAGGTGAGGGTCGAATAATATTTAGGGGTAGGAATGGGCAAAAAACTTATTTGGATAAAAAGACAACGTTTTTTTCCAAAGCTAATATCTCAGCTTCTATAAGGGGTATACTAAAAGCAAAACCTGAGAATGAAAGTAGAAAATATCACCTTTCTAATGATGTAAAGTAGGTTCTTGTAGGTGATCTAACAACGAAGATATCACAATAGCCGCAAATAAACCCCAAATTTTCATGTTTGCGATTTTAGTTATAATGACGAATATCACAGCTTTGGCTGGGGACTTTCCAAAAGCAAAGCCTGACTATGAAAGTAGAAGATTCCACCTTTACAATGATGCAAACTAGGTCGGTGTAGGTGACTAAATAGCGGAGATATCACAATAGTCGGTAATTCATCCCAGGTCGGAATTTTGATCGGATCATCACGAAATTTTCTCACAGAGATAGAAGCCTATTGAAGATGGTGATGTCGACAGTAGTCAAATATAAAATTAAATATTAATTACATTTTGGTTCAGTTCGCCTTAAGTCATTTGGTATAAAAGCCAGATAGGTGAAAACTTTCGTATAGCCATAAAAAAATGTTTTTGAGTGAAAAGATTATTCACAGAGGTAGTGGTGTAGGGTATCACATAGTCGGCCCCGTACCGACTATAGCCTTTTCTCACTTGTTTTTTTATATATTTTTTTTTGTACCTTACCCTCAGCCGATCAAAAATGTGCCTTATCGAAATAACTAACCAACCAACCAACTAAAGTATGTTTGAACGAAAATCGTTTCAGACAATTTGGAGTCGATTTAGCCATATCCGTTCGTCTGTCTGTCTGGCTGGCTTGTGCGCACGAGATGGGCCATATCGGTACACTCCGTCGTGTACCTCCACCCACAAAAGTTCAAAATGTTTTTGTAAAATGGTGGGAACAAAAATCTCGAAGCGAGTAATCGATTTGGTCCAAACTTTGCACATCGTATTATTCCTTCCAGATATAGATCAGGTTCGAATATGAACTATATCGATCCACTCCTTCGGGTACCTCCCACACAAAATTCGGATAAAGTGAAGTTTATGAGCTCCTCTGGGATCGTTTTGAATTTTTTTTTCAAGAGGTTGTCCTTGTGTCTCCATTTACGACGGTAAAATTTTTTTCTTGCGCAAGTCCTGAGGTATTTGCCTAAAAGCTACAAGAAACCCGGAAAATCCCCACGAAAAAAGGAAAATCCACATGATAACTCTCGTAGGATGTTTCTGATTGGCCCAATCATTGCACATCGTATTACTTCATCCATTCATGTATCAGGTTGTAATATCGACTATATCGGTCACGTCCCACACAAAATTTGGGAAAAATGCAGTTTCAGGTCTCGTATCGGATCTATTTGATTTGTTTTCCATACTTCCGGAGATAATGGCCCAAAAGCCTCAAAAAAGCCACATTAAAAGTTTTTTATTGAATTTTAAAGTAAAAAAATCAAACCTTTACAATTTTGTTAAGAAAACAAATTTATTTTTTAAAAAAATGTACTGAGGGGTGCTTTAGTTTTGGACGAAACTGTACATACATTTATTGTGTAATTAACTAGCTGATGAAGTTATTTCGAAAACCGATATTCCTTCACATATCCAATCATGATGCGGATCATACTGAGCGCGCGATCTCTTCGAAAAGGCACTAGGCCCCTTGATCGTTCAATTAAAACATTCTGCTTACAAATTACTCCTTTGATATAATTAATGTTTTATACTCCGGCCTTCTCAAATGAGTAGATACCAATCATTGGTCAATTAATATGTATAATTTGTAATTCCAATTATAAAAAATAATCCTAAACTTGGACATTTTTTGTGTCTTCAACCGTTTTGTGTATACCTTAAAGTAGACTATATTTGTTACATGATTACGTGCTTGCCAGCACTAATTTCTAGTGCCATCAACCATAATGACAAGCCTACTCTGCGGAGCGACAAGGTTACATCGAAAATATATTTCACTCACGTTTTAGGTTATTTTTTCGGGGAGATTGTCTTTACATGCCATTTCTATGCTCCATTGCCCAGACATTTGTTATCAAAGATGTTATTTTCTCTATCTCACAACCGTTCTCTCTATATTTTTCTGTCATTCTTTCATTACTTTGTTTTTTGTTTCCCTGTATAATAATAGCATCATTAACATGGTCATATTACACGTAGATATTTTTGGTTATGGTTTTGTTACGATTCGCTTCTTACATTTCATCTCTATCTCAAGGACTAAAAGCGTGTCTGGCATGTTATGGCTTGTGGCACTTAGCATAGCAGTCACCCAGCCAAAAGCATTCGTTAATATAGCAGCAAGTGTTGTGCCCCGTGAAGTTCTTAGTTGTAAATTTCAGTTTAAAGGAAATTGAATTTCCTTCTTTTCGTGGCAAAATCCCAAAACTTGCTCAGCTACTAATATTACCGACATAGTTCTATTGGACTGGCTTAAGGATTTATTTTGTGGTATACGTCTAATTCCTTTTTGTGTCTTGAGATTTAAGCCACAACGTTTTTGTGGTAGAGAATTTATATGTTTTTTCTACTTTTTCGCTCTTTTGCTACTTTTGGGGTTCCTTTGAGCTGAATTATTGTTCCATTTGGATGGTTGCTCTTTCCCTTTTTAAATTATGAAGTATGCTTTTGCAAAAAAGGAAAAAGCAACAAACGTTTATGGCCATTACAAACGAATTACTAATAAAATTCATTCAATTCAAGGGAATCCTTATAATATACATACCTCTTAAAGTTACTTGCCTAAATTTATGCAAACACTTTTTGATTATTTATTATTTTTTATGTAAACAACATCAACAAATTTCCATATCAAGGCAGTTCGTACAATTTGCTATCCCTTCATTAAATAACTTGTTTGCATTTCTATTCATGCAATTCAAAAAGGTCTACTTAATAAATATATTTATGACTATTTAGATCGAATGCTTCTTCAGATCTGTCTCAATGTTTTTTTTTTTTTTTTTTTTTTTGTTCTTTTGAATCATAAAAATCCTTTCAAAGTGTCAGAGAAGAAGTTGTACAATTGTTGCACTGGCTAAAGTTATCTGTTTGTACAGCTTCTTTCATTTGTTGTTCGTTTATTTTTCCACAGTTCTTCTTTTTTTTGCTAGACAATGAAAGCCATAACACCATCCAACCAAGCAGCCAATTCATTCTTCTTGTCTTGTTTGCAAAACATTTTGGAAACATTTGTTTCTGATTGTTATCGCTGTACGTTTTTTTTCTCTTTTATTAATGGAGCAAAACAGAAAAACTGCAGAAGAGCAAAAGCTTTAATCATGTCACTGAACTTATCATTTACACAGCGACTTGTGCGCCGCCCTTGGTTTTTTTCTCAATACTGTTATGAGTTCTTTAACACTACAGAGGATTTGTGAAAAAATAGTGGTTTAGAGGTATGCACGTTTTTGCTTATTTTTAGATACAAACACATTTGTTTGTGGTTATTGAAAAAAAGGCAACAAACCCATTAAGCAAACAAGTGGCTACGAACTTCCATATGACATGACAGGATAACATCTCAATTTTACTATTTTCGAATTAGGCAATTTGTGTTGTTTTAGTCAAAGACAGAAGTGATCCAAAATGCTGCTTAGTTTTCAACACGAGCTGCCTGTGTGGTCGCTTCATACCAAAACAAAATAAACAACACCAAAAAGAATTTCATGTTAAATCAATTTTGACGTCATAAATAGTCTAAATTATTTCAATAGGGAATACATTAGAAAGCTGTAGTTGTTCTAAATTTACATTTCAAATGCTTATGTAACACTGTGCAACACTGAAAATGCAAACAACTTATAATGGGCATTTTCTGCAAGTATATATTAAGACAACAAAAATCCTAGTTGAGTTTTGCTATGTTAGATCGGGTTGGGATTTTACAGGGCTAAAACGACCTATTATCCCTTGTTCGAGGCTTTATCTCAACAGCTAATAAGAATCTTGCTTTGTGGTTTTCTGCAGTAGTATAGCCCTAAAATAGTAGAACCTAAGTGTCGAACAAGTGAACTAGGAAAATCTGCATCTAGCGGTTAAAAATCAATAAAATAGGAATGTCTACATAATTTCTGGAAGTCTGGTCAGTAGCAGCTAAACTATTGGAAGTCGAATCAAGTAACCTTTCGTAAATATTTTCCAAATAATGTACTCAGCATTTCTTTCTGAAACTCTAAAATACTCATTTCATGTTGTTTGATCGGTATTTCGTATTATACTTTCTACAAAATATATTTCAAACTGTGTTCACACTGCCTGTTTACTTTCATATTTGGAATTTCAATGCATATGTTGAATGACATTCCAGCGGCTAATTTTTCCAAAGATAAGTCAACGAATAATGTAACAGTTTCGGAGATATGGTGCGAAATATACATAATGATGGAGTTTTCAAATACATCATGCATTTTGAGGCACTAAATGTAGTTTTCCGAGTTGATTATTTTTCTAAACATTTTCGTCATGCTCTAATCTACAAGTCTGCTTTAGAGGTTTAAACAAGATTCGTATTGGTTTCAGAGATATGGCCTCGATTTGCTGTAAAAAGTAAATTTTTAGCCATGTTTAGACGAAGCCATAAAATCTAACCCCGATCTTATAACGAAAAACCCAAATAGGGTTTTTGTCGACTGGGTCTGTACTTTCATAAAATTCGCAGTAGAAGTTGTTTGCACAAAAGTACCTTGAAAATGTTGCACAGTGTAATAATTTAGTGTCAATTTGCAAGAACTTTTGGTAAATACTGAATATGAATTTGGTGTCGTACTATACTTGCTCGATATTTAATTTGTTCCTTCAATTTAAAAATTGATTTATAAATAGAATGATTGCCACTAGTTCACATTGAGCATTTAAAACTAAATGACTCCGTGTTGGATTTTTTCTCTAATTTGCCATCACTTTAGAGAGTCGCTCATAATAAGCAATTTCATTACCTCACCCCACAATTAAACTACATTTTCATCCATAATATGCAAATGTAATAGCCACATTGGTTGTGACGATAAACATTTTATTAAATAAATGAATTAAATTCAAATGTTATATAAATTTTGTCAACTTGTCGATTGTTTTAACCACAAATCCTTGTGAGAGACAAAATGAAATATTAAAATATTTAATTATTGTTTTTGTTGATGGCGGCGCTAAATGGTATTTTTAATTTTACAGTTAATCCCCTTAAAATAATCCCGTAACACAATTAAAAACAAATAAACAATTTTAATTGTTATCTGTGTGGAGAAAATAAAGCCACCACAGACAAACAGACACTCAATATTGAAATTGAAGACCCGAAACAAATTTGCAAACATTTACCAAAATTACAGTGAATTTAAAATAATTGAAAAAGCCAACAAAAATAGACATTTATCATTATTATTTGTGCAACAAAAGTGCTTCAGAACAGGAATAAAAAAATACAACAGCAGCAACAGCAACAAATAAAAAATACTACAAATTATACGCTTCATCTCTATGGCAATATAGCAACAATTAAAACAACAACAAAACACAAAAATAAATTTAACTGTTATTTAAACAACATAAAAAATAAATCCTATATATCAAAAATAGCAGTAAAGCCAACAATATCCCGACACACGTTCAATATTCCACATATCAATGCCAACACAAAAAAATGCATTGATCACAAAGTTAAAAATCAAATACAACAAAACAAACAACCAAACCGAAGGATAAACGCAAAGTGGTGCAAGCCGCAAGATAAACGAAGCTTCCATTTGAAACAACTACAAATATTGACTTATTGGAATAGAATAGAAAAAACAGAGAACAAACAAAAAATAGTTACTATTTTCATGCAGATAGTTAAGAGAATTTAAACAAAAAACAACAAATAAGCTACACACAACTGAAACCTCCGTGGACCGTAAAGAGAAAAGTTATTGCATAAACTATTTTTGGTGACATTTTATTACATAATAATTTATAAACCCCCCAATAAAAACCAAATAAAATAATCCCGCCCATAAAATACAAAAAAACAATTATTTTAAGAAAAAGAAAGAAATAAGTCAAATTAAATATTGTTATTACATAAATGTTACACTATCAGCAAAACGCCGAATATCCTCAAATACTACCACAAGAACATTCTTCGCCGCCGTCGACAACAACATCGCTGCCAGCACAAGAACAAGTGCAAACGCAGCAGCATCAGTCGCCGTCGAAGAAAACAACAGCTGTACTACGCGTCTATTATCGACGTCTTAATCCAAAAGACTCGAACGATTCGGAGAATACCAGCCCCCAAACAATATCTGCAAAAATGAAAACTTTAGCACCAAATATACGAAGGCGTCGCCGTTGTGATCGACATCACTTGGAGTTGTATCATGGCACGGAGCACAAACATGGCACCGGTTCGTCGCCCACAACTGAAGTTCCGCCAAAATCCAAATCGGCCTCAACATCACCGATCAATGATTTTGGTATACCCGCACCACCCATAACACCGCCTCCGGCATTTCTGCCCGAAGGCTATCGACGTTCAACGACTCCCAATAAAAGTGCTGCAGTCAAGAGGTCTTTAGGTAAGCTAGCAAAAAAGGAATTATTGATTTGTATTGAAATTAAAGTGAATGGTTATTGTTGTAAGGTAATGCAGCTTAATCTCTTTTTTGTTTTTTTTTTTTAATTTTAAAGTTTTTTAAAATGGAGTTAACATTGGTTTAAATTCTTTACAAAAATTATATGGTATGTTCCTTTACTTTTAAAAATGGTAAAAGTAGCAAAAATTTTGAACTGCTTTCATATGAATTGTATGGTATCTGAAGTAAGGGAACGCTTTTCGAGTAAAAAGCTTTTATAATGCTATGAAGCATGAAGATGTTCTATGGATAATTGACGAATATAAAATATAATATTCAACAAAAAATATAGATTTAGAAATCGGGGGAATCAACCGGGATGTGAGTAAAATCCTTAATTTTATTATTTATTATTAGACTGCGGAATCCTATGCAAATGCATATATGGTTAGGATGGTCGTAAAGAAAATCTGATTAGACAGAAACTCGTTTTATAACAAAATAAAACGAATTATGCCCAGAAATTTTTGCATATTTTGCATATTCTGCATATCGTGCATATTTTGACATATTTGTACATATCTGCATAAAATGAGCATATGCAAAACCATATGCAAAAATATATTCAAGGATTTGTGGTCTAAATATCCCGCCGAAATGGCTGAAATTTGGTATTAAGTCTTCGTTAGGGGTATGCAACTTTACAACTCAAATCTGTCCGCATAGTTCCACGTCTTCACATAGCCCCCATAGAACGGTACCTACCGATATTCGGTATTTTGAAAGTTGTAGCATCAATATCCCACCGAAATGACTGAAAATTGGTATTTAGTCTTCGTTGGGGGTATAAAACACTCCACCTGAAATTTGTCGGCATAGGTCCACGTCTTCATATAGCCCCCATAGAACGGTACCTCCCAAATTGCGAAATTTTGAAGGTTGTGGCCTCAATATTCCACCGAAATGACTGAAATTTGGTATTTAGTTTTCGGTGGGGGTAAAAAACTTCCCAACTTAAATTTCTCGGCATAGGTTCACGCCTTCATATAGCCCCCATAGAACGGTACCTCCAGATTTCTGGTATTTTGATGGTTGTGCCATCAATATCCCTCCGAAATGGCTGAAATTTGGTATTAAGTCTTCCTTGGAGGTATAAAACTTTCCACCTGAAATTTCTCGATATAGGTCCACGTCTTCATATAGCCCCCATAGAATGGCACCTCCCGATTTTCCGTATTTTAAAGGTTGTGGCCTCAATATCCCACCGAAATGACATTTGAAATTTGACATTTTGTCTTCGCTGTGGGTATAAAACTTTCCACCTGAAATTTGTCGATATAGGTTCACGTCTTCATATAGCCCCCATAGAACGGCACCTCCGGATTTTCGGTATTTTGAAGGTTGTGGCCTCAATATCCCTCCGAAATGGCTGAAATTTGGTATTAAGTCTTCCTTGGGGGTAAAAAACTTTCCACCTAAAATTTGTCGGTTTAGGTGCAGGCCTTCATATAGCCCCCATAGAGCGACATCTCCCGATTTTCGGTATTTTGAAGGTTGTTGCTGTGGTTATACATTTCTCTATTTTACTGACTTGTCTGAAGAGAATTTTAAACAGAAAAATTGTACACACACATTTTTGTACCTATTATTGAAATATTTGCTGCATAAGAAAATATGTAAAATGCATAAATTTTGCATATGCAAAAATTTATGCATTTTGCATAATTTTGCATATGTCATATGTTTCGATTGCAATGTAATCAGAAGCCAAAAATATGCCCAGTCTCAAAATTTGACATGAATCGGACCAAAAATAGGGGTTGCATAAAATTCCGCTGTCTATTTATTATATAAGAAAACAAGTATCAGTAATTTTTGCAAAACGTGATAATGCCCTCGACATGGTACTGTAAACAAAAATTAAAAGATCCCTAATATTATTAAAAACGAATATTATATTCGTAGGTAATTTTTTGTTTTTGGATGTTTTCAGCGTTAATTTGTAAGCGTTTGTGGAATGAATAAAAGAGTGGCCATAAATATTGGGCCATTTGGGGGTCCATATTTCAGGAAGTATTGTCTTCCCCCATTAAAAAACAATATAATATTGAAGTCATCATTACAATGTCTACACGCTATTAAAATTTCTACACGCCATATTCCTACTTGGAACTGTATCTAATTTCGTGAATCATTCCTGTCGAGAGTTGGTTACCGTAGGATTTGTTTGAGCTTTGGGTCATTATGTCGGCAGACATGGACTTGCCGACGAAAAAATGATATCGCTTTAATTTTAATCACATGGACTATCTTTGATGAAAATTTCAAACTCACAGAATTCGACGAATTCTTAGTTGATACGTGCTGACATGTTGCAGAATATTTTGATTTTGGTGTTTCTTTGGAAAAGCCGAAAAGTGAGTGTAATTCTCATTCATTTGGGAATACTAGACACTTAAAGAGTTCGGTTTTTCACTAAAAAGGCATCATTTCAAAAACTGAGAAGCCAATTGATAATTCCCTTCGCCGGGATGAAATCATGATATTGGTAGCGATCAGTAAAATTTTGCAACACTGTCAGTTCGTTTTGAAAAACATTACTCTCTGTAATAGAGGGTAATAAATGAAGTTGAGCCAATGGGGGAATACTGCACTCAAGCAATCGAAAATGAGATTGAATCTTCAACAATAAACAAAACAAACAAAATTTCAAAACAATACTCGAACAACTCTTAAACTGCACTGCATAGCAAGTGTCAGTCACTCCTCTTTATTATGATTAACGAATGTGCGGCATTCAGAGGTCATGAAATCGGGTGGTCTGCTTATGGAGACAATTATGGGGAGATGGTCTGATTCAAGGAAAATCACGGGTTGGCAGGTAACGTCATTTGTCCGATCCGGTGACACGATGGTTATGTCTGGCGAACTGTGACACTTTCCTCTCAATCTGCTCAACCAGCGCTGTACCCCTTTGGTTGTTTCCTAGGGCCGAATGTGCCACATCCCATGATGCGCATTAAAGCCCCTCAAGACCAGACGATTATGACCTTCCAAAAGCTTGCTAATGTTAGGCTTGTTATGTGAGATACAGCTATTTCTCGGCGGAATGTATACGTTCAGGAACTCTACCTCGGCAGTTCCACACCTGACTCCTGCCCACATACATTCCATGCACGGGTCATTAGAGTCAGGCGCAAATGAGATATATCTGTATTAAACAGACTGGTGCAAAAGGAATGCTAATCCCTCACATCCACTTCTGGTGCGATCCTTCCTCAATACGTTGTAATCATCACAACGCTATAAGCTGCAGTTGTTGTTGAGGTTAGTTTCCAGCACCACCACAACCTTGATCTTCTTCCGATTCACGAAGTACACTATTTCCTCGATCTTGCCTCGGAGTCCATTGCAATTAAATTGCAAAAAGGATGCATTTTCTGGGATTAGAACAACAACGACTGCGCGTGCAGTTGCTGTTGAGAGGACTGCGGAGGAGTTTCGTAATCTGACGACCAAAGATCTGTCCAGTATGCGGCATGGCCACGCACGACACACTGCACCTTTTTAACTGCCCTGCCAAACTTACTCATTTAACTCCAGTGAATCTTTGGTTACATCCCATCGAAGCAGCCATTTTCCTGGAACTGGAGATAGACCCAGAGCTAGATTGAGCAGAAGAACGAAGACTTGCGTCTTTACTTACAATAATAAACACTGTTACAACAACATCAGTCACTCCTCTTGATTATCGTGACCACTAGCATAACGCCGGGATGCATGGACTTGCTCACGAAACACATGATGTCACTGTAAACAAGACCACAAATTGCAAGACAATCCTGGAACACTCTTTAAACTGCACATAATCGACAATTTTGATTTTTTGTGAAGGAGGAGGTACCTGAAGGTGTTGTCCGATATGGTCCTCCTTGGAACTTGATATACATACATTAGTTTGAAAGAAATTTTACGATGTGTACACTTTTGGCCAAACTGGACACTCACTCAGACTGTCCTTTTAATTGGTGCCGGCAGGATTTTTTAGAGCTTTTGGGTCATTATTTCAGAAAGTATGGACGGAACCGCCAGGACAAACTATCCTAGATATGCCCTTAAATGGGAAGAACCCGAAGAAATGGACCGATATAGTCCATATTTCGAGAAACAAATGTTTGACCAATTAAGTTGATACGTGCGCACCATTTTAGCTAAAAAATTTGAAGTTTTGTGGGGAAGGCACCGGGAAGAGCTGACCGATATGAACCTGATCTCTGAACCTGATCTAAATTCGGACAAAATAATAGGAGGGCAAAATTTCGGATAAAATAGGTTGTTCCGTTTGAGAGCTATCGTGCGCTCCTGCCACAGAGAGACGGACGGACATTGATAAATCGACTCCAAATTGTTTGAAATGGATATATTCTTCTTTATTTTCAAGCCCGTTATCCAGATATAAACGATCATACAATAAATAGAATATAAAACCATTTTTTAATGAGGCACATTTTTGATCGTATCAAACGACAAGGTAAAGCCTGAGTATATAAAAACATTTTCGTTGGTGACAATTGCAGGTATCTTCTCATTAAGGTGTCTCTGAAATAAATTATATCTTTGAAATCGGAGCCATAAGGTATAACTGCGGTAGTTCCGATTCATTCAACATCTGTATTCATCATTATTTTAATATGCTATATACTACATATACATATGTAATACATGTAGTATACATAAACACGTTGGATGAACCGCAAAAAGCAGTTAAGTTTATTGGAATCATTTCAATATAAAGCGTATGAATACAATTGGTAAATTAAATGAATATTAAATACAATTTATTAAAGTGTTGTAATTAATTTATTTATTTATCATGTAATATATAAAAATTACATGAAAAAAAATGAAATAAAGAAATTTAAACGAATGCCAGTAAAACGTATGGAATGTTGAAATGAAATTGGTTGATTTGTCATATGATCAGAACATTTGCTAGTAAAGATATGCGTACATATGTATGTGTACCAAAAATTAAATGAATATGAATACAAATTAAAATTGGTAAAGAGAGTTATTTGAATTAACTAAAATTGTAACTATAATCCGTGGTGACCTGACACTGACCCAGAAAGACCACCATTCTGAATGTCAAAATGCATTATTTTGATTTGATTTACAATTTGAAATGTTTTTCTGTATTTTCGAACAACTACAGAAATGTTTGTTTTAGTGGTTTATTTTGGATAAAAAACAAAAAAAAAATATTTTTGGGGATTCTACAATTTTACTAACATCACAGGGAAAACAATTGCCAAAGAATGTATACCAGAGGCAATATTTTATTCGTCGCTGCACCTTCTATTTGACCAGTATTGCGCAAGGATTGAAACCATGGTGCCATAAAGGAAGATGCATATTAATGATGCCTTCTCTTGAGGCCAAAACATAACCGTCAAAACATATTGTTTTAATTTAAAATATATTTCTATATCAAGAAAAACACAAACATATATACTGATAACGTTTCAATTTAAAATCTGTGAAAAATATTTCCTTGCAAGAAAAATTTTGGCAGCAAAAGAAGATCAAGGCCGAAATTTACCTCCTGTGTCACCATCATGAAATGCCGCTGTTGTTTTCTATATATATTTTTTTATCAAAAATTCATTAAATATATTCTATTTAATGCCACACTCATTTCCCATCCCTTCTATGTATACATATTTTCAATATTATCTAAGAGTAGTCATTTGTTTTGCAATGATAGTAAAATACACAGCCTCAGGATAAACTTTGTTTTCTTATTTTTATTAGCAATGATGATGGTTCCTAGTGCGCAAAGGAATGGATGCTAAAAAACAGTTTTATATAACATGTGTCATTCAATATGATATTGATTTTTTGTTTGCGTTCGATTGCAAAAAACAATAAATCATATTAATATATTTGTTGTATGTATCTTTGTTATGTCAATCAAAGAGACAATATAGAGACAGTACCAACGTGAAGCGGATGTACACATATACATACATATGAATAGTACATTTATTGATATGTAAAACCGAGTTGTATACAATTTGTATATGATACTAAGGAAGATACTTTAGCATTTCTTTTTAATATAATCTTTATTTAAAGTGAAAATCTATTTAGTAGATTTGGTATTAGCATAAAAGATTATTTTTATTGGTGTATGTTGTTTATGTTTTTGACGCAAAAGTGCAAATTGCTATGTGATATTTTATAATCGATTTCCAAATTCTATTTAATACGCTGAGATATCAATAAAGTAACAACACATCAACATACACTTATGTGTATACATATATACTTCACTGAACTTGGATTGATTTCTTCCGTAGTTCGATATCAACATCGTATCATAACCAAATGTCTATCATCATTGCATATTCAATGTTATTCTTCCACTTCATGAATTGCAAAATTTAATATCTTCAATCAAGTTATCAATTGGGAGGAGATTGCAAACAGAATATTCAACAACACAACACCAATAACCAACAACGTTATTCAACCAGTCAGTTTCAATGCAAAACACCAAAATAAGGAAATCAATCATACGCACACATTGCCATTCATTATATTTGCATAAAAAAATAGCCTCACAAGTGCGTGAGAGAGGGAAAATGAGAAGTGACAACAATTATTTACTTTTTATTATTTGAAATTAAATATTTTGTTTTTATTTTTGAAATAATTTAAATGTAGCAATTTATTATTAATGGTATATTTAGTGTAGTATCTTTAACCACATGCTTATAAAAACCTATCTTATACAAATTTACCAAAAATTAATGTGTATTTATCATCAATAAGCCTCATCCACTACCAACAGCATTTCTTCTTGAATATCAAAATTGAAAACCAACTTCTTTTGAATATGAAAAAATATGTATATAAATTTTATTGAAAGAATTTGTACAAGCTACTAAGTACAAAGCATATATACAATGTAAATATACCTACATATATACATATAACAAGTGTTCTAATTTATAATATTGATATTGAATTCAACATTGATACTTGTGCTTATGCCTACTCAACTACATATATTAGCTCATAGCCATAAAGTCCTGATGGATAAGATAATTGAAAATGTGATAAAGGAAAAATATATTTCAAATCAAACTAATGGATTTTCAGTTTCTCTGGTGTGGTTAAAATACACCCAACATCACTTACAGATTAAAGAATAATAATGATACGAACATCAATTGAATTCATTTCATTCAAATCGTTATAGAAATCAAAGTAAAGTTGTATAAACAATAAACAAAAGACTTTTCATGGAAATACCAATACAAACAAATAAATAAATACCACAATTGCAACAAACAATTACAAACGTAATCAGGTTGCGCATTTAATAAGATTCAACAAGTAACTCAAAATATTCTATTTTTCAGTAAAGACAAACAACTATTTATGTTAAAGGTATATTATACCAAAAAAAAAAAACTATGGAATTGTAATGATATCTTGTTCACTACACTACAGAACTGAATTTCTTTTTATTTCATTAAGTATTTGGTTATATTTCTAACCAATTTTCAAGCTACTACCATTTTGTTGAAATAAATCTTTGTTTTAGTAGAGAAATTATTTCGACTTGTGCCCCTTTAACTGAAAAAATGGGTAACGATTGATAGCATAAAGAGGAACAGTTCGAAACACTACTCTTTTGTTGAAAAAAAATCGAGATGTAAATGCCTGAAACACGTGGGCGCAACTAGAAATATGTCTCTTTTGTTGCTATAGAACAGTTATTCTGAAGACGTGAAGAGTGACTTACACGTATTTTTTGACGAAAGAGTAGACAAAACAAGTAAAAAAGTATCAGTCGGCTTTGCCGACAGAGATATACCCTCAGCCTGTGTATATTATAACAATTTTTCCCAAAATACGTATGTATTTAGGGGGTTTTAAAAATGTTGGGCGTTTGAAAAGACAAAAATGTTGATTAGGATTAAAGATCAAAAGTTTTGCGGAGGAGATACTAAATGGAATGGATCGACATTGACCGTTATGGAAGTGGATCTCCAGCCGCACAGTGGTGCCACAGGGGGTTTTTACACTCTTCGGGCTGTTGGCTCAAGAAGTATGGACTTGCCCCTAAAAAAAACTTTTATCATCGTAAATGAGGTAGCGAATGCAAGTTGCTTCAACAAAAATCAAAGTGATTCGATATCAGGTCTTAACGTGAACTTATCCGAAATGTTGTGTGGGAGGTACCGGATGGAGTGGACAAATATAGTCCATATTTGAACCTGATCTATATCTGGTAGATATATTAGGATGTGCAAAGTATAGACCAATTCGGCTACTCCCTTCAAGAGTTACCGTACGAACAATTTTTCCGAACAAATTTGAACTTTTGTGGGGGAGGTACCTTAAGGAGTGGACCGATATGGCTTATCTTCAAACTTAAACTATGTTTGGACAAAATATTACTAAGACCATATTTTGGATCGAATCGGCAGATCCGTTCCAGAGTTATCGTGCGCTCCAACCACCTTACACGGTGTCATAGGGTTTTTTTGCAACTTTCATGCTATTTTCTCAGGAAGTATGGACTTGCCCCTGATGAAACTTGTACCGTCGTATGGAGGGCAGTGAATACAAGTTGCTAAAACAAAAATCAAAGCGATTCGAGAGATGGCCCTAAACTGAACTTTTCCGAAATTTTGTGTGGGAGGTACCCGAAGGAGTGGACCTATTGAGACCATATTGGAAACTCATATTACTCTGGTAGAAAGTTTACACTATACAAAGTATGGACCAAATCGGTTACTCCCTTCAAGAGTTATCGTGCGCTCAAACTTTCCGAACATTTTCGAACTTTTGTGGGGGAGGTACCGGAAGGAGTGGACCGATGTAGCTCATCTTCGAACTTAAACTAAGTTTGGGCAAAATATTACGAAGGCCAAAATTTGAACCGAATCGGTTTATCCGTTCGAGAGATATCGTGCGCTCCAGCCAGCAGGACAGACAGACAGACAGACGGACGGACATGGCTAGATCGACTCCAAATTGTCTGAAACACATTTCGTCCAAACATACTTGGGGTCTAAAACCATTATTTCGATGAGGCACATTTTCATCGTATCAAAGTGTATATACCCTCCTTAGCCTAAAGGCTGAGGGTATAACAATGGGAGTTTTCTGCAGTGGGTGGAGTTGATTTTAACGTATCGTTTTTTTTAATGAAAAGTGAACATTTTGAGTTACTACCCTTTTGTTGAACAGGTGCAATATGGTTAATTATGAGACAAAATTTCTCCCGTAAATAAAATTTATTTATACCCTCAGCATTTATGCTAACGAGGGTATATACACTTTCATACGGGCAAAATGTGCCTCATCGAAATAATGGTTTTAGACCCCAAGTATGTTTGAACGAAATGTGTTTCAGACAATTTGGAGTCGATTTAGCAATATCCATCCGTCTGTCTGGCTGGCTGGTGCGCACGATAACTCTCGAACGGATGAACCGATTGGTCAAAAAGTTGGCTATCGCAATATTTTGTCCAAACTTAGTTTAAGCTCGAAGATGGGTTATATCGGTCCACTCCTTCTGGTACCTCCCCCACAAAAGTTCGAAAATGTTCGGAACATTTGTGCGCACGATAACTCTTGAAAGGAATAACCGACTTGGTCCATACTTTGCACATCGTGACATTTCTACTAAACTTAGATGAGGTTCCAATATAGACTCAATCGGTTCACGTCTTCGGGTACCTCCCACACAAAATCTCGGAAAAGTTCAGTTTAGGACCTTGTCTAGAATCGCCACCAAACTTGACTAACTTTTGAAGGGAGTGACCGATGGAATCCATACTTTGCACATCTTAATATATCTACCTGATATAGATCAGGTTCGAATGTGGACTATCTTTGTCTCCTCCTTCTGGTACCTCTCACACAAAATTTCGGATAAGTTCACTTTAAGACCTGTTCTCGAATCACTTTGATTTGTGTTGAAGCGATTTGCATTCGCGGTAAACGTAAACGGTAAATGTTTTTTTCAGGGGCGAGTCCATATTTCTTCGGAAAACAGCCCAAAAGGTGTAAAAACCCCCTATGTCAACATATGTGGCGGTCGGAGAGAACGAACTGTTCAACCGATTTGGTCCAACATTTGTTCTTCGTCATATTATATCCAAACTTAGTTTCATGGAGCAATACCGGTCCACAACTTTCGGTACTTCTCCCCAATATTTAAAAAATGTTACTAAAATGCTAGGACAATATCACTTGAGTGGGTCAACCAATTTGGTCCAAACTTTGGATCTCCTAATATTTTGTCAAAATTTAGTTTATCTTCTAAAATGGCCCATATCGGTCCTCCCTAGGGGTACCTCCCCCACAAAAGTTCAAAAAGTTCAGATAGTTTTCTAGTGACTCTCGTATATCCTACCACTCTCAATTTTCATAAAAAATGTTTTGATAATGAATTCTGCACTGACTTCTACCTGCTTTGGCCGAATGTATAAAGTTAGCAAGCAACCTATTTTTCTCCAATTTTGTATCAACCTGTTTATCGATTAAAAAGTTGTTAACATTTCATTTGTCTTTGTAACAACAAATGAAATTGTTGTAAACTACAAAATGAATAAAGTTGTTAAAAATTACTGAATAGGCTCTCTGAGCTCAAGAATAAATTTTATTACCTTATGAACGAGTAATGTCAAAAAAAATATTCTAATTGAGTGCTAATTTTTAAATTCACTTTGGCAGATTGTGGAGATGTGTGTACGTGATTTTTACAACTGGCATGAACATAACGAACATTTCCAGGATAATGATAATATCAGTACCCCCACTTTCAATTTAATTCAAGAGAAATTTCAAATACGTCCCTTTAATGAAACAGTAATGACATGGCATGAATAATTTTGATTATAGAGTCAAGTTAGAGGCTTCACTTAATAAAAGGCGTAACTTTATTTAAATGAACCTTAATCCTATTTCTGCATATTATAGGCTTCTATTCTATTTCGCCCATTAACAAAATGTCAAATCATTATCATAATGGTTTTTCAATAAATTGCTTAAAGAAGCCATCCTTTTCAAATAATATTGGGTGGGTATTAGATGATATCGGTGCTTTGTGAGTTGTATTGTTACACTTTGACATTATTTTGTTGGGCCTTTTTCATTTTAAATTCCATGAAAACATTTCGTTTTCTCTTTCGTGAATTTTATTTTAAGTTTGTTGTAGTTTGGTTTTTTATCCACAACAAGAAAACCTTGTTTTCCATTACATTAGATACATATTTCAAATTCATTTTTATTTTAAATTATCAAGGAAACGGAGAAGCATTTCCGTTTCCACCAGAATGTGTTGCTGCCGATTCGAGTGTAATGTGGATTTACACTCATTTCCCTTTCTAATGCATTTTTCTTCTGCCAATATTTATTTATGCTGTAGTAATTCCTACATTTGTTCCCTAATATCAGCCATACTAAGGCGTTCTCCATCCATTCATCCATCTACAGCATCTGAGCATGGTCAAGCCGAGATAGTAAATATGGTACGTGCTCGTGCATATCCCAAGGACATCATAGATTTCGCCATGTTTTTTGATAACGAAGAACGGCAAATCATCAACGGCATCATCATTTTTTTTTTCATTTCTTCTGTTGCTGCTCTCGCCCTGGTGCTGGGTCGAATGGTGCTGGTATTGGCACGGCATCTAGATATTAACCTTTCTTAGAGTTTATCACGTTATGGCATGTTTGTCTTCTCCTTAAGTATCCATCCGTTCATATTTTATGTCTGTCTGGGTTATAGAAGTTAAACAAAATGGGTGTGTCGTAACAAAACACATATACATACATGTACGTATGTACGGGTGAAAATCGTTAGTATTTTATGATTAAAAAAATTGTCGATATGAGAATATATGTATGTGTGTACATATGTATTCCCTTAGAGGTATTATTGAAAAAAAGTATTCAATATATAATCCTCCATCATCCCTGTCTAACAGGTAAGAAGGTTCGCATATATTTTACTATACATAACCTATGTTTGTGAGTGAGTGTTACAAATGGTACAACATACATACATACATATATAATGTTATATAATATAATGTGGTGTTTCGTTGTATTCTGTCCATCTGTAAATGATGTTATTTAGTTCCATGCTTCATTAAAACGATCGTTTACAAATTCAAAGCCTCCTCTTTGCTCTCCCACATATTTTCCAATTGTATGCGTGTAAAAAGTCGACTTATCACATTTGTACACACATACATACGCAACACTCTTTATGAAGATTATCATCCTTTTGTTGACAGCATATCGAACCTTACCAACAAAAACAAAACAAAAAACACTTAATGGATTTTTGGTATGTTGTTAGTATGTCATATTCTTTATCAATATACATATACTTGTATACTAGGGTTATATCTTTTTTCCAAGTGGGTAATGTTGTCCTTATAAGACGAAACTGTTTTGTTCAATGATAATATTTTTTTTTTGTTTTTGACATTTTCGAAAACTTATTGCCCCAATGTACACATGTGTGTGTGTGTTTGTGTATTATGACAAATATGTGGTGATTGTGAATTTGTGCCGATTGTTGCTTGATTTGATGAAATATCCATTATTTATATGGAGTACATTAAGATAAGCTGCCTGAAATATTTCAAGTATGTAATTAAATGTTTATATTTGACAACAAGACAAATAAACATTTAAAAGGGATTACTATAACAATACATGACATGTTATATGAATATATCCTAAATAAACACGACATCCCACAGACACATACATACCAACCTATACAATTTCCAATATCCAAAGGCAGATTTCATTTGTTTTCTTATAAGTTCAAGTTCATTTGTGATTTATATCCTAAATAAAATATAATTGTTTATCGAACAAACCTTTTTGCAACATTTTGTCTTTTTTCTTCTTCTTTCCGCAATGAAAAATTATCCCTCCCCATCCACATATACTTTCTTAGATGTTTTCAGATTGCTTTTGGTTTACCATTTTGGCGGATAACTGCACAAAATGTTCTTACCGGGACGGTTTTGTTTCATTTACAAACCACCACACGACTTTACAACATATTTAATATAAATAAATCTTCCTAGCAACATGCAATCAATCTTGTTAGAAAACCCATTAATAATATCGTACACTTTTCCCTAATGAAGTTATTTTGGTATGTTAAGAATTTACGATTTTGGGAAACGGCAAAAAGTTTTAATTAAACTATCATAAATTTCCCATTCACCGCGAAAAACTTTCTGTGCTAAGAAAGTAACAAACTTTCTGTCTTATCATTGTCAAGTGGAAAATATTCTAAGCCTATCGATCATGCTTATACCATCATGTCATGGCAACTTTTGACAAAATAATCATTTTTTTCGTAGAAGGAACACGCCGTTTGTTGGTGTATCCACCATCAGCAGACCCTGCTGAATTATACACTGGCATTGATAAAGTATCTGCCATAGCAACAGTACTAATAAAACCTTCTCAGTGAAAGCAAATGATGCACAGCCAACCACATAAACATACAAAATGTTACTCTTGTTCACACACACACATACCCGCCCACAACTAACAATATTACAAGGTATTAAAAATAAATTGCCAAAAAAAAAGTATTCAAGTAAAGTACACAAGTTTTTTAATGAGAAAATGGGGCTTACAGACAGGGTGGTTATTCATAAATGCCTTTGTTAGGCAACTGAAAAAAAACGAGGAAAAATAGGGGCTACAGATAGGGTGTTGTATTTCAATACCTTTGTTAGGCCACATCTTTTGAATTTACAAAATATAGAAAACCTTGACATAAAAGCTGTTTTGTAAAGTGCCAGAAAAAAATAAAATGTCACTTTACAGACATTTTATGCCAAATGGGTTCTAAATAACAACGACCTTTACCCATCACCTAAGTTAAATTATAAATTTCTAACTAAAAATATATAAACGCTCTCCTTGACACTCAAAAGAACAGCACCATCCAGCTCAAGCGCTGTTGCCATTGACAGCTGTTTTTTTTTCTTTCTTTAAAAGCCACAATGACAAACATTTGTAAAATATTAAGCTATAAATTGTGTATTATTTTGTTACTCTGTGTGTGTGTGCAACCACAGACAACAAATGTACCGACCGACTCTCTTTCATTCTTATAAATGTTGCATGCAACCGGCAGGGATGGAGTCCTGGTAGACACTTCTTGCCATGAATTTACTGCTACTGTGTAAAAGAAGAAGAATAACGGCAACAAGGAGAGAAGGAAAGAATAATTGGTTTACATCATTGCAACTGCTTACAGTGTCATTTGCATCATTTGTTTTCTTTGACACACTAACACTATCGCATCTCAGCATTCATGAAAATAGAATTTTATCGCTTCTGGGCAAATTGCTAGAATTGGTAGTTTGTACAAAGACATTAAACTGGAAACGATTCTAAAGACTGTGCCAGGCGAAAGAATTTGTTTAGAATATCTAATAAAAGCCTCTTAAGATGGCCCAAAAGGGAGGGACATAGGAGACTTTACTCACATTAATCTCTCATTGATGTGAGAAAAGTCTTCCCTTGTTTGTTTTGTTTTTTTTTTTTTTTGTCCAATTTTGTGCCGAATATTGTACGGTACCACATCTACAGAAGCTGTGCATGGGTGAAATACTTAGAAAGTGTTCCCAACATTAGGTTGAGCTTAACCACCGCTGAAAAAGTTGTTGTCTTGGTGCAATGCCAGCATTTTAATCACTGCATTAGGGTGGTATTTATTTGTAATAATTGATAATAATTTTATTTTGAGACACCATTCAAAGATTCTGCAGAATACACAAAGCGTAAGTAAGTCGTTTTTCCAAAAACTAAACGACAGTTCAAAATCCTCTTTTAGAACAGTCTTTATTTCATGCTACATTTGTGGTTTTGCTTGTTGGAAACAAAGAAGTGTGAAAATAAAATATTCATTGTTTGTGTTTAGTTGGGCAAGTTGTGTTTGTGTGTGTGTTCACTTTGTCCTACATCAACTAACGCTCTTGGGCACGTGTAAAGTTTGTCTAATGATTTTATGGAAACTTGTGAAGCAAAATTTCGGGCATTCAAAATTTTGGTCAAATATTTTTTGTGATATTTGTATGGCTTGTCAATGTGTGGTTTCAAATTATTTAATTTCCACAACTCTTTCTGTTCTTCTCTTACAACAAAATATCCCGAAGAGTAATGTCACTTTGTTATAATTGTGGTCATTTTGTAAAGAGAAATAAACTTTTAAGGAATGTAATTGAAAGAAATTGAATTAAATAAATAGAAAATCTTGATTATTGTGTCATGCTAATGTAACTCTTTATATGGCATCCAGTTTTGTTAGAAAGAAGTGACAATAAATTAAAATTGATTTGTTTCGTTTATGTCATTGCATATTTAATATTTACACGTGTATCATCACTGTGCTACAGTGAAAATTTGCGGGGATTCTGATGCATAAATTCGATATTATGGGAGTCCATGGAAGACAAAAATACCTTTGGTTTCTTTGGGTCACTTCGTTTTTTTGATTTTGTAAGGGAAAATGTAGTAAAAAACGGGGTTTCTTGGATTTTCAACTTAAAACGGACATAACGTATTTTTCCACAACGGACTTTTAAAGTTTATTTTTTAGTTAAAAGGTGAAAATCATGTCTCTCGAGCAAGCCATAATATTTAAAAATCGGGTAACAAATGGTTGGGTTATAGTAATTTAAGTGTGACAAAACCGCATTAAAAAACAGGAAATGCTTTTCCTCGTGCTCTAGGCTGCGTAGAAGAAACCAAACTGCGTAATTATTTTCTTTTATCAAGAAGGGGAAAACCAATGAAATCGGTTGAAAAATGCGTGAGTTATGCTATCTTTAGTGTTTTAACTTTTTGGTTTTTCCTTTATAAAAGATTGGTACCTTGTGCGTAATTATTAAGTAGACAAATTCAAATAACAATCATATGCACTAAGGTACCAACTTTTATAGAGGAAACCCTAAAAAGTTAAAACGTCCCTCACAATAGTTCCAATTTTTCGTTTTGAAATTTTTACCGAAAGTATTCCTTGTGGTCCAAATTACAGCGAGATAATGTGTGTTCGTAGGCGTATCCAAGTTTCCAGTCATAATCGTCCAAACATTACAAATATCCTATGGTGACCAGCTTAAATGGCTGGTGATCACAATAAACGAAAGGAGTGACAGACATTGGTCCAACATTTTCACATAGAAATCTTCTTCTCAAACGTTCATCAAGTTCCAAGAAGATCTATATCCGACATCTACTTCAAATAACCCTTTTTAAACGTTCAAAACTTTGCTTACGTATAGCTCATGGGCTTTTCGAGGATTGTTTTGGATTTGGATCAAAGGTACTCCATCTGATATGGTTTCTTTGATCCGATCGTCACGAAATTTTGTATGGAGGTCGAGTTCAGACCAGAATAGATTCCTATTTTTATTGATGATGATCCTGAAATATTTTGGCTGAAATGTACCAAAAACATAATATTTATCCAATTTTGAAGCGGCTCTGTAGGTCGCAACAATAGCCCGATCAATGCGAAATTTTAAATAAGGCAAGAGTATATGACAAAGAAGATGCTTGCAATTTGAGATGGTGATGAAGAAATATTTAGAGGGTTAAATGTGCCACAACTTTTGTATGATAATTGTGAAAATTTTTAATATACAGCTTATATCTTTATTCCTCGAAGAGACGTTTCGGGCAAGTAAGCTATACCTTGTAGAGGAATGCTTCACCTTTCTATTTATGTCAATTGTGTTGGTGTACATGATAAGATAACAGAGTTACAGTCTAATGTACCTAGTTATTTGTTTGTAGTGTAATCATAAACACGCTAAAGGTCGGAATTATAGCTCAATAATCACGAAATATTGCACGGGGTAAGAGGTTTGGTAGAAAAAGATGTCTACAATTTTGAGTGATGTTCTGTATGAAAAATAAAAAAATATATATATTTTTGGTCTATATTTTATTTCCTGGAAGACATATACCGCCAATGTTGCCTATATATGGAAAAAGAACTGCTGACCTTTCCCCCTGATGCAATTTGCAATAAGGTGTCTGCTAGATAACGGGCCTACTGCGTAATATACAAGGTTGCGCAAAAGTAAACTTCCTATGGTTTTTGGCTGTAATTTAAAAAAAAGAAAAACTTTGATTCTTCTTGTGGATTATTTTTATTTGGTCTTTTAATTGTTTTACATCAAGTCGAGAATATGATGTCAGATAAATGGCCGCCGCCACAGTTTATTGTCATTTGAGTCCTTTTTATGCCATTTTCCATCGCTTTGGCCAAAACTTCCGGCGATAGGTCCTCACATTCTCGACGGATATTGTCTTTAAGAGTTGAAAGAGTCTGAGGCTTGTTGACATAAACCCGCGACTTCAAAAAGCCCCACAAAAAGAAGTCTGGAGCGGTGAAATCAGGCGATATTGCTGGCCACTGCAAATCGCCAAAACGGGAGATTAGGCGCCCGTGAAATGCATCCTTCAGCATATCGGCGGTAGTGGCACGTGCAGTGTGTGCCGTTGCACCGTCCTGTTGGAACCACATGTTTACCAATCCCAATTCATTGCGGCAAAAAGAACTCATTGATCATTGCTCTGTAGCGCTCACCATTCACAGTAACCGTCGACGGCGCTTCCATGCAATATTCTCTGCAGAAGGGATACTCCGGGGTCTCGCCTGGCAGCATCTCGTGTTGTGCCAGTTTCTTCGAGGCGAGCGGCTAAACGTCGCAGTGTTTCACCAGTAGGCGTTGGACGGCCAGGAAATCTGCGACGAAATTCATGTTGTGCCAAAGTCACCGACCGATTATAGGCCAAATAAATAGTCACCAATATTTCGTGTTTTGGAGCAGTGTAGCGTAACATTGTTTATTAACGTGTATTGCGCATGTGTTTACTACACAAATGTCAAAACAGAATCGACATTAGGGGCCAATCGCAAAATTTATAGCATTTTCTGTTACGAGGATTACTTTTGCGCCACCTTGTATAATGGGTTTTGGGTAGAGAACCACATATTCCTATCATTCTACTAATTGTCTCTATCATGCAAATTACGTGGATTCCCAGCGTATTAATTGTCTAATTGGATTTTCTATAAATATATTGCAGCACGGGGTAGCTTCGTCACTTTTTTTAAATTTAAATTTAATAATTAAATGTTAAATGTCAATTTTCCAATTTTGGAATATTCATTAGAAATGTATAAAATATAATTGTGCCATGAACATCCTAGTAGTGAAAAGAGAGCCTTCTGTCATATCAATGAGGGCAACCCGATCCATGGGATCTACTGTTTATCACCGAGTCTGAACGGCGTATTCTAAGACGCCACCTTTATAGAAGTATTACATGGCTGAAATACTCAGGAAATATCGCCAACATTCCTGAGGGTATTTTGTCACCGTGGAAAAATTGATGTGGCCTGACCTGGATTTTCTATACATCAAAATTTCAACGGTGACAAAATACCCCTCAATAATGTCTCTATTATTAATTAAGCTCGATGTAATAAGGTGGCCGAATCCACAAAGTTATTTCTTACAATAAGTTTATTTGTTCCAAAAAGGAATTTTGATTTGCTGAAAACTAATTGCCAGAGGTAGAGATGTAGGGTATCACATGGTCGGCCCCGTCCGACTATAGCCTTAGCTTACTTGTTTTCAAGCGTGGTATTTTTAAACACTAACAGTTGATTATTTTTTCTCTGGCAAAAAACAAGACCACCCACAACGGTTTTCTAAAATTAAAAATACATATTATTTTTATTCCATAACTCTTTATGTAATTAATATACATAATTCTTCAGATATACATATTTAAACTTTTGCCACATATAATATTGTAAAACATGTTACGATTATGTTATGATTATGGAATTATGGTGGTTATTTATGGCATTAAATAAAATTACGTACCTAGAATTTCGTAGAAAACAATTTTACTGCTATACCTAATTAACGACGGGACGTACACAAATATTTCACCTTTCTGCCACAACAACGGTCTCTGAGCGTCCGTATTACCCAAATACGTTGAGTCCCAAATCACATGTCATACACAAAATCCGCGATCAAAACTTATTTAAATGTTTTCATTCGTAAAATAAATAATTTTCCTTTGCAATGAATTTTATTTCAGGATTTGTTGGGCTTTTGTTTTCAAACTACAAAAACACATACATGCATACAAAACGTTCTGTCATAGTTGAATTTGTTCAACTTACAAAAAGTATACGCTCGACGTATTTCGGTAGTTCTCATAAGAAGACATGTGTTCTACTTTTTCACGGGCGTATTTAGGCATATCAGTTAGTTTTCGTAGTTTTTTTAGTTTTCTTATACAAACATATAAATGAACTGTTTCTACTATGTATGAATGACTTTTATGTTATAATTAATTAATATATGGTAGAATCATTATAGTTAGAAATCTCCAATTATTTGTAAAAATGTCGTACAGTATGAATACATTTATTTTTTTAAACCTAATTCTTTTAACACATTTAATAACACAACCATTATTTTCTTCTCTTTACAGGTAAGTTTATAACAACAAATTCGAATAAGTGTTTGAATTATTTTCAAAATCTCAGTAAGTAAATTTGTGATTAAATTATATTCTTTTTTCTATTTCCTGTGGGTTTAAATTTTCTTTGCAGTTAAATGTTGACATCCTTTGCGACAAATTCATTATTCATTGAAATTGTTTATTTCGCACGAAAATTGCGACATTAATTTTAACGATTGTTCTAATGAAGGAATTGAGGCTGTCATTGGCGTTGATGAACTTTTGATGAATTTCTTATAATTTTTGTTTTTTTTTCTGCTTTGGGAAATGTCACACACGGAATTAATTACTTGGCACTTGCCACACAAATGAAATTGATGGCTAAAATAAAAAAAAAAAATTTTTTTATTGTGGTAACTAAAATTACTACAAACATAACCGTATTCCATAGACAATTGTTAAATTACTACTGAACTTGCTCTCCAAGTGTCCTTGATGAAGTGCTTAAAGCCAGTGTACATTATTATTGTTATTAATTCCAGTCACAATATTCGGGGACAATACAAATATTTTGGGTCATGTCCAAACGTGATATTAATTTAACCACAAAATAGAAATTTCACTCAAATGATGGTCATTAACTCGTATCTTTATGGCGGCCATACAAGCGAATGTCCATGCCAACAACAACAAACATTAAAATTTATGTCTGTTCTTCCGTCGTTGAAATGATTCTAAAAGCCATATTCGTCTATAACTGTTGCACATTGTCCTTTAACAAATCCTCTCTTCCTCTTCATGTACCTCTCTTAGTATTTGCTTTTATTTTTTTTTTCCTTGAGTACTCATGGCAAAGAATTGTCAATAGTATAACAACCAAAAAAACCCTATTCGCGTCTTTCCGCCACAAATTGCAAAGCAAGTATGATTCCTGCCACTTGTCATCCAAACAGCTAACAAACGACATAAGACAAATGTATGACTCTGTAAGGCTCTTTGCATTGTGGCCGTCCTACCGTGTCTTCATCTCGGTGGTACTTTCTTTCCTTTTTGTGGTTTAAGAAAGATATTGTTTAATGTCATCACAATTTTTTTTTCTCCGCTAAAAATTTTATGTACAAATGGTGGTGTGGCATATGTGTCTGTTTATTTCATACTTATGTCAAATGGGTATTTATGCTTGTGTTTGTGTGCATGTGTGTGCCTGATTGTGTTTTGTGCATTAAAAAGCATTAAAAGTGTTCTTGTGTTGCCATATTAAGGACTACTCGAATGAATTCCGTTTCGCAAGTGCCTCCTCTGTCTACATACATATGTATCGTTAAAAGTAGGACTTTTTATTTAGCATGTAAGTATGTGTGTATGTTCCCACACAAGCGTATAAGAGCAAAATATCTCGAGTGTAATGTTGTTTAATGATTTTCAATAAAATATTGTGACATTTTAACGGCTAAAGTTTATATCTTCCCCCATTATCACGAAGAAAAAAAAAACCAAAACAATATTCCTTCCAGAAAGGACCTCCTAGGCTTATTTATGCTTTAACATGTATAGTATTTATTTTATATTTGAAAAAAGTATTGTCGTTGTAATATTTTGCTTGATATGTCAATTCTTATTATGTCATTGGAAAAAGCAAATTTATGGCAAATATTATACGAGGAAATAAATAACCAAATTTTCAATAATATAAAGAAAAAATTGAACTGGATGGTATTTATGAATTTAAAACAAATGGATGTTTAGGAAATAAGTATTCAAAGATGATTATTAGTATTTTGGTGTTACGAAAAAAGGACATATGTACATATATACATCTATATATTCAGCAAAGTTATGTAACAAAGAAAGGAATTTCAAAAACTACTTAACTAACTTTAAATGAAAGGTGCTTACACCTGCGAAGTTTTTGCGGATTCTGAAACTACAATGTTCATGCATGAGAAAAAATCGCCGGGAGATTTTTAAATAAACCGCGGTCAACGTTCACATTTTTAGTTTTTTAAACTGTCGAATTGGAACTAAATAAAATGTTGTAGCAGTGAAAATTCTCTACAAGATTGACCTCTACGATTTTTTCGTAGGATTTACCATTTTTGAGATATGGCCTCCTATAAAACAATGTCATGCATAGTATGCATTAACTAACTTTAAATGAAAACCGCTTACACCGGAGATTTTTTTTGCGGATTCTGAAACAGTGGATTCTCCATTGGGGGAATACTCCAGCTTAAGCAACCAAAATTAAATATAGATTGCATTATTATGCATAACTCAATATTCAGGTGCCTCTATAGGACCCACCTGGACCAAATTTTAGGACAATTAAGCCGTTTCGTTTGAACGTCTATGTCCCACTTGAAATGAAGATGGCGCTATACCATTTAATACAATATTTCGATTTTTTATGTCTCTCCTTTTACGAATAATTTATGAAAATCCAAACGTACCAATTACTTTCGTACCCATAACAACCCACCTTCACCAATTTCAGGCTTTAGCCGTTTTGTCTTAGAATTGATGACAAACAATCTGCCACTCAGCATAGGAAAACTTTAGGTTTCAGTTTCCTTTCTTCATGCCGAATACATCTAAATAAATGAGGAAACAAACAACAACGTTTCTATGTTGTCTTGTAAAAAATTTATTTTAATAGAACTGGCATGTCTACAATGAAAAAATCTCAAATTTTTATCCATTCATCATGACCAAAATTTTATCAGCATTTTTTTTCATTTTTCGTAATCATTAATCATTTTGGAGCAATTTAATGCATCTTTCATAAGCGTTGAATGCAAGTTTTTTTTTCTTTCGCTGCAGAAAGCTTGCTAATTTATCATTTGGCAACAAGCGATGAACATCAGTTGAACTAAACCAACAAACATGAAAATAGTTTTATAGTCATTAAACCGTTATTCGAAAAAAATCATTAAAGTGTTTGCTTTATAAATTGTTTATTAGATTGAGCAAAAAAAGGAAAAAAAGTGGCGAGGAATGAAAAATATTTAAAATTCTGTATGTCACACACACACACGTTAGTAAAATTCAACTGTGCCACCCTTAACGATTGTGTTTGTATTAAAGCAATAATGCATTTTTAATTCTTGTAATAATTAAATTGAATAATTTAACTTTTCTCACTGCAAGTGCTTTCCTCAAAACCATTACCCTATTCTCTAGGGCAAACTCTTTGCGATTCATGCTAATACACACATAGATATGTATATACACTATCTGTGGGTTCGCGTGTATAGTGGCATTGATGCCATTTTTTGTGTAATATTACCAAGCAATAATGATGACCTCGCTCTTGGCCTCCTGTATTGAAGGTCTTTTTCCAGCGAAAATAATAGAGGCAGGAAATGGTATAAAAAAAACTATTCCACATGTAAAGATTTGTTTATACACACACATACACCCTAACCTCTCTTTATATAAAATCATTTGCCAAATGTAAACACATCATGTTACTGTGTATGTGCGCGTGTGTTTGTGTGAAAATTACAATTCTTTGTCATTTTTATTTTCGTTGCTATTGTTGCGGTTTTGTTATTGGAAAACATTCGCTTACAGTTGGCTATTTTTTTATTTGTTTTTATTTAGGCCTTGTCCCTTGATACCGAACCAACCAATAGACGACCAATCATCTGATCTCGCTCTCTCTCCATTGTTGACTTTTTTCGTTCATTTAATATTGAACATTTGCCAGAAAAAAAAACTAAGTAGAAAATCAACATTCTACAAAAAACAACTAGCAGCATAAAAACTTGGTTCCAACAGTTAAATGTTGTAGTATACATTTTTTTATTCTTCTTCCAAAAAAAACAGGCAATCTGCAATAAAGCACTTTTGTTGGCCTGCGACAAAAACAACAAGAACACTGCTGGCCCCTTGCATGGCTTGAATTATAAATGTGTTTGAAACAGACATGGAATAGATATCCATCCCTGAAAACAAAATACGACTTTGGTTTTGTGATATTTGCCTTGTTTGCCGCCCTTCAAAGGCCGTTCTGATGGAAGAGTGTGGATAATTGATAGAGCAATTAAATGGCATTTTAGATAATGTATGCTCGGAACATGTACACAAACAAATTGTGACAGGCAGCTTTGTTGACAAATTGGAAAATACATTTTGTCTCTCACTTTATGAATGATTTAGAAATTTCCCAATTCTGTCGCATTATGTAAAATTATTTTAACCTTTAAAAAATTTGCAAAACATCTCAGACTGACGCACGTACTTTCTTCATACTATAACTTGCTTAATTCGATTTAAAATATAATCCACTACAATAAATAGTTTATAAAAAAACAAAAAAACGATAAACCAACGAAAAACAATAGGGAAGGTTATTTATTAGGCTTTCTGGATTATTTTATTGTTCCATTTTCTTATACATGCATACATGTTGGAAAAATCTTGCAGGCTTTTTCGTGCTGTTCTTTATAAGTTTATTTTATGAAAATCAAAAAAAACTTTGTCAACGCTTGCTTAAAAAATACTAATGATTTTAATTCATGTAATTTCTTCATGCATTTTTGGTCATTTTTGCCCCCATAGGTGATTGCTGTTTACCGCATATCTGTATACTGTATACGCATACTACCTTTAACAATGAATATTGAAACTTCCGGCTAATACCACCACATCCCACTTAATGCCGACTTGATTATAATTCCCTCGACCACAATATCTACAATTCTGTTTGTGTGTTGTGCCTATCTTCGTAAACGTGTCCAATTGGTTTGGCTTATGTAAATCTGTTGTATTGTCGTACCAAATTGGCTGGCATCACACATTTCCAGTTGAACATGAATTTTTGAAGTGTTTTTCGTTGTTAAAAACAACAACAACAACTGTTTGAATTGCCACATTTTTGCAAGTTATTATTCGTTGCAATAATCAGGTGACATTTAGACTGTCATATGTGTTTTATATGTTTCACTTAATATTCATTATGCCAATGAAAAGGAAGAATCCAACCTATGGCCTTTAACACACACCTACCAATTTGTTAACAATTATTTCGTATACCTACACAACATATAGTTCTTGGTTAGTTTGTTGGCATTAAAAACCATTTTTCACAATTAGCTGTTCAATTAGACCACCATACAAATTATTTTGTAAAATGGACAAATACTTCCAACATAGTTTATTTGATCTAAATCTGGTGCGCGTAAATCGTTCGCAATGACTAATGGAATTCTGTTTATTTTGGTGGTAGTAGTAATAAATGTTTACCCACATGGTAGACTAAAAACATTTGTATAGCCCATTATGCCAACTTTACAAATGATTCAATTTAAAATCATCAACTATTTGCTTCAAAGAACTCAGCTGAGCACAATGCGTTTTGTTATTTCATTGTTTACGAAATGTTCATTTAATACATTATAAATTAATGTGTTATTTTTCAACCAGTTTTTACTGTTCTACATGCGAGTAGTTAATTAATTATGTATATGTATATGTATGTATATGCAATGTTATGAAATTAAGTATTTAAACAACATTAACAATTTGAACAAAAACTGTTGCAACATTAACACGTTTTATGAAATAAAAAAATATTAACCAGAATAGTGAAAACAACCCACTGGAAGTTATTGGTTCACTGGGTCGTATAATTGATGGTATCTGTATAAAAGCCACATAACGTGTGTGTATATTTTACAATTTGAATTATTTTTTTTTTTTTTAATTAAATAATCGCTAGTAGATATATAACCATTTATATTTTTTTGTTTTTTTATGTTAATGATCCGTCAATTAAAGATCAATAAATAATAACAGATATCTAGGATAGGTTAGGTTAGACTAAGAAGAGGGGTGAGTATGCCCTGGTGGACATACACTTAAGCCAGAAGTATGCCTGTTGTGCGCTCTAGACTAGGTTTGTTTGAAGAAGGAGACTCTGCTCTATTTTATTTAAAGAACTCTGCGCCGTTATCAAAATCCCGTAATTGTTTCAGTTCGTCCATAATTACCTGATTAAGAACTGCTTTTGTGTCGTTCCCTAAAAACTGAGATCTGATGTTTGCGAAAGCGGGGCATTGGCAGAGAAAATGCTCGTGTCAGTGTTTCGTCATCTTCTCCGCATGCCCTGCATATGCTGTTGTCTACACAATTAATCTTGTGCAGATGAGCTCGTAAACCTAGGTGACCTGTAAGGACGCCTTTAAGTCTACTCAACTCTGCCTTACCTAGTAATAACAGGTTTTTTAACTCTAGTTGCTTTACGTTCTCTAACTTTACTGTTGCTAATTTCCTTCCATTTTTTGCCAGAGAATTTGCTATATCAATACCTCTATTCCCCGCATGTCACGGTACCCATATTATACGCACCGAGCAATGTTGAGTCTAGCTGTTGATCGAATTTATACAATCCAAAACTGTTTGTGATTTTACTGTCTTGGATGTTATTGCTTTGATTGCAGTTTTACTGTCCGCAAGGACGTTTACAGTAGTTGGTCTCGTGTTGGCATTCAACCAGTTCAGACACTCTGTAATCGCTCGGATATCCGCTTGATGGACCGTGTTGTGATCCGGCAAGCGAAGAGATATTTCGGTCTCTGGTTCTTCAAGACCCAGTCCCGTCCTCCCACCTAGCATGGAGCCGTCTATATAACAACAGTTTCCAGACGGCATTTGTGCTAGAGTTCCGCCGATCCACTAATCTTTCACGTCTGTCCGTCTATCCATCTAAACCTTTTAATCACGCTACAGGTCGCAATTTTGATCGGATCGTCACCAAATTTTGGGTGTTGGTGAGGGTCCCGGAGGGGAAGAAGCCTAAATATCTCAGCTTCCATAAGGGGTATACCAAAAGCAAAACCTGCTAATGAAATTAGAAAATATCACCTTTCTAACGATGTAAAGGAGGTTGTCGTAGGCGGTCAAACAACGAAGATATCGCAATAGTCGCAAATTAAACCCAACTCTCCATTTTCGGCGATTTTAGTTATAATGACGAATATCACAGCTTTGGTTGGCGACTTTCCAAAAGCAAAGTCTGATTATGAAAGTAAAAAATCCCATCTTTACAATGATGCAACGAAGGTTGGCATAGGTGGGCAAATAACACAGATATCGCAATAGTCGGTAATACATCCCATTTTTGGGGGTTGATGGGGGTCTCACTGAGAAAGAAGCCTATTGCTGGTTGACGTACATCCCACTTTTGACCCAATCCCAGTTTTAATATTTTGAATTTTACCAGTCAAAAGGTTATGCACAGGGTAGTGGTGTAGGGTATCACATAGTCGGTCCTGACCCGACTATAGCCTTGGATCACTTGTTTAATATTACACTTTTTATCCATGGCTGTCCACCAGACAACTGAAGCGTATCTTAGAATAGGTCTAACTATGCTTTGTATTGTCAGTGTGTCATCTTATCTCCAAAAATGGAGATAGGACGCTGAAATTTTGGAAAGATGCGTCTTTTGTTGCAGGCAGATCAAGTTCGATGATGGGCTATTAGTCCGGTCAAAATAGACATGCGTATAAGAGGAAAATAGCAAAAATAGCAAAAAGACTTACGTTTTCGAGATATCGCGATCTAAAAGTCAAATAAAGAATTAGCCGCGTAAGTACATTATGAGGCGAACCGGTTAAAGTAACGACACTATGTGTTAGATACTTCCGTAAGCTTTCAAACGATATCCACTTTGCAGTAATCGGTTCAGTAGAACCGGGTCTAACCCGGTTTTTAAACTTGGCCTTTCGGGTCGAATAACCGGCGAACCGGATCCGCAACCGTTGAAAATTATACATTTCCGTAATCAGCGCAACAAACCCTACCTTCGGACAAAACTTGAAAAAAATCGGAGAGTTTTCGTTGGGGTCGTTCCCGTTGGGCTTACAATTACACGTGTGGGTTAAATGGGCTATTTTTGCATAAAATGACTCTAACATTGAATAACTCTACTAAACACGCTCCGATTTTGTTGGATTTTTTTAGAAGATAGCTATAATTTCGCTCTTCAAGAAAATATATATTTTTTGGGGGACAGACCCGATTACTTCGCTTATTTTAGCCGGTTCGTCTGAATATGTGCATATTTCCCTTATAAGTGCATAAAAATCATGTGTTTTTAGAACAGCTATATCTCAAGAATGGTTCCTCCTAGGAAAAAAATTATAAAGTCAAACTTGTAGATAATTTTCCTGTCTACAATATTTACTTTAGTCACTTTTTGATTAGATCAACCGTTTTCAAAAAATAAATCTGAAAACCTAAAAAACCCTTAAAATTTGACCTTTGACCCCGAATAATTTTTTTTTGCACACATGGGATCGATGGGGACTTTTAGGACGTTGCTTCTAATGGCAAACCCTAGCTCTCCACCAAAATGCAGCTCTGTGGGAATTTTTGCTATTTCAATGTCTATTTTGACCGGACTATATAACGGTCCACATTTTGGCATAGCCCCCATATAATATTTAAGATATTTTGAGTTTTAAGTCACATTTTCAAACCAAATTAGCTATAATTAGACATTTAGGATTCCTAGTGATCAACAAACTTATATTTCAACAATTATGGGCATAGGTCCATGTTTTGGTATAGCCCCCATATAACCGTACCTCCCGATTTTCGGTATTTTGAGGATTTTAGCTAGAATATTTAACCGAACTTGCTGTTATTTGACATTTGAGGTTCTCAGTGGTCTCGAAACATCTCCACCAAAAGTCGTCAACATAGGTCTATGTTTTGGTATAGCATCCATATAACGATACCTGCCGATTTTAGGTATTTTGAGGATTTTAGCCACAATTTTTAACCGAACTAGCTGTAATTTGACATTTGATGGTAGCAGTGATAACGAGACTTATCCACCAAAAATCATTAACATAGGTTCATGTTTTGGTAAAGCCCCCACATGACGGTACCTCGTGATTTTCGGTATTTTGAGGGTTTTAGTTCAATCTTTAACCGAACTAGCTGTAATTTGACATTTGGGGTTCTCAGTGGTCATGAAACATCTCCACCAAAAATCGTCAACATATGTCCATGGTTTGGTATAGCCCCCATATAACGGTACCTCCCGATTTTCGGTATTTTGAGGATTTTAGCTAGAATTTTTAACCGAACTAGCTGTAGTTTGACATTTGAGGCTCAACATAGGTCTATGTTTTGGTATAGCCCCTATATAACGGTACCTCCCGATGTTAGTTATTTGAGGTTCTCTGTCGTCACGAAAATTCTCCACCAAAAATCTAACTGGCTGTAATTTGACATTTAAAGTTTTCAGTGGTCACGAAACTTCTTCACTAAAAATCTTCAACCGTATCTCCCGTTTTTGGTATTTTGAGGGTCTTAGCTATATTGTTTGTAAATTGTAATTGTGCATTGTAAAAAAATTATAAAGATAGGTCCTAACTTTGATATACCCCTGTCGGTGGTAACTTGCTCCTGGCTGTACATATTTTTTAGATTAGATTAGATAATTTAAGCAATTTGGGGTATCCGTAGTCGAAAAATTGTGTCCACCTAAAATTCTGAAAGGAAACTAATTGTTGCATTTTAATTAAGACTATTTATGACTTGTTTCTTCTTTATTTTAAAAATCATTTTATTTGCATAAGTTTTGAACATCAGTGCAAGACTCAAAACACGACTGTTATTATTATATTTACACAATATGGCCTCAAACATTTTACACAACTAATTATTTAAACTGTAATTTCATGGAAATACATTTCAAGCATTAAATCAAACACTGCTCTTTAATTAATAAACAACTGCAAATTTCAGTCAATTAAAATCTTATAAATTATTCCATTGTTTAAGATGTCTAAGAAAATATATGAATGCAGAACAGCATGAAAGAACAGCAACAAAGGTTTAATGAATCAGCTCTTTAATCCTGAGTACATTGCAATCAGCATCCAAAGAGAAAAGATTGTAGCCAACGATAATCAATATTTGACACAAGTGTGTGCAAGTGGTGCGGAAGCAAGCAGACAACCAAGCCAGCGAGCAAAAGACGAGCACACCACGATGAACGATGAAAGAAAAGGAAACATACAACTCCAGCTAAGGGTTAATGATAGTGTACGGGGAATTGTGTGAAATGGCACTCTTGGTTGGTAACTGCCTCAGCTGATGTTGGAGCATTCAAGTGTAGGATATATGTATGAACAATTGAGTAGCAACATCAGCTTGCCAATGCCAGTCATCGCCACAGGGTACGCTTAGGAATATTCCGTGCAAGAAGGATCTGCCAACCAACTAATACTGAATAATAAATAATTGTTTTCAAATTTGACAGTTGTCGAATGAACACAAAATAAGATAACATAAAAGCAGGGGCAAGGGATGTTTTACAAATGAAATTAAGTCAACGAAAGGGAAATAATGTCCTTACTGGCTTTTCTTTACTTTAGCCATTATTATACAAAGAGTAGTTAAAAGAAGATATGGAGAATAGATCTCGGATTTGTTGTAACGAATGTAAAGATTTGTAAAAACAACTGAAGGAAGCTATGCACATTTTTAATGAGCTCTATTGAAGAGCACAGTCTTGTTTCATCTGCTTAAGAAAGACTTTTATAATTTAATTTTGTTTGATTTAAATTTGGGGAAAATAAATGTCTAAACTTTTACTGAAATTAAAAAATACATAAACCGAGTTCTGGTCTTGTTCTATAATTTAGCCTTGGGCCTTGGATGGTCGTGGTCGCACATTGTTATATACATATTTATTGTGTAGTAAATTTGCATAAATATTTATAATGCGATACGTTCGCCAACATATGCACTGCCATATATTTGACCGCCCCAATCCTTTGCCAAATAGACCAAACCAACCAAGCCAATTGACATTCCATTTCATAGCATTTGAATGCGTAGAATAACTTTTTTGTTGATGGCAAAATTCATTTTATGATAAAAACACAGTCATGTTGTAAACCTATTTACACTGGTATTTACATCAAACCTCAGGTACATTGTTTAGAAAAAAATAAATAAAACATAGGATGAAAATTTGAACTTTGGACATATTACCGTGATGTCTAACACAAAATACATGTCAAATTATTTTAATCAGGATATGTATTTTGTCCTCATCACTTCGGACTAAAACCTACGTATGGCCTTAGAATACACCAAAATCTGTCTTATTTGTTTGACACCAATGTTTGTTTCAATTCTTTGGTTCACCTGAACAGACCTTTTCGCCTACCTAATGGACCAACCAACCATTTCACTGTGTTACCCCACCTCCATTTGTCAGCATACGAATGTAAATTAAAATTGTTGGTTTTTACATGAAAAAAGGTGTTTATTTTATTACACATTTGTATTATTCATCTCTGTGTGTGTGTATGTGTGCATGCGTGCGCTTTTACATTTTGCATAAATATTTGTTTTCTCCGTTACATATCAAGCCATGCCAGCTTATGTGTAATACAACATTTGAATTTTTTGTGTGGCGGTTTTTTGTAGTCCTTGAATGGCAGGCTTATTATAACGTGTCTTTTTGTGCAAATGTGGGCGTATTTTCTTATTTACCAAAAAAAAAATACAAAAACAAAAAATATGTACAAAAATATACTCGCAAGGGTCACATCTGCATTTAGTGTAGCCGTTATACTAATTCAAAGATTAATATGAATACGTGCTTGAAATATATTTTCCCATTTTTTTCGTGTTCGGTGTACTTTGTAAACTTTTGCTGAAATGGCATATTTTCCATGTAATTCGTTTGCTATTACAAGACACATTTACATTACGGCGAGCGTAAATGTTTATGAAAAAGTTGTTTCGAAGTCGACTTTAAGTAAGGTTAAAGAACTTTGAAGAAATATATGCAAATGTATTTTACGCACTGCTGCCAACTTGCACAACAAACACAATTACACTTTAACAAGAAACTTTTTTTTAAGAAAATGAGATTGAAACCATTCTGAATGCAATACAAAAACAATTTATGGGAACACAAACTTCAGCATAAGCAGACAGTTTAAATGTAATTTGAACCCACCTACAGCAGATAGACAACGGAATTATAGAAATACTGTGAAAAAATATATAAAAAGGGTTGAATACCATTATTTTATTTTCAACTACAAACTCGAATTTACAAGAAATAATAACAATAATAACTTATTTAGAAAAAATACTGACTTAATAAATAATAAGCTTCGGAACCTATGTTTTACAATAAAAATGTCTTGATTGCCTAAATTTGAGATTAAGAAAAGTCCATTGTTTTCGCACTAAGAAAACGAAGATTTCTCTTGTATTAATTACATTATGCGACACGAAAATTATCTGACATCGCAGTGTGATAGAAGACCGAAAAAGAGAAAACATGTGTCTTGCCATTTTTCTCTATCTCATCATGGAGGCTTTGATGTCAAAAGGGATAATTTTGTTAGGATTATATCTTCCAAACTGTTAAGAAATGTGATTTAATCTCAAAGGCAAAGTTGTAGCTCTTCTAATAAAGACACAAATTGTGAACACATAAAATCCATCAAACTTCATATTCAAGGTCAAAATCGCCACGGTAAAATGTCTTTCAACATTTTTTCTCGATTTTTGGTGTACTGATATGAAACCGATCAAGTTTGAAGCAAACGACCAACTACAAAAATGTACCTTAGAACATACGAACTCCGTATAAACATATAACATATAAACTTTCCAGGAACGCTTCTTCAAGCTCAAAATTCGATTATTATCAACTAGTCTTTCCTGCTCAGTAGTGCGATTCTCTAACTCATTTTTTGAGTTACCGACAAAAATCGGTAAAACTACAACGCAAAATTATGAATGAAAAGTTTAAATAACAGTTGCCAACACTCTTTCTATCGGTAGAACTTTACGATTGCTTATTATTCGTCGCTAACTTACCGAAAAACATCGGTAATTACCGAAATTATAAGCATATTAATTTTACCGACAATTGTCGGTAAATTAAAAAAAAAATGATTTATAGAATCGCACTACAGGTCCGTAAATAACAAACCTTTCAAATTTCTTTGAGTTTTGAACAGTTTGTTGTATCCAGACCTGAGCAGGGGAAAACGTTAACAATAATTTAATTATTTGTGCATTTCAGCTTAAACTAGAATATTCATATTTCTACAAAGTTGTTTATTGAAGTCTTAAGTACGTCTCTGTAGTTGACTGTATCCTTAATTTTTGGGCGGTTCGATATCTGTGGACCAGAATCGGAAAAAAATTAAAATACGAATATTTTGTATAGTTTTTACGATTTTGGCCTTTAAGGACTTTTCGCAGACAGTTTTTGTGTCCCAGAAAGTTGTTTACTGATTTATTTTCGACATAATTGTAGTTGACTGTTTTATTTAATTTTGAACGGTTTAGTATCTATGAACCAGAAACAGAGAAAAAAGGGCAAAAATCGCATTTGCTCTGCTATTTTGACCCTTTGGAACCGATTATCGGAGTTCATATGTTCTAGAAAGATGTTTATTCAGATGGTTGCTTGTTTTGTTGGTTGTTTGCTTCTAACTTCATATCTGTCGACCAAAAACCGAGAAAAAAATGTTGAAAGAAATTTCACCTTGGCGATTTTGGTCTTGAAGATGAAGTTTGATATATATTTACGACAAACAAGGTCACCTAGGTCCATAACCAGACCTCAAAAGACATAATCATCTCAACAAAACTGACAATGTGATTCTAAAATTTCACAAGAGAAGACAATTTCTCTTCGCCTTTAAATTTGTTGTGATTCAGAATCTGCAAAAAAATTAAATGTTTTTTAGAAAACATTTCAAAAAGCGAATAATTTTATTGTCCCCATTAAGGTTGTCAAAATCATTTAATTTGTATGATATCTGCTATTTGCGCATTTCAAAAGTTTCTTTCTATTAATTTCAACACAAATTTCATTCATTAGACATTTTGGGTGTCCTTTATCGGACAAAATGTATTGTTAATAGGTATTCTTCGTCACGGCTTATTATCAAGCAATAAATCTTAACTGCGCACATACTCACGCACACTATTCACCACAACATGTTGTTTTTGTGTGTTTAAAATTGTTGATCATTAAAATTTCAACAAAGCAATTCTGTAGCAATAAAAAAATCACAACAGATACAGAAAAGTCATTGTCAAACAATCAAAATGGTGACAATTGACGAAAAGTATAAAAAAATGTGCTGATGTATGTGCAAACATGGATCGCCAGGGATAGAGGGTGGTACTCACGTTCACTTTCTCAACGTCACAATAATATGTGGCAGGACACAACACGAACATTACCAGCAGCGTAACTATCAAATAACAAAAAAAAAAGAAAACAAAAATCACAGTCATCATACACAAGTCATCAGTCATGTCCCATCAGCAAATAGCCTCACATGGCATAGCATGAAGCCAAATTTCTGGTTCACTGGAGTGGAAGAAAAGCTACAGTCACGCCGTTCGACCGGCACCCACTACTCAAGCTTCCAGCACTTGTAGCCAAATAAACAAGAAGTGTGGCATCTAAAAACAAAAGTACGTGACATTGTGAAGATAAAACACAATTAACAGCCAACAGTTGAAAAAGTTCTACAAAAGAGGTTTGAAAAAAGGAATTGTCGATTTTCCATTAAAAATACATGCAATATTTGTTTTAAAAGTTAAGTGTTAAGAGTGGACGTTGGGCAGTAACTATTCCAATGTATCCGCACCCATATTAAAGTGTTTCATATAGAGATACCAATACTTGAGAGTGCAAAATGGGGAAGATATAGCTCGCTCATGGAAAGAATGTGCATTGGCAATGTTAGAGATTTCTATTTTTTTCTAAAAATCGGACTTCATACCGAATCAAAATTTCCTGTTGATATCAATGAGTTGGAGCTTATTTACATAAATCTTGGCTTAAATTAATAACATTTTTTTGACACTGTAGTGGAATCCTTACTTTTTATTTATTTATTTTTTACTTTCGTTAATTACAAAAATTATAAGCATTTTATTTTTCCTTATTAAGGCGTAGGTCATTTTGTAGTGATATTTCAATCAATTCTCTTTCGAGTTTAACGCAGTTTTTTTCCAAACATACTGTTGGATCTAAAAATAACAATCAGTATTGCATTTAATGGTTATTGGCCGTTTTAACGGTACATTTACTAACAGTTTTTTTGCAAATGATAAAATCGATTTTTTTAAACTTGTATGTTGACAAGTATTATGGAAACATGAAAATAAAGATGACCATAATTTAATTTTTTCAGATAGTTTGGAAGTTTATTAAAAAAATTATTGTAGCATTATTTGATATTGTAAATATTCTGAAAAAAAATCTTTGAACATTTATATGAGATTTTTTCTACATAGAGCATTTTGAATAAAGTGCATCTTATGGGAAACACACGGAAACACTATCGGACCTTATGCCATACTCAGTATAATCCTACCTATACATATATGTATGTAAGTAACATATGTACCAAATTATAGCCGCTAACCTCAATTAGTTTAGGAGTTATTAATTTCCCCCCACAGTGTGTGTGTCGTATGATTCTAATATAAGACCGCTCTTCTATAATGAAGACCTCTGATACCTATAACCAGGACAGAAGGTCTTCTGCTATGAAGACGGACTTGTGAATTGCTATGAAAAGTACTATCTGGCCCTCTAGAAAGAAGATCTTCTACCACTTTTATTCTTCCACTCTATGAAGATATGATATATGTAGATTTTATATATATGTAGATGGTTTTATATATATGTAGATGAGCTTCTGGTCGTACTTAATCTCATATGAAGAATATTTGATTTCCTACCCTTCTATTTAAAAACCATTCTGACCTTCCTTAAACAAGATCTTCTTACCTTCAATGAATAAAAGGAAGAAGACCTATTTTGATTTCTACGAAGACCTTTACTTCAATGCAATATTCATTTTAGCCTTATGTGGACAAGACCTCCTGACATTCTATAATAAAGATCTCTGCCTTGATCTATGAAAGCATTCTGGTTTTTCAGTAAGGAAGACCTTCCCATTTTCGTTAAAAAAGAACTTCGGACCTCCTATGAAAAAAACGTTCGACCTTCCGGCCTTCCATGAAAAAACAACACTGTAGTCTTCCTTAGAAAATATCTCCTGTGAAGAAACCGATGATGTGTTCTGTGAAGAAAACATTCTACTATGAAAAAGACATCCTGTATTTGTAGGAAATACTGTCCTGCCTTTTAAGAAGAACTCCTGTCATCAGCTGGCTTTCAATGAAGAAACCCCTATAAAAAGAAGGATTTGTGAACTTGCATGAAAGGACTTCTTCTAGCCCTCTATGAAGACATTCGGGTATTCTATAAAGAAACCCTAATTCCGTTGAGAAGAATTGCTTGTGGACATCTATGAAAAAAGTAGCTAAGTTGATCTGACCTCCTATGAATAAGAACATCGTATCTACTCTGAAAACGACCATGTGGTCTTCCATAAGGGGCACACTCTGCCCTTCTATAAAGAAGATCTTTTGTCCTTTTATGAAAATAACTACTGCTTTCAGTTCCTTTATGAGAAAACTATAAATTTTTTATATTTCTAGCTTCTACTCACTCAAATTTGTCCAGCATACTTTCTGCTAGTGAGAAGAGAGCGTCATTAAGCTCCACTTTTCTGGCACTAAATTTGAAAAATGCCAGTAAAACAATCGACCTACTAAAGCATTATTTTAACAAGGGCATATCACCAGAAATCAGTATTTTTGGCCACTACAAGTCGACAAATAAGTAGTTACGACTTGTAGAAGCCAAAGAGTAACTACTTATTCTTCGAATTTTAGAGGAAAGAAAAAACAACGAACTTACGGTGAAATGACCTTATTAAAATAAAATGGTTAGTAGGTCGTAGGTTCTTTTTTTTAATCCGATATTTATTCCACTTGGGAATTTTCAAAGTTTGTTTTTTTTTTTTAAATTTCTTTTGAAGGTTCTGGAACAACACAATTACTATAAGGTTGTTTTGAACTAAATTTGTACAATTCAAATTAATTACACAAAATGTCACTTGCCATGCTGGAAAATTAGCCAAAATCACTTTAACATTCTTTTCAATTGCACATATACTCGTATATACATATGGACGTATATATACCCCTTCTAGCATTTAACCATGTGTTGAAATAATTAACACACATACAATATACATATACTAACTAACACATTCTTACCCAACATCATCACATTAATGCAGATGGCAACGCCTGACAAATCTGACGAAATGGAAATGAACAAAGTTTGCTTTTAAATTGTTACTAATGATTTGCAAACGACATAAATGGTCACTTAATTAGCACAAAGTGATGGCAAACTGTTAAATAAATACCAGTTATGTTTATTTGTGTATGTGTGTGGGGGTTTGAGTGAATGTATGTGACATTGAGTGTCTGGCAAAAATCATTTCGTTTTTTATTCTTATTGCCCCTTAACCCCTTGGCATTCATCATCATTTTGTTCTTTCTTGCCCAGCCAAAAAGGGTTGGTTGAATTTAGTTCTGGTGCACTGCACCAACAATTAAATTAAGTACAACTAAATAACTTTAGCTTTCATGAGGACCCTAATGGAAAACTGTAAACGATTGTGGATGTGGCTTATAATTTAAAGTTTTTGGTCTAGTTTTAATTGTTTTGGCAAATGAGAGAGAGAGAGAGAGCAAAAAAAAAACGAAATGGGATAACCACCTCTTTTAGGCACTTAAAACCATGCCATGCATTTTAATTATATTTAACACCTAAAACTTGACCACAAATAAAAAGTTAGTCACTTCTATGAGGAAAATGTTTTAAGTGTCTATGATTATGTTTATTGTTGTTGTTAAAACTTGCCTGTTTGCTGTTATTAAATTAAAGGTAAGGGAATACCTAAACTTATTTTATAAGTATACGCAATTCTGAAATCGGCTATTTATTTCGGACTCTTTTTTCCCGCAGCAACCACATCTTACTTACTTACTTAGTTGGCCCATTACAGAACATTTGTTCCATAAGCCGAACTAAGAAAAGATCTCCAACTCTCTCTGTATACAACCACACCTACAATTTGTATTTAAAAACTAGTAGACCCCGGTCCGCGTTGCTGGGCCGTCGTAATGAGTTTCAATGACAACTTTTTATGGACTTTATGCTTGACAATTAGAAAATTGGTATTTTCTACCTCACTTCTTCGGTCCATTGTCAAACCGAGGGGGGTTTTAAATTTACCAACAGATTTTGCCTGTAACCTTTCTATTCTTATACGGACTTTGTCAAATTTTTTTCGCCCACTGATGCTGTTTAGGATTTATTATCGTCCATGTCCCCCTGTCTTTTTATTAAATCGATCTAATTATAAAATTTAAAAAATGCTTAAGTCGAACTCTCCCGCTTATTGAGACTTATATGTTTTAGTTTTTCATGGCTGACGGGCCGTTAAACCTCACCATTTAAGGAAATTTGTAAATATATAATTTTTCTTGGTCGGAGGAGCAACCACCGTTTTCTCGAAAATTAATTTGCAAGCCGATGCACTCATAAGTTTAGAAAATACAGCGATTATTAAACAATAAGACCTGGAAATTCGTCTAAAAATAAAGGGCATTTTGCACCACAGGAAATTTCTGAACATTTTCTAAAAATTGCATAAAATTAGGTTCAGTTGTTTTCAAAAAATAATGTATTGAAAGGAATCGGCGTGCCACCCCCACCTGCTCCGAAATTCATAAAATATACATGACAACGCCAAACCTTGAGCTTTTGCTGCAAATTTCATGGAAATTGGTTCAGTAGTATTGGAGATATAACCTATTTAAAAAGCAGGCGTGGTCGGGTCTTTAGGTCCCAAAGGAGTACCTGGAATGTAGACTAATTCGTAAATTTTTAAACTTGCAAATATAGCGTTTTTTAATATCGCATAGGTGAGGTACCCCTCTGGAATTCAATAAAATATGTAGTCTATTTCGAGGGCCATCCCTGTACATTCCCTGAAAATTTCAAGAAAATCGGTTCAGTAGTTTTGTAGATGTACCATTTTTAAATAGTGGGCATGGTCAAGTATTTGGATCCTAAAAAAGTGGGTAAGGTCGGAGACAACCACAATTGCCTCGCAAATTAATTTTTCAAACCGATACATTCGTAATTATTGTAAAGAAATAGGGTATAGGGGAAGCACCCAGCCCCTTCCGAAATTCAACAAAATATGTAGCCTATTTTCACCGGGGGACTTCCCTGACAATTTCAGGAAAATCAGTTCAGTAGTTTTTTTTAGAAAAGATTAAAATTGCAAAAATTGGTCGTCAAATTTTCTTTGTATAAAAACCTAAGGTGGGTTATGGCGAAGATTTCAAAAAAAGAATTATCCAAACTGGTCCAGCCGTTCTCAATTTTTAGCCTATTTTAACCGGGGGCATTCCTGTACATTCCCTGACAATTTACGAAAAATCGATTCCGTAGTTTTTGTAGAAAATATAAAAATTGAAACTTGAAAAAAGTGGGCGTAAATTTAAATCGTGTGCGTAAAAACCTAAGTCGGGTTATGGCGAACGTTTCACAAAAACAATTATCCAAACGGTCCAGCCGTTCTCAACTAATGTCATTACCAAAAAAACTGTGTTTAAAATTACGGTAATGTAAATACTTATTGTAACAATATTCGTCAATTCAAACATACTCAAGTTTCCATCAATTCCCATTTAAATCGAAATAATTAATATCAACATTTGTTCTCCATTTGATAAATTTGTTTCTTTTTCCCCTTAGTTGTTGTTGAATGTTGACATATATAAATAAATTATAAATTGTCTCAAGTGTTGTCATTATATGATGATGTGAAAAAAATCGAAAAAAAATTGTATTCGACAGTTATACAAAACACAATGATTTGACTTTGTTATTTGCCATTTTTTAATATTCCATATGAAAAAATGCAAGCCATTCCGTTGATATTGTAGCTTTTTAATGCTATTAAATAATTGAAAAGCAAAGCTTGCGGCGCTTTAGCTTCGGTCAGGCAGAAAATGTGCAAATATGAAACATTTTGACCCATTTACCATATTTTTCTTCATCAGTAGAAAATGGAAAGCCAACACTAGGGTTAAGACTTTTTGACATTTTTTCTCAAAAATGATTTCCTGTAATGAGAATGAATGAACTTTGCCCTATTAATGCCTAAAATAACATTCATTCCATTTTATTATAAAAAAGGTTCCGCACAAATCACTTTCAAATTTTTTTTTTTTTGGAAAAAATTCTCAAAATTCAAAAATTGTTTCCTGTTGTACGAATGAATGCCCTTTTGCCCTTTTTATTCCATTTAAAATTTAAATTAAAAAGGTCCCGCACGAATCACTTTTCATTTTTATGATATATGAAATAAAGTTATATATAATATTAAATGATATATATATGTTACAAAACGACGATAAAATTAGTGGGAAACAAACGGTTATGTCATTTTGGTTATGTGCTGTGCCACCATACATTGTTTCCAGTGAAATATCTGTTTATAGTGACTTCAAAAAATTGTCAAATGTTCTGAAAAATAAAAACTTTAAAAGCTTTTTGTGCGGAAGCTTTTTTTATCGAATCACTTTATAATTAAGATTTTATGCAATCTTAGGTAAAAACTCATCAAAATATCATACAGGGATACGAGGTTGTAAAAAAGTCATAACCCTAGCCAACACACGTGTATTCGACTTAAACACGTAGTAGAGAAAGGATTGATACAATGGTATGCAGTTGTTTTAAAAAAGGAGAGTTAAAAAGTCACAAGCAAACATGTGAAATAAATGCTCAAACTGTCATTTCATTTGAATTGCTTGTACGAAGAAAAAAATATAATTTATGACACATAAAGCAGGTTTTTATTTAATTGAACGTATTCACTGTTTCAACAGTACATGGGTCTTCTTTGTTTTTGGCTAAGACGAGCTGAGACTTCTCTCATGAAGCTAAATTTTTTGTTAACATGTATCGACACCTCCAAATAATAGTATGCTAAGTCTAAAAAGTGAGTTTTGCAGGAGAAGCTCTCAAAGTTTGGAAATTTTTTTGAACTTCAGTACTATGCTAAGTCAATATTTGTTTATAACTTATGTTCGGATTGACCGATCATTACCAAAATTAGACAGAATTTAAGTTAAAGGACGTTCGACACCTCCAAATAATAGTTTCTTAATTCCGAAAAGCGAGTTTTGCAGGACAAGCTCTTAAAGTTTGGAAATATCTTTGATCTTCAGTACTATGCTAAGGAAATATTTGTTTATAACTTCTGTTCGGATTGTCCGATCATTACCAAAATTTGACAGAATTTAAGTAAAAGGACGTTAAATATAAAAATGTAAAGAACTTGAAAACATGCTAAGTCGACTTAGCATACTATTGTTTGGAGGCGTCGATATGGGCACTCCTTGTTATGCATTGTCGCATATAGTACGCCACCACTTGCAGCTGCAAAAATACTGCTTTGTCTTACAATGGAAAGCTAGTCCATTCCCAGGTTTCTAACCATACAAAACTACACAGGAACATTTTTAGAATTTGCTTAAAAAATTATTGAATGTCAACTGTTAATGACTTTCCCCAAGAATTTATTTTTTTAATTATATCTAACATTGTAAATTCATGCTTCTGATTCAGTGGATATTAAATTGTATGTATTTTTTAATATATTAAAGTCCATCATCCACAACTAATACACACTGTCCCCCGCAAACAAAGAAACTAAATATATTCCTATGGCCGTTTATTTGAACAAAGAGAGATGGGATAGAAAAGGATGAAAAAAAAATATGCAAATAACTTTGATCATGACCATGAAGATGACTTGATGGCTTTTGTTATCTTGGCTATTGTGTGTCACCTCCAGTATTGTGTATATAAACACAATACCGTCCAACATACCTCTGTTCCCCTCGAACAACCTTTGGAATTTGAAAACTTTTTCCATACGGTTTTGCTGCAATCACGATGGAGGGAGGATAATTTTTGTTGTCATTTTTTCAGTTTTTTTTTCTTTGCAACTATGGCATTGTGATGTCTGTTCCTTGCCTGCCTGTCCATGGCATTGATAATGTGTTGATGTGGCACCACATTCTATTCGCTCCTGATGATAGTCGTGGTGATGATGATTATGACGTTGATGGTGCTGAGAATGTTATTTACTAAATCAACTGGGCAACAACACTACTACAGACGTTTATATATCTACTGCGTAGAAAATCATAACAGACTTTGGCTCTGTGGAAAGGTGATTGAATTTTGACATTAAATATGACGAGTTTTAATTTTCAATATTCTTGGCAAATTTTCCACGAATCACTAGCAATGTGCCAAGTGATGGGTAAATATTTAAACACTTTATCTAATTTTAATTAAAGAGAATTTCATTATAATGAACATCATGGCATAGTTATAGGGTTTGTCTGTAATCATTTTAAAACATACCTTGAGGCTTTGGTTTTGTATATTGGTGTTGTTTAGCTATGAATTTTAGTGAACATCATAAGAAAGTTGGGGAATAGAAGGACAACAATATCAAAGGAAATTGGTTTATGAAATTAAAAATACGCTAAGAACATCACAGGGAACACACGAGGAAACATCTCAAATACCGACAAGAACTGCCTTCATGCTACTTTAAGCTCAATGTTACAATCTGCAGCACTGAAAATTAAAACAACTTCTAGTATGCATTTTTTTAAGTACGTATTGAGACTATAAAACCCCTAGTTGGGTTTCTTTTCTTATCAGACCCAATTCAGTAATATTGCAGCCCTAAAGTAGTAGAACTTATATAAAAAAAAAACATAGTACATTTTACATAATTTTTGTAATTCTGGTCAGTAGCTGCCAAACTGTTGGGAGTTTAACAGTTTTTGAGACATGGTGTGAAATATTGAGGCAATATGTTTCGTGTTTATTATGTTGCAGAAGTCAAATTAAGATTTGAAATGATTATATATTGCTATAAAAAGTCAATCGTTTGCCGTGTTTAGATGAGGCTATAAAATCCAAATGGATCTGACACAACAAACCCCAACTAGGGTTTTGTCATTTAGGTGTGTACTTTCAAAAAATCGCCAGTAGAAATTGTTTGCACAAGATTACCTTAAACATGTTGCACAGTGTTATCGGTCCATTCCTTTTTATTACAACGGCATACCATTAAATAAACAATTTACCACGATCATGTCCGCAAGGATGAGTTTACGACTCGCTGTTATCGATGAATGCAAGCCGATTCCAATTTTTATTCAATGATATTAAATATTTTTATTATTGTCGAGCCCGCCGAAAATTTTATGTTGTCTTGTTGGAGAATCGAACTCACAATATTATGTATGCAAGGCGTCGCTTCAAGTACTGATGTAGTAACCCAGCAAAAAAGTCCTCCCAAAATCATGGGTTTCGTAAGGGATTTTTGGCAGCCGTAACTACTCTCAAACCCCATTTCTTCCCCATTATTTTTACAAGGGCATGTCGCACTCATTTTGTAGTTATTTTATGACCACTAGAATAACTAGTTATTTTGTGGCCAAAAGAAGTTGAAAAGTAAGGTGAAAAAAATTCCATTTTTAGAACAGTAGATGTAGAGAATTTGTTTTTAATTTCATCACACTTCTTACTTTTATTTTACTTTATTTTATTTCGCTGTCTGCCCGAATTGAACCCACGAACCCTCTGATTTCTAGCCAAAAACACTACACACTATGCCACGCACACGAATATTAAGGGTTGCTTAAGAACTTAAATGTGCAGTACACATGTGCACCACGAACTGTTATTTTTTAATTAAAAAAACTCCCGTGCCGACGGTGAGCGTTGAACACACAACCGTAGGATTTGTAGTCGGACACACACTCACTGTGCCACCGTCGTCATTACTTAGTGAGGAGTAAAGTAAGTAGGTTTACCTTGTACATTTTTTAAGAAGTAACCCATTACTTTTCAGATTACTTGTAATGCGAAAAGAAGCTTGTTTACATTAATTTGTAAAGGGTTGCGTAATGACTACCGGATCCAATTTTTTGCTGGGAAAGAAGGTTGTCGAAAATCTCCGCTCCGGAGAGTGGATGAAGTATGCCCCACAACAACAAGGCCAAATATTTTCTGAATGTGCTTTTTGCTCATCTTAGTGCAGCAAAATAAGCAATTAGTTTGTCGAAAACAAAATGAATGTTCATTAAAAACTCACATATTCGTATTGATTTTTATTCTTCTGTTTTGCTTTAACATTGACCTTGACTAATAAAAGAATAATAGATTTAAAAACAAAATATTTGTTATAATATTTTGGCACTTGTTAAATATGTTTTTGTTGTTGTTAGCTTTGTGGAAGAATTGAAACAAAAAACAACCAGACAGGACTTGATGATGCATTAAGATAAATGGCTTTTCATTTTCTAAATTTAATGATTCATAACTACATTTGTCTGTGGTGGGCAAAGCAAAAAATTTAAAACAACACGTATACACTCGCTCAACCATTGATGGCGTTGCTTTTTAGTGGCATTTTTTAAAACAACACACAACAATGAGTCGTTGTAAAGTCTTTGATGTCCTCTTAGATGAAAGCTGCAAAACGAAACCCTCACCGTAAATACACAGTGATAAAAAACGTGATGACCGTAACACACACATTTAGTTGGTCAGTTAGTGGAAATGCATGTCACTGAGAGTACCTTAAATATGCCACACGTTAATACTCCTTTCCATACGTCCCACCCCCTTTCCCCCTGTCTCTGCATTCGTTTTTCTGCCTCTTGCAAATATTTTCGGTTTATACATTGCTGATATTTCCCCATTGGTGTTCAACATGTTTTCTCATGCAACATGTTGAACATGTATTATGCAATGTTGCTTTTAGACTATTTCTGTGTTGTCTTCCTCATGGGGCCGTCACCACTTTCAACATCAAACCATCATTTGGTGTGTTGGTGTGATATTTCTGTCAACGATTTCTTTTCCCACGTTGAGTTCAGTGTTCTGAAGTGGTTCTTCGTGTGTGTGTGTTTGTATTTTCTAATTAAATTCGGTTGTTGACATGCGGTTGCACGTTGTGCATAACTTTTGCTTGCTGGTGGTTATGAATGAAATTGCATTGCTAAAACAGATGTTAAACATCTCAATATGACTGTTGTTGTTGTTGTTGTGACAGACATAGCACAGTAGCAATGAATATTTGCCTGCACATAAAACTGAAATACATACATCCATATGTAAATAAATAATATTTATTTACGAATATATTTCGTGTGACTTAGTAATTGTTGATTTACAGATGAAAGTTTAACAAATAAAATTATTTGTCAACATAATGAACTAAATCATGGAAAGTGTATGTACATAAAAATATATAATAATTAAACATACATAATATATTGTAAATATGTCCAAAAAGTATAAATCGATTTATTGATATATGTATGTACAATAGAGTATGCAGTGATATCCTACCATATGTCTTTTTATACCCTCCACCATAGGATGGTAGGACTTTTGGTATTGAAAGCGGGCTATGTAGGTCCACGCTTTCGTATAGCCCCCATACAAAATGACGCGTGACGCGTCGTCGTTTTAGGGAATTTTTAAGATATTTGGCCCATTTTACTACCGAATTGGTTGTAATTTGGTACTTTGTGTCTCCAGAGGCCAAAAAATATTCCTACCAAAGTTGGGTTATATAGGTCCACGTTTTGGTATAGCCCCCATATAAGGCCCCATATAAAGTACGCGTCATTTTAATATATTTTGAATGTATTAGACCCATTTGAACACAGAATTGGTTGTAATTTGGTATTTTGTGTCTTCAGAGGCCAGAAAACATTCTTACCAAAGTTGGGTTATATAGGTCCACGTTTTGGTATAGTCCCCACATAAGACCCCTTATAAAGTACGCGTCATTTTCATATATTTTGAGTGTATTAGACCCATTTGACCAAAGAATCGGTTGTAACTTTGTATTTTGTGTTTCCAGAGGCTAAGAAACATTTCTACCATAAAATGTTTATATAGGTCCACGTATTGATATAGCCCCCATAATACAATATCTCCCGATTTTCGACGTTAAGTTTTACCCTCATTATCAAACCGATATGACTGAAATTTGGTATTTAGTCCTCCTTAGGCGTATAAAACTTTCCCCCAGAAATTTGTAGGTATAGGTCCACGCCATCATATAGCCCCCATAGAACGGTACCTTCCGAATTTCGGTATTTTGAAGGTTGTGGCCACATTAATCCACCGAAATGGCTGAAATTTGTGGTGGAGGGTATAAAAAGTTCGGCCCGACCGAACTTAACGCTTTTCTTACTTGTTACATAATCGCTTTGTAATGCGGTGTATGTTGTGCCTCATGGAATTAACGGTTTTAGAGGCAATACATCATTTTTGCACCAAATCCGTTTTAGACAATTTGCAGTCGATTTATTAATGTCTATCACTCTTTCTAGATGGGACGCATGAAAGGAAGTAGCTGATCCTACGTCTCGGGGCAAAGGCCAACTTTTATGGAATAGAAAAATAGAATATTCCTACAAAAACCATTCTTGTAGAGAATTTTTAAACCTAAAACTTTCCTGCGGGAAAATAAATTAGTTTAAAAATAACCAAAACTACCCAGCAAAATTTGAAGGAAGGGGTTCCATGCGATGACGTGATTTCATGGTATCTTTTGCATTGGTTCAAACGAAGTCGTGAAATATCCGATCTTTTCATTAACATTTGAACCAATGCAAAGGAAGTCGTGAGAGATCCGATTTTTTCATCTGCATTTGAAACCATGCAAAGGACGTCGTAAAAGATCCGAACTTTTCATCAGCATTTGAAACCATTTCATCGATGAATTTTGTGTTTTTATTTATACACATTTTTCAAAATATATAAGATTAGTTATTTACAATAAGCTTGATGTTGTCGGAGACTCCAAATCACAACCAACGTTGTAAAAACTCTCGTCGTAATGATAATTTCATTGCAAAGGATTTTTGAAAATGACATGCCAAAGCATTGGTGGAAATGATATGCCAAAGCATTGGTGAAAATGACATGTCAAAGCATTGGTGTAAATGACATGCTTTGGATCCAAAAATGAATAGCATCTTTTGGGGTTCACGCTCATATAAAATTCATCGACGAAGGTGCTAAAAAGATGACATGCCAGATCACTTGCACCCATGATTGAATGGCATCTTTGGCATCGAACATTTTGCTGGGTAGTTATTTTTCGATTATTTTCCAATATGCCAACTAAATGATTTAACATGGGGATGAGCAAGGCAGTGGACAATGGTCAATCTCTGCATTACTTTTAAATAATTATAAACTAACTATTTTTGACCGATTTATAGTCAATTTAAAAAATACAAATAATAACCAGATGAATATAAACTAATTTGTATCTATCTCTTTTTTTTGAGTTTTTATAGTCACTGGTTTATTCAGTAAATTTTGGCAGTAGTAAATACTTACAAAATGATCGTAACAGTCGTTATTGTTACATGAGGATATCATAGGAAGGAAGTACTTTCTTAAATATGTTTTTAAGTACATAATTAACCACATACCGGCAGTCGAAAAAATCTAAAAAAAACAAACGTTCTAGATTTAGAACAATTGTTTCAACACTCCACATTTTAACTGTTTTTCTTTTTTATTTTGCTCTCTGCTTGTTTTGAACACACGAACTTCTGATTTGTAGCCAAACACACTACACGCTAGCACAAACTCTGTGCAATTACTTATTAATGAGTAAAGTAAGTAGTTATATGGAAGCCATTATATATGTACTGCCTGCTAATGCGAAGAGTAATGAGCTATCATTATACTCGGTAATGCATGAACCTACCAAATTTTTGCTGGGTGAAAAAATCAATCTATCAAAACTGGCATGTATAATTGTGTGTTGCATTTATATCGAAATAATTAAGAAAGTGTAAATATGAATTATTTGCGTCGAGAGCACACTATTGAACATTCATTGAACATTTTTCAACTGGTTGAACATTCATTGAACATTTTTCAACTGGTTGAACTTTAGATGACTTTTCAACTAATTTATATTTGGTTGAAGAATAACTGCTTTGTAACTGACTATTTTCAAACTGGTTGATAACTAGTTGAAAAGTAGTGCAGAGATAGTCCGTTGTTCATTTGTTTAGTTTTGAATCAGGTCGGTCTATAGATCACTTTTCATCTAATTTGTAGTTGTAGAATGCATTTATAACAAACGATTTTTTTAACCGGTTGAGAAAAGTCTCGCTGGGTTGTTCTTTAGTGACCTACCCTACCTATAAAAAACCCCAAGAAATGTAATGGGATCTATGTGGATTTTAGGACATTGGGTACCATACAAACGTTCCAAACACTTCACTACATACATACTTTCATTACTCTCATAAACTATGTCGGATATCCTTGCGCTAAATATTTAAGTCTATATCACATTTGTTTTGCTCACGATACAACTACTTGCGTAAATATATTTGTCTTACACTCATTTATGGAATTTCTTTTACATATTCTTCGACTGAAATCTTCTTACAAAATTACCTGGAATATTATAAAACAATTTCGTACAATTTTACACTTTTTGCTACATGTATGCCCGAGTGTTCTTTCTCGTTAGTTTTAACCTTAATACCAACTTAATTTAAACTACCGTCTAGTCAGTGAACATAACATTATACGAGTTTACACCTATTTCATCAAGTAAAACATGATGAGTGGGAGCTAAGTTGATTTAGAAGTTCATAACAAAGTGAACTTCCAACATTTGCTGTAAAATTTTCTCGTATTGATAGCAATATAATTCTAGTTAAGTGGTTTCGGTTATGGTAATTATTGGGGATTACTTATTTAACAAATTGTTTACATAAGCTGTGTTGATTTGATGACATGACCTGCAGTTATTAAAGATAAACGAGGATTAAATGGTAATATTGTTATCAAAAATAGCCAAAATTAAAGCAACTAGTTTTGTTGTCTCATCTGTGTTTATTCAAAATATTTTGGGGCTATTTTCCAAAAATATATAAAAATTAGGCTTACATAAAAATGTTGTTGTTGTATTGAAGCTAATTTTTCTAAAAAATTCATTAAGTTTACATTAAAAATGCAGACACAGACATTTTCCTGGAGCTACCTATGCCTTTGGGCTAAATTCTGATTGATTTAACTTGTTACGAAGCATTTCTATTTTTAATCTATTTGCTTTTGTACTGTGGTATAGATAGAATGAATTATTAATTGCGATTTTCTTTCTACAAAGACTAAAAAATATTTTATTTCAATTTAATACTCTGTTCATAGCTGTAGGCGTTGCATGTTGTAACCTTTAAAAAAGGTAAACAAAGTATAAAAAGTTGTTTAACAATATCATATTATACTGTTTGGCTTAAGTAATTATATTTTAATTCGTTGGGCATTTACCTAGAAAGCGAGCCTTAAATTTTGTTTCTTTTTAAGGAAAAGCAATTTTATATATTTTTTATACTCCCAAAACAACTTTAACTTGTGGTTTATTGATACATTAAGATCAGAAAAATAAGTACATGATTGTGTTATGGATATTGCGTAGAATAAATAACAGTAATTACAGATATTCCATATTAACCAAAATTAACATTAAAATTGGTTTTTATTCATTTATTTTTATCAAAAATAAATTACATACTTTATTCTATCTTCCTTCACTCTCCCAAAAAGAATGAAAATCAACAAAAAATATTTTTTTAATTACAACATCACTATATATTTATGTCTGTATATTAACACATATGATTGATTCAACATCCCTTCTTTGAAATCAATATTATCTTATGTATTGAAAAGTTATATCAGAAGGATCTTATGATAAGTTCAAGTGTTCAAGCTAAGAATAAATTTGGAGGTATATTTAAACGGTGTGTGTGTGCATTTGTCGTGTATGAAGTGAAAAAGAAAGAGAGAGAGGGAGACATGTAAATGGTTATGGGTTTCAAATGTTTACCAAGGATTAAACAAACAGCTTCTGGCACTTTATGAAGGATTACCATGACAGTCTTCGTGCGGTAAATAAACAAAAGAGAAAAAAAATAAAGTGTGTACATATCGAACAAAATAAACGGCAGGGAAAAATGATAAAATCACCCTCTTAAAAAATGTTATGTTTACCTTTGCTAAGAGAGATTTTTATGTTCGCGAAATAAGAAATTATAATTATTATTTTTTTTTTAATTTTTCTATTACAATTTTTGGTTCAAAATAAAAAATGCAAATACATAGAGGAATCTTTCAAATATTTATGTTTTAAAATATACAAATAACAGCATTTTTGGGGGGTGGAAAATTTCTTTGGGAGATGAAATTCCTTGATTAGTATACAAAGAAGCCAAAAGGAAATTTTCGCCATAGGTCAAGTTTCTGAGATATCGCGCGATGAAGTTTTTGATTTTTTCCCTATAATACTTGGGAAAATAGCTCCATATCTCTGTTTGGCGTTGTTGTAGCTTCGTTTTGAGGTGACATGTACAACAAGATGAGATTTTTCAGCATCCAAATATTCTACAAAAATGTTGCTCAGAAGATTTAGGGTACGGTTCTCTTTGACAACTAATCGATTTTGTTCTGTTTTCATTGTCCTTTTTGGCATTTAATCGGTTTTGGTTCAGAAATAAACTATGTTTTGTTTTTCTGCATATTCGTCATTGGATATTTATTGGTATGTAAACATAACAATTGGTTATTGCTTATGTAGACTTCTGGGGTCCTTCTGAAATATTTACCGCAAATAGCTCTTGTCATGATGAACACGTTAATAACAAATGTTCTTGGAGGATAAATCCGGTAATCTCAATTTTTGAACCGGATATTCCGACATTAAAACCAATTATGGACCGTTTTTAAGTAACCGATTAAACTTATATGTATACCATTAAAAAGCTTATAGAGTCGTCAATCAAATTATATTAATTCGCTTATGAAAACTTTGCTAGTTGCAGTTCTAGAACAAAAAAACCGTTTCGTAAACCGTTTTTAAGGAAATATATAAGTACGCGCTAATATGGAAATCACAGGCTGGGGGTGAAAAATCCTTTTTGGCGATGAATGACAAGAGAATGAGAGACCTGTCATATCAATTATCCTTCATTTGGGCTCCGTGTCCAACAGTGTAGGCTGAGCTCACATTCCAGTAGGATAAAGCGAGGACTTATCTCGTAAGAAAGTCATAATGGTTTTATTTTTGCCGCAACGATATGGATCTTATTGTTGCCGAGTCAGGACGACCTACTACTTTAATTAGGGGTACAACCACCACTGAAAAAAATATTTTGGCGAAATTTCCAAAATACAAGCTTCAACACCATTTTTAATATGCTCAGTTTTTTTATATAAACAATGTTTATGGTATTACGGGATAGTGACAAAGATTACAACATTTTACAAAATTTTGAAATCCTATATTCTGGAAAAACCTTAAATGTTTATGCATCAGAATAAATTGAGCTTTTGCCCCATTATCTCAGGAAGTATGGACTTACTTTGGAAAAAAATTTACCGTTATAATAGTTACCATGAAAACAAACTTTCCCAAACATATTTTAAGAAGATTCGAGACGAGTCCTCAAAACCTAACCTTTCCAAAATTTAGGAGGGTTGGCGTTTTTTATTTGGGATGACGACTTCTATTTTGATTTTCAAAATAGTTAGGCTTAATCCCATAATCGTTGTTTTCATATTTTATTAAAACAACTTTAATTTATTAGTGGGAAAAATTGGCGATGTTTACCAAGGGGTAAGGCAGGGAAGACTATAGTTTCAGATCTCGCCACAGATCTTCATCAGTTCCCTTGTTTCTTGTTTTTCAACAAGAAACTTTTTATACCCAAGTGTCAATTGCCCGCTTGAATAGATACATGTGCAAAGAAACACTCTGATCTAGAATTCCTTTGGCACTACCTAAACTCGAGCAACTTCACTTGCAAACAAAACCAAATCTTTCCCACTGCTATACCTTCGTTGATTCTCACCGAAAAGCACACAACTAGTTTGTTGGTATTGCATACTACAGCAATAGACAACATTTCGACGGTGCCCGGTCTCACAATTAGGAGGGTTGGCGTTTTTTATTTGGGATGAAATTTTGTGTGGTAGGTACCCATACTTCCAGCCTGATATATGACTGCATGAAATTATACGATGGACATAGTTTGGACCAATCCTACGAGAGTTATCTTGCGGATTTGACATTTTAGTTTATGCCGTTAGGGTTTCTTGGAACTTTTAGGCCATCATCTCAGCAGGTATGGACATGCCTCCGAAAAAAATTTTATCGTGGTAAAAAATCAAAACTATCCAAGAAGAGCTCTTAAACTTCACCTTTTCCAAGTTTTGTGTGGGAGGTGTGGTTGTCATTCGCACTATGGTATCCATAAAGGAATATACCCCCCATATATTCTTACAATATATTTTGTATATATTAAAGTCAAAAATTCACATTTCTTCATCGGAATGGACCAAAAATTACATTTTTTGAGTTCTCGAACAGGGGCGCAAATATTCGTTGATTAGTCTACAATTAAATTCTATAATCACATTAAAGGCGGTAAAAAGGCGTGTCGAAAACGAAAAAAGTTTAAATTTTGACAGAAGAAAAATGCTTACAAGAATGGCAATTGATATGCATTCTTCTCATATCTCCATCCTTTTATAATGATAGTGGGTATAAAAGTTTTGAGCAGCGTATGAAAAAAAGAACCACAAAGTTTGCTTTGATATAGCTAAAAATTATAGTTCTGCTAAAATTTTTTGCAATAGTATACATATTTTATAACAAAAAATATAGGCTGTATGGCAACTAATGCTTAAGAGTTTCCTCATCGCCATTACTTTTGTCTCAGTGGTTGCTATGCCCATAGAATTCGTAATGTTCTCAATATAGAGGCTACATACATATGTATATATAAATACAATTTGACGAAATAGCAATGATTAAAATTTGTCACATATTTCTATTTTAAAAATATTTTTTGCTAAAAATATTTGCTTTAATTATTAGTTTACATTTGCAAATATTCATTTAGAATGATAACGAAATGGTATTCGACACAAAAAATAGAAACAAAATTACAACAAATTGACATAAAAATATTTGTGAACCCCACTCCCACTCTTCGTCATAAACGAGGAAAACATGAAAAAAGTCGTTAAAAATATATATTTTTTTAAATATACTTATGTGTATTTACATATATTTGTGTCTGTCTGTTAATATTGACGCCACATAAGCAAATTTATTGACACAATAAATTAATTTTTACGACAAAAACAAGGCGAGACAAGCAAGAGAGAATCGAACTATGATATATATTCCGATAAAATTTAATCAGTGCGAAAACAGTTTTTGTTTAGCATATTAAAGTTAAAGTTAACATATTCAAGTTAATTCTATTACCAACATGAAGAAGAAGGCGTATTACATTTAACACTACTATGACATTAAAAATATTAAACAAGTAGGTACATACTATCATTTTTCATATACAGTAGAACTCACAAAGATTGCAATTCTTTGTACAGTATCGTAGATATTGGTACAAATATTACTCTAATAATTTTTTTTTGAAATTAGTAATAGAAAATTAAATTAGTTTAAACGACTGATAGAATATTGCCTATACATTTCTTTGTATGTAGATTAGGGTTATGACTTTTTTACAACCTCATATCCCTGTATCATAGCGTGATGAATTTCTACATATGATTACATAAAATTTTAATTATGTGGTGATTCGGTGAAAAAATCTCACGCACAAAATTATTTTAAAATTTGAATTTGTCAGAATTATGGTCCATTTTTAAGTCACTGTAAGCAGATATATAATTGAAAATAAACTTTAAAGCCACATGAGATAATCAAACTGGCATAACATTTGCTTCTCACTAATTTTCTTTAATTCTGAGAATCATAAAAAAAGAGTCATAAACGTTTTTTTAAGATACAATTTTTAAGAAAAAAATCAAAATTTTTTCAGAGTGGTTTGTGCATGACCTTTTTTAATATTTGAATGAAATAAAAGTTATAATAGTTATTAGTAGGCCCAAGTTTATTCATTTGTGCAATAGGAAATAATTTTTGAGAAAAAAAATGTTCTCACTTCATACATTTTTTCAATAAAATATTTTTTTTAAATCGATTTGTGCGTGAACTTTTTTATATTTCAATGGAATAAACGTTATTTTGGTGATTAATAGGCAAAAGTTCATTCATCCGTGCTACAGGAAATCATTTTTGAGGAAAAAATGTCGAAAAGTCATAACCCTAATGTACATGTAATGTTTCAATTAGTCCCCCGTGTTTAGGCTCTACTTGCCACCATTTGTAATGCGGCTGTCCAACATCTAATTCTGTTCTACATACATACGTTCACATCTACAAATGTCTGTTATTTTTATAAAATTATGCATTAAAAATATACTACGCCACACAGATATTATATAAAATATGTTTTTTTAATATATAAAAGAAAATTGTTCTGTGGTTAATCATGGCAATTTCTGGCAATTTGAACGAATACCGCCGCACTGCCATCCGCCAGTCTAATTGCTTAGACTGACAACTCAGAGTACATCAACGTCTACCGAAGATACATGTTGTTGTTGTTTAGTTTTGTATCATTTTGTTCATGTGGGTGGGCTGCAGATACTTTTTATTATAAATATTTTGCTTTCTCGTTGATGTCTTCTTTGTGTTGTTGTTCGTGTTTTTTCTTATTTTGTGTTTTTTCTTCTGTCATGTTTTTGCCTTAAGGTGAAGTTCATTAAAATTTTTTTAACTGGGGTGAAGGTCATTTCAAACTAATTTCGTAAAATACAATCATAATCAACGTCGCAAGCGGCAACACACAAAACGGGAACGGTTCAGGGAAAATTAAGTGGAAAAGCAAGACCAATAAAAAAACAGTATGCAAACAAAAAAACAAATAACTTGCAAAAGAAACAACAAACAGCGTAGGATAACAAAACTTTTCATTTGTATGATTAATATTTTATAACGAAAAAATAAATTGTGCGTCAGAGGCCTAAAAACACAAACTTTAAAGAAGAACTTCTTTACTCACTGGCGGCACTTTGAGCCCCACTTGACATTTACCAATATTTAGGTATGATATAATTCGTTGATGATATTTCAATGTAGTAGTTGCAAAATCAAATGTTGGAAAAGGTCACTTTAACATTAAATCGTGAATTAATTTTGGTTCCATAAAGTTTGACATTTAAGTGAAAATACAAAGTAATAATAAACACTTCGGAGAAACCTTACGTACATAATGTAAATTTTTTACAGTAATTTTCTTAAATATTTTCAACACATGTTCTATGCTACTTATGCAGTCGAACTTTTCAATAACTTGGCTGCTGGGGACTAAGAAGTACTACGTTATGCTTGGTTTACATTTAATCCACTCTTTTGCGTATACGTCAAATGAAAACTCATCTGAAATCCATTGGATTTTATTTGACGTTCAAGCAATGGAATTGACAGTTGAAATCGAGTGGATTTCGTTAATGTAAGCCAAGCATTATAGAGAAAGTTCATAATAAAGAGACTATTCTGTTTAAGAATGAATAACTTGTTTTATAAAACTTGAAGTACATGTTTTAAGGCTTATTCGATTTTTCTGAATTTTTTAAATTTTCGGAGTACATCATTCACAGGTGTTGCTAAGGTTATAAGGGGTTTCGACCATTTGCATGCATAGGGGCATTATACAGATGGTTTAAAAATGCTCTACCAAACTCGAGTTGCTACTTTCTTCAAATTCATTCTCATTTTCATGTACTCTTTTTTGTTGACGATAATCTCATACGGTTTAAGTAGTAGAACTCTTTAATATAAAAATGTCTGAAAATTCTCTCACTTTTTAACATCATCAAACCTAGGCTATCGGAATCATTTTCCTTTCCCCCTTTGGCAAAACATCGACAGCAACATTTGATCTTTGTCATTCATTTAAAGTGGAGAAAACCTTCATCAATATCAATTCAGACCCTGTCAAGTATCTCGTTTTGCCTTTTTCTTGTTAGTCTCATCCGCTATGCCCTTTTTGCCGCTTTCCTGTCAAACGGGTTGCTGTACATTTTCATTGGATATCCATTCAATATCTTTTTTTCTTTTTTACTTTCCAATGGGCTGTCAACAGTCATGGTTGTGTTTTTGACGTTGTCGTTTTAATTTAGCTTTTCTTCTTGTCGCACCTTAGCTGACAGTTTTTTTTATTATTTGCGGCCTGGCACCATAGGAGCGAGCGATTTTATCACATGGAGTTTTATTGGCAAAAATATGCCATAACAACGACAACAACAAACTTGCGAGAGGAAATAATATCAAATTCCACAGAACCATCCATTCCACCCTCACTTTATTATAGAAATGTTAAAATGATTATCAAATTTGACATTTTACATTAAAGTATCGGTAGGATATCTAGGAGGTATGGTTTTGGAATAGACGCAAGGAAAACAATCAACAAAATCATGAAAGAATGGCTTTTCATTTTCAGCACAAGCGATTTGAAAATAAGAGGAAATTAATAAAAGTAAAACTTTATTTGAACACAGTGCAACTGTTAAACTGGCAAACGTGGTTGCTTGCGATCCTCCTCTATAAATTATTTAGGATTTTAATTCATCAAGAAAATGAGCGCAACGCCTTTGAAGAAGGGCTTGCTTTCATATTTCAATTTTCGACTACATATCACCGACGTAGCCACAAATACCTCTCGATACCAATGGACACATTTGTTCTTTCAGGAGTATTATATACACAATATATATAAAAATACCAATTTCGATGGAGTTCTTAATGTAAAAAAATGTTCATAGCTTGGGAGGAAGTATTTCTAAATTTTACTTTCTTCTATTTTGTGTAAATAGTTTAGAAATTGGTATACGATTTTCGAAAAATTAAGAAAATAGATAATCGTTAAAATGTTACGACATCTCCAAGATTTATCTTTCTATTTGAACTTTATTTCAATAATCTTCTTTCAAATAAATTTCCCTTTTTATTCCATCCATTTTAAATGTTAATAAAATGAAAAACCTAAAACCTTTTCAAATTCTCCTGTGTTGCTTGAAAAGTGAAACATAATGCCTTCAAATTACATTTCTAGAGGAACTCTCTAACAAGCTTTAAAAATGTAATACCCACAGTGACAGGTTTTATGTATGCCACTTTTGCTGCCATTCGGTATACATTTCAACTAACTGAAACTCTCCAAAGTACGGTTCGTTCTTGTGATATTGCCTCAAAATGTATGCCGTTGAAATAGTTGGTGTTGGTGTTGTTGTAACTGACGATACAACAAATTACTTTATTTCCAATCGTTTGAATTGTATGGAAGAAGAACTGTGTGTGGAAATGAATGAATCCAACAACATTTCATTGAAAACTCCAAACATTCACATGTTTCAATGCAAAATACCGTTGGATATAAGAGTACACACATACAAACATGCATACATACAAATGTATATACATTTCTACACAGCAACTAAACTGACTGGCATCGGACCATTTGTGTATTATGTGCTTACATTTTACCGAGATGCAGAGCAGTAGGACTTTTAAGTATGACTATACAAAACATATTTGCTCTTCCTTTTGAATGTTGTCAATGTTGTTGGATATACATCCATACATATGTGTATGTATGTTGCATGAATAGCAATCATGGAGGACAAGAGGAATCCTTTAAGGCATTTTTGAATACGACTTCCTTTTGTGCAATGTTTGTATGTGTGAGTGGGCATGAGTATGTATTTCATTACCAAAGCCTATACAAACCCATGGTCGTCAGTTGTGGGACTGTAACTAATTTTGTTGCAAAACGGGTTTTGGTGGGAGGAATTCATTTTTATAAAAACTTTAGTTTTTTAATAACAAATAAAAATTGACTTTAACAATACGAGTGGCTAAAAGGCAATTTCCAATTTATTTGTTTTCGCCAATTCCAATGCTTTTCCTGTTAATTTTGTAGCCCAAGGCAATATAATATCTCGAATATTTGAAATACCCAATATTCCATATAGATGTGAAATTCCTTTTAAACTGTTAGTCTTTCCAATTGCTTTGCCGTTTACATTCTGCCGAATAACCAACCCCTTCAGCATTGTTTTTGGTTATATTTTCAAGCCTTGTAAATCAATATGTCGATGCTGTTAAAGCTGTCAGCTTGTGGCCAGTACTGCAAGTATTCGTAAATCTTTTTACAGCATAACCGTTTAACATCCGTTGCCTCAGGAGGGAATAAACCTATACATACACGCGTGTGGAATCTTGAATACTTTTGCTAGTACACACCTTGAGGGGTATTCGTAACAAAAAGTTTTTTTTTGCATTTTTTCTTCTATATTTTTCTTTGTTATTCTCCATCAGAAGAAATATTCATGTCCACATATTTTTCGAAGTGCTGTTAAGCAAAATGCTACACAGGAAATATGTGCCGACAAAAAAAATATTTTCAACACGATTTTACTTCTATGTTATTTACAAGTTATTTTGATAAGACGTTTCCTTTGAACATCTTAGGCATACTTTTAATATTTTATTATTACATTTTTTTTAATTCAAGCTAATAATGTTTTCTTTTCTCCTTCTTCTTTCAGGTATGTATTCTTCTTCCGAAAACTTAAATCAAAACAAGGTAAAAGAGTATTCATCGCCGCATCAAACATTTATAGAACACATTTATCAGGTGATATACATATTTTGTTGAAAAAAAGCTATATAAGAAAATTTATAATATAATATCTATATACTTATAAAAGAGTTCAGTAATGATGACTCACTGACTCACTGATTCACTGATTCACTGACTCACTGACTGACTGACTGACTGATAATCAACGCCCAGACTAAACGGCTAAAGCTAGAATCTTGAAATTTTGGGTGAGGGTCACTATTGGGCCGAAGGTGTCAGATAAGGCTGGATTTTTGGAAATTCGAACTAGAACTGTACTAAAAGTACTAAAAGGTACTAAATATGGTACCCTTTGTATTAGGCAAACGCGAAGAGCTTGAATTCTGAAATTTGGAATAAGGGTCACTGATGGAGAGTTAGAAAGGTGTACCAAAGGATTTTTGGAAATTCGAACTATAAGTGTTCGAAAAGTACTAAAAGTTACTAAATTTAGTACTATTTGTTATTACGTGAACGGATAGAGCTAAAATCTTGAAATTTGGAATGAAAATCAAGGTTTAGAAGGGAAGTTGATATAAGGAGGTGGTTTTGAAAATGTGTACGAATAGTACTAAATTGTACTAAATTTGGTACAATTTGAATTTAGGCGAACCGAATTCTGAAATTTGGAATTACTATTACTGTTGGAGTGTAGGTTTGAGATATGGAGGTAGTTTTCGAAATTCGTACATATGGGTAAGAAAGGTACTAAATAGTGGATTGCTGTCGGAATGTAGGATAAAGGTATTTTGGAAATTCGTACTTTTGGGTACGAAAAGTACTAAATGGTACCAAATTTGGTACAATTTGGATTTGGGTGATCGGATAGACCTGGAATAGTGAAATTTGGAATTAAGATTACAATTGGAGTGTGGAATTGGGATACTTTTAAAAATTCGTACTTATGGCTACGAAAAGTACTAAATGGTACCAAATTTGGTACAATTTGGATTTGGGTGATCGGATACATTTGTAATCCTGAAATTCGAAATTAAGATTACTGTTGGAGTGTTGAATAGATGTAGGTTTGGAACTTAGGGTCTATGGAACAAAAAGTACTAAATGGTACTAAATTTGGTACAATTTGGATTACGGTGATCTGATGCAGCTGTAATCCTGAAATTCGAAATTAAGATTACTGTTGGAGTGTTGGATAGAGGTAGGTTTGGAACTTCGGACCTATGGGAACAAAAGTACTAAATGGTACTAAATTTAGTACAATTAGGATTATGGTGATCGGATGCAGCTGTAATCCTGAAATTTGGAATTACGATTACTGTTGGCGTGTAGGATTGAGGTAGTTGTGGAAATTCGTACTCAAGGGTACGAATAGTACTAAATAGTACCAAATTTGGTACATTTAGGATTTGGGTGAACGGATATAGCTGGAACCCCGAGATTTGGAATAAGGAGTACTGTTGGAGTGTAGGATTGATAAAGTTTAGGAAATTTTTAGTTATCGGAGGAAAAGTACTAAATGGTACTAAACTTGGTACAATTTTTATTTCAGTGATGGGATACATTTGGAATCGTGAGATTCGGAATTACGATTACTGTTGGAGTGTTGATAGAGGTAGGGTTGGAAATTCGTACTCTGGATACGAATAGTACTAAATGGTACCAAATTTGGATTTGAGTTATCGGATGTATCTGGAATCCTGAAATTCGGAATTAAGCTTAGTGTTTGAACATAGCACTGAGGTAGTTTAGACAATTTGTACTTACGGATACGAAAAGTACTAAATAGTACCAAATCTGGTACAATTTGGATTTGGGTGAACGGATATTGCACTGTTGGAGTGTAGGATTGATAAAGTTTTTGAAATTTTTAGTTATGGGTACGAAAGTACTAAATGGTACCAAATTTGGTACAATTTGTGTGATCGGATACATTTGGAATCCTGAAATTCGGAATTAAGATTACTGTTGGAGTGTTGATAGAGGTAGGTTTAGAAATTCGTACTTTGGATACGAAAAGTACTAAATGGTACCAAATTTGGTACAGTTTGGATTACGGTGATCGAATGCAGCTGTAATCCTGAAATTTGGAATTAAGATTACTGTTGGCGTGTAGGATTGAGGTAGTTGTGGAAATTCGTACTCATGGGTACGAATAGTACTAAATGGTACCAAATTTGGTACAGTTTGGATTTGGGTGAACGGATACAGCTGGAATCCCGAGATTTGGAATAAGGAGTTGGAATGTAGGATTGATAAAGTTTTGGAAATTTTTTGTTATGTGTAGGAAAAGTACTAAATTTGGTACAATTTGGATTTCAGCGATAGAATACATTTGGAATCGTGAAATTCGGAATTAAAATTGATGTTGGAGTGTTGATAGATGTAGGTTTAGAAATTCGTACTTTGGATACGAATAGTACTGAATGGTACCAAATTTGGATTTGAGTGATCGGATATATCTGGAAGCCTGAAATTCGGAATTAAGCTTATTGTTTGAACATAGTACTGAGGTAGTTTTGAAAATTTGTAATTATGGGAACAAAAATTCTAAATGGTACTTAATTTGGTACAATTTGTATTTGTATGAACGGATAGAGCTGGAATCCTGAAATGTGGCATTTAGGTTACTGTTAAAGTGAAGGATTGAGGTAGTTTTCGAAAACCTTACTTATGGGTACGAAGAGTACGAAATGGTACAATTTGGAATTGGATGAACGGATACACCTGGAATCTTGAGATTTGGAATTACGATTACTGTTTTTATTTTGTATTCAAGTCAGTGTAGGATTGATATATGTTGTCGAAAACGTGTCATGAGTATACGAAAAGTACTTAATGGTACTCAATTTGTTGGGTGTAGAGACTGTGCTGGAATCTGTATGTTTTGGAGTTAGGGTGAGTATTGCTATTCAACGTTTGTCTCGCTGTTAATGTGTAAGGGTGAGATACGGCTGATCTTTTTGAAAATCGAATTAAAAAGAGACGAACAGTACTAAAATAAAAATTGATAAAAATTCGCCATTTTCATATTATATATTGTTTATTTGTTGTTATATCCTTTTCGCATACGAAGTGGCGGGTACTTTGCTAGTATATACATATATTTTTAAAAAGACTACGTAAAAACTATGCCTGAAGGGGTGATAACAAATCCACGCGTATTTTCTTGCCTTTTTTTACTGTCGCCTAGGGGAGAAGAAACATATTTTTGTTTTTATAGTTCTAATTTTAAGCAAACAGTCAAAAGCCTAACACTCGTAAGAACTATGAACAAAATATGCAAAATTATATAAATATTCTAAAATCTTGAAAATATTAATCCAATCAGCCATAATATGCACAATGACTATTACATCACCTTAAATTTCTAGAAAAAATACTCCAACAAAATTCAAAAACAGATCAACTCTTATGTTATCTCATTGTCCAACAAATTAGTCATTATTTGTGTATTATTCCAATTAAATAATACATTAAGCATTGTTGGTCATTGTTGCATAACTGGCCAACAGAAATAATTGCAAATGATTTTTTCTGGATATTGTATTCATTTCTTTTTTGCGTCTCAACACAATGTGTCAATATAAACATCCTGTTTTATGTATTCTGCATCGTTATCTATTCCATATTTGGATGGACTTTAGAAGATTTTGCATTCTTTTTAGATGCGCGTTAAAATATTCGCAAATAAGTCTTAACAAATTCTATGGGATTAACGGCTTTGGTTTGTTTATCTTTTAAAATAAAGAATACAAAATACTCACATAAAATAAAACAACATACATTATTCCCTGTCTTGAAATAATATCGTGTTAGAAATGTCATTTTTAATTATCTTAAAAAATAATCTAGTTAGTTAGACCTCTCAATTAAATGCAGCAGCTCCCGACATTTCAAACCTTAAAATATTTTGCTGACACACTAACAATTCGGTTTGATGTTTTCAAAATTGTTTTCACTTTCGTTAACTAAATAAAGCCAACAAATACTAGTTTAATTTAATGCAATTATATGAAATATGCCAAATAACAATTTAAAAATAGCAAAACCTCACCAACTAATAGAAACCATAAATAGTTTATCAAAACGAGAAGCCGCATTTTCTTGATAAATCATTTAATTTTGTCAAAAGACATATATGACACATTTGTCAACACTGCCACATAATATATTATTGAGAAGAGGAAGGCAAACAAATTCATTCATTTTAAGTATATGTATATGTACACACCACATATACTCCTCGTATATGCATATTGTTTTCATACCGAAAATGTCAAACTAAGATCGATGATTCTAGATGCCGCAAAGATTTTCTATCACCAATCATTGGCATCGTCATCTGAAAAAGTGATTTTGTGGCTAATTTCTATTTGTCATGATCTGAGATTTTCCCACCCAATGAATAATTAAAATTTATTTTTGTATATTGCTATTTGTATTTGTATTTTTGTTTCGGCATTTCTCTGTGCTTGACATTATAAATATTTTGGGATATCTTAAATTTATTGCCTAATAACACTCAAGACATTATAAACAACAAGTGGGAAAAATGAATTAACATTTTTATTTTGTTGTCCCCGATTAGTGTAGCAAAAGATTTATCTAGATTTGTGAGATAAAATAAAAAACAAAAATTATGAGAAATAATGACATCTTTATTAGCGGAACTAAAAATATTATGCATGAATAAATATATTCAACAAACAATTTCCCATGAATATCCTCGAAGGAACAAGTGGAGACATTTCTCAAATCAATGAGTGTAGTCCCATTCTAGTTCAACAATCTCCGTTTTAGTGCCGAGTCAATGACTTATCGATCATAGACGACAGAGAGGCTTTACATGGCTGCAATACTTAAACACTTAAAAGTTATTTTGTCTTATTTTAGATGCATTCAGTGTGGATGGCGAATGTGGTATCTATTAAACCATGGTGTCACCTACTGAATTGGATATTTGTATTATTTGATGCCTCAATACGTTTAATGCGATACATCTACGGGGTTATTTTGTGATATACAAAATCAATTTTTAGACATCTTAAAATAACATCTCTATACGGTAGCAAATGTCTCTACGACAATCAGCGGTTATTGAGACAAGTGTCTCAGACAGTTCTACGATAGACCCAATTCTATGATTCTGAGTTTCAAGATTCTCAGTTACATCTAGGCGAAACTGTTTACCTCTTTCTCACAACTTTATTAGCACCTGCTACTTGGATCAAGCCGCATTGGCATTGGACCCTTCAGGTTAAAAGTTGAAATATGCATGAACGACACGTGCCACCTTCATATCTACTACTTTCTAAGAAAAGTTTCTGATACATTATTAATCATGTGCGGTGCTGAACAAAACATACCCACTATTTGCTCTTTTATTGAGTTTATGTGTGTGGGTAGCTTTTTATTTATTACGAAAATTGTGTGTGCCTCAAATCGAATTAATCAATTCTAACAAAAATTTTTATTTAATTGAATTGAACTAACAACACATAGTTATATTTCTAAAAATACCTTTTCAAGTTGAATTGAAAATAGCACAGCTTTGATACAACTACCAGCTACGTATGTATCTGGTAAACTGAAACTTGTAGATACAAACAATGTTATAACGTCTGTAATTCCATTTTGTCTGGCACAGTAAATATAACAGAATCTATAACCAAACATCAATAACAAAAAAGTCTTTATCACTTGAAATTTGTTGTCATTGTGGGTGGCAACCTTTCGTTTCAATTTAAATTTATTTATTGTTCACTTTTTCTTATGAATGAATGTAGCTCCTACATGCAGCACAAGTCTTGAAGAATTTCTATTTTTCATATATAAACATCCAAATCTCTTGACAATTTCAAAAGTTGTCAGTTTTTTATCTGACACCTTTAAATATACTATATAATAATAAATCAATAAAAAAAATTTATCTTAAAGTTTGTGTAATTTTTATGTTGTTGCTTTAACAGCACGCCTCATTATTTACGATAAAACTATTCTACAGTGTCCTGATATTTTTATCGCTTGTTTCACCTTAGTGTTGAATTATAGCCATTCATGGCACTGAACATGACACAAAACACAATCTCCTTTTCATTGTTTTTTATGCATTTTTAAGCTGTTTAAATCTTTTTTCAACTGAATTGATTAATAATTCTTGTTTTTGTTGTTATTCCTCTTTATTCTGAAAATAATTAATGAATAATTTTTAGTTTTTTTGTGTGTGTTTTTTATGTTTTTCCTCGAATGGATGGATGGTTGTTTTTTATTGAGCAACGAAAATTAACTAAAGTCAAAACGTGCCTGTTGACTTCAAGTGAATGCGAATGCCTCTCATTCATGTGTGTTTTTATGAAGGCAAACTTTGTTTAAACTGCTACACGGTGCTCTTGAAGCAACTTTAAATGTAATGTGCTTACACCTGGGAAGTTTTTGCGGATTCTAAAACTACAATGTTCATAGATGAGAAAAATCAATGCATTGCCCCAATTTGAACTTCTTTATCTCAATAACGGTAAAACCTACGCAATTATCATAAAAGTCAATCTTGTCGAGAATTTTCATAGCTACAACATTTGCTTTAGTCCCATTTCGATAGGACTTGCGTGTTCCAAGCAAAATCGTGAAAATCTAAAAAATCACTTTCCATTTAAAGTTGCTTCAAGAGCACCGTAGCTAAGAATCGTGTTGTACTTTCATCTTTCACTTTGGTATGGCTAAAATTAATTGGTTTGTAACATTGTTAAACAGCGTTCTATTTGGTTCATGACTGTTGGAATTGATTTATCCGAGGGAAATATAATTGCCACACTGTTCCGAGATCTTAAGCGTTTCCATTTTCCCAATGCACTATGGTATCAATGTCGATTTTTTTGATACAATACAATATTTTTGAAGGAAATATAATTGCCACACTGTTCCGAGATCTTAGCGTTTCCATTTTCCCAATGCACTATGGTCCCAATGTCGAATTTTTTGCCCATAATTATTTTCAAAAAAATTTTTTTGCACGGAATAATAAAAAACAATCGAAAATAATTTTTTTTTTAAATATCGTTGGTTGACGTTAGTTGGAGCAGTGCCAAAGTTGATACTTATATAAACATAAATTTGTGCTGTAAAGGATATACTATTTGTTGTACTGTGTAATTGTGTGTATATACAGAAGTCGGACCAAAGTTATTATGAATCGGGAAGCTGATGGTGAGTACTTTCATAATATTAAAACAAAGAAGGAATAAATTTTTACAATTAGAGTAGTAGCAGTTTATTTAATATATTGAAAATTATTAATATTTTGTAAATATATTTAAACATCCGAAAAAAAATTCAAATAAATCCATCTCGAAATCGATTTTGGAAGATAGCTGGGGGTCTGTACTAACATATTCATTGTGGTACTGAAAAAATATATATTTTTCTATTTTAAGATGAGTGATATGTTGGTTAAATGCGTGTTAGAGCGTATGTATTATACAATTGAAATATAAAGGTAGCATCAACATTTATCAGCCGATTTTTACTTAAAATTCATATTTAAGTGTTTGAAAGTGTAGAAAACATGTTTGTATCAGTTTTTCGAAAATAAGTCCACCTTAAGTCACCTTTAGTGGTTTTAACGACACTTTATAACCGATTCGGCTGTAATTTGGTATTTCGACTTCTTTGAAGGAAAGAATCCTTCGTACCGAAAATTATTAAAATATATCAATGTTTTGGTTTAGATCCCATACAACGACCACCCTTTTCAACGAATTTTGACAAATTTTGGTAATTTTGGGGGAAAAACTTAAGAATTGTTGTTTTTACACCTTTATTATAAATAACAATCAATTTCAATACAAAATGGGCGTTGAAATAATTTTGGCCAGAAAATTTGTTTTTGACACCATTGTGCAATGTCTCAATAACTTCCATTATAAACTTTAAAGCTAAGGCTTAAAACATGCTACATTCCCACATAAATATATTTTGCCAATTCTTTACACGTATATATTGACTCTGAAATTAATCTTAATCTTGTCTATTAATAACGCCAAAAGTCAATTCAATAAGGTCGTAGCCTTTTCGTAAACCCCAACCAATTTTTCATTTTTGTTTTCATTAACATTTCATTATTTTCACAATTATCAGATTCATTCCCTCTGTGAATTAATTGTTAATTGTTCCCGACTACAATGCTAACAACAGCTCCGCCAACAAAGAAATATGGTAATGAGTTTTTAATTGAAGAATAAAGACAATAAAAATGAAAATTCTACCATAATCGGATGATTCGGCTTTTCGCCAAAAGTTGTAGCCAGAAAAAACAGACATTAAAGCACTCCGTACCATTTAAATATCAGATGGGTATCTGGATGCAGTCGTTAAGATTTCATTCGTATGTGGGTGGTTTCAACGAAACAATGACCAATTAAATTTTAAGTGTGTTCTCAGTAAATGTAGGTAATACATGTTATGCTTTCTTCTAACGAAGGCCAAGTCGCGCTACTCACATAAAATGTCTAGTTTACGTAGCAAAAAATTACCGTAAAATATCTTATAACATGAAATTAGATATTTTTATTCTTAACATGCATTTCAATTCACAGGAATGCCTAACTTCTTCATTCAGTTAAGACCTCCTTTCTAGAGCATTGTCTGTAATTATTTATGTACCCGACAATGACCGTTTATTAATTATGTTTATGATTAATTTGCATCTATTTTGGAGAATTTATTACAAATTATAATGCTATTTGACTAATTATGATGTATCCCCAACAAAATGAATCAGCTAACATATGTATATGTACATATAAACGTACATATATCTTTCGTTTCATCATTTAAAAGAAATGAGCATAACACGTGTTGTTGTTTTACACAATATCCTCTCCATTTCAACTGAAACAAAGTCATTGTTCCTTGGATAAAGGAGAGGATGGCTGGTCCATTGAATAAAAAGTCACTGACATTCTCATAAATCTGTCATAGCAATACACGAGCTGCAATGGACATTTTAATGAAGCAATAAAATTGTTTTCAATTTTCCATGTTTTTTGGTTATTTGTGAGATATTTAAATATAATTGAATAGATTTGGGGATACATGGATATTTTAAAATATGTGTAAATAATATTTAAGGTAAACAGCCTTATGAAAAACACATACACATATTGAATCTATATTTTAATAACGTCACTTCGGGAAAATGTTCTCACCCTCAGGAGGAAAATTTAAGCAAAAAATACTTATTTCTACACAGACCATTTTTATAACATTTCCTGTTTATCTTTCAAATTTAATGCCAAATGTGAAATGATGCCTTACAGTGGACTCAGCAGATCTTGTCTCTTCCAATTATTGTCTCTACCAACTGCAAATCCCCACTGAAGGGATCTAACAGGAATTGTTGTATTTAATATACTAAGAGAAATCTATGCCCACGCAAACATCTCCAATGCATTAAAAAACCCGAAACACATGAGGCATATGAATAAACGGATGAATGAAAAATCAATGCAAAACGAACGAATGAATGAATTTCGTTATTTGTAAAATCAATTTTTGTGACGGCAAAACACTGCTTCCACATTATTGAAAAGAAGAAGAAGAATCGAAACTAAATGTGATTGGATTTATTCTGTTTTTTTTTTTTCATGACGTTATTTTTATTCGAATACGTTGGGGAATCGAATGCAATTCCCAATCTTGTTTATTATTTTTAAAGAAACGCAAACAACACCCACACACTAATAACGGACAGGACATGGTAACGATTTTAACCCACATTTTGTATAGTATTGTTCATGACCACTAAACACTTTTGCTGTTGTTGTTTTTCTTTTTTTATAAACAAAAAAACCACACCGTTGGAAAAATGAATGAAAACATAGAACACAACATTTGTAAAATTGCGATATAAACAATAAGAAACTGCAAATAAATAATAATTTTACGCCCACTTCTCAACGAAAAAATTCAAGGTTGAAATTATAAAGCGAATATTGGTCACTGGTCGAAGAACAGTGGTTCCCAGCAATTATATTAATTTAAAATATATTGTATAGGGAATAATTCATCACATATTCATAGGCAGTATATAAGACGATCAATTGTTGCATTTTAACACTGTGCAACATTTTCAGGAACATTAAGAGCAAACAACACATAGTTCACAATTAAAAATTTCAGATTTCGGTTTAGGGTTTCTGCAATATGGTCTTTCGAAGAGTATATTATTTTAGAGTACAGTACTCTATTTAGGTATCCGTGCTCTATTTTTTTTTACTTTACTCTATTTGTCCTCTATTTTGATTCGGTTTGCAAATACCTGTGAATACATACGTAATCCAATAAATTCAGAGAACCCTAAGAAATATATTGTCTTTCTTTGTGGAATTTAGGTTTTTAATAATAGAAGCATTAAAAAATAGTTGAACTCATTGTTGAAGTATAAACATAATTCCTGTCATCTTTATGGCCTATAACATTTAACCGATATGTATATCGCCACCATAAATGCCCAAAGACGTAACTATTAAAACCATAAAAAATTTCAGAGGAATCAAAAAACTTTATAAAATCAAAAACTGTTTTATAGAATATCAATCTTGTGAGAGCGAGTATTTGGGGTATTATCAATCTTGTACGAATGGGAATAAGTTATGTCATCATCCGAAATGCCATTTCTTAACTATGATCGTTATTTTTGAACGTACAGGCTTGGAATTTTGCAAGAGCATGTATTTCAGTTTTATATATTAGAATCCATCAAAATTTTTAATTTTTTTGGAGATACGTCTTCGGGCATTTATGGTGACGATATTTTCATCCAAAAATATTATTCACCGTAAGTATAATACACAACTTTGAAGTATGCAGTGAAATGTTTTTTTTTTAATATTGACATGTATAGAACGACATACATACATGAACCCATAGAAAAATGATCATAGTGGGTCAAAGTAACACACAGTGTTTAACTTTTATTTTGATTGTTTACTCGGCTTTAGGTCATTGAAAAAAAAATATGTTTGTTTTTTATACCCTCAGCATTTATGCTAACGAGGGTATATACACTTCCATACGGGGAAAATGTGCCTCATCGAAATAATGGTTTTAGACCCCACGTATGTTTGGCGAAATCCGTTTCAGACAATTTGGAGTCAATTTAGCAATGTCCGTCTGTCTGGCTGGCTGGCTGGTGCGCACGATAACTCTCGAACGGATGAATCGATTTGGTCCAAAATTTGGCTTTCGTAATATTTTGTCCAAACTTAGTTTAAGTTCGAAGATGGGTTATATCGGTCCACTCCTTCCGGTACCTCCACAAAAGTTCGGAAATGTTCGGAAAATTTGTGTGCACATAACTCTTGAAGGGAGTAACCGATTTGGCCCATACTTTGCACATCGTTAAATTTTTACCCGTCTTAGATGAGGTTCTAGTATGGACACAATCGGTCCACTCCTTCGGGTACCTCCCAATCTCTTTGATTTTTTTGTAGCAACTTTATTCACTGCCCCGCTTACGACGGTACATGTATCATTAGGCGCAAGTCCATAACTCCTGAGAAAATGACCTGAAAGTTGCAAAAAAAACCCCTATGACCCCTATGTGGTTGGAGAGCAAGATAACTCTCGAACGGTTCTGCCGATTTGGTCCAAAATTTGGTTTTCGTAATATTTTGTCCAAACATAGTATAAGTTCGAACATAAGCCATATCGGTCCACTTCTTCAGGTACCTCCCCCACAAAAGTTCAAAAATATTCGGAAAAATTGTTCGCACGATAACTCTTTAAGGGAGTGACCGATTTGGTACATACTTTACACATCCTAATATATCTACCAGATACAGATCAGGTTCAAATATGGACTATTTTTATTCACCCCATCCTTTACCCCCCACACAAAATTTCGGATAAGTTCACTTTAAGACCTGCTCTCGAATCCCTTTGATTTTTTTGAAGCAACTTGCACTCGCTGCCTCAATTACGACGGTAAAAGTTTTTTCAGGGGCAAGTCCATACTTCTTGTGAAAACAGCCCGATGATCCACTGAAATGACTAGTGGGCGCGATATCTATCGAAACGATATGACTCCCAAAATAAGATATACTTCCATAATGGGCTATGTCGATTCATTCCTTTAAGTACCTCCTCTGCAACACTTTTGAACTTTAATCCTAATCCATATTTTCGTCGGCATGATCAAATGTCCAAAAAAGGCCACAAAATAATGAAAGACCATAAATACATTCGATCTGACCGTAGATGAAAGTTTCATTTCACATGGCTGAGGCAAAGCTTTGTTGGCAAAGCCTGACTGATACTTTTTTACTTGTTTATTCTTCTTTTATTTTATAAAGAAAGATGATGTTAAAGAACATATCGCACCTGTTCAACAAGAAGGTAGTAGTTTCAAATTTTGTATTTTTCAGTAAATACAAAACACTGTTGATACACAAGTAGTGACTCAGAGTCAAATCAAGAGTGACATAACGGCATTTCTGACGAAAGAGTAGACAACAGAATGTAAGATTTTTTATAGTTAGAATAGTTTATCATTATTTATTGTTAAAAAAGAGAAAACTTAAACATTTTGAGTTACTACCCTTTTATTGAATAGTTGCGATATCTTTTATTCGATTTGTCCCTAGTTTTCCATCCACTAGGATGAAACTGTATATAAGATGTGCTAGTCTCCGATCCACAGTCAAACTCTTGTCTTGTTTCAAGACAATTGTGTCACATTTTGTATCTCTTCACTCTTCATCACTTTCAGGAATTTAGCTTATATTCGATATATTTAATTGGGATCATGAAGATTTGAAGTTCATATGTCGTTACTTTAGTTTTTTCATGGTAGGATGTGTTGCTAACCAAACGCCAAACTCATGACTTTCAGCATTTCATAGGTGGTCGTTCCCAAATCCGCTGAATTTTTGGCGAATGTTTATTTAATTCGCATTTACTCAATTCATCCCCTGTGATTAGTAACATTTCTACCACTTGGACATACCAGGTTCAGTTGATATACGAGTATGTACATACTTAATTTAATTCAATACTTAATTTTTTCCACTATGATATCTTAGAGAGTATTTCTACTCGAACAACGTAGAAAAATCGTCGTTAGCTCACAGAATTTTGTATGGGGAAATAAGTAATTTATTCGTAGTTATGGGTCGGACAACCAAAAAAGGGAACGAACGACGTACCGTGGAAACGCCACATTAGAATTTTGAAGCTGATACGTTCTGCACTTTTCCCCCGTATTATATCTTCTTTAGATTCTAAACTTTAGAAGAGTACAAAACATATGTACCATGTGGCGTATGGCTGTTGCTAATCGACATAATATAATGTATACGTACCCATGCACACACACACGACCCACCATGAATAGTAGCCACCAGCTTGAATTAATAGCTTGAAGGAGTTATGATGTAACAAAGAATCTTCTAAAAAAATAAAGAGCATAATTGTAATCAAAATAATTAGATCTCCAATTTCTAGAGTTAAGAAATTGTTTTTAGAGTAGCTATGCTTTTTAGTTGGACTTGTTGTAATTATATGAATTGGCCTCAAAATTATAATATGGCTTCAATTACAAAGCAAAGCAATAAAATAAATTAAACATAGTAGTGATTTAAGATATATTCGCTTTAGCTGTTGAACACAATTCAGTTCCGCAGGAATATTCGTGATTGGGCTATATATAGTAAAATTGAATCATATGCCAGCAGAGACCAAATTCATCATTGTTTTTTCTTCATCAATCATCCATAACTTCCCTTCAAATGGAATATTTCATCAACAATTAAGTTGTGACATTTCCACTTAATATTTGTTTTTAACTAAACGCAAATGAATTGAAAAACAATTTGTTTCGTAAACAACAAATTAAATTTAAACGATGATAAATGTTTGTTTTCTCATCGAATATCTATCTCTCTAGAAGACGTCATGGAAAAATGCTTGGGAAAGTGAACGCCTTTAAATTATTTGTTTATTTACGTATTTCACTTAATTTGCTTAGCTTTTTCATAAATCATAAGAGAAATATGCATAATATTTTGTTTTTTATTAGGGAAGGGAAAAAGGAAATTGTTATTTTTTCGATTACTTTTTCAGTTTTTTTTTTTTTAGATTTGTATTCCTTATTATTTTTAAGGTAATGTATCTTAATCTCATTTTTGTTGTTTTGTTTTTAATTTAAAAGGTAGTAGGTAGGTAGTTATTAATTTAGGAGGTAGTTATTAAATTGATTTGATTTTTCATATATTGCAACGTCAATAACTAACCCTATAATAACATAAAGTTGTTTTTTTAATATATATAAAAATGTTAAATGTTGAATCACTAAAGTCTCCATTTCTCTCCCCGGAAAATTAAAGTTATGTAATGTCCACAGAAAAAGTATATCAAAAGGACTTGAAATAAAGTATTCGTATGAATAAAATTATTGTCACCTCTTTTTAATACTCTCTTCTATATAGCTTGGTTTCTAAAGAACCACCCTAATAATAAACAATTGTGACCTGTGTACAAATATACTAAACTACTCGACTGGCAATTTTATGCAACATTAACTTTGAAAATTTCATTAACAAAACAATGGTGGCCATGAAAATTATTTCCAGCGATACAGTTCAAATTTTCGCATCACATGCATTCAATTTACGTGGGTGGTATGTTAAGTTAGACATAAAAGATGCCGTCAATTGTGTTTGTTGAGTAGTCTTTTAAATATTTTCTAAAGACATCCAATACTTTAAAATGTGTATGTGCTCCTAATTTCTAATGCGGTACTCTTCAAACATACAAAACACGCCCGTTTTTAAATTAGCGCCATAAATATTCACTGAGCAGTTTAATTTGTTGTTGTGCTGCTTCACTTCACTGCGATGCCCCGTCATTGGCTCATTGCCAAACTATTTGCAGAACTATGCACTGCGTGTTTTCGTCAGTTTTTGATTTTTCAACTAAGAATGTAATTTGACAAATCAATTTCACTCCAGAAAACATTCGTTGGGATTTGTTCGATGTCGCACTTGATGATATTGTGATCACATATTGACATGATGGTTGAGGGTGTGTGCGGTAAGGCAACAACAATATCAATACATATAAGAGAGACGGTATGGAGGAAATGCTGCCTTTAGCTTTAAATAATGTGCATAATTTATTAATGTGTGCAAATTGTGGCATGATTGTGCACAGGCTTGGAGCACTCAATTAGCTGCAATGACTGCCAATAATCACGTATTTCATTAGAACCTAAGAGAGTGTAAGACACTTGCATGTACTCGTATTTAGTGGTTATGGTGGTGATAGGGCAATAATGTGTGAAAATAATTGTCTAAAAAATCCTACAGAATCTGTTTTGAAAGCGCAATGTACATACATATGTACGTAGGTATGTATATAGCTATTATATTGTGCGAAATGTTAGTAGTAGTTTTGAGTTTGAATTATTATTATACGAACTTAATAATGTGCATTTTTAATACATTTTTCTTATCTACATTGTGAAAACCAGGTTTACCTCTGAGTAATTATGTGATGTCCCCTCTATCACAACCATATTAACATTGGTTGTTTGATCAAACCATCAATCTTAATCTCTTAGTAGTGCAACAGTCATATGCTCTATACAGGCACTCGTAGTATTTTTGTATGTTCATTTTTTTCGTTCGAAACTTTTTATCTTTTACACGTTTTAAGGCAGTCATAACACTTACTCACTGAAGTGAATCTCGAGGCAATATTTGTTATTATCCAGTTTAGCATAAATCCATATATTTCCATGCAGCTAAAATGCAGACCTTAACCATTTGTGCCAAGTTCACAGATCCACATCGCCAACTTATAGACGGTAGGTTTTTCATCTGCATTTTTACATACTAAGAATATTTTACAAAATTGGTTTACAAAGCCGACACCATAAAAGAAGTTTTCATGGGTCTTATGGACGAACGCTCTGTTATAGTCCGGTCAAAATAGACATGCGTATAAGGGGGAAATAGCAAAAATTCCCACAAAGCTGAATTTTGGTGGAGAGTTAGGGTTGGCCATTAGAAGCAACGTCCTAAAAGTCCCCATCGATCCCACGTGTGCAAAACAAGTTATTCGGGGTCAAAGGTCATTTTTTGGAGGCATTATTCAGTTTTTTTAATTTTTCTTAAAAACGGTAAGACTTAGCAAAAGCCGGCTAAAGTAAAAGTTGTAGATTTAATAATTGTCTACAAGAATGGTCTTTATGATTTTTGAAAAAGACTTATCATTTTCGAGATATCGCGATCTAAAGGTCAAATAAAAAATTAGCCGCGTAATTACATTATGAGGCGAACCGGTTAAAGTAATAACACTATGTGTTAGATACTTTCATAAGCTTTCAAACGATATCCACTTTGCAGTAATCGGTTCAGTAGAACCGGGTCTAACCCGGTTTTTAAATTCGGCCTTTCGGGTCGAATAACCGGGTAATCAGATCCGCAACCGTTGAAAATTATACATTTCCGTAATCAGCGCAACAAACCCTACCTTCTGACAAAACTTGAAAAAAATCGGAGAGTTTTCGTTGGGGTCGTTCCCGTTGGGCTTACAATTACACGTGTGGGTTAAATGGGCTATTTTTGCATAAAATGACTCTAACATTGAATCACTCTACAAAACACGCTCCGATTTTGTTGGAATTTTTTTTAGAAGATAGCTATAATTTCGCTCTTCAAGAAAATATATATTTTTCTGGGGGAAAGACCCGGTTACTTCGCTTATTTTAGCCGGTTCGTATGAATGTGTGAATATTTCCCTTATAAGTGCATAAAAGTCATGTGTTTTTTAGAACAGCTATATCTTAAGAATGGTTCCTTCTAGGAAAAAATTATAAAGACCAAACTTGTAGATAATTTTTCTGTCTACAATATTTACTTTAGTCACTTTTTGATTAGATCAACCGTTTTCAGAAAATAAGTCCGAAAACCTAAAAACCATTAAAATTTGACCTTTGACCCCGAATAACTTTTTTTGCACACTTGGGATCGATGGGGACTTTTAGGACGTTGCTTCTAATGGCAAACCCCAGCTATTTTTGCTATTTCAATGTCTATTTTGACCGGACTATTACGGCATTCCAGCAAATAATCATCCGTCCCAATTTATGTCCTTCAAAGTACCACTAAGCAGTAAAGTTACTGAAGCCTTCTGTCAGAAATTTGTACAAAAGTCTACCAATTCAAAGCTATAATGGACTACATGTACTCGTACAACATCAGTCGGAATGTTCCACACAGTGGAGATATTTAGCAGACACTTCTATTGACGAGTTTATTGCATTATGGTGTGATTGATATTGATTAAGTGTGTCAATCTCTGTTCAAACGCTCATTTTCAATTAGTTTAACAATATTTAGCATGATACTCTTTTGTTTCTGAAACAAATTCATTTATATTGTTCTACTTTTTTTTTTTTGTTTATTGCCCTGAATGTTTATTTGGCAATTAATCTTTCAAGAATTAATTCTAAACATTCCTTTTGTTGGTAATTTCGCACAGAACGTCTGGCTTTCATCTACGATTTTATTGACCCTCTTGAAATTCCTTAGCCAAAACATTTATCCGTCTGCCTTAAACAAACAACTAATGATGTGCAAATGTCAGTAGAAAATTTCGTTCAGTAGAAAATTGAAAAACATTTTGACCAATGATGATGTGATGGGTCTGTTTAAGGCAGAAAGTGTCAAAACAAAGTAATAAAGAAATATTTTATATATTTTTTTCAGTACATTTGTGTATATTGGGATATCCCAAAAATCGTAACATTTTGTATTTAGGATTTTTATAACAAATGGAAAAATTTGGATCGAAAACTTTTTGTTTTTGACTACCTAATGTATATACTTATGAGTCTGGTAGTTGTGGAATCTACTAAAATTGCAATTGTTGTAAATTAATTTAAATTGTTAAAATTCAAATACTATATTTAGTACACAAATTTGGAAGAATGTAAATTGTCCATTGTCATGTCTAACTTAAATACAATACTTGTTGATTAATATGACTACTAATCATGTTGCCAAATTGTACTCGAACAAATTTATACACATAAACTGGCCAATTATAGGTTATTAATATTTACACTCTTAAACTAATAAAAATCTTCAAAGCTTTTAGAAAATTGATTTAATACCTTTTCATTGAATTTCAATAACCTAGACATCTTCAACCACCACATTTTCCACCGAAGTATGCATATTAGCCAAATTGAATATATTTGTTTTCGATCAAAGAACCCATTGAGCATTGATAGCATAAAAATTAAATTGAATTTCCATTCAATTAGACATAAACCAATCTATTTGTATTCAAGAAAAAAAAAAAACATATCAGAAATGCAGAACCAAAATCTGAAGTTCAAGACTTGAATGGCCCTTCCAAAACACACAAAAACTTTATTTAGAACAAATAATGTTGCCTCCATTTGGGTTTCCACACCATCATCGGTGGAGGGTTCTCAATGACTTTCATTTTCTGTCTTTCTTTCCCACTTTCCTTCTGCCACTCACTACAGCCAGTCACTCACCAATTGGCCGCAAATTGTAAATAAACATAATTTAATTTGTTATTATGATGAAGTGGCCTACTCGGAACAGCCAAGTGACCGAGGCAAATAGGATGTGGCATAGCAAAGAGAGGAAGAAGTAAGAAATCGCAAACATACATTTTAAGTTAATGATGCTTAAAGTTTAAACAAGCAAAAGTTTTTTTTTTCTGTTTCAAAACTTGACTCTTGGGGAATGTATGTTTATGTAAGTATGTATGTAGGTAACCCACAGGCATTGGCATTTGGAAGGCAGGAAATTCGTTACAGAAAAACTTGTTCCTACTGCTTGAAGCGGACCTATTTATTATTATATGTCCTTCTTTGTAGTTATTTTCTAATGGAATTTTGTTTTTCTCCGTACTTCCTGGAAAAAAACCCCAACAACTGAGACATGTTTATTGGCCCTAAATAATGTGGTCATTATTTACATGAACCATCATTTATGGGGCTCAGTTTGAAAATATTTATCAAAGAAGTTATTTTGTAAAAGTTGTTTGTTGTAAAAGTACACTCCTGGTAATGGGGTACAAACCGAAATGGGTTCAGTGGCAACAAAGTGGATATGGTTGAAGGTTTAAATGCAACATAAATTACATCACAACTTGCAATTTCAATAGTCCTACTTATACATAACTGGCTGTGGATAAGGAAAATAGATATCGTAGGTACGAGTAGATCATTTGAAAAAGGTTTAAACGAATAAAATTTATTATTTGAGGATTTCATAAAATATAACTGCCATTTTGAACTTCTTGTCAACCAAGAGATATGAATAATCACAAGCATTGTTGTATTAAGTGTTATACAACTACAACAAGCTTAAGCAACATTTATCCTGCCAACTACAAACGTTTTCACAAGCCATCTTTGAAACTATAAAATGGTTAATGTAAAACAACACACACACAAACTTTCATACCCGTGAGACATTTAATACCAATTAAAAACTATTATTCCAAACCCTGATATGAACTTCACATCTGCTGGGGCAGAAAAAAAAAGAACTCCAATTGCCATGAATGGAGTAATTCCAACCACATACAACCAGCACATGTATGTATGTTTGTAGTTGACTTCAAACAGCAAAGGAAACTAATGTAATTTACTAAAGTATATATAGTGAGGTTTAACCACCGTTTTACACATGAACATTCATATGTACATACGTATTTTTTAGTTAGTCTTAAAAAAAATATACAAGTGTGATTGGATGTGGTGTGTGGTTAGAAATAGAACTTTGATTTTCACAAACAGACACATAAAGCTCATGTATAAACATCCTACAACTTAGGTACATCCTACTGTACGTATAAGGTAGTTTGCAATTAATTTGGAACAACACATTAGGATGTATCACTTGTTGTTTGGATTAACTATTAATACGAAAATGAAAGAAAAACAGAAACATATTATTTTCCTTAATGTTCATTTATTTGTTGTTGTTTCAAAACAAAGTTTAAATACGCAATGTTTTTATAAGTTGATTGTTCAAATGGCGCCAAAAAACAATTCCCAAAATTCTAAAATACAGAACCTGCAAGAATCTACTATTTCTGTAATTTTTTAATATTTTTTTGCTTTATCAATTTGAAATGTTGAACATGTTAAGAGCCAAAACTTTGTTCTTTTACATGCAACATAACAATAGCAATACGACCTAATGTCCCATCGTCTACATGTTTGAATATCCAATACTCCCCACAACCACATTTACAGAAACGCACACAAACATACATAAGCAATGTGGGAAAAACCATTTTTAAAATCCTAAGACAAGAGCTTTAGAAGACGTTATGAAGTGGAATTTGGGGTCGGCAGACCACAAAACGCTTTTGCCACCATGACAAGGTTTCAGATTGTTTTAACAGAGATTAATTTGAAAGATGACATTGAAATGTATAATTCTTTAGGGGAATTCAATTTTCGGAATTTTCTTTCAGTGCTTTTCAGAAAACGAACAAGCACATCTGGTTTCCAAGTGAATATACCACAATAATACTAAACTGTCATTTTTAAATTTATGTAAAATCCTCTAAGGGTAGATATGGAAAAATCTTAAAAGCCCAGTGCGATGATAATTCATTTTATTTCACCCTCATTCATAAAAAAATATAAACTCCATCACTCCATATTATGCTGTGTTCAATTATTGCCATTGACTAATTCGTTTCCTTCTCTCTCTCTCGCCTGTTTTTGTTCATTAAATTACAGAACCCAGAAAAGACAAGACTGATGCACAGCACGGTGGTAATGGTACCCTGTCCCCAAATACCGAACAGCCACCATGTCAGGGCTCTATGCTGCCTCCACCTGGTGGCGGCACTGGAGGCTCTCAACAAAATCACTCACATATGGTTAGTGGACGTGATCAACATGATTCCCATACACAGAATTCCAAAGTGGAAAGACCCAATACACTGGGCACCAATAAATTAGCCAGGCGTGTTAATGTCTGCTATGAACACTGTAAGTAGAGAAATGTTTTATAAGAACAAATATTTATTGACGCACCCATATTTACATATCGCACCTGTTCAACAAATTCAAAATTTTTAAATTTTCACTTTTCATTGAAAAACGACTCGTAATGATCAACTCCACCTACTGTAAAAACCTCTCATTGTTTTGTCTACTCTTTGGTAGTAAAATACCGTTATGTTACTCCTCTTCAGAGTAACTATAATGTATCAACTGATTTATTTCTAGTTGGACCCACGTGTTTCAGGCAATACGATAGCGATTATTTTTATCAAAAGAGTAGTATTTCGAATTGTTCGCTTTTTATATTATAAATCGACCCCATATTTGTAGTTAAACGGGCCTAAGTCGAAATAATATTTCTACTATTTCTGCTAGTCAATATTCATATGCCTGATGAGCTGATTAACCTTACTCTCTCCTTAGGCCATAATAGCTCAATTAATTCAATTAATTAAAAACTTTCATTAATAATGGCATTCGTCCTAATAAGACAACATAAATAAAACAAATCATTTTCTACAAAATGGTAGCACTCGAAAATTGGTTAGAAATATAACCAAATACTTAATGAAATAAGAAGATATCCAGTGTAATGTAATGTAGGTAACAAAATATCTTTATGATGACATATGCTCTGTTCCAGAACCTGCAAGAAGCTACTAAATTTTACTACGATAACATTTTTTCCTTTATGTTATCGGAAAAAATTGTTAAAATTAGTAAATTCTTGCAGTACTGGAACAAACCAATAGTTTTTTTGTATAATATACATTTAGTATTAACGTAAATAATTTTTTGACTCTACTGAAACAAAATATAAAATTTTTAGTTGCTGCCCTTTTGTTAAACACGTGCTATATATTAGAATTGAGACACGAAATATCCATGATTTCGCACATCACCTTATCTTAGTTGAGACAACCACTTCTTCGCCCACATTTTGAAAGAATTCAGTCGTTACTACTGTTCCGCTTGTTCGCATATTTCCGATATTCCAAATAATGTTTACGGATTACTGATTATTAACTTCGAATATTTAAATTGCACAGGGACTGCACAACTACCACAAGTATCCCAACATTCCGATTGATTGAACCGGTCACATAATATGGTGGCTGTGTGGGTTCGAGTCCTTGGCTTTCCTTTTTCACTTGCAAAAAATTTCGATCATCAAGCTTAACTCTAAACGAGAAAATTAATAAAAATCATTAAAAATGATATTCGCCCTAACAGGCAAAATTTCAAAAAATTCTTTTTGTATTTGCTTTCTTATTTTGATAAAAACATTACCTAGCTTGTCAAAAACTATTTTAAATGTATTTTCATAATATTCATTTACCAAAAATGAAATAAAAAAATACATGATCCACATGACATTAAACGAAGTTTACAAGTAAATCAAGCAGACAAGCACCCGAACATGCTACAAAATTGTACAAAGAATAAAAGGATTGAAGAATAACTCGAATAAATCAATAATCCAGTTTCCTTCCGTTCTTTTACTGAGTCAATAAACGGACATGATGCTACTACAACCAAACCATGCACACACACATGCATACATGCATATATGAGTTTATATCAAGTATGTCCATATTTTGTGGTTGGAGTGTGGTAAAAAGCCACACAGCAACACACAACCACCAATGCAATCGGGTGAAATTTTTTATCTCAAAGTTGACACATAAATTTTAAGACCTGTCATAAAAAGTATTAAAAACAATTCCTTTTTCCTACTCGGTCTCGTCTTGATGCAATATGTTTGAACCGTAAGGCAACAGCAATCCGTTATGCTTCCTCGCCTCTTTCGTGAGTTTTTTTTAATGGCGCTTCGCCTGTACTTTGAGTTTCTCGGCAACGGAAAATGGAAAAACTTTTTATTTTGCACATAGAGGCTGAGCAGGCTACTGCATTTTCCGGTGTCATAACAACGCAGCAGGATGGGAAAAACTTTTATGACAAATGAATCTATAAGCCTACAATAAAAATTCAAAAATGAAATATAATTTAGTGACTCCTTTTACAGTAATCATCATCTTTTATATCATTCCTATTTTTGTTTCTTCTTTTAGATCCCGACGGTTCTTCAGGAAATTCCATGATGGGCGGCCCCCCAGGCAGTACGCCTCCACCCTATGCCGATGCAGCTGGCCATCATCATCATCACGGTGGAAAAATGGTTGGCGGCGTTATGCTGTCCGAATTGCCTGAACCTCCAATACCATTATCGGAAATTGGTCCCATCCCACCGCCTCCTATGTTTTCGACCCCATCGCCAACATTAGTGGCTGGGCGACCGCATGGGCCGGGCGCTGTCAATGATAAAGATTATCAGCCATATGATGATTATGGTAAGTTTTGTTTATTCGAACCAATTGTATCCTTTTACAGGACTACTAGGAATAACCATATATTTATTTATTCCTTAATATCCATTTTACGTGTCGTAACAATCTGAAACACTATAAATTTGGAAATAATTAGTTGTCGGTATTTTATATGTAAATTATCAGTATCGAATAGAGTTCTGCTCGTTTGTTATTTTATATTTAAAATATGGCTTAAAGTTCTGCTCGTATTTTATTTTATATTTAAAATATGATTTAATATCATTACACCTTTACAATAGGTTCCATGGTATTTCCCAAATGATATAGGATATCGTATTCTCTTACTTGTAATTTAATTCCTATTTATTTTCATTGACTACACAAAGATGAAACTTGACGAAAAATAACTTCCACGAAATTTCTACAATAGCAAACCCCATTCCATCCCACTCGATATTTCTGCTCTCGTTTATTACTTCGTATAATGTTCAATTTTATGATTATTCACTTCTCAAAGCCAAAGTCTTTTGCCACCACTTGCCAATGTCGAGTTGCTTCAGATAATAATACCGACAAAATACGTGTGCATTTTAAGTGGAAATTGTTGCCACTTGCTGGCAACACAATCAAATCTTATAATTTGAAAATCGCACAAAAAGCTAGTTAATGAAGGAGAATAAGCTTATCTTTGCTGAATTTAATTGTCTTTTCTTCTCATTCGTATTTTTGGTTAAAAAATTCAAAGAAGTCATAAAATGTTAGATAAATTTTGTTGAAATTGAGATTTTAGGAGCCGTTTTGGATTTGGTTTAAAATTAAAGACATTAAGCGCCAAAAGGATGGACAAACTCTGCATGTTGGTAATATTAAGATTGGAACCAACACAGAAATTGTCAAACACAAAGTTGTTGTTTTTTGTGCATATATTTGACTAGGTTTCTGTTTTACTTTCGGTAATTAAAAACTTGAAAACTTTTTTTCAAAAGTAATTTTAAAACTCTTCTTACAAATTATGCTCGTAAATATATGTACTTGAGTTTTATGTTTGGTGATATTAAAATTTTAGATAGACAAGTCGTGAAAATGTTATGGAAAATTCCTACTAAATTCAAAATGGTTGTATCGTAGGATATTACACCAAAATGTTAGAGGATATGTCGATTGTTCAATCAGTATCAAAATTGGATCATAAAGCTCCTTTAAAGAAAACAAGTAAAAAAGTGTCAGTCGGCTTTGCCGACAGAGATATACCCTCAGCCAATGTGAAGTAAAACTTTCATCTACGGGCAGATCGAATTTATTCAGGAACCCTTCAGAATTGTGTGGCCCTTTTTGAACATTTGAACTTGCCGACAAAAATGTGGATTAGGAATTAACTGCCCTTAGACACAAATGTTGAACTTTTGTGGGAGGACCGATATGGGCCATTTTAGAAGTTAAACTAAATTTTGACAAAATATAAGGAGAACCAAAGTTTGGACCAAATTTGTTGGCCAATTCAAGTGATATAGTCCTAGCATTTTAATGACATTTTATTGGGGAAGTTGTGGTCCGATATTGCCCCATGAAACTAAAAAATATTACGAAAACCAAATTTTGGACCGAATCGGCTGATCCATTCGAGAGTTATCGTGCGCACCAGCCGGCCAGACAGACAGACGGACGGACGGACATGGCTAAATCAACTCCAAATTGTCTGAAACACATTTCGTCCAAACATACTTGGGGTCTGAAACCATTATTTCGATGAGGCACATTTTGCCCGTATGAAAAATGTATAAACCCTCGTTAGCATAAATGCTGAGGGTATAAAAAAAAAATAGAAGTCTGTTGTGAAAATATAAGTTATGCTCGTTTAAAGTTAAAATGTTGAGAAAATTGTTTTTCCCTACATTTCCCGTTATAAAATCAAAAAATGAGGTGACCCAAAGAAACCCAAGATATTTTTGTCTTCCATGGACTCCAAAAAATTGTGAATAATTTTCGTGTAACACAGTGCAACATGATAATATTTACTGATCTTTGTTTTAATGGAATAGTTTAGTTTATAGTTTATAATACTTGTCTCAAAATAGTGAAGTTTTATTGAATCAAATGATAGTTTATTTGCTCCAAAAACATGTATCCCATTATATAAGCACATAAAAATGACTATATATATTTAAATTAAGAACGTGTTTCTCTTTCAAATTGAAATCAAAAAAACCCCAATTTAACCAGATTTCATTGCATTGAATCCAAACACAGATGTGATTGTTTTTAACACTGTTTCTTCTATTCCAGATAACGATCATGATCATGATGATAACGATTCTGATAATGATTACAATTATCAACATTATCCAAATCATATCGATACACAACGCATTGAGGAAATTCCAGCCAAAGAGCCCAAACCAAATGCAGTTCCTCTTAAATCGGCCCTCAAAAAGAAAACCGGACATAATGTCAACTCTTCATCATCGCCAGCCACGCCCATACAAGATCATGCCAATGCCAATGGTTCATTGCCGCAAGGAGCTGGCATTCAAGGAAACTCCAGCAGCGGTGTTAATGTTAACAGCAGCAACAACAGCGGTATGGGCAATAATGCAAGTCATACCTCAACAAGTCATCAGCGTCCATTGGTAGTGAGGCAGGATGCTACCAATAGTTATAATTTAAAGTGAGTACGCATGAGTTTATGAAACCCGAAACAGTTTTGAAGAGCATTTAGCTAAGATCGTATTCAAGTTTTCTTGAGTTCTGTAAAATATTTTAAATAATTTAGTTATGAATGGAGTTTTTACTTTTTAACTTTTAGAGTAGAATTTTTTTAAATACCTACATATGAATAATGGATTCCATTTATAATCTAGATGTTTGGTTTACTTAAAAAATACTTATACAAAATATTTTAAATCTAACTTTTAATTAAACATTTTCTTTCTTTCTTCCCCTCACTCTTCATCACCCAAAATCCGCGGTGTATTATTGGAAATTGAAATGAAAATGTTCCCATTAAACACAATTAATTTTATTATTTTTTTAAACCACCACCCAACCTACAAACCAACCAACCCACCAACCATTACCAACATACCTTTATCCTTCTTACGTTCTTTCTTGGTTCTTCCTTCGTCTGTATGTATGCCACAATTTCTTATTGTTTTATTTCTTCCCCTTTGAAATAATTAGGCCCATACTACGACCACGGATTAGAATATGGTAATAATTTAAATTATGTTTTTTCCTATATAAAACGCAAAAAAGAAAATATCTAAAATATTTACCCAAAAAACAAAATACCTGCTATTTATATTGTGTGTACTGTTTGTTTCTTCTCCGTTGTGCTTTTTATTTGTATTTCTATTGCATTTTTGGTTTATTAAATGTTTTACACAAATACTGAAACACCTGTGCCACACATACATACATACACCTTACCACAATTGTCAATATGTTTGTGATTCAAAATACTCCACCACCACACCACCACCACCACCTTTTGTCGAATATTTTCCTTAATATCTCCTGTTTTATAACTTCGTTTGCCTTTTTCTGTAGTTATTAATGAATTTTCATTTGCATGGCATTTTATGGTTGAATAAAAATTTATTATATCAATATTAATAGAAACAACTATTTCTGACCGGAATTAGCCTAAAACAATTATAAGTATAAACCAGTCATAAATTAACAATCGGTATCGACAAATATTTCCTATGCTCATGAGCATAGGGAAGACGAACCGAAGTACACGTTCCTGTACACCTGTATTATTCTATACTTTAAATGGTGTCCGAAGCTGTTCTAAATATGGACTTCAGTCTAACTCCAGCACATGACAATTCTCCATTTAAATTGTCTCCTTTCTTTCACAAAAGGCTTTAATCTATCATGTTTTCTTCCGATTCCTCTTTCGTGTGTTTCACTTCGCTTCTGAGTGTCCCTATTTGCTACTTTAAGGGGTAAGGAAATTTTGTAAGTGGTGTCCGTTCTAGCGGTCGTTTAATATGTCCACTTGGAATGAAAAAGGAACCAATATAAAACCTGGACTGTCGACGCTCTCTAGTTTAATCTCTAAACATTTTTTGGTCGTTTCAACATTGTTTTCTACACAATGCAACAATTTATATAAACAAAAAAATCAAAAACAATGCTAACGATGTTATATACAATTTCATACCGACAAAATAATGGTTTCAGACCCCAAGTATGTTTGGACGAAATGTGTTTCAGACAATTTGGTGTCGATTTAGCCATGTCCATTCGTCTGTCTGTATGTCTGGCTGGCTGGTGCGCACGATACCTTTCGAATGTAATGTTTTATCCAAACTTAGTTTAAGTTCGAAAATGATGAGTGGACCGATATCTCCTTCAAATACCTTTCCCACAAAAGTTCTGAAATGTTCGGAAAAATTGTGCGCACGATAACTCTTGAAGCGAGTAACCGATTTGGTCCATACTTTGCACATCGTGAAATTTCTCCCAGATTCCAATATGGACTCTATCGGTCCATCGGGTACCTCCCACACAAAATTTCGGAAAAGTTCAGTATAGGACCTACTTTAGCACCGCTTTGATTTTTGTTGTAACAACTTGTATTCAATGCCCCCATTACGACGGTTTTATCAGGGGCAAGTCCATACTTCCTGAGAAAGAAGTCCCTATGGCATAATGTTTAATGGTTGGAGCGCACGATAACTCTCGAACGGATCCGCCGATTCGGTCTTAAATTTGGCGTTCATAACATTTTGTTCAAACTTAGTTTAAGTTCGAAGATAGACCCTATCGGTCCACTCCTTCAGGTACCTCCCCCACAAAAGTTTAAAAATGTTCGGGAAAATTGTGCACACGATAATTCTTGAAGGGAATAACGGATTTGGTACATACTTTTCGTATCGTAATATCTCTACAGGACAAAGGTCCACTCCTTCGAGTACTTCCCACACAAAATTTGTGAAATGTGCAAATTAAGGCTTACTCTCAAATCGTTTTTTTTTTTCTTTTTGTAACAATTGCCTCCATTACGACAGTAGACGTTTTTTTCAGGGGAAAGTCCATACTTCCTGACAAAATAGTCCGAAAGGTTGAAAATACCCCTATGGACATGGTGCCATAGGGGTATTTTCAACCTTTCGGAATGGATCAGCCAAATCGGTCCAAAATTTGTACTTCAAATCCCTTTGGTTTTTGTTTTAACAACTTGTATTCGCTTTCCCCATTACGACGGTACATGTTTTTTTCAGGGACAAGTCCTTACTTTTTGAGATAATGACCCAAAAGCTCAAAAAAAGCTTGCTGGCAATAACTAAACTGGGTAGCACGTAACATAACACTGTGCAACAATTTTAAGGTAATCTTGTGCTAACAATTCGAACTGAGGATTTTTTGAACGTACATACCCAAACGACATGAAACCCTAGTTGGGTTTTGTTGTGTCAGATCCAGCTCGGATTTTATGGCCCCATCTAAACCAGGCAAAATCTACACTTTTTTGCATTTATCAGGCCTCTATCTCAGAAACGAATAGGAATTTGGCTTTGCTGTCTTTAGCAATATTGCAGCCCTAAACCACATAAGAAAAACTCCATCTAGGGCATCAAAATCTATAAAATATAGAAAATTTTACATAAATCACCACACCCACTTCTTTTTTATGCGAACATTCGTTCCTCCAATCAAATCGCATTTGTTGTTACAATTTTGAAAATCTCTTCAATTTGAAACCAAGCAGCAATAATTGGCAATTGATATCTGAAAGGTCCTTAAGGTACTCCATTTTACCTTTTTGAATAATCTTTAAGTAGATTTCATTGTTTTTCCATGAGGACACTTGGGTAAATTGCAAGAAGAAATACTTATTTTTCTTTGCTCTCCAAACTACTTCATTCAGAAATTCTGTTGTCTACTTTACGGCTGACGATGTCGTTCGTTGCTATGTGAATAATGACAACCTTTGCTAAATGCCGTGCTACATACAATTGAATTATTGTAGCGGAGGGGCGTCTTTCTTTGACTGTGTGCATCGTTATGGTTTGTTGGCATTCACACGCACAGCTAACGTTTAAATTTTTTTAACAACAATAATGATAAGAATAATAATAATAATTGTAACAAAAAATTCTTCCAGTGTTTTGCAGTCAAAAACACTCTGTTCTGCTTAAGACCAGAATCTTTCAAAAGCAAATCAAATAAGTCGATCGCATTGTACGTTCTATAAGTCAGTAGTCCCACGTGCAAAATTTGCAGTAAAGAAAATTGAGTTTTTGGGTGAGAGCGGGGTGCAAAAATTATAGAGAGGCTCTTTCCTCGCCGCTCTCTCCCAAAAACTAAATTTTCTTTACCGCAAATTTGGCGCGTGTGACTACTGACTAAATAAAACCACGATTTCGTACATCCTTTGTAATGCCCGTACACTTCATTTTTATCAGAAACATATTAAAAATATGATAAACTCTCTTTATTTATTCAATGCGTGGTTGTACGTAGTTGAATTTTATTTTAAGGCCTAAAACCCACTAACCAGACAAGAATTCCTTGCAGCATCCCACATTCGTATTTCTGTATGGTAATGATAATGTTTGTTTCAATTTATGTTGATTCACGCAGACATCTGTAATGGTTTTTATTCACTTATCATTTACATATACGCATATTAAAATTTCTAAAAAGGAATGGAATTTGATTATCTATTTGTTAATATTGCAGCACTGCATAAACGTGCCTCATTAAATTGTATTCTTATATGATGAACTCTTACTTGTCAAGTATTGCAATACGAAATTACTGGTCAGCCTTTTAGTTACTTTGAAAATATTTTGATTTTTTTAATTCCACATATTCGGATTCTTTAATAAGTATTGTGTAGTTCATATATTTTATGTGTATATTGAGTCATTACTATATTAAACTATAATGATTTAAAAATTTTAAAGAGGTTAATATAGTTTCTAATGGGTTCATTATAAACGATCGAATTAACCTCCGGTTTTTGTTAAATGATTCCATTATTTTTTAATTTAATTCGCACAAAACCAAAATTAATGGCCTGTTTCATTAAGGCGATTCGAATACAAATTCGTTTGAACCCAGCAGAAAAGTTATTACCAAGAAATTACTTTATTTAGTAAATGTTGGCAGTAGTAACTACTTACAAATTGACCGTAAAAGTCATAATTTTAGATGGGTCTGTCATAGGAAGGAAGTACTTAAGGATGTTTTTTAAGTATATGTGGTTAACTACATAACGATAGTCGAAAAAGATGAAAACATACGTTCAATTTTTAGCAAAATGTTGTAGATGAATTTATGTTCAAATTCAACACTCCACACGTTTGTTGTTTTTCGTTTTCTTTTATTTTGCTCTATGCTAGTTTTGAACACACGAACTTTAGCAAATTTTTAGCAAAGCACACTACACACTCTGCAATACTTATGATCATTAGGGGTTGTTTAAACACATACATATACACCAACATTTCGTAATTTTGTTAGCAAAAAACACCCGTGCCGACAATGAGATTTAAACACAACTCTAGGATTTGTAGTCGGACTCACAAGCTTTGTTCCAATGTACTCATTAATCAGTAATGAGTAAAATAAGTAGTTATGTGTAAGCCAGTACATATGTACTGCCTGATAATGCGGAGAGTAATGAGTGAGATCTCATTAGTCGATAATGCATGAAGTGATGATATGCACATACCGAATTTTTGCTGGGAACTACTACCAAACTTCTGTTTCTTGAAAAAATAACTGATTCATTTTTGTTTTCAATCAAAAAAAATTTGTCAACAACAGGAGTTTAGTAGTAATTCGAACGAGTTCGAATTCGATTCGTTTTAGTCTAAACTTCATGAGAAGACGGAGCTATTTACTTGTTACGAGAATTGACGAACAAATTCAAATTTATTAAAACGCAAGAAATTTGCTGCAATTAAACGTAAAGTGATTAACAGAAGTTTGACGGTAATTTTACCGAAATGAACATGAATCAAAACCGACAATAATTTAAAAGGCTATGCTGGATTGTGTATATCCCTGTTGTTGGCATTGCTGTCAAATTTAATGTATGACCATTAAAACTATATTCCAATTTGTTATAGACAAGTGATATGTTACATCATTAAATGATGCAATTGGATTGATTTTTCTTCAAATATATTCAAACAATTTTCAATTTGTATGCCTTTAATAAACTTCTTCTATACACACACACACAAATACAATTTACATAACCTCTTCGGTTGGTGAATACAAACAAGTTTGCCAAAGTTTATTTGATTATTATAGGAGAGAAAAAACATTTATTGCTTTTCTAAAACTTGTCAATGGAATTGAATGAACCTCCCACCCAAAACATTCATCGAAAATTCAATTGTAAAGTCGTCTTCTTTACTTTGAACTGACACAAAAGCAATCGAGAATAAATTTGGCCTTTACATTCATTGTTTGTCGTATAAAAATTGGAAATGTTGTCGCATTGTTTGGAACAACTGTGAAACGAACGTAAAACGTGTTCTACTATTCCGCTAATGTTATTTACTACTGCTTTCGAAACTGCAGTTCTGACATTGGCATTACCAGTCATGCAGTGTATGATGGAACTGCTCATGTGCAAAGTGCCTGTGCCAAACCATTTCCCCCCTTTGGATATTTTCTTAAGATTTCCCACATGCAGTACGCGTTGCGTTGTCCTTGCTACTGTGCATACCAATATTCAGACATGTGTGAACTTGATGCAAAACGAAAGTCGGCGGGAACATCTTCGCATTGAAAGAAGCGTAAAAACGTTATTTGCATTGTATGTATACACTACTACCTTTTCGTTGTCATTTTCGGCTAAATCTTTTCCTTCTTTTGTTAAGCCACCATGAAAAACGAAATTCAATATTCACTTAGCACAAATACTTGTGAATAATAAAAAAAAAAATGAATGGCATGGCAATGGGGAAACATAGAATTTTATATCTTTTATGGGTGTCATATTCACACATAAAAGTGTTCATCTGTGAGTTGACTATCAGAATTACTTTGTCATGGAAGTGGAAAAGTAAATTGAAAGAAAGAAACCCAAAAAGAATATATATGTAAATATTTATGCAAAATAAGAACCACAAGCAAACTTACAAAGGCTGTTTATGAAATACATATGTATGTTAGAAGTGGGAGAGAACAAAGATTAGATGCATTTTTACGATTCTAGTCGATTTTCTTTCTTACAATGAAAAATTTATGTTGTAACAAACGATTTGCAAATATAACAAGTAAAAAGTATCAGTCGGCTTTGCCGATAGAGATATACCCTCAGCCTGTGTATATTGAAACAATTATTTCCCAAAAATGTAAGTATTTAGGGGGTTTTAAAAATTTTGGGCGTTTGAACCGACAAAAATGTTGATAGAATTAAAGAGCAAAAGTTTTGCGGAGGAGATACTAAAAGGAATTGATCGACATTGACCATTATGGAAGTGGATATCCAGGCACTACATATGGTGCCTATGGGGTTTTTACACCCTTATATAGTCGGTCGCTCCGGACTGTCCTTTCTTTACCCTTTTTTAATTATGTGATTTGAGATTAATGAAAGTTCAAAACAAAATATTGAAGCTATTTTTATCATGGATTTTTATGATTTTGTTTTGTTTGATGACAATTTTAATAAGAAAAAACTTGACAAAATCTCAAGAAATTGTAGACTCTTGCAGGTTCTGGAAAACAAACATATACATTAGAGTGGGGCGATTTGTGTGGAATGAAAAAAACCTTAATGAGCCCTTCGCGTTTCTGATTCCTGGGATTGAACTGAGCAAAAAAGTTCTCCTGACCATATATCTACCGTGAAAATCGAGCCTCCCGATTTTAAATTTAAGTTTTTTATTGACGTTTTTGGATATTTTGGCATATAACAGCCAAACCATTGAGATTTTCGATCCAACACAAAGGCAAAAATTGTTTCCACAACGGATTTCTTTTGATCCTTCTTCCTTTAAAAGGGGTAAATAATGTCTTTTGAATAAGCTATTATTGTTTTAAATCGGTTAACAAATGGCTAAGTTATAGTGGTTTATGTCTGAAAACCCCCACAAAAAAACCTATAAAGGAATTTCTCATAATTTTCAAAAATATAATGTTTTTTTGTTTTGTTCAATATTTATTTTGAAAATTATGAGAAATTCCTTTATAGGTTTTTTGTGGGGGTTTTCAGACATAAACCTCTATAACTTAGCCATTTGTTAACCGATTTAAAACAATAATAGCTTATTCAAAAGACATTATTTACCCCTTTTAAAGGAAGAAGGATCAAAAGAAATCCGTTGTGGAAAAAATAGGATATGTCCGTTTAAATTTGCAAATGTAAGAAACCCAGATTTTCACTACTTTTACCGTTATAAAAAAATAAAACGATGTGACCCAAACGAAATAAAGGCATTGTCGTTGTCCACGGATTCCAACACGATATAATTTTGCATCAGAACACTTGAATATTTTTCGGGTCAAATTTTGTAGCACAATCTCATTTATCGACATTTTCCGAAAGGTTTGCACATTCTTAAGGCCAAAACTGCCTGAAGGAGCGTTCCAATGCTTTTGCGATGTATCAGAGAGTTTTCAAGTACTGTCTTGGCTACAATTTTTGCCTTTGTGTTGGATCGAAAATCTCAATGGTTTGGCTGTTATATGCCAAAATATCCAAAAACGTCAATAAAAAACTTAAATTTAAAATCGGGAGGCTCGATTTTCACGGTAGATATATGGTCCAGAGGACTTTTTTGCTCAGTTCAATCCCAGGAATCAGAAACGCGAAGGGCTCATTAAGGTTTCAAATCGCCCCGGCCTAATATACATACATACAAATTTCATGAAACAGAAGTTTGTTAGTAATTAGATCGACTTCGATTTCGAGTCATCATAGAGAAAAAAAGATGTTGAACAACTGCAAAAATAATTATTTTTGAATTTAGAGCAATGCACAGTGGTGGCACTTACATGGGAATGTGTGACGAAAATACTTCTAGATAATATATCGAACTGAAATTTGTATCAATGTGTCCTGGTGGCCTAAAATCGCTCTAACAAAAATATTGCAGTTCTAGGACCAAGTTTTCGCGTGGTTTCAATGTAACGAATCATCCTGAATGGAAGTATTTTACTGTTACCAACACATTGTTCGACCAAGTTAGCTGTAATCCGGTACTAGGAGTTCTTATTGTATAGTAAACATCCCCGAGAACAATTTTCAGTATTGGTCCATGATTTGGTATACTCCTTATATGATTTATATCTCGATTTATTTCGACATATTAACCATTCAAACCGAATAGGTTTTAATAATAAAGTCAGCGTGCAGAACACTAATTTATAAAGAAATGTGATGTCGGTCCACTTCTGACCACAGCCTTCATATAGGGTTACCATCCATTTTTCGGTACTTTATCAAATTTAATCGACTTTTTCTGCAGAATTGCCTGTAATAATTTAGTTAAGATTCTCAGTGCGGGGAAAATCTCCACGTTTTGGCATGGTCCAACATTAGGGTGTCCCAAAAAGGAAAATTATTTATTAAAGTGAATACACCCACAATTTTTATTTTACTTTCACGAGTTTTCAGTGCGACTCCAAGTTACCATGATAATAGAAATCGGTAATAGCGCAAAAAATATAAACATACGTATAAGAAAGAGTAATAAAATTACTTTAAAATATCCCAAAAAATATAAATTCACCACCGCAAAAATTCTAAACTGTTTTAAAATCTACAGGCTCATGGCTTCATGTTGGTACTAGTGGCGATTCTTGCAATAGTATTACCAAATATTATTACCAAAATGTGTGCTAACCCTTGGAATTTAAACTTAAGTTAAGGCGTGAATAATAGTCATTTGTTCTTTGTAATTTAAAAATATAATTATTTATATCCAGATTCAATAAGAGCCTTTCAAAAAACATTAATTCCTTCTTTTTTACTCGCATTTTTTATATAATTTAAAGCCGAGCTATTTAATACGTTCCTTATTTAATGTAGCAAATCGTCACCATAAATGACCGAAGACGTAACCTACATGAAAATCGAAATTCGTTTTTTGATGGAATCTGTTATAATAAATGGCATTTCGGAAAATAGGATAACTTTGCAGATTTTGTTGTAATGACGGATCCCAAAACCATGCGTTTTCGCGGTTTTAGTTTCATTACTTACTCCCATTCATACATGATTGATAATACCCCAAATACTCGCCCTCATAAGATTGATATTCTGTAAAATAGTTTTTCATTTTATAACGTTTTTTGCTTCTCCTGTAAAGTTTTGGTTTTGAGGGTTACGTCTTCGGGCATTTATGGTGACGAAGTGCTTCACATTATTGCCTTGTTATGAAACTAACTAAATATGTGTATGTGTGTGCCACTTTAAGTAATTCATGTAAAAAGGCAACCCTTGAACATGTCCTTAGAATTACAAATATACAAGTTTTACTTTGGGGTAACTGCAAAAAGTCTCAACCATTTTAATATTTAACGATTTCGAAATTTTCACATCTTTTCACATTCTCAATAACCAACTAACACCAACCACTCACATTCCAACATTTAATATTTAAAGCAAATTCCAATTTTATAGCTGAAGAGTATGCAAGAGGATATCGGGTTGGAGATTGATAAGAGAAAAACCAAATAAGCCACAAAAATGTGGAAGTGTATAATTCTCTTCATGTTTATCATGGATGGTTGTTAGTTTCTGCAAGTGTTTGCTGTTGATGATCCCTTCGAGTAATGTGAGCATTTCAAACATTAAAATCCACATGAAGGATGCAGTGAGAAATATTACATCCGTCGCTTGAGGAATAATAAATTATGGAAAAATAAATAAAATTTTATAGAAATCTTAACTTTTTTGTGGCCTAAGGTTTTTGCACAATAGATTGATTATTTTGAAAACATAGCCAAAGAGATATTCTTAATTAAGTTAACAATTTCAAATTTAGCAGTTTCCAATTGAATCTTCTCCAAGACATCAAGTAGCGTAGCCATTTTACTTATTTACATTAAAAAATAACAATTTCCTTGTTGATAATATTTTTCAGAATTAAACAAAAATACAAAATATTGTCAAAAAATGACCAACTTTAGAAACATTAGTGCTTCACAAAATAACTATTTTTGTAATTTCTTTCTCAAAATAGCTAAATCGATTTCCTTAACCAACGCATCTAATTACAGCCCCTAGAAAACACATTTGCTTACCAAAACATTGGCTGTATTTTTGAAGTTTGCTACGGCAAAACATTCTGACCAATTATTTGAACAACCCGAAAAACAACAACGATACACGTAGAAGACAAACGATACAGCAATAATTTTAACAAAATACAAGTGTGTCCTTGTAAACTGCTGACTATAGCAACGATGAACAAGAAAATATTACAAGTTTCATTACTACTTTCTCATTCACAAGTATTTTTTTGCCTCCTTTTTATATTAGAAAAAATTATAACCCTAAGGAAATGAAGAAAAAAGAAATGCAAACTTTCGCTTAAAGACACAGCTGCTATATTTTGTAATGACAAACGCCAAGAGATTTGTGTACCAATTTGTCCTCTTGTCTGCAACCGACGATTCTTTTTTTTTGCCTCTAGATTCCATAACTTGTATAAGATTTCTTCATCATTTGATTGTTAACAAAAAAACGAGAAGAAGGATATGCGTGATAAATTACAATCAAATGTTGTTGCTGTGTCCGTAAAAAATCTTCAGAATATTTGATCTAATGATCTACTTGGGTATACATGTATTGAGTTGAGAAAAATAAGGACAAGACGGCATTAAGAATTTGTTTATTTTTCATTTATTTATTTGTTCTTGCAAATTAGACGTAAGTGAAGTGAAACTGATTACAAAAAAAAAACAAACTCACGTACATATATGTATAGTCGATGTTCACACATATTGATACATACTCTTATGTATATACTTATGTATTTGTTACCTTCAACCTGAGAAATCAACACAAGGATGATGACTTATCTCGTGTAAAAAAAAACATGTACTGTCATTCACTTGATGTCAAGTTTTAATAAAATTTGAATGTCGTACACCTTCAAAGACTTTGTTTATTTTTTTTTCGTTGTTGGCTTGCATCAATTTGAATCATTATCATATTGAATTTATTTATTATCATCCACTCTATGTTCAGTTAATGGTTTTTGAATATTCTAACGCCGTCATTTCTGCGGCCATCTTGACTTTGTTCACTTCACCTTGTTGTTTGGGATTTAATTCATGCCCAGCAATGCCTGCTCCTCCTGTCTTACGGCGTGTTTCTTGGCCATGAAATGAAAGAAAAACACGGCATCGTTGAATAACAATTTCAATTATTTATTCATTAATGTTTTGAAGAACTTTGTCTTGAAGTATGACAACAATTAAGACAATCATCGATAAAATTGCTGATATTTTTGTTTTCACTAAAACAGTCGCCATTTGAACAGAAAACGATATTGGAATGTAATGAAGGGGAAGAGTCGTTAAATTGGGTTTTCAAATTTATTTTATTCTACGCCGACACCAAAAAGTTCATATAAGAAATTAGGGGTCGATTATCGATAGCAATTATCGTTAAGTGGATTGTCAGTTGTCAAAATTACTTTATGTATGGCAACCTTCAACTGAAGTTGCGAATCTCAGTTGACGAACCGGCTATTTTTCAGCAACCAGTTTTTTTCAGTTGCAGTGAATATTTTCAAAGAAACAAGAAGTAAAATTGAAAGGAAAAATACATTTTCTTAACAATTGTTGATTATTTGTATGATTAATTAATTTTGTCTATGAAAAATATGGTGAAAATAACAATAAAAGAACAGCCCTTGTTTTGTCTTTTCCTCCTCCGACAATTTCGAAACGATCCAATTTTGGCACAATTTGTCCTCTTATCATGTGATCATTGCCATGGGACTTTTGGAAACTTCCCTTCGCAAAAAATCTTAGCGCAGCGCATTGCTATTGCTGTTGATCTGTAACTTACTTTGAAGTCATCCTTTAACGTTTCCATAATGTAACCTACAGCATCCTCTTCAATCGAAAATACGCCTTAAATCTAAAATAATTTACTGATTATACAGATCATTCTAACATCAGCTTCAACTTACAGTGCAGATGGCAATTCTAATGGATTCGACTTGTCCCTCCAATTTCTTCTAATAGATGCCATGTACTGTACATTTTCTTCATCATCAAAGAATAATTCTACTGAACTTATAATTTTAAAATAGATTTTTTTCGAATTGTGCCTTTTGGATTTTAGAGTTCACAAGTTTGAAAAAATACTGATCGATAACACGTTTATCGTCAACCCAGTTGGGTTGACACCAATGATACAACATTTCATCTCAGTTGTGCTGACAATTGACAACGCAACTCAAGTCATGGTACACTTAAAAAGTAGAACTAAAACCCAAGAAATTTCTAAACAAAACATAGGAAAAGTCAATGAATTATTTTAATTTCAAAAATTATTTAAGCTATATGACCTCTGTAGTTTTTATTGCAAAATGATATCGAGCGAAGTCCCTCTTGTCAATCTCTATCGCCGCATAGAGGATCGTTTCATCAACTGGTTAGAAAATGTTCGATATTTTTAAACTACTATGTATTTATATATACATGCATAAGTATTGTGTGTTTTTATGTGTAAATTTAAATTGAAGTTTTTTCAGAGTCGAGTCGTTTGTTTCGTTTTTTACAAATCAATTTTTCAATATCCCAACCTTTTACAAGCTATAGTATGTCTTTGTAGTATCCCTGTAGGGACTGTGGCCGATTTAAAGCTCACATAAAGCTAGCCTTTTTTTAAACATAAGTGGCATTTTATCGATAATTTTGCCTTATGCCAACTGACTAATTTTACAAGGCGATGGGCGCCTGAGTAGTCAGTATTGTCCAACGCCAGATAACTTTTGGACTGATAATAAACTAACTTTTTTTTGCCTATTTTTGGTCAGTTTAAAACAGGCCTGCTCAAGGTGCGCACCTGAACTGTCGGTGTGTGTCAATTTTCTCACACACACAATTTAAAAAGAGAGCTTTTGTTTTTGTTTTGAATATTTTCAAAATTAAAAATCAGTCTCTATTGAACATTCAATGAGGAAGGTTCTGTTTTCGAATTTGTCTATGAATTTATATGCGTACACTGAAAAAATGAATGAAGATACTGAATACGAATTTTTATTTGCCTAAAATTTTTACGGCAAATTAGAGTGTTTGGTTTGTCAACGCACTTTGGTTTGTCACGAACTTGATTTGCAACAAATTATAACATCAACAGTCACATTTGGTCAAAATAAAATAATTATTCTACTCTATATTTTGAAATATAAAATAAAAAAAAAACTGTTACGATATTTCTCACAGTATACAGAGAGACAAAGGAAAATTGAAATTTGTGTATTTCAAAACCAACACAATTACAAAATGTGTTTGTATGTGTCTGAGCAGGCCTGGTTTAAAACATAATGTGAAAAAAAACAATTTTTGTTTCTGTGTGTTTTTTATTTTTGACTCTTCATATTCTCTCTCCCTCTCTTTGTCTCTCTTTCTCTCTTATTTGTTAGAGGGAAGAAGGGGCAAATTTGTATATTTCCTTTGTGTTCCTTTTTAATTCCAGAATAATATGAGTAATATGTACGAATATGTTCAGTGCATCAACACTGTATTCTATAACTGGATGCTGCATTTATACGAATAATATTAAGAAAAAGCAAGTGCGAATTATTTATACATTTGTGCCTTATTTCTTCGACAACACCAATACTTTGCAGACGGTACATGTTTCTGTTTTCATAGTGGTTAATCTCTAGATAACTTTTCGACTAACTTTATATTGGTCGAAAAGTTATCTAGACATGGACAATTGCCGAAAATTTTTCTCTTCAAAGTGGTTCATCTCTAGATAACTTTTCAGCCAGTTTTTAGTCAGTTTAAAAATTATCGATCTATTATCAATCATTTTATCAACTGGTTAATAAAAGTCCGACAGGGATGTCTTTCATACGAAACATTCTTAAGTATATATGTAGTGGTTCAGAGCGCTAAGATGTCAGCAAAATCTGTTGGTTGGCGACGACCTTGGTTCAAATTCCAGCCGTGCTTACGCTAAATTTAAGTTAATTTTTTTCCTTTTGTTTTCTATTTTATTAAATCAGCTATATGAAAGTATCATCAAAACTTTTGACTGTTTATCTAACAGACCCCAAAGGATACACATTACAATGACCCTTAAAGAGTTAAATGTTTAACGCAGCACATCATGTTTTAGTTGTGGATTAGTCACAATACATCATTTCTGAATGTTTAAAATAATAACTAAGATTTGTTATCATGTAGAAACCGCAAATATGGGTTGCTTTAACTTTATCAATTATTGTTCTCTGCTTGATAATGTATTAAATAAATATATATGACACACATTTTTAGTATATTTTATAAAGTACATATGTGTAAACATTTAAGCTAGAATTTTTCTTAATATTTCTCACCTCTTTGTATGTGTTCTTTCTTTTCGTTTTTATTTTCTGCTAACGCCCAACAGTAGGCAACAAATGTTTAATATTAATTTGCCATGCACCATGGAGAACAAGGAAAACACTCGGCCATTTGTGATACGGGAAAACAGCAGTGATAGCAGCGATGATGATAATTCACGCATACTCTATCGCGACGATGACACATCGCGTCAGGCAAAAATTGCCCGCAAGGAATCGCTGTCATTGAAATTGCAATTGCGTCCCGACAAACAGGATCTAATCAATCGCAACATCTTGCATCCCGTCAATGACAATGATGTCAAGGAATCGAAAGAAGCAATCGGTGCACGTCTCATACGGCGTCTATCGATGCGGCCGACAGCTGATGAATTGGTGGAGCGTAACATATTAAAGAGTAAGTAAATGTTCTCTGAAATACACGTATAGAATTTAATTTCATGGCAATATTTTCGTTCTATTCTCCAACACAGCACAAACACCCGCCGAAGAGAAAAAACAAAAAGAAGAGAAGAAATCTTATTTATTGCGTAAATTAAGTTTTCGACCCACCGTCGAGGAGCTTAAGGAAAAGAAAATTATACGATTCAATGATTATATCGAAGTGACTCAGGCCCACGACTATGATCGTCGAGCTGATAAGCCATGGACAAGACTGACACCAAAGGACAAGGCTGCCATACGTAAGGAATTAAATGAATTTAAATCATCCGAGATGGCAGTCCACGAGGGTAGTCGACATTTAACAAGGTAAAATTAAGAGACATATTACCTTTTTTGCACCTACATAAAGGTTTAACTAATACCTATACCTTATAAGTCCCATAATTCTTAAGAGTGGTCTTTTCATCATATCGTACAATGAAATTTGTAGTTTAGAATTTTCCGCACCATCACCATGTGTGTCTCCATGTACATTTTTGGATGAATTTAAGTGGAAAATTGCAATTTATTTCCAGTTCCTCTTAACTTGTATCCTAAACATGAAGACTGCAAAAACGTGCAGTGTTCCTTCTAGAAATAGGTTTCCTTTTTAATATTTTAATTATAGCAGCGTGATTTTATTTTTATCCCAATGATATACTGCTGTATTCAAAATAATAGGAATGTTCTAAAAACATGGCTAAACTTCTCCATTTTGCCCTATTTTGTTTTTGTTTAACATTGTAGTCACCCCAACTGCTAATTCATTAACAAAAATGTGGCAATTTGTTTTACATGATTTAGTGTTTACACCAACGTTGTAAATAGTCTTCAAATTTTTTGTTCAACAAATGGTCTGTTCCTTTACTTATGAAAATGGTAAAACCGGCAAAAGTAGTAAAAGTTGAAAACTGCTCCCATATGAATTGTATTGTGTCTGAAGTAAAGGAACGCTTTTCGAGTAAAAAGTTGTAAAACTTGAAGATTCTTGAACGTAAAGGAACAGGGCTAAAAAGGAGTGTGAAAGAAAAAGGACAATAACAATATTTTTGGTTGAATTTACGACCAAAACTGTAAATATTTTAGTTTATAGTAATAAATCCAATAGATTTGAGATAGCCAAAAACATGCTATTGTCCTTGTGGCGATTTTTCCCATAAAATGAGCAATTATTGGGCAATTCAATGGATTTTTACGGAAAACCTTTACCGAGTAGAGTTGTTTAACACTCTGGCTGTTACCTCGAACAGTATATAATGATTGGTATCCCATAAATTTGTGTATTTTGATCCTTGAGTCCAGGGCTTGGATTCTTGTTTGAAAATTTGAAATGAAAAAATATTTCCTTAAAAAATTTTTCACTTGACAGTTTTTTCCTTTATAAAAGTTTTCATTCCACGTTTTCATAGAAACAGAATTGACCCCCTGGTTAAGCCAATTTCCTTTAGCCCTTTATATAAGGATCGTCCAAAATAGCGTATCTATAAGGCATTTATTCCTCGACCTAATAATATTTTGAGGCCCACAGGATGTTAACTTTGCGTTTATAATTAATTTCGCTTCTATTCAAAAAATTGTTAAAGCGTGATACGTTAAAATGTAGTTTTATACCATTTTGTGATAGGCAGGATTTGATTACACTATGGTTGGTATATACCGTGTTATATTTTTCTACATAAACTTACGTTTTCCATTCAAAAATACTTCATTTAGATTAGTTCAATTAGAAAACTGTGTTTTATACGATGCAAACCCGAATAAACATATTCGTAGGGCAACTTCAAAAGTCTTCCTTTAAAGTTGGCTTTTTAACAAAGTGTGTAGAAAAATGTCTCATATGCCAGTCATCCAATTTTTCAAATATGAATAAACTAATTGTTCTGCGAGCAAATAAGATGCTGGGCGCCTCAAAACACTCTTTGGTTGAGGAATGAATGCCTAATAGATGCGTTTTTTGCTGATCCTTACATAAAGAGCTAATGGAAATTGGCTTAACCCCTGCTCAAGGATCAAAATACACAAATTTATTCCACAAACATCCCAGGCGGGACAAGAGAGACTTCCCACATATCAATGAGTGCACCCCGATTCATATTAGCTCAATGATATGGGACCTACAGTTTATCGCCGAATCCGAACGGCGTGTCCTATGACACCACTTGTAGAGAAGTTTTACATGGTTGAAATACTCAGGAAATGTCGCCTACATTACTGAGGGGTATTTTGCCATCGTTGAAAATTTGATCTTGCCTATCCGGGGAATCGAACCCACTACCTTCTGCGTGCAAGGCGGATCTGCATACCATTGGACCACGATGGCACCCAAATGTATGGGAAACCAAACATTACATTGTTCGAGGTAACAGCCAGAGTGTTAAACAAATCTAATCAGTAAAGGTTTTGTTGAATAGCCCTATAATATATGGGAAAATCGCCCTGTTTTTGGCCACCTCCAAAGGACTTTTGTTTTCATATAAACTTAAATATTTACAGTTGTGGTCGTAAACACAACCAAAAATATTTTTATTTTCCTATTTTTAGAACAAAAAAATCTTAAGGCGATTTATAATGTTGGTGTAAACAGTAAAAAATTTAAAACAAATTGCCACATTTCTGTTAATGAATTAACAGTTGGGATGTCAACAATGTTAAACAAAGAAAAAATTGGCCGAAATGAAGGAGTTTAACCATGTTATTTGGACCATTCCCTTTTGTATATGGGCACTCCTAGTATTTTAAACACCGCTGTAAGACATCCTTCTTTTATCGTCGAATCACAACAGCTATCGAACTTTCTACAAAATTATATGAGATGAATCATTTATTCCTGGAGCATTTCTTAGTGTATTATTTTGGATGCATTCAGTTTTGTAAGCATTTACAATAGTCCTCGGGAGTCAGATTTCCTATCCCATTGGTTGAAAAAGTATCATTTTCCATACCAGAGCACGGATGTATTTTTCTGACGGCACGCTGGATATGAAAACCAATTGACTAACAGTAGTAGTTATACAATTTGATTGTATTTTCTCTTGCTCTGTTGAAGGTCGTTTCAAAATACTCACAGAGGGTCTATTTGTTCCTATGCTTTCCACAGGTATTTCGACGTTTTTAAAGCGAAAAACAGACTGTTATACATTGGTAAATTTTTCGACAATACATATTGAGTTAAAAATTAATTCTTTGCATACTTGTGTCTAGCCGATTCATCATTGTTTATTGTTAATATGTTCTCATGCGTCTTTTATCTGTCTAGCCACGACGGCTTTCTCATCAATGGAATTTATCACATTCTATGTTGTTAGACCATTATTAGCCGCAGAAGCCATACAAATGCATAACGACTACAAAAAATTGCAAAAATGATTAGTTTTATAATACTGTTTTTTCCGTATTATTGTTTTAGTCTGTATTTATTATAAATCACAAATAAACTTTGCATATTTTGAAGGAATAATGTTTTGAGGACCAATAAATAGCAAGAAATTTGTACAAAAAAACATAGTTTTTACATAATTTGTTACCATAAACGAACAATTAATATGCAATTTTCAACAATGTTTGTTTTTGCAATACATTTGTTGCCTAACTATTTTCAATCCCTGTTATCGCTGACACCGCTTATGTAGAAGCTTTACATAACTAACTACTCAGAACGGTAACTGGTTATTCATTTTTATCGATTATTCGATTGCAAATCATCAAATAATGGTCTGAAAAATGCACATACAATTCCCAATATAAACTAAAACAAAATCGTACCTATGTAAACATGTATTAGAACAGTAGTATGATCCGATCAGCTTTTTTAACCCTGCTAACCATAATTTACTTTCGTTCCAGGTTCCATAGGCCATGACAATTGCAATGGCAACAGAAATTAACGATAAAAACTCCATACCCAACAAAATTTTGTGCAACAAAATATACAAAATTTTAAAACATCAATACAACAATAACTACAACATAAAAAAAACCTACCAAAAAAAATTGTAAAATTCTTTAAAAAAAAAAATAACAACAAAAAAATGAAAGAAGTCAGCAAAACAACAACTCAACAAACGTGATTGAAAAGTAACAAAATAAAATAGCTAACAATTTTGGGTTTCAACGGCAACAACAAACAACTCATCATCGCATAGAAACGAGCAACAACAACAACAACAATGATATGAAGAAGAATATTAAAAAGTCAGTTGGACATTTTCAATTGCAAGGCAGGCACATAAATGGGATTTCGGAGATAGAAACTAATGTTGATACTTCTGTTCGAAGCAATTGTCGACGGTAACTGATTATCATGGTTATGCATACATATGTATTTATTTGAAATTTAAATTTATAAATAGTTAATGTATTTGTTAACACATATTTTGGCAATAGTTTGTTTAATTGAAAAATTGATTTGGGTTACCATTGACTAATTGGTAAAGATTACGGCTTACAGATATATGTATATGTAAAAATTATTTAAACAAAACAAGAAAACTAATAATAGTACATTATTTGTGTGTATCAATAAAGCAATAATCCTACTCTACACATTATTTTGATCATTTAGCCAATGCCAACATTTGAACGATTGTTGAAAGGGCTCTGTTGCTAAATATCCATTGGAAATCTATATTACCTCAACTCATTCGTGTGGTTGGCCATATTTCAGTGACCAACGAAAAGAAAAATAAAAATAACAAAACAATGTTAGGGGATATTAATATTCAATAATACTCTTTTATTTTGTGTACAAAACAAGGAAATATCCTTGCACACGGAAATGCAATCGATTACAGTCCATATACATACATACATGTATATGTTATAAAAACCTTTAATAAACAAATTTTGTTTAAATATGATTTTCCTTGTTTGATTTTGATTCGACACTTCATAATGGTTGAGTCAACATTCCTTTATTTAATGACTCGTCTTCTATGTTTGAAATGTATGAACTTCTTCATAGAAACAGCAACTAAAAAACTCAAAAAGTTGTTTGCTAATCCAAGCTGAATTTTAGTTTTTGGAAAAGAAACAAAAAATTCGAACAAAAAACACATTAAAATGTAAACAAAATTCCATTAATATTAAAGCTGATAAATATACAAAAAGAAAAAAAAAACAACCAACTTAAAGTAATAAACAAAAATATTAATAATAACAAAACACACAAAAATATGATAAAGTCAACCTTAAATATTGTTAACAGAAGACAAATTTAAACAAAAATGTAGTGAGAAAACAATAATCATCCCACTTAAAAATAAAATCTTTTGAAAAGAGAAATTTAATAAAACGAAGAACAAAACAATTTTACTAAAGTGTTTTACTTGCACTTTATTGAGAGGATACATACACACACACAACTAACTAAAAATAAACAAAAATTGTTTATATTTTACTGCATACCGAAACAACCATTGTAAATATTAATATTTTCTTTCTATTAAATTTAAATAATTTTTAGTATTTAATTCTAAAAAACAACAAAACATAATTTAACAAATATAACGTCTGTAATTATTATATATGTATGTTTTGCAACTGGAAACAACAAATCTGTTTATAAAAATATAATTTGTTTTTATTTTGAAAAAATACAGCTTTTATGTAATATTAAATAATAGAAATTTTTAATGATCTTCAACATATTCTTGTTTATGCTTGTCTGTCATAGTAAACGGGGGATGTATATTTTGAAATGTGTACTGTTTCTCCATGTTCGAAGAGTACAGTGTGTATATCAAAACATGTCAGTTTTAACAGTATGTATGTTAATTGATATTGAAGAACACATCCTTATTCTTATATACCCATCTTATTTTGTTTTGAAAGTACAAAGAGATCCACTGTGATTGTACAGTGACTACTTGTTTTGGATTTGCACAGTTGCAGTTTTGTATAAATTAGACTATGTTATTGCCCCATTATGATTCCATTGGCAACATGGTAATAATGATTCGAACAAATTTGAATCTTAATATCAGTGACATGTACTGCTTAATACATCCATTAAAATTTTAAAATAAAAGTAGTCAAATGTGCTTTACGCCTTTTGCACTCTACGCTCAGGCTTATATTTATCCCGTAGACTATGTCCTCTTTTTGGTACGAATCCTGTAATGACATAAGCCTTACCTCTTCCTCCATCAATTGATGCAAGGAAAATTTCTCAATGTCAATCTGGACTAACAAACGACTTCATTTACAATAGAATTGAGAGTACTCTAAAAATAATTTTTAAATATTTCAAAACACAGTACACACACTGGGGAAAAGTATAATCAGATTGGAGCTCTGTAAGTGTACCATGATCAGAACTCATAATATACAGGCCCTCAAATGAAATGCTTTAATTTGATTTACGTATGTATGTTTAAAAAAATAATTGTTTTTTTTTTTTTTAATTTAAATATAACTGGACAAGAAAAGACGTGCACATTTTCAAATGAAGAAAAAACGATTAAATACCAGATCAGGAAAAACTATTGCTTAAATAATTTTTTGCTTTATATGATAAAAAGTGCATTATCTCGATTTCTTTGTCGTAAAATGTATGAAAACATCTGCCAAACAAATCGACATATAGCCATTATCTCAAATACAAAGCAAGTCTAAACGTACTCTTACAAACTATTCAGCATTCGATTTGATTTGTATATGTGATTTTATATTTTTGTCGAAAAATGTATGGAAAGGCAAGTGTTAAATTTGTACTAAATTCAAAATTGTTTTTAATTGCCTTTTCTTTTTGTTTTGAAAATTACAGAAATATATACTCTAATTTTATACGTTAATTAAAGTGTTAAATAATAATACCGATGTATTTTAATAATAATTTTTACAACAACAACTATTCCCCTTCATACATATTTGCATACATCAAGAAAAACAGACATACACCAACACACGCAACTGCAGTAACATTTACACATATATATTTAGGTATATATAAATATATTTAAAAATTAGAAAGAAAAACATTATGTGAGCCAAGTGAAAAAATAAAGTCTTCATTTAATTAAAACTATAAGTAAACCTTTTTTATTATTTCCAATACAAAATTTGGAGTTTGAAACAGATTGGCTTTGGCTTCCATTCTGCGTTAGATAGATTATTTTTTTTTAACAAAAATAGTATAAATATTTTGAATAAAACTTGATTCGACCTAAAAATTACACGAATTTTTGTAACACATACTATACGTCACCTGAAATTTTTTTGAGACGTAGCTGAAAAAACCATGCGTTTACAGGAGAAACACAACGTATCCAATGTTACCCATTTTCCGCAATGCCATTTCTTGAATAGTATAATTTATAAACGTAGAAGCTTGACATTTTATAAATTATGTAGCAGATTTAATCAAATTTTGTTGTTTGAATTGCGTCTTTGGGCATTTCAGGTGACGATATGTATAATTGTCTTTGAAACAAGAATTAGACAACTTTGCCTCGTCCTTATGTGACTTTTGAAAACAATCGAACGTTCTGTTGTTGAAATTGTAAAAAAATATATTATAAAAATATATTTTTCTTTACAAAGATTGTTGAACTTTCGACAATTAATGTGGCTGGTAGGGCGATTTCCCGATATGGCCCATACTAATTACTATGAAAATAAAGATCGGTTAGAAGGTACGTGTTAACGTTAACAAATCGCCATCAAATTCCTTATTTGAGGCTTTTGGATCAAATGGAAAATAATGGATGGAATGCATTACAATAAGGGTTCGATTATGGATAGCAACCCAAGTCCAATTGCATATCACACAGCAAATTTAGTAACAGAATTTTTTTATTTCCACATTAAAATTTATACTTTTTTACAATTAAATTAGTTGCTGAAGATTCAAAACACTGATATTGATTGAATTTTGACAAAATTTCCTTCTTTTTACTCATGGTGTAATAATGTCGTTATTTGCGTCTGTCTAATGTACTTACCTATACATACATATATAATCAATTGATAATTGTAAAAATAAAATTGCAAAAATAAAACATAAAATGATGATTATTCTGGGTATTTTGAAAAATTTACTTATCTCTTTTATAAAGTACCACAGACAAAAAATTGCAGCTTTTGTGCATCCCCAATCACCAAAAACAAATTAGCACGACGGACAACAGATCAAAAAGTAAATCCCCTTCTGCCTACAGAGAAAATAAAAATATTAATTTGTTGAGAAGCTGATAAGCAAAACCAAAAGATCAGAAAAGAAATTGCAAAAATAAATAGCATTCGTCATTTTAATGGACACACAAACAATAACCGCACCTCAAACCGTAAACACACATATCATTTACAGCAAATATCGAAATGAACACATCATTAATAAAATACTTTGCTTTGGTTGCATTGGGTGAGTAAAACATATTTATTTGCTCAACCTTGACGTCCTTTGTAATCAGGATTTGTTGTCAGTTATGCATCAATGTAAAGCAATTTCTATCAAACCACGCAGCAGTTGGGGTGCTGTGGCAGCACGCTCTCCAGTTCGAATCAATGGTGCTGTAGACTATGTTATTATTCATCATTCCGACAATCCCAATGGATGCAATTCGGAAAGTTCCTGCCAACGATTGATAAAAAATATCCAAAGCGACCACAAAAGTCGTCGCAACTTCAGCGACATTGGTTATAATTTTATTATTGCCGGTGATGGTAATGTCTATGAGGGCAGAGGTTGGGGGTACCAGGGATCACATGCCCCAAAGTACAATCGCAACAGCATTGGTATTGTTTTTCTGGGTAACTTTGAAAGTATGTGGAACTAAGATCACAAAACAAAGCATCGATATAATTATTGTTTTTTTTATTTTTAGACACTAAACCATCGGATCAAATGCTACAGAATGCCAAAGACTTCATTGCCCAAGCTGTGAGCGAAGGATATTTAAAGGAAAATTATACTCTATTGGGGCATCGTCAAACAAAAGCAACCTCTTGTCCTGGTACAGCGTTGTACAATGAAATTAAAAGCTGGCCTCACTGGAGAAATATTTAATGTAGATAAATTAAAATAAGTTAAAAAATTACTTGTAGCAACAACAAATACACAAGTTATGTAAATTAAAACACATATTTTTATTAAACAATATTTCTTTATTTTAATATTTTCATAAACTTCACAAACATGTAGTTTAGAATCCAAACATAAACTGAGCTCTCATCAGAGATGTTGTTAATATTTAAAATAAAATTTGAAACATAAAAGAATAACCGATTAGAGAGAAAGTAATACAATAACAATTATGACTTAATGTAAAAGAAAATAAGTTTAATGACGAGTGTTAAAAAGAAGAATTCGTTAATTGATATGTTAAGGAAATTAATAAAAGGTGTGAAAATCAAATAGTTGATGAATTATAAGAATGATAAATAAAATACACTGAAGAACATGATTGCCCTGAATTAAATTAATAAGCCCGATCATGAATATCAACTCCTCGTGTGTTTTCTCACTCTCTCCTTTAAGTTGTAACAGCAGAGAGACAAAACTCACGGGGAGTTTACCGGGTATGTTCTGTGACACACTTCACGCCTCAAGCATTTATTTCACCCCATTTACGCCTATTTTTCGAGTATTTTATGGACGGACTAGGGTGTACTCTTCTTTTTAAATACCCTAAAGAATCTTAGTCCCAAGAAATTCGCAAAAAAATAGCATTTTGACGCGTGAAGTGAGAGATGAAGTGTGTCTCAGAACCGTTGATGTACACGCCTGCACGTTGTCGTAACAACAGAGAATAACAAATCCAAATGAGAGCCATGTCAGCCGTTGTTTAACAAAGGGACATTACTCTCGCAACAATTCTCTCTCATTTATTTTGGACATCAATGCTCAGAACATACCCGTATATTCACGATCGGGCTGAGCAGCTAATGAAAGTTGCCATAATTACTTTATGTATGGTAACTTTCAAATAATGTTGTGAACCTCAGTTGACGAAGCGGCTATTTTTCAGCAAAAACCTATTTTCAGTTGCAGTGAACATTTTCGAAGAAACAAGAAGTAAATTAGAAAGCACATTTTCTTATAAATTGTTGATTGATTGCATCATTAATTAATTTTGTGTATCAAAAATATGGTGAAAATAACCACAAAACAACGGTTTGAAATATTTTCTTATTATTGGTCTGTTCCTTTACTTTTGAAAATGGTAAAACTGGCAAAAGTAGCAAAAGTTGTAATCTACTTCCATATGAATTGTATGGTGTCAGAAGTAAAGGAACGCTTTTCGAGTAAAAAGTTGTAAAACTTGAAGATTCTTGCGCGTAAAGGAACAGGTCTTATATAAGAGAGCTTAGTGATGAGTGAGTGACTGACTGACATATCATCGCCCAGACGAAACCGCTAAAGATAGAAAGTTGAAATTTTGACTGTGGGTTGTTGGTGTGTAGGGATGAGATAAGGCTTGTTTTTTGGAAATTCGTCCTAGAAGGCTACGAAAAGTACTGAAAGGTACTAAATATGGTACCCATTGTATTAGGCAAACGGGAAGAGCTAGAATTCTGAAATTTGGAACGAGGGTCACTGATGGAGGGTTAGAGAGATATACAAAAGGGTTTTTGAAAATTCGAACTATAAGTGTGCGAAAAGTACTAAAAGTTACTAAATTTGGTACCAATGGTATATTTTTAGCGGATATAGCTACAATCTTCAAAGTGGTGTTGATATAAGGAAATTATTTTGGAAGTTCATACGTATGTGTACGAGTACTAAATGGTGAATACTTATGTGTACGAAAGTACTAAATTTGGTACAATTTGGATTTGGATAGACCTGGAAACCTAAAATTTGGAATTATGATTAATAATGGAGTGACGGATTAAGGTAGTTTTGGAAATTCATACTTATGGGTACGGAAAGTACAAAATGGTACTAAATTTGGTACAAATTGGATTTGTGTGAACAGATAGAGCTGGAATCCTGAAATTTGGAATTACGATTACTGATGAAGTGAAGGATTGAGGTAGTTTTGGAAATTCATACTTATGGGTACCGAAAGTACTAAATGGTACAAATTGGATTTGTGTGAACAGATAAGGCTGGAATCCTGAAATTTGGAATTAAGTTTACTTTTGGAGAGTAGGAATGAGATAGTTATGGAAATTCGTACCTATGGATATGGAAAATGGTACTTAAATTGGTACTACTAAATGAAACTTAATTTGGCACAATTTGGATTTAGGTGAACATATAGAGCTGGAATCCTGAAATTTATGTATAATTAATGGGCCGATTCCGTACAGCGAGGCGAGTCGTGTCGCGTTGCCAGTTGCAATTTTTCCATTACGTATGGCAAAAGTCGCACGACGACGTCAAATTTTGTCGCCGTAATGTTCATTTTCCGGCGACAACAAATTAGCTGTCGCCGTTCATTTTTACTAACGAATAAAAATAAAAAAAAATAAAAATAACTTGTTATCGACGATTATTTTCTATCGCTGTACGTAGTGCATTTTTTAAATTTTGTCACAGAGACGATAGACGACGCGACAGGACTCGCCTCGCTGTACGGAATCGGCCCATAAGGTTACTTATAGAGTGTAGGATTGAGGTAGTTTCAAAAATTCGTACTTATGGGTACGGAAAGTACTAAATGATATTTGGTACAATTTAGATTTGGGTGGACGGATAGAGGTGGAATACTGAAATTCGGAATAACTGTTGGAGATAGTTATTGAAATTCGTACTTTCATGCGAAAAGTATTAATGGTATTATGAATAGAGGTGGAATTCGGAAATTTGGTATTATAGCCTCTGTTGGTGTGTAGGGTTGAGATATGGATGTGGTTGTGGATATACGTACAATAAGTGTACGAAAATTACTATATGGTACAGAATCTGGGTCAAATTGTTATTGTGTAAAGGGTACAGCTGAAATTGTGAAATTCGGTATTAGTATAGCAGTTGACGTGTAGTGTGGAGATATAGAGGAAGTTTTCGGAATTCGTTTTTATGTATACGAAAAATACTAACTCGCGGTTGCGATATAGTTTTGGATAAAAGAAAGGGATTTTTGAAACTTATACACTTTATAAGTACTAAATTTGGTACCAGTTTGGTGTTGCATGAAATGATATAGGTGGTATTTACAATTGTTGTATGAGGGATTGTGTTGGTCTTTAGATAAGGATTTTTTGAAATGCATACAAATTCTGAAATTAGGCTGAGGACTGGCTGATTTATTGAGAAATATGAAATGTACTAAATGGTATTAAATTTGACGTTGGGTGTAGCAATGAAGCTGGAATTATATAATTAGTGTGTGAAAAGTACAAAATTGCAATAAATTTGGTAATAGCCTAAGGAATAGATGTGGAATTCCAATTTATTATTTATTTGTCGGGTTCATCGTTAGAGGTGGTCGTACAATAAGTGTACTAGAAGTATTAAATAATACAAAATATTGAAGCACTGGTATTGAGAAAATCAATAAATGAAATTTGTTATGAGAATCACTGTTTAGATTAGATCAGAATGTTTATTAAAATCCACCTTTAAAGGTATAAAAGGTTTCTACATGTAATACCATTAACATTGGGTGAACAAAGTAGAGCTAACACTGTAACATTTGAGCTAAGGTCCTAGATTTTAAGAATTTTAGTGAATAATATACTATTGTTTCTATGTTAACACGAATTCGGTTGTCTATTCTGAACGTTATAGTGAGTTCATTTGAAAAGGTAGATCTATGCGGCTAATGTTTTACAAGAAGGTTTTTTTTTACACTCTGAGAATAAAAAGGCCTAAAATAAAATATCTCAAAAATTAACTGTTTTATAGGGTGACATCTTTTGAATAAACGTTTTCTACATTTTGATACCACAAATTCGAAAATTCGGTTGGAAAATATGGATGTAATTTCCAAAATACCCATACCGTTTTAATAAAACGTGGACTGGAATTTAAAATGTAGGCCGCTGTTTAAGTATAGAGGTCTTGGAACAAATTGAATACTCTACCAGCTGACGGAAAAAATCTGATTTTTTTTTTTTAAATTGTAAGTTTTTTCTAATTTGCCGGCCTTCGGCCGGGGATTTAAGACTTTCTCCTATGGACAGGAGCCAATTTAGGGCACGAAAACAACATTTTTTAATTTAAAATTTTTTCTTACTTTAACAAGGGAATTTTCGGAGCTTCAGGGGCCCATATCTCGTGAAGTATGGACTTCCCCCAACATTTTTGTAATCAGGACGTAGAGATCTACCTGTTGGCAAACATTTCAGATTTTTTCCGCCAGCTGGTAGAGTATTCTATTTATCCCGAGGGCTTTTTTGAAATTCGAACAAATAAATATTGTTTTATTTGTATATTATTCCTTTTCCGCATACGAAGTAGCGTCATTTTGCTAGTTAATCGATAACTTGAGTGCAAATCCAATGTGCACATGTGTTCCTTCTTTACAGCCGACTACACCAGGGAATTTTGTTTATAACTAAAAATTATTATACCCTATACCACAATGTGGAAAAGGGTATAATAAGTTTGTTTTCCCAAAAATTCATGTAACGCCGCGAAATATTCGTCGTAGACCCCTCATGTGGTATACCAAACTTCATATCTCGACGAGATAAAGCGATTTAGCGATGTGTGTCCGTCCGTCCGTCTGTCCGTCCATTAAAAATTGTAATCAAGCTAGAGGCCGCAATTATGGACCGATTGTCACGAAATTTAGTATGGAGGTCGGGTTTGGACCAGAATAGAACTGATTAGTTTTTGGCGATGATCGTGAAATGTTAAAGGGATGAAATGGACCAAAAACAAAATTTTTGCTCGATTTTGTAGCCGCTCTGTAGGTCGCAATAATAGTCCGATCGGCGCGAAATTTTAAACGTAGTTTTGGTTTGAGATGAAGAAGTAGCGTGCAAGTCAACGGTATGATCGGATAATATTTAGCGGGTTAAATTGATCAAAACTTTTGTGTGAAAATTGGTAAAATTTCTAATGCACATCTTATAACTTTATCCCAAGAAGACGCGTTTAGTGGTATAGGGTATCACATGGTCGGCCCCGTCCGACTATAGTCTGTTCTTACTTGTTTTTATTTTGTCTTTGTCTCTGTCAACTTCGAAAAGATCCAATTTTGGCACAATTTGCCCTCTATCAAGTGGACAACTTCCTTCAATACGTTCGACAATGTAGATTTTGCCATGCTATTGTAATCGTTGCCATGGGACGTTTGGAAACTTTCCTTCGCAAAAAATCTCAACGCAGCGCACACTTTTAAAAGTCATCCTTTAACGTTTCAACAATGTAAACTTCTGCATCATGTCACAATCGAAAATACGCCTTAAACCTAAAATAATTTACTGATTATACAGATTTTTCCAATATGAGCATCAACTTACAGTGCATATGGCAATTGCAATGGATTCGACTTGTCCTTCAAACTTCTCCTAATAGATGCAATGTTCTGTACATTTTCTTCATCATCAAAAAATAATTCCACTGAACTTATTCATGGTAGAACAAATATAAGGTAAAGTAAATACTACAACAAATACAACTCAACAACAACCACATAGAAATTAGTTTTTTTTTTTTTTTGTAATGTTAGTGTCAAAAGTTTATGTAAACAAAATAAGGAAATATCTATAAATTATTTGAATTTAAAAAACTAATAATTTATCACATTTGATTGAATGTTTTGGAAAACAACATAAATGAAAATTCGTTACATTTTCAATTTGAATGTTTCCACATCATTCCACTCATAGTTCAAATTCTTACTTTTCATTTAATGATCTGAAGTTTCATAAAAAATAATGAATTTTCATAAAATATTTGTTTTTGAAATTCTCATTAATCAAAAAATAAAAAATTTAATATTATTTATGCATATTTATATTGCTCTTATTATAAATGCTGTATTTCTTTTGGAGTAGTTTATTATTCTTTCCATTCTTGGAGTATCAAAATTCAATTAATCAAAATGTTTTTTATTTAAATTTTTTTTTATTTTATAATTACTGCCCCCTTTTTTATACATAGTAATTATTTTTTTGAGTAGTTCTAACATCCCTCCTTTGTTATATTTAAGCTATTTTATATAATATTAAATTGAACATTATACTGTAGTATACAGCCTTAAGGTCGAAAGACTGGGCATATGAAAATTGAAATAAATAAATAAATAAAAATAAATAAAATAAATGCATAATTTCTCGCAGAAAGTAGAATTCTGGCAAAAATGGTTGGGGTCGCTGGAAATTCATTTGAAATCAAAGAAGCACACGTTTATTAGGGCTTATTTTTTCAAATTTAACAAAATACCTTACATATTAATTAACTAACGTTGTGCCGCCTCTATAAGCGGTGTTTTATTGTGCGGCTCGTCGTTCGGACTTGGAGGTTGTTACATATCATTGATATGAAAAAGTTTTTCTGGGAAATTGTTTTTTTTTTGAATGATATACAGTTAGACAACAACTGTATTGCAAAGCCCAACATTGTAAAAAATTTCATATTCACCTTTATTACGGTTGGCGTTGTAGTATCCAAAATTGCTAACTGACGTGTCGTAACGTCTAATTGGTATTATGTATTTGTACAAAAAAGCAAAAATTTGAATTTTTAAAGAATTCTTTTGGTAACAAAAATTAATAGAGTTATTAGTAGATCATTTTTAAACTATTAATTCAGAGAAACAACTAACCATACAGCTTTTACAATCAAAATAAGTGTTCGGCGTAGACGTTTTTGTGGTCGTTGGCGTAGTCGTTGTCGTAGGGATATTTTTTGGTACCACGTAACATTTACGACAACGACAATTTTTTTTCTCATACAAAATTAAAAAATATATATTTTTTAATTGTAAACAATTCGTTTGAAATCATCCCTTGAACAAAAACTAAGAAATTTGCATAGAATCGCTATATGAGGACTCTTAACAGATTTTCAATAGAAAGTTTGTCATCTGATAAAAACACGAAATTTATCTTATGCAAATGAATAAAAGTAGTAAAGTTTGTATTTATTATAGTTATTTTCCAATATATTTTAATAATCATTGCCAAAAATCTTTTGAAATTGATTTGTTTCTATTTTTATATTCGTTTACAAAATCGGTCACGACTCTTTCCTCGTATTTCAACGCCATACGTAATACCCATTTGTCGTATTACGCCATATATAATACAGATTTGTCGTATCAAAAAAAAATAAATGTTATACAGTTAAACCTCGATTATCCGTGAATCGATTATCCGGGAAACTCCATTATCCGTGATAGAAATGAAATGTTGGACTTTTTTCCATTTCTTCTATTTTTCGTTATAAACTTCATTATCAGGGAGTAAAAACACACTTTCCAATTGATTTGATTAAGAAAACAATAGACAAACAAACGAAAACTGTAAATTCTCCCGTATTACACAATGGGACAAAGTCAATTCAGATGAATCAAATGGTGATGTTATTATGTATCCTTCTAAAATTTGGTGGATTACCGCAACAAATTTAATAAAAAATTGCAGATTTTCATATTATTGTACAATATTATGCCATTTTTACTTAAAAATAATTTCAAAAAGTGCATAAAAGCATTGCCTCCATTATCCGGGAAAATCGATTATCCGCAATGCCTCCGGTCCCTACCATTACGGATAATCGAGGTCCGACTGTATTTAAAACGAGAAATCCATTCTGGGAATTGCGAATGTTTTTCTTTCGATAAATTTAGGATATAACATGCTATAAAAGTCAAAAATTGTCGTTGTATATCATTTTTCATCACATAAAAAATTTAACTTACGACTACGCCTACGACAACGTCTACGTCACTTGAACGTCTTCGACTACGCCAACCGTAATAAGGGTGATTATTTGTTGGTTTATAGCAACAAATTCTGTAAAAACGATACGGTTTTTGTGCAAAGCTCTTGCTATTGGTCCCCAAAACAATATTCCGTCAACATATGCAAAGTTTTTTTTCCGATTTATAAAAATACGGTCAAAAATAAGAATTAACTACTAGTTGGAGGTGACAATAAATGTATTGCAAAAATTACCAAAAAAAAAAATACCAATTCTTAAACTGGACCCAAAAAATTTATAAGGGTTAATATCAGGAGTTTGGCCCGAGGTATTTATCAGTTTAGTTTTGTTATATTATAGTACGTTTATATATAACAGGATTTAACAAGCCCACTGGATTTTAAACGTCAATTCCATTGCTTATATTTCAAATAAATCCTCAAAAAGAAGGTTAACCCTGCAAAAGGCTATAATATAAACACGTCATGATCTGACCTTTGGAATGGTGGTATTTTAACGTGTTTGAGCTTTTTGGACCCGTTTTACAAACTTTCAGAATAATGACTATTAAATATTTCCTAATGATGTCAGTGGGAATGTCTTCCCAATTATTATGTCCGTGAACCCGATTTTGCATACTTTTTGCTTAGGTCTTTCAAAATAATACACTGAGGGTCTATTTTTCCCTATAGTGTCCAGAGGTATTTCGATGTTTTCAAAGCCAAAATCAGACTGTTTTGCATTGGTCAATTATCCATACGTGTCTGTTGCCGATTCGTCATTGTTTATTGTCAATATATAGTCTCATACGTTTTTTACCTGTCTGAAGACCCTCCACGACGGCTTTTATTATCACTGAACTTTATCGCATTCAATACTTTAGTCCATTGTTAGCCGCAAAACTCATAAGAATGCATAATGACTACAAAAAATTTCAAAAATGATTATGAATGATTTATAACTTATAACTTGCAAATAAACTTTGTACAAGGTGGCGCAAAAGTAATCCTCCTATCAAATATCTTGCGTTAGCGGACGATTTTGACATACGCTTTTGTATTACATTTCGAAAGGATATATATGAAAACGTATTGGAGACGCATTTAATTTCCTTACGCATCGTAATAGAGAGTAACCCCCTAGAAATAAAAAAGATACATATTTGCTTTTACCTGCTTTAAAAAGCGCAATTGTGACGTTTGTTTTGTTTAATCTTCGTCAAAATATTTCAGTTTCACAATCATGCATTGTTCCTCGAAAATGCATCAGAAATAAAAATGATACATGTGTATTTTTGATGTTTTGAAACATCAACGGCGCTAAAAAACATAGGGGTCGATTATGGATAGCAACCCAACTCCAATTGCGTTGCCGACAACAAATTTAATAATAGAAATGTACATTTCTGCATTGAAATTCATAATTTTTATAATTAAATTAACAGCATAAGATTAAAAACATTAATATTTATTGAATTTAACAAAAATTTCTGTCGTTTCACCTATTTTAATTGTAAGATTTTCTCTTCTGGCAACGCAACTATAGTTGAGTTGCTATCCATAATCCAGGAGGAGGCATTGTGACTCACAAGAGAGCCCATTTGTTTCTAAGTGAGCGTAAATTTGTTATCGCTCACAGCCTGTGTAGATGCTAACACGTTGTGAACAACAACAAATTTACGCTCATTGAGAGCACAAGAGAGACCCAAAAATGTTCTCTGCCTCACTCTGCCATAATCGACCCCTAATACTTCGCAGATTTTCAGTCATTTGTAAAGCAACTGACGATTCGGAAGTCAGCCGTAGTTACAGAAAGAATGGGTGGTATCATCAATAAAAGTACTACTTACTTTTCGATTTTTATTACCAACTTTAATAAAAAAAACAAGTTATTTAATTTTAGTTGTTAGTTTTTATTTTTAAAATGAAACCATTTTTTCTTTCTTTCAAAAATATATGAATGGACATTTTATTGAAGATATTTGCGATTTAAATGAACAGGGGAAAACAAACATGAAAAACCAGAAGTTTACAAATTCTACACAATTTGTATGATGTCCCTGTTTTGTCCAATCTCGACATTTTTGGCCCCCTAAAAACCACCCGATAATATTTGAATAACTGGCAAGCAAATTAACATAAAGGTGGAAAAAAATGAGAACCCAAAAAAAAAATCAGAAAACTATGTTGTTGTCGCCGCTGTCAACACTTGGAGTGTCCCACGCTGCCGTCAAAACTTGGTGTCCCACGCTGCCGTCAAACTTGGTGTCCCACGCTGCCGTCAAACTTGGTGTCCCACGCTGCCGTCAACACTTGGTATCCCACGCTGCCGTCAACACTTGGTATCCCACGCTGCCGTCAACACTTGGTATCCCACGCTGCCGTCAACACTTGGTATCCCACGCTGCCGTCAACACTTGGTGTCCCACGATGCAGTCAATCCTTGGAGTCCCACGCTGCCGTCAATCCTTGGAGTCCCACGCTGCCGTCAACACTTTGTGTCCCACGCTGCCGTCAACACTTGGTGTCCCACGCCGCCGTCAACACTTGGTGTCCCACGCCGCCGTCAATCCATAAGAATCCCACGATGCAGTCAATCCTTGAAGTCCCTCGCCGCCGTCAACACTTGGAGTCCCACGATGCAGTCAACTCTTGGTGTCCCACGCTGCCGTCAACACTTGGTGTCCCACGCTGCCGTCAACACTTGGTGTCCCACGCTGCCGTCAACACTTGGTGTCCCACGCTGCCGTCTACTCTTGGTATCCCACGCTGCCGTCTACTCTTGGTGTCCCACGCTGCCGTCTATACTTGGAGTCCCACGTTGAGTAGTATAATTTAAATACGCTGGATGTTGCTGCAGACAAATTGATACTCTTCCCAGTACAGAATAAGAACCAATACAAAAGAATGATGTCTAACAGATACTACACTGCAATCCAAATGCGAAGAATGTTCCACTCATGATAGACCATAATACAGAATAACAAATCTGGACCAACATATTGACCAACATCTTATAGAAATTGTTTGCCGCAACTCCAATTCAATGTATAATGTTACGACACATTAAAGATATTTTGTCCGAATATAAAAATCCCACAGGCAACATCGCGCTTTACAACTTGTAGCTCATGAAAATAGTATGTTTAGGTTCAGTATTATGCTAGGTGTTGACTGTGCTTCTAGATTTAATATTCAGGAAATTCAGTACATGTTAAAGATTTTTCCACCAGAAATTGCAATGTGGAATTTGGATATTTCCTCGGACGGAAGATTTGACGCTATATTGTTAATTTTTACTGGTATGTGCTGCTTTAGTATTTATATGTGACGTCAAACTCTTTGTTCTTGTAGGGTAAAAAAAGAACCCAGGAAAATGTTATTTACTTTCATACAAATTCTGGTGATTGAGCAGGGTAATGCAGAAGGAAACTTCTTCGTCGAAATACGCAAAATCCTAGCAGTGGTTCTGTGCACCAGCAGAGTTTGGTTAAATGAAGTCGAGTTCAAAACACTTATAAAGCGTTACGATGATGATGATTGGTGAAGTGTTAATTATAAATCACAGCTGTATAAGACTTCTAAACTTTCAATAAAGTGTATGTGCAAGATCTGATAAATTTGCATTTAGGAGCAGTTACTACTACTCTTGATGAAATAGTACGCTTTTACTGCAGATAGATACTGATGTTGGAACGGGATGTTTGCGTTATTTACGATGGTCGAAAATTGATCGACATAATCAAAGATCGCTCTGCAGTTCAAGTTTCACACAATGGCTTTGATGAACAGACGTTTTTCGTAAGGAATGCGCAAACGTTGATGTCGTTGCAAGAAGTATTGCAGATTTGACCAAAACGAGTGGTAGTTGAGGCGTTGTTTCGGTGTTCACAGTTCACAATGTGAAGATTCAACTCTCATGGTTTCTAGACGAACGTTTGCATCGAATATGGAAATTGCAGAAAAACAAATTAATGGCACTGATATGTTACATAGCCACTGATGTTTGCACGCTCATAGATCTTGCTTTCGTCCATTGGATCAATTGTTGTTAAAAATATGGATAATTTGTTGTTGTAACATTATAGAACGAACATGAAACTGGATTTGTTCATTTCATATTCCGATCTGGAAATTCTAATGTGTACATTTCTCCCACATAAATATAGCTATTCACTTAATCTCCCCCGCTTTCAGTCTCGGCATTCAAGTATATAGTCATCTCTCGTGTATGTTAAGGCATATATCGGATTATAGAAGTTATTCCCAATTTCTCGAAGCTGCAGTTGAAGAATTCTCTCGCATTGTCTCAATATTGAAAGGGGCAAAGGGGCTTCTCACTCTTAAGGGGGGGTGTGTGGCTTGACAAATATGGATGTCCGTCCAGTTAAGTTAATAGTATTAAATTTTCAAAATATTTATAAACAATTTAACATAACAATAAGGTTTATCAAAGTTTACAGAGGAGCTTATATATGAAAATATTAAGTTAAACAATAAACTTTGTATCTTTAAATCTATGGAATTATTTCAGAATTAACATTTGTTTATATAACAAATTGTTATAAAAATATCATTTTTTGCTTTCATGTGGACATACAGTTTTGCCAATTCTTTTTGTTTGTTTTGATATTTGTTCTTCTTTTGTACAATATGTTTGAAATTTTAACTTCATACAGTTTCTATGGGGTCTTCTTTTTTCAACTTGTATCATTTTTTAGATTCTTTGTCTTATTTTTTCTAGTTATAGAACCAACAATGTCTGTCTATATAAGTACAAAATATGTTCATTTATCGAAAACTTATTACAATAACAGCATAACTTTACGCAGAAAAAGGAAACATAGAAAAGGTTTTGAAACAAAAAGCAGGAAAGTAGAGGTTACAGGTGCCGTGTTTCTTGGATTCCCTTTAAGAAACATTTGGAGTAGAGTAGATATTAGCGGTTTGTAGGGCCTGCAAGTTGTTGTATCGTATGGATTCCCTTTAACGATATTTTGTAGTGTAGAATTTAGCGGGAAAAGAAAATCATTCGAGAAAGTCCTCAAAGAACAGAATAGTAAACAACGCAAGTTGGATTCCTGTAAATGGTACGATTAGCGAAGAAGAAATGTAAAAAATTCAATAACCTGTTGTATGCAAAGCTGTCGAGAGTCAACAATGGCTGTAGTCGCTCAAGCAGCACAACAACTGATTCAAAATTCAGATAGAATTGTGTCGAGATTGCAAAGAGGAGTGGTCTTCTGCCATCTGTGTTGTCATTGCCATCATCAACTTCACGTGGTTATGTTTTTTAATCCTCATGGTTTGTCATAGCCAGTTATGTACAGGCACCGATCAACTGTATCATAACGCTAAAAAGTTTTTACAAGAAAAGCAAAACAAAAAAAGAACAAAAACAGAGCCTAGTTCCACTTTCAAGCTCCATAGCGGTATGTAAAACAAGTCAAAGGTCGGGATTCCTAAATCCTCAAAAGTCTTCTCTACCTTCTACATGATTATGCACAGGCACCGATCAACTGTGTCATAATTTTAAAATGCTATAAAAAACATAAAATAGAAACAAAAACAAGAGACAAAAAATATTCTGTTCGCCGTTGTCCAGTCTCCATATAATAGGCTGTATTTGGGCCATATCATGTCCAATTAACCCTCTCTTAGTAAATATTTATTATATGCACAGGCACCGATCAACTGTGACATAAACGCTAAAAATATAAACCACAAGAAAAAGAAACGAAGAACGGAAAAAAGAAACAGGAAACCAATGGAAGGTGTAAAGCCCCACCAGACCGTTGTGAATTATCATCTATAGTTATAAGATTCGTCCAGATATGCGAGCAGGCACCGGTCAACTGCCGCATATATCTACAAAAGTTACAGAGAGCGAAGAAACAAAAAGAAAGGAAACAAAACAAAAAAAGATAGAAAATGATTTATCCGCCGCCACCTTTCACCGCAGCGCGTATGTCGTCCGGCCAACTTAGAAACAAATAACTTCTCCACAAAATTATGCACAGGCACCGATCAACTGTGACATAAAAATGCTATGAAAAATGATAAAGAAGAGAACACAAAAAGGGGAAAGGAACACAGCAGCAGCTCAGCAAGAGGTTGTTGTAATGCCATAATTCTTATGAATCTGAAGCACCGAAACATCGTTAATATTGTGGTTTGGTTACTCTTTATGAACTTTCATTTCTGATGTTTGTGTATGTGTGTGGCCTCTCTGTTTTCCGTTTCTATGCGCCAAAATGTCATTTTAAACAAAATTCGTACATCAATTCTATGCTTACATGAACGACGGATGTTTACACGATCACATGGGAAGTGATCAGAGGAGGATTAATTTAAATGTTTGCGATTCCCTTAGCATTTTATTTAAGTTTGGATTTTTAGACAATCTGCAAAAAGACATTGTTAGGTTTGTTTTCTTGGTTCCATTATCACCAACAGTGTCATGATATTGCGTTATTTTGTGCCACACCATTTTGAACTACCAGAAATTTATTATTCATAGGTATCGTGAATTTGGGGAGATGATATATTCATTTTGTATATATGCGATTCCCTTAGCATCTTAAAGCTTCGCTTGGATGTGCTGCAAAGAATAAATTAGTAATGATTTGGTCGTGCAAAGCTTACATTTGGGACCCAAATCTGGCCGTATTATCTCTCAGTTGAGTCGATATTGATTCTCACAATAACATCAGCGTGATATATTTCAAGGACGTCGTTGTTATCGCACAGCTAGTCAAAAATATGTTAGCGATTCCCTTAGCTATATTTTTTCGGGGTACCAAGTAACTTCACAATTCGTTAAAGCAATGTAGATGCTATACACAAGAACACAGTACAGTAAACTGGTAATAAGTAGACAACTAGAAGCAGTGGAACTGGTGGTTTTGATGCCCAGGGTAGGGCACTGCTAAAGAAAAAGCAACAATTTAATTTATGTACACAACAAAGTATCTCTGATCGATGTGAGTGCAATCATTGATGATTATTGTGGTAGACTAAGTTTGTGAAACTTTCATCACTTCGGGCTTCATCATCATCGGTAGCATTCTCAATAATTGTAGCGATTCCCTTAGCTTTCTGGTTATTTTTCCCATGTGATGAACGAACATCTCTGTAAGCAAATGGATTACATGCTTCAAGGAAAGAGTATAAAAGCAAATTTACCAAAACAACGAATTTGCACTACATGCCAACTGTATGGTATGGCTTTCTGTCTGCATGTCTTTTGTGTATTAATCACTCTTGCGCGAATTTTGATGCTGCTGGTTCTATTTATATGCAGAGGAAAAATTCCTAAAAAGAAACATGGAAATTCGGGTCTCCCAGCTTTTTCGTCGATCTGTAGGAGTTATGTACAGGGACTGATCAACTGTATCATAACGCTAAAATTCATAAAGAAACATTTTCGTTTTATGTATTCCAAAAAAGAATCTTGCCTGTGGTGTTAGATTGATATCACTTGACATATAATATGCTGCACAGCTGACATTCAACAGTGTCATAATGCTAAATAAAAAATCTTTCCAAAAAGACGGGTTCTTTTGTAAATGTTAAAAATGCAAATCTTGCCTGCAGCGGTTTCCTTAAAACCGAAATGACTATCAATGGTCATATCACTCCAGTTACGCACAGGTACCGCTCAACTGTGCCATAACGCTAAAAAAGCTATCCAAAAAAACTGGTTCTTTTTCATAAAGTTAAATAATACAAATCTTGCCTGCTGAGGTTTTCTTGAAACCAAAGTAATTTGTGTCATGGTATGTCCCATATCGAATCATCATTGTTCAAACTCCAGTTACGCACAGGTACCGTTCAACTGTGCCATAACGCTAAAATTTGTTCAAAACGATTTTGTAAGTGAATAAAAAAGCTTGCCTGTAAATTGGTGGGCCGGCCGCATTGTAGGTAAAGGAAATCCATTAACAACACTAATTATTCAGTCGTTATTATCTGAAAATATCCGATTATTGGATTTAAAGAGCAAAAAATCTCTTACGTAGTAATTTTAATTAGCACTATATTTCCAAAGGACCAGATCGGTCTTATGTCGCTTTTGAAGTTTGGATTGGGCCAACAGTAGTCATGTCCTATATATCTTCCAAAAATAACGAGAAAATCACAACTCATAAGGCACATATTTCAGAAATATCCTCAACAGTAGGCTCATTCTGTTTACATATCTCCTGACCACTTATAGTGTTATTATCTGTAAGAATTGTATTATTCCAAAAAGAAAATGTGGTTGTTCCTTACTGTGTGTATATATAAAAACACAGGAGATAGACATGAAACATCGCAATATGTGAGGACGGCAAATGAATTTATCTGGAAAAATCCCATTAGTGTAAAAAAAATATATAACATTCTTACGACAGATTGCATTCTTTGTCTTCGGATGGATAATTCAGAGAAATATTTTGTTATTCATGTTCTTGAATACGTTCTGCAAAAATTTCATTAGATGCAATAAAATTTAACTTATTTCTTACTGGGTACTGCACGTTTAAACAGTATATCAATAGATGCGATTCATGGTATGCCAAAAGTAGGTCAGAGAAATTATTTTCCCACAAAACTCTCGCAAAAATTGCACTCAGGTACCGATCAACTGAGTCGCAATGCTAAAAATTACAAAATTCTACATTTTTAAATTATTTCATTAACGCATACCGTCCGTATGCTCGTCACTTTCCAATACCACGACGCATTCCGTATCATCATAAATTTAAAAACAATTGGTCTGCAATTCTAGCAATTAGTTAATATAGTAATTCATATTTCTTACATCTTTGTTTCGGGAGGTATGATTTTTCACATCTCAATCCATTGCTCTAAGCAAAGATTTTATTTATTGGATGTTTCAAAAATATTGGCGTGTCATCTTGCTTCAGGAATTTGGAATTAGTATCCCGGCTGAGGTCAATTCACTAAAGGATATATCAAATACTGCAAATATTAAATAAAAATCGATGTCACCTTGAATATGTAGAGCGCATGATTCGATCTTCGCCATAAGTTACAACCAACAGATGTTTTTGTAATACGAGTGTAGTGTACGAATGCGAGTGTGCATATTTTGATATTGTAGACATTCTTGGAACATTCTTCGTCGTATTTATGCATTTAATTGCGGAACCCTAAAATTTTAGATTATTTCAAATGAACAATTCATGATGCTGCTTACGGTTAGACTGTAGATTTTCAACAAATCTGGGTCAAAACAATCATGGCTACAAGATGTTTGGTTTTCACCTAATGGTCGGCAACAATTGATGTAGTTACCTCTCCACCACATATTGTTACTACATTCTGTTTCCTAAAATTACATGTTATTGGATATTGATATTTCAGGATATTGCTTACGAATCTGTTCTACAACTCTCAGAAAAATGGACAACATTCAACCACACGTTCATAACACATCTCTATGCCTACTTGGATAAACTTGGAAAGCCAACAGGAATAAACTTCTTTCGCATTTGATGTAATCAGCACCATTCCTCACTGAAATTCGGGAAAGATGTTTTGATTTATAGAAAAAGATTTCATAAATACCATTCATTTTCCCCAAATAGTAATATGTTCTCCTGGGTTTTCAAAAAATTTAAGTGAAGAACGGCCAATGGGGAAAAAGTTGTTCCGGACAGCAACTCAAAACATTTTGTTGAAGCCAGATACAGTTTCCCTCTCCACGGCAGCAGCAGGCATGCGCTATTGTTTACATTTTGCTCACTCACTCGACCAGCACGCGTCTGCTTTCACAATAAATATTCCACTACATTTCGAGATTTATCGAGACGATTAGAAGAAAACACCATTGTGTAGAATTTGCACTTTTCAGGCCATGGATGTAAGTACGTAATTCCTAATTTGGGCCAGGCTGATTCACATATGTTTGTGTTTATTCCTAAAAAGATGAATTTTCTTCGTAGTTCAACTCACTCTGCTCTTGTCTTACACGCTTTAGATGGCTGATACAAAACGACAAAGTAACTCTCTAGAAATTTCTTATGCCTCCCTTGGACTTCTCATGACATCGTTGCACGATTTGTTTTTGTTATTGAAGGGAGGACAGGGCACTATGAAAATGATGACGTTTTCTGTCTCGAAAGCTGCAAATAAAGGTATTATTTAGGCTGGTGTGGTTTTTCAAATATAAATTAAAAAGACATACACATTTTTTGTTTTAAATTATCATTCAAAATGGAATACTTTTTATTTCTTTTCAAAATTCTTTGAACTTTGCTTCTTATATACAAAAAATTAACTAATATCTTACGATTATTGTTTTATGAGGAAAATTTTACATACAGACGACAAACAATTCAATATGAATCACACGGCTAATTTCATTTTTTTTCATCTTTTTTATCTCTACTTTTCAATGTATACACACAAATGGTGCATAACAACTACAGACAACGTTACCCAACAATGATTACTCACCACACCGACAAAATGGTGGTGTGTTGTTTATATGGCTGTCTCATTCTGAGAAAACCAGTTTTTTTTGTTTTCTTTCCTTTTTATAAATTGTGTACGTGACACATCCAACAACTTCGTCGTCTTTCCATTTTCCAATGTGTTTTGTGAATCGTAGGGCAATACGAATACACACACATTTTTTTCAAAATGGCGTCCGACAGTTTAAATGGCCTTGCCTTGAGTAATCATTTCTGGGTAATTTCACAATGCTTTTGTTCTTTTTAGTGTTAGATAAAATGCAAATAAAAATTTACAAACCGATTTCTTGGTTTTTGATTTTCCACCCAGTCGTTGACTCTTAGCTGAAGACCTTTTGTAATGTCTCCCAATGGCCAGTAGCAGAAGTACCACCAACTATGTGGGCTATGTAACTTCTAAGATCCATGGTAGTTGTGTAGGTAGGGGGTAGATGGTAGCTTCAGACAAAGGTCCCAACGGACTGTAAATGGAAAAACTGGCATAATAAAACTTGCGAAACAAAATTTACAAATATGTATAAAAAACAATTTTACACTAAATCACATTTTCTGATCTCTATCAAAGAATACATTTAGAACGTTAACTAGAAACTTGTATTGATTGTGGCTGTTGAGATGAAGCCATTTGAGGTTGGAAAAAGTTGTTGTGTATGGCTTCGCTGGGACAAATTTCATCGCCATTTTTTCTTTGTGTTATGTTACTACTATCTCTACAACTACTATTTGTGCTGCTGCTAATACTGCGCATAAAATTATCTAGTTCACTCAGTTCACATTTCCATAAATTGGTTATTTCTTCACTTTGTTTGCAGGTTTGAGCATCACTATCATGTCTGGCCACTAGAACCACTTCTTCGTCCACTTTTGTTGAATGCTGATGTTGGTTGGGGTGATCACTTCGTGGCTGCAGTTCATTGTTTTTATTGATTTTTGATTGGAATTCTAACCATTTTTGAAAACGCTCTTGTTGTTTACGACGCAATTCTAATTCGGCCGACATCAACGCTGTCGACAAAATGGCACAGACTCGCAGCTCGGACCCCGAAGCTCTTAATTTACGTTTCATTTGAATTTTTTTCAGACGGAAGTTTTTAACCCAATCACCCAAAGTTTTAGGATTTTGGTCAAATTCGTCAATATTATAAACAGCTACCATTTCGTATTATTTCTTTGAAATACTTTTATAACTACGGGTTGGGTTTATTTTGCACGTTTCACAAACACACCTTTTCAGCTAAACTGCGACTTATTGCACACAACCCAATCACACACACTATAATATCAAATGCTTTGGCTGGGTCTGTTTCACAAATGCGGGCAAACGAACGACTACTTTTTCTCTACAACTTTTGTCAACGACTGTGAGCTGTGTTATTGCGTTTCTCCCTTTTATAACACAAAATTCCAATATCAAATGTATTCCTACCAAAATCGTGCGCAGGTACGCGATTCTTTCCATGCGTTTTTCAACCCTAATTAAAAGATTTTTCTTCAATTTTGTTCTTTCAGTATTCTTACCTGGTTTCAAGGAAACCTTTTCTTACCTTTTTAGGGGTATTTTCGTGAGAAAATTTTATAATTATTCGAAAATTAAAATTGCCCAACAATTTACGTCTGTGCGACAATATTTTTTTCATATTTTTTTCCCACATCTCTTTTGTTATGTTTCGTTGGAAGTTGTAGGGTTGCCAAGTTTAAAGGCGTCCGTGGTGAATATCGTAATGTCATTTACAGCTAACCAACCAAATATTTTCAATAGTAAACAATTTAAAAAATTTAATATTATATTCTTGAATAAGTTTCAGAATATGAAAAAATTTACAATGTCTGCTCCTGTACTTTTTTAAATGGCAACAGTTAAAAAATAGACGACTCTCATATAAAAATTAAATGGTAAAAATTTTAAAAGTTTTTTGGCTTAAGTTTCCTTTAGAGGCACCTAATACCCCGTTTATATATAACCGGATTTAACAAACCGACTGGGTTTTAAACGTCAATTCCATTGCTTATATTTCAAACAAATCCTCTCAAAGAAGGTTAACCCTGCAAAAAGCTCTAATATAAACAGCATATAAGGTAGGAAGACCATATTTGCACCATAGGTAGTCCTTTCTATTCTGATTCCAACAGTGTATAACTTTTGTCCCGGAAATGTATACTTCCCGAGATATAGGCCTCGAAAGTCCCACCAAAACCCCAAGTTGGACTTAAGTTAAACACATTTATTAAACTCAATTCGTGTTAAAATTTTGTTATTACAGGTAAGTCTTGATGAAGTCCATACTACTCGAGGTAAATTTAAAAGAAATTTTGTTTCAGAAATTTGCATCTGTCCATAAGAGAAAGTCTTAAATACCCGGTCGAAGGCCGGTTATTTGGAAAAAAATGTAAAATTTACAGGAAAATTTTGTTCCCGTTCCCGAGGATTGCATCTGTCCATAGGAGAAAGTCTTAAATCGCCGGCCGAAGGCCGGCTATATACAGAAAAAATTGAAAATTTAGAGAAAATTTTGTTCCCGTTCCCGAGACCTGTCCCTAGGAGAAAGTCTTAAATCCCCGGCCGAAGGCCGTGTATTAAGAGAAAACATTGAAAATTTAGGAGAAAATTTTGTTCCCGTTCCCGAGATTTGCACCTGTCCATACGAGAAAGTCTTAAATCCCCGGCCGAAGGCCAGCTATTTAGGGAAAAATTTAAAAAAAATTCATTGACCTATTTCTCGGGAAGTGAGGACTTCCCCCATATAATTGTAATACGGTGTTGGGGGAGACGAGACTTACCAGTAATAATAAAATTTACGATACGAGTTTAGTAAATATGTTTAACTTAAGTCTAACATAGGGATTTTCCGGAACTTTCGATGCCTATATCTCGGGAAGTATACATTTCCGGGACAAAAATTATACATCTTTGGAATCAGAATAGAATGGGCTATGTGTGGGGAAAATGCCGATTTTTTCCGCCAGGTGCCTCTGAAGGAAATTTGTTCCAAAAGAAAAAGGCAACCAAGTCCGAAATGTGCTCGGCCTCCTTTATTCTTTTATTTTTATTATGTCAGAAATGAAGTAGGAAAGCAAGGCAACCAGGCGAGGCAGCTTATGTACCCAGGCCTTAAAAAATCGATTCTTGCAGGTTCTTGAACATACATGCCGAAGGTCAAATCAATTTACATATGCAGGTACCTGCTAAAAGAACACGAAGGGCATGCATTTGTTGTTATAAAACACTGTGATGGAAATTTTCTACTACCTAAATGAGCGATGTACTTTGTTAAGAATTTATGAAAAAAATTCTTCTACCTACATCTGTGGCATTGAATCATATCTTCAAAAATGTGTACATACATACATATGTAGATATTACGATATTTCCACATTTGTCATTCTCTTAACAACGTACAATTGAGTGCAGATTAAGGGCTGTTTACACCATCTATCAATGTCATATGAGCTGCCATTTCTTTCACCCATTCGACATTCTCTATGTTTGTCAAAATTGACGTCATCCATACAACTTTCAATTTGTGCGTTCATACCTGCAAGTGTTATTTTCGTATGACATAACCTAAAAATATAAAAACAGCTGTTTTTGTCATTATTTACATTTATTGTTGAGTTGCAATTTTGCGCAAATGTTAATTTTGGTTGAAGGAAACTGAATTGGTAGAATTGGTGTTTGGAGTTATAGAGGCATTCATGTTTTTGCCACCAAACAATCATTTCAAAGACTGCTTCTTTCGACCAATCGATAAGAAAATAACATTATAAACGCCATTTATTTACTTTACTGAATATTTAAATATACATACCTTTCCATTTTCTTTTTTAAAAGATTTTGTTTTTCATTTTTTGTTTGAGAATGTCAGAAAACAGCTGATAAATTTATGTTTACATACGAGAATGCCGTATCAAATAGAGCGCTCCCTAAATGAAAAATTTACATATGAGTTGCCAAATCATTTTGATAGATGCAAATTTTCATAGTGGTTACACTATTGGTCTGTTCCAGTACTGCAAGAATCTACTAATTTTTACTATTTTTTCCGATAACATAAAGGAAAAAATGTTATCGTAGTAAGAAATAGTAGCTTCTTGCAGGTTCTGGAACAGAGCATATGTGTACAACATTCGCAGGTAGAAAATTTGGAATCTCATACGACATTGATAGATGGTGTAAACAACCCTTTAGATCATTCACTTAGCCCCGGTTCACACTAAAGCGATTTCAATGAAATAATGTCATGAAATTAGATCGACTTCCATAAGGACGTCTAATTTAACGAAATTTCTTTTACGAAACTTCTCTATTCTATTCTTTTTTAAAAATTCAATATCGACAGATAGTTTTGTCTATCGATATTATCGGATTAAAAATCCCTAACAGAAATTTCGCGGCTTTTCGTTTTTGTGGATGTGAGAAAGTAAAGCTGAAAACACATACAACGTTTGAGTAAAGTTTTGTGTTGTTTTGGCCGTTTTTACACTGTTGGGCATGATGTCGATGTTGACGATGATGTTGTTGTTGTTTTTTGTCAACGCCCAACGCAAAACTATAGTCAAACGTTGTATGTGCTTTCAGCTTTAGTCCGTAGCAAGATCTATTTATCAGGTCACGTAAGTAGCACAACAACAACTTATTTTTGGCGTAAAATTCTTCAATATGTCAAAATGTTTGTTTACGTTTTCATACAATTTATTCACAATAACAAAAAAATTGACAGATTGAAATCAATCAGCTGGTCGTTTTACGCCACCTTATTATTGCATCATGGTCCGTAGTCACACGTACACATTTATCGGTAATGGTAATTGTATTTTTTAGAGCTGTGTCGTTCCGGAACGAACTAGTTCAAAGGAACTACTCCACAAAAGGAGCGACCGGTACTAGGTCCGACTATGCGGTTCAGCTAGTTCCTTTTGCTCCCTCGTTCGTTTTTCTCCCATTCTTTTTGCTCTTCTCTTTCAGTTAGTTCCATCAGATCATTTAACATCAGTTGTCTCTCTCTCTCCCAGTATTTTATTAGTGAATAAGAAATCTCATAGTGTCATTTCGATTTTCATTTCTTACTAATGCTAAGTTTACATTTACGAAATCCAGTCGATTTCAACTGTCGATTCCATAGCTCAAACGTCAAATGAAATCTCATCTGGATTTCATTTGACGTTTAACCTATGGATTTGACAGTTGAAATCGAGAGGATTTCGTAAATGTAAACCAAGCATAAACAGATCTTTGCCGAATTAAAAAAACAATTGAAGTATTTTTAATTAGCAAAACGATTGTAAATTTGTTGTAAATATTTGTAATCTACCATGAAGAAAGCCGAAAACAATTTATTTTTCTTTTGTTTTGATGAAGAAGAAGCACGAACGATATGAACTGAGTGAACGAGTATTGGCCCACGTTGCGTTACAACAACCACATGTAAACTTCAAGAACAAACTTGGCATCACTTACACATTTTTCATGTGGTTGTTGTTTTCAACGCGTGACACGACTCACAACGGACCTAAACTTTATTTTGACGCGTCAAATTTTGGGTTATTTTGGCAATCTTCATTTATTCCCTAATGAAACGTGGGAAGGGCCTAATATTTTCTGGATTTTAATTCACCATTTATATGTTATACGTATAATATCTCTCTGTCGGTGTAATAATGCAATCAAAAAATGATGAGAGGTGTACAATTTATTTTGACGCTCACTGTATAAAGCTTGGTACTAAAAGGAACTATGGAACTAACTGAACGACCTAGTTCCTTTTGCGGAACAGAAAAGATCGAACCGCAAAAGGAACGAGATTGCCCAACTCTAGTATTTTTGTTTCTTTTCATTAAATAAAAGCAATTGTTTTTTCTCCTTTACATTTTTGTGAAGTTTTTTTTTTACGTTTCTTCTTAAGTTTTTTTTTTTACAAAATATCAACAGTTCAATTTTCTAAAGCTGAAAACACATCCAACATATGAGTAAAGTTGTGTGTTGGGCATTGAGAAAAAAAAAACAACAACAACAGGGCGACGCCGACAACAAAATCCAGAGTTGATATGTTTATATGTATGTTTGTCGGCATATATTTCAAATAAATTTGAATTTTTCGACATCAGTATTTTGAACAAGGCATATTTATAAATTTACAAAAACAACATTGTTGTTATTGAAAATTTAATGTCAAAGAAATTATTGAATAATGGGGTCGTTCTAAAAATTTCCTCAGGAAAAACATAAATACATTTTTAAAATCCTCTAAAATAGAACAAATCTGAATCAAAATGCAAATATAAAGCATTCAGAACTGTCTTAGGTCATTGTTGTTACACGTTTACGAGTGAATTTTGTAAATGTAAACCAAGCATAATACAGTTACAACGGCAAAAACAGCTGATTATCACACTAGTTGTGAAAATGCATTATTGTGAATAAAATCATACAAAAGGTGAACAAGCAATTCACAGTAATGAGTTATTGTAAACAAATTTTGACGTTTGGTGTGGTAAATGGTCCGATTATTGTTATCGATGTAACACCTTCTCTTAAGGTAGAAACACAATGACTTTTGTTTTTTGCTTCACGCTCAATTTCATGTAAATGAATAAAGGCCAGGTACTACCTAATCAAATGCGATTTTGGATTTATTTATTCTTTTATACAAATTCAGGCTTGGATAAGCATGAATTTCTCATTGTGTTCTCACCTTTATTCCGCCATGGAAATGTTGGGAATATCGGTAATTTTCTAGCTCTACTTTAGTGTGTGAAGAATCGTCAAGTTTTGCCATTGCATATACTTCAAATAAATCCTCATAAAGAAGATTAACCAAGCAAAAAGCTATAATATAAACAGGCTATTAGTGTCAACTGTATATGTAAACAAATTATTGCAATTTAAAAAATAATACTTTTCACATTTGATTGAATATTTTAAAAAATATAAATGACAATTTGTTACATTTTACTCTACTATGGAAGCCGATCTAGAGACACATAATTTCATAGAATTTTTTCAATGAAATCACTCTAGTGTGGAACGGGACATACTAAGACTAGTTCGCTCTCTATTCGTTGTTCGAAAACAAATTACGATATAATTACTTCATTTCCAATACAAAATTTTGTGAACGAACAACCATTTTTGTACATTGATCAATTTAAATTACTCTTTAAACTACGATAAAAAATGTCTCATTTCTAACAAATGAGATAATTTATCGAAATAAATTAATTATGACAGGAAAAATAAAAAATTTATTAAAACCCCAAATATTTTTAGTAAAACTGCAAAACATGAATGAAAAGTAAACGGATTAACGACTAGTATGCATTCAAATCATAGCAAATTTTGTCTTCTCTTTCATCGCAGTTACATTTCTTGTACATTGTTTCAAATTCGCGCAAAAAACTAGAAACAAAAATCAAATGCCTGCCAGAAAGTCTTTATACCAAAAAGTTATTTCGGCAGGTCTCTCGTTATTTTTGAAAATAGAAAAATTAAAAAAATTTTCTGAAAACACAAAAATTGTGAGAAAAAAATAGAAAACATGTATGAAAATAATATAATTTAATATTAAATAGATATCTGAAAGGACAAATATTTTTTCAGTCCATATCATGAAAGGACAAATATTCGTTCATATCAATCAATTTTACTCGTCTTTTGGCAGTAACTTTCTTTAAAATCAGTAAATAGAAGTATGAAAATATGAATTACGTTGCTATGAATTGTGTACATAGCATGAACGGTTTAATTTTTGTACGTAATTATGAGAACGAACAACGTGATTCAAATTCTGGTATAAACATGGCATTACCCATAAACTCAAAACATTTTCATGAAAATTGTCATAGTCTGGCACAAGACTAAGTCCCGGTCCACACTAGAGTGACTTCAATGCAATAATTTCATGAAATTAGGAAAAAAAACAACAGGGCGATGCCGACACCAAAGTCCAGCGTTGATCTGTTTGCCTGCATATATTTCAAATGAATTTGAATTTGTCGGTAACAGTGTAAAAACGGCCAAAACGACACAAAACTTTACCCAAACGTTGGATGTGTTCTCAGCTAAGAGGTAGTTTACACTATATGTAAATGTCATATGACACAAAATAAAATCATTCCATATCTACCCAAGGAGGCAATGTGGAGACGTAGTTTTATTACATTATTGTTGGTGTGGACGCACAGAGTAAATTGCGTAAGGAAAATCTCCAATATTGCACATATTAGCGAATATATAACGATAGAAAAGTTCATGTCATACGACATTTACATATAGAGTAAACTACCCCTAAGGAGATGTATTGCGTTTCTCTCTTTTATAACATAAAATTCCAATTTTTCTTTCCATGTGTTTCTCAACCCTAACTAAAAGATTTTTCTTCAATTTTGTTCTTTCAGTATTCTTACCTGTAGTGCGATTCTCTAACACATTTTTTGAGTTACCGACAAAAATCGACCGAAAAACATCGGTAATTACCGAAATTATAAGCGTTTTAATTTTACCGACAATTGTCGGTAACTCAAAAAATGAGTTAGAGAATCGCACTACTGGTTTCAAGGAAACCTTTTCTTACCTTTTTAGGGGTATTTTCGTGAGAAAATTTTATAATTATTCGAAAATTAAAATTGCCCAACAATTTACGTCTGTGCGACAATATTTTTTTCATATTTTTTTCCCACATCTCTTTTGTTATGTTTCGTTGGAAGTTGTAGGGTTGCCAAGTTTAATGGCGCCGTGGTGAATATCGTAATTAGGGATACGCAAGTTAATTTTCTAGTAATCGATTCCTGGATTCTTTGATTTGAAGAATCTAAAAATCGGAATCGAGTTTTGACTTCATAGAGAATCGAATGATCGATTTTCTATTATGATTCTTCGATTCTTGCAGTGGGAATCGAAAGATCAATTCTGGGGCCTAATTCTCGCATACGTGATCGAGTTATTTCGATCGATATTTTCAGTATTTGGATTACGGCATCCGTTGTCGAATACACTTTCGAGTGGAATCTTGCGAGTTTTTGCCCGCCACACATCTGCTGTCGAAATGATTATTTTTGTGGCACAAAACGAACTTTAATGAAACATTTTGCAATAAAATTAATCAAAATCAAATACTAAATACTTTTTTCAATAAAATGAGTAAAAAAATAGACAAAAACGGGATGTTTCTTAAAAATTAAAAATATATTTTCCAATGCCAGAATGCGATTTTTATATTTTCACATAGTGGAATTTATTGCAGATCACAATTACTTTTAGTTTTTCACAATTTTCTATTATTTTATAAAATTTTCATGTTTTCATTTCATTTTACGAGAAACTTGCCGCACAACAACTTGTTTGTGTGTAATATTTCGTGTTTACCATATGATTCACCGTTCGATAACCGTATGTATCGATAAATTTTTTAAATAATTTCGATCGTACAAGATAATCCAAAAATTTCGATCGTTCGTAGTTTGTCTTCGAACAAAAACTCGCTCGATAACGGATTCGAGAATTAGGCCCCTGTTTTGACTTTTTGATGTACCACGAAAATTAAATATACAGATTACATTGGTAAGAGCAAGACAGCAATATTATATTATTTGTTGTACTGATAAACAAAGTTAATCTAACGGTACGGCAGTGTTTAACGCGAAGCATTGTACACTAAAACGTTCACATTTTCAACTAAGGTCATCTCGATCGAACGATTCTTTTATCCAAGTTAGTTCTAAAGAGCAGTACACATTGTCAGTTTTGAATGTCGATATTTCGCAGTTATCAATAACTGTCCAACCGTCCAGCAACCACAAAACATTTTGTGGTTGCATGATGAATGACAAAAATGAACGGCCACACTAGCAAGCACCAACAAAACTGTCATTCAGAACTGGCAATGTGTACTCAGCTTTAGTAAGAATCAAAGGATAGATTTTTGATTCCTACGTAAGAATCGAAAAATCGTTTTTTGAGTTCTAAAGTACAGTACACATTGTCAGTTTTGAATGACAGCTTTGTTGTTGCTTGCTAGTGTGGCCGTTCATTTTTGTCATTCATCATGCAGCCACAAAATATTTTGTGGTTGCTGGACGGTTTGACAGTTATCGATAATTGCGAAATATCGTCATTCAAAACAGACAATGTGTACCCAGCTTAAAGCATAGTACACACGGTCCAACAAAACTGGCAGTCACAGAGGTCTATTTCGTTAATATCAAAGTCTAGCTGAATAATTACTTTCCTAATCACTAAATTATACCTTAAATGTTGTATTTCAATCATTTTTAACTAACAAAAAGTTTTTATTTGCCAGAAAATTGCCGTAAAAGTACGTTGACTGTCAGTTTTGTTGGACCGAGTGTACTATGCTTAAGTAAGAATCAAAAGATCGAAAAATCGATTTTTGCTTGGTAATACGTATCCCTAATCGTAATGTATGGTCTGTTCCAGAACTGCAAGAATCACTAATTTCTACTATGTTTTTCGATAACATAAAGGAAAAATTGTTATCGTAGTAAAAATTAGTAGCTTTTTGCAGGTACTGGAACAGACCAGTAATTTACAGTTAACCAATTAAATATTTTCAATAGTAAACAATAGGTGTGTACGTTAACTTTTCCAGCAATAATAACTCAAAAAGTTCTAGCAACCTCTCCAAATGAATTTTAAGGAACAAAGCTTAAGTATTTTATGGTAGCAAATTTCGAAGTTTCAAATTTTATGAGTAGACCCTATCATGGTATAAGTAAAGAGGTAGATTTAAATGAAAAAAATCTATAGAACCCTTGTTTTTCTTGAATTCCTAAAACTTCAAAATAAAAGCAACAAGTGGGTTTGTTTACAATGCATTTTTTGAGCATTTTATAAAAAACGCGAAAAATGAATGAAGAGTTAAGTTTTCTCCACATAATCGAGTTGTGAATATGATAAACTGATTGTTTCAATGCAAATCTCACCAATTTCTTCCATACAAATGGTCTAAAAACAATTTTAAAAATCATTGAATTCGATTGTTTTTAAAATTGTTTGGCATATTATTCAAACACCACACACACATACACAGTTTGTTTATATTGTTTTGAAGTTTTAGGCATACTCGAATGAAAAAATTTAAATTGACATAAAGCTTTGGCTAACCTTTATTATTAAACCATGGACCCTATTACTTTTTGAAAACTAATTTACAAAAAAAAGTTAAAATACAGCTGATTACTCACTTCTACCATATACATACATATAAATGTGCCTTGGCTGTTAGCAAGGCGATTATAGGAAGGTGATATAAAATGCGAATTAAGGTCGTAGTCTTAATTTACTATCAAAAGTTTTCACGCAAAGAATCTACAAAACGACAAAAATATTCTTCGCAAAGCTTAAATAAAATTGTTGTATTCATATATTTTGATAGAAGCGAAATATTTGTTATTTATTTTTGATTAAAAATATGATTGGCAGCAAATGAAGACATCAGTTGGCATTACTGTCTATAGTTGTGTCTTTTTACTTTTTCAGTAATAATTATTCGTATTTGATACGATAATAGAGAAAAAATTAAAAAGACAGCATAGTAGTAAACTTTAGCAAGATAACAGTTGAAAACCAAAAACATTGGCGCCAATGCATAAACGAAAAAATAACTCCAAAGCAATGAAAAAGTTCTTAAATTTTAAGCAAAGTAAATAAAAAATAATGAATATAGCATTTCCAAATTAAATGAAACCATTTCCAAATTAAATGAAACCTTTTCCAAATTGAATGAAACCTTTTCGAAATTAAATGAAACCTTTTCGAAATTAAATGAAACCTTTTCCAAATTGAATGAAACCTTAATTTTTATTTATAAAAATGTAAAAAAAGATATAATATTACGTTTATAAATAACCTGATTTAACAAACCCACTGGGTTTCAAATGTCAATTCCATTGCTTATATTTCAAATAAATCCTCATAAAGAAGGTTAACCCTGCAAAAGGCTGTAATATAAACATGGTCTTAGTTCACCTTAAGTAATATTATTATAAAAGTATATTTTTATATTCATATATTTATGAAATTCAATTAAAAATATCATGTTTTTCATTGAATTTAGATTTCATATACTAACAAGTAAAAAAGTATCAGTCGGCTTTGGCGACAGAGATATGTATACCCTCAGCCTGTTTATATTGAAACAATTTTTTTCCAAAAAAAGGAAATGTTTAGGGGATAGGTTAGTTAAACATTTTGGGCGTTTGAACCGACAAAAATGTTGATTTGTATTAAAGATCAAAAGTTTTGCGGAGGAGATACTAAAAAGAATCGATCTCCAGCCACTACATATGGTACCACAGGGGGATTTTACAACCTTCGAGCTGTTTGCTCAAGAAGTATGGACTTGCTCCTGAAAAACTTTTATCATCGCAATTGAGGCAGCGAATGCAAGTTGCCTCAACAAAAATCAAAGTGATTCCATATCAGGTTTTAAAGTGAACTTGTGTGGGAGGTGCCGGATGGAGTGGACAAATATAGTCCATATTTGAACCTGATCCATATCTGGAAGATATATTAGGATGTGGAAAGTATGGACCAATTCGGCCACTCCCTTCAAGAGTTACCGTACGAACAATTTACCGAACATTTTTGAACTTTTGTGGGGAAGGCACTTGAAGGAGTGGGCCGATATGGCTTATCTTCGAACTTAAACTATGTTTGGACAAAATATTAGGCCAAATTTTGCACCGAATCGGCAGACCCGTTCGAGAGTTATGTTGCGCTCCAACCACCTCACACGGTGTCAAAGGGTTTTTTTTTGCAAACTTTCAGGCTATTTTCTCAGGAAGTATGGACTTCCTCAGATGAAACTTATACCGTCGTATGGGGGGCAGTGAATACAAGTTGCTAAAGCAAAAATCAAAGCGATTCGAGAGATGGCCCTAAACTGAACTTTCCCGAAATTTTGTGTGGGAGGTACCCAAAGGAGTGGACCGATTGAGTCCATATTGAAACCTTATCTAAGTCTGGTACACATTTCACGATGGGCAAAGTATGGACCAAATCGGTCACTACCTTCAAGAGTTATCGTGCGCACAAATTTTCCGAACATTTTCGAACTTTTGTGGGGGAGGTACCGGAAGGAGTGGACCGATGTAGCGCATCTTCGAACTTATACCCCGGTTACACTATTGAAGGTTAACCCACAGGCTTTAATAGATCCAGTGGGTTAATCTTTGCTGGTTACACTTTGCTTTTCGAGGATATAAACTGTCAGCTGATGTTTGTTTACGTATACATACAAAATAACTAATAAAGTCGTGTGTTACACTTTTACAATTTCTCGTATGAGATATCGTTTGCTCATATTGGTATATTTTACACACAGGGATACATTTTTGTATCATGGTATCAATCGTACTTTTTATTAAAAAAGTGTCTAATAAAAAAAATAATTTTATGATTTCCAAATAACTTTAGATTTATTAACTCCATAAAATCTCATGCGACCAATCGTAAACGTGTAAAACACGACAAACTCTGTTGCAAAAACATTTGCAACTTTTGGTACTTTTTGAGTAGAGTTGGATTTTTTTTGCACAAATACCGAATACAACACTGTATTTTGGTGGATTTGTGCCGGATTTAAAATAAACCCAGCCATGAGAGGATTTAATTTTTGTATGGCAAATCTGGTCAGATTAAGCAAATAAATCCTCACGAAGTGGGGTAACCCGGCAAAAAGCTGTAGTGTAACCGTGCTATTAAACGACGTTTGGGCAAAATATTAAGAAGATCATAATTTGAACCGAATCGGTTCATCCGTTCGAGAGTAATCGTGCACTCCAGCCAGCCAGACAGACAGACGGACGGACATTTCTCAATCGACTCCAAATTGTCTGAAACACGTTTCGTTCAAACATACTTTATGTCTTCCACGGTACGCAATTTTTAACTAGGCCTTGGCCATCAATGAAGGTTAGGCTAAAATAATATGGAAGAAAGTATATAGGGTAAAAGAATTCTGTCAATAACGAGGGCTATTTCTCTTACCTAATGGAGTGGTTCATGTTTGCTGCCTGTGTAATTCTGAGAACCATGTTCATTACGTAATTGGAGCAGTCCTGTTGATTTATCTGTTGGATGCTATGCTCAATCACGTCAACGATGTTGTGATCCATTACAATATCTCGAAGTCCCTCTCTGGCACAACATTTTATGTTGGAAAATGCCTTTTCATTTGGGTTTAAAATGGGTTAATATGGCGGTAAAAACTTCAAATTAAACCGATGCGATTCTATCAATGCCTTGATGTCTGTTCTTTTATGAATTTTTGCATTGTCCGTAATTAAAAAGGAATTTTGCAAATCTGATAATATGCCTTCAATAAAGGATATAAATTTGTTCACATTGACTTTTGAATTAGAAATGATTTTATGATATACAACCCCTCAGTTATTAATTTCCACTATGAGGGTGACATTTCTGCCCCTGACGGTAGTAAAACAATGTTGGCTCTTGTACCTTGCCGTAACCGTGCTTGAGTTCTACACAAGTGGAATTTTTCACTTTGCTGAGGTTCCCACTTGGTGAAATCGTGCATATATTTGTCTTAAATCTAATGTTCGCGGTTCATTCATCCTCTCTATTTCGATAGAAGCCAATTTTAATGTAATTTTTAATTGCTTTAGTCCATTCGCTTTGGAGTTTTTTGATATACCAAAATTTTTCTCTCTTAGCAATTTTGTTTTTATGGTTTTTAAGGTAATGCCGGGTTGGTTTCCACCCACGATTCAATGAAATTCAAAACTTTAGGAGTCAGCGTCTTTCTTCGGTTTCCACCATATTTCCATAACCGTTTTAAGAATCTCTTTACAGGCCTGAGAGGAACTTCGCGATCTGGCAATAGATCACAACATCGTTGACGTGATTGTGCATAGTATCCAACAGCTAAATTGTATAATAGACATGGACAGAATTCCACAGGCAACAAACCATGAACCACTCCATTAGGTAAGAGAAATATCCCTCGTTATTAACAGAATTCTGTTACCCTAAATGCATTCTTTCAGATTATATATATTAATAAAATAATCAATAAATAAACCTGAATCGTAATAACTATAGTATTTTTTCATAAAAATAAGAGAAACATTGAGCAGCTGACCATTAGCAGATGATTAAAAAACAGCTGATCGAGCTTGCTATATGTTGCTGGGAAAAATTTCAGCAACTTTTAGCAATTTCTCAGCGAACAACTGTTAAAATTGTTCTCCCACTTCGCAGCATTTAGTAACATTTCGTAATAATTATTACAAATTACCACGTAAAAAGAACCAAGTTTACACTTACGCTCCAAAATCCACTGGATTTCACGAAATCCTAAAATACTTCCCGGTGTTTACACTTATTTTTTTGTTGATTTCAAACATATCACAATAATCAAGGCAGATGCATATGCGCAGCTGGTCGAACATGAATTTTCAAAACAAGCTGTTGTAAATTGAATTAGTCATCAAAAAAATACGACAATATAGAACTTCACTGCTTTACTTCGAATATCCTTATAGTAAAAGACAATGTGTGTATGTTTGTACCCAGCAAAAATCCTCAATACAAACCTCCTTTCCCACCCATTATTTTAACAAGAGCATGTCGCGCGAAATATCTGGTTATTTTGTAACCACTGAAATAAGTAGTCAGAATCTTCTCAGTATCTACTTATTTCAGTGGTCACCATCTACTTTGTTCAGTGGTTACAAAATAACCAGATATTTCGCGCGACATGCCCTTGTTAAAATAATGGGTGGGAAAGGAGGTTTGTAATGAGGATTTTTGCTGGGTATGTTTCGTATAGACTCAACAATGGCTGAACCGATTTTCTTGAAAATTGCATCAGAGAATGAACAGGGAACACCGGTGTTGAAAATAGGCTATATTTTTTTTGCATTTCGGAGGGGGCGGGGTTCCTCCCCTATGCCCTATTTTTTTAAAAACGCTATTTTAGCAAAACTGACGAACGTATCGGAAAGAAAATTAATATGCCAGACAATGTTTGTTGTGTATTCGATCCTAGGTACTAATTTGGGGCCTAAAGACCCGACCACGCCCACTTTTTTACATAGCTTATATATCAAAAACTGCTTAAACGATTTTCTTGAAAATTTCAGAGAATCTACTGGGAGGACGCGTGGTGAATATAGGGTATATATTTTGTTGAATTTCGGAGGGGGCGGGAAACCTCCCCCATGCCCTATTTTTTTAAAAACGCTATTTTAACAAAATTGACGAGCGTATCGAAGAGAAAATTAATTTGTGCAAAGGGTCACCCTATGCCTCACTTCTGTCTCTATCAAACTGACAATTGCCGCAATTAAAATTACCTAATGTATACCGGGCGGTATACATTCTATACCATCTTCTGGGGTTGGATCTGTGGTATCATCGTCTTCGCTACTATTGGATATCAGCAGATTGGAGAAATGTTCCTTCCATATCCTGAGCACGCTATCTGTATTTGTTACCAGATTACCTTGCTGGTCTCTACAGGAGGATGTGCCTGTACCAAAGCCATCTGTTTGATGTTTCACTCTTTGGTAGAATTTTCGGACTTCATTCTGGCTCCTGTACATCTCGATTTTTTCACATTCCCGCCTTTCCATTTCTCTCTTTTTCTTGCGGAAAAGACGTTTCTCTTCTCTCCTTTCCTCCCGATATCTCTCTCGTGCGCTACGCGTTGCTACTGATTGTAAAGTAGCTCTATATGCAGTATTTTTCTCTTCGGTAGCAGCACGACACTGCTGATCATACCATGGATTCCTTGGTGGAGGTTTCTAGTATCCAAGTATGGATTTTGCGGCTGTTTGCATGGAGTGGGCAATACTTTACCATTGCGCTGATATGTTATCGGGATGAGGAGTGCTTTGGTTAAGCAATTGGGCTAGTTGAGTGGAATATGCTGTGGTTATCTGTTGTGATTGCAGCTTACCGATGTCTAACTTTCGTGTTGTGTCTGTTCGTACTTTGTTTGCTACGTCTAACCGGGTGCGTACCTTTGCTGCAACTAGGTAGTGGTCCGAGTCTATGTTTGCTCCTCGGAACGAGCGCACATCCAACACGCTCGATGAATGTATTCCATCTATCACAACGTGATCAATTTGATTTCTTGTTTTCTGATCTGGAGACAGCCAGGTGCGATTATGGATGTCGAGATGTTTAAATCTGGTGCTGCTAACTACCACGTTTTTTGCGAAGTCTATCAGCCTCATGCCATTGTCAGATGTTTCATTGTGGAGACTATCCTTTCCAATTTTGGCATTAAAATCGCCTAGAATAATTTTAATATCATGGGCAGGACAACGGTCATATGTTTCTTCTAAGCGCTCATAAAATGTATCTTTGGTCTGTTCGTCCTTTTCTTCAGTGGGAGCATGAGCGCATATAAAGCTGATGTTGAAGAATTTTGCTTTTATTCGAATTGTAGCAAGTCTTTCATTCACGGGTGTGAAGCTGGGTGTTTTAACCTCCGACCAACTACAAATCCGCAATCAAACTCATAGGTGTTGTTGTGACGCCTTTCCCGTTCCATCGTATTTCCTGTATGGCAGTAATGTCGGCCTTGTACAAGTACATCTGCCAATGCGTAAACTGCACCTTCTCTATAAAGTGTGCGAACATTCCAGGTGCAGATTCGCAGATCGTGGTCCTTAAAACGTTTGCAGGGGTCGTCAACTTTAGATGGATTTGTTTTTCTTTTCTTTTTTCATAGTAGTCTGCTTTTTCTAGGCGGCGCCCAAACCCAAGTTTTTAACGTTCTTATGGGTGAACGCGCGGCACATGTTAGCTCACTACCTTTAACGGGTGTTAAAGGCAGCTCCCCAGGTGACACCACGGGGAGGTCAGTGTCCACTTGAGATGAGAGAGTGACCAAGATAAATGCTGGACTCTGCCATGTTAAAGCCGGTCAGGACCGTTCCTTGGTATCTCTCATCCCCTACGTCACCCATATTGGGTTAACTAATATCATTTAAACACCAATGAATCTCCAAACTAGATAAACAACTTATTGAGGAACACTTATTATATCAAAGTAGTAGGTAAATTATTTTTGGCCGTATTTATTATAAATCGCAAATAAACTTTGCATATTCTGACGAAATATTGTTTTGAGGACCAATAGCAAGAGATTTGCACAGAAAACCGTATAGTTTTCACATAATTTTCTGTCATAAACGAACAATTAATATGGAAATTTTTACAATTATGGACGTTGCAATACATTTGTTATCAAACTGTATGTATAATACTATGTTTACATTTACGAAATCCACTCGATTTCAACTGTCAATTTCATTTGACGTTTGAGCAATGGAATTGACAGTTGAAATCGAGTGGATTTCGTAAATGTAAACATAGTATAAGATACAGTCCCGTTCTTACTTTAAAGTCCATTTTTGTTATACCTTAATTATTACAAACTTCATAATCCAGATGTTCCAGGGGCTCCGTCAATGAAAGCTAGAGAAAAAATAGATGGGGACACAACTTAATATTCTTAGGCAAAAGATTAAAAATAATTCCAAAAATGGCATGGCACAAAATAAAAATGTTGAACTATTGAGCGGACCGATATGATCCACGTCATAATCCAACAAGTTCTAATGTAAACGTGGTGTAATATTCGACAAATTGGTTGAATTGTTTTTTTTTTAGAATTTTTATGACGTGTGACGTTTATGTGAAACGGAAGGTGTAGAATCCTAAGGTTTAATAAAAGATTAAAAAATTTTAAATGTTATTTTGTTTCTTTCATAAATAACTCTACCCGGGCAAAGTACTCAAGGGCAAAGTACTCTACCCTGGCAAAGTGTGCTTACCCTTCTTGAAGGAAAGGCTGCTTCAATAGACCCTCTGTGAAAGAAAGCCTGCTTCTGTAGAGCTTTTTTGAAAGAAACATAAATTGCTTATCTTTTATTATTGATTTTGGAAAAATAATCAAAAAAGAAATCTTAAACACTTTGCTTCTTTATTTTCCTAGGATAATTTATTTCCCTCAGTTCATTTCGCCTTTTTTCTACACGCCTAGTAAAAGTTGCCTGTGACGTGCCACATTTCTATATATAATATATAGACTGAAGAAAACAAAATGAAATATCTTGACATTAGCTTTTAAAATTTGTCTGTCTATACATTTTTTGTTCTGTTAAAAACATTTAACTGATTTAATATTGTTACGAATGTAACTGATAGGTTTAAGTTAGTTTAGTTTAATTTCCGTTAATTTAAAAATTTGAATTGTAACGTAAAGTTTTTATTACGCAGTTACTTTATTTAAGCAGCAACAACTACCATGTAGAACTCTCTTCATTATTCTGGATGTTACTTTACCTTTCATTAATGTGCTTTTATTTTGTTTTGCCATAGTCATGTAATTATTGTTTAGTTTGTCACTTCTTTTCTTACATTTATTTGTTGTTGTAATTACGTCATTGATCATCCCCCATGTATGTATGTGAGTATGGTTGTTCGCTTAAGGGTTGTTTACACCATCTATCAATGTCGTATGAGATGTCAAATTTTCTACCTGCGAATGTTGTACACATAGTGTGACCACTATGAAAATTTTCATCTATCAAAATGATTTGGCAACTCATATGTAAATTTTTCATTTAGGGAGCGCTCTATTTGATACGGCATTCTCGTATGTAAACATAAATTTATCAGCTGTTTTCTGGCATTCTCAAAAAAATATTTAAAAAAAAAATTTTTTAAAAAAGGAAAATGGAAAGTTATGTATATTTAAATATTTAGAAAAGTAAATAAAGGGTGTTTATAATGTTATTTTTAGATCGATCGGTCGAAAGAAGCAGTCTTGGAAATGATTGCTTTGTGGCAAAAACATGAATGCCTCTATACACCCAAAAACCTATTCTACCACAACAAACATGCTAGATAATCATTTTCCTTCAACCAAAATTAAAATTTGCCCAAATTTTCAACTCAACAATAAATGTAAACAATGACAAAAACAGCTGTTTTTATATTTATAGGTTATGTCATACGAAAATAACACTTGAAGGTATGAACGCACAAATTGAAAGTTGTATGGATGACGTCAATTTTGACAAACATAGAGAATGTCGAATGGGTGAAAGAAATGACAGCTCATGTGACATTGATATATGGTGTAAACAGCCCTTTAGTGCGAATGTGCGTCTGTGTGTTCGTTGTACAGATTCGAGGTGTTGCCATATGCTCTAGATATTTCTCGAACAGGGAGACTTTGGGATATAAATGCAGGGGAACTGGCAATGACGAGGAGTTGTGTTTTAAGCGTTGAACTGAACAGATCGGTAAAAGAGTAGCTGCGTGCTAACTAGAGATTTGCTGTGTGCTTAATAATTAAAGTCGGTTCTGAATAAGTGTAATAAAGTAAATAAAGCATTGTAGAAACGTAATCTAAAACGAACCCTGTTTTATTTGGTACAAATCGTACTGGGGAATAAAACAACGTCTACACGGAGATTAGTTAAATCTAATTCCGCAACAATTGGTGTCAGGAAGCGAGATTACGATAATCCTACAATGAAGTTCAAGGATCTACGAAAGGAAGATTTGAAGAAGGAGCTAAATAAGTTGGAGTTGTGTTCTACTGGCAACAAGGCCGAACTACAAAAACGCTTGTTGGAAGAGTTCGAGCGCCGTGGAATGAACATCGACGAATATGAGTTTGATATTAGAGATGAAACTTCAGACGCGGTTCCGAGTTATACGGAGGTTGCAAAAGTTATTGCAGTAACGTTGGCGAAGGAATTTAATAAGAGAATGGAAGAGGAATCTATTGCAATAAATGAAAGCTTCAAATGTCTGACGGAGGAATTCGACGAAAAATTGGAAGAATTAGAGGCGAAAATCAGCGAAAGACTCGATAATATTACGCAAGTTATTGGAAAGCGATTCGAGGTTATGGAAAACCATTTAAAGAAATTGGATAGGCAATTTCTGGCCCACGACGAGAAGATTGTGAATCTGGAAAAGAAAATGTCTGAACTGGAAATCAAAGGAGGACCAGTGCGAGTTATTGATAACACTCTGAAAATCAAGCCTCCTGAATTCGACGGATCTACATCGTTTGATGTCTTGAAATTACAATTTGAGACGGTTGCTTCGAGAAATTCGTGGAACGATAACGACAAGGCGGTTCGACTACTTATGGCATTGAAGGGCGGTGCTGCTGACGTATTACAGAATATTCCCGCCGCTTCTAGAAACAGGTATGGAGATATAATGGCTGCTCTTGAACTTAAGTACGGTGGCGGACATAAGCAAGAAACAATGGTGAAACCTCAGGCTTGCAATGTGCAGAGGCTGGAAGTTGAGCACAACAATCCTCAGACCGTTGTCGAACTAATGAAAGATGCACTAATGCAGGTAGTAGGTAAAGTGAAACGAAGGGCTGGTAAAACGAGAAGGACTTGCTACAACTGTCGGAAAGCTGGACACATTGCACGAGAATGCAGATTGCAACGACCAAGGACCAGATCCGCCTCACCGCCTTCAAAAAGCGACGACCAACCGGTGGCCAAGAATCTGGAAAGAGAGACATCAGGTGAATCAAATAAAATGAATTCCGTCAATCACGAGACGCCGCTGGCAGAGGATGAAAATGATGGTCCCACAATCTCTATAGCCATAGTCCAGCAGAAGAATCACAACTTTACGGTTAAAGGCTTCGTCAATGGTGTATTGCGTACCTTGACATTGGACACCGGTGCAACAAAGTCCATTATTAGACCGGATTTGGTAAAAGGGAACGTATTGCCATTAAATGGAGTCAAATTGCGGACGGCCACAGGCGAGACTATAACGGTGCATGGAAAGGCCTACCAAAGGCTGAGCATGGGTAGAAAATCTGTAAATTTCGATTTTATAGTGGCCGATATTGTGGACGAAGTTATACTTGGTGTAGACTTCATGATTGCCTTCGATATCAACCTGGACATAAGGCACCGTGTGATGACTTTGTCCAATGTTGAAATACCGATTAATGTGGGCTACAAAGAGAAGAAAAGCATGGGTCGTCCTAGCGCAGAATCTGACGAAATCGCTGTAGATGTTCGTACGCTGAAGGTGGAAGCCGCCGAAAAATGGCCAGTACGAAAGCGGAAAAATCTCGCAACGAGGAGGAAAAAGCGAAGATGTACGTCGAGGAAACGTCCATCGAAAAGCGGCCGTACAACAAGGAAGGACAAGTCCGATGACGACCAGGTGGCACTTAGGAAGGTGACCACAAAGAAAGAAGGTATAACGTCAGGATTCCTGGAGAGAAAGCAACGTCCAGAAGAGCAGAAGTCCAAAGATGGCGTAGAGGGCACCACTACGGAACGAGAACTGCGTCTAGTCAAGAGGAACAGGCTTAAGCGGGAGGCAGTGTTACCAATGCCCATACCACAGAGAGGGAACTGTGCCTATTCGGGACGAACAGGCTTAAGCGGGAGGCAATGTTACGAATGTAACTGATAGGTTTAAGATAGTTTAGTTTAATTTCCGTTAATTTAAAAATTTGAATTGTAACGTAAAGTTTTTATTACGCAGTTACTTTATTTAAGCAGCAACAACTACCATGTAGAACTCTCTTCATTATTCTGGATGTTACTTTACCTTTCATTAATGTGCTTTTATTTTGTTTTGCCATAGTTATGTAATTATTGTTTAGTTTGTCACTTCTTTTCTTACATTTATTTGTTGTTGTAATTACGTCATTGATCATCCCCCATGTATGTATGTGAGTATGGTTGTTCGCTTAGTACGAATGTGCGTCTGTGTGTTCGTTGTACAGATTCGAGGTGTTGCCATATGCTCTAGATATTTCTCGAACTGGGAGACTTTGGGATATAAATGCAGGGGAACTGGCAATGACGAGGAGTTGTGTTTTAAGCGTTGAACTGAACAGATCGGTAAAAGAGTAGCTGCGTGCTAACTAGAGATTTGCTGTGTGCTTAATAATTAAAGTCGGTTCTGAATAAGTGTAATAAAGTAAATAAAGCATTGTAGAAACGTAATCTAAAACGAACCCTGTTTTATTTGGTACAAATCGTACTGGGGAATAAAACAACGTCTACACGGAGATTAGTTAAATCTAATTCCGCAACAATTGGTGTCAGGAAGCGAGATTACGATAATCCTACAATGAAGTTCAAGGATCTACGAAAGGAAGATTTGAAGAAGGAGCTAAGTAAGTTGGAGTTGTGTTCTACTGGCAACAAGGCCGAACTACAAAAACGCTTGTTGGAAGAGTTCGAGCGCCGTGGAATGAACATCGACGAATATGAGTTTGATATTAGAGATGAAACTTCAGACGCGGTTCCGAGTTATACGGAGGTTGCAAAAGTTATTGCAGTAACGTTGGCGAAGGAATTTAATAAGAGAATGGAAGAGGAATCTATTGCAATAAATGAAAGCTTCAAATGTCTGACGGAGGAATTCGACGAAAAATTGGAAGAATTAGAGGCGAAAATCAGCGAAAGACTCGATAATATTACGCAAGTTATTGGAAAGCGATTCGAGGTTATGGAAAACCATTTAAAGAAATTGGATAGGCAATTTCTGGCCCACGACGAGAAGATTGTGAATCTGGAAAAGAAAATGTCTGAACTGGAAATCAAAGGAGGACCAGTGCGAGTTATTGATAACACTCTGAAAATCAAGCCTCCTGAATTCGACGGATCTACATCGTTTGATGTCTTCAAATTACAATTTGAGACGGTTGCTTCGAGAAATTCTTGGAACGATAACGACAAGGCGGTTCGACTACTTATGGCATTGAAGGGCGGTGCTGCTGACGTATTACAGAATATTCCCGCCGCTTCTAGAAACAGGTATGGAGATATAATGGCTGCTCTTGAACTTAAGTACGGTGGCGGACATAAGCAAGAAACAATGGTGAAACCTCAGGCTTGCAATGTGCAGAGGCTGGAAGTTGAGCACAACAATCCTCAGACCGTTGTCGAACTAATGAAAGATGCACTAATGCAGGTAGTAGGTAAAGTGAAACGAAGGGCTGGTAAAACGAGAAGGACTTGCTACAACTGTCGGAAAGCTGGACACATTGCACGAGAATGCAGATTGCAACGACCAAGGACCAGATCCGCCTCACCGCCTTCAAAAAGCGACGACCAACCGGTGGCCAAGAATCTGGAAAGAGAGACATCAGGTGAATCAAATAAAATGAATTCCGTCAATCACGAGACGCCGCTGGCAGAGGATGAAAATGATGGTCCCACAATCTCTATAGCCATAGTCCAGCAGAAGAATCACAACTTTACGGTTAAAGGCTTCGTCAATGGTGTATTGCGTACCTTGACATTGGACACCGGTGCAACAAAGTCCATTATTAGACCGGATTTGGTAAAAGGGAACGTATTGCCATTAAATGGAGTCAAATTGCGGACGGCCACAGGCGAGACTATAACGGTGCATGGAAAGGCCTACCAAAGGCTGAGCATGGGTAGAAAATCTGTAAATTTCGATTTTATAGTGGCCGATATTGTGGACGAAGTTATACTTGGTGTAGACTTCATGATTGCCTTCGATATCAACCTGGACATAAGGCACCGTGTGATGACTTTGTCCAATGTTGAAATACCGATTAATGTGGGCTACAAAGAGAAGAAAAGCATGGGTCGTCCTAGCGCAGAATCTGACGAAATCGCTGTAGATGTTCGTACGCTGAAGGTGGAAGCCGCCGAAAAATGGCCAGTACGAAAGCGGAAAAATCTCGCAACGAGGAGGAAAAAGCGAAGATGTACGTCGAGGAAACGTCCATCGAAAAGCGGCCGTACAACAAGGAAGGACAAGTCCGATGACGACCAGGTGGCACTTAGGAAGGTGACCACAAAGAAAGAAGGTATAACGTCAGGATTCCTGGAGAGAAAGCAACGTCCAGAAGAGCAGAAGTCCAAAGATGGCGTAGAGGGCACCACTACGGAACGAGAACTGCGTCTAGTCAAGAGGAACAGGCTTAAACGGGAGGCAGTGTTACCAATGCCCATACCACAGAGAGGGAACTGTGCCTATTCGGGACGAACAGGCTTAAGCGGGAGGCAATGTTACGAATGTAACTGATAGGTTAAAGTTAGTTTAGTTTAATTTCCGTTAATTTAAAAATTTGAATTGTAACGTAAAGTTTTTATTACGCAGTTACTTTATTTAAGCAGCAACAACTACCATGTAGAACTCTCTTCATTATTCTGGATGTTACTTTACCTTTCATTAATGTGCTTTTATTTTGTTTTGCCATAGTTATGTAATTATTGTTTAGTTTGTCACTTCTTTTCTTACATTTATTTGTTGTTGTAATTACGTCATTGATCATCCCCCATGTATGTATGTGAGTATGGTTGTTCGCTTAGTACGAATGTGCGTCTGTGTGTTCGTTGTACAGATTCGAGGTGTTGCCATATGCTCTAGATATTTCTCGAACAGGGAGACTTTGGGATATAAATGCAGGGGAACTGGCAATGACGAGGAGTTGTGTTTTAAGCGTTGAACTGAACAGATCGGTAAAAGAGTAGCTGCGTGCTAACTAGAGATTTGTTGTGTGCTTAATAATTAAAGTCGGTTCTGAATAAGTGTAATAAAGTAAATAAAGCATTGTAGAAACGTAATCTAAAACGAACCCTGTTTTATTTGGTACAAATCGTACTGGGGAATAAAACAACGTCTACACGGAGATTAGTTAAATCTAATTCCGTAACAATATGTATATTTTGAACAGGAATTTTTAAATTGTGTATATTGATCTGTTATTTCAGAATTACGTATTATCAGGGAATATGACGACCATGGTAATATTCTTTAATTGTTGATGCTAGTCGAAACCATCAATACATTTTTATATGGATAGAAACTGTCACGGAATATATCCTTAAAATTATTATGTTCGTACTGAAAATATTTATTATTTTCTCAGCGATTTTTTGCGCAATTCTGGAGTTTACCAAATGACCCCCAAATTTCATCCATTATTTTATAAAATGTATCCATTTCCAATTTGTAAAGTGTCATAAGCTTCTATTACTTAGATTGAAACGATCCACCATATGTCGCAGAATTTTATTTTTTATGCGAAAAGAAATTTATCTCAACTTACCATTTTATTTGCCATGAAATACATAGGTATGTATATTCCAATACCATTTCTTAAAAATTTGATTTTCATTGATTTTTTGGTTTGAAATATGAAAATTCCTTTATGTCGGTATAACTACTCATTTTTTTCGTCGGTAACTGACCGATGATTTTCGATAATTACCGACATAAAAATCGGTTGAATTTGTATACAGAATAGCACTTACTGACATATATCGCTAACTATCGACATTTGTCGTTAGTTCCATCGGTAGAGAGTTACAGAATCGCACTACTGTTCTTTAAGCATTAAGTGATCCGATGCATCCTGAAATTCTGGACAATAAAAACATTACGACCTCATTTGAACTCATGCGAAAGAAACAGTGAAATCATTGTTTCACAGGGAAGCATTTCCATTCATTTTTGCTGGGTTGTTATTCACTAACGTCATACTTGCCCAGTTTTGAAATAAATGCATTTAAACTAAACAAAAGAACAAATGTTTTCACACTTTTCCATTGATAAATCTAATGTGTTTGAGTTTTTTGTGAATGTTTACACAAACGCACCATCACCACCCCCAAAGCTCCCACATTGCTTGCTTGCCACTCGATAATCCAAAACAATGCATTTATACGAGAATACGGTCGGACAAGTGCCTTGCTTAAAGAAACACAAAATAAACCAAGAAGACTACGATTTTCATCGGTGACAAGATCACGATCATCGATATCCCATAAGAACTCTTTCTCATTTTGGCCAAAATATACAGCAGTCGAGGGGAAACTATTGAACGGTTAAGAGCTCCAAAACGGTAAATGGAAACTAGTGGTGTCTGTTTACATGTGTTTGTCCAAGTGTGTGCGTACTCTTTGGAATCCAATAATTTCGGTTAAAATAAACAAATGTTGAAATTTTCAATATTTATTCAAGAATAATTGGAAATGATGAGTGTCTGTTCCTATTTGTGTTTCGGATGATTTAATTGCGAAAAATAAATCCGAACAAGATTTGTGTGTTCTTCTAATATGAATTTTGAAATCTTTATGTGTTAATTTCAATCAATATTCTTCACAAATTCAAACGACATCAAAAAAACAATCTGTTATGGAAAACGTGCGATTTTCTATCATTGTTAGTAACCGTTTAATTTGGAATACATCCTCTGTCTATTTTGGAATTTTTTTAGTAATATTATGTGAACTCTACAATAGGTCTGTGTAATCATATATAACAATTTCGGACTGAACAACTACCATAGCCTTTTCAACACGAAAATTTAATATTAATCAAAAGGAACATTAACAACAGATACATATTTAAAAATATTAGAATTATTTGAGAAAAAGTTTTCTACTATGGACTGGGAGGCTGGATGTTGCAATAAATTATATATGTACATACATAAAAGGTGATCTATTATGTATTTATATAATTTATTTCAGCGGCCATAAAATAATAGAACATATAGAGCCTATACAATATTTTATCTTTAAATGCCCCTTTTTTATTTTGGTGAACTTTAAGAATGGTGACCGATAGTGTTACCTTTAACATTTTCTTTATTATTTAACATAAATGATTTCTATTTTGTTCGTTTTCATTGTAACTTTGTTTTAGACAGTTGCCTGTTGTAGAGTATCACAGAATATTTCGCACATTCCGCGTTGTTGGACATTCCATTTCATTTATGTTTTGTTTTTCACACTTATCAAGGAAAACGATTTAAAGCGCAATTCCGAAGGTGGCATTGACAATGAGGTGTTCTACGAAAGAAGCATTTCTAGTGAAAGTAACAGCGACACAATATTCAGCGATGAAGCTCACGAGATTTTGATATGGCAACAACAACACCAAGTATTGTGGGATACTAAAGAAATCGAAGAGACTTTAGGCCAACTGAATAATGCCGCAACTGTCGCCCAAATGGTTAAGACTGGAACCTTTACAGATTTAATACCCGCTTCCAATGATGCCCAATTAGCTTTGCTCTACTGCTCTATATATGGCTGCGTCGAAAATGTTATATATCTGTTGGATCATTGTGGGAGTGATCCCAATTGCTGCGATCCTCGTGGAAGGACGCCCCTTCATTTTGCCACGGCCAGAGGAAATTCTCATATTGCTAAAGTCCTATTGGATCGGGGTGCAGATCCAAACCGTTGGGATGCTAAAAAGGAGGTCACACCATTGCATTGTGCCACAAGTGCCAAGAGCGTTGAATGTATACTGCTGCTGTTGAAACGAAAGGCGCACATAAATATAGGCCTTGAAAAACGTTCAGCGTTGCATTTTGCAATTGATCGCAACGCTATCGAGTGTGTGGAAACTCTTTTGAAGTACGGTGCTGATCCGAATACCCCACAAGTTTACACGGAAACTCCCTTGCATACGGCCTGTGCCTTGGGATTTACAAAATGTGTGGAATTGCTATTGAATCATGGCGCCGATGTACGATCACAGTTCGGAGAGGGTAAACTAACAGCACTGCATTTGGGTAAGAATTTGTTTTCGCTCTTGGCATGCTTATGGAAAGTATTTGCATGTACATACATATGTATTACACGCTTACATTTAGTCTGTTCCACTATTGAATAATTGAATAATGAATGAAGCATTGGAGATATGTATGTATGTACAAACAATATGTGTGTTCGTTTACTCAAAATTTGTACGAATTTTTACTGGATGTTGTACGTTTACTCGACAGTACAATGCAAAAGACCTTAAAGGCCTGCGTACATAAGCTGCCTTGCCTGCTTACCTTGCTTACTTCTGATAAAAGAATAAAAAAGAAAAGGGCAACCCAGTTAGAAATTTTCTCAGCCTTCTTTATTCTTTTATTTTTATTATGTCAAAAATGAAGCAGGAAAGCAAGGCAATCAGGCAGAGCAGCTTATGTACGCAGGCCTTAAGGCTGCTTTGCCTGATTGCCTTGCTTTGCTGCTTCAATAAAAAATAAAAGAACAAAGAAGGCCGACCCAATTTCCAACTGATGGCAACCCAGTTCGAAATTTCGTCTTTATTCTATTATTTTTATTACGTCAGAAATGAAGCAGGTAAGCAAGGCAATCAGGCAAAGCAAAGGCCTGCGTACATAAGCTGCTTTGCCTGCTTACCTTGCTTTCCTGCTTCATTTTTGACATAATAAAAATAAAAGAATAAAGAAGGCTGAGGAAATTTCGAACTGGGTTGCCCTTTTCTTTTTTATTCTGTTATCAGAAGTAAGCAGGCAAGGCAGCTTATGTACGCAGGCCTTTAGTCTATTACAAGAAGTTACTGGCTTTTACAAATTTGTACAAATTGTTGAGTAAACGAACATACCTAATATTAATATGCATACATATCTATATCTACCCACCATACCATTGCTATCGAAAACCATATAGAACGACACACGAGAATGAATTGAAAACGATTCATGTTTCGATCAGTTTGTTGCTGGAAAACCTTCGATTTCGAATCTCGGTAATAATATTACTAGCGAATGAATTGACGATAGTTTTTACGATAGTGGCGAAACACATTTTGGTGGAGTTTCTTAATATGTTGCTGTCATGCACCTTTTTGTCTTTACCCACCATACCACTTGCTCATATTTTTTCGAATGTTCGCCTCAAGGTTCAAAAACGATATCATTTTCGAACATTTGGCAAATGTTTTTTCTTCGAAATCTATTTTTTAAGTGAAGGGGCCGGGGTACCTCCCCCACTATTTTTTAAGAAAACCTGAAATTCAATATATTTTTGGACATATTGTTCGAAAATTGTTTGCAATACTATGTTCTGACCTTGTATTGTTGTTTTGGAAGTAAAATATCGCGGTCAGTCCAATTTTTCAAAAATTTATAAATACTGATAATATTACACATTTTAGTAAGGGTGACTACAAAAAAACGCTCAACTCCACATTTTGGAATACAGTAAAATCCCGATATCTTGAAATGTCACTTGACCAAAATTTCAGAAATCAGACAAAGTTTTTCAAAATGTCAAAAATCGGAGCATACAATGCAAAACCGAATTTCAAAGATGGTTAAATATTTAGAACGTCTAAAAGTTGTACATTGGTCGCTGACACGACGGGCCAGCGTCTATATCTATATAATCAAATTCTTCAGGGCTGTCATCATGTTCGACATTAAACTCCCCCGAAACGACGGGGCAGAATTTGATATTTTTTTGTGTGTAGGTTCGTTAGGTGTGAAAATACGAATGATGTAAGCTATTTTTTGTAACGGGAAATTGAGGGGACGGGGACCTCCCTCTCAACGGGTTATAAGAAAGACGAAATCTCAATTCTACATATTGATATATGTACAATACAATGGTAATTGTGGTATATATCATTACTGGTTGTAGAATACTGCGATCGCGTCCGATTCTTAAAACTTTATAATTACAGATAACATCTCCAAACGTGGGAAGTGGGACTACATAAACGCGATGAACATTGATTTCAATCCTTGAAATAATTCGACAACAAATAGCATTTTTTAATACAGAAAAGTCTCGATAATGGGTTCCACCGTGGTACAATGGTATGCACACCCGCCTGGCACGCAGAAGGGGTTCGATTCCCCGGCCCGGTGGCAAAATACCCCTCAGTAATGTTGGCGACATTTCCTGAGTATTTCAGCCATGTAAAACTTTCTAACTTTCGGACCAAATTCGGATCCGAAAACGGAAGCAGCATCAGAGTTTCGAACCGATTTCGGACAGTTTGGTTTGTTGGGTAGCTTTAAACATACATAGTTATGCTTTTTCAGACTGGCGGTAATTCGCTCTCTAACCCTGCGTTTACAAGTGACAGGACAGTTGAGTACAAGTATTGATTGTCAAAAACCCAAAAACTTGCCTGTGTGACGTAGGCGTCCAGACAACTGCAAAACAGTTGTGAATTTATCAATGAAAATTGTCGATTTCTTTTTGTTTTCGGTTCAAGTATTCTGTTTTTATTCATATTCTTTGTTTTCAAAACATTTCAATTATCATATCACTTCTTTTTAACAAAAATTTCAAAAATTTGTTAACCCGACTGTCTGTGAAAAAATTATGGACAGCTGGAAGACAGCCGACAAATATATGTATGTGTTAGTAAATAAAGTTGTATTTGAAGACAAACTGTCTGGTGTAAACGCCTAGTAACGAACAACGATTTGTGTACATTGTTCAATTTAAATTACTCTCAGAACGTCGATAAAATATGTCCCATCTCTAACCAATGAGAGAATTTATCGAAATAAATTAATTATGACAGAAAAATATAAAATTTAAAATTCATTAAAAACCCAAACATTTTTAGAAAAACTGCAAAACATGAATAAAAAGTAAACGGTTTAGCGACTAGTATACATTCAAATCATTGCAAATTTTCTCTTTTCTTTTATTGCAGTTGCATTTCTTGTCCATCGTTTCAAATTCGCGTTCAAATTTAGAAACAAAAATCAAATTCATGTCAGAAAGTCTGTATACCAAAAAGTTATTTTGGCAGGTCTATCTCTTGTTAATTTTGAAAATAGAAAAATTAAAAAAATGTGCTGAAAACACCAAAATTGTGAGAAAAAATAGAAAAGATAAATGAAAATTATATAATTAAATATTAAATAGATATCTGAAAGAAGAACAAACAGTTTTTCAGTTCATATCAGTTAATTTTACTCGTTTTTCTGGACGAAACTTTCTTTAAATTCAGTAAATAAAAAGTATGAAAATATGAATCATGTTGCTATGAATTATGTACCATGCGTATGAACGGGTTAATTCGTGTACATAATTATGAGAGCGAACAACGTGATTCAAATGCTGGTATGAACATGGCATTAGATAAATAAAAGAAAATATACAGTTTGACAATAAATGTATTGCACAGACCAAAATTGTAAAAAATTTCATAATAATTGTTCGTTTATGGCAACAAATTATGTTAAAACTATACGGTTTTTTCCGTAAATCTATTGCTATTGGCCCTCAAAACAATATTCCGTCAAAATGTACAGCATATATTTGCAATTTAACATATATTTGCAACTAAAATAATAATTACCTACTACTTTTAGGTGACAATAAATGTATTGCAAAGGGGAAATCAGTACTATAAAACTAATCATTTTAGCAAATTTATGCATTTTTATGACTTTTGAGGCTAATAATGGACTAACAGTATTGAATGTGATAAAATTCAGTGATAAAAAAAACTGCCATGGAGGGTCTTCATACAGGTAAAAACGCTTGAGACCATATTAACAGTAAACAATGACGAATCGGCCACAGACAACTATGCAAATAATGAATATTTGATTCAATATGTCTTGTCGGATAATGGACCAATGCAAAACAGTCCGATTTTGGCTTTGAAAACATCAATATACCTCTGGAAAATATAGGGAAAAATAGGCCCTCAGTGTAGTATTTTGAAACGACCAACGACAGAGCTCTATTTACTCTCTCAATAGTATTGGAAAGCCTTCATTTGTACAAAATAGATAGATTTGATCCTCTAAAATAAATCACAAAAAATGTGCCAAATCCAGCAAAACCCATGAAATATGGAAATTAAACACTTTCTGAAAAAGCTGGAATACCGAATTTTTGAATACCTTTATAATTTTTTAAGAAAAAAGAACTCGAAAAAGATCCTACAACAAAGATCAAAATTTACTAAAAATTGGGGAACCAGTACCCTCAGATTGGAACATGCCAAGTCTTAATTTTGGGTTAACTAAGTTCATTAAAGCTCCAATGAATGACCAACGTGGATAAATAACTTATTGAGGAACACTTATTTGGTAATTCTCCAAGAAATCATAGATGTGGTAATTTTTGCAAAAAATTTATTGTCACCTCAAAGTGGTAGGTAATTCATATTTTTGGCCGTATTTATTATAGATCGCAAATAAACTTTGCATTTTTTTTGACGGAATATTGTTTTGAGGACCAATAGCAAGAGATTTACACAAAAAACTGTATAGTTTTTACATAATTTGTTGTCATAAACGAACAATTAATATGAAAATTTTTACAGTGTTGGTCTGTGCAGTACATTTGTTGTCAAACTGTACATACATGTGTGGAAATAAAAACACAACCCAGCAAAAAGTTTGCATCCGTGGATGCAGTTTAATCAGTACAAGTGTACAGTACATTTGCCGTTGGAGTACATCTTTTCCTATGAATTCACTTATGAATTTTACAAGAGAGCGCGCAGCTCCGATGCACTCCATTTTGCTTCCATAGTACACAGCTAGGATGCACTCAATTTTCGATCCAAATCACAACTATTGATGTAGTGTTTTGGATTGAATTTATATGCGTTCTTCGGATTGCATTTTTAATCAGTCTAAAGATGCAATGCAAGCCATTGCGAAATATCCCAAAATAAATAAAATGCATTTATTATTTGTGTAAAATAAGAACACAAAGAACTTTATTATATAAACACAAATTAAAAAAAGGGTTCCATTAAATTCAATCACATTTGAGCTTATTTCCTCCGTTCTCGATTTAATCCAAGCGCATCTGATTTACTTTCATCATCCTAAAGTTTTTTATGTTGCCTTCCCATGACTAGTATAGCTTTCGACATGGACTCCAACTCCACTCGTGTATTACCGCAAGAATGTTTGCAACTTAAGTTGTTATTTCTTTATTTTATAACAAATTCTTCGAAATGTATACGCTCTCGTTTATCTTTTGAAGAAATGTGTAGGGATCACTCAACTGTTTTTTTTTTCTGTAGGGATCTCTACAGCAACTGCTTATAAAATGTATCAAACGGTGTGCATTTTCATAACTCTGTTGGAGTACATCGAAAGATGCTGTGAAATCATAATTCCAATTGTACAACTTCCAAAATTTTTGCTGGGTATTGAATCGATGTTATGGGTTCAAATGCTGATGAAAAGATTGGACCTTTCGCGACTTACTTTGCACCAATGCAAAAGATCCTATGAAATCATGTCATCGCAAGGAACCCCCTTCCATCAAATTTTGCTGCGGGGTTAATCAACGAAACCACAAACATAATCAAAGTCTTCGAACCAATTTCAAATGGCTTAACAATATGCTTAAAATTTTTTATGTTGCAAATTCTAAATTTGACCTTTCTTGCTACTATTTAGATTCGTAGTTTCTACTCCAAAAAAGTATTTTTCTAAATTTATTTTTAATAGCTGCGGAAAATGATTACGTGGATTGTGTACGTTTACTTTTGGAACATAAGGCTGAGGTGGATTGTCGAAATGCCAGCCACCAAACTCCCTTACATTTAGCCTGCCTCTCACAGTCGATCGAAACCGTTGAGTTACTTATAAAGCATGGCGCAAATGTAAATGCAATTTATCGGGACGGAAGGACGGCATTACATGCAGCAATTGTCAAACAATCACGATGCCTAGATTGTTGTACTGCCCTTCTGAAGGCTGGAGCCAATGTTAATAAGGCTGATAATTACGGTTACACACCCTTGCACATAGCTGCCCTGAATGAATTTAGCAATTGTGTTTATGCTTTCATAGGTATGAGATGAAAATACATACATACATGCATACGAAAACATTTAAAATCTATTTTCTGATAATACGATTTTTTTAGAACACGGCGCCGATATTACAGCCCGCACAGATGGCAATGTGTCGGCATTATCTTTCATAGTAAGACGAACACCCGAAATTATACCGAAGCTGATGTTGAAATTCGATGAGTCCATTAAAGTAAACGATCACGAAATTGGAGATGTCGATTGCGAGATAAAATTAGATTTTCGTTGGCTAGTTCCACCTGGTACTTTGGAAAGAGGCGAGACCGAATTACTACTATCACTAATTGAATGCGGCCAGAAACGATTACTGATGCATCCACTGTGTGAAACATTTTTGTTCTTAAAATGGCGACGAATACGCAAATTCTTCCTCATGGCTCTGCTGTATCATGCGATTTATGTAATACTTTTCACGATGTACATTGTGGGCGTGTATGTCCATCACTGTGAAAAAGATGTAGAATGTCAAGCACCAGGATACATTCCAACGGTAGGCTATTTTGTAATAATCCTTAACTTACTGCTACTGGGAAAGGAGTTGTTTCAGGTAATAATGAGCATTCGTATTTAAATATTAAATGGACATCGATGATTAAAGGTAATTTGTTTTTAGATGGCTCATGGTTTGCAGGGCTATGCTAAATATTGGGAAAATTGGCTACAATGGGCCATTATATTCGGTGTCTTGTTGTGTGTGGTAAGTCTATAATATTCAACTAAGGTATCGATCGTATGCATAAACCAAACCTTAATCACATTTAACTCATTTCAAGACACCGGAAATATTGGTAGTGGGCGAATTGCAGAAGGTTCCTGTATGGCAGCATCATGTGGCAGCCGTTGTGGTACTTTTAGTTTGGGTAGAACTTATGATGCTAGTGGGTCGTTTCCCCATCTTTGGTGTTTATGTTCAAATGTTTACAAAAGTTGCTGTGAATTTTGGGAAATTTCTTCTCGCCTATATATGCCTATTAATTGCCTTCGGACTAAGCTTTTCAGTTCTGTTCAATGATTACAAAGCCTTTACCAACATAACGTGGTAAGTGGAATACGTCATTCTTTATATGTATATTTTATTCTGATAGACCTTTAATCTTATACGTCTATAGGTCACTCTTGAAATCCATAACCATGATGTCCGGCGAACTAGAGTTTGAGGATATTTTCTATGGCGATGTTGAAGTCCAGTATCCGGTGACAGCACATTTCATATTTCTCAGTTTCGTCCTTTTGGTAACAGTCATACTTACAAATTTAATGGTTGGTCTGGCTGTCAGCGACATTCAAGGACTTCAAGTATCCGCATCCCTTGATCGATTAGTACGTCAAGCTGAATTGGTATCACGATTGGAAAGTTTATTCTTTTCCAGATTATTGAGGGGAGCTCCCACACGTCTATTGAAACTTTGCAAGAGAAGTGCACTCCTTAGAACATCGCGCAATAAACTCCTCTTTGTTATAAGGCCCAATGATCCTCGTGACAATCAATTGCCTGAAGACATTAAATTGAATATATACAAACTAGTAGCCGAACGACGGGATCGAAACATGAGTATACGAAGACGAAAGTTTGAGTCTAATTATTCCATGTTCCAAAGATCATTGCAACGTCAAAACTCAACACAACGCCGAGAAAGAACTCCACTGCGCAATAATGCCACAGATTACAGCAAAGTTCCCACACGACCCGAGCACGAACAATTGCTTAGACCTCGATCAGCTACAAATGTACCCAATACATTAATGGGGGAAACCGATTTGGCAACTAAACTTAAAAATCATGTCAATGGCATATCAGATGTCCGCTCTGAAATACAAATGTTGAAGGCCCAAGTTGGAGAATTAACGGAAAAATTGGAAAAATTTACAGATTCTTGCGGCAAGAAATTGAATTTTGCCGTAGAAGAGTTGTGTCGAATAAAAATGGTAATGGATCAAAAGTCCGCTATGAGGTCCGAGAGAACCTTTAAAGTCTGACGACTTGTGATCGTTTTAAAGTATTATAACAATGTACAATAAAATGAAACTTTTTTTAAAAATTACAAGAAACCCTGCACAGATTATGAAAGAAGACCGAAAAAAGGGGAGACGTATATCGGCGTTTTGAAAGTTTACGTTGGGAAGTACCCCAAATGCGTCGGGGAAGTTCCCTCTATTTATAAATTTTTGGAAATATTCGAGTTAGAATTCCTTGGAATCCTTGCGTTTTAGGCATATAGTGTCTTTGGCAATATTACTGCCAACAATGCGAGGAGTATTTTAGTTACAAAATTTAACCCTTTTTAAAAAAATGTGTTAAATCCCCTTTTAAATGTAATCGAATCGAATGCGAATATTCTACAAAAATGTTCGCCATAAAATTTCACTAGAATACATCAGAACTCTAAATCTTACCTGGTAACATGAAACTTAGTTTTAGGCAAATAGTACCAAAAGAAGAAAAAATGTACACTGAAGCAATTCATATTGTAATAATTATAGTTTTAAGCCCTCTACATTTCAATAGTTTTGTACCTTTGTCATTGTGATCGCAACTATGTAAATAATTTATTCTACTACTTGTCTGAAACCATTCATTATTGTCAATTACTACTAAAATAGATTAGCCGCTTCTGATAGCCAGTACCTATCTAGAAAATTTAATAAAGTCGCTCAGTTTGTAATCTACAATTTAACGCGTTACATAACCATCAGATAAGGTCACAGGGAGTGGTCTCCATTCTAACACGTTATGTAACTATCGGACAAAGTGCTCTTCCGGCTGTCTACATCAAATCCTCGGTTGTGTTTTCCTGAACAAACTACACCAGATTGTTATAACACAAAATGACATTACAAGTCTCATGATTAACTACTTATCTAGATAATTTTTATGAAAATAACACGATAAATGTATATATTAAAGGCAGAAATTTGTTAATTTCGAATGTTTCCATACATCTAAAATCTCTCTAAATACTTCACTTCTTACATATAGTGTCAAAAGAAGAAATTTTCCAAATCATTATGAGCCTCTGAACAAATGCAATCTGTTTATTCTTTTCAATTCCTAGATGTTATATCAACATTCAGCGAATCACCTGATAAAACGTTAAGTACAGCAGAAGAAGAAATATTTAAAGCAGACAAGTCGCGCCAAGTTTTATGGCAAGAAAATAAAAAATGCGGTGATATTTCTGACAATGAAACCAATTTTGTTATTATTTAAATGTTAAAATGTTTAGCCAGCCTTCTGGCTTAGCCCTTTATAAAGATAAAAAAAACTGTAATAAAATATTGGTCTGTTCAAGAACTGCAAGAATTTACTAATTTTTACTATTTTTTTCCGACAACATAAAGGAAAAATTTTTATCGTAGTAAAAATGGTTCTGGAACAGACCATATGTGTACTATTTAAACAAAAGTATAAGCTCATCGTCAAATTAAACGTATCATATAGCTTTTTAATCTACAACAAGTTCCAATAATGTCAAAAAACTTAGTAGTGAAAATCTGTTACCAATGTCCCATATAACCCTTTATGAACTATTGACTCACTACTTCCAATGTCTCTACTGACTCACTACCTCCAATGTCAACACATGGTCTATCAGCAACTACTGACATACCAGTTCCAAGTTACTACTCAGTTTAGAATGACACGTTCATACAAAATGTCTATAGAAAATTACATGAGTTGTCTACAGTTTGTCAGTAGTACAGTTGACAATGTCAGTAGTAAGTCAGTATAGATTCACTATTGACATTTCCTACAGGGACTTTAAACCATAAAAATTTGTGACTTTATTGAAAGAAAATTAAAAATATATATAACGAGACTTTATCGAAGCAACACATTTTATTAAAAGATACATTAAAGAGTACAAAACAAGATATAAGGGGAGTCTTTTTACTCACTAAATGTTGCTGAAACATTTTTTTCAGCAACTTTTCCTTTATACAACTGTCAAAATCTGCAACATTAGTAATAATTATTACTAATTATCACGTAAAAAGACACATAAACATATCCCAGGATATTCGACGAATGTCAACTAAAATGAAGTAACAAATAAAAAATTAAAAATGTTACTGAAATGAAATGGAGTGTATGTCTAAAGCAGCCCATGTTTTTGATAGATAGTTTAAGGCCATGTTTTACGAGCTTTGTCCAGATTTCCCTTATCTTTCGACATTAGAAATATTTTATTGATGTGGTTTGTTTTTGCTATATTTATAGTGAATATACTTTGACAAAATGATGCAACCTGAAATAAAAAATGTAAACGTTGATAACTTCGAAACGAGTTGAGGTTTTTTAACAATTCAATAAACAATTTTGTACGTTTTTAAGATGGCATACGGTGTGGGTCTTTTCAAGTTATGTCGTATTTTTGCGAGCATTGTGTGATATAAAATTCATAGTTCGGATGAATATCAGCACAAAGGTGTGTTGTTTTTATAAAAGCAAACATGTTCAGGACATTGTTAACAACGTTTCTAAAAACTATTTTCAAAGAGAGTGCAAAAACGTTTGTCCTATAACCTGATTTTTCCAAGGACAAGGCCGTTAAAGACTAGTCTAATATGGGGCAAGCCTGGCTGATACAGGACTTTCAAAGTATCATTAAGTTATTTGTACGTACTCTAGACATAGCCATTAATGACTCTTGATAGTCATTTGTTGGAAAATATTTTCAAAAATTAGAAATTTCTAGCCAAATTGCCTATAAAGGGACACTAATTACGATCATGCCACAATTACGTCAGGAACATCATTCTTTCTGTCGGAATCAATGAAAAAAACTACTGAAAACGATAGGGGACCAATTATTCCACCATTCCGATTACTAAAATGGCATAAAAAGTAAAAAAAAAATTTAAAATAATTAATTGATTATTGTGGTGCATCATTTTCAATACTCAATGTTAGAATGCCCATTTTTAGTTTTCTGGTAAAATTTTAGTATAACGGTACTGTAAACGGAATATTTTTGTATGTCATCTTAAAGACAGCTTTCCAGCCTACAATTTTCTTTTTTTTTTGAATTGTTAAAAAATATCAACTCGATTCCAAGTTATCAGGTTGCATCATTTTCAGTGACAGTCACTGTATATTTGAATCCGACTTTGTAAAATTACGTACTTTAAACTAAAATTACTCCTCCGGTATAAGCCATTGGTTCTTGATATTGTATGTTAAAATTCGGGGAGGTCTACGGTTATAGTAAGGTGAAAATATATATGACATATTGGTCCCAACATACATGATTTTAGCATGACTCTAGAAGTATTATGCTGTATAAAATATTTCTAATGTCGAAAGATAAGGGAAATCTGGGCAAAACTCGTAAAAAATGGCCTTAAAGTATATATCAAAAACAAGTAAGAAAGTATCACTCAGCTGAGCCGACAGAGATATACCCTCAGCCACGTACCCGAAGAAAAAAATTTAACACAATACTTCTGTAGGTTTTTCAGCTGTTGGGAAAATTTTCCAGGATGGAAAGGGCTATGGATATTTTCCTTACAGACCATATAATTAAATATGTTGTACTTAATTTTCTGAATTTAAATATATTATAATTTTACTTTTCAATTTTCAAAGTTTGAGCTAAATCGATTTCTCTCTTAAAGGGTTATTTTACACATTAGCCAGTTTAGGTGGTGCTGGTAGGATTTTCTGGACCTTTTGGGTCATTATCTCAGGAAGTATGGACTTTCCCACGAAAAAAAAACAACGTCGTAACAGGGGACGCAAGTGCAACCTGCTGCGTCACATATTAATAAGATCAGAGAGGAGTAGTTAAACCATACTTTTTCCAAATTTTGTGTGGGAGGTACTCAAATGAGTGGACCGATATAGTCCATATTAGAACTCGATCTATGCCTGAAAGTAATATTACCAATAGCAAAGTTTGGCTCAATTCGGTTATTCCCTCCTATAGTTATCATGCCCACAATCTTGGCGAAAAATTTTGAACCTTTGTGGGGGAGGTACCGGAAGGAGTGGACCGATATGGTCTATCTTCGAATTTAAACTAAGTTTGGACAAAATATTGAAAGACCCAAAATTTTAACCAAATATGTTGATCCGTTCAAGAGTTATCGTGCACTCCAACAACGACACATGGTATTATATGGGTTGTTTGCAGTTTTCGTGCTGATTTCTGAGGATATATGGACTTGCTCCTGAAAAAAATTGAATCGTCGTAATGGGAGTAGTGACTACAAGTGGCTGCAACAAAAATCAAAGCGATTCGAGAGCAGGCCTTAAACTGCACTTAAGCTAAATTTTGTGTGGGAGGTACCCGAAAGAGTGAGCCAATAGGGTCCATATTGGAACCTCATCTATGTCTGGTAGAAATGTCACGATGTGCAAAGTATGGACTAATTCGGTTACTCCCTTCAAGAGTTATAATGCGGACAATTTTTCCGAACATTTTTGAACTTTTGTGGGGGAGGTACCTGAAGGAGTGGACCGATATGGCCCATCTTCGAACTTAAATCAAATCTGGACAAAATATTTCGATACCCAAAATTTGAACTGAATCGATTGATCCGTTCGAGAGTTATAGTGCGCACCAGCCAGCCAGACAGACGGACGGACATTGCTAGATCGACTCAAAATTGTCTGAAACGGATATCGTACAAACATACTTGGGGTCTAAAACCATTATTTCGATGAGGCACATTTTTGGCCGTATCAAAGTGTAAATACCCTCTTTAGCCTAAAGGCTGAGGGTATAACAAGGGCTGCTTAAGATATTATATGATATCGTTACAGATTGCGTTTGTTCAGAGACTCATAGTGAAATTTGATTTGGAACATTTCTTCTTTTGACACTATCTCCAAGAAGTGACTTCACTTCACAGAGAGATTTTAGCTCTGTATGTAAACATTCAAAATTAACATTAAAAACTGTAAACAAATAATTTCTACCTTTAATATAAATTTCTAGAGTTATTTTCATAAAAATTATTATATTATATTCTGAGACTTGTAATGAAGTTTTGTGTAGAATTTTTCTTCTGTTGGTACTATTTGTTTAAAACTATAGGCCTCGTCACATAAGAGCGCAGAGTTGCCGCATCTCTACGCGGCTGAATGTGTGCTGAAATACGATTTTCGTATGCTTTGACTTTTTAAAGCCCGAAGAACATGCAACTTAATGAATTAAGCCAGAAATCCTCTAACGTGACGAGGCCTTAAATTTTATTAAAAAATATTTTTGTATTTTTTGACAAAATTGATATACATATGTAGATATTTCATTGTTATATAGTTCATTTCTTCGGTGACTTATAGTAAAATTTAACGGAGAATTTTTTGTCTTTAACGTCAGCCATCTAGGATAATGTTTGTGGGACAACATGGTATAAACATAGATAAAGTAGAACTTTAACCCTAAAACGTGTTTTTGATTTTGATTTGCCTATGGTGAAATTTTATGGCGAACATTTTTTGTAGAATATTCGGATCCGATCAAATTATTTTAAAGGGGACCAAAAAGAACTCTTTAATGATGACTCGCTTGTAACTAAAAGACTCCTCGCATTGTTGGCAGTAATATTGCCAAAGACAATGTATGCATGGATTCCTAACTCGAATATTTCTAAATATGTATGTACAAGTAGGGGGAACTTCCCCTACGCATTTGGGGTATTTCCCAACGTAAACTTTCAAAACGCCGATACACGTGTCTTCTATTTTTCGGTCCTCCTTCATAATCTGCCCGATTTTATTTGTAATTATTTTCAGTGTTTTACAGTGTTATTATTTATATTAAAGTGGTGTTTGCTTAGTTGTTAATATTTTTAAAAATAAAGTAATGTTGTTGTATAACCCGTTGAAACAAATTTCCCGTATTGAGAAAAGCATTCGCTAATAACTCTTTGACATTATATTCTCTGTGGAGCTTCATCCGTTCCTGAAAGAACATTTTTTCAATCTAGTCAATTAAATTTTAGCCCACGCAGAAATATTCTTTTTAAACGATATTCATCGGTCATCGGTTTTTAATCGATATCAAATCAAACTCAATATACATATACATATATGTATGCACATACATTTGTTTAACTAATTAGTTTATTTAGCATGCAAGATACATACATATTTATCTACGCAACACATCAAATGTATACAGACATGTATGTTATTTATATATACTATTTACACACGAGCTACAACCATTTATCATTACTTTGATTCCAAACAAGGACATCTTCATTAGGCAACGGATCATTTTTTTTCAACTGCGTCCAAGTTTTTGTCACTGGGTTGTACACGAAATTTTTGGAATCTTTTGGTGGGGGCGGTGGCGTATTGATTATTACCGGTCGTTGAGTTGTAGCAATGGGTTGTAGGACAGGTTTATCATTCAGTTGTGGGGCTCTGGGATTTATAATTTCATATTCCAAATTAGGATTTCGAGAGTCTGGAAATGCCAACGTATAGCTCAAAAGGAATGCTAATTGTTTTATGGACGAGAAAACATAATTTTTTACATTAATTTTTAATATTTAATTTAATTTTGAGATATTAACTAAATCATTGGTCGTTTTATATTTACTGAAATAGTTCCGAAAAATTCTGTTAAAATGACAAAAATTCTGTTAATTTTCTCTGCTGAAAACTACGAGTTGCATTAAGCTTTTTTCTTTTATTAATAGTATTCCAGAATTTGTATTGAGATTTGAGGGCTATGTATTACATGAATCGCATGAATGTATACATACATATATTAAAAAAGTCAAGAATTTAATGAGTTTTCTTGGAATTGTTTCCGAATATAAACAACATTAGTACACATACCGAATGAGAAAATTAGTCGTGACCGTAGCATTGTTAAGCTTAACTCGCCAAAATTTCCTTTGTTGTCTCTTTTAAAAATACAGATGATCTTTATAGTCGAGGCAATAGTTTCGTACTAAATCTCTGACTGAAATATATTTTTGAATCGCAATTCAAATGAAATTATTGTCTATCCTAAAGAATACGAAAACAAAGCAGTGAGATAATCTTGAAATTCATTAATAAACAGAGATTAAAACGTAGGGATGCCATGGTGGATCATTTTTTATAAATATGGTAATTTTTGGGTTGGACAAACACCAGTCGTTCTGGTTATAAAGACAAGATAATTATGACAAAATGCGAAGAACATATTTGTTAATAGGGATGGTTTCGAAAGTACTAAATAATTGATAAAAGTATATACATATATATGTATATACATATATATGTATGCAAATTTTATATTTTTTTGTCCCTAAAGTCGGCATCAGCAAAAATTGCACAATTATAAATATTTTTTAAAAATTTATTTTTCTGAAGTGTTCTTTTTACTGTTCTCTACCTAGGGTAAGTGCTCCTATCTCCGGCATGTACCAGTAGTCGGCATCTTTCGTATTTGAGTTTAAATAACTCAAAATTTCTGTAACAAAATATGAAAATAATATCAAAAAGGCTTTAACAATACTCTCAGCTAACTATGTGTAAAATTTCATTGAGCTAAGACCATTTATTATATCGAAATTTAGCTTTTTGTTAGTGAGCGTTTTTCACAACAACCGAAAATGCATGTCTCTTAAGAAAAAATTAGTGGATACGTCAACATAATAATGTCTGTAATTATATTAAAATTTAAAAAACTTTTACAAAATTATTGTTGTTTTCGTAAAGAATAGTCAAAAGAACACTTTAGAAAAATAAATTATTAAAAAATTATTTTAATTCTGGCCTTTTTGCCGATGCCGACTTTAGGGACAACAAAATGTAAAGTTTGCCAGAAGTCGGCATGGGATGAAAAACACCCGATTTGTCCGTTATTTTTAGCTCAAAATTGTACAAAAATGTTAAATAATTACTTTAAAGTCTAATTAATAAAAATAGTTTGATTAAAATAATGATTTTTTAGTGATTTAGGCATGGTTTGAAGTGCGTACATTTGTGTCATGCCGGCAATTGGGTAATAGTTGCCGACTATAGCACCAAATAATTTATTTAAGCAATATATTTACAATTGTTTTACTTTTATGATGTAAAATTATTTGAAATATGAACTAATACTGTAGATACTACTGACCTTTCAAGTAATTTCGTTTATGTTAAAAACAAATATAAAACTAACAATTTTAAATGAATTCCAAATGTTAACAAAATCTTTATTTTATTTATTTTTTTAAAGCAATATCGGTTGAAATATGTATTATTTGTGTAAAAGTATGCTTTTTGTTATTTAAAATAATAAAAAAGAACATTTATATACAAAAATGCAAGGTGCCGACTATTGGAACATGTGATGCCGACTATTGGAAAATGGTGCCGACTACTAGCAAAAAAGCACTATTCTAATAAATTCGCAAATTTCACAAGTTTTAAAAGAAATAATTCAAAATTTCTTTATGTCATCGGAAAGTAAACTAAATTTCGAAGCAAATAAGCTTTATTTCATTGCAATTGGCCAAATTGTGTCGGAATGGCGAAGGATTGAAGTTAGGCAAACTCTTAAAGTGCCGACTATTGGTGCACTTACCCTATATAACAAAAATATTGCGGAAAATTTCTTCATTTTAAAATAATTACAGAGCTTATAAGGTTAACATCTCCACAATTTTTTTCTTAAGAAACATGCATTTTCGTTTGTGGTGAAAAACCCTCCCTGACAAAAACTTAAATTTCGACATAATAATTGGTCCTAGCTCAATGAAATTTTATATAAAGTTAGCTGACAATATTGTTGAAGAGTTTTTAAGATTATTTTTTCTATTTTGTTTTCTTAATTTTTAGTTATTTGAGTTCAAATTCAAAAGGTGCCGACTACTGGTACATGCCGACATTAGGTGCACTTACCCCATTTGGTTATTAAAATAATTACAAGATAAAAAAGATAAGAGAAGGAGGAACACTATGTGGACGGCCAGCCGTTGATTTATGATATGGATAGAGAATTATTTTTGTAGCAATGGATAATTAAACAAATTTTGGAAAAAATTTCGATTGTTAAATTAATTCTTATCCGCCAAACTTCTTGTTTGTCAAATCAGCTGACTTCTTGCAAGTATTTGCAAGTTGTTGTTCGATAACATTCTGTAAATTTTTAGCTTCGAGGGAGTTAAATAAGTGGAGAGAAGCTACTGAGAACTTGCTGAGTACTTGCACTTTTTACTTGCGAAGTTATATATAAATATCATTTTCAGTTATTTATATAATATAAATATCATTTTCTCCAGACCCCGCAGATAGAGCAACAGACCTACTCTGGGTTAAGTGTATGTTCATTAGGGTTATAAATTTTTTGCAATTTTTGCAAAAATCAAAAATACCACCCATAGCAGTGTAGAGCATGAAAAACTACTATGAAATGCGGTGTCATTTTTTTCTCTATCGCGAAAAAAGTTTCCGCACCAAATGCATTGAAGTTCAATAATGTATTATTTAATTTTATTTGTTATAACGACATATACGCTTTTCGTAATAACTTATTAGTAGTTTTAATCTAATTTAAAATCAATATCAAACCATTCTGCACCAATTTGTTATCAAATCGCGATATTTCAGAGCATTTAATGAAACCTTAACAATATTGAAATTTTTTGTTTTTATCTATAAAATCGTGAATTTTATGTTAATATTTATTGTACCGAATTCGCGAAAGTTACAGACTGTTTTTAATGACTTTACCTGTGAGATTCGTATTTGTTTTCAATAAATATTTATTCAAACTGAGCAAATTTAAACATTTAAATAGAAAAAAAAAGATGTAAATACATTAAGATTGGAAAACTCAATTGTTAACATTTGTCAATAGTTGGAATTAAGCTCTGTTGTTACGATATCACAACAACATTCTTTTAAGTAGTTAACAATTTCAGGCGTTTTTAACCGCTTAGTTCATATTCAATGAACTGGAAACTGCTATGGAATACAATTTTGACTCCAACTTTCCTACAATTTGTATAAGTCGAATTGCGCTTTAATGGGGTTTTTATCTTTAACATACCCCTTTTGTTGATAAAATGTTTATATACTTTGTTTCATAAACATATTTGCATTATGCATCTTTTCCAGTCTTTACAATTCTATGTCTTTGGAAAAAATATCAAAAGGGCTCTAGTAATCGCAGTCGATGCGAAAATTTTTTTTACCGAATCGAACTAAAACATGCGTTTTCGTTATCAGGACAATATTGCATATGGTACTGGCGTGGTATTTTTTTGGTTATAGCCCTAATGTTCTCATACGGACATGTGGCAATTTTGTATCCCCCCACTTCTCAACCTAACCTAACCATATACATACATACATATGTATAAATGGGATAACTTCGAGAATACGAAACAATTGATAAATAGCTCTTGAAAATTTATTGATTGAATCTCTAAGCCAAATAAGTTGTTCTAATGCAATAAACTCCTCTCAAAGAGACTTGTATCAAATATAAACCTGTTCGCGGTTTGTTTATAAATACATATCAAGTTTTCGGTCGAACTATGAATAATATACAAAACCACAACATTTTCAATGATATTGTTCAAATGATCATTCGATTTTATTTTTGTTATCTGTTTATAGGCCGAATCTTGACATGTTAACCTCTTTGGAAATCGTACATACATATGTCTTTAAAAAATAAAACAATATACGTAATCAAAACAAATAATTTTCATATGTATATGTCTACGAGTAGAGAAAAGAAGCCGAAACTATAAATTATTAAGTATATAATTTATTTCGGTTATTAGCAAGGTAAATTTTTTCATTTCAATTGAAACATATTAGTAGTTTAGTTGAAACATTTAGTAGTTTGAAATAAATATCAAAATTTTCAGACTGATAATTTTGATATTTATTTCAAACTACAAATTTATACATAGTAGTAACATAGTACAGAAACAGTCTCCAAATTTTTAAATAATTTATATATAAAATATACGGTTTCAAAAGGATATGCCCTTTTTATGACGGATTGCAGATTCCAGAACGTAAAGCGGACACATCTGAAAGTATACGAAAGTATTCACTATAGAAATTCAAATGACAAGACCGCTGATATTTTCACATACTTTTACCACATCTTTGGGCACATGTTAAGCGACCGCTATTGTGATAATTTACGTTATCCGAACCACATATAGGATTATATTCCATTGTTGATGGACAACTCTGCAGACATAACAGATATTGTGGCGATGCTGTGGTTGGAGTATTCGGAGCAGCTGTTGTCGATGCAATTCCATTGTTGTTATTTGCAACATTACCCATATTATTGTTATTGCCTACGTTTCCTTGGTTGTTATTGTTCGTTGGTAAAAAAGGATTTCGATTATTCCCTGTGCCAGGAAATTGTTGCGGAAAGAAACGTTCCATATTGCTGAATTGCCTTTGAGGTTTGGCAAACCCCTGAGTATGTAGCAAAGCTAGAAAAACTTAAAAACGAAATTTTTAAATAAATTAAGGACCAATGTTTTGCATGTTAAACGATATGAAATGAAATATTAAACAATGTTTTTTTCTGCAAGAAACTTGTCCACGAAATTAGTTTTGAAATGTTTTGAAAACTTTATCTCATTAGAGTTTTTTCTACCAAAACAATTCTTTAAACAAAAAGTAAGTAAAGTTATTTCAAACTATGTATGTTTGTGTGTTTTGCTACGATCGTTTTTTTTTGTTTTTGTCATAATAAATTTATCATATGTATCAACTTTTTATTACCAACACTTAGAAACAATTTCATGATGTTATATTGTAATATAACGACTTCTACACTTGTCTCCTTAAAGTGCACTACTCTAAGAACGTTGGATTGAATCGATTCTCCAATAGATGTACTGATATCACAAAATCTAAAATATGACTAAATTTTTATTTCAATGTTGCTTCGACATCTGTGGTTTCTCAAAAATAACAAAACAAAGAACCAACCAATACTTATTTAAAATAGTCAGCATTGACATTGATAAGTTCACGAACATCTCTTCTCTGAATCTCATCAAGTTGCTTCCACATATGTGTTTATTGTCTCTCCATATTCATATCAAAGCAAGTAACAATCTGAGATTGAGACCTTTCGGCAGAAAAGCAAACGAAAAGGTCTTCTGCGTACCATATGCATCCGTATAAAACTACTCATACACACAAAAAGGGGATTTTAGTTTTTTTTTTCTGTTTAATTTTGAGTTGAAGGTAAAACGTCCGAAAAACACAAAGAAATTACGCACTGACTAGTCCGTATATCAATTGTAATTAACAGGTTTAAACAAGTATTTTTAGTTGGCCTTAATGGCTGTTATAAGATATGAAGGGAGTTCCAAATAAGTTTTATTATATTTCCCAGCAATATGTTCGATGACAAGTGACATGGCATCGATGAAAATTCGGGCGAATCACCGATGAAATTTACAAGACTTTCACGAATTCATTGTCATATTTTTATGTAATTTTCAAGATTACTATCTTTATGTGTTTGTTTAATATGTACATTATATTGATCTGCCAAAATCATAGTTATCTCTTCCCATGGCTGCAAGATATTTCATTCAACTTGGGGTTCCGTTTTTTCAATATTCGATAAATTATGTGCCAATCTCGCACCGGGCTCATCATTACCATGTTTTGGTGGTCTCATTTCTACTTATTTAGATGGCTTTTATTCCAAACAGAACATGTTGTTACATAATCCAAACTAATTTCAAACGCACCGATCTTCTACTTTTGGATGTCATGTTTTGTGACGTCATATTCAACTTGGTCTTTCCATTGGAGTTTTGTCGTCAAATGGCTCGTATTCATATGTCGGTGGCTCTTGGCATGGCCCAGTTCAGCAATACTGCAGCTCGATACGTTTTACTTTATCGGTGTCGGTCGGCTGGTACAGCTGTAGAGGGATTCTCTAACGTTTTTCTTTTGGTTATCGACAACAATCGCTAAAATTAAAATGCTTATAATTTCGTTAATTAACGAAGTTTGTCGGTAGGTCAGCAACCAAAATAAAGTAGTCGCTAAGTACTAGCGATAGCAACAGCGTTGTCAACTTTCATTTGACATTTCATTTTCATTCATAATTTTGCGTTTAAATTTTACTGATTTTTGTAGGTAATCAAAAAATACCTTAGAGAAGCACACTACTGATGGTTTATAGACCGGGTCTCTTTTATACTTATTTTTAATTCCACAAAATGAAACAGGTTTCCAAACACAAAATAATTTTTTCTTTTTGTTTTATAACAATTTACATAGCATTTTTAATTAAAATATATGTTTGTTCGTTTACTCAAAATTTGTAAAAAATTGTTACTGGTTATTGTTCGTTTACTCTACAGTACAATGCAAAAGACCTTAGTCGTTTACTAGAAGTTACTGGACTTGTACAAACTTGTATAAATGATTGAGTAAACGAACATACCTTATGTAAATTTTACCACTATCGATCACTTTCTTCCGACTTTTGTTTTCATTTTAACAAATACTTTTGCAAGTAAACAATTATATCAATTATTTATTATATCAATTTATTTAAACTCATGACAATATTATGTCAAGGATCGGATCTTTCACCACTTCATTTGCACTCATGTAAATTCGATGAGAAAGATCGGATCTTTCACGACTCCAATTGCACTCATGAAAATTCAATGAAAAGGATCGTATCTTTCACGACTACAGTCGAACTCATGATAGTTAGATGAAAAAGATCGGATTTTGCACGACTCCATTCGAACTCATGGAAAAGATTTCATGATTTCACAAGGAACCACTTCCATTTAATTTTGCTGGGTTGTTATAGGAAAGAAATGAAATAAAGTTAAGAATTAACGAATGTACGTCTGTAGAAAAATATTTCGAGAACATAAAGCAATAATGTAGGTATTGGTTCTTGTTATTACCCTGCGGGACTTTTCTCGACCGGTTTACAAAATAGTTAGTTATAACTACAACTGATTAGAAATTGGTTGAAAAGTCATCTATAGATCAACCAGATTGAAAACTAAAAAAATGGAAAACTAACTATCTCTGCATTACTTTTCAACTAGTTACTAACCAGTTGGAAAATAGTCGGTTACAAAGCAATTTTTCTACAACCAACTATAAATTAGTTGAAAAGTCATCTAGAGATCAACCAGTTGAAAACGTTGAATGTTCAATAGTGTGTTTTTGACGCAAATAATTCTCATATACACTTTCGTAATTATTTCGATATAAATGCAACATACAATTATACACGCTAGTTTTGATAGACTCGACATACCAAAAGAGGAACAACAAAGGAACATAACTGAGAAACTACTGGTGTTAAAATAAAAACTCAAAGATAAAAGCAAAAGAGAGAATTAAAAGAAATAAACAATAAATAAAAAGTCCTTTTTTCTCTTTTAAGACAAAAACAACATTTTTAAACTGACTATAAAAAGTCTAAAAGTAGTTAGATATAAATTAGTAAAAAATATTTGGTTTATAACTAGTTAAAAGTAATGCAGAGGTGGACAATTGTCCACTGCCTAGCTCATCCCCATGTTAAATAAAAAAGGTGTTAGAGAATCGCACTACAGCTCTATTCTGAATATTCCCATGAGAGCAAATTTACATATTCACCCATTCTTAATGCTGGGAGAAGGACTTTCGAAATTAGTTGCACAAAATTATTATTGCATACTTTAGGGAGCTGTCACTTTGTTTTACAATAAAAAATGCATTCAATATCAGCCTGTTTCTGTATGTCGAAAGAAGAATGTGTGCGAATGAAACACGCCCAAACTTTAGTTTTCGAAATAATTTTACCTTTGCTTTTGCTTCAAAACAAAATAAAAAAAACACACAAGAGTTTGGACGTGTTTTATTCGCACACATTTTTCTTTCGACATACAGAAACTGGCTGTATGTGTGTTCGATCACTCAAAATTTGTACGAATTGTGACTGGAAGTTGTTCGTTTACCGTACTGTAGAATGCAAAGGACCTAGTAGCTCATTTATGCCAAGTTTACACTTACGCTCCCAAATCCACTGGATTTCACGAAATCCTGAAATACACCCTAGTGTTTACACTTATGGGGTTTCTACACGGTATGTTTTATACACAACGACTGTCACTTTTTACAAATCTGAATTTTGTACACGTGGTGTGAACCATACAGAAATTTCAACGTATGAAAGTTTTATGTGCATACATATGTATATTTTTCGAATAGAACGCGCTCTATTCTCGTCTGTACAACCAGTGGCAAACAGCTGTTTTGTTTGTACGCGATATAAATAAAGAAAACAACAGAAAACGAATGAAAAATAAAAGTTTGCCGTGCAGAAGGAATTACATATGGTCGAAAAAAAATGACAGATGCTATGCATGAATATGTAAAAAACATACCGTGTAGAAACCCCATTACAGCCTGTTTCTGTATGTCGAAAGAAGAATGTGTGCGAAAGAAACACGTCCAAACTCTTGTGTGTTTTTCAAATTTGTTTTTTGTTTTGAAGCAAAGGTAAAATTATTTCGAAAACTAAAGTTCGGGCGTGTTTCATTCGCACACATTCTTCGTTCGACATACAGGAACTGGCTGTTATTTTTTTTCTTGATTTCGAACATATCACAATAATCAAGGTAGATGCATATGCGCAGCTGATCGAACATGCATTTTCAAAAAAAAGTTGTTGTAACTTGAATTGGTCATCAATAATATACGATAATATAAAACTTTACTGTTTATTTCGAAAATTATCGTAAGGGCGAAACCTATAGCTCTGCGTTCAAAAATACAAAAACAAAATACATGTATTTGTTGTTGTTTTCAATTTGAAAAAATAAAAAATGATTTTATCGTTGAGAAATCATAATAATCAATTTTGATAGATAAAGGTTGTGTTCAGAACATGCAAAATATTACTACTTGCAGTAGTTTTCCCGTTTAGTGCTAGAAATGCGTTTCAGTACTCCGAAATCTAGCGAGACTTGAACTTCTTTTTGAATAACGCCCTCTTCTGTTTCTACATGTTTATTCGCATCTGAATACGATGGCTGATACGATGATTTTGGCATTTTTGCTGGAGTTTTTGCAATTTTCGTAATTATTCCGTTCCCGAATTTTTTAAGAATTTGTGTAGGGGGAAGCAATTTTTGACAATTCGGCCTTTTTTCTAAAATTAGCAAATTAGCATTACAAAAGCACGGGAGCACAATTAAAAATAGCATTGTAACAAAATAATTTAATATTTTTCACATTAGCTGTGTTCCAGAACTAAAAAGTTTTTACAATGTTTACGACTTTTACACATTTTACACGAAAACCCGTTTCCGTACACAAAAAAGTTGTAAAATGTTCACTTCTGGCGCTGAATAACGCTCTCTTTAAAAACATTTTACTCGAAAAATTTGAGCGTGTAAAAAATAGTAACATGAATGCCGGCGTCTGATTGGCTGGTACGCCGACTTTGACATTTGTTCCAGCTTTTTTGATGTTTTTTCTATTTTTGCGTTCCCGAACTTTTTGAAAAAAAAATTTGGGTGACAACAATTTTGCTCTCTGTCTCTCTTTTACGAGTTTTACTATTAAAAAGTACGGGAACAAAGCTAAGGAATGAAATATTTGGGTTATTATTGAATATAACTTTCGAATTGAGTGCCAATAATTGGTCCGTTCCTTTACTTTTAAAAATTGTAAAAGTGGCAAAAGTTGTGGACAATGTATGCTTACATCAAGTAAAGGAACGCTTTTCGGGTAAAAAGTGATAAAAATTGGAGATTCTTGAACGTAAAGGAACAGAGCTAATCTTGATTCAAATCGTACATTTATAAACAATTATATTTATTAAAAAAAGGAGGCGTCGCCGTAAATTAGCATGATTACGAAACACTTTATTTATTCGTCTTTGCTAAATAGAATTGTTGGGTTAATTTGCTTAATTTCCCTCATTATCTGTTCCCAAAGTGTATTCCTTTTTTCTTCTTTCTCATGTCTCAAACGAACTTCCAACATTAACTTTCTTCTTTCGTGACTCCGTCTTTTATCACTAGATTATATATAAAAATCACATATAAAAATGTTAACAATGTTTGAAAATAAATGTATTATATTAAATAATTACCACAAATCCGCCATTTCTAATTGTTTCTTATGTATTTTTCTTGTTTTCTTTGCAAATATCAATTCGCATAACAGTATTAAAGAAATGTCAATTATTGTTCAGTATAAATGGTAAATCTGCACAAATTTGTCAGTTACTGCGCAATGTGACGTGTCGCGCGACATTTATGAAGTCGCAACGATGTCAATAAAAAGACATGCTGCATTTATGAAGTCGCGACAATGTCATTTGACGCATCACACTGCATTTATGAAGTCAGCCTATATTAATGTACCCAATGTATTTTCCCACCATACCACGATGTCGTTTTCGAATGTTTCTCGACACACGAGAATGAATTGAAAACGATTCAGGAAATCCGATTTCGAATATCGGCAGTAATATTATTAGCGAATTACGATAGTGGCGAAAAACATTTTTGTGGAGTTTCTTGATGTTTCTGTTATGTACCTTTTACGTTTTTATTTCTTTGTTATATTTGCGATTCGATATGTAACTGTTGATTAACATTGTTGTCTTGTTTTGGCAACCTACCCAAATGTTGTCTTTATCAGCACTTATTTGGTCTGTTCCTTTACTTTTGAAAGTGGTAAAACCGGCAAAAGTAGCAAAAGTTGTAAACTGCCCCCATATGAATTGTATGGTGTCTGAAGTAAAGGAACGCTTTTCGAGTTAAAAGTGGTAAAACTTGAAGATTCTTGCACGTAAAGGAACAGAGCTATTATGTGTGTTCGTTTACTTACAATGTGTACAAATTGTTACTGGATGTTGTTCGTTTACTCTACAGTACCATACAAAAGACCTTCGTCTATTACAAAAAGTTACTGGACTTGTACAAATTTGTACAAATTTTTGAGTAAACAAACAGACCTATTGTTTATAGTTGGTGTGTCTTTTTACTTACTAAATGTTGCTGAAATAATTTTTTCAGCATGTAAATTAAACACCTGCATGGATACAACTGAATATATCAGTTCCGACATTTTTCAACATTGAGTGAGTATGGATATGTAGAATGTAGTTTCAGTTACAAGTTGATACTGATACTTTTTCAAACAGGTATGATATGAGTTGGTATAGACAGAAAAAAAGGAACATATTTGTTTATATCTGGTTTGTACAAACTGATATAAATGGATATTGGTGTGATACAATAAGTATTTATTGTATGTAGCCCAAACAAAATAGGAATTGAAATAGAAAAATTCCCACAGAGCTGAATTTTGGTGGAAATGTAGGATTTGTCATTACAAATGAGGTCCTAAAAATCTCTGTTGATCCCATGCCATTCATGGTCATAGGTCATATTTTTGAATTTTTTATATATCTCAAAAACTGTAAGCCTTACCAAAAAGTGACTAAAGCAAAAGACAACGACCGTAAAATTCTCTATAAGATATCGCGTTCCTAAAAGTCACATAATAATGATGTGCACATATAAAGCACCTATAACTTATTTGACCCGAAAGTCAGGATACAAAATCTGGTTAGACATGGTGCTACTGGACCGAGTACTACAAACCAAATCAAAAATGTGAATTTCGAATTTCTTCAGAATCATTCCATGGACCAATAACAAATTCTGCATTATGAAAACCATTAGGAATAACAAAACCGTTTAATTTGTTATGGAGGGTATATTATGTTTGTCATTTTGTTTGTAACTCCTCGAAATAATTATTTAAGATCATATAAAGTGTATATGTTCTTTATCAGCCCGCTTCTACACCGATATAGCCCCATGACTGTACTTTTGTGGAAATGACTTTAATGTCCGAAGTAAGTAGGTGGATAATACTTCGGTTAATGTATTGTAGGTCTATTCCGCTGGGAACAACCCCTACCTTAAGGTCAATCCAGGACCAGAACAACAACATTTTCGGCGGTGGTGGCCTGAGTATTTCAGCCATGAAAACTTATTTACAAGTTGTGTCGTAAGATACTCCGTTCGGACTCGACGATAAAAGTAGGTCCCATTGTGCCAATATGAATCGCTGTGCACTCATTGATAAGGAAGAAGTATGCCTTCTCCCTTCCGGGATGTTGTAGGAACATATAATATGTAAGTATTTGTTTAAACTAACCATAGGAAAGCAAATATGTTACTCTCTCTATCTCCCTCTCTTTTTAATCAGTACCACACCAATTTAAAAATGTAACAAGCTAAAACTTGCCTGCGGGAAATAAATTGGTTTGAAGGTATTTTAAACCTAGTTTTAAAATAACCACAAAAACGCTTCAATATAACAAAACTATTTGCAATAAATATTTGGAATATAATAAAACTATTTTTGATAAATATTCGCGTTTTCATTATTTGGTCGGAAACTTTTCTAGTAGCCCTCGTACATTCCACTCACTGAACCCAGAAAAACATTCGAATTGATGCGTTCAGTTATAAAAGTTCATGTCTTTAATATTTATTTATCCCTTAAATAATAAAAATGTTCAAAAATGTTATTTAATATGAAATTTTCCTTAGAAGTTATTCACACAAGCCTGTTACAACTATAGTATCTGTTGGTATCTGTAGTATTTGAAAAATATCTGTTGTACAACAGATACTTGAGAACGAAAAAACAAATAAAGTTCTCACTCGTTCATATACAACACAGAACTGTTTCTAACAGTTATGTTATTGTGAGTATACACAACCCAAACAATATCATAACTGTTACACTCATTCCCACATTCATATCATATTATATCTGTTATGTATATGATATATCTGTTTTGTTGATATAAACAGTTATACCATTGCACGTGTTTAATGTAAATAAAATTGAGGACCCTTTTATAAAGTTAAAAAATGTTATGTCATTTACGAAAATTTATTTTATACTTCTTGTTAAAATTTAGAAATACTCTTTAAGAGTTTATTTATTTTACACAATGAGGATCTTAAGTATTACAACATGAAAATCCGCATTAAAATAAAGCGCGAGTTGTGATGCCTGCAAAAACTAAACAAGAAAGAAAAATACTAAAAGTATGTATGTTCATTTTAATTTGAAAATAAATATAAAAGTTCTAACTCCAACATCAAATTAAATAAAACGTGTGAAAATAGTAAAACTGCCAGAAACAGAAGATTCATTCTTACATGTTATTTAACAACCAAAATGTTCAATAAAATTCAGATATTCACTACACTTATTAAAATATAACAAGCCAAACATACACACAAATATGTTACGCATATGTATGTAAGCCAGTTTAGTAGTAAAGCATAGCATATAGCATTTACTTATTAGTCTGCGGACACGGCATAAACAATTTCACTTCTTTTTTGGGTCGTTACACGTCTTTTTTTACTTTTCTTTTTCTTTGAACGTTCTTTAGAGACCGTCGCTGGATTGTTTTCATTATCGTCGGCAGTGCTGTTTTGTACATTTTTATCTCTTTGTTTGGAAGATTCCTTGCTATTGAGACGTCTTTGAGTTTTGTCAGGTGAAATAATAAAGGCACACTTTTTGTTATCTCGTAAGACTACGCGGATATCAATCGTTGAAAATATTTGCAGTTTCATTGGTGGCAGCTGAGATTTCTTCTCTGAAATCAGGACAAATTTTGGCACATGTGTTGTATCGATTACAACTTTCTGTTGCTTGTAATTAATGGTAAAGGCATAGCCAGTTTCAATGCTAACAACATTTAGCATATGTTTATAAACATCCGTTACTACCGCCTTAAGTGTTATGGATTCTTTAGATCGAATATAACGAATGAAAAACAGATCGATCGATTCATCACCTGCATTTTTCGCATTGAATTTCTGTTCATTGCAAATTTTTGTGAGTTCATGTAACTCATCAGCAGATCGCTTTGGCGGTGGACAGTAATTCAAAGATGCGGCAAGTAACCTAAAATATAGTTGATTTTAATTACTATCTTTAAACAAAATAATATTTTAAAATTAATGGAATACACTGCGTTCGCAAGTTACTGCGCTCTGTGTCATTAGTTTGAGTTTTTAAATGTTATATGTTTATAATAACCTTATACATACGTATGTATGTATAGGTATAAATAAATTCTAGCACTGTATTCTTTTCTTTGTCATCTTACCTATGAACCATGATATCGGGATAACGTCTAATGGGACTGGTAAAATGTGTATATATTGGTATAGACAAAGCATAATGCCAAAAATCAGCCTCCGAAGATTTACCTTCACTGCAGTAATAGCTAAAAGAATTATTTAAATTAGTTTAAAAATATTTTTGAACTATTATTTAAATATCCTTTATACATACCGAGCACGAGCCATGGGTTTTGTCAAAAACATATTAAGACAGGCTTCGACCGCTTTAGGATCTTCGCTAGCCTGACTAAGACGTTTCATACTTTCATACACACTTTTTGAGGTACTAATATCAAATTCCAAATCCATGCTGGCTAAGCGATCTTTTAGCGCCCGCATAGATTTTGCCAATGGTGCAGCATGATTTCGCAAAATAGCAGTGTTCGGGAAATGTTGATGTGTAAACTTAGCCACAGCTTGATTTGCCAATAGCATAAACTCTTCAATCATATAATTGGCTTCTTTTCGTCCTTCAATTTCATAAGAAAGTGGTTCGCCTGTTACAGGGTCCAGAGTAAAGCGTATCTTGGGATTATTTATAGACAAGGCACCCGATTCGTATCGTTTAGCTTTCAATTGTTTTGATACCGAATGCAGCAATAGGATACGCCACTTTAGGTCCTCCGCTGTGAAACCGTTAAATATATCGGGTAGTTGACTGTTTCCAAACTCTTCATCAGGGTTATCAATGATCATTTGGGCATGTTCGTATGCAAATTGTGAGCAGGAATTGATAATGGTTCGTGTAAATCTTGGTTCGGATAGTACTTGCTGTACTACATTCCAACGCCAAAAGACGGAAAATGAAAATTTATCTTCCCCGGGCAAAAGGGAACAGCGGAAACAGAGGGATGTTGGTAACATATGAATTACTTCATTAACCAAGTATATAGAAGTAGCTCTTTCCTTTACTAGATTGTCTAGTTCTGAGTTTTCTTCCAGGTAATGCGAAACATCCGAAATATGAACACCTATTTCAAATTCCTCTTCAGATATTTTTTCCACAGACATTGCATCATCCAAATCCCGAGCAGTAAGGGGATCTATAGTGAATACACATTTTTTGCGCATGTCTTCTCTATTCTTTAGGTCTTCCTCTGTTATTGGTGGCATAGGACCTTCATACATATCATAAAACTTTTGATCGTAGGGCTTTAAGTTCTTCAGCCCATTATGAAGTAGAATTGCCTTTATTTCTGCTTCCAAATTACCAACTTTCCCAACGGGTTGCAGCAACTCCCCTATACAGTGGCCATTTATATCAGTTTCCAATATAAGAGCTAAGAAGAGCATTCCTACGATGTCATCTTTGCTCGCAGAATTTATGTGACTTTGGCAGGAATCGGCTGGAATATAAACCATAGGAATTCTCATATCGTGTGGTTTCAATTTGAAATATAATTTTGAATTTAGAGTTGTGGTTTTTATGAAGTTGATGGAGCCGACGACTTCCCGCAATTCAGTTTGCTTAACCACCGAAATAACAAAAGCTTTGCGACTATTGTCAGGTACGACAGCGGCTGCATTATCATCTTCAGTGTCCGTATCAGGAGAAGAATTGCATTCATCAAAGGGATTCTCGTCTTCTGTTAAACATATTGAATTATCTCTACCACCCATAATATTTAAAGATGACGTTCTCTGTCGACCATTATCCGCAGATGCCAATTTAGAAGAACTCGCATTGGCATTAAAAACAAATGCTCTAACCGTATCTCCATCAAATGCAAATTGTCTAGCAGCTGGCACGGTAACAATTGCATCTCTTTCTGTTGTTTCTCTGTCATTACTCAACGAAATAAACGCTTGCTTATTGTTCTTTCGATTTACCCGTATTTCACCCTCAACTACGTGTCCAAGACCCATCTGCGTCAGCAGCTGTGCAAAGTTTTCCAAATCATCAAGGTTTGCAGTAGTACACTTAATTTTAGGGGTTTTTTTATCGTCTCCCGAGTATTCCAAGAGTGCAGAATTAATGTAATTTACAACGACATCCCTTGGATTTAATTCTGAGTGTTCCTTTACTTTCTTTTCCTTTTCTTTTGCACATGTCAATTTCTTCGCAGATACTTCAGCATCTCGTCGTGTTGAACTGTCTTCTCCGTTTACCTTGTTGTTTCCGAGATTAAATAAGGGAAAATCTTTTAAACAATTAATCTCCACAGCCAGCTTTTGTGCTTTCTTTTGTAAACTTTTATCATTTATTGTTAGTTTAGTGATTAATTCTTGTAATCCTCCAACTAAATCTTTTAATTCATTTTTAGAATGTCGATTAAGACTTGTTCGATCCTTCTGCGAATTAATATCATTCGATTCTTCGAAGTTTTTATTTTCCGATTTAGCTATTGCCTTTGGAATCGCGCCATTGCAATTAACTTTGTCTTGTGACGAACAAGCAACCGATGAAGCTGTATTCGTAGTACTAGCTGATGTCTGATCTTTCATAGTTTTGATAGCCTTCCTGACAATGTGGTCATTATCGACTGCTGCATGTTGATTTGGATTGTTTTGTAGCAAAAGTCTTTTCTCCTTTAACTTAGTTAGAAGGTTGGTTGACTTTTCGTGAATATTTTGTAAAATACCTTCTGTTTCTGTGGTAGTTGACATTGGGGAAGCACCACATTCCATGGGGACATCTTTCAACGCTCTTTGTTTATCACGTTGATCTCCATTGTTTACCTCCAAATTTTCTTTCGTCTCATCCTTATCGTTACTTTCCATATTTATATTTTTATGGAGTTACTCTTTTTGTTCAACAAAAAATTTGTACACCAATTAGTTACTCGAATCCGAATTAGTTTTGTAATATAATGAAATATATTTTGGTTGTGAAATTTTTTTGTTTTATAGTTATAGTTTACTCACTGTAAAATGGGATCCGTTGGAGAAGGGGGAGAGGAAAATATGGATTCCCAAGTGGTGGTGGTGTCACACCAGCTGTTTGAATATTAGCTTTGTTCCTTTACTTTTTTAATAGTAAAAGTAGCAAATGGTACAATCATGGTACAATAAAGTAGAGGTAGGCCAGGTATGAAAATCACTGAGAAATGACACCCTGCAGTCATGGCGAAAAACGTCAAATGGCATGGTACAATAATAATGGTAGATGTACCTGCATAGCTATCCCGTATTACAAAAACATATGGAACTTAAAGCTTCAATTTGTATATGTTAAAAGTGCCATATAGTGTAAAAACATTTCTTTAGCTAGGCTCCAGAATATTCTTGTTGGAAAAGTGTTTCAAAAATAGCAAAAGTTCTTCCCAAACATAGGACAGTGAACAAATGTCATTCACTTATTTTTTACTTGACAAGTTTGGCTAATCTGATATCGTGATTGCTGGTATCCGATTTGCAGATAAATGTCAGCAGAATTTTTACAAAAATTGTAATTTTTACATTCCCATACTTTTGCATGATACAATGATACAAGGTAATCTCATTTGAAAAGACCGTCCTTGAGCTGTCAAATACAACCATGCATCGAAACAATATAAAAGTTGTTGTTGTTATTATTGTATGTCAATAACAACAATAACAAAATATTGTTTGTTTACGTTTCATATCTATTTTTTCAATTATTTTTTAACAAAGTTTAATATTGTCAAAAGTTTTCGTTTTGGTTCTTGGAGGACTTTTCTGCGTCTGGAGAAAAAATTCAACGTATTGTTACAGAGTCCAGCCTAAGCAAGAAGAATGAACAAATCAAGGAAAGAACACTGCTTGCCAGCAAATTCCAAGGTTCCAATTGGCCCCGATGGTGACAACGATCAACAGCAAACACATAAACAGTTGAGGAATGTGAAAATATCCGCCGCTAAATACCTGGTGAACATTGTACCAACTCTTGAACGGCTGAAATGAGGGCCCCACAGAACATATTGATCGATTGGTTTTCGGTACCCAAAATATTGGGTGTAATATTCAAAATAATGTTTAAGTCGTCTGCGCAAGCCACAGATATTTGCGACAAAATCAGAAGTAGGAACAAGGTTCCCAAGTTGGTGCTTGTTGATTTCTTACAAAAGAATAGGCCGGTCTGTGGCTCTGCTGTATGAAAATATTAGCTCTACGCAATGGGAGAATATTCAAAGCTGACAGAATGCCGACCTGAAGATGTTGTCGATGCAGTAATGCAGTCCCTGTCATTATTTAAGGAAAATGCTTCTGCCAACTAGGTACATCAGGAGAGATCATAATGATCTAGAACGATACGATCAGGTAGGCTTGAATATATTCATACTGATGCAGGTGCGCGGAGAGTTCAAAGATAGATTGTGAATGCCGTACTTGTAAGACAAACACAGCCGCCACAATTCATACTGTATATTTATTATACCTATTTATATTTAATAAATTTTTTTTTGTAGTGCCCGTCATCTCAATCCACTGTCCAACGTTCGTCAAATTATAAAAATGAATTCATAAGCTGAGGTTCTCTGCTGCCCCGTCGTTATGGCTGCAGAAAAGCGTAACATTGCCAAGGCTGTCGCAACAAAGGCAAAATAAACAACGTTGAATTGGCTAATAAAAACTTTGCTGTTGCTGCCACCTAAGCCAAGAATGATAAAAGAAAGCCGCCACTGCAAGATGTAAACTTTTGAAAAATTGCCCACTTATAAACTTTATAAGAATATTGTACTTTTAAAGATACAACATGTAGAAATTTATGTAATATATATAACAAACTTATGCTATCCAGCCGAATATCTTTACGACAAACATATGTATATTCTAGTGAACCAACATCTATGTATGTATACATTAAACAAAAATAAAATCTCTGAAGCTTCAACTTTATTTATAGGCCTTTTTAATAGTTGTTAAAAAGATTATAGTGTTAAAAAGATCACATTATTTGAGAAGGACATTTTCTGATTTATATCCTATGTTGTTATTATCATTATTAAAATGTAACGAAGAAAACTTGTTTGTAATATATACAAAATTCAGACAGTTGCAAAATCTGTCTATATATTCTGAGTTTCAAATGCATAACAGTGACGTTACGGAATAGGATGTGATGTGGAATAGGATGTATAAAATATTTACAAAGCAACTGATGTTTTGAAAGTCATTCAAAGCCTTCCGCTTTTTTATATCCTCAGTCTTTAAACCAGGGTATATACACATTCATACGGGCAAAATGTGCCTCATCGAAATAATGGTTTTAGACCCCATGTATATTTGGATGAAATCCGTTTCAGACAATTTGGAGTCAATTTAGCAATGTCCGTCTGTCTGTAGCGCACGCTAACTCTCGAACGGATCAATCGATTTGGTTTGTCTATACTTATATAAGTTCGAAGATGGGTAATATCGGTCCACACCTTCCGACACCTCCCCCAAGTTTAACTTCTATCGGGCTTCTCTTTAGGGTACCTCCCCCAGATAAACTCTTCTAACTCTAGTGGATCTGTGGTTACATCCCAACGAAGTCACTTTCCTGGAACTGGAGATAGACCAGAGCCCAAATTAATGGAAAGCGTTGTTTTCCCCACGCCATTTGTGCCAATTCGTGCCAATTTTAGGATTTTTGAACCTTTTGGTCATTACGTCGGGGACGCCCATGTTTGAAAGAAATATTACGATGTGTAATCAGTTACTTTTTTCAATTTTTGTGACCACAAGCCTATGTCTGGAGCACTGACTTGACCGCGAAACAATATCAAAACAGGACCACAAGGAATATGTTTGGTATACATTATAAAGCTACCCTCGAACAGCTCTTAAACTGCACCTAAGCAAACATTTTGCGTGGAGGTACTTGAAGGATGGGAACGATATAGTCCATCTATGTTACGAGCAACATTCCGTTCGAGAGTTAAATCCCCATTGTAGCGAAAATTTTTAAGGAAGAAGTGGATGATATGCCCCATTCTCGAAATTTATCAGTGTTTGGACTTTGGACATTGATCCGTTCAAGAGTTATTCTCCAGCCAGACACACATACAGGGATAAATCGTCTCCTTATCGTCTGAAAATGTTAAATTTAAATAAAAATTAAATTAAATTTGAAATGTAAATAAACCTGACATATGTGTATTTAAACATATACATACAAAGTTTGTCAAAATAATTTTGTCAATGAAGGGACGGCAAAGCGAATACAACTCTGTGAACTGTGAGCGTGAGGTTACCTTGTATCATTGTATCATGATACTTTTGGAACAAACTTAAATTAATATCAATATTTGATAAATTGTTCATTCGTAAGTTTTGCTAAAAAATCAACAATTTTATTTTGCCACGCGAATACATATTTTTTGTCCTTGTTTTCAATTTTAAGATATAGTGTTTTTTGTTGGAACAATTTATGATTGCATAATGTCAAAAACAGTACAAAATGTCAACCCTGCTTTTGACAGATTAGGCCATAAACAGAAAAAAATTGTAATCAGCTGTTAGCTGTGGCCTACCTTTACATTATTCTACCATGGCCTATTCTGTCAAAAGCAGGGTTGACATTAGCTTTGTTCCTTTAATTTTTTAATGGTAAGGGTGGTAAAAGAGAAAAGTGTCAAAGTTGCTCAAAATTGCTCTCTCATGAACATTTTTACCAGAAAAGTAAAGGAACGGAAAAATGGTATATCTGGCAGCAATGTCAAAAAGAAACATAAAAAAATCAATTTTCGTCTTTTATTTCACAGTTTTTAATTTAGTTTCCGACTTTTTCTTCTGTTTATCGTCTATTTGTGAAATAATCGTCAAACAAAAGTCGAAAAATCAGTTCTGCCATTTTTACCTGCAGAAATTTTGCTGGTAGCCTGTGGTAGAAGAGAAAGCCATTTTCGCTCTCTCTCCACTCTCAATCTCTTAAAAATTGATTCCAGTTTTGCCACTTTTCGGGGTTAAGGAACGCTTTGCAGGTTAAAAATGGTAACAAATGGGAAAAATGGTAACCTCAGGTAAATAAAGGAACACAGCTATTTTTTACTGTTCTTGACATTATCCAATTATAAAGGTAGATGCATAGGTGAATTGTTCCACCAAAAATGATTTAACTCTATATCTAAATAAAATTGTTGATTTTTAATATGCAGTAATACTTGCGAGTGAATGATTTGTCAAGTATTGACATTTATTGAAACGGAAAACGGAACGGAAAAATTGCAAATATTGTAAAATTTCTAGCTGAAATATCACCGTATCTGCAAATCGGATGCCAGCAATCACGACGTTAAGGCCTGGGTACATAAGCTGCCTCGCCTGGTTGCTTTGATTTCCTGCTTCATTTCTGACATAACAAAAATAAAAGAATGAAGAAGGCCAAGACAATTTTGAACTAGGTTTCCCTTTTCTTTTTTATTATTTTATCAGAAGCAAGCAAGGCAAGCAGGCGAGGTAGCTTATGTACTCAGGGCTTTAGATCAGCCAAACTTTTCAAGTAGAAGATAAGAGAATGACTTTTTTGTTTTCGCTGTCTTAAGTTTTGGGGACAACATTTGCAGTTTTTGGAACTCTGATCTAGCAATAATATTCTGGAGCATAAGTGAAGTGGTTTTTATACTTTACTCTATTTGGTGCTTTTAAAATAAACAGCGAAGTTCTAAATTTCATATGTTTTTGTTAATAAAAATTAACTTTCTTTTCGCACAAAAAAGCTTTATTTAAACACAATGTTTTCACAGTTTCCACTTCTACAGTTTTTTCTAATCATTGGTCTGTTCCTTTACTTTTGAAAGTGGTAAAACCGGCAAAAGTAGCATATGTTGTAAACTGCTTCCATATGAATTGTATGATGTCTGAAGTAAAGGAACGCTTTTCGAGTAAAAAGTTGTAAAACTTGAAGATTCTTGCACGTAAAGGAAAAGAGCTCATATGTTTTTGTTTTGTTTCCTTTGATTCCTCTAATGTTGCCATATTTATACTAAATAATATGATTTTCGGAATTCACCAAATCGATCGAAATCTGAAGAAGCTAAAACAAAAACGATCGAAATGAAATTACGGAATTAAAACCATTCCGATCGGAATCTGTGACATGCCTGATAAGCTGCCTCGCATGGTTGCCTTTTGATAAAAGAATAAAAAAGAAAAGGGCAAACCAGTTCGAAATTTTTTCGGTCTCCTTTATTCTTTTATTTTTGTTATGTCAGAAATGATGCAGAAAAGCAAGGCAAGCAGGCGAGGCAGCTTATGTACCCAGGCATTTAAGGCGAGATCACAATGCATTTTTGCCGCTTATTTTTTCCGCCTTGCTTCAAATCGTAAAAGTGAAATTGTACTGTTTTCAATAGTACACACCACAACGAAGCTAGGCTTCAGGCCACAAAGTTGAAAATTGTTGAACTTTTGAATTTTTCGCCTGGCTTCATTTTTGACATTTCGTTTCGATATTCTATTTGATAAAAACATGTGTTCAATCTAAAAAATAGAATTCGGCTGTAATTTTTATGTTCGGTACTAATCATTTACGAACAATTCATATTAAAAATTGAATTTTATTTGATATATTGAAATAATTATGTTTATAGCGCCCATTAATTTTACGCTTCGATGTGTAAGAAATAAGCGGCCTAGTGAAGAAACAAGCTAAGCAGGAAAATTAAGCTAAGAGCTGACTGTGTTCTCACCTTTAGTTCTATATCCATGTCGTTTGGCATATAGAACAAAAAGAGACAAAAACGAATTGTTCCGCACCAAAAATGATGGCGTTTGGAACAAAAAATTGACAAATTTTGTCAAGTTACGAAAAATATGGCGTATGGAACAAATCATGGTTCAATTAAAAAGGTTAGCTAAAGCTATCTGTAAGTTACATTTTTTCTTTCGAGTGTTACTAAAACTTCAAAAATTTAAAAAAATATGTCAAACAATTTTAAAAGCAATTGAATTCAATGATTTTCAAATTTGTTTTTAGAACATTTTTTATGGAAGAAATTCTTCAGCTTTGCATTGAAACAATCATTTCATCATATCCACAATTCGATTATGTGGAGAAACTTTGACACTTCATTCAGTTTTCGCGTTTTTTATAAAATGTTCAAAAAATGTATTGTAAACAAACCCACTTCTTGCTTTTGTGTTTAGTAATTTTGACGTTTTAGGATAGGAATTCAGGAAAAAAACAGGGTTCTATAATTCGATTTCATCTGGATCTACCTCTTTACTTATACCATGGAACAAATTGTATTAAAGTACTTGGTTTAAAAACTGAAAAATAATGGTTTTTAAATCTAAATATTTTGGAATATTGTACTGTTATATGAATCTACATTTATTTTCGCTTAATTTTGACGCCTCCTTCTAACACAAAACATATAACATAAATTATCACAGTAGAACTTCACTTAAGGGAGGTGGAACATAATTGACACAAAGTTGGCTTGGTAAAATGTGACATAACGTGCTCCATGTGAAGCAAACTGCCAAAAACATGAAAAAAAGAACCCAGGGAACAAATCAGCAACTTTTTGCAATTATAAAAATTGACCTTAACTTCTAGACCATAACATATATCTGACTAAAATCAACTTCTAATATATTCTTTGAGTTTTGTTATTCCCGGACCACACTAGAGTAATTTCAAAGAAATTTTGACATGAAACACTTGAGCATGACACCGACGAAATGTATGTGTTATGCGATGTTCATACCCGCATTTGAATCACGTTGATCGCTCTCATAATTACGTTCACGAATTAACCCGTTCATACGAAATGGTACACAATTCATAGCAACATGATTCATATTTTCATACTTTTTATTTACTGATTTTAAAGAAAGTTTCAGCCAAAAGAAGAGTAAAATTAATTGACATGAATTGAAGCAATATTTGTCCTTCTTTCAGATATCTATTTAATATTAAATTATATTATTTTCATTCATGTTTTATATTTTTTCTCATAATTTTGTTTTTTTCTATTTTTTAATTTTTCTATTTTCAAAATTAATATGCTGTTTATATTAGAGCTTTTTGCAGGGTTAACCTTCTTTATAAGGATTTATTTGAAATATAAGCAATGGAATTGACATTTAAAACCCAGTCGGTTTGTTAAATCCGGTTATATATAAACGGGGTATAACATGAGGGAGAGAGCTGCCAAAACATATTTTTTTTATACAGACTTTCGATTTTTGTTTCTAGATTTGTACGCGATTTTGAAACGATGGACAAGGAATGCAACTGCAATGAAAGAGAGAACAAAATTTGCTATGATTTGAGTGTATACTAGTCGTAAAACCGTCCACTTTTCATTCATCTTTTGCAGTTTTTAAAAAAATTTACTATGTATTTTAAAAAATATTTTATTCCCTTGCCCGAAATTAGCTCCTGTCCATAGAAGAAGTGCTGTTCGAAATAATCACAACCACAAAACGAAAGATCCACACGAAGAAGAAAATTGTGAAGTTGTTATTGTTTTAGACGATAGTTCAAATATGAGTACAACAGCAGGCAATGTTACCCCACAAGGAACTCCAAAAAACTAGCTCCTTTGTTTATGCGTTCTATACCAAAACCTAGCCCTGATCCTGAAATTCTGAAAGTGAGAAAAGCTTTTCTTCTCTCCGGTGTCCCCGAAAAGTTGCGCATTGAACAGGAAAAAACAAAAGCAGCAAGGACAATATTATGAAGAATCTATTGAAATATTTCCCCAAATATCACACATCAAGCAGTTAAGTGAAGATGAAATGAGTTTTGATAAACGACAATTCACACGCACATATACTCTGAATCAGGAAGAAACATATCTGCAGACACCTTCTCCGCCGCCAATACGGAGAGGAAAGGTTAAATCGGCCAAACGCCTTTCCCACATAGGAACACTTTCCGATTGTGCACCGTCTTAAATCCCCGGCGGAAGGAAATTTAAAGAAAATTTTGAAACTCGACTTGTTCCAAAAAAAAGTTGTACAACTGAATATTCTTGCAAGTAATGCTCTGTTCCTTTACGTGCCTGAGGTTACCATTTCTTACCATTTTTAACCTGTAAAGTGTTCCCTTACTTTTAATAGCATACAATTTATATGATAGCAGTTTGCCACTTTTACCATTTTCTGCCACTGTTACCATTTTTAAAAGTAAAGGAACAGACCATAAATGAACTGAACAGAAACATCTACTTGTTTTAATGGGCAATTTCATGTTGACATCGCTGCTCCACCGTGCTATTATTTTTCTGTGATTAGTAGTTACCCATGATATCTCGTTTTAGTGATTTTCCGATGTCTATATTGTTGAACTACATGTCCCTATTAGTTCGTCGTCAAACAAAACACGCGCGAAAAAGTATTCTGCTTTAATTAATTTTTTTCTTTGGTGATTGAACGTAAAGAAAAAACATCATATTTATCAAAAGTTGTGAGCTATGTTGGTAGGCACTCGCCGAAACATTTGCATTACGTTTTGAGTAAAAGCATGACTGAATTGAATACTTCTTATTCGATCCAAAACGAAACCAAGTCTACAGATGGAAATAACACTAGTAATGTCAGTTATCCACGCATAAACTCAAAGATCATTTTGCAAAACATGGAAGAAGTTCTCCAAACTGTAAAAAAGCAGCACAAAGAGAAGCACAGACGTAAAAAAGAACTCAAAAAACTAGCCATGATAGAAGCTGCGTCAGCTGGAACTTCTACAAAAAGGACTGATACCGAATTGGAGGGCGATGAACGATCTAACAAGAATGTTAATAATGTAGAAAAGAAAAATAAGAATCGAGATAAAGAAAAACGTCACTCCAAAAAGCGGCCATTACAAGAAAAAACAACAGTAGAAAATGGAAAGGTACTACAAGAGAGTCCCATCAAATCGGGCACCATCCTACAACATTTCCCACGTACACCAAAAAAAGATGTTGATGAAATTGTGACTGTTGAAAATGCAGATGTTTCTCAGGTCGCCGATAGCACTGACCACGAAAATGAAAGTAAAACGGCAAGTTCTCTAGATAAGCCAGCGAAAGTAACTAATGCTTTTGAAGTTATGATGAATGCACGTAACAAAACCATTGGGTCCAATACTCCTGGCAAGGAATCACCATCGCCAGTAACTGATAAAAACACAAACGAAGTGAATGTAAAAAGGAGACTAAAACTTCAAGAATGGGCTGAACAAAAAGGCGGAGCAAAGAGGAAATTAGAAGAAGAAGCTAGGGCAGCATATGTAGAGGAACAATTAGAACAAAGAGCTAAACGGCAAGTTAGATAAAGATTAATACAGATGTACGTTGCTTAACCAACTTTTTAATTGCAGGTTTAAAGAAATGTTAGTGAATGGCGGGAGTCCCACAACAAAGACCAAAGAAGAAACAGCGTCGAAAACGAAACAAAAGCCATCCGGGCGAAAGCACAAGGACAAAGAAGTGGAGAAAGTAGGGGAGACGAAAAAGCGTAAGCCTCGTACTCGACGTCTGAGTTCGGTGGATTCGGTGGATTCTGTTGAACAGTCTAAACCCACTGTTGACACTGAGACTGCAGAATTTTTAGCCAAATTAAATTCGCCAACAAAAAAACGAGATAGTCTTCTGGGATATTTTCATAAAAAAGAATCACCCAAAGAAACTGCTGAAAGACAAGCAAAGGAAACACCGAACGGCAAGAGCGAGCATATGAATAATTTAAATGTTTCGGGATCGGGCCCGATGCCGCAAGAAACTGGAACACCCAGTGGGAGGCCAAGACGGTCGTGTGCTGGGAAGGCCCGTTATGATTATGACTTAGAGGAGAGCCCATCTAAAAATGTCAAAAGTACGCCAGGGCGCAGAAGTGCTGTTCGAAATAATCACAACCACAAGACGAAAGATCCACACGAAGAAGAAAATTGTGAAGTTGTTATTGTTTTAGATGATAGTTCAAATATGAGTACAACAGCAGGAAATGTTACCCCACAGGGAACTCCAAAAAAACTAGCTCCTTTGTTTATGCGTTCTATACCAAAACCTAGCCCTGATCCTGAAATTCTGAAAGCGAGAAAAGCTTTTCTTCTCTCCGGTGTCCCCGAAAAGTTGCGCATTGAACAGGAAAAACAAAAGCAGCAAGGACAATATTATGAAGAATCTATTGAAATATTTCCCCAAATATCACACATCAAGCAGTTAAGTGAAGATGAAATGAGTGTGGATAAACGACAATTCACACGCACATATACTCTGAATCAGGAAGAAACATATCTGCAGACACCTTCTCCGCCGCCAATACGGAGAGGAAAGGGTAAATCGGCCAAACGCCTTTCCCACATAGGAACACTTTCCGATTGTGCACCGTCTGACTATCAAGTAAGTTGTATAAAAATATTTCTTTATATTGAATATACAGTTTGTCGAAGTAGTGTTTTCCAACAAAGAAAACACATTTTTTTGTGTTTATGAAAATTTACAAATAATTGACCACAATTCGTCACGTTATTCTGCAAAAAATACAGGGTCGACTTGAAGCAGAAAAGATGGGATATTAAATAAAATAATTCCAATTAGTCTAACAATAATAAAATACCAAGGTTCCACAATACTCAGTGTTTTCAGTACATTGAAAACATGAAAATTCTGATATTTTATGAATTTTATTGTTAATGGGAACTACCAACAACTATCAACAAGTCAAGGTGCAAAATTTTATTACTTAAATGAATAAACATAAATAAAAACTATCGGTAGTGGAATTCTGTAACTCATTTTTCTAGTTACCGACAAATATAGGTATAATTAAAATGCGTATAATTTTGGAAATTAACGAAATTTGTCACTAAGTTAACACACCAAAATAAAGCTGTCGCTAACTCATACCGATAGAAACAGTGTTGCCAACATTTATTGATACTTTTCATTCATAATTTTACCGATTTTTGTCGGCAACTCAAAAAATGAATTACAGAATTCCACTACTGATTTTTAAATGAGGAATTCTTAACGATGTCTTCTGCGGGCTGAGATACGGATGCCTAAATTATTACGAATACGAACGAACAAAAATTAGTTACAAAAACAGGGGGTAATTAATTTTTCAGAACAAAGCGTTAGCAAAGATGCCATTCGAGAATGTTAATGAATATGTCGTGCTTAAGGTCTGGACACGAAATGGGTCTTTTGAGGGTCACGGAATTATAAAAAGAATGGGTGAAGATGCTAAAGACACGTCTTTATGGCCTTGCTTATCGTTAATATGACTTGGTCTTTTTTTAGTTGTTCAACCCTCCTCAATGTCTTAGTATTTAGACATTTGAGACCAATATGATGTTGCTGACCTCTGATGTGGACTGACACGTCCACGTGGTAATACTCATGTTGGCAGTTGATTCCCATTAACAATAAAATTCAAAAAAATGTAATGATTTCATTTCAAATTTCTTGTCAATTTTTTATTATCTTTAATTATAAGTCTTGGTTGTTACTGTTCTATTTGGGTTAATATTATATTTATACTGGACTCTGATGGTTTGCAAGTATTTTGTAAACCATAGCATAAATAGTTGCTTTAAAAATCCAAAAAGCGCATTATATCGCTTACTAACTCAAAAAGTGGCATAACTCAAAAAAAAAAAATGGATTTTCTTATGGGCCGATTCCGTACAGCGAGGCGAGTCATGTCGCGTCGTCTATCGTCTCTGTGACAAAATTTAAAAAATGCACTACGTACAGCGATAGAAAATAATCGTCGATAACAAGTTATTTTTATTTTTTTTTTATTTTATTTTTATTAGTTAGTAAAAATGAACGGCGACAGCTAATTTGTTGTCGCCGGAAAATGAACATTACGGCGACAAAATTTGACGGCGTCAGGCGAATATTGCCGTACGGAATCTAAAAATTGCATTTGGCAACGCGACACGACTCGCCTCGCTGTACGGAATCGGCCCATTAATTAGCAATTTTATTTTTAAGTTAATATCTCTAAAACTCAACGACTTACAGCGTATTTTCTAGGAGTTTGTCATAAATGATCAAAAAAGTTTTTTGAATTTTTGAAGCTCTAAAACACTTCAAATCATTCTTGTTCGTGCACAGAAATCTAGCACTGATATCTGGCTAGCTCTTTACAAAAGATTGTCCATGTAGTTATTTTATTTTTTGTGTAATAATATTTTTAAGTTGGTAAGTCAAATTGTAATCGGCAACTTAAATCGCGTTTTTCTCGAAACTTGATTTTTTGAGATGTGTCACTCTTAGAGTAAATGAGCGATATGTAAAAATGTGCCTAGGTGAGAAGAATGTATGTCTCAAATAGTTCGCTTTTGAACTGTGTGAATTCATATACACTTGTGTGAAAGATAATAAGGACACTTCAATCCATAACCAAGATTACATTGAAAACTGACTAAAAAGTGAAAATGACTCTAGAAAATTTATTGATTTTATAAAATGTTAAGGCCACGTTTATATTATAGCCTTTTGCAGGGTTAACCTTCTTTTTGAGTATTTATCTGAAATATAAGCAATGGAATTGACATTTAAAACCCAGGGGGTTTGTTAAATCCGGTTATATGTAAACGTACTATAAGAAAAGGTTTATAAAAATATGTTTATTGTTTGTAAACATATTTTATTTATCTGTTATATTTCAAACGAATTGACGTAGTTTGGGGTGTGAAAAAAAAAATAAGGACACTTCATGACATCATTTAATAAGGACCACATTTGAATGAAATTAATGCAGGTTTTTACTAAATAATGGTAGATAAAGCGTTTCAGTTTCATTAGTACTTTGTAGACGATCCTTCTAAAACGGCAGCGCATCGTCTGGGCATTGAGTCAACCAACATGTTTTGGCACTCCTGTCTGGTATCGCGTCCCACGCAATCTGTATAAGTTGCCAAAGGTCGTCATAATTTGATGGATACTTTCGCCTGCTCGATCTATTAACTTCATTCCACAAATTTTCAATCGGGTTCAGATCAAGGGATTGTGCGGTCCATTCTAACAACTTAACTTAATTGTCCTGGAACCTCTTTATCCATGTTGCCGTATGCTTGGGGTCTTTATCCTGCTGGAAGACTCATTTGAGAGCCATATCCTCTTCAGGATATGGTAGTATTATCTTTTTTAAAATTTCAATGTAATCTAGTGATTTCATAATACTTTGAATACTGTATAGAGACCCCACAGCTTAGTAAGAAAATGAGCCCCACACCATGATGTTACCTCTGCTATATTCAATCGCCTTCAGAGTATATTTTGGATTATATTATTGATTTTTAGGTCTTTTGTTTTCGAACGTTCCCAACGCCACACTTACCCGTCCCCAAATCTTAGGGATCGCGTACACACCATAACCCGAATCATGGTGGGGCAATATGTGTAGGGAGAATACCAGCTACAGAAAGTTCTTCAGCCAGTTAGACAATATTATAGCTAATTACAATAAATAAAATCATTCATTTAAATAAGAAATTATATTCGACTTGAAGAATCTAGAAGGTCTAAATGGAACATTTATTTTAATTGATGCAACAAGGAAGTCTGATGGTACATCTCCATTTAATATTCTGATTGATTTTTAGGTCTTCTACCACGTCGAACTCCTCTATCGGAACAAAAAAGTAACTTTGGTTTCATCGGACCAACGAATGGTACGGAATTTTTTCTTAGGCCAAGCGATGTGATTTCTGGCAATCTGTATTATTTGTTGAATATTTTTGATTAAAAGTATACTTTTCTTTTTACCCATATTTACAAAAAAAAAATAATAATAATAAAAAAATAAAAAATATCGGTAGATTTAACATTTTTATGGCCTGTTTCACTAAGGCGATTCGAATACAAATTCGTTCGAACTACTACTAGACTTCGGTTTTTGAAAAATGTTTGATTCGTTTTTGTTTTTAATCAAACAAAAATTTTCCACAACAACCGGAGTTTTTTAGTAATTCGAACGAATTTGAATTCAAATCGTCTTAGAGAGAAAGGGCATTAAAGAATAGAAATTACTTACAGGAAGGAATCACAAAAAATAATATCATTATACCCTCAGCCTTTAGGCTATGGAGGGTATATACACTTTGATACGATGAAAATGTGCCTCATCGAAATAATGGTTTTAGACCCCAAGTATGTTTGGACGAAATGTGTTTCAGACAATTTGGAGTCGATCTAGCCATGTCCGTCCGTCTGTCTGTCCTGCTGGCTGGAGCGCACGATAACTCTCGAACGGATGAACTGATTCGGTTCAAATTTTGACTTTCGTAATATTTTGCCCAAACTTAGTTTAAGTTCGAAGATGGGCTATATCGGTCCACTCCTTCCGGTACCTCCCCCACAAAAGTTCGAAAATGTTCGGAAAGTTTGTGCGCACGATAACTCTTGAAGGGAGTGACCGATTTGGTCCATACTTTGTATAGCGTAAACTTTCTACAAGGGTAATATGAGGTTCCAATATGGTCTCAATAGGTCCACTCCTTCGGGTACCTCCCACACAAATTTTCGGAAAAGATCAGTTTAGGGCCATCTCTCGAATCGCTTTGATTTTTGTTTTAGAAACTTGTATTCACTGCCCTCCATACGACGGTACAAGTACCATCAGGGGAAAGTCCATACTTCCTGAGAAAATAGCATGAAAGTTGCAAAAAACCCCTATGACACCGTGTGAGGGGTTGGAGCTCAAGATAACTCTCGAACGAATCTGCCGATTCGGTCCAAAATATGGCCTTAGTAATATTTTGTCCAAACATAGTTTAAGTTTGAAGATAAGCCATATCGGTCCACTCCTTCAGGTACCTCCCCCACAAAAGTTCAAAAATGTTCGGAAAAATTGTTCGTACGGTAACTATTGAAGGGAGTGGCCGAATTGGTCTATACTTTACACATCCTAATATATCTACCAGATATGGATCAGGTTCAAATATGGACTATATTTGTCCACTCCACTTCATATCGAATCAATTTGATTTTTCTTGAAGCAACTTGCATTCGCTGCCTCAATTACGATGGTAAAAGGTTTTTTAGGGGCAAGTCCATACTTCTTGATCAAACAGCCCGAAGAGTGTAAAAACCCCCTATGGCACCATATGTTGTGGCTGCCATTCCTCGTGGTATCTCCTTCGCATAACTTTTGATCTTTAATCTTAATCAACATTTTTGTCGGTTCAAACGCCCAAAATTTTTAAACCCCCTAAATACACACATATTTTTGGGAAAAATTTGTTTCCATACCCACTAAACACGTGCAATGGTATAACTGTTTATATCAACAAAACAGATATATCATATACATAACAGATATAATATGATATGAATGTGGGAATGAGTGTAACAGTTATGATATTGTTTGGGTTGTGTATACTCACAATAACATAACTGTTAGAAACAGTTCTGTGTTGTATATGAACGAGTGAGAACTTTATTTGTTTTTTCGTTCTCAAGTATCTGTTGTACAACAGATATTTTTCAAATACTACAGATACCAACAGATACTATAGTTGTAACAGGCTTGTGTGAATAACTTCTAAGGAAAATTTCATATTAAATAACATTTTTGAACATTTTTATTATTTAAGGGATAAATAAATATTAAAGACATGAACTTTTATAACTGAACGCATCAATTCGAATGTTTTTCTGGGTTCAGTGAGTGGAATGTACGAGGGCTACTAGAAAAGTTTCCGACCAAATAATGAAAACGCGAATATTTATCAAAAATAGTTTTATTATATTCCAAATATTTATTGCAAATAGTTTTGTTATATTGAAGCGTTTTTGTGGTTATTTTAAAACTAGGTTTAAAATACCTTCAAACCAATTTATTTCCCGCAGGCAAGTTTTAGCTTGTTACATTTTTAAATTGGTGTGGTACTGATTAAAAAGAGAGGGAGATAGAGAGAGTAACATATTTGCTTTCCTATGGTTAGTTTAAACAAATACTTACATATTATATGTTCCTACAACATCCCGGAAGGGAGAAGGCATACTTCTTCCTTATCAATGAGTGCACAGCGATTCATATTGGCACAATGGGACCTACTTTTATCGTCGAGTCCGAACGGAGTATCTTACGACACAACTTGTAAATAAGTTTTCATGGCTGAAATACTCAGGCCACCACCGCCGAAAATGTTGTTGTTCTGGTCCTGGATTGACCTTAAGGTAGGGGTTGTTCCCAGCGGAATAGACCTACAATACATTAACCGAAGTATTATCCACCTACTTACTTCGGACATTAAAGTCATTTCCACAAAAGTACAGTCATGGGGCTATATCGGTGTAGAAGCGGGCTGATAAAGAACATATACACTTTATATGATCTTAAATAATTATTTCGAGGAGTTACAAACAAAATGACAAACATAATATACCCTCCATAACAAATTAAACGGTTTTGTTATTCCTAATGGTTTTCATAATGCAGAATTTGTTATTGGTCCATGGAATGATTCTGAAGAAATTCGAAATTCACATTTTTGATTTGGTTTGTAGTACTCGGTCCAGTAGCACCATGTCTAACCAGATTTTGTATCCTGACTTTCGGGTCAAATAAGTTATAGGTGCTTTATATGTGCACATCATTATTATGTGACTTTTAGGAACGCGATATCTTATAGAGAATTTTACGGTCGTTGTCTTTTGCTTTAGTCACTTTTTGGTAAGGCTTACAGTTTTTGAGATATATAAAAAATTCAAAAATATGACCTATGACCATGAATGGCATGGGATCAACAGAGATTTTTAGGACCTCATTTGTAATGACAAATCCTACATTTCCACCAAAATTCAGCTCTGTGGGAATTTTTCTATTTCAATTCCTATTTTGTTTGGGCTACATACAATAAATACTTATTGTATCACACCAATATCCATTTATATCAGTTTGTACAAACCAGATATAAACAAATATGTTCCTTTTTTTCTGTCTATACCAACTCATATCATACCTGTTTGAAAAAGTATCAGTATCAACTTGTAACTGAAACTACATTCTACATATCCATACTCACTCAATGTTGAAAAATGTCGGAACTGATATATTCAGTTGTATCCATGCAGGTGTTTAATACCCACAGGCTGAGGGTATATCTCTGTCGGCAAAGCCGACTGATACTTTTTTTACTTGTTTTATTTTCACTAAAACGAAAAACTGTCCTTGTTATTTTTCACAGCAGAAATCGCGCATTTTACGAAAAATATTTGTTTTGTATAAAACCGAAAAAAAAGAAACCAAAATCGTAAAGTGAGTTTTTATTGCAATACATGTACATTTTCAAAAACAAATTTCCATCGCCAATTCTTCTATTTTACACATTTTAGGAGTGACCAAAGGCAGTGAATGTCACTGTCCTTATTATTTTTCACATAACTGTATGTCTTGGTCAGTCTTATTATATCAAAACCGATTAGGCCAAATTCCATTTCAACAAAAAATAATATAAACACTAACAAAGATTTGCATTTTGGGATAATCTTGTATACTAGCCTAAATAGTGCGTATGATTCATATACCAAATATGTTATTGGTTTGAACAGTGATATTAACTAATATAAGTTCCTCTTAAATTCGTATAAGCCATTTAGTTCATAAACATACATACATACATACATACATATATGTATGTATAAATCATTAACATTTATATATACGTTATATTTTATATATTATTGCCGAATTTGGTAAAATGTTTATTAAAAACAATAATCTTTCAAAATGTCAATAGGTTGGCGGCGGACGCATTAAAAATTCATTTAAAATTGAACATATGATACTGCCCACTTTGGCCAACAAGAGAGCCATCATTAAGAATTGGAAAACAGAATTTGAACGTTTTCCTACATTTAAATGTTACAATCAGATGCGTGAAAAATATCGCTATTTTAGCGCCATAGATTCTGCGCAGGATACAGAACAGGTTTCCGATTCATTGGTTGTAACAAGACGTACACGGCGCTCTCTGGAGTTACAGCGTAAAACCGAACAAGAAAACCCGGATGAGGAATACAAGCCACCACCGACTGCTCCAAATGGAGAATTGCTGTTTAGTGAAAAGTACAAACCATTGTTATTCGAACAGGTTTTGGTCAATTTAAATCCAGTGACACAATTAAAAGAATTCCTGTCTAATTGGTCGAACGGCTCCAACTCAAATAGTGCAAAAAATTCTCAAAATTTGGACGATAGCATGGATTTTAATGACTCTTCATGTAGTAATCAGGGTGTCTCTTGTAACACAGTGGTACTTTTGGGACCAGTGTCGTCGGGTAAAACCAATGCAGTATTCGCCTTAGCTAATGATATGAATTTCAATGTTTTGGAAATAAATGCTGGAATGAAAAGAACTGGAAAAAAGTTGATTCAAGAATTACAGGAAGCAACTCAATCACATCAAATACGTAAAGATGCTGCTGGTTCAGGTTCTTCACAAAAGAAAAATCTATTAAAAAAATCTCTAAATGGTCTAAAGACGCATATGATGCGACAGAACTCGAATAATATTGATTCGACTGGTAGTGACTCTAGCAATAGTGAACTGTCACAAACCACACGAAAGTGCCTGATACTAATTGAAGATGCCGATATTGTATTTGATCAAACTGATGCTGGTTTTACCGATGCTATTTATACCTTGGCAGCAAGTTCTAAGAGGCCTGTCATTGTTGTGGCATCAAATCCAAATTGTGCGCATTTGCAACGTTTAATGGCCCAAAACACAATACATTTCTCTTCGCCCAACGTTTTAAATATCTCAAAGTTCTTGGCGGTTCTATCACTCATAGAAAATTGTCCTATTCTTTTGGATGACATCATATCTTTGTACCTCTATAATAATCGCGATTTAAGAAAAACTCTTTTGGAACTTCAATTTTTCATCCAAAGTGGGGGTGATAGACAAAGGCAATTGACTAAAGCAGTAGACCAATCAACAGCAGCGGACAGCAAAGAAACCGGTAACAGCTATTTTGCGTCTCCGCGTAAACGGCAGTTCTCAGTAGAGCAGGAACAACAAGATAGCCAAGAGAATGTCCCACAAATAGCTGCAAAGATGGCACCACTAGAAAAGTCAACGAATAAAGGAGTTTACATGCATCGTTCATTGTTCGAATTCTACACGGTGTGTCAAAATTCGAAATTCCGTGTTCCCTTTCCAGTAGACTTTCGAACATTTGGTATTAATTTAAACGATATTTTTGCAGTGTCTCCGAAATTATTACAATCCAGCAATCCAATTGCCCAAGCATCTTTGCCGAAAACCAACAATACTTTAAAACGCAGATCAAAATCTCCCAAAAAGCAGTGGATGATTAGAAACCACACAGCCACACCGCTGGAAAATTTGTGCTCTTTCTACGAAAATTTGTCGGTTGCTTCAATGTTAGACAATGAAACAGAACAACATTCAATGTGCTCTGTTATGGATCGTTTGAATCCAAATTTGTCGGAAAGTATATCGCACAGTTTACTTGAGAGCGCAATCGCCATCAATTTGGAAGCCGATCTATGTCCTTACAATCTCTTCGAGAGCCCAAAAGCTATGTAAGTTTTTTTCTTTGCTTGTATGTTGAATAATTAAATAATAAGTTCATTGACATTACAGAATATCTTTGTGCAACGAAATGGGAACAATGCAACTGCGATCCAAAAGAGTGCGCAATTTAGATTTGGAACCATCATTACGAAACATTTGTAGAAGTGAAAAAATACGCTCCACACAAGAGAGACGTTCAACGCGCTTTTATCATTATTTAAGGACATATGCGGTGAATGTGTGCAATTTCTCTACAACTAACTTTGATCAGGCGTGCGAAGTCTTCCAGGGCACATCCGAAGTGGAGGATGCACAACCGATCAGCACGACATAAAATATTCAACGTAGAAATAAAGGTAGATTACAGTTTAATTTTGATTCGCATTGTATATAAATGTATTAAAAAAAAGAAACATTTTCTGAAAAGTATAATTTGTTAGAGACCTTTGTTCAAGAAATTACATTCTAGGGTTCTAAGATAAAAATCTATTTACAGGCCTTTTACCACAGTTAAGGCATTATTTGCTTAAATTTATACTAATAATACTAAATTAATACTAAAATTAAATTCTATTCTTCTTGAAAAGAGAAAAAAATGTTCGTTTCTTTTCCCGTCGACAGCTTTCTTCCGTTTCTTTTTTTGTATCTGTTGGAGAAGTCACACATACCTGTTGACACTGTAATGATCAGAAATAGACAAAATACTATTTTAGTTCTTTCTTTGTTTTCTAATTAAAATAATCATATTTGTACTTTGTAATTTCTTAAAAGAAGCAATAAAATATAAATTTCATTATGGCACTACATACTATTAAATATGTGTAACCAAAAATATGTCTCTTCAACATTTCCTTTAATAGATAACACTGATTGGTTTTAAATTACTAAAATATCTCACACTTACATCGTTATCAACTACACCTATCTTGTACGATTTCATTTGTTGTATGGCATCAATAGAATGCCCCGCTTCATTGAATGCCTTTGTGGCATCTTTGCCAGCATATTCTAAAATTAAATCACCACCACCAGGATGCTAAAACGAGAAAATAGATGATTTTTATATTTGCTACTGTAATGTTCAAAGAAAATAATATATATCTAAACCTACTTCGTCTAAAAAATCAGTAACATCATAAACATCGCCTTTTACAATTATCCAAACTGGTTTGCCATCTTTGCCATTATTTACAGATATATCACATAAGGTATATTTTCCAATCATTTTGTAGTCTATAAAACAGCCGCTTGTTTTTACACTTTGACGATACAAACACAAATAACCAAGAGAAACTCGGAAATCGTCGTATTTTATATTTGCATTTTGTTAAAAACAAAAGATAAAGGTTTCTTTCGGTTCATGTTTTTGTTGTTTGTTCACATTTCCACACGTTTGTTATCAGTAAATTATGATTGTGTTCTGTTGACTTCGTTGGTGTCTATATGTTTTCTTTGAAATTAGGTTTTTGAGGCATGATTCAGAAGAGATGTGTATCGATCAATTAATTGTACGACCTGTGAGCAGAAGTACATCAAATTCTTAGCAAATGTAATTTAATTATGATCCAAAAATACACTATTTTTCTATTTATTACAAATATGTAACGATTATTATCAATTTTATTTCCGTATATTCTTGAAAACCTTCAAAATACCTTGTACCCGATTTCGATATAAATTATCTGTTCCGAACAACAGTGGTAACTTGATTGCTAGTCTCCGTTTAGTGATAAGAATTACGTGAGGCTCTGCATTGATTGCTAATTACTCATTATAATTTAAGGAATTTTTAAAATCCCATTATAGTATTGAAAAATAATGAATGGGCGTATAACTTCTGGTTTAAACACCTATTGAGCATTCTTCATGAGTCAACGGTTTTTTTTAAACATATTAAAGAGCTGCTGACAACAAAATCTGCCTTCATTAATTGACAAACATGTTGCTTTGCTTGCATGTTGTTATCTTTCTTTCGCATGTAAAACAATGTTTTGTTCAGATTTTCGCACATATTCAGATTTACAAATTTACTAAGTCTGAAAATAATTTTACTTTATAGCAGCAAATTCATTATTATGACTACTTTGAAGTCTGCTTAATACTGGTAATATCATATTTTTATGTTAAATTCAGTTCGAAGCTTTGACCTGAAATGGTCCTCGCTAAAAAAGAATGCAGAATTTACCGAAAATATTCGTTGAGTACCGAAATTAAAATCAAACAAAACAAAGTATAGGCGACGGAATGCTCTCACCGAGTATGTTCGAATTGAGTGTGGCGAGACCAAGAAACTTAATATAAAATGGCAAAAACACAAGTTAATATTTTGTTCTGGCAAAAGACTACATGGGGTTAGTTTCTGATGGAAACTATATTCTCAAATAAAAATATCCAAGAAAATATTGTAATTTTGCAAAAATCGTCTTCAAACTTTTTTGAGTTTTCGGGTTTGAGGGGCTTGACCGCGGAAAAATTGAGTAATGAAGATATAGACGAATGATTACTCAATTTTTCCGCGGTGAAGTCACTCAAACCCGAAAACTCCAAAAAGTTCGAAGACGATTTTTGGTGAAAATTGCTTTCATTTTTCACTTGCTAAAATAAACGGTCATTAAGCTCGATTCCAACGATTAAATAAAATTAATATTAAAAATGATCTTCGCCCTAATAGGCAAAATTTTTAAAGAAAATTACAATATTTTCTTGGATATTTTTATCTGAGATTATAGTTCCCATCAATATAATACTTCGTCTATACCTTCATTAGTCTATGGTTTGAGTGACTTGACCGCGGAAAAATTGAGTAGTCCTTCGTCTATACCTTCATTAGTGTATGCACTCATAACAAAAAATGATTCAAGTCAAACGATCTCATGTAAATTGTTTATTCGAGTCGCTCACACAAACAATAAAATGTTGTGATCTAACTTGAATTGATTGAAGTTGGATGTTCATGTTCGTGTGGCTCGCTTGCTTTCTTTACCAACTTCTGTTTGATTGCTACAATCAGGTGCCACCGTGGTGCAATGGTATGCACGCCCGCTTTGCACGCAGACGGTCGGTGGTTCGATTCCCCGGCCAGGCAACAAACATTTTTCAACGGTAGCAAAATACCCCTCAGTAATGTTGGCGACATTTCCTGAGTATTTCAGCCTTGTAAAACTTCTCTACAAGTGGTGTCTTTAGACACGCCGTTCGGACTCGGCGATAAATAGTAGGTCCCATATCATTGAGCTAATATGAATCGGTGTGCATTCATTGATATGAGAGAAGTCTCCCTTGTCCCGTAAGGGATGTTGTGGAACAATGATTGTTTTTATATATGCAAAATTCGTGGTCACAAGCATTATTATGAACAAATAAAACTAGCGCGATACTCGTTAAAACTTTAACTTGAATTATCCCGATTTGGCAACAAGATTAAAAAGTTTCTATATTTTTATACACAAAAGCTTTTTTCCCCCAATAATTAAAAAAATGCATACATCAGTTCGCTTATTATGAAGATAGTGTGCTTGTTAGAATACGATAACGTTTGACGTTTACTTCATTCAGCACAGTTTTTGAATTATATAATTGCGTGTGTACAATTAACCTAATTCATGCATGTATGCAATAATAATTTGGTGTAACTAATTTTGAAATTCTTTGTCCTACTTTTTGCTTCTTGAGAATAGGGATAACGTGGGAATGTGAAAGTTTCATTCCATGGGAATATTAAGAATAGGACACTTTTCCAAAAAGTGGTGTATGATTTCCTTTACCTTTTGCTGTGATGATGCTGCTCATAAGCAAAACATTTCAGTACACCTTCAGATTTTTTTGACTAACGGTTTTAGAGATATCGCGCTTTGAAAAATTCGAATTCTGTAAAAACTATAGGCAAAGAAATACACATAACTTCTATCAAATAAAAATAAAAACTTTGCACAGTGGGCTTTGGTGAAATTTTTGCGATTTAATATTAAAAATCAATTTTTATCAATGATTCGATTGTCTTATAATTTTTCTATATTAAACTACGATTAATCAATTAAATTTTTATTTTTTCTATTATTTATTTATTACATAGCTGATAAAAATACAAACAAATTTACTCTATTTGGACCAATATTAAAGAAGTTATGAGTATTTCTTTTCTTATAGTTTTTACAGAATTCTTATACACTCAGAACCATAAATCCTAATATGCAGAAAAATATGTTAAAAATGTGATAAAACATTAAAAATACATAAAATCGGGAGATACCCTTATATTGGAACTTTACAATTTCTGGCAATATTATAGTTTAACCAATAATTGAAAATACTAGAATTAGGTTAATCAAATTAGAAATGTTGATAAAATCGTAAAAATACTTTATATACTTTGTTGTACCTAATTATAAGGACTTGGAAAAATCATCTCCTATTCCTTAATATGCACCAAAACCGTATTCCGTTATATTGATTGAACACTTTTAACATTATATCACCCAAATGCTTCCCTGAATTAATCTGCCTCTTTGGAAATCTCATCCCACTGTGCGTTATTCAGAAAAAAATCTGGGGGTCGATTATGGATAGCAACCCAACTCCAGTTGCGTTGCCCACAGAAAATTTAGTAATAGAATTTTCTATTTCCGCATTAAAATTTTTACTTCTTTACAATTAAATTAATAGCTGAAGGTTCAAAACACTGATATTGAATGAATTTGACAAAAATTTTCGTCTTTTTGCTAATTTTAATTGCATGATTTTCTCTTCTGGCAACGGGACTGCAGTTGAGTTGCTATCCATAATCGACCCAAATTTAACCCAGGTCCACGATTTTAATTTTTTTTTTCAAACTCCCACACTGTTTGCTGGGGAGATTTTCCCCACAAAATTCTCCCACAATTCAAGATAGAGAATGTATACTTTTTTCCCATGGGAACAAATTCCCAATTCGACTTCATTCAGAATGAGGGGAGATGGGAAATGGGAAAAAACTCCCACAAAAATTTTATTCAGAATACGAAAATGTGGGAATGGGAAAAAAATTCCCAACTCCCATGCGTTCATGGTCCAATCGAAATATATCACATATGCAAAAATATGCGAAATGTATAAATTATGCATATGAAAATATTATTTTTGCATATGGAAAATTTCTGTATTTCACATATTTTCGTATGCAACATATATTTCAATAATATCTTCTAAAATGTTTATGTGTACATTTTTATACCCTCAGCCTTTAGGCTAAAGAGGGTGTTTACACTTTGATACGGCCAAAAATGTGCCTCATAGAAATAATGGTTTTAGACCCCAAGTATGTGTGTACGATATCCGTTTCAGACAATTTTGAGTCGATCTAGCAATGTCCGTCCGTATGTCTGTCCGTCTGTCTGGCTGGTGCGCACGATAACTCTCGAACGGATTAATCGATTCGGTTCAAATTTTGGGTATCGAAATATTTTGTCCAGATTTGATTTAACACGTTCGCGGACGCAAGCAAATTCAGAGAGGTGAAAAAAATGACACCCAATTATTTTCGAAATTAGTTTTTTTTGTTTTTATTTAATAATTATTGATTATTATTATTATTTTTTATTTATTACAGAGTGTACCTTGTTGAAATAAATCGTATTATGTATATTAATCACCAAAACTTAAGATTGTATACAAGTAAATGGACAAAAATTGGCTGACAATGTGAATGCTATAGCATTCACGTCATTTTGCATCGGAATGCTATAGCATTCACGTCCGCGAACGTGTTAAGTTCGAAGATGGGCCATATCGGTCCACTCCTTCAGGTACCTCCCCCACAAAAGTTCAAAAATGTTCGGAAAAATTGTCCGCACGATAACTTTTGAAGGGAGTAACCGAATTAGTCCATACTTTGCACATCGTGACATTTCTACCAGACATAGATGAGGTTCCAATATGGACCCTATTGGTTCACTCTTTCGGGTACCTCCCACACAAAATTTTGCTTAAGTGCAGTTTAAGGCCTGCTCTCGAATCGCTTTGATTTTTGTTGCAGCCACTTGTATTCACTACCCCCATTACGACCATATAATTTTTTTCAGGAGCAAGTCCATATATCCTCAGAAATCAGCACGAAAACTGCAAACAACCCATATAATACCATGTGTCGTAGTTGGAGTGCACGATAACTCTCGAACGGATCAACATATTTGGTTAAAATTTTGGGTCTTTCAATATTTTGTACAAACTTAGTTTAAATTCGAAAATAGACCATATCGGTCCACTCCTTCCGGTACCTCCCCACAAAGGTTCAAAATTTTTCGCCAAGATTGTGGGCATGATAACTCTAGGAGGGAATAACCGAATTGAGCCAAACTTTGCTATTGGTAATATTACTTTCAGGCATAGATCGAGTTGTAATATGGACTATATCATTTGAGTACCTCCCACACAAAATTTGGAAAAAGTATAGTTTAACAACTCCTCTCTGATCTTATTAATTTGTGACGAAGCAGGTTGCACTTGCGGCCCCTGTTACGACGTTGTAATTTTTTTTTTTCGTGGAAAAGTCCATACTTCCTGAGATAATGACCCAAAAAGGTCCAGAAAATCTTACCGGCTAATGTGTAAAATAACCCTTTAAGAGAGAAATCGATTTAGCTCAAACTTTGTAAATTGAAAAGTAAAATTGTAATATATTTAAATTCAGAAAATTAAGTACAACATATTTAATTATATAGTCTGTAAGGAAAATATCCATAGACTAATAAAGAAAAAAAATATTTCCTACAGATTTGTATTAGGTCCGAATATGTACTACATCGGATCACTCCTACTCCCTACCCAAAGTTTGGAAAAAATGCACTCGTCTTGTATCATTCTGAATTTTGTTGCAACATGTAGTTTTTTGGGCCCTTTCCATCCTGGAAAATTTTCGCAACAGCTAAGAAACCTACAGAAGTATTGTGTTAACTTTTTTTCTTCGGGTACGTGGCTGAGGGTATATCTCTGTCGGCTCAGCTGACTGATACTTTTTTACTTGTTCTGATTGAAATTCACTTCAGACAAGTCAATAAAATAGAGAAATCTGTAACCAGAGCCACAATTTTCAAAATGTAGAAAATGGGGAGCCTTCGTTGTATGGGAGCTATATGAACGCCTAGACCTATACCGACAAATTTCAGATGAAAAGTTTAATACCCCCAATGAAGACTTAATACCAAATTTTAGCCAATTCGGAGGGATATTGAGACCATAACCTTCAAAGTACAGAAAGTTGTTGTTGTAGCAGCATAAAAACCTACGTATATGCATAGGTTTGATGCTGGGTTGGCAGCCGCTGGCCGAAACACTATGGTTTCGGGTCAATCCGGTACGAAAGAACCCGCTGCCGTGGGATTGAGTACAGAAAGTCGGTAGGTTTTGGTCGGTAGGTTTTGGTTATGGGAGCTATATGAAGACGTGGACATATAACGACAAATTTCAGGTGGAAAGTTTTTTTACCTGCAACGAAGACTGAATACAAAATGTCAGCCATTTCAGTTTGATATTGAGGCCACAACCTTCAAAATACCGGATATCGGGAGGTACGGTTCTATGGGAGCTATATGAAGACCTGGACCTATACCGATAAATTTCAGGTCGAAAATTGTGATGAACGAATACTTAATACAAACTTTCAGCCAATTCGATGGGATATTTAGGACACAAAGTCTTACATATGGTTAAGCAAATATGTCAAAATATGCAAAAAATTACGTCCAGACTAAATGTCCGTTCTAAAATTACTTATTGGTGCCACCATGGTACAATTGTTTGCACACCCACCTTGCACGCTGAAGATCGGGCGTTCTATTCCCGGCCAGCAAACATCAAATTTCCAACGATGGCAAAATACCCCTCAGTAAACTTGGCGACATTTTCTGAGTATTTCAACCATGTACAACTTCTCTACAGGTGGTGTTTTAAGACATGACTTTCGGATTCGGCGATAAACAGTAGGCCCCATACTATTGCTGTAATATAAATCGTGGTGCACGCCCTGTCCCTTCTGTGATGTTTGTGGAACAATTATTCGGGCATGTTCTGGAATTCACCGTGTATCCATTTCACATCACACATGCACTTCACCTGTGAAAGCAATTGATGTTCTGTGTTTCACGTGAAAAGAGCTTTCATATTTCACGAAAGAACTTTGGAAAGCTTTATTACAGCTTTCAAACTTTATCATTAACAATGAAAAAATATTAGTCTGCGTTGGCGCATCAACGAATACACATGCGTGTGTGGGTATGTACGCTTTGTTCTTTTGATTGTTTACGAAACAGACGTAAACAAAGAAGCTAACTTCTACAAGAGCGCGTACATGTTGAATTTGGTACTTTAGGAAAAAAAATACATTTTTAAATCATATTTTGTTAAGAAAATTAAATATTTTTTTAAATGTTAATAGAAAACACATTAGATTTTAGTCCTATGCAGTTTTTTGTAGAAAATTTAAATTAGTTTCTTTAAAAAATAAGGATTCACTCAGCTCTCGCCATCAAAATTACAGTGTGAGGAATACCCCCCAACTAGGTGTAAAGTGTGTTGCAGAACAACTTTAGGTGTGTTCTATACACGTGAGGTGCAGTGGTGAATGCCAGAACATGCCTGATTATATTGTTATTTAAATTTAGTGTGATAAGGTTGCAGACCCCAAAAATTTATTTCTTACAATGAGCTTATTTATTTATTTATTTATTTATTTATTTGCTTTGCAATTGAAGCCAATTTTGAGGCCAATTTATATAATTACAAAGAATCCACCTAGATATCATAGCTACTCTAAAAACAATTTCATATATATAATTCATCTTAAACCTAGAAATTGGAGATCTAATTATTTTGGTTACAATTATATTCTTTAATTTTTTTTTTAAATTCTTCATTACGTCATAGCTACTCCAATTTTAAAGCAACAGATTGATAATAAGTATATCGTATAAGTTATTAGTTAAATTATGAAATGATCATTAAGAGATGTATGATGTGGTATGCAAATGATAATAAGTTTTCGCGCAGTGATAAAAACTGGTTAAAGCTAGAAAAAATTCTTCATTACATCATAGCAACTCCAATGTTAAAGCAACTTGTAAATTGAATACAAATTAATAATACAATATAAAAAATTTAATGTTTATAATAATCAACAGATATATGATGTGGTATGTATGTAAATGACAATCAATTTTCGTGCAGGGAAAAAAGTTGTTAAAGCTAGAAATTGGAGATCTAATTACTTTAATTACGGTTTGCTCTTCCGTTTTTTTTTTTTTTTTTTTTTTAGAAAGTTCTTCATTACATCGTAGCTACTCCAATTATTTCATAGCTACTCGGTTTATTGCCTACTCATAGTGGAAAATATTTATAACAATTTTCGCAAAAAAGAAGCACATAATATACAGATAATCAGTTTAGTCGACGTGACGAGTGGAAAATAAGCTAAAAATGAAACATCAATTATTCATTTCAATTTCAGCAAAATGTTGAAGAAGCTTTCTTTTATAAGTAGAGTACGAGTAGCAAAAAACTTTAAGACTATTCGGAAGTATATTAAACAGCCTAGCTACTCTAACTGCAAAAGATTCATTCATATAAGGTCCAACTACGGGTATGATTAGTTGATTCCAAAAGAAACTTTGATTTGCTGAAAGCTTACTCGCAGCGTAGTGGTGTAGGGTATCGTATGGTCGGCCCTGTCCGAATATAGCCTTTGCTTACTTGTTTTATTTTTATGTTTACTTCCCGAAGTTCTCGAGTCTGATCGGTTTCGTAGGGTGCTCTTTGTAACTAAAATGCTCCACAGTAAATTCAGAATGTCTTCGTTGATATTTCCTAGTTCTGTTGTTCGTTTCGTTCGTTTTTTTATGGTAGGATGGAAATAATAAATGGTTTCTAGTTGGAACCCCAGTCTCTATGAAAACACGTGAGCAAGATGGTGAATATTCAGCGTTTCCCCTTTAATTAATTACCGTGAAATAATTAAATAAAAACCACAATTTGTTATTTTTGCTTTGATTTAACATTTTACTTATATTTTTTCTGTAAGTTTTAATTTATCATATAAGCAAATAAAAAAATTCTTATGTTTGTTTTTTATTCTTTAATGAAGGATGATGTATTATTCATTAATAATAATTATTATTATATTTGTATGGGATGCATTAATCATAATATTGTAGTTTTGTATATATGCTACGCTGTAATGAATATAAATCCTAAACGCAGAGATTAATTTATTATTTTCCCTTTTTCCAAATTAGAATTTTGCGTCGATTTGTTTTGTCTCCTGGAGTGTTTTATCTGCATCTTTGTATTATCTTCCTCTGTACATATTTGTTTTTCGGTAATAATGTGTTGTATCCCATTATATAATGGTATAGAATATTTTTCTGATAACAAACGAAAATAATTCGTTATGCTTTCTGCTTCATTTTATATATGATAGCTAAAGGATTTAGTTATTATACAAAAATGTGGAAACACTTTGAGTGTTGTTAAGCTTGATTAATTAAATTTATAAAGTTTTTTATTTATATCTAAATATTGAATTATTTTTTCGCATTTCATTTATATTAGCTAAGTATAAATCTTCGCAATAATGAAGAGGTGCATATGATTTGTTTTTCGAGATTGGAATAATGAATGGGACCAGTGCTATAAATGAGTAATTTGAATAACAATTTATCAGTAGTATGGGGGAGCAGTAATAAAAATGGTTTTTTTTTTTTTCATACTTTTTGTATATTTAAGTTACATACATTTTAAATGTTAACAAAAGAACACACACATGTATACACATTCAAAAACGGACACGTACATATCAAAGGCATTCAAAATATCATTCATGTATGGTACTATAATTATATATTTTCGCGCTCATATCTTTATTTCTTAGAGAATTCCTATTTTTCATTTTGAATATTGTTTTTTTTCTGTATCTGCAGTCAAAGTTAATAATAGCAACTGAACATTGCTATACCTTGCTCCTATCTTAAGGTTTTTGATTTATTTTTAGACATTTCTTTAGTTAGAATCAGAATTATTTATATTTAGTATATGTATATATATTACAAACACACACAGAATAAAACTTTTTAGATATATAGTAAAAGAACATTATTATTTTAAATTAACTATATATATGTATATTTTTATTATAAAAAATATGTTCTGCACATTGCTCGGGGTTAACAAACAAATCAATCCTTTTTTACAAAATCAAAATTTTCTGTTTTCTTTTCCTGCGTTTTATAGCTTTTAAAGTAAGAAACTTTAAACTAGTAATTTCTTTTATTTTTGCATTTATAATAAAGTTGTTTTTTTATTATAAAGATTAAAGAAAAATCATGAATATTTTCTTATTACTTAGCGTTGCATTACTTCTAAATTTGTATAATTTATTTTAAAATATAGGTTTTATTAAGAATAGTGTATTAGGTATAAACTAGTCTATATTTACACACACACAAACTCGTTTCATCTTTTTGAAAAATCATATATGCTCGCACAACAACTGTTTGGATTCAGCATCTGGATGACGCTCAAGAATATCTGCAGGCCTTTAGATTTTCATGAAAAACCTTTCTCACAATATGCCGTTCGTGTAGTATTGGTAACCGTCGTATAACTTTGTCGAAAGACTCTTTAGCGAATCCTGCACTAATTGCTCAACTTTGCGTTCCATTTCTTGCTCAGTTAAATTCATGTGGAAACGTTTGCGGAGATTCTGTACTGTGCCGGAACAACCGTTTTTGAAGCAGGGCAGTTGGGCATCTGTAATAAATAAAGCAATAATTTATATTCGTATTAAAAATTGTTGAACATATAATAAGAAGGGAAATATTAAAAAAAATATGTTAAAATCTCGAACAATCAAACAAATCAATGTTTGCACCCTATATTATCAGTAGACAGCGGAATCCTATGCAAATGCATATATGGTTAGGATGGTCGTAGAGAAAATCTGATTAGACAGAAACTCATTTTATTACAAAATAAAACGAATTAAGCCCAGAAATTTTTGCATATTCTGCATATCGTGCATATTTTGACGTATTTTTACATATCTGCATAAAATGAGCATATGCAAAACCATATGCAAAAATATATTCAAGGATTTGTGGTCCAAATATCCCACCGAAATGGCTGAAATGTGGTATTAAGTCTTCGTTAGGGGTATAAAACTTTACACCTGAAATTTGTCCGCATGGGTCCACGTCTTCATATAGCCACCATAGAACGGTACCTCCCGATTTTCGGTAGTTTGAAAGTTATAGCCTCAACATCCCACCGAAATTACTGAAAATTGGTAATTAGTCTTCGTTGGGGGTACAAAACACTCCACCTGAAATTTGTCGGCATAGGTCCACGTCTTCATATAGCCCCCATAGAATGGGACCTCCCGATTTTCGGTATTTTTAAGGTTGAGGCCTCAATATCCCTCCGAAATGACTGAAATTTGGCACTTTGTCTTCGTTGTGGGTATAAAACTTTGCACCTTAAATTTGCCGATAGAACGGTACCTCCGGATTTCTGGTATTTTGAAGGTTGTGCCCTCAATATCCCTCCGAAATGGCTGAAATTTGGTATTAAGTCTTCCTTGGGGGTAAAAAACTTTCCACCTTAAATTTGTCGGTTTAGGCCCACGTCTTCATATAGCCCCCATAGAACGGTACCTCCGGATTTCTGGTATTTTGAAGGTTGTGCCCTCAATATCCCTCCGAAATGGCTGAAATTTGGTATTAAGTCTTCCTTGGGGGTAAAAAACTTTCCACCTTAAATTTGTCGGTTTAGGCCCAGGCCTTCATATAGCCCCCATAGAACGATACCTCCCGATTTTCGGTATTTTGAAGGTTGTGGCTGTGGTTATACATTTCTCTATTTTATTGACTTGTCTGAAGAGAATTTTAGACAGAAAAATTGTACACACAAACATTTTTGTACCTATTATTGAAATATTTGTTGCATAAGAAAATATGTAAAATGCATAAATTTTGCATATGCAAAAATATGCCCAGTCCCAAAATTTGACATGAATCGAACACAAACAGGGGTTGCATTCCGATCGGAATGGTTTCAATTCCGTAATTTTATTTTGATCGTTTTTGTTTTAGCTTCAGATTCCGATCGATATTGTTAAATCGGAAAACTTCATTATTTAGTTTAAATATGAAATTTAAATGTAAATTTGTTAACAAAACAACATTTTTTTTTATGAGGTAAATTAAAAAAAAAAAATAAAAATACAATTCCGTTTGCAAAATCAAAAGTGGTTTCATTCCGAAAACTACTTCGTTTTTCGTTTTCTGACGAAGCTAAATACGGAAATAATTCCACTTTCGATCGGAATTTGTTTCTGTGACATGCCTGTATGTATTGTATGGGAAGGTGTGATAACGAATTTGTAAAAATGTAGAGCCAGTTTTATGCTATGGCACCATATAACAGAATCCCTTGATTAGAGGGAATTTTAAGTTTTTTTCCAAATTATTCGATAGATTTCTTCCAAAGCTTCGTTATTACTGAGTAAATTAATGAAATAAAAAAGAGGCCCCATACTGTTCTAGCCACATATACGAATACCGCCCAATTTCAGCTAATTTGAGGCTTATAGAACAAATCGTGGACCTATGTTCACAATTTTTGTTGGAAAAGTTTTTTGATCATTGGGATCCCCAAATGTCCAATTATAGATAATTCGGCCTAAAATGATGAACAAAACTCGGAATCGGGTGGGCCTAGAACAAAATGTGGACCTATGTCAATAATCACTTTGGAGTACACAGTCTTTGTTGGTGGCAAAGACGTATAGCAATAAAGACCCGAACAAATGAATTTTCCAAAAACATATGCTAATAGCTCCACATTTTGGTTACAGATGGCTACACAACTCACTGGAATTGATAACAGCAATGCCAATCGTTTTTGATCCCCATTTCTCGCGGCAGAAAACATTAACGTTGTGTTTTGTGGCTGAAATTTATTTCTTTTCTTTTTTATTTTTCATTCAATGAACAAATCAAAAGCGAATGCCGTCAAACTTGAGTTTCAATGTTTTTCTTGTCAATATTCCAATGCGTAACAGTTTTCGTTTAACAGTATGTTGCTATGATATCGTAGCAACAGAGGTTAACTCCACCTACAGTTAATTTTTAACAATTGACTTTTCCTATCTTGTAATATTGACATCTTTGTTGGTGGCAAAGACGTATAGCAATAAAGACCCGAACAAATGCATTTTCCAAAAACATATGCTAATAGTTCCCATTGATTCCCATTTCTCGCGGCAGAAAACATTAACGTTGTGTTTTGTGGCTGAAATTTATTTCTTTTCTTTTTTTATTTTTCATTCAATGAAAAAATCAAAAGCGGATGCCGTCAAACTTGAGTTTCAATGTTTTTCTTGTCAATATTCCAATGCGTAACAGTCTCCCTTGTCCCTATGGGATGTTGTGGAACAATTATAACAGATTTCGTTTAACAGAATGTTGCTATGATATCGTAGCAACAGAGGTTAACTCCACCTACAGTTAATTTTTAACAATTGACTTTTCCTATCTTGTAATATTGACATCTTTGTTGGTGGTTCGAATAGGGTTTAATAGTTCGATTTTTTCATTCACGAGCAAATACTCTATCGAATCGAATGTGTAATTAGGCCCCTGTTAGACCTGCCTGGCTTTGTACGAGAACGATTATCGTTTTCCAGATCTCTTCCTACTGAGCTTTTTCTCGTAAAGTATTTCGTGACAAGTTTAAACGTTTTGCAATCAGTAGTAGCTGGTGTGAATTGGTCTGTTTGATCTGTTTTATAGCAGGATCTGTATAGAGTTAATTAAATGTCTTGATATTATCAACAAAAGGTAACTAACAAAATAACTTATACATTTGACCGTGGAGCCTTCTAGCCTTTTTTCATAGAAATATTATCTAATTTTTAATAATAATTTTAATACGGTTTTGGTGACACCATGGAGTATGATTTGGTAGTAGTTCGTTCGCTCGCTTCTTCATCGCAATATACATACAAATAAAAAATAAAATTTCCCCGATACTTACTGCTTCTCATTATTTCAACAAAATTTATAATTCGATCCATATGTTTTCGGGCAGTCATCATGCCCACCAGTAATAAACGGTTAAATTCACGCCAATGTTCGGTATTCGTTCCACCCATTACCTCAACAAACTCCGGAGTCAACTTGAATGGGGATTGTTCAAAACCTAAAACAAAAAAGGAACATCTCGATGTTAACAAAACTCGATATGTTGATCGTAAAAATACACACACGTACCTAGATTTTTAGGAGATATGCTTAGAATAAAACCAAAGTCAATGTGAATAATATGACCGTCAGAGTGCAGCAGAATATTGCCATTATGCCTACAAAGGAAGAACATATGCATTAGGAAATAATAGCGAGCTAATTAAGACACAAAAATGCAATTACATACCTATCTTTAACCTGCAACAAATACGAAATCAAGCAATATGCTGCACAGCTTTGAACGAAATTCTTTTGGGCAATCCGGAATGCATCACTGTCGGCTGGCCCATATTCATCAATGAAATAATCTCTCAATGATTTGTTGGAATTCTTCTTGATTTGATGCAGCGATACTGTATTCAGGATTGGCTCTATAAGGCCACTGTCGTTGGAGAGACAAACAATTTTATACGGACGTACCCACAGGTCCACGTGTTCCTCTTGCCAGATTATTTTGAACATCTTAAATTGAAATATATGAAAAATAAGATTAATTCCATTACCATGAAGCTTGCTGTTGTACTTACTTGTAAGAGTTGTGTTGCCATCAGTTCTTGCCTAAGATCATCACCACACTTTACAATGGCCGACAGCAGACGCCAATTTGACAAGTGGCCATAGGGCGATGATTCACGAATTTGTTTCACCTTTTCGTCCCATGGTTCCTACAGAAAACAAAATGAAATGTTAAAATTTGGTTCCGTATGTCGAATCGATCCTTTGCCTACCTTAAGAGCGGCTGCAGATGGATCTTCAGGATCGTTGCTGAAGGATTTTGTGTTTTCACAACTTAGATTATTACAATGGCGGGTACGGACATCTCCAATATTGAATAGAACGGGCATGCCTGTTAACAAAATAAGGTCAAGGTTGTATTCTATCTTTTCTTGGTGAACAGATAATGAGGATTTCGAATATTTACCTTGGTCTCTCGAATCGCACGAATCCAATGACATTTGTGATATGGCATCTCTTTCAGAATTTGCACGCATTTTACGCATATGCAAATATTGTGCTGTTATTTCATCATCTTCCTGCGACCAAACGTCGTCTTCGTTCAGCTGGGGTGGTGACAATAACAGATTATTGCCACCGCTACACTGAGTGGTCTGGTGTTGGTCCTGCGTCGCATTATTATCTGCGGAAGATGATTCGGACAGGAGTTTTTCCTTTTTACGCCGGCAGCTATTATGGCTACTGCAACTTGAGGTTCGACTACAGGTGGCGTGCTGCAGCTGCTGTTGTTGAGTGTGATGATGCTGACACGATCCACCTCCGCCCACTTCCAGGTGTTCCTCCGATTTTGTATGCCTTAGTGACGGCATCATTTTGGGTATTAGGGAAGATGAGTAGATATCAGGCACTTCCACCACCTCCACATAGATGATGTAGGGTGTCTTATCTTTAGAGTTTAGAACAGCAGTCTTTTCCTCTGTAATACGTACAACATGATGTGGAATGTCTGAATACAAAGGTAACCAAACACGAGCGGGTAAATTCTTGTTTATCAGATTCAAAAACATTCGCAGGGCGGACGTTTTCTCGGCCTTTGAAGGTAGATTCGTAAGGTTCTTGCCTACATTCATTAGGGCCTTCATGAACTCCTTTTGCGGTGCTGTTTTGGGAGCGTTGCAGGAGCACACGGTTTTATGGCCCAACAGATCGTTCACTTGCCCCCTGACTGTTTCAAAGCACGTGCAACCATTGTCGAACGCTCTGCCGGATGTTAGATCACCCAAGCATAGTTTAGCGGGTGTTGTTGGCAAGGTTTGTGTGGTGTATGGTGGCTGCTGGTATAAACGATTTGCTATACTAAGACTCGATGAGTTGCGACGTGAATCGGCGAGTAAAACTGTTGCATCCGATTGGGATCTGTGATGAGTTTTCTTTGCTAGCGGTGATACGGTGCTGTTTGGATTAGATCCACCTTGGTCCCGTGACTCGGCTTTTGTTAGTTGTTTGCGTTCCTTCTTCGAATAAATCTCCTTCATTAAAGCCAATTGCGATTTTCGAGAACCCATAGAATCGTTGTGTTGATAATTATAGGCCTCCAAAAGCCATAGGCACTTTAAAGAGAAGTCTACGGATTTGCGACATCTAATTGTCAAGTAGGGGTCTAAGACTTCGGCCAGTTCATCCATTTGTACATACATGACAATGAGTTGTGGTATGTAAAGGTCCACTTCCTGGTCGGGAAAACTGAATATTTTGTTGCCAATGAAACTGAGGACACCTGGTTCTTTGGAGTAGAAGAGATAATGAATGGCAAAGTGAATGTTAAAAACTGGTGATTCAAAAAATCTCAATAGTCCACTGGGACCTTTTTCAGTCTTTTGTTGATTTGCGGAATCTTGCAAATTATTTGGACGCTCTTTGATAAAGCATTTCACTACACCGGGTACTTTGAGCTTGTTCAAGGATGATATGGAAGAAGATTTCGATATTGATGAGTTGGAAGCAGAGAAGGATGCGATGTTGGACAAGGCGGATGTGGTGGTGCTAGGTACTTGTAAACTCAGTGTCTTCTCTATGCACTCAACGGAAGAGGAAGAATCTTTATCATTTGAAGATTTATCGATACCACCAGAAGGGTTTAGTATTTGATCAGAGGAGCAAGATGAAGTCTGTGTCAGTGGTGTTGTTGCCGGCGAATTGGTGGCAGAGTTGTTGGCTGCAGCTGCGGCTGCTGCAGCCAATGCGGCCTTCTTGCTGGCGTTCGTCGAAAGCAAACCGAAAAACTCCTTCTTCTTCGATATATCAGTTGGTGATTTGATCTGTTCTGTAGGCGTGGATGCACCTGCACTTGCCGAGTCCTCTGTTGACTTTTGAATCTGCTTTGAAGCGTTTTTCTTTTCATGGTTTTCTATTATGCTCTGGGCTGTGCGGAAAATTGCATTTTTTGTTGCTCCAAAGAAATTCTTAAAGAGAATATCATTTTTGGATGATTCAACGGGTGTAGACGGTGTCTTAGCACAAACCGCTAATGGTGTCTGAGATAATTGAGTCGGTGTTGGACAATCGACAGTATCGGCAGCGGCTGGCTCCGGTGTGGTATCGGAGGAAATTTTGCACTTTTCCAAAGACATGGCCGCCTGAGACATATTCATATCCCGATAACGTTGACGTTCACTAAGTGCATCGGCATTCGACGTCGTATCGGCAGTCATAATTTCAGTTCCGGTACAGTTTTCGCTGTTTGCTGTGTCATTACAGTTCTCCTGCTGTCGGTTGGCCCTGTTTTTCTTTGAAGGTCGCAATGTCCTGCAATCGGTGTCGGGTGACTGGTAGAAACATAAATCCGATTGTAGCATATTGTATTCCTCGTCCATGGAGTTAGTCTCAAGCATATCAATACATTCCTCTTCATTGTCCATTTCACCTGAATCCAATGACTCATGCGAATGCCGAATGCGATTCAATGATATTTGATCCGAATCCGAACCACATATTATTCCTGAATGGGGGACAGAGATGCATATGTTTAATTAAATGATAAAATTTTGAAAACATTTTCAATGACATACCAGAATCATCAGATCCCAGACTGGTGAGATCTTCTCGTTTCTTGCCACCGTTTACATTTATGCCACTCGGCCCATTTATGACGGCTAACACATTATTAGAACCACTCACAAAGGATGAGCTAGACGATGCCGTAGATGCTGATGAGGCTGCTCGTTGCACTGTTGTAGATGACGATGATGTTGCGGAATCCGACGATTTAGGTCGCAGCCGGGCAGTGGGACAATATGGTTCCACTACAAGAATGACATAAAAAATAGAGAATTAAAACATTTCAAAGGAATTTGCATCACAGATGGTACAAATGGAAAATACCACTACCACTGTCGAGTATTCCGTTCTATTTCAACACACATACCTATGACACTGCTGTTAATATTATTCTGCTGTGATGTTGCTGCTCCTCCATTTGCCGCAGCGGCCAATGATGCCTGTGTTGCCACCATTGTACTTGTGGGTTCCGTTGTGGATACAATCTCCATGGCATTGTCTATACCCGCGCACACCTCAGAAGGCGACGCTAGTGCTGTATTTGGTCCTGTTAGAGCATTTGTTGTTGATGACGTCAGTGCGGGTGTTTGAGTTGTTGTCAGCGCCGCCGTTACATTTGCTGCTGTCGTTACAATTTTCGAGCACATTGTTGACCCGAGAATGGATGGTGTGCAGAATGTATTCTCACTTTCAGCATTGGGTGAAGAGACTTCCACCTTTTGAGAACATCGAAAGAAGGACATGTGTGGAGAGACAAAGAAAAAAAAGAGTCGCACAGAAAGAGAATATTAAAAATACGTTTTCTTTAATGGCTTCAATTTGATTATCGAAGAGAAAACGAACCCTCTACTCTTAACTTCACCGAATCACAACGAATTTATTGTCTAATTGATGCACAATAAGTGTTTTGAACTTTCAGCTATTAATTTTATTCTAAAAAAAAGAATGAATTTCAAAGCAGAAATGCCATTTTCTATTATGGAATTTGCTTTCGGCAACGCAACTGTAGTCGGGTTGCAATGCATAAATTACACTGGTCAACACGACTTTGTCTCATTCGAAGTATTTACTGTTTATATATCAAATTAGCGAGTTATATTCAAATCCGAAAGCAGTTTTTCTCTACCATAAATATTTTTTTTTTTTTTTTGATGTTTTCTTCCTCCAAATAATTGTTTCTACATTTATCATCAATATACGATGGAAAATATAGAAGATCCATATCGGACTTTGTAAAAATTGCGTACTTTGAGTACTTCAAACTAGATTAAGTTCGTCAGGACAAGTCATGGGTATCTCATATTGTATGTGAAAATGAGTGGGACGCCTACGGCTATCTTCCAGAGAAAATAAGGACGTCAAATTAGGTGTAACATCCGACATTTTGGAGTTGGTTCTGAATATTCCATGATAAGTGCTAGTTCTGCTTTAAAAAAATTTACATAATTTACGGTAGAAATCGAAGTTATGTGCTGTTTCGTAAATTTTCATAACAAAAAACAAAATTTTTTCAACACACAATTATCATTTTTCAAGGACCACAACAAAACCACTGATGTTACGCTCTATTTGTTATATTTATTTTAACTTGGAAATAGCCGTGGACATCCCACGCATTTTGACATACACTCTGATGCACCCTCTGTTTGTCCTGATGACGAAATTCTGGTTTAAAGCATTCAAAATTCGCAATTTTTACAAAGTCCAATATGGATCTTCTATATTTTCCAAAGTATAATCCTGAAGAATGTATCAAGTTCTATTTGGATTGAGCTCACAACATCTTTTTAAGAAACTCTTGTTTAGAAAATAACCAAAAAATATTTTTTGTGACCGAGGATAACGAAAATCTGGGTAAAAATCGTAGAATAGGTTTCTGAGCTGTATCTAAAAAACAAGAGCTGATAGAGAAAAAACTGCTTCCGGATGAATCTGAAATTTTTTCATTGTAGGAGTTGACATCTAATTGCTTTCTTCCTTCTGAACGCACATAATCTCACGTTTAAAGACACAGGATATAAAAATAGTGTAATTATTCTTTTTCTTCAACAAGAAACACATTTAGATTCCTTCTCATATATCGGTTCAATTTTATGTGTACACTAAATAAGTAAGTTTATATTTTACCTCAGGTATCCTTTGCAAAGCACTGTCCAAGCTGCGATTACGATGATGCTGGGTAAGATTTATGCGGGTATTAGTTACTTGAGAAACTGGAGGCAATAATATTCCCATAGACCTTAAGAACAAATGAAAAAGAAAAAAAAATATATTATTAGACATTATGAAGTAGGTATATGGCATTATATGTAAATACAGTTGTTTTATTCTTTTTGGTGCATACTTCGCAATAAATACTTTTAACATCCAGAGAAGGCCTGTAATGGCATTCTCTAACGCGAAAAAAATCTTAAAACCCAAAATTATGAATGAAAAGTATGAATAAAAGTGTCCAACACAGTTGCTATCGGTAGGACTTAGCGACAGCTTTATTTTGGTTGATAACATACCGACAAATTTCGTTAATTATCGAAATTGCAAGCATTTTAATTTGTACCGATTTTTGTCGGTTTCCAAAAAATGCGTCCCCCTACTGAATTCGGCTCCTCTGTACATTTTTATTTGCTTATAATTTCGATAATTAACGAATTTTGTCGTTAGAGATACCGCAAGTGTTGCTTTGTAATTTTACAGATTTCTGTCGGAATCCCACTACTGCTTAAATTTGCTGCACTCGTGTCATTTTGTTTTCATAAAGACAACCTTGTCTCCAATGTGCAAAAAATATAGCGGAACATTTTTTTGATTTTCTTTGACCAGAAAGATTTACTTGACGAACTTTACGCAATTTAATACAGCTAAAGCCAAATTTACAAAGTTCAAATTTGGTATGTTCCAGAACTGCAAGAATATGCTAATTTTTACCATGGTATAGGTAAAGAGGTAGATTTAAATGGAAAAAATCTACCTATAGAACCCTTGTTTTTCCTGAATTCTTAAAACATCAAAATTAGTAAACACAAAAGCAACAAGTGGAACAGACATATTGTTTTTTTTAAGTTCACCAATTTGTTCAAGTAAATGCTCTGTTCCAGAACCTGCAAGAATATAGCTGTGTTCCAGAACTAAAAAGTTTTTAAAATTTTTACGACTTTTACACATTTACTCGAAAAAGCGTTCCAATACACAAAAAAGTTGTAAAATGTTTACTTCTCTTTAAACAAACATGGCGCTGAATGATGCTCTCTTTAAAAACTTTTTACACCAGGGATGCCAACTGTTCTGAGGTAAAAATCGCTAAAACCACATACGCACCATAGGTTTGTAGCGATTTTTACCTTGAAACAGTTGACATTCCTGCTTAAACAGTGGTTTTTGTACGTCAAAAATCACCACATGTAGCGGGAAAACCACCAACTTGGCATCCCTGTTTTACACGACAAATTTGGGCGAGTAAATAAATAGTAACATGGTTGCCGGCGTCTGATTGGCTGATACGCCGACTTTGACATTTGTTCCAGTTTTTTTGACGTATTTTCCATTTTTCCGTTCCCGAACTATTTCAGAAAACTTGTGTGTAAGAACAAATTTTTTGCAGTTCTCTCTTTTACGAGTTTTACCATTAAAAAGTACGGGAACGAAGCTTCTACTATTTTTACTACGATACCAATTTTTCCTTTATGTTATCGGAAAAAATAGTAAAAATTAGCATACTGGAACAGACCAAAACATTGTAGATATTTTTAAATATTGTGTTAGGTATAAAAATAACGAATACAGAGTTATCATGAGACATGCAATGCGATTCTCTAACTCATTTTTTGAGTTACCGACAAAAATCGGTAAAATTGAAATGCTTATTGGTCTGTTCCAGAACTGCAAGAATCTACTAATTTTTACTATTTTTTCCGATAACATAAAGGAAAAAATGTTATCGTAGTAAAAAATAATAGCTTCTTGCAGGTTTTAGAACAGACAATATAATTTCTCAAATTAACGATCTTTTGCGGTAAGTTAACTACGAATAAAAAGTAGTCGTAAAGTTCTACCGATAGTAAGAGTGTCAACTTTTATTTAAACTTTTCAAGTCCGTAGTCACACGTACAAATTTTTGGTAAAATTAAATTGTATTTCTGTGAATTTCCGCCATTTTTATTTCCAAATTAATAATGATGACAAATTAACGATAATATCGATAGCTATCGATTTTTTGAAATGAAATATCGAAAATATCTAATTTTGGAATATTGATAGTTTGCCAGCTCCAGTAGCAAGCCACAGCCTTTGTATTGAACTTTTTTTTTCTAACCACTTGACAATACATTCACACATGAATTGAATTCAACTGAAGAATAAATAGTACGTTGTACGGTTTTTTTGCAATAAATTAATAAATTATCTATTGTATTTAAATTATTAATAGAAAATCATTTAAAACAATAACAATTAAAACATCGAGAAAGAAAAAAGTCAATATAATCAGCTGCCATTTTCATGTTTAATCAATTTAAAAATATTATTAACCCAGATATGCCCATTGCTTGATCGTGATCATTTTAAAAGTATTTTTATATTATTTTAGAAGCAAATGTGAAATAATAACAGTATGTTTATATGTTTTTTAAAAATTTTTTGAAAAAGGTGGTTTTTGAGGCCGCTTTTGGACACAGGGTTTTATCTTATAACTGGGAGTTATGGGATACAAAACATTTGACATATAGTCCAAAGACACCTTTTCGGCATCTAGTTAACGTTTTTTCGTAGTAGGCTCCACATCGTGTATGTTTTCGTTATAAAATTACCCAATAATTAATCGGTCATAACGCAAATCATTGTAAAAACTAAGCGATCGGTGGCAACTTCGATGAACTAGACCTCAAAACTCAAAAATAGTAGCTCAAAATAATGGAATCACATAATATCCCAAGAGCTACAGATGTGTACTGAGTATATCACCAAAATAAACGGTACTTTGATAAACATAACATATCAAATTAGCAAGAACTTTGTGTGTCCTATATATAGGACGCTGGGCATATCTGGGTTAAGTACATTTACGTCAACAGTTCACCCAACGAGAAATAGCAAAAACAATGTCTGTTTCTTGTTCACAAAAGCACACACACCTTCTCTTACGAAAACATTCGGATGGGTAAAGTGGTAGATATAACCTTTTAATTTTTACACCTCATAAATAATTTAGAGATATGCAACGAATCATTGCAAAAATAAGTACATAATTAACTGGGTATTCAATCTTCACAATTTTTTTCTTTTGTTTTCTTTTTTCTTTCGTATCTTTAGGAACTTGCACAAAAACGAATGTTTGTTGTATGGCTGGCTGGCTGACTAATAAAACGAAACCCCTCAAAACACAGCGCGACAAGTTAAAAACAACCAATTCAGATTCCTTCAATATCTCTCTTTCTTGACAGTTTCCTCCATTGTCGCTCATTCTATATTTCATTGAAAGAGAAATGTTGGATTCGAATTTTGTGGAACATAATTTATAAAAAGAGAGCTGAGAGAAGCAGTCAGAGAGACTGAAAATAGCAGTCGTTCAAGTTATAATAGTATAACCACTATATATACATATATGAAGTTAAAAAAGAACACACAAAGCAACAACTTGTTACAAAAAAAAAAAAAAAATAAATAAATAAATAAATAAATAAAAAATATGGGATGTAGCCATAAGCTTATGAACATATTTTCAATTGAATTAATAGCTGTCAATATTGCTAATACAGTCGGACCTCAATTATCCGTGATGGTCGGGACCAGAGGCATTACGGATAATCGATTTTCCCGGATAATGGAGGCAATGCTTTTATGCAGTTTTTGAACATATTTTTAATTAAAAATGACATAATGTTGTACGATAATATGAAAATCTGCAATTTTTATTAAATTTGTTAAGGTGATCCTCCAAATTTTAGAAGGATAAATAAATATCATCATCACCATTTTTATCTGAATTGACAAAGTCATGGTTTTTGTGATACCATAAATACACAAATTGTGTAATACGGGAGAATTTCCAGTTTTTGTTTGTTTACCTTTTGTTTGCTTAATCAGATGAATTGGAAAGTATGATTTACTCCCTGGTAATGAAGTTTATAACGAAAAATAGAAGAAATGGAAAAAAGTCCAACATTTATTTTCTATCACGGATAATGGAGGTTCCCGGATAATCGATTCACGGATAATCGAGGTTCAACTGTATCTAATTTTTGTTACTGTGGTAATTTTGTGGGAATCAAAATAATGATAAAATGCAGTTTCGATTTATCTACCAATTGTTGAAGTACAAATTTGACATTATATTTCTATATAATTTGGCACACTTATTTCTAGACCAAATTCAGTCAAACATTCCAAATTTCATTAAAATCGGACGCATATAGCGTGATTGGTGCAGCACATACGTGAAATCGGGCGAACATATATATGGGAGCTATATCCAAATCTGAACCGATTTCGATATAATTTGGCACATTTATTTTTAGACCAAATTCAGTTACACATTCCAAATTTCATCGAAATCTGACAATATATAGCGTGTGTGGTACAGAAAATACGTAAAATCGACCGAAAATATATATGGGAGCTATATTCAAATCTGAACCGATTTTCACCAAAAGCAATAGCGTTCTTCCTATGGCTAAAAAAGTTGTAGTCCCCAATTTTCAGCGAATCGGACAAAAAATGCGACCTGTACGTTGCGAACAAAAATACATGGACAGACGGACATGCATAAATCGACTCAGAAAGTGATTATATGTATATCCCCAAAAGCAACTATGGGTCTATTTCGTTTCCTTTTGTATGTTACATACAAATGCACAAGCACATAATACACCTTACCACTGTGTGGTGTAGGGTATAAAAACAATTTGTTTTCTAATTTTGTACATATGCAAATTGCTCTTCCAAGGACTAATAGAAAAAGTGCAAATTGTAGTTAACAAAGATAAGAAACAACGGAAATAGAATAACTTTCCCATTTTTTATACCCTCAGTCTTTATCTTTAGTCTAAAGAGGGAATATACACTTTCATACGACCAAAATGTACCTCCTCATCGAAGTAATGGTTTTATACCTCATGGGTACGTTTATATAAAAACTGTTTCAGACAATGTGTGGCCGATTTAACCATGTCCGTCTGGCTGGAGCGCACATAGTTTAAGACCTGCAACATGTTTTTCTCGGGCTCCTATTATGATGACACAAGTCTTTTCAGATGCAATTCCATACTTCAACGGCTGGTGCGCACGACAACGGATACGACGTTGGTCCACACTTTGAATATCGTAATATTTCTGCAAATCTTAGATAAAATTCCAACATGATGCTTATTGGTCCACCACACCCGATACCCCAAATTTTCGCAAAAATGATACTTGCACATCTCTTTAACGGAGCAACAAACCAATTTGGTCCAAGTTTTGTTTATGTTTGAAAATGAGCCAAATGAGCCCCAAAAAAGTTAAACATTTTTATTTATGTGCAGTTCAAGGTCTGTTTGAGGTCCATTGTAGTCCTGTTAACAGCAATATTATGTTTTCCCCAAATGTACTGTGTCGGTCCATCCATTCCTTCAGGTACCTCCCTCCGCAACACTTTTGAGTTTTTATCCAAATATATATTTTTGTCGGCAAGTTCGTATGTCCTAAATGGGCGAAAAAATCTCAATCTAACTAGGCGTTTACAGACAGATAGTATTACACCATTTTCACCAATACATTCATATTTTTTTCTATACATATTAAAAAATTTATAAATGCATTTGTGAAAAAGGTTTGTATTTTTGCTATTGTCTTGCCAATACTGGCATTTATAAACGCCGGGTAATACATAATTATTGGGGGAAAAGGATTTTGGTTGCGTATTCAATTCGATATTGTCAATAGATGAAAGTTTCAATTCACACAGGCTAAGGGTATATCTCTGTCGGCAATACCGACTTATAATTTTTTATTTGTTTTTAAATTATATTTTGCAACTGATTATTGGGCAAGCTTTGTTTTTGTTTAGGGTTATATATGAAGGGCCCTAAAAGTTTGAATTCACAAAACTTTTAGGGTTTTGTTCTGATGCACAGTGTTGGTTCAGAATATCACTGTGAATATATTAACACAAACACTTAATGAGAACAGGTAATAGTTACAGCTTTTTAGGTGCACTAAATTAATATGAGGGGGACCGAATCTGTTATTAAAAAAATATATTAACCCAATCACTGCTGTGGTTCCATATGCTACCACTTTTGAAGCTTGTAGTAGTTTACTCTATAGAATAACAAATCTACAAATTGAACATATTTATATTAATATTAGTATTTTTCAAACTCTAAAGGAATCCCGCTGTAGATTTGTTCCTCTGTTTCGGTCATTCGGGTTCCACTTCATGCCTTAATAGCACAATAAATGGATAATTTGAACATTTGTTCTAAAATCTCCGGCAGGGATTGGGTTAAAATAAAATTTAAAATGTAATCTTAGGGTGGGTTTTTGAGCAACTGTTATAAGAATATACATTAAGAAGAATACAAATTAAATTGACCTAGTCCTTTGAAGGAAAACGGAAAAGGAAAAACAATTTCCATATTTCTCTTAAAAGATAAAGAGAATTAAATTCATATTTTTAAAGAGGGAGAGTTTTGCGTAAAATAAAATGTACTAACACTCATATCTGACAAATGAAAACTGTTCTCTCTGTCCGATGTGAATAGTAAAAGAAATTATTAACAAAGAAGACTATTTCTCTCAGCTTTAAGGTACATATGTATATAAATAAAAAAAAAATTTAGTTTGCAAACTTTAAAATTTAAAAATTAGTCTAATATCGACTGGAATAAAAATTTTGTATTAAATTGTTGTAGTTTATTTTAGAACGGACACATAGATACACATTTATTGTTGTAATTATTCAAAACATTACCTACTTGGAACGTAAAAAAAACATTCATGTAGAATAGAAAATAAATTTTTGGAATTGTTCTAGGCGTTTTCTGATGATGGACTTCTTGTTTGTTCAACAATAATTAAATCTAGTCAAATGACAAACCATATTGACACTTCATAATTTATTCAATGTTTTGCAGACATATTTTTGGAATTGAAATCACTTGATTTGATTTATTAAACACTCACACATTCCGGGTATGTTTTTAATTAAGTGATTTTATTTTTTCGCAGATTGAAAATAAATAAATGCATAGAAAAATCCATTGAACAACAATGATTACTGTATGTAAGTTGGTATAGTATAGAAACGACGGCAGTTCCTCCTCTATGTATGTACCGCACCCAATTGGAATAAATAACAACTAAGCGAAAATTGCCTTATCATATTTTCTTTCGTTACTAACCTTATGGCGGAATGTAAATCAGAACAACACAAAGGCACAGAAAAAAATGTTTTGCTCATTTTACAAAAGAGTTTTCAGTATAATATACACAGACACACTAACTAAGAGCAATTTTATTTTAAGAGAAAAATACGCCAGACTGTTGAATATGGCAATAGAATAGATTGTGCAACGGAATTCAGTAGGGAGATACGTGAGATACGTTGTAACAATATTTTGGATCCAACAAAAAATTTTTTAAAATTTGAAAACAAAAGTGCAATGTTTTTTTTGCTCGCTAACTTATTGAAAGTTGTGGACAGTTGACATTTTCCACTTTGTATTTGGTTAATGATTGGACCGGACACACATTTTTACTCCCACTGCCATTTGGAATTATACAAATCTTCTATTAATCCATTTAATTATGAGCAGATCAGATACCGTCCTATGAGGAGATCCGTTCCATGGAGCGTCGTAAAGCACAACCAGCTGTCAAAAATTTCGAAAATTTGTGTGGGAGATACTCGAAGGAGTGGACCGATATAGTCCATTGAAAGCTGATCTACGTCCGGAAGAAATATTACGACGATTGATTAATCGGTTACTCCCTTCGAGAGTTATCGTCTGCACCATGTTAGCGAAAAATGTGGAACTTTATTGGGGAAGGAACGCGGAGGAGTGGACCAATATGGCCCATATTCGAACTTGATCTAAGTTTGGACAAAATATTACCAGAACCAAATTATGGACCATATCGGTTGATCCGTTCGAGAGTTATCTTGTGCTCCAGCTAGCCAGACATACCAAATTGTTTAAAACGGATTTAGTCCAAACATACTTGGGCTTTAAAAACATTACTTCGATGAGGCTGAGGGTTCATGTATTGATTGTCAAAAACTCGAAACTTGCCTGTTTGACGTAGGCGTTCTGACAACTGCAAGAACAGTTGTTAAATTATGAATGAAAATAATCAATTTCTTTTTGTTCTTTTGTTTTTAAAACATTTCAATTATTATGCATGTCTGCGTACTCGATAGTTAGTAATACAGTCGAACCTCGATTATCCGTGAATCGATTATCCGGGAACCTCTATTATCCGGGATAGAAAAGAATTGTTGGTCTCGTTTCCATTACCTCTATTATCCGTCATAAACTCCAATATCCGGGATTAAAATCACATCTTTCAATTAATTTGAATAAGAAATTCTCCTTTTTCATACAAATTGTGTATTTATACGATCCCAAAAACAATGAAACAAAGTCAATACCGATGAATATGATGACGATGATGGAGCAATACATGCTTCCACAACATTCCTGGGACTGGATTCTTGTTCTATGAAATTTTGAAATGAAAAATATTTTCTTTATAAAATTTTTCATTTGACATTTGTTCCCTTTATAAAAGTTTTCATTTCAAATTTTCATAGAACAAGAATTGAGCCCCTGGACTTCATGAATACCCCTATCTGTCCTAATATTCAGAACAAGATACTATGCCATTTTTAGTAAAAAAAAATGTGTCCAAAAGCCGCATAAAAACACTGACTCCATTATCCGTGAAAATCTATTATCCGTAATGCCTCCGTTCTCGACCATTACGGATAATCGAGGTCCGACTGTAATTATTACTAATGTTGCAGATTTTTACAGTTGTATAAAGGAAAAGTTGCTGACAAATGTTTCAGCAACATTTAGTAAGTAAAAAAACACACCTATTATCTCACTTATTTTTACAAAAATGTCAAAAATTTATTAACCCGACTGTCTGTAAAAGAAATTATGGACAGCTGGAAGACAGCCGACAAATGTATGTATGTGTTAGTAAATCAGAGTTGTATTCGAAGGCAAATTGTCTGGTGTAAACACCTAGTTACACGCCCAGATGAGGCATTTATTATATTGGGACAAATTCATGTGAACAGTTTCTGATAAATTTCAGGGATATATTGTCATATCCAGGACTTTTTGAGTATACAATGTTAATATTGTTCTCAAAACATCTTCAATACTAATGTTGTCAATTCTGAACCTATTGTTGAACATTGACAAAGTGCGTAATGCATTTACTACTGTGTCATCAGCGCGCGTTCCAATTTTTGGTCTCAGTTGAGATGCAATTGTTAGGAAATAGTTATTGAAAAGATTTGCTTTGTCTAAGTCATTAATTATAATATTACCCTCTGCATATTGGATTTCCCAATGGATTTATTAATGAAATTCCAACATTTCTTGTGTAAACGTCTTGTAAGTTCTTAACCCATTGTTTGTGAGGCAAGCTACACTTTTGCCGTGTTTATTTTGCTTAATGTAAGTGGAAATATTTCTGCTGTTTGTATTTGGATGCTGTTCTCATTGCAACTTGTTTCAAATGGTATGTGCATATGTGTGTAGTAAAGTTGAAGGTCATCTGGTAGGTTGTGCTTCGTGGGTCAAACAAACAAATTGGAAACTAGAATAATTGTTTGTTCTCCTCGTATAATTATTTTGTTTTAAATTTGAACTAAAAAAAATGCTTGAAAAGAAACGTTCGTTTTTATTAAGAGCAATACAGAATGCTTATTAACCCACTTAGCGCCGAGAATTCTTTTTTTGCGAAAAAACATTCAATTTAATAAAGACAAAAATGTTATCGTAGTAAAAAATAGTAACTTCTTGCAGGTTCTGGAACAGAGCAAAAATGATAACAAAAAGCAAAACAACCCACGAAAATATGCAAAAACAACCGAGTTTGACGTCAATTTTCGCAACCATTTTTGTGGCCCTTAATAGTAGGGTTGTGGGTTAATAGTAGTATGTAGTACGGACAACCCAGCAACAATTTTTGACCAGATTCCTGTCACGATTTTCTAAAAAATTTTTTTGTAATAACTGAAAATTGGCCTAAATTGACATCTTTATACCATACACCACACTGTGGTAAGGGGTATTATGTGTTAGTGCATTTGTATGTAACATGCATAAGGAAAAGTGATAGGCCCATAGTTCCTTCTAGGTATATATATAGAATCACTTTCTGGGTCGATTTATGCATGTCCGTCCGTCCGTTCGCAACGTACAGGTCGCATTTGTTGTCCGATTTGGCTGAAAATTGGGCAAGAGCGTCGGAAGAACGCTATTACTTATGGTGAAAATCGGTTTAGATTTGGATATAGCTCCCATATATATTTTCGTCCGATTTGAAGTATTTGATGCACCAAACACGCTATATCCGTCCAATTTTGATGAAATTTGGAATTTATGACGAAATTAGGTCTGTACCAAATTATATCGAAATCGGTTTAGATTTGGATATAGCTCCAATATATATTATCGGCCGATTTGATATAGCTCCCATATATATTTTCGGCCGATTTGAAGTATTTGCTGCACCAAACACGATATATACGTCCTATTTTTATGAAATTTGGAATGTGTGACTGAATTCGGTCTAAAAATAAATGTGCCAAACAACATCGAAATCGGTTTAGATTTGGATGTAGCTCCCATTATATTCTCGGCCGATTTGACGTATTTGCTGCACCAAACACGCTATATACTACCGAATTTGATGAAATTTGGATTGTGTGACTGAATTCTGTCTAAAAATAAATGTGCCAAATTACAACGAAATCGGTTCAGATTTGGATATAGCTCCCATATATATTTTCAGCCGATTTGACGTATTTGCTGCACCAAACACGCTATATTAGACCGAATTTGTTGAAATTTGGTTTGTGTTACTGAATTCGGTCTAAAAATAAATGTGCCAAATTATATCGAAATCGGTTCAGATTTGGGTATAGCTCCCATATATATTTTCGCCTAATTTTACGTATTTGCTGCACCAATCACCCTATATCTGCCAATTTTGATGAACTTTGGAATGTGTGACAGCATTTTGTCTAGTAATAAGTGTACTATATTATATAGAACTCAGTTCAAATTGATATACATATATCTCCTATATTTACATATTCACAGTGGTGTAGGGTATCATGTAGTCGGCCCCGCCCGACTATGATCCTTACCTATTAACCAGTAATAATATAAACATGTCTAACATTATTTTCCCTGAAGAAAAGAATAATTAAAATTGCCCTCTTATGAGAGGTAAATCCTTCTAAAAAGGCCAAAATTATAACTTCTCTATAAAATTATTAAATTTTTAAAGCAAATATTTTATGCTTGGCCCATGTTCTTAACAAAAAAACATCTCGGTTATTGTAACGGTGACATTTTTAAGTCTAAGGGCCACTATTACATGTGTTCTTTTACTGTCTGACGGGTTTGAAAACGCAGAAAAAAAAACAATTTGGTGGCATTAAAAATATAATTTTTACATCGAAATTTAATGCCAAGAAGCTCCTCCCTGAAATTCAATCATCACATTTAACTTTATGTAAACCAGAACGCTATAAATCTGTTCGGTAAATACGAACTATAACAAAAGAACACTTATAATAATGGGGGTTAGTATCCTAACCTTTTCATGGTGTTCATTTGTGAATATTTATTACTTTCTATCGTTAGATACACCTTGAGTTGATGTACCTTACAAGTGACCTTCTTGCCAGAAGTAACAGCATCATCTGCAGTTGGAAAAAGGACATTTTGTGTTGGTGTCAACTATAATATAACGTTTATATATAACCGGGTTTAACAAACCCACTGGGTTTCAAATGCCTGCAAATGGCAATAATATAAACATGGCCTAAGAGACACATTAAATTCGGGGCATAAAATATTTAATATTTGTCGATAAACTTTTTTGGCTAATACAGTTAAGCGAATATTTTTCAGTAGTGCGATTCTCTAACTCATTTTTTGAGTTACCGACTATTGTCGGTAACATTAATTACAGATGTTTTCGATAAGTTAGCGATGAATAAAAAGCAGTCGTAAAGTTTTACCGATAGCAAGAGTATTGTCAACTTTTATTTTCATTCATCATTTTGCGTCTACTAGAGATAAAAAGATTTCCGTAAACTGATATTGAAGTAAGCAAACAATTTAGTCGAGCAAATTTCTCACATCTTTAATAAAAATAAATTAATAACCCTCACTAAAATAAAATACGAATAAAATTGAATCAATCGATAAACTTGACTTTTGACGAAGAGATAGGTATGTAACATTTAAAAATATTTCGACATTCTTTGTCAATAGTTATTGTAAATTTGAGCATGACGATAATTCAATGTCATTCGAAAAATGCAGTGGCTGTTGATTTGTTTAACGTTGTCGCGTTGCCAACTTTCGCTAATGTTGGTGTTTTATTTAGCCCTGTCTGGACAGCTATACAAAATATATTGTTTATTTTTCTCGGTTGTTTGTGTTTGATGCAATTGTCGTAATACCACAAAGCAGTATACAACAACGTGTGGTGTATTGTCCTCGTTTCGGTTGTTAATAGACTCATTGTACTTTACAGGTAAGAAAAGTCATTGTACGTGTGGTGTAAAGGTATTTAATACTGCAAGCCATAAAGATAAAATCGTCGCAAAACAAATGTTTCTTGTTTAAAATTAAAAATTAAACGAAATGACTTTGCATAATGAGACATTGAGGTATTTAGTGGAACAGTCGTAGTAGCATATCGTTATATACATATATCAATTTGGACTTGGCCGACATTTTTTAAGTAACATAGAACGTGAAGATATACAAGAGATTTGAAAGTATTACCTCTTCATTGAACTTTTTAAGTTAAATCCGTTTTCCATGTTATTCTTGGATCTTAAGAGGCAAAGGTCAAAAAACAAATATCCCAACAATATCATGTCTACATTTTCAGCCACAAAATGTACAAATTTGCAGACACAAATTGAAATGAAAAAAAAAAAGAAAATATATTTTCAAGTTAAATTTACCTCTCTGAAAAGAAACTTCATTCAAAAGAAATTTCCGTGGAAAACCGGACAGATAACATAGCTAGGAAAACGTCCGGATACCAAAATGACATAAAATACTACTACGGATGCCAAACAACAAAAACAATAACTGCTGGGACAATACACTGCATACTACAATGAGTACTATCACTATTTTTACAACTCATTCTAGCATTCGTACGATGGCGAACAACGAACATGAGCCGATTGGCAAGCTAACCTCGACTACTACTACCCTTCACCATCCATTATCCTTTCAGCAAATGCAAACAAAATCAACAAACACACATACATGGCACTGCCTACTATGAGATTTTCCAAAGTATGACAATTTTACTATGAAACTTGGTCGTGTAGGGGTGTGGGTGGATTAAACAAACATCTACAACAAAGAAATTAAACAAAAAACAAACATTAGTAAAATAAAACCATCCTTCCCCTTGCTGGCACAGAAGCAACAGAAACGCTTTTACTACAGCAACTTGCATTTGTCTATGGACGAAATGGCACACGTTCTTCGGCTCGTTCAACGAACTTAGTGCATCAAGCCGCCAGACTCATAGACTATTTTCACTATTTTTTTCTCTGAAACAGGATGGAAAAAGTTACGAGGAAGTTGGCAACTTCTTAAAAGGACTACTCCAAAAAGGTATGAGGAGGAGAGGAGTTTGGTGCCAAGAAAAGTCAAACCGGCAGCAAAATAGCAACTCTTAAGGTGTATGACAAAAATCAATAGCAATAGAAAAATGGAATGTGGTATGAAAATTTGGTAAAATGCTTAAGTAATTCAATGAATTAATTTACTGTTAGATATTAGCTTTTACATATTTGTCTACAGTTCACAAAAAAATGCCAAGGATCATTGCGGGAATGAAAATCTACAAGCCTATAAAGTTCAAAATACGGCATCTACTGGAAAATTATTCTCCACGAATGCACACTCCAGAGGTCAAAGTTGTCAGGTTCTATGTTCAGCTTAATGAAATTGTTCTCATTATTACCAATGACTTCGAACGGTGGACGGAATTATGCATATGCAGTTTGTCAAGTAATTGTTTTCGAAGCAGGAAAACTAACATTTTTCTGTATGAATTTATGAAAAATTACTAATATTTGTCATGGTAGAACAAATAAGGTAAAGTAAACACTACAACAAATACAACTCAACACCAACCACACAGAAATTTGTTGTTTGTATCGTTATTTTCATCGGTATTTGTAAACAAACCAAGGAAATGTCTATAAATTACACTGTGAACACAAATTTTGGGGCAGAGATAGTTCCTTTTGGGGATGAAAGGCCTTGGTGAGTATATTAAGAATCCTGAACTTCCGAGTTATGGCGTGATGAAGTTTCTGCTGAAGACCTTATAAGGTATCTGAAATTAGCGTTATATCTTTGTAAACTGTTGTTATAGTTTATTTATTAGATGACATGTCTTCCGTCAAATCGAATGAGGATTATTTTCGTAGAGCACTTCGACCTTCTAACCCGCTTCCTTCAATGTCCTTTTCGTCCTTTATTTTAAGAGTCGCTATAAAAGTACCACAAGATGAAGTTTTTGAGCTTCGAAATGTTCTGCAAAAATGTCGCTCAGAAAATTTTAGGTACGGCTCTCATTGGCAACTCGACGCCAACATGAACAAATGCTTCTTTGTTGTATTTGCATCAAAATTGTTGCCTTCACAAAATTGTCATATTGTAGTGCGGAGAGAGGGGAGCGGAAATTTCAACATAATTTACCATTTTAAGAAGAAAAGAAGCACCTCTCCAATTGCTTAGTTTGAGCAGAGTTAAAAGGACTTGTGGCATGGAAAATGAGTCCTCTAAACTAAATGGTAGGTAATTGCCCACCCTCTTCTGGCGGCAGAAGTTCTTTCTCTTCTTCGTGTGCTCTACATAATAATATTTTTTGCAATTTCTATTCTTTATTTGCCACAAGAAGCTTGGGGTTAGGATGATTTCATTTGGCTTATTTCTATACTAGGACTCTAAATGTTTATTATCCTTGTTGAATTCACTCGCAAGGAAAGTAAAAGAAGGAAACTTTGTACTGCAGCAGCTGCGGAAAACTTCTGTAAATTATGTAAAAGAATATATCGTGCCCTAAATGAAGTCTCTTCATTGTATGAGGGAAGTAACATACTTCTACGTGACTAACCCCATATGATGAATGCTTTGGAGAATTGAAGTCAAGTGTTCTGGCAAGAATCCACAGTATTGAGGAGATTAGACGACGTAGCAAAGGTAACAAAAAACACATAAAGATGCCAATGAATGAAAAGACGAAGAAGAAGAAAAAAAAAAAACGAAAAACATGTTATGTTTAGGAAATTAAGTTTGTGATGACGAAAGAAATTAAAAGTTTTCTTTGCTTTTGGTTTTGTTTTAGACCAGTATATTGATTCTACTTTCGCTCTTAGGGATAATGAAAAATGTCCGGAATTTGTGGTAAAATCTTAGTCAACAATGTTTGTATGTCTAAATGTACGTACAAATTGGAAGTGTTCCAAAGAATTGTATTTTGCGTGCACAAAGTCCATTGCTATTACAAAATATTGTTAATTTATTTTTAAAACGAATTTACTGTAGACTCGTCATTGCTTTCTTGCGCTTTGATCAAAGACCTCGGAACTTTAAATGGCAAGTTTCTTTTAAATCACTTCGCTAATAGAAAAATAATTCGTTGCATCAATGTACGGGTTTCATTTATTATTTCGCACTGCTATCATGAAATGTTCCATTAATTTAATTAGACGATTCATTTATGTTAAGAAATCTTACATTACCTAAAATATACGGTTTTTTTATTGCATTGAATAAATGAAAAAGATGTCATTCCATTAAGGTAGACGTTTCATAGCATTAATGAAAAAGTTTCATTGAATAAAGTTCCATTGCATCAATGAAAAAAATATTAATTTTACTTAAAACGTTTTTACATTATGAAGCTCTACGTTGGTTCAATATCAATGACAGATTTCATTGAGGTATCGTAAGATTTCATTTATTTTATGAAGCTTTTTTATTTTCTCGAGTTTCATATATGCGGAGTCTAATGTCTTTTATATGTGTTTGTTTACACTGTGCAATATTTTTGAGCCAATCGCGTGCAAACAACTTCTGTCCACAATTTTGTGGAAGTGGAGGACCAATAGGCAAAAACCATATTTGGGTTTTGTTTTCTTAGATCGGGTTCGGTTTTTATGGCCTCATCTAAAAATGGTTAAAGATCTAATTTTTAAATCAAATCGGGGATGTATCTCTGAAACCAATACGAATCTTGTTTTGACATCTGCAGCAAACTTGTAGATAAGAGCAAGAAGAAAATATTTGGAGGAATAGTGAACTCGAAAAACTGCATTTGTTGCCTCAAATTCTATAATATATCTAAAAATTCTATAATTTGTGTATATTTCGCAGCGGATCTCCCAAAATGTTAAAGTCTTCTTAATATTACCTTTTGGGAAGTATTCTCTGGAATGTAATACACAACTCTTCAGAACATTATATTGTTGTAAAATGCCTCTATCGCCTTGTTTATAGCAAATTTTTCAACAACAATTTGGTAAATATTCCAATAATTCATTGAAATCCTCAACATGAGAATAAACAGCCTGTGTGAACATTGTTTGAAATACGTTTTGTAAAAGGTATGTTATGAAATACCCCTTAAACAACGTGAAATAATCATTTTTGAGTTTCAGAATGTTCTGAAGAATTAATGGTCACATTATTTGGAAAATTTTCCTAGTTCATCTGTTTGACACGTAAGTTCTACTATTTTACGGCTACAATATTGCTGAAGACTGCCAAGCAAAATTCTTATTAGTTTCGGAGATAAATGTCCGATCACTGGAAAAAAGGCTCATTTTAGGTCGGTTTAGATAAGGCCATAAAATTTAAACCCGATCTAAGAACACAAAATCCAATTAAGGTTTTTGTAGCCTCAATATGTACTTTCAGAAAATGCCCATTAGAAGTTGTTTGCATTTCCAGTGTTGCACAGTGTTATTCAACTACATCCTTCATATTCCATTTTGAGCTGATAGGTTTCAAACAGGAGGAAATACTGACCTGAAAAAAATCTATGACCCTATCTATAGTATCGATTATAAAATCTATTGAAATGAAGAAAAATCACGCGCATTTTCGGTTTTGTGGATTTGAGAGAGTAAGATTGTAGTCAAACGTATAAATTTTTCGGAAAAGTAAATTTTATGTTTGTCTATTTTTTATTAAATAAAAAAAATCGTTTTTCTGCTTTGTATTTTTATGAAATGGTTGTGCAAAATTTCAACAAAAGCATAGACATTTCCGCCATTTTTATTTCCAAATTAATGATGATGACAAATTAACGATAATATTGATATCTATCTATTTTTTGAAATGAAATGTTGAAAATATGTAATGTTGGAAATATCGATAGTTTTCCAGCTCTATTATAAAAATACATTTTATTATTTTTGGTACCAATTTCCATAGAAGGACCGAGTTTATTTTAAGTTCATCGATCAAAGACAAAATCTCATAGACAAAATCTCCGAATTGTTCTAATGGATAGTACCAACACCAAATAATGGAATATTCTGACAAGAAGGTATCAAACCAAATATGTACCTCCGGTGTGCATGGCATGCTTGTTTATCGTACCCGATTATTACGATTTTCCAAATACTCCTTGTCTAGTCCTACATTGTTACAGTATTTATTACTACTAGTACATTCAGAAACCATTTAGTATTAAAAAAGTATCACTGTGAAACTACACCATATCGTCCAATGCAAATGGTTCAAGATTCTACTTTATGTGTGGACGTTATTGGATTAATAAGTCCATTTTTTAATTTCCAAAAGTTGTATTGAAGCTTTCTGCTATGTAGGGAGACGTTTTAAAATCTCCTATAGTTCATTAAATGAAGTATTATTTTGTACTCCAAAGTTAAACAAAAAACTAACGCATCGCGCTCTTAAATTTTCTTGAAGATTTTTCACCTGTGTGTGTTCATTGAACCGAAAATGTGAGTTTAAATTTGAAAATACATACATACCTACGTACATATTTGTATGTAAACATATTTGTGTGACAAACAATTAACCGCAGACAAGGGGGCTGGCTGGCATTTTTTAGTTATCGTTGTCATTTTGTGTGACAAAAATTTGCACAATAATTGCGCAGAATGTGAACAAAAAGGCAAAATACAAAAGCAATATTTTATTTTGTTCGATTTGTATTGCAATGTTTATGGGAATCATTGAAATTCCAACATGTCACCAGTTAACGAAGTACGATGTATGTATGTACATCTGCTTTGCCCTGCCCGCATACAGCTAGCATAGCACCGACATACATACAAATGCCACAAAAAAATCGCATAGTAGGTATGTGTGTGCTTTTATTGAGTTACGATTGTTTTTCAAACAGATAACAGAATTGCGGTGGAGGTACTTTTTAGTGATGTTCAGAATCCGACTAAATTCTAAAAAATTAAATTCTAAATTCTAAAATATAATCCCCACAGGGGGGGATCCGAATAAAACGTGCCATTTTTATATGTAGTAGGTTATTTGGAAGACCTTTTTATTAAATTAATAGAAGTTCTTCCATATTAAGGATCACTTATGTAGAATGTAACGAAATTCGTTTTGTTTCTAAACCCCATTTTGAGTTAATTTTCATCAAATATCTAAATAACCACTTACAATTGATCACTAACACGTGTTCACTTGGAGGGGAGGGTTGGTACATTTGCACTCGGCAATAATCGATAACAATATTGGCGCTGCCATGGTTGTTGTTTTGCGAAATATGTATCTTCATTCAACACCAACCAACCAGCCCTCGACAATTATTGTTAGGTTTATGAAATTTTGTTGCTTTTGTTTTTAACTTTAAAAATAGTAAATAAAAAACTACGCATGGAAAACACTAGACGTTGTCTAGTTGGTTGGTCGTTGTGTTCGGTTTGGTTGCTCCTGCTGCTGAACACGTTCATTGGCATTGTCAGCAACGGCAGCAGCGGCATTTAGTTTGATATGTGTCAATATTCGCACTGCTCAATGGGATTTGCCGGTGAAAATAAAGTGGCAACAACAATGCAATGAGCCATCACCATATTGTACAACAATTTATGTACAGTGACACAGAAAAGTATACATACACCCTACTAAAATGCAGTTTTGGCTAAATCGTTGGGTTTTTTAGAGCAACAGCTGCAATGTGTGGCTCCTTGGTGACAAAATAACCATAATTACACAAATTTATTTTAATCTAATGCGTATATTTAATACAATTGAAGAAATTCAATTTTCACAACACAGAAAAGTATACATACACCCCAAGGAAATACGAGTATTATCGTAAAATTTATGGAATTAGTAGCAAAATTTATACATTTTTTTAGTTTTGGCGAATGTCTCTGGGTGTCTGAGATATATTTTAGAGAAAATAATATAATTTTTGGGGGTCAAATGCCGTTATTTAGGGTCAAATTTCTTATATACCTCGTTAAAGCTGACCCTTGCTTAATTTTTTTGCGTTTTTAGGTATAGTACTTTATAAAAAGCACAAAATTAGTTTCAGTTTGCAAATCTTGAGAGCCAAGAAAGCTTTGGAGTTGTTATTAAGCAAAATATTCTTTCCTGGACGTCGATTAATGCACTTTTTTCCTCAAATTTCTCAGGAAGTTAATATATACCGCGGAATTCCTGGCGCAAATTACATACAAAATGCATTGAATTGCCTTGTAATATGGTCCGATACAATCCTTGGGCATTAATTGAATCAGAAATGTGAAATATTTTGTCACAAACCTGTTCCCAAAGCTTCCAAAGCAGCAAAATATAAGCACTAACAAAAAAGCATGAAATATGTACTGTGAACAACGTCGTTTTCGTATTATGATCATTACCGTTACTATAGGCGCGAAACGTTTCGTATAATTGTACATTTCTGAGTCAATTGATGCCCAAGGATTGTATCCGAGAATATTACAAGGCAATTCAAGGCCATCTATATGTAATTTGCACCAAGAATTCCGCGGAATCTATTCACTTCCTGAGAAATCTGAGGGAAACGTGCATTTATCGACGTTCAGGAAGGTATATTACGCACAAAAACAACTTCAAAGCTTTCTAGGGTCTCAAGATTTGCCATCTGATACGAATTTTGTGCTTTTTGTAAAGTACAATACCTAAAAAAGCAACAAATTAAGCAAGGGTCAGCTTTAACGAGGTATATAAGAAATTTGACCCTAAATAACGGCATTTGACCCCAAAATTTATTTTCTTTTCTCTAAAATATATCTCAGACACCCAGAGACATTCGCCAAAACTAAAAAATGTATAAATTTTGCTACTAATTCCATAAATTTTACGATAATACTCGTATTTCCTTGGGGTGTATGTATACTTTTCTGTGTTGTGAAAATTGAATTTCTTTAATTGTATTAAATATACGTATTAGATTAAAATAAATTTGTGTAATTATGGTTATTTTGTCACCAAAGAGCTATACAGTGCAGTTGTTGCTGTAAAAAACCCAACGATTTAGCCAAAACTGCATTTTTCTAGGGTGTATGTATACTTTTCTGTGTCACTGTATGTATGCAAATATGTATGTATGCTACAAATGCAATTATGGCAAAACGCAAACGACTCAAAGCAGCCACACAACAAACACACAGAGAAGACATCAATTGAATTGAAGTCAGCTAAACGTCAAACGAACATAATAGTGTCATTCGTGGAATAGCGTTGTCACTTTTGTCATAGGAAAGTTCGTAATTTAACCACATATTTTGACAGATGTCAAAAATGTTATTTTTCCATCAGGGAATGTGCTTGTTATGTTCTTCTTGCAAATCCAAAAGTATACGAAGAATAGATGGAATAAATGAAAGTTAAAGCGATTTTTATTAGGTAATAGAAATTATAGGTACATTTCACAGAGCTATGAATAAGGGGTAACAGCACTGAATTCGTCTTTATAATCGCGTGCTACTGTCATACATATGTATGTCCTTGCTATAAAAAAAACGTGGACCTAGCTTTTTGCTGAAAGCTTGTCTACTCACTGACAATGCCACACAGTTTATATATAAGTACTGCTACTGACTTCAGACATTTTATCTAAATTAATATAATTGCACTCAAAAGGTTTGCGGTTCGAATCCCAGGCCAAGCAACACCAAAATTTTCAACGGTGGCAAAATTCCCCCTCAGTAATGCTGGTGACATTTCCTGAGTATTTAAGCCATGAAAAACTTCTCTGCAAGTGGTGTCGTAAGACACGCCGTTCGGACTCGGCGATAAACTGTAGGTCCCATATCATTGAGCCAATATGAATCGACGTGCACTCATTGATATGAGGGTAGTCTCCATTGTCCATTGTGTGGGAACATAAATATGTATGTATGTATGTCACGAAATTTTGGGGTAGATGGAGAAGCCTATTGATTTGGGTGATAGTCGGATAATATTTAGGGGTCGGAATGGGGAAAAACTCATTCAAAGTTTTATTCTTTGTGAGTACATCGGCTTCTAGTAGGGGTATTCCACTGCACACTGGTCGAAACCATTGATCTAGCGGCGCGAAAGTCAAAAAATCAAAGTATAAAATTGCGAAATGTTTTCCATTGTATCGATTACAGACACTCTGCTGACTAAAATTTTGTTTTTGCTTTTTGTTCTTGTTGTAAATATTCACTCAATTATTAACTGTCAAGTGCAAGAAATTTTGATGCATCAGATTTTAACAAAATTATTGCTAAAAACCTGAATTCATATTTGTTTAATTGTTTAATAAATTCGTAATAAAACTAAACAAAGTTTATTTTTTGTTTATAGGGGAGGGTGTAAGTTAAATTAAAACAAAATGTTTGGGGCCTGAAGATAGTCCCAATTTGCATTGGGCGAGTTTACTTGCGGCAATTGTCATTTTGTAGGAGAGACAGGTGAGGCATATGGCAACCCTTTGCCTCTCAGCACCCTCTCTCACCTACAAACTGACAATTGCCGCAAGTAAACTCGCCCAATGTAAATTGGGACTTACATTGTTATGTAGCAATAAATTTTAAAAAATTATTTTTTTTATATTTTTAGAGCAATTTACTTTTGTTGAATGGAGCGTAACTACAAAGGTCCACTGAGGTTCAGTCCAATTTTGTTTTTGCTAATTAAATTGGACTTCCTAGATTACGAATAACCACAATTTAGCTGCAAATCTTGCTGATAAATGGTCTTGAAAAATAGCTTAAATCCCCAAAATACCCAAAATCTGACGGTACAGTTATATGTGGGCTATATCAAAATGCAGACCTATGTTCACAATTTTCGGTGGAGAAGATGTATAACCAACGAGAACCTCCTATGTTAAAATTCAGCTTATTTGGTCTAAAAATGTAGACAAAATCCTAACAATACCGAATATTGGGAGGTACCGTTATATGAGGACAATATCAAAACGTAGACCTATGTTCACAATTTTTGGTATAGAATGTTTGTGTCTACTGGGAGCCCCAAATACAAAATTACACCTAGTTTGGCCGGAAAATTTAGCTTTAAACCCCCAAAATACTGAAAATCTGGAGGTACCTTAAAAGGGGCCTACACCCAAACGTGAACCTATGTCGACAATTTTTGGTGGAAAGGAAGGAAAGGGTGGCTTAATTTGGAAGGAAAGGGTGGCTTAAATCCTCAAAATACAGAATATCAGGCGGTACCGTTATATGGGGGCTATAATTTAATAATTGCCGATGTTGTTCATATTTAGTCCATTATTACCCAGGGACACAGACTGAGTTTGTGCAAAATTTCAGAAAGATATTTCCATTCGTTTCCATGTTATTAATATCGCGCCTCTAGATCAGTGATTTCGACCACTGTGCATTGGTGTAAAGTAGGTTGGCGAAGGTGATCAAACAAGGGAGATACCACAATAGTCGGTAATGCATCCAATTCTTCCATTTTTTGCAATCACGCTGCAGGTCGTAATTTTGATCGGATGGTCACGGGGGTCCCAGAGAGAAGGAGGCATATTATGTTTGGTGGTAGTCGGATTATAGTCCCTAAAAGAAATGTTTACCAATGAAAAGCTTATGCTTATGGGTAGTGGTGTAGGGTATCACATGGTCGGCTCCGTCCCGACTATAGCCATTGCTCACTTGTTTTTTTAATATTTTGCATTTTAATCTGTTTAGTGATTGCGACGAACGAGCAACTTTCACTATTGAGCAGTAAGTATGTATGTGATTGCTATAATCATCAATTAAAAAATCAAAATAATTTTTGTTTTTAATTCTCTTGAATTTTCTAAAACAAACTTTATATGTATGTATAAATAAATTTTTGTGGTAAATCCAGTTTATATAAAATAATTAGTGTTTATTTTAGATGCAAAACAAGCCAAATAGCGATTACAAAATTACACCCTGTTTGGAAACCAACTTGAATTGTTCCGCATTTCTGAAGATTTTGGTAAGTGTGTGACACCGGAAAAAAGACTGTCGTCTAAAAACCGGTAAACAAATGTTTTTGACAAATTATTGCCTACAAATCAAAACTAAATCAAATATCTCAAAGCGGTTTTCTTACAAATTGATATACAGCCAGCGGACGGACACAGCCCCCCGTCAACTGCATCCACACATCAAACGAAAAGACCTGTCCAATAAACCAAACCACACATTATGTAAACAGCAACATAAATTGGTTGAAAACATTGCATTACAACAGAAAAAACCAAACAAAATTACATTTAATTTTGAAATAAAATCCGCAAACGTTGGAAGAAAAAAAATGATAGAAAATCCATTTCGAAAATAAGGAAATCCATTAATTTCTTAAGAAATTATTTGATATTTCAAGCGCCAGTGGCATATTCAAGTGGTCGTCCGGCACAATGGGCAAGATAGTCACGTTTATGCGGTGAGCTGAACTATGTACCTCATATTTTGGTTAATGTTGGTACATCCAATCCAAGCCATTGTGCATTTGAATAATGGAAATATGTTAACAACTCAAACATTCATTGAGGATTTCATGTGGACGGGGCATCCATTCATGGATCCCAGTCATTCATTCATTCATTCATTGAAGCAATGTTTCGTTAATGTAAAATGATGTTTGTTTGTTTGCTGGCAGACTTTGGAGTGTGGAAATACCTTTTTGCCCAATTTCTTCACAGTATTTCCCACAATAGTTGCCAAACAAGAAAAACAAACAAAAATGTGTGTGCATTTGTGTGATTCTGTCATTAATTATTAATTTTTAAATGGAGAGAAAAATGGTTTTAACGCATAAAAGCCCAGCAGTGGTTGTGTTACCAATTAAATGACATTTAACACTCACTCCATTGTGCCCCGCTTCATTAACAATTAACGCTGCTAATAAAAACATAACACCTTTAATAATTTAATTAACTGTATATGTGTGTGTGTGGTAACAACTTTGGTATGAGGCACAAAAAACAACTTACGGTTTTAGTTAATTCGATGAAATACCAAAAATATTTTATTTTTTGTAAAAAAGCGAGTAATATTGCCTATAAAAGCCCTTTTATTACGCCTCTTTGGAGAATTGAAAAAATGCCTGGTGGCGGCTATTGGATTTTCGGGATTGTATGGGAAATATTTTGCATGCCATAATCACCATTGTTGCGGTTAATGACTTTAGTCTGAATTTGGTTCATTTTAACTAGACAGCTTTGCTGCAATAGTTTTTGTTTTGTCTTTTTTGTGTGTTTTTGTTGATGATCGTTATAACAATTAAGACAAATTACAATTACAACATCGACACATTGGAATGCAACAAAGCAAGGTCATCATCTATTGCTGAGTAATGGGGATGACTCGCAATGCCTCTATTTTGGAAATGAAAGTTTTGAGTTTTAAAAAATATGAACAAGAGTTGTGTCCAAAGAAATTCAACCATTTAAAACGTTTTTTTTTTGTCTGAATAACTTACCAAATATATTATATTATAATAATGGACAGACTATTTAAACAAACATACCTGAAAGTAAACAAAAGTTTAATATTTTATTAATAACACATTTTTTTAAATATTAAATTTCACTTGTTAACAATAATAATAATAATAATAATAATAATAATAATTCTCTAGAAATGTAGAGAGTAGAAATATATTTGACTTTGGAAGTCTTGAGTCAGATCTTCATACACCGATGTACAAAATAATAGAAAGTGGAAAGTGTTCCATGTTGTTATAATCACACATTATCCGATAAATAAATTTCAATTTTTATTAATTTTCTCGTTGGAGTTAAGCTGGATGATCGAAGATTTTTCGCAAGTAAAAAAGGAAAGTCGAAGATTTGAACCCACACAACCACCAAATTATGTGACCGGTTTCGCTGTTGGTTTTGCAGCTTTTCAGACATATCGGCTGTGGGAGTGGCTTCTCTATCATCGTACTTTGATTTCTCAAATGCAATGTATTTTTACAGCGTTCCGTTCAAGCTGTATGGCTTCTATGACAAACGTTTTTTATGAGTTTGGCTTTGTTTTTCGAGGACGCGGGTTCAAATCCGGGCTCAGCCGGTTTTTATTTGAAATTGGACAAATTGAATTTTATTTGAAATTTTGCTGTTAGGACGAAGATCATTTTAATGCTAATTTTCGTTCATTTTCTCGTTGGAGACAAATTAGAATGATCTTCGCCCTAACAGGCAACATTCAAATAAAATTCAATTTGTACAATTTGTGGTTCGACATTGTATTGGACGGGGGTCAAAGATAATCATAAAAGGTGTGCGAAATAATAGAACCAATTTTAGGTAAACAAGAAAATTTCTTACGGAAATTTTAATTTGACCTTCTATATCTTAGGAATAAGCCTGCATCAATAATTTAAATATTGAGTCCGGAAGAGGCTGTAACTCCACATGGGCCCCAGAATCAAAGGGCCTCGAAGATATGGCGAATATCAACTGTGAAGAGAATTGACTGTGAAGAGAATTGGCTAAACTACCAACAACAACAATAAACCATAAAAAGCAGTGGAAAAAGTTGATATTTTTGAGATTACAGAGCAATGAATGTTGGCCGTTTTAACATGTTTTTATACCCTCCACCATAATATGGAGGGTATAATGAAATTTGTTATTCCGTTTGTAACACATCGAAATATTCATCGGAGACCATGTAAAGTATATAAATTCTTGATCCGTCTGTCCGTCCGTCCGTCTGTTGAAATCAAGATACAGCTCGCAATTTTTAAGATAGAGCTTTGTAATTTGGTATGGAAGTTTCTTTTACACCTAGGATGTTTGGTATTGCAAATGTGCTATATTGGTCCACGTTTTGATATAGCCCCCATATAGAACGGTATCACCCTATTTTCGGTATTTTGAAGATTTTAGCCTCATTATCACACCAAAATGGCTGAAATTTGGTGCTTAGTCTTCGTTCCCCCAGAAATTTGTCGGTATAGGTCCACGCCTTTATGTAGCCCCTGTAGAACGGTACTTCCGGTTTTCGGTATTTTGAAAGTTGTGGCCACCATAATCCACCAAAATGGCTGGAATTCGGTACTTAGTCTTCGTTGAGGGTATAGAACTTTCCCCCAGAAATGTGTCGGTATAGGTCCACACCTTCATATTGCCCCCATAGAACGGTACCTCCCAATTTTTGGTATTTTGAAGGTTGTGGCCTCAATAATCCACGAAATGGTGGAGGGTATAACAAGATCGGCCCGGCCGAACTTAACACCGTCCTTACTTGTTTTTTTAATTTGTTAAAAAAATAAATGTTTATTATCAGCTATTAACAAGACGCACGTGTTATAGGCTGAAGTAACTCATCGGGAGAAAACTCAATAGTCTTTAACATAAAAACAGGATAGGAATCATACTTAGAAATAAAATGGTCACTGGATATTTCTACTTAGTATGATTGCTAGATGTCGAATAAGTTTCTATAAAATATTATTCTCGCAATAGATCCATTCTTATAAATTTTTGGAAAATAACATTCTAAAAGAATCGTATCCATTTTATTTAAATAGTCACCCTTATTACGGTTGGCGTAGTCATAGACGTTCAAGTGACGTAGACGTTGTCGTAGGCATAGACGTTGGCGTAATCGTAAGATACATTTTTATATGATGAAAAATTATATACAACGACATTTTTTGTCTTTTATAGCATTTTATATCCTTGAAAAATCGAAAGAAATACATTTGTAATTCCCAGAACGCATTTCTTGGTTTAAATACAACATTTATTTTTTTGATACGACAAATCGGTATTACGTATGGCGTAACACGACAAATTGGTATTACGTATGGCGTTGAAATACGAGGAAAGAGTCGTGACCGATTTTGTAAACGACAGCATATAAAAATAAAAACAAATTAATTTCAAAAGAATTTTTTGGCAATGAGTATTAAAATATATTGGAAAATAACTATATTTAATGCAAATATTACTACTTTGATTCATTTGCATAAGATAAATTTCGTGTCTTTATCAGATGACAAATTTTCTATTGAAAATCTGTTAGAGTCCTCATATAACGATTGATGCAATGTAAATTTCTTAGTTCTTGCTCAAAAGATGATTTCAAATTGTTTTACAATTAAAAAATATATATTTTTTTAAATTTTGTATGAGAAAAAAATTGTCGTTGTCGTAAATGTTACGTGGTACCAAAAAATATCCCTACGACAACGACTACGCCAACCACCACAAAAACGTCTACGCCAAACACTTATTTTGATTGTAAAAACTATAGGGTTAGTTTTTCTTCTGAATTAAAAGTTTAAAAATGATCTAATAATAATTCTAATTATGTTTGTTACAAAAAGAATTCTTTAAAAATTGAAATTTTTGCTTTTTTGTTCAAAAACATACATAATACCAATTAGACGTTACGACACGTCAGCTTGCAATTTTGGATACGACAACGCCAACCGTAATAAGGGTGAGTATGTTGTTTCATTTGAAATACGACATAAAGCTATTTCATTAAAATTTAAGTTCATGCAGTGTTTAAGTCTGTAATTCATTGCAAAAGAACTCCATAATCCTATGTAAATTCCCTAGGTAAAATAGATACGGAATCATCCTTACACATAATTTAAACACGCCAAGTTTTCGTATTAAATACTCGCACAATTGTTCAACGTAGCAGTTACAGCATTAGAAGTGGCTAGTGTCCGCACGTAACTAAGAAATGTTACTAGTAGAAACATAGAAATGTAGAAGTTTCTGCCACAACAGATGCTACTTTGGAAGGCAAGTTTATGCCACACTTTGAAACCCAACATTGCTGAAGAAGATTTTTAGAAACTTTAGAACCAGATTTGTCTCATTTAATAATCCTATTGTCTTTGAAAGGGCAACATAATATTGGTTTCCTTGATAAAACTGCAATAAGATCAGATTTTTAAATGGCTTCTATAGCGCTTGTTTTCTCCTAGTTTTTAGGTACAAGTTTTCTGATTACACTGTGAACCGAAATTTTGAAGGGTGGAAAATTCCTTTAGGGTGTGAAAGCCCTTGATGAGTAAATACAGAACCTTAAAGGGCAGATCCGCTGTGAGTCGAACTTTTGAGTTACGGCGTGATGAATTATTCACTGGAGTCCCTATAAGCCATCAGAAATTAGCGTTATATCTTTGTTCGCTGTTGTTTTGGGTTATTTTTGATATGATATGTCTTCAGTCAAATCTAATGAAGATCTTTTTTGTAGAACATTTCGACCTTCTAACTCGCTTCCTTCCATGTCCTTTTCGTCCTTTATTTCAAAAACCGCATTAAAAGTACCACAAGATAACATTTTGCAGCTTCGACGTGTTCTGCAAAAATGTCACTCAGAAAATTTTAGGTACAGCTCTCATTGACAACTAATCGATATTGTCGCGTTTTCATAGTCCTTTTGACATTTACCCTGCTTTTGTTCAGAAAAACTATGTTTTGTGCTTTTGTATATTTCGTATGTTTGAACAACCAACCAAAAACGAATATACAGAAAAACAAAATATAGTTTTTTTCGGAAAGAAAAACAGGGTAAATGTCTAAACGGACTATGAAAACGCGACAATATCGATTAGTTGTCAATGAGAGCTGTACCTAAAATTTTCTGAGTGACATTTTTTGCAGAACATGTCGAAGAGGTTATGATGTTCCAATACGGCTTTGCTGGTGTCCATGGAATACGAAAATAATGTTGGTTTTTAGGCCACTTCCCTAAGTGCGTATGATTGTTATTATAGTTTTTCTAATTAATAACAATCATACGAACTGCAGTTCTAATGTTAATAAAAACAAAATATTAAAAAAATAAAAAAAAAGTTAAAACCCAAAAACGCATTTCTCATCTAGTTTTTAATTCAATTTCGTTGCATCTTTGTTTCAATTCTACAATTAGAAATTTTTTTATTCTAATTTCGCAAAATCTTTGGACATTTTGTTTTCTTAGTTCCTTATTCCATGTGGGCATTTAAAGATAAATAACTTAATTTGCCTTCGTAACTCTGGGGGTACAAATGTGTGAGCTACGTGGAGTTTAATTCGAACGTTGCAAGTCTATGGATTGAAAGTTGTAATCTGTTCAGAGCTGTTAGTTGTGGTAGAGTATATTTGACTCTGAACTTCACGGATTCGTTGTGTAACCTTAACAAAACGACGAGAATAGTAACTGGCAAACAAACAAACACACATGGTAGGCAAACAGGTATGAATAGCTTATAATGAGTAAAACAACCCGGCTGGTAGTATCTATCTCCCGAGTGTAAACACATGCAAATAAAAATACAAGTCCGCAACGCAGTGAATAGTGTGCAAAGAACCGCGTACACCTTACTCCCAAATCCCAATCATTCTCCTTGCGGAATTCCCCACTTTTTTTGCACATTTCTCTAAAGTGCTGGGGAGTTAATAAATTACACTACTACTAAAGTTCTATACAACAAATAGGGAGGAAGGGGTACACTGGCATGGAGGGGAAGTTTATGCTGAAATGTTTACTGCACATACAGCTGGTTCGGTTCTATCGGGTCTACTATATTTAGTATGTACAGATGTAGACCAAAAGAACAAAGTGCATTTTCGAAATGTATTTTATATGGTTGTACACAAGCATATCACTGTGTGTGAGTGTGTACATGTGTGAATAATATGGCAATGCCATTGAACTTTGATTTGAATACGCCGCAGTTTGACGTTGCGTGGCTTAAGCTAAAACTATAAACGAATGTTGTGGTGGAGTAAATGGTGGAGAAGTTACCATCGAATAAAGCAAGTGAGTGCAGCGAGTAGGAGCAACAACACTTAAAGCTTTAAATTGCAACTTGAATTTCAGTTAAGTGAAGGTGGAGAATGTATTACGAGTACATCAACATGAAGAATAGGAATCATTATTAGATTTAAAAGTTCATTAAATTGTGGTAGATGTTATTTACGGGGACTTTAAACCTCCTATTTACCAGATTATACCTTGCCAACCATTAAGCGTATTCACTTTTGACTGGAATAAATGGAGCCATGTTACTGTGCCAAATGCTACCTGTTATTTTACTTGACATTTTTTATGGTTTATCAACAAAACCTCTCAACAAAACTACTGCTGTAATGAAATAATAACGAAATAAACCTGTTGTACCCTGGGTGTCATTACAAACGCCTTTCGCTAGTTTCTGTTTAAGTGGCAATAAACACACTTTTCGATGAATAACCAAATGAACGGCTGGCTCGTTGGCTGGCTGGGTGGCGGTGGACTGGCTCTTTTGGTTTCAAAAGAAAAAGTGAGTTTTTATGTTTTAAAAACGCCTGCCACGATCATTTGTAATTTTAATAACATTTTAACAAAAGTGGACTGTGAGCGAAATAAAAACAATAACAAAAGAAAAGCTGAAACTAGTGCAAAACAATACCAGCGGGTATTGCCTTAAAAAGTTAATCGGGCTAAAATCGTTTTGTATAGCAGCTGCTTATGTTGTTTGGCTCCAAAAAGAGACTAAAACATTTAAACCACGGCTAACATGCAATGTAGCAGCAACAGCAACAACAACACCCAGCTGGACACTTAAAGCATGGCCACCGAAATTAAAAGAACACCACTAATTCAGGGATTTGCAAAAACCAAACAGTTTTTTTTGGACGGCGAACGGTTGCTGGCTGTCATTATTTTAAAAAGGCAGGTGCAGCAGCAGCTTAAAAGTACATTTCGGCCATTTGAAATTGCATGGTCCGAGTTGTCGTGCACCGTTCAGATTGTCAGATTGGTAAACAAGAAACAGTCACCATCACCACTATCAGACCAGCTGCATTTTGTTGTAGATTATGGTCAATCCTTTCATTTGGTTTATTTTCCATTTTTGGTCATAAATTCACTAAATGTGAAATAAATTTAACTTATATGACATTGTATTTCATTTAATTAGATTGAAATTGCAACGGCTTTTAGAAAATGGTATACAATTTTTTTGCCAATATAAACTTCATTGGTTATCTCTGAAAAGTTCAAGTCGTTAATTAAAGCTTAATATAATTTCTAGTGAAAGTCTGGCATAAGATAATGGTGAATGAAAGGTCATAATGGTCAGCTTCATTGGGGTTTAATGACATGTATGTACATATTTAGAGAGAAGTCTCCCTTGACCCGCCTGGGATGTTTGTGGAACAATTATTATTATATTATTAGTATACATATTTAAAATAAAAAATGTTGATCTGTTATAGAAAAATAAAAAATGTCCTATACCTCACCTCCCTCCCTGAAAAAAGGTTGACATCCAAGCAAAATGTTCGATGTCAAATTTCCTATCTGGCATCCCAGAAAAGAAATCATTACCAAATAATGTGAATTTATAGTAGTAACTGCTTACAAAACACCCTAATAGCCCATTATTTTAACAAAGGCATGTCGCATTTAAAAGCTACTTATTTATGGTCACTATAAGTTGAAAAATAAGCTAAAAATATATATGTTTTATTTTAAGAAAAATTGAGGTGGAATTTGTTTTCAATTTTAATACAATTCATATTTTATTTTGCTCTCTGCTGCATTTGATCATGCGAACTTCTGATTTGTAACCGAACACACTACACATTGTGCCAAGCATACGAACATCAATGATTGTTTAAACGCTTACATGTGCACCACCAACTGTTTTTTTATTTTGTCAACGAAAAACTCGCGTGCCGAGTTTCACCATTCCACAGATTAAAACTGTGGCCGTGATTTCAAGTCTTCGGCAACAACAGACCAATTAAAAATAGCTGATCTTATACATATTTAGGTAAGTAATGGTAGATATGTATTGAAATAAAAAACCGAAAAGTCATTTCTATTGGATCGATGAAATGGGTTCAAATGCTGATGAAAAGATCGAATCTTTCACTAATACCTTTGAACCAATCGAAAAAATTCTATGAAATCATGGAATCGCATGGAATTACCTTTAAATTCTGCTAGGATATCTTTTACGAAAAGGTCGGTAATCCCCTGAAAATGTTGACATTTGTAGTAGTACCATCGTATGTCAATCTTACATCTTGTTTCACTAAAAAGTGTGGCGTAGGTCATGCACAACACCTTCAACTATCATACCCATATCCTCCACCACAGCATACGCCCTCGAACAGACAATTCAAGTTGGAGCAATGACAGTAACAGTAGCTTTGGCAAAATACAAGTGTTATAGACACACAAAAAGAAAACCAGCTGGCCATGCAACAAGCTAGCGAACAACAGACCTCCGCCGTACGCACAACTTGAAATGTGAAAAGATATGCCGCCGTCAATGATGGTGTATCACGCGTTGCGTTACGTGATACATTCATTTTAATCTCAGATACCGCAAAAAAACCAAAATACAATCTCTGATATCTCGTAAAGACAAAGAAAAGGGGGGTAGTGGTAAATAAAAGGCAGCCACATGTACAACACATTGAGGTGTTAAAACACATTTAACAGCTCCCAAAAAAGAGCTCTCAAAAGCTACTCAACAATGGAATGCTTTGTGGTATTTTGTGCGAATGAAAAATATTTCCATTCCTCCTTTTCATGCCACAACAGCACAACACAATGAGCGGTACTCCAGCATTATGGCAATGCTCTAATAAAGAACAGGGTGTGGTTGGCTTCCATGTCTGTTCGTTGGTATGTATATCTGCCAGTAAAGTTGATTGGTAGGTAGCACATCAAATAAGGGAGAAACAATTTGCGGTAAATTTTTAAAAGGAGTTAAAGGCATTGCCGTTGTCGTAGTCCTTGTACATCAACCAGAGTATAAAATATATACGCTAAAGAGATGGAGGCAATTTTGGGGGAAGTGAAAATATAAATGACCAACAAATGCATGAAATAATGTAACAATTAATTGAAAAAATTATCCTATGTTGGGGAGTTCCAGTTCGTTTGTCTGCTACAAAATGTTTCTTACTTCCCCTTCTCTTATAATTATGATTTGCTGTTATGATGACTGGATAATATTTTCCCCCCTCCTTTTAACTGCTAAATTTGCAGAATTTTGTTTTCGAGTTAGCATCGTGAGTAGTGCTAATGGGGGGGAATATTTTATCCAGCCCTTTGGAGTTAATGTTTGCTGAACATCTTCGGAGTGAGGGTGGCAAAACATTTAAAAGTGTTAAAGTCTTAAAAGGATTTCAGTATTTGTGGTTAATTCTACTGTGCTACAATAAAATTATTCAGGGGTTCTGATGTACCAATTCGGTTTAGTGTGAGTCCCTGGACGATGAAAATACATTTGGTTTCTTCGGGTCACTTCGTTTTTTGTTATTATAACGATAAATGTAGAGAAAAACGGGGTTTCATAGATATTCAACTTTATACGGGCATAATTATTTCTTTTTAAAACGGATTTCTTTCATTTTTATTTTCTTTGGAAATACCATTGCTCGGACTCTAAGCGAAACAAAATAAAGATTTGCTACTATGCAAATTAGTTAGCTTTCGAAAATAAAAAAATAAATAAATATATCGGTTAAAGAATAGATGAGTTATGCAATTTTTTGTGTTTAAACTTTTTGCTTACAATATTTTGTATTTCTTAACATTTGTACATGGGTGCGCATCTAGATTGCGGGTGGGTAATTGTAATTTCCTTTTCATTGTTGAAAGCTTACTAAATTTCCTTTTTTGTGGTAGTAGATCCTTATATTGTTTGGAATATTCTTTAATGCGTTATTTTAACAATTGAAACAAATAAACCAAAGGAATTTTAATCTTCCATGGACTCCCATCATACCGAATTGTTACGTCATTGTCAAGTTTTGTAGCAAAGTGTTATTGGTGATGGCAGGAGGAGAAAAGTTCACAAATTATGGTATTAGCAATGATTCGGGACCTACTGTTTATTGCCGAGTCCGAACGGCGTGTCTTAAGACACCACTTGTAGAGAAGTTTTACATGGCTGAAATACTCAGGAAATGTCGCCAACATTACTGAGTGGTATTTTTCCACCGTTGAAATTTTTGATGTTGCTTGGTCGGGAATCGAACCCACGACCTTCAATGTTGAAGGCGGGTGTGCATACCATTGCACCACGATGAAATAGCTAATGTAAATATAATTTAAGTTCTAATTGTCAATTATCTCGTCTCTTGGTTTCTTTCGTCCATATGAATTATTCTCTTGACGAAAGTAATGTCCAAAATGTACTCCTTTTCTTTTAATACTTCACTTCTCAAACGCACACCAGCTGGTAAGCAACACATAACTCGTCTCTAATACTGAAAACTATTGAATTGAAATACGTTTTATGAAGATATTAATTTCAATTGTTTTATTTCTCTTCGCCACAGCATCATAGTTTTTATACCCTGAACCACCATAGAAAGGGTATATTTAAGTCATCGAAATAAACGCTTGCGACCGATATTTATATATAAATTTAGTATAACTACCATATGAATGTACAACCAGACGGGAAAAACGGGAATCACATTTTCCGGGAAATTTTAAAATAAGACGGTGAATCAATGTTTCCTTTGAGGGTTACGTCTTCGGGCATTTCAGGTGACGATATATGAAATACAATACCGGTTCCATTTGTTAGAGAACCAAGGCAAATTTTTCAGAGAGTTCCAGGGATTAAAATGCTAACGCCATATTAGCAAAAGAACCGAATATTTGCAACTTCGCCTGCTAAAATTTCTTCGAAATATGTTTAGCAACAATGTACAACGGCAACATGTAGCAACAAATTTCACGAAAATATTGCTAGCGATGCTGATGCTATTTGATATTGTTGCTAGAATAAAACAGCATCGGACACGAAACCTTAATTTTTGGTTTTTTTAAGTTGTTGGGAATTCTTGGATCGGAAACTCCTACTTAAATTTGAACTGAGTGTCCTACTTAAATTTTGTGATATTAATCTTAGAACATCTATTGACCCATTTTTGTATTATATAATCGCTATAACATTCAAAGTTGTAAGAATATATTAAATAAAAAATTTTCAATTACACATATTCTTGTAATATGTTACTACAATTCTTGTACATACTTTCTTCATTACGTATCTTTATTCATTACAACACATAGATGTAAGTAAAAGGTATTCAATTTCTTTGAATAAAATAATATATAAAACGAGTTCTATAGAAATGAATGGTGTACCCATAACAATGCAACATCGTATCTTATTTTTCATCAAATGTTTTCTTCTAGACTAAAGGAGGACAAAATATGTCTTGTTGTATTAGAGAAAATAGTTCAAGGATAATTTATTTCTCCGACCACTCACATATCACCCAACCCAACCATTGTGGGTGCCCTCTTTTTTGCCGTGTGCATCATAATGCACTTGAAATGTAAGACGAGTATGTTCTGTGTTTCGTTACACAGACACGGGCACACCTTATTCCGGCATTAGGCAAACACATATTTGATGTGTAGGTAGAGAATTTCTCTATACTTTGTTTACCTTACTGTGCATTACAGCAGCCAAGAAGGGCATATGGCTTAAATTCATCTTTGTTAAAAAAGTGCAGAGAATAGGGAGTGGAGGAGATGGACACAGGTTCAGCAAAATCCTCAATAGTGAATGGAATTGGTCTAAATAAATTATTTTTGGTACCTTTCAAAAACAAACGAATATAGAAAGTAAGATTCAATATGTATAATTTAAATATAAAAGTTGATCACATTTTTTCACCAAACATCCTAGGAATAATGTAAAGTCATGTTACAAACTAGAACTAGAATTTTATGCTGATTAAGAATACATATGTATATACTTTAAAGGATATCAGAGGAATATTTCAATGTATTACAAACGGAATAACAAATATAAAATCTGTTCCTTTACTTTTTAAAATGGTAAAAGTGGCAAAAAGTGCTAAAAGTTGTAAACTGCTCTCATATAAATTGTAGACTTTTTGGAATAAGGGAACGCATTTCGGATAAAAAATTGTGAAAGCGTAAAGGAACAGAGGATTAATAAACGCTTTATCTTAGGGTGAGGTGAAATATAAAAAAGCAAAAAACATGTAATCTATTTGAAGTCAAATTTGAATATAATGTTTGTTTTATAATAAAGGTGCATAGTTTTGGTGCATGAGTGATCATCGACGCCCAAACAAAAAATATAATTATAAATTAATATGTAATATAAAATAAATATTTATTATCCATGCTTAAACAAGACTACAAAACACTTAATAGGATTATTCTCAACCAAACGACACCATTTGCACAAATTAATTTTTTCACATATTTTTAAATATCTAAGTTTGAGTAACCACATAATATCCATTTAATTACATTAAAACATGTAATCCTCCTAAATAAATACTAAAATACTTCAACAGTTATTTTAATTTACTACAGCAACAATTGCATTTATGGCAAAATTTAATGTTATTTATTTGTTTGTTTGGTTTTTGTATTTTCCAAGTGAACAAATTTATTTATTTCCTGTAATTTGGCGTTTTTCGGTTGGTTTGGTGGCTAGTTTTATTTATTGGCTCTGCATATTTTTTTGTAAATATAAAGTTAATTGTACACATAATAAATGCGGTTTTATTATTTCAACTAATTAAGTTTTGAAAAGCGGAAAAATAAATATTCACATTTGTGGCGTTGCTAAAACACACAAATTTTACAAGGACTGAGAAAAACAGAAAAAAAATGACTAAAACCACAACAGGATTTTAAATAAATAAGGCAGTGAAATATGAAGTGTAAATTCTGCTAAAATAAATAACATTAATTTATAAATATATAAAATACATGTATTTATATTTGTATGTGCATTTAAAGTTAACAAACTATGTGTGTTTTTCAACAATTTTTAATTACAATGATTTAAGTAAATAATATTTATTACTATACTAAAAATGTTCACGAATGCATATCCTGGAGAAGACCCAATATATGCAGATCGACCGTCTAAAATCACGGTAATGTTGGATTTTAGCTACCAATGAAAAACGTTCAATATATTCTTTCCTGGCACTCCAAATTCGTCATTTGACATTAAAGACTGCCATGTATTGCATCACGCTGACAATAACATTTATGTTCCGATTTCTAATGAAATTTAATTCCCCCACAAAAAAGTGAAAATTATTGTCCCCCAATAGATTGATCACTTATATTTATTTTTACTTTGAAATAACCCAATTGTATTTAAATAAAAGTTCATTTCCGCATTTGTGCATCAAATTGAAATTAACTAAAGATGCCAATAGACTTTTTTCATTTGAAAATACCAACACTCAACACTATAGGTGAATGAATATTTCACTTAATAAAAAATAAAAAACAAAAACATTTTCTGCAATTAATTCTAGAAGAATTTTTAGAAGACACACAACAGACTGGCGATAACATCCGACAACCATCTCATGCAAAACATGCCCAGAGGAACCAACAAATATCCGAATAGAAAATTCCAAAGAAAATTGAGCGCCATTTAAGGCTGTCTATTGACCTAAGCTTATGTATGTCTTCTGTGAAGGGGTTGCATTTGCGTGTGTGTACGTGTGATGGGTGGTAAAGGTCAATCGATACCACTTGACTTATTAGAACAATGACGTAGCAGTCAGTATGGGAATGGTTGTAGCGTTCTAATAGCCTACATGATTCACATTAATGTGGCTATTGCAAAATAACAAAATGTGTGTTGGCGCTTAACTATTACATTGTAATGTTACAATATAGAATCAGGTGACTGCAACCATGTTATCAATTCTCTACTAAATTGATATTTTATGGCCAGTTTATATTCCAAAAAGTAAAAAAAAAAAACAATTAAGAAAGTGACAGTCAGCTGTGCCGAAAGAGATATACCCTCATCTTCGGACCTAAAGAAGCAAAAGCAATACTTCTAACGTCAATAGGGGGGTTTTCCAGTTTTTGGGCCAACTTCTGAGGATGTATGGAATTGCTCCCGAAAAAACTATGACCGCATAAACAACATGTGACGAAAAATTAAAAAACGACCAGACGAGTCCTTAGACTGCACTCTTTCCAAACTTTGTGTGAGACGTACCCGAAAGAGTGGTCCTATGTAGTCAATAGACGGACATAATTCGAGGCTGGAAGATATACGATGTACAATGTTTGGACCAAATTGGGTTCTCCCTTCGAGGGCTATCTTACGTACTACCCAGTTTAGTTGGTGCTGGCAGGCTTTTGTGGAGATTTTGGGCCATTATCTCAGGAAGTATGAACTTGACCACAAACAAATTGTGCCGTCGTAACAGGGTTCTTTCCCACACAAGCCTCAAAATTTTGGTGTGGTCTTAATTGGTATGGTCCGGTTTAAAAAAATTACCTCATGCCATCTTTAGGGTCCTAATACCTATGGTATATTTCCTTGGCGGCAAGGACATAACTATGCAGCCCGAAATTTTTAGATTTTATATTAATGTTATATATGTATATTATATATCAATTTGTTCGCATAGGCAGAGGGCAGATCATAGGTCGAGGTATTTTCTACTGTCATATGTTCAGGGTATATTTTGTGTCGTTCTTTACACAGAATCCCAATAGAGGACATTGTTATCGGATTCTATTTTCTGGCCAGTAGTATATACGGGTCCGAACGGAATGTCGAACACAGTGCGACACAACTTTAGGGAAGTTTTGCGTGGCTGAAATATCAGGAAATGCAGACGTTGACAAATTTTATTTTTGTTTTGCAAGGCCGACATACTAGTAGTGTCACGAATAATATGTATGTAATAATGTATGAATGAAAATGGCCAAACGGTTAGTTACAACATGACTGTCTTCAATAACTTTGCACATAAGATATTTTACAACTTGCCATATCTACATACATACATATTAACATATCCTCAATTGTTTCATTGTTTATAAACTGTCATTTGTATGTGCGTTTTGATAATTATTGTTGTTGTTATTGGACGCCAAACATTTTGACGCCACATATAATTGGAACGAACATTTACGCATACACGAATGTGTCTTCTTCTCCCTTCGCCTGACTGATTTGACTGACTTGGCGTCTGTTTTCTTTCTTGCATGTGATAACCGGCAATTTACATTGATTGCTGCCGTTGTTGTTGGTGTAGTTGTGGTAAATGACATTATGAAGTGTTAGGACCAATCAGTTCCCCATTGCTTTGTTATTCCTCCCTACATCTGTAAATGACAAATGCACAAGTTTTTGTTTTCTTTTTACAGAGAGTTTCTCATTTTACCAAGCCTCACCTATCTTGTCTGGCTGTCAATGCCACACAGCATTGAGCGGCTAGAAGGAGGGATGTAGGTGGGAAGAATGTTCATTGCGTGTTTAATGTGAATATCTGCTATCTATCTTACAAAATCAAGACTTCTTATTACCACAGAATTAGATTGCACGAAGAGAGGGTGTTGGGCTCCGAGCACGATGTGCGTTTTATACATTTTTGGGTTTGGTCCTTGTAGGAATCACCTTCCTTCTTGCCTTGTCTACTGTGTTTCTTTCCTTAATCACATTACAAATGACTATTCGTTTCTACTTCCTTTTGCGTGTCTTTAGTTTTGTTCTTTTTTGTATTTTGTTTGGTTAACCGTAAGTAACCTTTCCCAGTCCTCCGAACATTCATCATCACAGGCCGTTGATAGATATCAACGGGCCACAGGCATGGAGATGTTTGAATGGCTGGCTGGCTGGGCTGATTGTATACCTTGGCAAAAATTTGGTGTTGGCAAAAAGCCAAAGTTAATTTGTCTTGTTTGGATGGCTGGCTGGCTAAGTGACTGGCGGGATAGTTGCTTGCTTGTTGCAAGGTAAAGCTTACTCCCTGTTGCCTGAAATTGATATGAAGACTTGGTAGCATTATTTAAAAGCCCTTTAATGGTTCTATAATTTACTTCCGTTTGTAGACGTCTCTGAGCTTTAGATAGCATGTAGTTTATGGTTCTAAGTTATATGTATTTGACGCTGACAGAAAGGTAGCGAGAGCGAGAGAGAGAGGTATGAGTGGTGAGGAGGCTTTTAATGTAAATCAATCAGATTCATTCGTAAATGCTGTTAATGTGGGTTTTTGCTACTAAGGATTGGCAGCGGTAATGCCATTAATTTAAATGGAACATCCCAGGAGGTATAAAGAGGAATCCTGAATACCAAACAAGGTTATTGAACTCATTGTTCTGAAGGAATACCAGAAGGTATTTCAATTATATGAATTCAATAATTTGCATTTTATCAATGATGGGTACAATGTATTTAGCCCCGACTACATATTCAAAAAAGTTGATAGTTTGGAAAATATTAAATCAATGTTGAAAAAGGTCTTTGTAGAACTAATAACCCAGAAAACCTTCTATACATTTTTTGCATGTTCACGTAATAAATTGCACCATTTACACCCACATTAATTTAAGCTCTTTTAAACATACTTTCAAACTTTTGCCATAAAATATCCTAACATTTCCTTTGTTATATTTTCAATTAATTAATTGCTTTTCATTTGAAACACTTAGGCAAAAACAATTCATAAAATTGTTTCGAAATTGCATGAAATATTGTTTTGTACGATGAGGTAAAATTCCCCCAAAGTAACCTTCAAATCGTTCGTTTGACGTCAGTCAAAAGGAGGAAAAACAAGTTGATGCCACGTTTCCTGTAATCAGGGACACGAAATCATTCAGTCACCTTTTCACAGACCTTCTAAGGCACAATCATGTTTCGCAGAGAAAAACAAAATCACAACATTTAGACAGGTGGGTGCCAATAAAATGCCCACTAAGCATTGGCCACCATTCATGACGGACGACTGACTGGATTATGTGTTCTTTTGGCCCTTTCCATTATCGTTTTAATTGTGTACGGTAAGGTCCGCCCATCACGCTACACTCACAGTCAATGGTTTGACAACTTCCTATTCCTCCTGCTCAATATTTATTAACACTCTGCAAAAACCTATGGAAATCCCAAACAATGTTTAGTAATTCTAGTAATTATATTGAACAGTGTTGCCGATGTTGGTTAGATAGAAAATAGAAATAGCGGTTTCATTGATGAAAATAAAAGATTTCATATTATTCGTTGAAATCAAAACCACAACGAACCCCAGCAAAAATTTGGATCCGTTAGTCATTATGTAACCCATTACAAAGTAATGTACACAAAAATAACTAATTACATTACTCATTACTAAGTAATGAGTACGGTGGCACAGAGTTTGTGTGTCCGACTACAAATCCGAGGGTTGTGTGTTCAACGCTCAAAATAAAATATATGAAGTGTGTTGAAATTAAAAACTAATTCCACCTCAACTGTTCTAAAAATAGGAAATATAATTTTTTTTAACTTATAGCTTATTTTGCAACTTCCACTGGCCATGAAATAACTAGTTATTCTGTTGGTTATAATGGTCATAAAATAACTAGTTATTCAGTGCGACATGCCCTTGTTAAAATAATTTGTTAGTAGGGGGTTTTGTAAGTAGTTACAACTACCTAAAAGTACTATAAAAACCCATTATATTGGTAGGAATTTTTTGATGGGATGTATCTGTGGTGAGTGGTTTACGGTACTACCTTGATTTTACCTAGAGAAATTTTAACTTCCCGAAAAATGTTCTAATCAGCACAATAAGTTTCAAAATGATAAGTCAGAAAGTGGACCTAATAATTTCACTAATGATCCAACATATCCATATTAATCACCCCTATATTTATGAAAACAAGTAAAAAAGTATCAGTCGGCTTTGCCGACAGAGATATACCCTCAGCCTGTGCAAATTGAAACACTTTTTTCACAAAAAACTTATGTACTTAGGGGGTTTCAAAATTTTGGTCGTATGAACCGACACAAATGTTGATTAGGATTAAAGTTCAAAAATTTTGCGGAAAAGGAATGGACCGACATAGACCATGGGGGTGCCATAGGTGGTTTTTACACCCTTCGGGCTGTTTTCTCAAGAAGTATGGACTTGCCCCTGAAACAACTTTTACCATCGTAATTGAGTCAGCGAATGTAAGTTGCTTCAACAAAAATCAAAGTGATTCAATAGCAGGTCGTAAAGTGAACTTATCCAACATTTTGTGTGGGAGGTACGGGATGGAGTGGACAAATATAGTCTATATTCGAACCTGATCTATATCTGGTAGATATTATGAGAATGTGTAAAGTATGGACCAAATCGGCCACTCCCATCAAGAGTTATCGTGCGCACAATTTTTCCGAATATTTTTTAACTTTCATGGGGTAGATACCAGAAGGAGTCGACCGATATGGCTTATCTACGAACTTAAAGTAAGTTTGGAAACAATATTACAAAGGCCAAATTTTTGCCGGAATCGGCATTTCCCTTTGAGAATTATCTTGCGCTTCCACCCATAAACATGGTGTCATAGGGTTTGTTTTTCAACATTCAGGCTATTTTTTCAGGAGGTATGGACTTGCCCCTGAGGAAACTACAAGATGTTACAACAATAACCAAGGCGATTCGAGAGCAGGTCCTAAACTGAACTTTTCCGAAATTTTGTGTGGGAGGTACTCGAAGGAGTTTACCGAATGAGTCCATATTGGAACCTCATCTAAGTCTGGTAGAAATTTCATAATGTGCAAAGTATGGACCAAATCGGTTACTCCCTTCAAGAGTTATCGTACGCACAAATTTTCCGAACATTTTCGAACTTTTGTGGGGGAGGTACCGGAAGGAGTGGAGCGATATAATCCATCTTTGAACTTGAACTAAGTTTGGACAAAGTTCAACGAAAGCCAAATTTTGGACCGAATCGGCAGATCCGTTCGAGAGTTATCTTGCGCTCCAACCACTACACACGGTGTCATAGGGTTTTTTTGTAACTTTCAGGCTATTTTCTCAGGAAGTATGGACTTGCCCCTAATGAAACTTACAGCGTCGTATAGAGGACAGCGAATACAACTTGCGTAAACAAAAATCAAAGCGATTCGAGACCAGGTCCTAAACTGAACTTTTCCGAAATTTTGTGTGGAAGGTACCCGAAGGAGTGGACCGATTGAGTCCATATTGGAACCTTATCTAAGTTTGGTAGAAATTACACGATGTGCACAGTATGGACCAAAACGGTTATTCCCTACAAGAGTTATCGTGCGCACAAGTTTTGCGACAATTTTTGAACATTTGTGGGGGAGGTACCTGAAGGAGTGGACCTATATGGCCCATCTTCGAACTTAAATCGAATCTGGACAAAATATTTCGATACCCAAAATTTGAACCGAATCGATTGATCCGTTCGAGAGTTATCGTGCGCACCAGCCTGCCAGACAGACAGACGGACGGACATTGCTAGATCTACTCAAAATTGTCTGAAACGGATATCATACAAACATACTTGGGGTCTAAAACCATTATTTCGATGAGGCACATTTTTGGTCGTATCAAAGTGTAAATACCCTCTTTAGCCTAAAGGCTGAGGGTATAAAAACGGGTATCAGTCAGCTGTGCTGACGGATATATACGCTCAGCCTCTGTAGGTACCGCAATGTGGGGCTATACAAAATCATTGATATACAAAAGGTATTGAAGACAAACTTCTGATTCAAAGAAAACTCAAAATATTAAAATACGTTAAACTAAGTGTGGAATAAATTGTTGAAAAAGTTTGACAGTTATTTAGCACACTAGGCCTTATCGGCAGGGTTTTGGGCCATTACATCAGGAAGTATGGTCTTACTCCGAAAAAATGTACCGTTGTAAAGGGAGCAGCTAGGACAACCTATTGAAAAAATTTCAAAACGACCCGAGAGCAGCTCTTAAACTTCACTTTTTCCGAATTATGTGTGGGAGATACACGAAGGAGTGGACCGATGGAGGGAATAATACGATGTGAAAAGTATGAACCAAATCGATTGCTCCCTTCGGAGTTATCGTTTACACCATTTTACAGAAAAATTTGAACTTTTGTGCGGGAGGTACCAGAAGGAGTGGACCGATATAGTCCATATTCCACCCTGATACATGGCTGGATGAAATAATACGATGTGCAAAGTCTGCACCAATCAGAAACTCCCTGCGAGAGTTATGTTGCGGATTTGCCATTTTAGTTGGTGCCGTCAGGGTTTCTTGGAGCTTTTAGGTCATTATTTCATGAAGTTAGTACATGCCCTCGAAAAAAATAGTACCGTCCTAAAGGGGACCGCATGCACAACCTTCTGAAAAAAGTTCGAAACGACCCGAGAGTAGCTCTTAAACTTCACTTTATCCGATTGTTGTTTGGGAGGTACCCGAAGGAGTGGACCGATATAGTCCATATTCGAACCCGATCTATATCTGGAAGGAATAATACGATGTGCAAATAATGATATGGCCCATCATCGAACTTAAACTATGTTTGGACAAAATATTACTATACCCAAAATATGGTTCGAATCGGTTGATCCGTTCGAGAGTTATCGTGCTCACCATCCTGCCAGACAGACGGACGGACAAATGGTCTGAAACGAATTTCGTCCAAACATACTTGGGGTCTAAAACCGTTATTTCGATGAGGCGCATTTTTGGTGGTATCCAAGTGCATAGCCTAAAGGCTGGTTAGTTTTTGTTTTTCCATCTAGCGAGTTATGGACTTCTCCGAGAATAAGGTTGAACTTTCAGGCCAAGATCTCATAAACTATGAACTTTATCTGCCGGCAAATTCAAAGCTATCCGCGTATAGGTCTTAATCATTCAACATTTTGAAACTTCCGTGGAGGAGGGGATCGGTATAGAGCAGCTTGGATCAAATCGGTCACTCCTTTTCAGAGTTATCGAAATTTTTATAGAGCTTTCGGGCCATTATTTCAGGATTAATGTACAATTCCATTAAAAATTATACAAGGACCACAAAAACTAGTTGTGTCAAAGATTTCAACAATAGCCCTTAAACTGCACTTAAGGGAGCAATTGTCAACTTTTAGTGGGGAGGTACCAGGTATCCTTCGTGAGTTATAGTGGTAAATCAACTTCGAAAATCCGCAGCAGAAATTATTTTCCCTTGGAAAATTTTATAGGTTTTTACTTATGGCAACCCTATAAAAATGAATAAAGTTTTGGAAATGTGTATGACGATATTTGTTTTTATTGGAGTTGTTTTGTCTTGCTTTTAAATGCATGCACACGCGTATATGTTCGGATAGAATAGCCATACAAAAACAGCGAAAATAACAAATTAATTTAAGCCAAATGCGATGAGGGGCGCACATGCTGTTGCTCTCTGTTTATTTTCCAATTCTCCTTCTGTTTTTTTAATTTTATTTTGCAAAGCTTTTTAGCAAAAGTTCTGCTACGCCACCATTCGTCTCTAATTAACACAGCAAATGTGCCGATGCCAATGACGACACACATGCTGGCCTACAATAAAAAAAGTGGAGTTCAGACCTGCCTAGGCGCCCCTTAATGACAACAATGGGTATTATTAGCACACAGGAACGAAAAACCTGTTCACTACTGTCTGTCTGTACGTAGATAATATTTCTTTTGCTTTATTATTTCAGTTCTGTTTGGGAGAGGAACTAGCGGCGTATGGTGGTGGTGCGAGCGGTGTAATGGGCTGGTAATTCGCATGTACTATTTCAGTTACATTAGGCATTATGGTAATACGCTTTGAGTGTGGTTTTTTTTTAGTTTTTACAGAGCTTCAATAGTTGGCTTAAAAGTACAGCAACAATTTAATGGCTATTGCTATGATGCCATCAAGGACTTGGCCCAATGTTGATGTCATTCATCATAAGCACTTTCAAACATACATACATGTGTGCAAAAGTTTCGCATATACTTGGAAAAAAGAGACACGCGGCAATTCAAAGTTATCACAGGAAAAATAAATGTGGAAATAAGTATGTCTCTACCCAGCAAACCAAAATCGGAAGAAACATCAGAGTTCGGACAGATCTCGGTCCGAAATTCGGATGAAACGTCCGAGTTCGGATCCGAATTCGGTCCGAACTCTGACCGAAAGTCATATGGCGTGGTTGACGTGTTCTCTGACCGAAATTCGGATGAAAATCGGATGTTTTAGCCGACTTTCGGACCGAATTCGGTCCGCACTCTGATGAACTATCGCATAAATTTCTGATTTATTTACCGACTTTTGGACAGATATCGGTCCGAATTCGGAAGTAAAATCTTATGAAATTCGAAAGTGTTTGCCGACTTTCGGACCGAATTTGGTCCGAAGTCAGATGAACTATCGTATGGACTTCTGATTTATTTACCAGCATTCGGCCAGACTTTGTTTTTATTATTAAAAGATGTTGAAAATATCCTATCCAAATCCTATAAAATTTTATCAACTATAAACATATTAAAGGTTTTAATATCATATTATGCTGTGTTAAATGCGCGAGTTGGTGGAAAAACAAAAAAAAAATTCGTCAACACGATCTGTGAAATATGTAAAACAATTGTTATTAATATATGAAAAAATACACGTCTTCACATGCAAAAAATGTTAAGAAACTTTAGCCATATACAAATATATGTAAAACATATGACTTTCCACGGAATAGAAGTTTGACGAAGAAAATCTTTACTTCCATTAACTTCATAAAAATAAAGAAATATGTATGCAACCGATCACTATGAATAACATTTAAACACTATCATGCATCAACACGCATAACAAAAATAAACCAAATTTGTTCTCCGATACAGAAATTAAAACCCGAGCACTCAATTTTTCGTTCGTACTGCATCAACGTCGGCACATCAACCATTACACATTTACAATGTGCGAACGAAACATGTACAATTCATTTCTCTCTGCTTATTTGCACTTAATTTTGCCAAAGCAGGACAAGGGAAAATAGAAAAATTCCCTTCAGAAAGGGGAGAGAGGACAGGAAAAAGTTCGTCAGACTAGTCGGACAGAGTTCGGAGCGAAGTCGGTCAGACGCGTCGGAAAAAACTTCCGACTTTGAGCAGACGCGTCGGACGTCCGACTCTGTGTTTGCTGGGTATGTACATGTAGACATACATATGTATGAGCCGTAAAAAATCATTGTGTGTGTAGTTGAATTATTGATTTTGTATTAGAATTGTAAAATGGACATGGCGTAACAGAATAACATGCTTCCGTTTCCCGTTGAAATAGAGTATACAGGGTGACCCATTATTACGTGTTTGACATTAAAGTTACATGTATGTATCAGCGCTGTTTCTTGTAGTATCACTCCTTATTAAAGTGGACACATTGTCCCAGCCAAAAACACTTGTCTATATTTGTTGACATTTTTATTTGGGAAAACCGTTGAATATTTTGTTATTTCAATCGAATCAGGTTTAAGCCATGAACTGCTGTTTCAGCATTATATTGAAACCATTTTTGTTTACAAAGTTTAAAATTTGTTATTTTTATTTTGGATCACCATGTCCATTTTTTTCCCGCTTATATGACTTTAAACCATACTTATGTTTTCGTATTTCTTTTTTTTAAAGGCACTGCCAGAAGATTCATTGTGCTCTCTGTGGGCAGTGTGGCAACAAAGAATTATACATTGAATCTAGGTCAACAAAGATTACAAAAACCAGCAAGAAGAATAACAAGAAGAAGAGGGAAAAATCTACCCAAAGGCAAAAACCAATTTTCTTTAATACGAAGCTTAGGTATGTTTTATGTTTGCCTCAAATAAAATTCCTTCACTTTAACAGATATCCTTCCCAGTAGTGAAAAGCATTTTATTTCCTTTGGCCAACAACGATCTTCCCATTTATGGCTCATAAAATATATTTCTTTTTCTGGCACATAATTGTGTAGAACAGCGTGAAGAGAGAAACACATTTATTATCCTTTCGTAACAATTTTAGTTGGCAACAATGTTTCCTTTCGCTGTGTGAACGAATGCATCGCATCAAAGATTTGTGTTTCTTTTAAATCATGAACAAATTCAAAATAATAAATTTCAATGAAATTCAACAAGGAAAACTTTTGAAAATTTATGACGAAATGAAATTTTGTAGGAGTCTCATCATTCAACTGCCCTTCTCCAAAGTAGAGGTGGATAGGATCTATGAAATTAGGTGCTAAAGATATTTAACAAATTATAAGATATTATTTTTGTTGTTGCTTTCGTTGTAAATGTGTATCATAAAAAAGATGCCTTTAACATGAAATGCAACATAATAGCGGCGGCATGAAATTATAATCGTTTATCGTTCGTCAAGACTGAACTTCAACCAAAAAAGAAATATTTCTTCTTCCAAAAAATATACTTGGCATAGAATTGCCATCATTATAAGGGTGTATACATATTTCACATACATAAACAAACAAGAAAAAGATACATGGCATCTAATTTGTGTTAAAGAAACGTTTTCAAATTTTGTTTTCATTTCATGTCGGTCTTAACCAAAGATAAATCAATATTTTTTCCCAATGCTGCAAAGAATTGTGTCAAATTTTTTGTTTTTATTTTCTTTGATATACATTTTGTGTTGGAATTATGTTTGGAAATTGCATTCAAATTAGAGCAAAATGGGTCGGCACTTTGTGTTGCCTACAAAAATGGGAACGGAAATTTATGGCAAGGTGCATAAATTATTGCAGTGGGGGAATGAGGAAAATACTCATACAACACGCATATGTATATTACGCCCATAGCTAATGACAAAATGTTGAAAGATTAACTTCCTGTTGATGTTCCAAAAATATTTGGGAATAATTATACACTTGACAAACTGTCAAAATCGATTCTTTCTATATGAGGCATGAGTGAAAAGTTAAGGAACAGAATTTGATAGTAAGATGACATGAAGATTTTGCCCTAGAAGATTTTTTGAGCAGGTAGTTGACAAAGACATAAATATATCAAGATCAGAGATGTACACGCCGAGCGAGCGCATTTAATTTAAATTACATTTCAACATAGAACAACATAGAAACGCTCTCACCGTGTTCATGACTAATGAAACATTCCATTGTTATTATACATGGGTAAATGTCGCTGAAGTAAGTAAAGTTTTTAAACGTAAAGTTTTCGCAGTATTTAAACGATACCATATGGAACCATTATTTCGATGAGGTACATTTTTGTCGTATATACCACTTAATACCCTCGTTAGCCTAAGGCTGAGGGTATAAGAAACACAATGGGTATTAGAGAACAAATAAAATTCCCTATAAAATAGAGCACGGATGTTCTCCGTAAACATACATATTTTATACATTATTAAAAAAAATCCCGAGATTCCTGAGCTTTGTTCGACTGCAAATTTGAATAAATAGAAGCACAGAATTAACATAAAATTTTGTTTAAACAACAACTTTTGGGGGGTTTGACACAAGGAAGACAACAATAACCCAGTGTTCAATGTTGTAGAAAACAAAAACAAAGCCCCCATTGCATTCAAAACGCTTTTGCATATTCAAACCAAAAATTCAAAAATTCTTACGAGTGGACAAAAAAATAGAAAGAAAATTGCCTAGCAATTTTCCATGAAGCAAACTCTTATAAACGTGAAGTAGCTATACAGCAATATTTATTCTTTATTCCTCCTTTTGTATTATTTTGTTTCTACGTTTTCCAATTTGCTTGCTATCAAATTGGTGCTTAATATTCTCCCCGCGCTAAGAGCTGCGAAAAACTCTTTGGTAATTTCCTTTCTTTTACACTTGGCATGATTCTGCCATAGGAATGTGCAGCATATTTGGTTGATATTCAACATTGGGACAATAAATGAAGCAGCACTTCCCTTGGGTTTAGAGAGTGTGTAGGTGTTTTGTTTTCGTTATTCGACATGCCAATGCAAAAAAAAAAAAAGGTTATGATTGTTTTCATTCTTTCCACCCATAGTAACGCAGTAAATGTTTTGGAAAGATCTCCAAAGGAATCTTGACAAAAACTTGTTCGTTAACATTTCTTTGGTTGGGAAAGTGTGCAAGAAGGTAGGGTGAAGACGCGAATCACATCTTCTCCCCCTTTTCATTTCAAAGTAGAATTTCAAATTGTTTATTGCAATGGGACGAGGGACAAAAGGTTAGATGGTACTGCTTCTTTGAAATCCCCTGTTCATATTCTTCTACTGCGTTTTGTTGACGATATCGAATGGTTTCTTTTGCTGCCTTTTCAATATTCTTTTGAATGTTTTATTCGGCACACTACGACTACGACTTTGAGTGTATGTTTTCTCCATCATGCCCTTTGCTAAATATAGCACAGCCATTAAAAATAAAAAATGCTAACCGCTTGTTAGCAGGAAAACGCATTGATTTCCCTCTCTGTTTCAAAGCGGCAAAGTATTTTATGTTCCTGGAAAAATTGGGGCACAAATTAAATCACTTTTGGCCACTTGTAGTCACGTTGAATCAGATTACAATGATTAAATGATTCCAACCAGAAACGCGTGTCGGATGTAAAAGCAATCCGTTGTCTTGTAAAACCGAAAGGTATTTGGTAATATTTTTGGGCGTGTTTTTCAGTATCATATGTGTTTATATTATGAAATGAATAAATAAGACCGTCCTTTGTTTATGTTCAGATATGTTATAAATCACCTACTTTCACGATTGTACGAAAATTCGCATTTATATTTTATTACCAACAAATACTTATAAGACCTCTATGAAAGAGAGAGAGTTGCACTTTCCGATTGTCCTGATTTCCGTTACCTCAATTTTTGTTGATTCGATTTACATAATTATAATAGATTTTCCCATAGAATTTTGTCGCAGATTCGATTTACATCATCCAAAAAATAAATGGAAATATTGTTTGTCTCACAACTAGGGCCTATTTATCTCAAATTACCTTCAAAATAATGTTTAGTCATCATTACTCATTACCCTCCAGAGGAGACATACAATTCACAATTGACAAAATCGGATATATTTCAAAGCATGCCTGAAAACATCCATTTCAAAACCGATTGTCAGTTTGATACTCATATGTGATCCAATTTCAATAAAATTCAAAAACAAAAATATTCACCTCCCTACCACAATAACGCTCGCTGAGCGTCCGTGGTGGTCTTGTTTATCGTTAATATGACCTGGTTCTAGTTTAGGCGATCTGGCAACCCTCCTGATCGAGTTATCCTGTAGGTAATATTTATAATAATTCTGCCATAAATTACAATCCTCGTGAACTAATTATCTTATCAAACTCTTAATTTTCAAATATTACCGGTTATATTTAATACGATCTGGTACTCCCTTGATCCATATGGCAACTCTCTTGGTTAGGACATTCTATACCTAATATTGTTGATACATTTATACTTACTAAATGTTGCTGAAACATTTTTTTCAGCAACTTTTCCTTTATACAACTGTCAAAATCTGCAACATTAGTAATAATTATCTCGTAAAAAGACACAGCTAATGTCACGGTTTTCAAGTATTTACCGAAAACATAGGGTATTTTGGAACATGTTTGACAACTTGCATTACATGTAGTTATTGGTTTTGGTCATTATACTATATGGGTAATCTCTTTGTTTATACATTCTACTTATCATAAATAAGTCGACCAAAAATCTCGATATTTTTATCACAATTACTGTCATTTTTATAAATTAATACAACAAATGTTCGTTTTCTTGCTTCGAAAACAATTACTTGACAAACTGTATATACATTAGATTGGTTTGAGGTCAAAGGGAAAAAATCGATGTCGGGTTTTTGTTATGCGGCACCCTCCTGAAATGTTTAGTTTCGTTAAAAATTAGGATTGCTACAGTTTGAGTTCAATTGGAATATGTTAACACGTGCCACTGTGGCCTCAAAATTTCCATAGGCCCTTCATATAGCTAATATTAAAATCTGACCCGATTTTCAAAATTTTTTGTAGGATTACTTGTTTTGCCACTACAAAGAACTGGTAAACTGTTTACATCGATTGGACAATAAATGTGGTGTGTAGAGTGATTTTGTGAAAATTCACCACATTTATTGTCCAATCGATGAAAACAGTTTATCATTTCCTTGTAGTGGCTAAACAAGTATTCCTACAAAAAATTTTGAAAATCGGGTCAGTTTTTAATACTAGCTATATAAAGGACCCATGGAAACTTTGAGGGTGCCGCATAACAAAAATCCCACATCGATTTTTAAAACCACTCTAATATACATACACGAGTACTACCTTAATTCTTGTTACATTTTTTTAAGAAACTAATTTTTCACTTACCTAAAATCCAAACTTAAATTCCTCTGATGCGTTGATGCCCTTTTTGGTGGATTTGAACCATTAGCTCCCGTGGAACCGCTTTGACCGCCCGCCGCACTACCCGGTATACTTAAGTTCGGTCGTCCATGTACCGATGGCATTGAATGATTTATGAAACGGCTCAAACTTAGGCGGGGCTTGGAATAACGTGTGTGCTTGGGCGTTGTTGTGGCCGAATTGGCCGGTGTCTGTTGATTTGGTGGCAAGGAGGCCAGACTACTGCTGCTATTCGGCATTATTATGGGCAATGTAACGTTGCTGGATTTAAGAAATGCGGGAACATATTCTGTACTTGCGGATGAATTCCTCGTGACCATGGTTGGTGATGGCGGCTGGGAATAGTCGTGGCTGGAAGAAATGTCGCAGCCAGTGGCAGATGATGAACACGAACTTGGACCGGAATTTAAGAATGCCAATGAATTGGTGGAATTGGAAGATACCGAAATGGACGATGACAGCGATAGTGATGGTGAAGTATTACTACTCAGACTCAAGTTCAGACTTTTGGCGGGGCTTGGATGTGCTGACATCAAATGCTGTTGTGTGGAAGCGGAAGCTGTTGCAACAGCTGCCGAGGCTGTTGCTGCTACTGCTGCCGTGGGTGCGATAGGACTATGTACCACAGTACTATTGCTCTGATCACTTGAACTACTGCTACTAGTTGTGCTTGTACAATTGGCTGTTGAATGTTCCGATTCGTCATCCTCACCATCCATCAAATGCTGTGTAGGACTATTGGCCATACTTTGCTGACCATTGCTAAGGCTGGCACAATGATCTTCCAACGATTCATTGCCATTTTCCAATGGAACTGGCGAAATGTTTGAGGATAACAGTTTGCCACTATTCATGTTGCAGTCGGCGGTTCCATGTCCTGTTTCTAGGGGAGGTGATAAGCGAACCGTTTGTACAGGAACATGATCCACAACATCGACACCACACGCTGCCGGTGTCACTGGAATGGGGGTTACAGACGCCGGTCTAAAATTCAGCATATCTGTTTCCAGCAAATCATCTGGCATCACAACGGGCGATAATAACTTTGTGGCCGTATCGATCTCCCGAATATGCCTCAGGTATTGATAGCTGTTATCCTGGGCATTGATGGCGGCCTTCTTTTTCGATGACGAGGTACTTAATGTGCTGGTGATCATGCTTAGATTGCTGTGTTTGGTGCTTTCGTTGGTCCCGCTCACACCATTCTGAGAGGTCAACGCAGTTTGGCTGGAGTTCTTTTTTGGTTTAAATGCAGATATAACGGAATTCATTGTTTCTGTTGTGAGTGAGTATATTTATCCTTTTACAAAGACAGAGCGAGATAGTATTTTTGTTTGGCTAAATGTTTTGATTTGCTTGGAAATGTTGGTTTCTGGCTGATTTTGTTACAACGTTTTTTGTTTTTAGTTTGCTTTGTTTTTGATTGATGAGTAAAATGTTAAATGGTAAGCAAATGACGCGTAGAGTTTTCTGATTTATGCTGAGTGTAGTTGGCTTATGTCGTCATTGTTGATGATATTCACAACCTTATGTTCTAAACTAATTCTCAATGAGTTCAACATTTTTACAACTACTGATGAAGGCCCGTATACAGGAGGTTCTTGGTTTATTTGTTTCACTGTTCAGTCAGTCCAAAATCAAGATATTTTGCTAGAAGCCATTTCGTGCGGTTATAATTATGCATTCGTTTACACCTTGGAAAACATTAACTAAACCATTTTCCCATTAGCGTTTAGTGGCAGATCTGTAAAGAAAATAAAAGAGACATTTTTAGCATTTGTTCATTTCAAAATTTTATAGCGGAAAAGTGCAATAGGTGTCTTCAAATTCTTTGCCAAAAAATAAGTGACATGTTGCAAAAAATGTTGATATTTATAAAACAAATCCACAATGAGACGACGACAATGGCGCCAAGCTACTTGTGACCATTGATGACAGGGACTTGACCCAATAGATGGTCATCATCATCAGACCTCAGGCAGCAGTGACGATGGCATGTTAATCTAAAAATAGCATTTGTTTCATTATTGACAGATAGATAGACAGACCGCCAGACGTTGCATGACATCTTGTTAAGCCCACATTGTTGATTTTCTAAGAAGCTTATAGAATTCCAGCTCTACTCAGGTTGTGTATTAGTTAACTGAAACCATATTGGGCAAAAACAAACACAAAAAGTTGACGTCTCATAGAGCAGCCGGTCATCATTGTACCAAGTGAGGAGGAGGAGGAGGCGGAAAAGAACAACAACAACATCAAACATGTGGAGGTGGTATCTTTGGCAGTAGCGATTGTTGATTTGTGTTTGGTCTAAATCGCATTTGTTTAAGGCTATGTATGACTCAGTGTCATTGCCTTTCTCACTGCTGCTCACTCAACTTGTCGTCGTGGTTGTCTGCTTGGTCTTGGGCTTGGGGTCTTCTAAGCAAGTAATAATCAACTAATTTAATATTAAATAATTTTGTTGACAATTTCTTTTGGTTTTTGTTTTGCTATCATTTGTGGCATGTTTATTTTTTTTGTTCATCATATTGACGCCACACAGAGAACTATTGATTTCTTTGGTGATTTTTTGTTGTGATTAGATTTGTAGATAATTTTCGAAATAGAATGATGGATGACAGTGGCCGGCCATGGGGCTTGTCCATCACTGAGGAATTAATAATGACGAATAAGGAAATGATAACTATGGGGAAGTTGTCAATGCTAGTGAAGGTCGTAAGACAATTGCTGCAAGAATTGATTTTTTTTTTTTGATAAAATTATAAAGAAAAAAAATTTCAAAATTTCAAAAATAATAGATAGATTCTTGCAGGTTATGTTACAGAGCTAACGTGTATGGTTAGTAAAAGTGAAAGGTTTGTTTATAAAGGTGGCATTAATTGTAAATAAATTTTAAAAGTCATTACAAATATATCAATAACAGACAGTTGTAACATGTTTAAACATTTTTCACAAGCAAAAAAATTGCGATAACTAAAATGGTAATCATTGATTTTGTATTTTACATGTTTGGTACCAATATGATTTTTTTCTTATATATTTATTATAAAATAGGCAAAGTGTTTCAAATTAGAATAATAATTTGGTTCGTTTTTACATCAGAAGAAGCAGAGTCGTTGCTGTTTTATGTGAAAAATAAAAGCAAAACGAACTGATTTTATTAAAAACACGCTCAATTTTTCTCTCGAACAAAAAAAAAATGATAAAGAAAAAAGAACATCGTTACTTTAGGCTGGAACACGGTATGTGTCTGTTTGAAAATTTAATTGCTTCCGTATATTTGCTGCTCCTATTATATGCCTACCTACGCCTCGTACTCTCTTCTGGAGCAAGGTAAGAACACCATCAATTAATTTTAGTGCAAACAAATCGAAGACAAATAAAACTTTGCGTTTGAGTGTCGTAAAACCAACTCTAACCATCAAAATGGCAATTGGTGGTCATGGTGTGTAACCTTGAAATAGTATGTATTCCAAAGATGATTTAACAATTTACCCCCTCTGGCATAGAGGGCAATTTACAAGAAGAAGATTGAGTTGAGTATTTTTCGCCATTCCATTCAAGCTATTAGCCATGGCGACGATGTGATGTGAGTGTTGGCATGCCAAATATTTGGTAGATATAAAGTGTGCGTGAGATAACCCACCGGGAGATATCTAATATTCTTGGTTTAAAAAAAAGAATGTTTTTTTGTTTTTAACATTCTAACCCTACCGCAACATTGAAACAAATGTTAGAAAATTAAATACCCGCACGTGTGGGTGTGTTTGTGAAAATTTTTAAGATTTCTGCCTTCTTTCTTCTTTAGTTAGATAAAAATGCGAAAAAAGAGCACTTAACAGCCAAGCAATTTCTTGAAACCGCATATAGACACGCACGGCCGAATCGTACTTTCCAAATCACTTTTTTGAATTCGAATTGCTCAGAATCGGCAATAGATAATCAATAGAAAATGCAGATGATTTTAGTGAACAAGTAAAATTGGTAGATTTTTAATGGCAAAATGTTGAGTTAGAAGTTTAAATTAAAAAATGTGAGATAATTTAAGTTTTTGCATGATCTTTTCTTTTTTGGTAAAATTAATGAAGATGAAAAATAGTTTAAATATTATAGTATAAATTAAGCCAAATACTATAGTTTTGAAAATATTCAACATTTTTAAAATCTTTTTGATTTTTTCAAAAATAAATTTTAACAAATCAAAAATCCTCAACTCAGTATAAATTTTTTTGTCTCCAGAATCTAAAATATAAGAGAATTAAAGTATAAAATAATATTTTCACGTTTTTTTAGTTTGACACCTGAAATTATTATACCCTCATCATTTATGCTAACGAGGGTATATTCACTTTCATACGGGAAAAATGTGCCTCATCGAAATAATGGTTTTAGACCCCAAGTATGTTTGGACGAAATGTGTTTCAGACAATTTGGAGTCGATTTAGCAATGTCCGTCTGTCTGTCTTGCTGGCTGGTGCGCACGATAACACTCGAACGGATAAACCGATTTGATCCAAAACTAGGCTTTCGCAATATTTTGTCCAAACATAGTTTAAGTTCGAAGATGGGTTATATCGGTCCAATCCTTCCGGTACCTCCCCCACAAAAGTTCGGAAATTTTCGGAAAATGTGTGCGCACGATAACTCTTAAAGGAAGTAACCGATTTGGTCCATACCTTGCACATCATGAAATTTCTACCAGATTTAGATTTGGTTCCAATATGGACTCAATCTGTCAATCGGATCTGCCGATTCGGTCCACAATTTGGTCTTTGTAATATTTCGTGCAAACTTAGTTTAAGTTCGAAGATAAGCCATATCGGTCCACTTCTTCAGGTACCTCCCCCACAAAAGTTCAAAATGTTCGGAAAATTGTGCACATGACAACTCTTAATGGGAGTGATCGATTTGGTCCATACTTTACACATCCTAAAATATCTACCAGATATAGATCAGTTCGAATATGGACTATATTTGTCCACTCATTCTGGTACCTCCCACACAAAATTTTGGATAAATTCACTTTAAGACCTGCTCTCGACCTGCTCGTTGCATTCTCTGCCTCAATTACAGCGGTAAAGGTTTTTTCAGTGGCAAGTCCATACTTCTTGAGAAAACAGCCCGACAGTTGTAAAAAACCGCTATGGCACCATATGTAGGGCTGGAGGGCTCGAACCGAATATATTACCGAACATAGCTATATTATGTTTTCGCAGGCTAGTGTGATAAAAAAGCCCTATCTATCGATATCCACGCAAATTTTTGAGCATTAATCCTATTCATACTTTTGTCGGTGCATACGGCCAAAGTTTTGAAAACCCCCCTTATGTATAATTTTTAAGAAAAAATGTATTTCAATCCACACAGGCTGAGGGTATATCTCTGTCGGCAAAGCCGACTGATACCTTTTTACTTTTTTTTATTTATTTGTTAATTGTTGTACATTTACAAAGATTCTAAAGGAATGCAGCAATCACCGTACCCAAACGCCCGGATCACCCAAAATTATTCTTCGTAGACATTTTCTATATTTTACACGTAAAAGCTAAATTTTTGTACATTGGTCTCATCTGTACAATCATGAGCCGAATAACTACGAAAATGTGTCAATTTTGATCTGGAATACGCAAGTCGATTAATTAGTTAGTCGACTTTTGTCTTGAAGAGTGTAATAATCAAAGTTGACTTCTGATTATGGGCGAAATCGCTCTTCAATAACAAAAGAGCTTTAAAATCGTTCTAGAAGTGGATTATAGTGAACAATGAGTCAGGAGAAAACAACAAAAGTCAATTTTTGATTGACTTCTATAATTGAAATCGAGAAGAGTCAATTTTTTTTGGTTACATAACACCATTTTTACATCATAACTTTTTGTTAATGAGGATATATTTGACTATACCCAAGGGAATTGGCATCTGAAATCCAGTGGATCTATTAAGTCTACTATAAGTTGACTACACTAGAGCTGTTTGCCGGGTTAACCCACTTTATGAGAATTTAGTTGACATTAGCGCTATGGAATTGACATTTGAAACTCAAACCCACTGGGTTAATCCGGTTAAGTGTAACCGGGGTATTATATGTAAACATGTTATAAAAATAAATAAATACATCATCATTATTTACTTGTTACACTGTTTTTTGAATTGTGTTTTTGTATTTATTCCGTTTTAATGGTAGCCACAACTTTTACTAACAAATAATTAACTCAAAATCTCGATTGCCACAAATCATAAATAAATAATAGAACTATTTAAATATGCATTTTTATTTTTGTTTTCTCCCAACTCATTCCTTTTTCTAAGTCAAGGTAAATTGACGCGTTGTCTCTCTCTCGTTGTCATTCATTCAATGACCGAAGGACAATGAACTATTTTGTTTTGTTGACACTGACGATAGAAATATTTAAAACAATAAAGACAATGGCCAGGTTTTATGAAATGCCCCAGTTTTAGAGCCTCAAGACTCTTACTTCCATCCAATTTATTTGTAACACATTTTCTATTTGCAGGGGTGAAGGGTGAATGATGGTTTTTGTAAGGGGTCTTAAAAGCCTTTAGTAGGCTTATAGCCAACAACTTTCCATTCTGCTATTGAGTTGGTGGATGAGTATCTGGTTGGTTGGTAGCTCGATGTTTTTTGTATGGCCTTATTCTTTTGTATTTGTCATAATTCAGAAGACAAATAGTCCTTGACCTGTTTTTTTGTTGTTGCTTTGGCTATTTGTCACGGTGGAAAAGTAACAGCTCACAATGTCGTTTAACTTAAATATTTAACTTTAATTGTTAATGGCATATCAATGCCTGTAGTAGATTCAGCCGCATTGTGAGTGACACATAACATCGTAGGTCGGACATGTTTTGTACCTGAATGAATTTCCAATAGAATTTAGTTCAGGGGAAACCAAAACAAAAGTGATTAATATTGTCTAACTTAAAGGTAAGTCATTATCCAACAGAAAAAAATGGCACCTCCTAATGAGTTCTAGCAATAAATAAATATTGACATAACAATGTGCCACATGAAATTTGTATTGGCGTTATTTTTGTTAGCCAATCATTACTTTTTGGACTAAATTATGATTGTGGTACTGATACATGGAATTAAAATTATTTTAATTCATTTCAACTTCATTTAAATCCGAAAAAAGCTTTCCCTACAAATGGAATGTGAAAAATATTTGTATTTTGTTTTTTTTTTTTTCTTTCAAATCAGAGAAAAACTCAAGCAATTTTCCATACATCGGCCATTATGCATAGGTGGCTGGTTTACTTGAAACGATTGAGCTGGAAAAACAAGTTTTCCATGCAGAGGCTGAGCGAGCTGCCGCACTACTCTATTAAACAATTTCAATTTTCTTTTAGCATCAACAAACTAAATTTAATGACGTGGAAAAAATATGCCTGGCGAATTGAATGGACGGTCGGACGGTCGGACGGACGGATGTTGAGTGCTTGGCAAAAGTTGAGAAAGCATAAAATTTATAATATTCGCTTTGTTTTTTTCTTGTTCCCAAGGAGAAACATAAAATAAAACCATACAAAAGGAACAAAGATATGTGTCTTCACATGGGGCCCATGGGGAAAACTTTGTGGCGCGAATCACTTATTTAAAGCATAAAGTTAATTTTAAAATTTATGTATATTCCATAATGGGCATGGAGAGCAGTAAAAACAACAATTCTAACACAAACGGTTGTAAATAAATAATAACTAATTAATTTATATTTAAAAAATACAAATTTCAAATTGTTCACAATTTATTGCTTAAAAAAGAAAATTAGAAAAAAAAACACGAGGAAAAAAGTTCACTGTACCCCTGTCAATACACCATCAACTACAAAGGAAACAACAAAAGAAAAGCGTACAAATTTTAATAGATTTTTTAAGTACAGCGAAAATAAACCAAACGTTCAATGGTCCTCTAAAATGATGACCGGATGCCATGGATGACTGACTTAATTGTGACGATGCTTTATGTGGTGGTTTTACAACCACCATTCAACTAAGTGCATCTGAAAGGGAGGAGACCCGGCCATATTAAATTTCAATGGAAATTTTCCTTCTAGGCTGCCCATCGAACGTACGAACATCTTAAAGTACCTATCAACTGGAAAGAAAAGAAAAGGGTGGGTAGTTTTCTTTCTGTTATTTTTTTTTCTACCAGCACGGAGGGAACTTGGAAAATAAAGGAAAAATGAAAATTGATTAGCCAAGCATGAAATGTGACATGCATTTTTGTTCAGGAGCATCGTTGTTTCGATTAAAATCGATATTTAACCATGGGAAAATGTAATTAGAAAACAAAATTAACGCTAGATTCTCACAGAGTACAGTAGGGTACATATCTTTATAAAATATATGAAATGTCGAACATAAGGGTCTGAATTTGCGTATTTAATAGTAATCCTCCCTGAGAGCACCCAACTACTAATGGAATAGGTTTATCACAGACACAGAGGTGTGGGATATCGCACGATTGGACCTGCCTGATTACACCATTTGCATACCTGTTTGCATATAAAATTTGTCAAGTTCATTGAACTCTCAGTTAGTCCATGTTGCTAAATGTATTGTCATATCCATTTAACCAGACTCTTGAGAATATTTTGTGGCACACATTTATTCTTTCGTGACATGCAAACAATTTTAAGTTTGCAATTATCTATTTTATCTATTATAAAAATATGTAGCTATGTTGTTTGTGTATCATAAATATACACACATTCCTTGAATACAACTCTTCTAAATGTGTTATTATTGTAAGAATTTCATTGTAATACAAAACATATCGCGTATTTTGCAATGTTCAAATTACTACATACTTCGTGTGTCCATTTTATGATCTCTTTCGAAAAAAGAAAAAACAAATTAAAAACAAGTTGAAAAGAATGCCAACCTCCTTCCACAATTAATTGGTGTTTCATCATACGCCGGACTATCAGAAACTGTCAGTGTTTGAGAAGAGGTCATTTTTTCTATTCTCAACTATGCGGCCTGTAAAGCAAAAAAAAAAAGCTACAACGTTGTAGTGTTTATTTTACTTGAATATCTGAAGGTCTGATTACACACTCGCACACAAACATTCTTTCTTATTAACCCTGCTCGCCGCCATACCTTTGCTGTGCCCGCTGCTGATTCGGCTGGTGGCACACAATTGGGGTCAAATAAATAATAAATGTAAAGTCAAATGCGCGCACTGTACAATCTCAATCTCGGTATGGCAAAATGCTGCAAGCACACACGCATACACGAGTACAGCAGCGTGTTGAATGAACATGGCCAACTAGAAATCCAAATAAACTCTGCACTAGATTGATGTATAAGGTCCAATAAACATAATAAAACATTGAAAGCAAAACCAACAAATAATAAATAGAAAAAAAAAACAGAAGAGAAGAGGAGCTTAAAAGCAAAAAAGGTAAAAAGATGGTCCGTGGAAATAATACACACTTGTAACACAGTCTATGAATGGACACTAAAGACCGACCATTAACAATTTGGTGCCTGGGTAGGGGTGGAGGGTATGCATTACCCCCCTTTGACCAAATTAAATATTGTTTCCAAAATTCATTAAAACAACAATACCTGCCATAAATGTGCCATAATTGAAATTATGAATGAAAACTTTTGCCAATCAGAATGTCGTAGTAAGCGCATGCGTAGCAATGTTTTTTGTTATTGTAAGGGGAGACACGCTTAACACAGTGCAGAATACTAAATAAAATCCATTCCAACTTTGTTCAATTGAAGGTAAGAGTTGATGGATGGATGTGTGGATAACAATTTTAGGAATTTTATAACACTGTACAACAAAATTGAACTTTTTTAAAATTACAAGAAACCCCGCACAGATTATGAAAGAGGACCGAAAAAAAGAAGACACGTGTATAGGCGTGGTAAGTTCCGCCCATTTCTACAGGTTTTGAAATATTCGACATCAGATTCCTTGGAATCCTTGCATTTCAGGTATAAAGTGTTTTTGGCAATATTACTGACAAAAAGGCGGGGTATCTTTTTATGAAAAAAATTAACCCTCATGCGAGTCACAAGGGGTCTTTTTGGTCCATTTTTTCACAAACATTAACATCCATGATTTTGGCATGGTCCTAAATCCTATAATGACGACAGCTACTCCTTCTCTGATAAAATTTACTGATTTAACCCTTGAAATCGAAGTAACTAGTCATATCTGAACTAAATTTGTTTTGATCGTTCATTATACACAAATGTATGTCAGTTTCTAGGGTTAATTCAGTCAATTTTATCAGAGAAGGAGTAGCTGTCATCATTATAGTATTTAGGACCATGCCAAAATCATGGATGTTAGGACTCGTATGTCAGATATATATTCACTGGACAATAGCCGTAGACTATCCCCGAATTTTCACATACAATATCAGGAACCTACGACTTATCCTGATGACATTATTTTAGTTTATAGTACTAAAATACGTAATTTTACAAAGTCCGATCTGGGTTGTCAATATTTTCCCTATATATATTGACCATAGATATTTCAAAAGCAGTTTGGATCGAGCACACATAATCTTCTGAAAGAATTTATTATGAAAAAACATCAATAAAATATATTTTGTGACGCAGGTAACGAAAATGTGAATAAAAACGGTAAAATATGGTCCTAAATCATATATAACAAGTGGGAAAAGCGTTAAGTTCGGTCGGGCCGATCTTTTTACACCCTCCACCACAAATTTCAGCCATTTCGGTGGATTAATTTGGCCACAACCTTCAAAATACCGAAAATCGGAAGTTACCGTTCTATGGGGGCTATATGATGGCGCGGACCTATACCCACAAATTGCTTGGGGGAAGTTGTATATCCCCAACGAAGACTAAATACCAAATTTCAACCATCTCGGTGTGATAATGAGGCCAAAACCTTTGAAATACCGAAAATCTGGAGATATCGTCCTATGGGGGCTATATCAAAACGTGGACCTATATAAAAATTTTATGGTCGAAATCAGGGTTTCGGAGTCGAGGTATTTTCGGCTCGACTCCGACTCCGACTCCAGGCGAGTTTTTTTCACGACTCCGACTCCGACTCAGACTCCGGGTCGACCCCGAGAGTGAATTCCTATACCACTAAAAATAAATAAAATCTACACAAAATTGTAATTTTTTCCTATATTTAGGCCTATATAGGCTAATGTGTTAGTTTTTCCTTACATATTCACATTCGAACATATCAATACTGTTTCTGCCGAATCTTACATTGACAAATAGCAAAGTTTTTGTCGGTTTTCCTTTTTTGCACGAGGATATTCCTGACGGAATTCTTCCGCGTGAGAGAATCTTTAAGCCTTCAAAATATGTGAAAATGATGGGGCAATACAAATCGTAAGGACTATATGCAATAAAAACTATAAGATATAAAATCACGACCAAGTTTCAAACTGGATGTAAGCCAACAATTTATTGTGCTTATTCTCAAAAGGAGACCCCCAGTTGTAAAGCACAATAAAAGCCATTTTTCATGATTTTTTTTCCCGAGAAAACTGCGCAACTTTTTGGCAGGATTTTTTCTTCATCTGAAAGATTAGAATATTACAAAGTTTTGAGGTCGTCTACGAAACCTTGTTTTTATTAAAGCATTTTGCGGTGCCAACTCTATCTCGAAAACTATCTCGAGAAAAACACAGTTTTTATGCTGCATACACAATAAAATAAATTGTTCCCATCCAACGCCCATACTGAAACAATATTGTTTCGATCGACTTTGAAATTTGACCACATATTATATGCTACTTATACTTTCTACTTTTTTCTGAAATTTATAAGTAGGGATCACCCCTTCATTGTCCTTTATCACTTTTACCAGATCCTTTCTCATGAAAACTCTATGATTATGTATTTCATTGAATTTCGTATATGCAATTGATTGTGTAGAAAACTCGGATACACATGAACTATATCTGCTCCTGGCGGACAGATTCGGTTATTTGAATGTCTACATCTAAAGCCCTCATTGAGTGTATAATGAATCATAGAAAAAATATTCACCGTTTGTCAGACTTCTGAGTTATAGTGGGATAAATCTGTCGTTAACCAACAACGAATTTATGATGCCTAATTCAATAGATTATGCGAAATTTACCGAAATACATAAACATACTGTTTTTTGAGAAAGTAACGGGTAAAACCGACAAAGGACAATGAAAACGTGACAATGTCGATTTCTTGGATATGGGAAACCTACATATAATTTTCGGTGGAACATTTTTGTAGAAAATTTAATTTTGTTTTACTTTTTGGGTTGAAGAACAAAAAGGACATGGAAGAATCTGAGCTAGGACAGCATATTTGACAGAAAGGTTCCTCATTCCATTTAACTGAAAACATGTCATATACAAATGATGAAACAATATCTCCAAACAGAGATATAAAACTATTTTCTCAATGATTGATGGGGGTCAAATAAAAAAAATCATTATGTCATGACTCAGAAATTTCAGCTATGGGATCCTTTGGGGTTCTTAATTGGGGCTTTAATTCCCAAAAGGAATTTTTCTCCCCCAGATCGTAACTTCCATTTTGTGTCACAGGGTATTCAGTAAGATTTCCCATAGAGACCACAATCTCTTTAATAGAAGACAAGAATGACTTCTCATAAAAACAAGATGAGAATACCAAGAGACCTTTGTGAGAAGATCAGTAAGACTTCTGACGAAAGAGGTTAAAGGTCCAGTCTTAATTCGATTGTCATAGAACTTTACTTTTGTTTGCAAAAATGTAACGAATCAATTGGACCAACAAAATAGGGATGAATAGACTACACTTCAAAGGATAGTAAATACCCTGTGAATTGTCCTTTAATTCAGTACAATATATAATTTACATATATATTTTCTTATACCTTTCTTTTAAAATAAATAATGATTTTTAAAAAAGTTCTTGTTTCAAATTTAATATTATATTTCTATAACGTGGAAAAAATTTTGCCCGGAGTCGGAGTCGAGTTATTTTTTTCGACTCAGACTCCGACTCCGACTCCAGCAAAATTGCTCGACTCCGACTCGTAGACTCCGACTCCGACTCCGAAACCCTGGTCGAAATGTTTCTTAGCCTCTGGAAACACAAAATACAAAGTTGCAACCGATTCTGTTGTCAAATGGGACTAATACATTCAAAACGTTATACGTATATGGGGGCTACACCAAAACGTGGACCTAAATAAACCAACTTTAGTAGGAATGTTTTTTTTATCTTCTGGAGACACAAAATACCAAATTACAACCAATTCGGTGGTAAAATGGGACAAATATATTGAAAATTCCTTAAAACGACGACGCGTCACGCGTCATTTTGTATGGAGGCTATACGAAAGCGTGGACCTACATAGCCCACTTTCAATACCAAAAGTCCTACGTACATATAATAGATTTTCCCAAAATTTCATCCACCTACGTCAATCCGTTCGGACAGACAGACGGACGGACGTGGCTATATCGATGTAGAATTGCACGCTGATCAAGAATATATATACTTTGTGGGGTCTACAATGATTATTTCGAGTAGTTACAAACGTAGTGACAAACTTAATATACCCCCATCCTATTGTGGAGGGTATAAACAGCGAAAGCTTCGGGAGATGTTAAATATTATAGCTACAAATTTCTTTTGTTCAGAGACTCATAATGAAATTTGATTTGGAATATTTCTTATTTTGACACAATCCCCAAAAAGTGAAGTATTTTAGGAGATTTTGACTCAGTATGGAATAAATTTTAATTAAGAGTCTAAAAGTTTAACAAATAATTTCTACATATAATATCTACTTTTTAACGTCATTTTCTTAACAAAGTATTTAGTTAGATATCTAGTTTGTTCTGGGACTTGCAGTGAAATTTTGTGTAGAATATTTCTTCTTTTAACACCTTTCGTCTAAAACTAAATTTCATGTTACTTTCATGCATCAACCCGAAAAAAGAACAAAACTAATTTATTCAAAAAATATTTGGGTGTTTTGTTGGCAAATTTGATGTATATATTGTCTTGATGTATATTGTAAATACATATTTCATTTATTCGGCGATTTATATTGAAATTTGATGGAGAATATTTTTGTCTTTGACGTCTTCTATCTAGAATGAAGTTTTGTGGGACAAAACTTAATAAACTCAGATAAAGTACAATATTAACCCTAAAACGTGATTTTACTTTTGGCAGATTCCTGGCGTTTAGGTACGATTTATGCCCGTAATTTCTAGCCCTAGGTAACCGGGTAGGTAGCTACCTATTAGTTATCTTTACCTACGAGTTTGGTAATTTCTACGTGCCATTTACCGAGGCGTGTAAATTTTGAAAACATGTGGTAACATTGGTGATTTTCATTCATGATTTCGTAAAAACATTTCCACATATAAGTGTTTTACAATTTTTAACACATTGGCAACGATCAACAAGGCAAAATCCTTGGTGTAAGTAACACGGCCGTTTTCGAACCGGTAACGTTACCTATGGATCGAAATTATGAAATTTTTCTTACACGGGGGATATCTATGAACTCATAGATAACTACGCGTAGAAATTACGGCCATTAGAGTTTTGGTGTATTCGGGGACCTATAGTAAAATTTTAAACATAATAATAAAATTTTGACAAATAATTTTGTAGTATATTTTGATCTGATACGATCTCATTTTTAAGGAGTTTTTAAACGTTTTTAAAAAAATGGACCAAAAAACCCCTTTAGTGACTCGCATGAGGGTTAATATTTTTCATAAAAAGATACACCGCATTGTTGTCAGTAATATTGCCAAAGACATTTTATACCTAAAATGCAAGGATTCCAACGAGCCCTTGTTAAAATAATGGGTTAGTAGGGGGTTTTGTAATGAGTATTTTTGCTGGGCAGAACAGCAATGACCAGAGTAAAAACGATAAAATTTCAATTTCACAGTTTATTATTTATTTATGTCCAAAAAAATAATATTTTTGTCAATTCGGCGAACATTTTCCACAATTAAAAGATTCCAGAAGTTTTCAACGTTTTATTCAAAAATATAGATTTTAAAAGGATTTCACTTTTGTTTCAAATCTCCATTAAATGAGGTCATTATCCTGGTTGAAAAAGATACATTTCATATGCTCTGTTCCAGAACCTGCAAGAAACTACTAATTTTTACTATAAAAACTTTTTTCTATTAAAATATCGAAAAAATTGTAATAACACATAATTAAAAAAATTAAACTACAGTGTATTTGCATTTGAAAATAAAACACTGTAATTACGTTTTATTTTTAACTTTTAAGTAAATACAATTTTTTGACCACTGAGAACCCCATAACCAAATTAAAGAAAATGTTGGCCGAAAATGTAGATAAAAACTTTAAAATTGCCTGAAATCGTGTGGTACCATTAAATAGGGGCTATACCAAAACCTGGACTTATGTCCACAATTTTTGGTTGGGAAGTGTCTGTGCCATTGGGATCTCCAAATGCCAAGTTACAGCCAAATCTGGTTAAGAATGAAGATAAAATCCTCAAAATACCTGAAATCGGGTAGTACCGTTATATGGAGGCTATCGGAAAAAATGGATCCATATTGGTTTTGTTTTAATATTCATGTGTTCAGTGTTAAAAGTGAGTTAATGAGTTTGAACTAAACATACAGACAACAAAGCATGCTATATAAAACAATGTAAAAACTAGTAGATTCTTTTGCATTTCGGGAACAGACCTATAGTTTTAGGCCACATTAACATTTTATTACCTCATAAGATGGAATATTTATCGTTTCCAAAAATTCTTTACCCGACTTCGTAGAGTGTACCTTGAACAAACACACACACACACACACACATTTTGTGTTTAGCTTTAGACTGCGTTCCGGTGGCTTTTGGTCTCGAGGAGATACAAACGTAGATATTTAACAGCTGGCGGGCGGTTGCCACAGTTTCAAGTTAATCATGTCCAATATTTTAAAGTTGTTTGTTTTTATTTTTCTTTTAATTATTTTTTCTAAATAATTTATTGGCCCACGAGGAGGAGATGGAGATCTTTTAGCTTGAATTGAATTGTTTTGCGTTGGCCACAAGACAAAAATGCGAAAAACAAAATTAATTAAAAACAAACACAGACTTTGGCTGGGCATGAGAGTGCGATGAAATGTTGTTTTCAGTATTTTTAAGCAGAAAAACAAAAATAATTAAAACATTGCAAACTGAAAATAATAAAAAATAATAAAAAAACAAAAACAAAAACAAAACAACAAACACGAGAGCGTACTTTTCTCAGTGCCGTTGACATTTGTGGGTTAAGAGATCAGGGTTTTTATGTGAATGTGAAATGGATGATTGCATGAAATAAAAGTTTTTTTTTTTTGAATTTCAAATGATTCTTAAAAATGGAGATAGACGAACTTGGCAACAAAAAAATCTCATTAATCTATGATTTTGCTTCTTTTTGGAATTTCCAGGTTAAGTTCATATCAGACAGTTTTATGAATATTTTGTGAATCTAACGGTAGCATTTAATTGTTGTTGAAATATAATTTAAAGAGGACCTTGTTCTTGCCAATCAGAAAGACTATTAAACATCTTTGGTAACCTTTGTGTTGCAAGATTTAATATAATTTAAAAAAATATATTCGTTTTCTATTTTATTGTTGAAAACCTAGACACCAATTAGTGTCAGTTTATATACCATTTATTATTTTTATTCGAGACCCAGCAACACTCTGTGATTGTTTATGCGAAAATATTTTCCAAATAATAAATTATTTAATTAGTCTATAAAAATTGGTAATTTACCTACTTTGCATTGAATCGATTTATGGATTTATTTTAAACAATGAAAAAAAAAAACATTTTTTGCCTTCATACGGAGAAGCGCGTCATATGTTGTCTGACGTATTAGTCCCCCATTGGTTTTTCTTTGGGATACTTCCATGGCTGGCAATAATAAAAAAGTTCAACAACTTTTCCAATGGAATGTAAACAATAAAAAACCCCAAACAACTGAAAATTGCCAACAAAAAGTGTATTTTGTGTTTCTTTGCTGAAGCATATTCGTGTTTATGATTTGAAATTTTCCTTAGCATATTAGTTTGGGAGTGAACAGAAGGTGTGGTGTAAAAATGTCGGGGGGAAATTGCGAATGATTTGAAAATACTACATGAAACGTGAAATTATATCGCTCATTCATTCACTCAATTTTTGGTAAAAATCTTCCCAAATAAAAATATTAAGTGGAAATAGGGTTTTGGGTAGGGAAATCCCGCACCGGGAATTCCCGGGAATTCTCGGTTTTTTGGTTACGGGATTTTCCCGGGAAACAATATCATGTTTCCCGGGAATTCGGGAAATATCTTTTTACATTTATCACAACTAATATTGAATTAATGAATAAACTATGCCCGTCACTTTTATACCATAGAATCAAAATTCGATAAGATTTTACAGAATCGATCAAATACAACATATTTGGAAATAAATTTAATCAACAGAACAGGGAAAAGTTATAAGAGGCGCACCAAAAACATGGACTATAACGACGGATTTTAATTCTATTTTTTAAGTGCGAAAGAATATTTTCTCTTTTAAAGTCCCATTTTATACCCTCAGCCATTGGGCTAAAGAGGGTCCTGCTTGCTGGCTGGATAACTGCTTCTCTCGGATCGATTTGAATTTTTTTTTCACGACGGAACACATTTTTACGACGGAGCACATTTTATGGGGGCAAGTCCATACTTCCTGAGATAATGTCTTAAAAACTCCAAGAAACCTTATCGGCAACAACTAAAATGGAAAATTGGCAAGAATAAAGTTTCTGATTGGTCCAAACGTTGCACATCGTTTTATTATATCTATTCATGTACAGTTTGGAATATGGACTATTTCGGTCCAGCCCTTCGGGTACCTCAAACACAAAATTCAGGAAAAGTGCAGTTTAACAGCTCATCTCGAATCGTTTTGAAATTCTTTCCAAAAAGTTCTACTCGAAGGCCCTGTTACGACCGTGCAACTTTTTTGGGAGGGCAAGTCCACTCTTCCTGAGGTAAAGGCACAAAATCTCAAAAAAGCCTGCCGATACCAACTACATTGGGTAGGACGTAAGATAACCGTCGAAGGGTGAAATCTCCCGCAACTCAAAATGTTCAAAATAGAGTAAAAGTTTACTGAAGGAGTGAAATCGAGTGAAAGAACAAATTTATATTTTTCGATTTGTGTGTTCGGTTATCATATGGTTTGTGTGTACAGATTGGCTACAGTGATCTTTAACGCATTCGTTTTTGTTTTGAAGCTGTTACTTGAGAAAGTACAAACACTTACAAATAGGACAATGACAAAAACAAAAAGAGTGATCGGCAAGCATATGTTGCTCCCACTCGAAAACGAGTAAGCATATACACTCTCATTCGAGTGGCATGGAAAAATAGACGTGACTCAATTTCTCTTTTCTATTCGCAGGAGTATTCACGATCGAATTCGAGCAACATTCACTCTCTACGCGACCATATCGGAGTTCTGGTTAAAATAATAATAATAGGTTAGTACGTTGACATGGCAACTAAGGCGGAATCTTAACCTACCTCGTCAGTATAGCACTAAAAATCTTTAAGATTGATTTAATTTTCAAATTTTCATTTCAATGCAGTGGATTTCAGGGTGCAGAATAATGAAAGAGTTCTCATGCTAAGCTAATAATTACGTCTTCTTACATAGAACCATAAACAGAAACAAATACAACAATGAACGATGATGTTAAAATCGATTTTAAGTAGCGAAAAATTGCAAATATTTGTTTTTACGATTTCCCGGCAGCAATAAACAACAAAATTACAACAATAAAAAACTTTGATTTCCCAAAATACCAAACAATATTCGACACAACAACAAAGAACAACATTTAATGTGATAAACACCCAATAAAGTCAGAGTACAGCGATAGTACCAACTCAGGCAATTGTAGACCATTCTCCTTCCTCCTGTTGGATAGGCGGATGTTTTTTTTATTTTGAGCATGACGCATATTTCCGTTTTTTTCAAGATTTTGCGTTTCATTATGTTTATGGGGATTGTAGAAAAAACAACAAAAAAAAAAAAAACAACAATGAATGAAAATTACAATGTAATTGTTTTACAATAAAACAGCAGCAGCAACAACAACAAATGAAAGATATTGTAGCATATCGCCCAACAAGTCACAACATTAACAATGGAATCAACACCAACCTGCCAACCAGCAGTCATCAAAAGAAGAAATATTAACTTGACATTTTCACACCGGAATATTTATTCACAAACCAACAACAAGAACTGCACAATGCTGCTGGTGACGGAGGCTATGCCTGACTGGTCATTAATGTTTATAAAAAAGCAAGTTTTTGAGAGGAAAACGAACGAAAACAGCCAGCAATGCAAACAGAATGAACCCCATTTTTAAGTAATTTCTTGACCAGGAACCAGAACGGCAAAACAAAATCCCACAATTCATTTTTGCTTTGGAGATTTTTGTTTTTTGTTTTTGTTTTTTTTTTTTTTGTTTTCACTTCTGTGTTATAAAATTAAAGGAAGTGGAGTTCTTTAGAAATTTTAGCATTTTCAAGTCAAGGTGACCTTCATGGTTTTTCGGAAACATTTTTAATCTACGATTGCAGATTGAAAAATGTTTTACTGAAAATTCAAAATGGCCCGTTTTGGAAAGCTGATTCGAAACCAAATTGTATGTATCAAAGTTCTTCCAAAAGTTCTTCTTGGCTGGTAGTAATTTGATAGGAACTTCTTCGCAAAACAGGCCAGTAAAGTCCGCGTATTACAGGTATGTACACATGTATTAGCTTTATAAAGAATTATTGAAAAGTCAAAATATCGCATTAAAATTATTCTTCGGTTCTTCAGCATCTCATAAAATAGGCTGCAGTTTTGCAATGAGTTTGAGACTTTGGATTATTGCAATTTGAATGCCATAGCATTCACGTCATTTTCCATCACCATGAAAAGAAATGCGCCACGAACGTGCAAAATATATGTTGGACCTAAACCATTATTTCACTGAGGCACATTTGTGACAGAGAGAAAATCAATATACCTCTGTAGCTATAAGACCGAGAGTATAAATACTGTTACGAATGTATCTGGTAGATTTAAGTTAATTTATATGCATTTTTGTTAATTTAAAAATTTGAATTGTAACGTAAACTTTTATTAAGCATTTAGTTTATTTGTATCAGTTTTGCAACAACAACTACTGTATGAAGTTTACTGCAAACATGAAGTTATTGCGTAGTCTTAATTTATACTGTTTATTAATTGTTTTTTTCTCTCTCTCTCTCCCTCTTTCATTATTTTGACTATTCAGTTATGCTTCTACATTGTGACGTCATTCATTATAACCCCTCCTACTCCCTCGTATATATTACCTCTGCCCATTACGAGTATGTCTGTATGTGCATCTGATCTCGTTTGAACATTGGAGAACCTCCCACTAGAGTTGGGCAATCTAGTTCCTGGAGCGAATCGATCTTTCTAGTTCCTTTTCCCAAAAGGAACTAGTTCCTTAATATAGTTCCATAGTTCCAAATAGTTCCGAGAGCGATATAGTTCAATGAATCTTTCTCTTCCGTCGTTCTTTTTATTTCCTTCGTTCCAAATAGTTCCGAGATTGAAGTAATTTAACGAATCTTTCTTTTTGTTTTCATCTTATGGTGAATGAATTGACATACAAATAAATAAATTGCAGCGATGTAACGAGGATGTTATTTACGGTTAATTTACAATGTGACCGCATCTGAATGAAAAACAAACCGAACGAGAGAGATCGAAGTGAGTGAGGAAGAAAATGATCTATACAAATGAAAAGAATTATATGCTCGACTGGAACTATATGAACTAAAGAAACTATATAAATGCAACATCCGGATATAGTTCCAACAGTTCCTTGTCCGGAATAGTTCCTTGGAACTAGTTCGTTCCGGAACTACACAACTCTACCTCCCACATGAAGGATGCTAGAACAGTCTATGCATACGCAAGCGAGTATAAAAAGGGAGGGTAGCTGGTGAGCCATTGAGTAGTAATTCAGAAGCCATCTTAAAACCATCAGTGTAATCTAAAGAGTAAAGAAGTAACCTTAATAGAGTAAAGCTTTGTGCTTATTACAGTCGAGCTGTGTGCTAAGTAACAAAATAAAGTCTGGTGTTAATAACTGAAGTGAATAACATCAATAAAGCACAGTAGAATCGTAATTCAAAACGAATCCTCGTTTAATTTGGTACCAATCGTATAGGAAAATAAAACGACATCTAAACGGGATTGTCAAACCCACATTTCGTAACAATAGTGCTATTACTTACGTCCACTTCAGTAATAACATAATAGCTTAGGGCGACTGCTACTCTTATGCCGGTGTTACAAAACTCTGATACCAATGAAAACATGAGATTTAACACCTGGTCACCTCATGCAACATATTTAAACTAATTTATTAGTATGCATGACAATCAACAAAGCATGCAACAAATTGTGGAAATACTATAAATTCCAGCCGCCAAACACTTCAGTTGAATAATTAAGAGGCGGCAAGCAGACAAAGAAAAGGGTGGTGCATGAAATGTCACTATTAAAGGGGAAACCCGTGGAAGTTGTACTGTTTTTAAAGACTAAAAAACACTTAACTAGTCTGGATGGACACAAGTCAACAAAATTTGTATGTAGGCAATCATGTCGCAGTTTAGATAGACTTTACTAAGATGTTCTTGTGTTACTCCGAAATGATAGGAAGAAGTAACATTGAACTGTTATATAAAAGGATATTGCCCTTCCCGTTTTTTTCACAATAGATATGCATTTCATGAACTGCATTTGACTTTAATCTCACAATGCAAGTAAGTCTAAAGTTATGGAATATTGAATTTATAAAAGGATCTTTAGGAGTGCCATTGTCATGGACCACAATAAAACATAACAATGGAGGAACCTAAAAAATGCATGAGAATGGATATGAAGATGATTACTTTCATAATGGGAGCAGATAGATGTTCATGAACAAATTCAAGAACTGTTGACATCCATTGTTGCGTTATATTCTGCTGCTGGCATCTTCTATTGTATTATACATTGTATTGTACGAGTATACTGAAATGTTTGTTGCAAATCTTCCGTCTTTATTAAAGTCAATGCAGATGACAGTGCCTTGAACTGCAATAGATGTCTAGACCATCAATCTACTCACTTTGTTACAATCTTTATCAAATGAAGTAAGAAATTAAATAAGGGAATTCCTAAGAAAGAATAGAACAACAGTCTCAAAAATAAATGTAAAAAATATTATAATTTATATATTCAATTTTAGAGAAATCTTCAATTTTTTATTGAGTAATTGCGCATCAATTAAATCAGTCAACATCTGTCCAAAACTTGTTTTATTTGTTTGTAATCGAATATACGGTCCAGTATACCCTATAGGGTATAATTTAATTCGCTTCGTGTCTCATATCAAGCGCCACATCCTCTTAATTTATTGTGAGCGTGTTTTTTTTTGTTCGGAGTTTTTTTTTTGCGGTTATCATTTTACTATCATTGTTGTTTGTGGTAGACATTGTTTTTGTTTTTCTTGGGGTCTCTGTAGCTGGAGCCATTGTTTACACAGAGTCCCATCTGTATGTGAGCTTGTAAACTTGTACACATACATACAAGATATATAAAGTAGGGATGAAAAAATATACATTGTTTTTTGTTTTTGTTTTTTTATATTCTTCTGACACAGTGACTGATGATGCAGTGGCACCGCCATCAACACCAAGAAACATCCATGCAACCAAAGGCAACAGCAGTACATCATCCATAACATGCAACAACCACAACTGTGGCATTAGCAACAACACCATTCTTGTGGATGTTTGTATCCCACTCTGAACTGGAATGACTGCCAGTCTAACTGTTTTGATATCAGCCGTCAGGCGAACAACAATTGATAGGCCAAAAAAAAAAAAAGAAAAGAGATGAAAATAAAAACAGCATGTTTTGATACGTTGTTTTAAGCTGTACTTCCCATACTACTCCTATTTCTAACAGGAGAAAAGGGACGATGGAATTTATTTCTTTTTCATTCTATGTTGTAATTTTAAAGTTTCCCATATGAACCCAGCTAAATGGGGGGATTTTGACAATAACCATCGCCAGATGTTTGTTGATGTTGAGTTTTATAGTCACTCCCGTCATTGAAGAACACCAGGACTGTTTCAGTTCTTAGTCATTTACTAGTAGTTTGTATAGTTGGGGTGTTTAGTTGGTTATTTGTTTAATGTGGTGTCGGCATTGTTTTTTTTTATTGTTGTCTTTTGTCTACCAATTTGATTGATGATGAATTTTAAAGCATCGACCGGCGAACGTATGCAACGTGAGTGAAGTAAAAGACAACACCAATGATAGTGAGCTAATTTGTTTGTCGGATATGTTTATGTGTGCATTCCATGCCATAGAATAGATGGATGTTGTTTTCCCTTAGGAGTTTTAACAATTTAAAAATTTACATAAATATCAGAGCTCTGCATAGAAGCCCATAAAAGGCACATATGGACATAAAAAACAAATGCACGATTTACTATAAAAATGATTCGCTGCTCAATGCTATTCGTTGCCTGCTTGATGGCGGGTATTCGCAACATTCCCAACACACACACAAAATTCCCCTGTTTGGTCAGAATACCACATTTGAAGAACACTTTGAAAAACATAAGTTTATTTTTGAAATAAAATTATGCATAAATGTATTTATGGCAATTCAGTTTATTAATTAAAAGTCAAACATTTCAACAGAAATGCGAATTCATACAGTTCATTCATACAGTGAACTTTTTATACAATACAAATGCAATAAATACACTAATAAGCTGCAAAAGAGAATGTGGCCTTGCAGATCTCTGATAAATTAGCATTTTGTCAATTTGCCACAATAAAACTGTGGCCTATGAACCTAACCAAAGAGAAAAAACTTTCATATATTAACATTTTTGAATAAAGGCGTAGATACAAGTACATAAGCAGCAAGGTATTCTTGCTTATGTAATTTGAGGCAAAATAATAAAGACCAGTTACGAACTAATTCAAATGTGGTTCCGAAGAAGAACGTCACTCCGAAAATGTAACAGTGTCTATATTTGTAATGTTATACATATGTACATACTTTACAAACTGAATCTGCAAATTAAAAGAAACTGAATTTATTTCCTATATCTTCCAAAGATCAATTTTAAATATAACTTTTATAATATTGGAAATTAGGTTACATTAGTTTCTAAAGCTTTAAAATAAATTTGAAAGAAAATGTTATTCATCCTACGGTTTTTTCATTCAAAATTCATGAGGGAAGACATTCTAGAAAAATGTATAAAATATATTCATAAGAAATAAACCATGAATCAGCTGCATCAATCGAACGTCTTCCCTTATTATTTTAAAAACACCAAATTTTTAATCGCTTCCTTATTTGAAAATAATCGCCAAACATATCATCAGTGGGGTAGTATTACAAGGGACCAAACTACCACACGTTCGTGTGCTACATGGTCAACAAACTTTCCTTATTTCTCCCATTGTAAAATTTCTCTTTTTAATTAATGAAGTCATTAAACAAAATGGAATGAAAAAGCATAAAGGAAATATGTATAAGCCACAAATTGTTAAATGTGCTTAGGAGGAAAACGCAAATAATTATAATAATGACCAAAGTGGGGTATACAAAATATTTTAAAGCCATATTTTACAAAACCTTTTTGTTAGAATAAATTATCTTTGTTAGTTGAACAACAAATGTCTGATATTGGAAGCCCCCGAAGTTTTTTCCGTGCGTATGAGAGACATCTGTCCGAACTCTGCTAGATTGTATCAATGTGCTTTATCTTGTCGAAAGAAGTTCGTTTTTTTTTTATTTTCTGTTGTGCTTCGTATTAGGGGGGTTATCCCTAGTTTTGCAGAACAAAAAAACACTTATTTTTTCATATTTTTCCTAATTTTTTTTTTCAAAGAAAGTACCAATATTTGTATGTAGTTTTGAATCTGAAAGAGCCCATCTTATACTGCTTAGGCATTTTAGTTGTTGAAAAATATATTGCATAGTTTTGTGGTAAATGGCTAGCGTTTTGCGGTGCCAGCGAAAGCTCGAAAACGAATTGGCCGAACTTGGTATATTTTTGTGGGCATTTTAAGTACCAAGACAAGAAGTGAAACAGAAGTTAAAAAAAATACTGTCAAATTTATAATTTCGATTTTAAAGAAAAAAATCGACCTTTTCGGTACAAAATTTGGGCAAAAATTAAAAAAATCGGTCTTAAAGACACAATTTTATGTATTTAATAAGCTCAACAAATATGTAAAGATCGGTCCATTCGTTTTAGAGCTATCGTTGGCACCGTCTTCAAATATGTAATTTCGAGAAAGTACAGCGGGTTCTTCATTTTGAACGGTTATAACGCTGTCAATTTTGCGGCAATATTTTTTTTTTTTTTTCGATTTTTTGAAAGTGATTAGTAGAGGTAACCCCTTAAGGGAGAGTTTCACTTTTCTTTGTCTGGATGAAGAGGAGAAATGATATCGTATTTCCCATGAAATTTCGAATAGAGTCGACGAGAGTCTGCAAAATCGCAATTTGCATAGCTTATAATGAAGCGGAGTATGGGGGCTCTTTTGAATTTAACTGCAATAAATTCCTGCAATAAAGATTCGCGAACGAACTGGACCGGGTGAATGATTCATTGAAATAACAATGGAACCGGAGTTCAACCAAAGTCGTTACATACATGAATATTCAAATGAAATATGTACACTGGAACTACAACCGATTGAATGTAGGATAAAACTAGGAGCCATAATTCTTCTAAAAGAACTATGAGTTCAAATGCTAGCAAAATGAAAAACACATATGCGAATTTTTCGACACTCGGCTAAACAAATAGGCAAAAAAACATTCCATGATATTGACGTACTGGTGAATTTTATATTTTTGGCGGTGACAAAGGTGTGAAACGTGTTATGTAAGTATTATATACAAATATACAGAGGGTAAAAAGTCGATACAAAATCAACACTGTATGGTGTCAACTTGAGCACAGGTGTGTTCAATTCTTTGTTTTACCACGGCTGTTGTAATTTTTTTTTAATCTGAGCACTAATGGTGTCAATATAAGCCCATGCGTGCTCAATTTTTAATATTTCGACCAAACACGTGCTCACTTTAAGTACGAAACGTTGTCAGTTCTCGAAACCGTTGACACCATCTCGTTGTCAAATTGACAATGGCGTCCTCATTTTGACCACAAACAGTGTTGATTAGGGTTATGACTATTTTACAACCTCATATCCCTGTATCATAGCGTCATGAGTTTCTACATAAGATTACATAAAATCTTAATTACAAAGTAATTCTATAAAACAAAGCTTCCGCACAAAAAGCTTTTAAAGTTTTTATTTGTCAGAACTTTTGACAATATTTTGAAGTCACTATAAGCGATATTTAACTGAAAACAAGGTATAGGGGCACACTACATAACCGAAATGACATAACCGTTGGTTTCTCACTATTTTATCGTCGTATTATTACATATATATCATTATTACATATATCATAAAAATTAAAAGTGGTTTGTGCGGGACCTTTATCAATATTTATATGAAATAAAAGTTAATTTGGTCATTAGTAGGCAAAAGGTCATTGTTTCGTGCAACAGGAAATAATTTTTTGAGATTTTTTTCATTTCATAGCATTTTTTCAAAAAAATCAAAGTGGTTTGTGCGGAACCTTTTTTATAATAAAATGGAATGAATGTTATTTTAAGCATTAGTAGGCAAAAGTTCATTCATTCTCACAACAGGAAATCATTTTTGAGAAAAAATGTCAAAATCATAACCCTAGTGTTGATACCCGATCGATAACGGAAGTGTTACGTTTGACCACGTATGGTGTCCTGTATTCTCTGGGTGTAATGTACGAGTATGCCCCATTTCATCATACGTAACATGTGTAACAGTTAATGACACATCTGGAACACACACAAACATCACAAGTCACTACTTCTTTCGAATCAGAGAGTACAGTTTGATTAAATTTTTACTCAACAACTTCCTCCTTTTTATCATCGAGTCGAACGCTGAGTAAAAAAGTCGCGAAGATACATTTTCATAAACGGTTATCATTTTGAAGCGCAGGGTAAATCATCCATAAATAACACTGTCTGCTTTATAAATCAATAGCTCAATTTGCTCAATAGCAAACTTTGTTTGTGTTTATTCTTCTTAAATTAACCAATCTGTCCCTTTTTATTCATTTATGATGACATTTTAAAAATTCTTTAAACTTTTGTTGTCACTGCTAGATGGGATGGCTGATTCCGTAAGAGTTTCTTCAACTGGCCGGCCAACAGCATCGAACACAAAACCTTATTGCATTATTATTTTTAAGTTTACTCTGTGGCCATGTTAAGGGCTTCATAACTTTAACATTGTTCTTTGCCACAAGAAATGCCAAGAGAGTGGAAACTTTTTCCACACAAAGTTAGAAGTTTGCTTCTTCTTCTCGGGACGAACGACAAACTCCTAAGTATCATTTGTTCGCTAATAAAAAACTGAAGGATCCATAAATTCAACAATAACATCAACATTAGATGGCAATTCATGGAATTTTCACTTCAATTAAACCCCAAGGAGGTGATGCTGCAGCTTCCTTCAAAGTTGAAAAAGTTGATTTCATAGATTTTTGTACGGTTCAAAAGAGGTTTCATAAACATGCAGTCTCTCGAACTTAGATGTTGTGATAATAAAAGTTGTCTTGAGAGGTGAAAAAAAAAACTTTCAGGATAGCACGAGATAATTGACAATAATATTATAAGCTACAAATAAAGAAGTATATGGAATAAAGCAATAAAGGAGAGGAGATTGTTTGGCAAAGGTGTTGCAACTAATTTCCAAATATTTTAAATATGAAAATATACTCTCTTATCGTGTGAATAAAATCCATTGCCTTGAGACACGTTATGTAGAGAAAATTTTTTTTTCATATCCGCCAAATGATTTTGCAATTTTTATCCAGCGTGTTTGTGTAATTTTCCCATCGTTTATTTAACAAGCAAACATTTACACGTGCAGGTAAGTTATTTGAATGGTTGGGTTGGCTGGTTGCGTTCAGTGGAAGGAAACACACCTCTCGGATTATTAATTCACCACTTATTATGGTCGAATAAGTCGAAAATACAACAAAAAAACAATGATTTGTTTTAATCTGTTTAAACAGTTAGGCCTTGGAAAATGCAAAATAATACGAAGTTGGATATATGACTTGCCAGTAAAGAAAAGTAAAGTAAAGGACACTGTGGTAAGGGGTATTTTGTCTTTGTGCATTTGTATGTAACATACAGAAGGAAACGAAATAGACCCATAGTTCCTTTTGGGGATATACATATAATCACTTTCTTAGTCGATTTATGCATGTCCGTCCGTCCGTCTGTCCATGTATTTTTGTTCGCAACGTACAGGTCGCATTTTTTGTTCGATTTAGCTGAAAATTGGGGACTACAATTTTTTAGCCATAGGAAGAACGCTATTGCTTTTGGTGAAAATCGGTTCAGATTTGGATATAGCTCCCATATATATTTTCGCCCGATTTGAGGTATTTGCTGCACCAAAAACGATATGTAAGTCCGATTTTGATGAAAATTGGAATGTGTGACTGAATTCGGTCTAAAAATAAATGTGCCAAATTATATCGAAATTGGGTCAGATTTGGATATAGCTCCCATATATATTTTCGCCCTATTTCACGTATTTGCTGCACCAAACACGCTATATACGTCCAATTTTGATGAAATTTTGAATGTGTGACTGAATTTGATTACAATAAGTGTGCCAAATTATATCGAAATCGGTTCAGATTTGGATATAGCTCCCATATATATTTTCGGCCGATTTCACGTATCTTCTGTACCACACACGCTATATATGTCCGATTTCGATCAAATTTGGAACGTGTGACTGAATTCGGTCTAGAAATAAATGTGCCAAATTATATCAAAATCGGTTCAGATTTGGATATAGCTCCTATATATATTTTCGACCGATTTCACGTATTTGCTGCACCAAACACGCTATATACGTCCGATTTCAATGATATTTGGAATGTGTGACTGAATTCGGCCTGGAAATAAATGTGCCAAATTATATCGAAATCGGTTGAGATTTGGATATAGCTCCCATATACATTTTACAGTGGTGTTTATTTAAAATTAAAATGGAATTCTTCGATTGATGATAATGACATCTCAACGAAGTGGTGGAAATGTTATTCCAATGGATTAGTGAAAATGTCATCCAAAGCTCTTGTTAAAAATATCCTTCCAAAACATTTTTGAAAATGTGTGTCGTGCTATTATAAAAGACAATGGGAAATTGGACTAAATTGGCGTAGTCACTCCCCCTGGTTATATTTGGAATGCATGTATAAGAAATATGTATTGCAACATTACTGCATTTCCAAATTGTAATGTATTCGCTCTTAAAACAACTTAAATCGACCGACAGTCCATTTGAAACACGTTAAGAATGAAAGTATTGTTACGAATTTAACTGATTTAAATTAATTTGGATGAATTTCTGTTAATTTAAGAATTTTAATTGTAATGTAAATTTTCATTTAGCCATTTAAATCAAATTTACAACAACAATTACTGTACAGAATTCCAATCACTTTGCTATTTGTTTTGCTATTGTTCTTGTTGCTTTCAATTCTCTCCCTCTCTCTTCATTTGTTTTGAGCATTCAGTTGTAGCTTGTGTGACGTCATTTACCACGTCTTCCCCATTAGTTGTTTACATTATTTCGTTTGTTTATATACGAGTATGTGCATTTGCGAATCCACTATCATGTCGTGTGATCATTGTGGAACATTCTACGTTAAGGAGACTAGAATCAGGGATGCCAACTGTTCCGAGGTAAAAATCGCTATAAAGCAGTTGACATTCCTGCTTAAACAGTGGTTTTTGTACGTCAAAAATCACCACCAACTTGGCACCCCTGACTAGAATAGTCTCTGTATCAGCGGGCACATGTAAATACGGGAAAGGAGCGGCTGGGAATTTGTGTTGTATTTCAGACCGCGACTTGATGAAATCGTCAGTGTAATCCAAAAGTAAAGAGTAACCTGAATAGTGTAAAGCTGTGTGCTTACTAGAGATAAGCTTTGTGCTTAGTAGAGTGATAAAGCTCTGCGTGAATAACTGAAGTGAAGTTAATAAAGCACTGTAGAATCGTAATCTAAAACGAACCCTTGTTTTATTTGCTACAAATCGAAGCGGGGAATGAAACAACGTCTACACGGGATTAAGTGAAGCCCTAATTCCGTAGCAGTATGTTTGTCGAGTCATAACTGTTATTATTTTCAAATTATATGCAAACACTTGTAAATAAAATCAATTCCTCCTTCACAGCTGCTCAGTCTAATAAAACAATGGAAAACCGAAAATATGGCAAAACTAAACGTTCTCTCATAAGATTTATGATGATTATGTTTGTGTGGTTTGTTTGATTACGGCTTTACTGAGAGTTTATTGTGGGCCAGAGGTTTTAGTTGTAGGAAAATTGTTTATTCATTCCATGCTAATAGCGGCGAAGCCATGCCATCGAAGATTTTTTTTGGTTGAAATTTATTTTCACACAAATTGCTGACTTTTATATTTTCAACACCTACGCGCAATCTCATTTGAGAATCAGTTGCTACGTTGTTAGTGTAATGAAGTTTGGTGGTAGATTACCCTGGGAACTAGAGATTCTTCACCAAAAAAAAGTTCTCTACTTATGATTGTCTGTTTTAGATGTTTTTGGAGCTTTTGTGTTTTTTTTTTCTTTTTCCTAATGGGAAAATTTACTTTTGACAATGGAGAGTCTATTTTTGTTTGGCATTCAATGATTTCATCTTACATGTCTGTGACTCCCACTTAAGAAGTTGTTAGCAGCTGTTGATGAGTGGAGGCAGTCAGGCTGGCAGGCAGCTATAGAAAATGGTCATGAGATGCTGAAGATGGCAATGAAGAGTTCTGCCGTTTGTTGTTGTTGGCCAAAGTGCAGATAATCTAAACATAGCTTTTCATTGCTTTAATTGGTATCAAAGGTCTTGACCTCTGTTACCGTGGAGAAGAAAAGTTATGCCCAACCAAACAAACGAAAATGCAGTTGCAGCGGGTTAAAGCATGAAAAGATCAAGTGATATTTGTTGAACAAGCCAAATTAAATTTTAATTGCCACCATGAGTATGCTGAGGCATAATGGAAAGAGGAAGGGGGTGCTGTTGAATAAAAGAAAAATAAAAATGCTTTTTCAAACTTTTAATTGCTGGTGGTATGTTTGAGATAAGCCAACTAGAAGATTTTCATAAAATGTACAGTGGTCATAACTTTCTGTGTAGATAGTCTCAGGAGTGCAGTACTATTGCCATTACTAAAGCAGAAGATTGTCGGTATGGTTTAGGAAAATTAAATTGAATAAATGGAAAACAACAATTGAATGTTAAATGGAATATCAGCAGTAAGACCATGAAACAGTATTGGAAACTTCTTTAAGATAATTTAGTTCTTTCAATTGTAGGGTTTAAATTTAATTGTAACTTGTAGATAGATTTCCCCTTCCCGCATTATATTTGAAGAGGGTCACAATGAGAACAAAAAGCTTCTCTGGTTTGCAAAAAGAGTCATGTTAATTTATTATCACGATTTGTGTCGCTAACCAGTCCAACTTTTCACTTGAAAAGAAAAACCCTAGTGAAGCGTAAAACTTAGAACCCTTTCTGTTTTTTTTTTTGCAACGTCTATCAAGCGGAAAAGAAATAAGTTTAAATTATCCCTGCCACGCCGTTTTTCTTTATGAAGATAAATAATTTCATGATATTTATATGTAAGCAATTTTTTACAACTCATTGTGGTTGGTGATTGAATTTTAAGGTGACCATGTTCCTGACTTACCAAAAAAGGGAACTTATTTTAGAATCCCAATTGTAACTTTGGTACCAACCTGCAATTAAAGAGACATTTAAGTTTTAATATAAAATAAGACAATTTTTGGAAATATTACTATGATTATTGTTAAATAGAAGAAAATAGATAAATAAACATTTCAAGAGATTTTTGGATCAGAAGAAATTTGAATTTTCGTAGAACTCAAATCAAAACGTAGGAGTAATATTCTGCATCTTTTTTGTCTTTACTGACTAGAGATTTGGTCATGCCTACAAAATTATGAACACGGACCAACATGTTAATGCATTTTCACGCACTAACACGAAGATTATAAAAAGAAAACAAAATATTCGTATAATTTTAACATTTGTTATTTATTCACTTTCTTTTTACACTACGGCCCAAAAAGTTTCGGCACGCTTGACCAGAAACATGGTTTTTGAGCAGGCACGCACTACTCACAACACGTTGTTCCCTTTTCTATTACTAACGAAGTGAACTGATGAGGATTTGTGACGAGATCCGAAACAATAGTCTTCCCTGCCTTACCCTTGATAAACAATGCCAATTTTTTCCATGAATAAATAAACATTATGTCTGTTCCAGAACCGGCAAGAAGCTACAAATTTTTACTACGATACTTTTTTTCCTTTATCATATCCAAAAAACAAAAGTAAAAATTAGTAGATAGCTGCAGTTCTGGAACGGTCATACTGTTTTCATAAAATATCTGGGGAAAATATCTGGGATTAACCCAGACTTTTTAAAAAAGCGGAAGGAAGTTCATTCCATATAAAAATAACATGTGCCATTTTTAATTAGAAGCTTTAATGAAAGTTAACGACACTGTATCTATCGGTAAGTCTTGGTCGCTAAATTAAGATCATTCAGGACTGATGTTTGGGTATAAAAAGTTTTTTTTGTTGAAGAAGTCATTGAAAAATAACTTCAATGGAGAATATCCACAAACAAGAAACAAGGGAACTGATGTGATCCTGTGGCGAGGAGCGAAACTATAGTCTTCCATTCCTTACCTCTTGACGAACAATGGCAATTTTTCTCCACTAATAAATTAGTTTTTTTAAATATCAAAACAACAACAATAAGATCAAGCCAGACTATTTTGAAAAAAAAAAAAAAATACATAATTTCATTTCTTTTCCTTCTTACTCCAATTATCTTCTTTTGTTAAAGTTTGGATTTCACGAAAAGATTTATAGCGTTTATAAGTGGCCACTTATTGAGCACGAAAAAATACATTTTTCATGAATTGTTTACAAGAAGTCTACCTAATTATACCCTACACCACTATGTGGTAAGGGGTATTATGTGTTAGTGCATTTGTATGTAACATACAAAAGGAAGCGAGATAGACCCATAGTTCCTTCTAGGGATATACATAGAATCACTTTCTGAGTCGATTTATGCATGTCCGTCCGTCCGTCCGTTCGCAACATACAGGTCGCATTTGTTGACCGATTTCGTTGAAAATTGGGGAATACCATTTTTTTTAGCCGTCGGAAGATCAAGTTCGAAGATGGGCTATATCGGTCCAAGTTTTGGTATAGCCCCCATATAACGGCACCTCCCGATTTAAGGTATTTTAAGGATCTTAGCGGCATTTGTTGCCCAAACCAGCTGAAATTTTACATTTGAGGTTCCCAATGGCCGCGAAATTGCTCCACTAAAAATTGTCAAGATAAGTCGACGGTTCGGTATAGTCCCCATATAATGATACCTCCCGATTTAAGGTATTTTACGTTTTTTGCCCAAACTAGCTGAAATTTTACATTTGAGATTCTCAATGGCCGCGAAATTGCTCCTCTAAAAATTGCCAAGATAGGTCCACGGTTCGGTATAGTCCCCATATAACGATACCTCCCGATTTAAGGTATTTTAGGGATCTTAGCCACATTTTTTGCTTGAACTAGCTGAAATTTTACATATGTGGTTCCCAGTGGCCACGAAATTTCGCCACTTAAATTGAGCCAAATTATATCGAAATCGGTTCAGATTTGGATATAGCTCCCATATATATGTTCGCCCGATTTCACGTATTTGCTGCACCAAACACGCTATATACGTCCGATTTTGATGAAATTAGGAATGTTTGACTGAATTCGGTCTAGAAATAAGTGTGCCAAATTTTATCGAAATCGGTTCCGATTTGGATATAGCTCCCATATATATTTTCGGCCGATTTCACGTATTTTCTGTACCAAACACGCTATATATTTCCGATTTCGATGAAATTTGGAATGTGTGACCGAATTCAGTCTAGAAATAAATGTGCCAAATTATATCGAAATCGGTTCAGATTTGGATATAGCACCCATATATATTTTCGGCCGATTTCGTGTATTTTCAGCTCCAAACACGATATATAAGTCCGATTTCAATGATATTTGGAATGTGTGACTGAATTCGGTCTGGAAATAAATGTGCCAAATTATATCAAAATCGGTTAAGATCTGGATATAGCTCCGATTTATATTTTACATTATATAGTCGGCCCCGCCCGACTTTGATCCTTTCCTTACTGGTTTTTTAAAAGATTTTCTTTTCATCTGATAGATCACACCTTGAGCTACTTTTGTATTTTTTTTTTTTTTTTGCTGAAAAATATTGCACAATGTTCTAACAAATGGCCGCACGAAACACTAGTTTTTTCGTCATAAATTTGTCAAAATTTTTTTAAGTCTCTCGCTTAAGTACATCCGTTTTCGAGCTACAGTGGGCATGGAATTCCAAAATGCAATTTTGAGAAAACCGCGTTTCAAACTTCAATGTTGCATATAAATCACAATGTGTTTTCTCTTTCTAACGCTCATATCTCAGATAATTTTTGTACAATCGACTCGAAATTTTTGCAACATATTCTATTCAACCTGTACTTTAGAATGAGCCAATAAAAAATATTTCGATTTTGTAAAAAAAAAAACACCTTAAGTTAAAAATGATCATTAAATTTCAAGGAGGACCTTCTTTCCACATTAGCTTTTAATGTCATACTTATATTTTAATGCCTAAAATCGGTTTACTTTTGTGTTTTCAAATCCAACCAATAGTAAAAGAGAGCATATAATCATGGTCCTTTGAATAGTGTTATTTTAATTTCTGAGTTAAATGTTAAATATCATCTTTCTCAACTGTTAAATTTAGCAAAATAGAAATTGTCAATTTTCGTCAATATGTATAAAATTCTTTCCACTGGCCACCTTAAACTCCTTAGTCGGCACAAAAACATGCCGTTGTCAACTTTGTAATTTAATCTGTTCATGGCCCGTTGTTATTCTTGTTCTTTTCTCCAATGCTTTTCTCTCCTGCTGTTGCCATAAGAAACAACAAATCTGATATAAAATTTAATGTATGTAGCCGCTGCTTGTTGGCACTACTGTCCAATGGTCATTCCCTCCCCCCTCAACCAATCTTAAATACATGCTTAGTAGAGAGAAGAGGAGTAGGAAGCAAAACGAAACAATGATGGCCTACAACAACTGTTTTTAGTTACACAACTCACAAGGGACTTGCCAAAAAATGGGATATCTCAAGGATTAAGGACGACAATAATTTATGGTTATGAATCGAATAGAACGGCTAGCATTCACTCAGATAAGAGATGTTCAAGGGTATAAAGAGGACAATAACAAATAAGTGACAACATCCCAAAGTGCGTCCATCCAATTCCCACTCCATCCATCTCAGTGGCTTACTAATGTTATTTTGTGGTTCGTTAACTGTCATAAACACGTCAGATTAGTGGCCTTGACAATGTTTGTGTAAGCGTTGAATTAGCACAATTGATAGAGAAAACTTAAGAAGTTAGAAGCTAAAACCCTCAAACAACAATTGGATAAGATGAAAAATCTATCTGTGCGACGACGGGTCATTAGACTGTCTTGTTGGGTGGCGCGCCACAAATTTTGTGAATAATTTCTCAAAATTTCAATTTCATTGTTAATGGTCCAGAAAATTAAAATCTGGTAAAACTTTGTGCAGTCATATAAATAACGTAAGGATGGGAGCAGAATGGCTTGTCAAACAAGCAAACCCATTAAAAGTCATCAATTTGCAGCAAAGGACTTTGTCGATATCTGAAGTATGACAAACAAATTTTAGCAACAAGCGGATAATGTTTTACAAATTATTAAGACAGGCTATTAAAACTTTTATAATTAAAATACATATTTTGTTGTTTACTTGAGAACGAGAACACTGGATACTTAAAGATAAGGCTTTTCGCTAAAATCACCATACACACATACATACATACTTATATAAAACGCTGTAAAGCCATGTGACCATTAATGGTAATAAAATATTGTAAAACATTCAGTTCCGTCGTGGATAACCTTTCCTTAAGCTGTTATCACAACATTACGTCAACAAGGGGGATTAACATAATTGGTCAAACAAGACGCTTATTATCGATTGGAATGTGGGAAAGTGGTTCATAACTCTCGTTCATATGTGTTTTTGATAAGAGAGACTATTTTTCAATAGACAGCGGAATCCTATGCAAATGCATATATGGTTAAGATGGTCGTAGAGAAAATCTGATTAGACAGAAACTTGTTTTATTACAAAATAAAACGAATTAGACCCAGAAATTTTTGCATATTTTGCATATCGTGCATATTTTGACATATTTGTACATATCTCATAAATAAGCATATGCAAAAATATATTCAAGGACTTATGGTCTAACTATCCCACCGAAATGGCTGAAATTTGGTATTAAGCCTTAGTTAGGGGTATGCAACTTTACAACTGAAATCACTCAATTTGTCTTCGCAGTGGGTATAAAGCTTTCCACCTGAAATTTGTCGGTATAGGTCCACGCCTTCATATAGCCCCCATAGAACGGTACCTCCGGATTTCTGGTATTTTGAAGGTTGTGCCCTCAATATCCCTCCGAAATGGCTGAAATTTAGTATTAAGTCTTCGTTGGGGGTACAAAACTTTCCATCTGAAATTTATCGGTATAGGTCCACGTCTTCATATAGACCCCACAGAATGGTACCACCCGATTTTCGGTATGTTGAAGGTTGTGGCCTCAATATCCCACCGAAATGACTCAAATTTGGCATTTTGTCTTCGTTGTGGGTATAAAACTTTCCACCTGAAATTTGTCGGTATAGGTCCACGTCTTCATATAGCCCCCATAGAACGGTACCTCCAGATTTCTGGTATTTTGAAGGTTGTGCCCTCAATATCCCTCCGAACTGGCTGAAATTTGGTATAATTCTTCCTTGGGGGTAAAAAAATTCCACCTAACATTTGTCGGTTTAGGTCCACGTCTTTATATAGCCCCCATAGAAGGATACCTCCCGATTTTCCGTATTTTGAAGGTTGTGGCTGTGGTTATACATTTCTATATTTTATTGACTTGTCTGAAAAGAATTTTAAACAGGAAAATTGTACACACAAACATTTTTGAAATATTTGTTGCACAATTTTGCATATGTCATATGTTTCGATTGCAATGTAATCAGAAGCCAAAAATATGTCCAGTCCCAAAATTTTACATAAATCGGACCAAAAATAGGGGTTGCATAAAATTCCGCTGTCTATTTTTCAATTCTACATAGGAGCTTATGAGCATCCACGCACTAGTTGTTACACCTATACAAACTACCTATAGTCGGACTATCGTTTTGATAACTGTCGCAAAGCTTTGTCTATATCGGTCTTAAAAAAATGATGTTTTAAATAATTCGCGACAGGTAACCTAAATAACTTGTTTTGGTAGCCGATGTAACCTTTGTTTTACGACAGCAATCAATCCGATAGTCGGACTATAGATAGTTTGCCAGCTCTAGTTTGACCTGATGAAAAGATAATATGTCTGTTGACTGAAGACGACTTGATAAGTGTTAAATGCTCTTAAGTGACTTTGTCAAAATCATGTCCTAATATGAATGAAGTTCATTTTAAACAATTACAAAAACAATATTGTGATTTGTTCGATGTTTTTAATATTAACAGCCTGTTTATGTACAGTCGAAATCGCTTATAACGTCGTCATTTATAACGACATATCGATTATAACGACGAAATACAAAACTCACAAATCTCTGCTACCCTTTATAGCCCATACAAAACAAATATCGCTTATAACGACATATCGGCTATAGCGTCCAATTCTTTAGCTCCCTTAACCGACGTTATAAGCGATTTCGACTGTATTTCGAAACGAATGAAACACACTCAAACTTTAGTTTTGGAAATATTATTCCGTTGCTTCAAATCAAAAATTCATTTTCTTATCGACATACATAAACAGGCTGTAAATGAAACATAACTGAGCTTGAGGTATTTTGTTATCGTTATACCCTCAGCCTTTAGGCTAAAGAGGTTATATACACTTTGATACGACCAAAAATGTGCCTCATCGAAATAATGGTTTTAGACCCCATGTATGTTTGGACGAAATGTGTTTCAAACAGTTTGGAGTGCGCACGATAACTCTCGAACGAAGCAACCGATCGGGTCCAAAATTTGGCATTCGTAATATTTTGTCCAAACTTAGTTTAAGTTCGAAGATGGGCCATACTTCCTGGGACAATGGCTTAACAGCTCCAAGAAACACTGACGGTACCAACTAAAATTGAAAATCCTCAAGATAACGCTCGCAGGCAGTCTTTGATTGGTCCAAACTTTGCACATAGTATTATTCCGTTTAGTCATGTATCAGGTTGGAATATGGTATATATTGGTTTCGCCCTTCGGTTACCACCCACACAAAATTCGAGAAAACTGCAGTTTAGCAGCTCGTCTGAGACCCTGTTTTTTCGGAGGCAAGTCCATATTTCCTGAGATAACCCTCTAAGGGAGAAACCGATTTGCTTAAAACGTTTTACATCGTATTATCTTTTACAGCCTCGAATTATGTCGGAATATTAACTAACCTCTTTCGGGTACCTCCCACACAAAATTTGGACAGTGTGTAGTTAAGGACTCGTCTGGGATCGTTTTTAAATTTTTGTCAGCATGTCGGATATGCGGTCCTAGTTAAGATGGTTCAATTTTTTTGGGGCAAACCCATACTTCCTGTGAAATTGACCTATAGACGTCAGAAGTATTGTGTTGCCTTATTTACTTTAGATCCGAAGGTGAGGGTATACCTTTGTCGGTACAACTGACTGATACTTTCTTAATTGTTTTTTTTTTTTTTTTTTTTTTTTTGTTTAATTTGTGACTTAAAAAATTTTAAAATATCGGAATATCGTAGGCTGTGTACTTTCTTACCCCGTCGTCTTCACCATCATTCACATTCTTTCCGATATGTTTTACAAGACACACGGCAACTATTTTTGCATTTGCTATCTTTTGATTTCACATTAAATGATAAGCATGAAAACAGAACTGTCTTTGGAGCAAGAAGAAGCCACCAACCAATATGTCTGATATCATTTTGAGTTATTTATGTCTTAAATTCTTTATATTAATTTATCTCAAAAAAAAAGTTGTACTTTGTACAAAAGAGGAAATTAATTTTTACATGCAGCTGCTAGTTACCAATCGAGACTGTGGGTGTTCTTCTTGTTCTATCTGTATCTGCTGAGTAGAACGACGAACGTACCAAAACAAAGTGGGGGTGTAGTTTTCTTATCTTTGAAAACACATTCATAAAATTGCAAATTTTATGTGAAGATATTGGTGTGACATGTGGTGTGTGTGCATCGACATCCATTCATATGTGGGGGTAGTGTATCTGTGCAAAATTTACTTCTGCATTTAGCCCTGAATTTAAATATTGTTGTGGCTTTCGTGTTCTCCCCCTTTTTTGCTCAGTTATTTTCTCTGACTTTTGGCCATTTCATGGTATTGCATTGCAATATGTTCTCCTGTTCCATGTCATTGTTGGTGTTCGCAACTACTACCGACGACTGCCATTCTTTTTAACAAACTTGACTGCCATTGATGAAGAGATACATTATCTTAATGAGTTCTCCAGTCAGTCTTTCTCCACATCCCGCTTCGCCCAGTCCATAATGACTAACTACAATAAAATATAACCATGATGATGCTGTGTGTGGTTGTATTTATATTTAAGTTTCAATTGTCCCCTCGCTTCTTCCACTCTCAACGTAAAATAAGCAGACAACAAATGACAACGAAGTAAATTACAATGTCTGGGACATTTCGTTTTTTGCTTTTTTTGTTATTCTTTCTTTTCTGTTCTGCTCAGTAATGCATGCACGTTTTGCTGGCAATCTAATGTAACAGATCGCATTTATATAGGGTAGGGGGGGATCCAACTAACAGCACCCTCGTTCCCTGTCGGGACTTAATTTCATTTAATGTCACCATTATGTTTGTTTATTTGTTGAATGTGTAGAAAACTGGGGGATATAAGTGTGTGTGGCAGTGAGTTAACGTCACCATTTGGCAAAAAAAAAAAGAAAAAAAAATCATCAACAATTGCCGCTGATCAAAGTTCACATCCCAATGATTCAACACTGCATATCCCATCATATTTTTAGTCATTGAGGAAGGTTATTTGAACATTAAATATTCAATTTGGCACTTGTGGGTAATATATAATGATTTTTTTGTACAACATAAATACGTATTCTCACACAAGTTTCTTTATAAAATCATTTTTCCAAAAACGAAGTAATTCTTCGTCCCCAGCAGCCAGCTTATAGAGAAGTTGACAGGATATACAGTGTCGGACACGTAATAACCAGTAACACACCTCTTGGGTACAGATGGGATTCTGCCCGGTATTTACCCATTTCTTGGCTACTTTTCAGATAAATACCTTTTTTTGGTGTGTATTTTGGCTATTTAAGAATTTATTTCAGATTTTATTTTTCCTAACCAATGTACCTATTTTCCCATCCCATGGGGCACTTTTTTTCAATTTCCCAGTTGATTTAATTTTGGTGACATGATACCCCCCATGAATACAAGACAGGATTGGAATTAAAAAAAAGAAAAAAAAACAGCAATTATGTCCCTAAAAACTGAAAAAATGTCCACACGACGAAAAATATATGTTAAAAATATGTTTCGATCCAAACAAATATTTGTTTGGGACTGGTTGCAAACAAATATCTGTTTGGATCCAAACATAATTTGTTTGTGTCCAAACAAATATATGTTTGCAACATTTTGTAATATATCTCAATTTTATTTGTTTGGGTACCAACATATTTTTTATGTTAGAACATATTTTTTATCGGTGGAGAGAGGATTTTTGTCAAAGAGAGTAACAACAGGCCTCTCGCGAATGCGGAATGCTGTTTTATAACAAAGAGCTGTGTGTATGGTGTAACAGGAGACGCAGAAGCTTTGGCCAAACACGTGTGTTTCGTGCTTTGTTGTTGTTAACCAACGTAGCAAGCGAAGAGGAAAAGAAAAAGAATAATTATGTTGTTATTTGCTTCAGTTCTCAGTTTCAGTGGGTGAATAAATCGGTGTTTTGTGTTTTCTTAAAGAAATGGTGCTTTTTAGGACATTAAATGCCCAATACATTTTATAATTGGACATTTTATAATTGAATCAAAAAGGTGAATGGAAATATTTTATTGGGCAAGGAATAAATATTGGTAATATGTATCTTTGAAATATGGATGTACCTATTTATTACATTTATAAACATTCAATTCCAGATGCCGATTTTCCACTGATGATTTCAACGTTGAGGAAAATGTGTTTTATTTTACAACTAAGGAGAAGCGTTCACCGATGTTTCTATATATTTATTTCTTTTTAAAAGTGTAACGTTTTACAAATTATTTCATTTCGTTTTTTTATTATTAAAGTCCGTTATGTATTTCTTTGGAATTTGTGATGTACCTATGTGTCTGTTGTTGCTTATTTCCATGCGTTTCAATAAACAACCACCATTATTTATAAATGTTTGTATATGCTAGGGATATCCAGTGAGCGCTTATTGAGAGCAAGTGAGCATACATTTCAATGTGTTTTATATTGAAATTTACGCTCCGTTGCTCTCAGTAAGCGCCCACTGGGGCATGTGTTTTTTTTTTTGTGGCTTTTGAGTTTGTATTTGCACCCAAACATATTATTTGTTTGCAGGACCCAAACATATGTTTGTTATGTTTGGAACTGCTTACAAACAAATATATATTTGCTGCAAAATATGTTTGGGACATATGTATGTTAGAGAGGCCTTTTTTCTGTGTGCACATTTTAATCTCGTATAACAACTTCTTAGCTCTCTAAATGATAAACTATTAAAAAAGTCCAGCTAAATTTGGAGGAGCATGCAATGCAGGAGTTTCAGAAGTTCTGAAAATTTCTTTATATTTGTCGCCCCTTAAATTGTTGCATTTACATAAGTCGCTCCATGGACTTATGATGAACAACAAACGCCTTGAAATGTCTCCGGAGACCCCCTCAACGGCAACGCTATCGAGTGCACAAATAAATTGTAGCCATTTGATAAAGAAATTCAAAAAATTCAATCAAAAATTTATCGATTTTCCGGCGATAAAAAATTGTCATATTAACAAAATTCCATAAAATTATTTGATCGCAAATCACACTCACATCTCAAGAAAAAACACAGCACATTGTTGTAGCGCTCTCTCTCTCTCTATGCCGTAAAAAAGTTTTTTCTTTCGCTCTTGGCGACAAACGTTGAAAACCATTTTAACAACAGAAATTCATTAATAACCATAAACAAATTTCAATAAATTATTTGTTTGAAATCGTTTATCGATCGCTTAATAGTGACATTTTCATGTTTGATAAACATGTTCCTAATATATTCGTAATATTTTATCCCCATCAACAAAAATATGGAGATAAAGCTTTTAATCAAAAATTTTGGGTTGGCATTTTTTCTGTGTGGTAACTATGAATTTATGTATATAATTTAACATTTACTTGACAAAATGTATATCGGCGAGTCGAAATTTCTCCACATTGCAGCGCAAAGCAAATAATGCAAAATTGTTTGAATTCGCAGAATTTCTTTGTTTTTGATGTGTAAAATGTAAAATAGTTATTTACATAACGTTTCATGACGTTACCAAAACACAAATAAAAGGTAGTAATTACAAATGAAAAAAAAAACACCAGCAATGAAAAGCGAGCAAGGACGGGGAGCGGTCTATCTACATCATACCTTGCTGGGGCATCCGCACTCACCGTCATCTACGCGATTCCATATCAGTTTCTATTTTAAATTTGCCTTCAGGTTGTTTGGTGTTCATTTCATTTCATTTCGTTTTTTTTGCATTTGTTTTATTAAATTCTAGTCTAGTACCCCAATCCACCCATCGCATTCCGCCTCCACTCCTGTGATTTCAATAGCATCAAAACAACACTTTTGTATTTATTTTACAACAACTTTTTTCTGTCTTCTCTTTTTGATAACTGACTTTTTGTGACTTTGCTCGTATAAAACAAGTCTATAGAAGAAAGTATTTGTTGTCCGGAACGTGTATTATTTACAGCTGTATGTTTATAATAATTTGTGAGAGTTCGTGAAATATATTTTTGCATCTCGAAAACGTATCTGCATGGAACAGTGGTTAAAGCCATGTGAGAAAAACATTATAATGACAATTTCTTCATTTAAGGGAACATATTTGGGCATATTTGGACTAAAAATGATTTCATCATCAGCATGTTGTATTGAAAAAAGGCTTTAGTCAAATGTAGATCTAAGAATCGTTTGCTTCCTTTAAAGAAGTTCATGTGAACACATTGAGGGTTATCATGAACGACAATTCCCCGTGAATTTTTTCACTTTCTCCCTTAAGTTGCAACGGCGGAAAAACGAAACTCACAGGGAAATTTCATTCATGATAACCCCCATTATTTTTGTGCCCACTGTACAAACGATAAAAAGTGCAGATTTTTCTAACATTTAAATAACGTACATGTATGTGAGCGTGTTGCTTTTATAAAAACTGAGTAAACTTGAGCGCATTTGTCTGTGTTGTGCTCTTAGTTTTGCCTTTTCAAATGCCCTACTGGAATCTGGTCCATAATATTAGCGATTCATTGAAGATACTACTCCAGTCATAAATCCTCTATTCGTCTACGACCCAATGCTACTTTCCATGGTATAACCATGGTCCAATACATAAGACGAAGCGATAAAACCAGCTGATTTCATCCAATCTGTCAAATTCATTGTTATTGTGAATTAAATTTTGACACTTTCTATGACTTTCAATCAAAACAGTTAATCAAGCAGTCGAAAACGCTTATAACGAGATAATTTTAACGACATATCGGTTTTAACGACAAAATCGTAATGTCCCAAATTTTTGCCCGCTCTTGATGATCACACACAAACAAATATCGTTTTTAAGGACGATTGCGTATAACGATTTCGATTGTATTGTTGTTGCAACAAATGAAGAATTCCCAATTATTTTCATGTAAACGTTATTGGATCTGTTAGTGGAACAATTATCTTGTCATCAACGAAAATAACTGTTTCTGGTGTTATAAGTTGGATTTTATTTATTTTTATTTATTTATTTCATTTTATGCAATATAAGCCTATAGGCCGATTAAAGTTCAATTGCATTTTGAACTACTATATGGTAATTACAATTCATATAACTTGAAGTTTAAAAACTAAAATATAAAATATATATACAGTCTGTTTAAAAAAAAGTAATAAACTACTCCGATGCATAAATTTTTCAATGTGTATGTGACAGATTGAGAACTACTCCAATAACATTTTTTAGATAAAACTCTCTGGATAAGTATATGACAGGATGAGAACTACTCCAAAAAATTTATAAATTTTACATTTAGTTTTTATTATATTTATATATAGATATTGAATTTAATCTATGAATATGAAGAAATTAAATAAAATAATGAAGGTGACAGATAATAGACTACTTTCCTCGCGTTACCGGTTGGAGGATCTGATGATGAGACCTTTGGACTCACTGCTCCGAGTATTGGTTTATTGAGGGTACATATTTGTCGGCAAAACCGACAGACTCTTTTTTCGCTCTGTTTTTTTTTTTTCATTTTCTTTAGAGCTCTTTACATTTTACGTAGTTGTTTCTTAAGCATTATGTGAAAAGAAACAACAGTACTTGAATAGTTTAGATTTCCATATTTTGCCTATTAGTAGTGATTGGTGACTCGTTGGCTTTTAATTTCAGTCGAGGATTCTAGTTTTTGCGCACATAGAAGACGACTAGCCAAGTAAAGCGCGTAGTAGATGCATTTCATTTTTGTGGTTTTGCACAACCTGAACCAACGAACGAAGAGAGTTAGATGCCAGCCAGCCCGCAATCAGTTCGGTTTGTTTTCACTCTAGCGCCGTTGTCATATTTTCACAGAGTAGTTTTACATTTCCTTTCTTGTCTTGCCTTGCCTTCATCTTTATGCATTTTTGCCAAGTAAGGCATTTTGATGAGCGAGCGCCTTTATAGAAATGTGAAAAAAGAAAACGTAATTGTTAGGCAATAACGCATTCAATCGTCTGCTGTTGCGGTTTTTTGCATTGGAAGCTGTAGATTTTGAATGTTATGATGATGCCGTCTAAGACACAGTTCTTGAGAAATTTCAGTGGTTTTTGGAAAGTGGGGTGGGGGGTTTATTCATGATGTTGTCTTATATAAAGCCATGCAATAAATTTCGATTATAATTAGTATTTTGTGGGATGAACGAAAAAGGAAACTAATAACGAACCACATTTTGATTAGCTCTACAATTTTGTGGTTGTACCGAACATTTTAATTATCCTTGAGGAAACAAGATTTTTACTATTTTTTTGTGGTGTAGCCAAAGGCTTGGTTTTCAATTGAAAGCACAATTATCATGGAAAGAAAATTAGTTTGGAAAGTTATTAGGAATTATAAAAGAGATAATTTGGGAAATTTACTTACTGTATACAGTACGGATGTATTAGAGTTGGAATAAATTACCTGTAAATAAAAAAAGAAAAGAGAAATAATAAACTACTGAAGTATAAAGAATTTTTTTTTTTTATTTAAATTTAGAATATGATTTATATCAGAAAATGTTTCCATAATTGCTTAATGGCTTGCTTAAGAGTGGCTACATTTATGGACAATTACTTCCCCTTATCGCCGCAAGTATATTAGTTTTGACCTCCCTGAGAAGTCCAGGCAATATATTTTTACAATCTTCTAAAAAAATACAATTCTATTTTTGTACCAATATTTTTCTTATCAAATCAATTCTGAAATATGTATATTTTTCATTTCAAGTTTAATTGCTTAGTTGTTGAAGGAATTAACAAAAAATATCCCGATAAGATAAAATACCAAGAGAGCGCAAAAAGAAACTTAGTTAATATTTCAATAAAGAGGGGTTTATTTAAATGTTCAATACTGCTAATGATTAAAACAAATCATAATTATTAAAACAACACAAAAATGTTTGTAACTTACTAAAATGCTATACATGTAATGGACAAAGGGAATATCTGCATTTCTTATCTTCCGGTACACCGTGGGATAATTTCCCATAGTTTTTAGCAAAAATTTACTCAACATTTTTAATTAAAGTTATAGAAAGTCAGATGCTAAAAAAGAAAACAAAAATTAGAATGTTTCTTCCAGGATGCAACAATAAGGTGGCACAGTAAACTCAGCTGATGTGTTTGTTCTATTGCTGTCAAAATACATTTTTCATTTCAACCAAAATGTTGTTTCCACAACTTTTATATTTGAATTCTGCCAATAATATTTTGCAGATTTATTTTTTTTGTCTGCATTCTTCGCTACAAAAACTTTTGACATGGAGAGATGACTAAGGCCAAAATTTGTTTCCTGCGTAACCTTAATGAATTAACTTGGTATTATTCGATAGATTAGAGCCCAAAGTATTAAAAATGTATACTCACCACTGCTCAAAAGAATAGATTCATCATATAATTGATTCATCATATTTCAGAAGCACTTTCAATGATTTGCTTCTAACTTTTATAATTTTTAATCAATTTCATTCTTCCAAAGACCATTGTAATCTTGACTTTGTAAAATTGGAAAACCTATAAAGAACATATCAAATCCTTATATAGTAATATTGTATTTTGGTCGACGAAAATAGATCCAGTTGTTCAAGTCAAAATCGGGAAGCTCGATTTTCACGGTATAGATATGGTTTAGTGGACTTTTAGCTCAGTACAATTCCAAGAATCAGAAACGCAAATCGCCTCTTAAGATTTTTTTTTTCTTCCAAATCGCCCCACCCTACTACATATATTTGTATACCCTCCACCATTATATGGAGGGTATAATTACATTTGTGATTCCGTTTGTAACACATCGAAATATTCATCGGAGACCCTATAATGTATATCACCAATATTTTTAAAAATTTAACATAGCTGAAGCCAAGGTTTACCCTTTTAGAACACGCGATTTGTAATTGTATATTATACAAATTAAATATTTTTGGATAAAATGAAATGTTTTTGGACGTCGCAAAAAATATTGGCCTTAAAATATAATTTGCGTGGAAGCTGTGGCTATATTTATGTTAAAAAATGGGTAAAAATGGGTTGAAGCCACCATGTCTTTTTTTGTTTTCTCTCGATTTGTGAGTAAACCACACTTCTCTCGATTTTCCTGTCAAAGTAAAAGTAGAAGCAAACTAAATAAGGATCATCTTACTAATGTGTTACCTTTCAAAATTTGAACTGCTTCTACCATTAAATGATGCTGACATTTTGAAGCCAGATTTACAGTGTTTTTTGAAATCTTCTTCTAATTTCATTTCGCAAACAGGTTTTTTAAAAAATCATATATAGGATTGTAGTACTTGCGATTCTGAGTTATTTGATACGTATATTGTGAATGTAGTCTGCACAGCTTCATAGAAATCTGCATCCAAATGCAGAAATTTTGTGTGAACATTTTTCTAAAAATCATATTTTTCGGGTCTAATATTTGCAATTGTCTCTAGAATATCTCGTACTCCATTGCACATTTTAGTTTTTTACGTTCCCGATCCAATAAATCATTCCTTGTGAAAATCCATCTACTAAAACGCGAGTTACGAGAAATTCCAAAGTAGAAAAATCACCTAAAATTGGTTTTGAAAATATCGCGCATTTTATCGCGTTTTCTGCTGATCGTTTCCACTGCAATGAAAAAACGAGTGCAGCATCTTCGTTTTAGCGGAAACAGAGATTTGAAAACTTCACTGATAAGGAAGCTACATTCATTTTATCCCAAAAAATTATGTGTGATGCTACATCCACGGTTCTTTATTGATCGCCTTGAAATAGATATATATCGATGTAGATTTTCATGGTGAACACTGAAATCGGATGCGGACAAAAATTGTATGCACTTTGCGCAAATTAGCTATATTTTATAGGATTTTTAATGCTAAGATGCAGCCGATGCTACATCTTAGAGTCCAAATTATATTTGGAAAAATATATACAACTTAATAGATATGGCCTTGCTGTACATGAAAATCACATGCGGACAAAATGATTTTGATAATTACGCGATTTACACGTATTTTAAAATGCATATAAATAAAAATGGGTTATTTGACCTCTATTTCCATTTCAGGAGCTTTGAGATATATCCTCATCAACCCAATTACCTTCCCTAATGAGAAAACTTTAATATGAATGTCAATAAAGCAAAATCCGTCTATTTTATTGGGAGATTTAAGCAAAATGAAGGAAGTATTCCTACAAAGTTTTACAATATTTTCTACTACATAATACATGTGAAAAAATATTTTTTCAAACAAAAAATGATTTTTTTTGACCAAAATATGTGCTTATTTTGGCTGTAACATCGAAATTATACCACCAATCTGTATGATTGTAGTCTCATTTGATTCGCCGTGAAGTTTTAATCCACAACAAATTTTTATGTAATTTTATGACCACTAAATGGGCCTTAATTTTGAAAAAAGTTGACTTATATTCAATACTTTATCAATTTTATGTACATTCCGCGAATTCTGTGTAACATTTTGCAGGTATTATGCAATCTACTCGCTGAAGTCACTTCGAGGGAACTTTTTTGTAACAATTGTGCTCATTAAAATAATTAGCGTTTTTATAATATTTTCTTTCTTAAAAAGCGAAATAAAAGCGCCATAACTTTTGTCCGCAACAACCAAAAATTGGCTCGCGACCAGATTCTTACTGGGAATTTTTTTCTTAACCTACATATCAAAAATCGTTGATGTAGCGCGAAAAAAATTTATCCTTTTTTTCTGAAATGGAATATGAAATAATTGACAATATTCCTGATATATATTCTTGATCAGGATAAAATTCTAAGTCGATATAACCATGTCCGTCTGTCCGTCCGTCCGTCTGTAGAAAACAAGATACAGCTTTGTAATTTCGTATAGACGTTTCTATTACTCCTAGGATGATTGGTATTGCAAGTGGGCTATATCCTTCCACGTTTTGATATATCCCCCCATTGAACGGTACCACCCGATTTTCGGTATTTTGAAGGTTATAGCTTCATTATCACACCGGAATGACTGAAATTTGGTACTTAGTCTTCGTTGGGGGTATAAAACTTTTCTCCAGAATTTTGTCGGATTTTTTATATGCGGCACCCTCCTAACATGTTTAGTTTTGTTAAAAATTAAGATTGCCAAAGTTTGAGCTCAATATGTTAACACGTGCCACTGGGGCCTCAAAATTTCCATGGGCCCTTCATATAGCTAACATTAAAAAACTGACCCGATTTTCAAAATTTTTTGTAGGATTACTTGTTTTAGCCACTACAAAGAACTGGTAAACTGTTTTCATCAATTGGACAAAAAATGTGGTCTGTAGAGCGATATCTTTAAAATGTGTATGGGGCCAAAGGCTAATTTTTATGGGACCAAAGGTGAATATTCACAAAATCACTCTACAGACCACATTTATTTATTGTTATTGTCCCACGGTACCTCCCGATTTGCGGTATTTTGAAAGAAGTGGTCTCAATATTCCTGCGAAGTGACTGAAATTTGGTATTTAGTCTTCATTTGGGGTATACAACTTTCAACCTGAAATTTGTAGATATAGGTCCACGCCTTCTTATAGCCCCCATAGAACGGTACCTCTCAATTTTCGGTATTTTAAAGGTTATGACCACAATAATCCATCGAAATGCTAAAATTTCGTATTTAGCCTTCGATGGGGGTATTCAGCTTTCCCCCCTAAATTTGTCGGTATAGACCACACCTTCATATAGCCCGTATAGAACGGTACATCCCAATTTTTGGTATTTTGAAGGTTTTGGCCTCAATTTGGTACTTAGTCTTCGTTGGGAGTGCAGAACTTTCCACCTGAAATTTGCAGGTATAGGTTTACGCCTTCATATTGGCCCCATAGAACTGTATCTCCGATTATCGGTGTTTTAAAGGCTGTGGCTTCAATATTCCACCGAAATGGCTGATATTTGGTATTTATATAGTATAAAACTTCCCCCAAAATGTGTCCGTACAGGACCACGCCTTCATATAGCGACCATAGAACGGTACCTCCCAATTTCCGTATTTTGAAAGCTAGCCACACTGTTTTACTGAAATTTCTGGAATTCTTCATAAAGAAAGGAAACTAATTGTCCAGTTTTACTTTAATACAACTCGTGGTGGAGGGTATAACAAGTTCGGCCGGGCCGAACGTAACGATGTTCTCAGCATTTGACTTGACTTCAGTTAAGAAAATACAGATTTATCACTCCAAAACCCAAGCTGGCCACACTGTGCGTGTTCAACTAAAATTTTTCCTCGAGCGTATTCTCTACAGCTGACATTTTGACAATTCTAAAAATGAAATCAAAGCTTAAAACCTCACAGATATAACTTTTTCGTTGTGTTTTAGCAAAAATACCTTTCAATGTCAAATGGTTGTCTGTCAACGACTCTGTCATTTATGTATATCTCTTCCTTTCTCATTCTCATTTAGCTTTTGGTTTCATTTTGCTGCGGTGCTGAGTTTGCAATTACCCATTCTTTAGACTTATTTTGCCCACAGGTTATGATGTCATAAAGCTTAACGCATTGTTGCTTAAATATTTATGCGGACCAGTTTCGATTTTATTTGAGCTTTGTTTGTGGTTGTTGGTGGCATTTGAAGATTTTGAATATTGAACATTTGCGGAATTTATTTAATATATGTACAATGTTTTTTGCTTTAAATTAAATTTTTTATCAAGTTCAGTTCCATCATTATAGCAACTCATGGAATTAATCGGAGAGAAATGTATTTGAAATTTAAATGCGGCATTAACGAACAAAAGAAAAAAAAAAACGCTTGCAAAACCTTTACGCACCGCCATCATCATTGCCTTATTTAAATATAAATGAGTTCAATTTTGACATAAATATAGACCGTCATCACACAGAAAGAGAAGTTATGCAAAAAGATATTACGGTTATGTTTTTATTCAATATTCGTCCGAAGATAATATGTGGCCCATACAAAAAAGAAGATAAAAACAAAAAAACAAATATGTGTCAGCTGCTGTTTTCATTCATTCACAAGAAGACCGACCCAATGAAATATTTATGAAAAAATACACAACCGTTGACCTTGTTTTTTTGTTGTGTGGAGATTTTGTAAAGGTAACAGCGAAGTCAATTTCAAAACCGTTATTTTCAAGATGTTGACATTTACGTTTTGTATATTTTTTATGCATCTCTATTGATTAATTTCGATCACTGCAGCAGCATAGAAATACTAGTGATTTAAGAGCTTCATTCAGCATCCTGAGGGCATACTTTCTTGTAAAGTTAATGAGTGGTTCATGCAAAATTATACTGTGAGAAATTATAATTATACAATCGTAATTTAACTACATATTTGGATGCAAATCATTTACCGGCGTTATTTGTTGGCTATGAAAATACATGGACCTAAATCCCGCCATATGGGGCTTAGGAGGTTTCTTAACACAAGGACAAAATTGGGCGGTCCATTATATGGGAAGCCCAAATACTAATTTCAGTCTTTTTGATGGGATAATCGTTCGGTGCCACTCAGTTATATTAAATTCTATTACATATTTGAATACATATTATCTGCTTTAGTAAACCCACTGGGGTTCAAATGTCAATTTCATTGGGTATACGTCAAAAAAATCCCCATCAAGAAGGTTAGCGCCGCAAAAAGCTCTAATATAAACAGCCTTTTACATATTACATGTTCTATCTTGATTTCAACCGACAAACAGAGAGAGACATTAAATAGTTTTACAACATTATTAGGTATCGAACGTGAATATTTTAAATAACAAAAAAAATAAAAATAAAAACCTTTCCATGCGACCTTTAAATTTCACTTCCATTACACACGAATAAAATTACATTCTTCCTGTCGCCTGCACGTGATCTCTTTTCAATGATGTCACTCACTCACAGTGTCACTGACACACATTAGAAAAAAAGACTGAATTTAATTAAAAATTCTATTCAGCTCAATTGAGTTGTTCGGTTAATTTCACAGTCTTTGGCATTCCGAGCGTTTATTGTCACCGCACATTTTTTGTTTCTTTCTCTTTTCACATTCGTTGTCATTAAACCCCAAAACCCGATAACCTTCGATTATCTAACGTTTTGGCAGCAGTGAAAAAGCACAAAAAAGCAAACAATAAACTTTAAAGACGCCAACAATAATAAAAAAATAAAGTAAACGGTCAATTTTAAAATAGAGCGCGTTCATGATTTCGAATAAAAGCAACAATCAAAAAAGCTCACGCAAAAAGTCAATAAACAAGACCCCCCAAAAGAAGCACAAAACAGTATAACACATACATATAAAATTAAAAGGAACAATGTTGAAAAATGCAATAAGAAATTAAAATAATCGACACAAAATTACAAAATTGATAACTAAAAACAAAAGAGAGTTGTTTGATTAGCAGATGGAAAGTTTTTGGGAAATTACTTCTATTCACAAAAACGAAAAATAACATTTCAGTTAATAACATTTTCTATAATTTTATTTATTATCACCTAATCAGGTTTGTCGACCGTCCACGATTCGTGTTTAAAATATCTACTCTGGCGTCAAGAAATTAATTTATCCAACATCACGATTATAACAAACAAATTCCCAATTTAATTTCAACTAAATTGAAAAACTCAGTTGCAATATGCAATCCCTTTCTCTTTTAAATGTGTGTGTGTCAGTTTGTGATGTGTTTGTATGTTTTTATTGCAAAATTTTAACATTTATATTATAATTGTTAATTTAATGACTAAAAATGAATGGAATTTGGACAGTATTTTTGACATTGAATTACTCCGATCCTAAGTTCCATCACATTTTAATTGCAACAATACATTTTAATTTCTTATTTAAACAGACGTATAAAAAAACCCCACAGAGTCAATAATTAGATCTAATTTTATAACAATTGAAAAAAATCCACATCATTTTGTTCCGTACATGGATTAAATTTTTAATGGAGAGGTAGAGCACAGATATGTAACGTCAAGCCCTTAAAAGCAACACGTATAGAGCTAAAGGAAAGAATGCCCATATATCCCTCTGGAGTTGTAAGGAGAAGAAAACAAGTAAGAACGGCGCACAGTGGTTCAGAATCGTTTTTTCCTGGTCAAAATTCTGTAACTTTTGAACGGATAGAGATATTTTCACAATTCTTTTTTGTTAGACAGATAACACAATCAGCTTTCCGGTGAATTATAAGCCGTAAAATTCGGTCTGTTAGTTGCAGAGGAATTCAAGGTCAAGTTAAACTTTTGATTTTTTTTACTATTTTTCATCAAAATATCAGTGTTTTTGTGTTTTTTTATATCTTCTTATATATTAAAGATGGTCAAACACCAATAAAAAAACTATAAAAATACAAAAAAAAAAACTAAAAAAAATTTTTCGAAAAAAAATTTAAAAATTTTTTTCACAAATTTTTCACAAAAAAAAAAAATACAAAAAATTTAAATTTTTTCAAAAATTAAAATAAAATGCTTCTTGGGTTTTCATAAAACTTATATAACTCATATAAAAACTCATATACTCCAAAAAATGTTAATTTGTGTAAAAAAGCTGTAATTCATATGGAAATGGTATGGAAAAACACAAATTTTTACCCATGTAATTTCAATAAAATGAAAAAAAGTTCTAGTCCACTAAATTTAGAATTTCATAAAATTTAGTACCTGAGACAAAATAAAATAGCTCATGTTCTGTAAACGCTACTGTAATTTATTAAACCGATTTTTGAAGGCAACAGTCCTACCTACCTAACAAAAAAAACAGCGAACACAATATTTGTTATAGTTTCCGAGAAATAGCTATTTCTTTCTCCAGAAGTTTTCAAAAATTACGTATTTCTCAAACATGGGAAGATGTTCGTCTTTAGGGGCACCTCACGCCCTAGAATTTTATGCTGATCAATAATATATATACTTTATAGGATCTCCGACGAATATTTCGATGTGTTACAAACGGAATGACAAATTTAATTATACCCTTCATATGGTGGATGGTATAAAAAACACCAAAAACCTATGGGGGAACCCAGACGAGGATAAAACAAAGGAACTACTACAGAGTAAAAAAGACATTAGTAGAAGCGCATCTACACAAAATAGGTTGTGTGGAAAACAGCGAATGTAGAACATGCGGAGAGGATGACGAAACGTTGGAACACAGCCTTTGTCATTACCAGGCCTTCACAAATCTGAGAACCCAGTTATAATACATTGACTCAAATACCTAAAATCAGCCTATCGGAGCTATATCAAAATCCGATCCGATTTTGAAAACTGGTAAAAAATTTTCATCGATTGGACAATAAATGCGGCTATTTTTGGGAACTTCCGTGGCAAAGCACTTTTAGTATACATAGAAATTACTATGGAAACAAAGATTGCTAAAAAAAAGAGCGCAATTATACATATCTTAAAAAATCCCAACTAAATAGAAGAGTGTTTAGTAGAGTTATTCCATGGAAGTCATTTTATGCCAAATTAGCCCGTTTATTCCACGTGTGTAAACGTAAGCCCAACTGGAACGACGCCAACTAAAACTGTCCGGTACATCCGGGTATCCGGTTATTTGACACGAAATTCCATAACAAAAACCGGGTTCTACATTCGGCTCGGCTTATTTCTCGTGACCCCAAGATCGCGATATTTACCTTTTAAATGTCATAAAGACATTTCTTAAAGACAATTTTAAAATGTACACCTTTTACCTTAGCCGGTTTTTGATAAGTCTTACCGTTTTTAAGAAAAATAAAAACCTGAATAAGGCTTCCAAAAATGTCCTTTGACCCATAATAACATTTTTTACCCTAGCTCTATACCAAAATTTAGCATTGTGCGAATTTTTACTATTTCCCCTTTATACGCATGTCTTTTTTGACTGGACAAGTTGCCCAGCCTATATGAATTCTTGCAATGTTGCCCTTCGCACAATTTTTCCAAATGGCAAATGATTCTTATCGAAAAAATGTCAAATCGCCAAACTTTTAATGTTCTCACAGTTGCGTGTTCCAACAACTTCCGATTGGCTTTCCTTAACCTCAAACTCACAACATTTATTGTCGTTGCAAGGGTCAATGTTATGGGGTCAATTGAATCGGTGTAGTTTAATAGTTTTCCTACTTTAGCTCTCTCCTTCTCTTCTTTACCTAGAAATTCCCGTGATTAGAACACATTTTAGGTTACATCTAAAAGCGATTGTTTGTTTGTAACAACAGTTCATAAAACACATACATACTTCTGTGTATATTTTGAATTCAAAGTGGGATTCCAGTTGGCCGTCTAGTCTGTACGTTCTATACGCCTATGAAACCCACATAAAGATGACATTGAATTTGTTTGGCCGTTCGTTTTTTGTCTGAACTTGAACTTTACGTTCGTTCGTATTTTGGAACACATAAAAATAATTAAAACTACGGACGGATAGTGTCATTCAGTCAGTCGTTCATTCATTGGTATGGCGACAATGACACAAACATTCCAAACAGAATTAAAGCTGTAAATTTTACAACAACAACAATGTCATAGACAGTAGAAACGACGCTATTAAGCGCCAACACAAAACCAAAAGAAGGCTAATTATCAAGAAAAAAGACAATAAAAACAACTGATACAGCGGAAGGCAGTCATCACAGTGCTCAGGAACAAATTGTAATAAAACAAAAGGATGACTTGGTTAATTGTTGTTGTTAATTGTATAAACAAAATGCACATTGGGTTCAATTTGGAAAAATAAGTTTAATGAAAATACACATACTAATCGCAAGTTAAAGACACATGGCCAAAGAAACTATTTTAGAAGGAATGGTACTAATATAAATACAGCCAGATCAAGCTGAAGTAATGAAAATGTTGATAAATCAACCTTTCGAGCGACTTTACAATCTCTTTTCCAAAGTTAAAAACTCCCTAGATTTAAAGAACCTACAACATCATTTATATGTGGGCGATATTTTTTTAACGAGACCTAACTTTTTCTTAGTCAAGCCAATGTGCAATGCGCATCCCAAGGGCCAGTAATTTGAGTTTTATCACACAAGATGTAATGTCACTATTATTATATTTATAAATAATTTTACTGGTGGTGGTTGTCATGGCACGACATCATTAAGATAAGGAATCCCAAAAAAAAAAGAGACAAAAACAACACATAGAGACAAAAAATAAAGTAATTAAATCATTTATCTTCACATCAGTGGCATCATTGTGAACATCGCTCCCAATGGCATTACAATTGGCTACACAAAATTGGTGGCAATAATGATGCTCTGCATGATCAACGATTTGTGGATAGATTTTCACCGAGTTGCAAGGAATAAAAACAAGAGATTGTTCATACTATATATTTCTCATCATGTATGTATGTATTTCAATTAAAATAATAAATTTATATAAATTAGCTTAATGATATTCATAATTAACCCATTGCAGAAGTCCTGAAAACTGTGGGAAATTTAAGTCACCCTTAACAAAAGAGAGGGTAAATCATTACTCGTGTAATGACCTTCAGAGAAGAGGAAACATTTAATATAAAACAGAAGGAAACAACAACTAAATTTAATAATTAATTAACAACAATGCCGGAGTGTTGGATTACCAAGTGACTCGCTATATGCCTCCTCCAAATTTTGACAAACCAATTAAACGCAGAAATCTAAAGCCATAAACAATAATAAAACAACTATTTACTACAACAACACGTGATAAGGCGGCTATGACACAAAAACACCTTGAATAAATGAGACAGACAGACATGTGGGTGAGCGGGACAGAACTTGAATATTGTTGTTATCAAACATTATTCCATGCCTCATTAGAAAATGTTATCGTTGTTCTTCTCCACTCACTTGGAAGCTTTTCGTATGCAGCTCAGGCCGGAAATAAAAATAAAAACAATGCGTGCCTCGGCTGTAACTGTGTTAAGAGAATCAATACTTGCCAAGAATTTTTAATTCAATCGAAGAATAAATAATTGATGATAAACAGTTACGTTTAGTTTTAGTTTTCGGATTAAATTAACAAATGTTTCCTTATTTTGTTTGTTTACACAGAGATGACATTTTTGATGTGTTGAAAATATTTTTTCGAAATAGGTATATCAAAAAAAGTAATTAGTGTACGACCATGGTACAATTAGAAAGTATTACAAAGCCGTCAAGCTGATTACAATTTTTTTAGTGTTGCCCGACTTCTGTCAACTCAGCAAACCACTCGCACCGACATCGTATCGAAATCGGAACAAAATTCGGACGCCACGTCCGATGTCGAATCCGGAATAGTAACGATATCTTAACGAAAAAACTGAACTATGTCTCCTCTGAAAAATCGTTTAGAAATCGTAACGAAATCTGAACTATTTTGTTTCCGAAATTGTTGAGACGTATCGGACATCCGACATTTGGTTTGCTGGGAATGTAAATAGGTTTTTTAAAAGTGTATATGTGTATTGCTTTGAAAAATACATACATACATATGTAGATTATAATTAATATACAATTAACATCTCTTGTAATCCTTTATTACTGAATCGGTGTGAAGGATATTTATCAAATATTTGGAAATAAATTCTAACACACACATCCCGAAGGGACAACGGAAACATCTCTCGTTCATTTCTTTATTTATTTGCAAATAAGAAATCCTTATATAAAAAACACAAATCTACATAGAACCAAATGCCTTCTGGTCCTGCATTGACATCCCTCACGCTAATAGAGGTATATGCCTATTAATGTCATTAAATCTAATCATTACTTTTCTTAAATAAATTCTTATCAGTGGCGTCAATGTTTTGATTTTTTTTTTTCATTATAAACTAAAGTGTCGCCAAGGTTAGTCATATCACTTGGCAGACATTCTGACAACTTTAAGTGGGGATTTTTGTTCAAAAGCATTTGATATGAAATATAAACAGGAATTGTATTTAAACATATATATGTAACAGGGTCACATAAGAATTTTTATTTTGGTTCCGTTGACATTATTGATTGTTTTTCTAAAAGGGGAATTAGAAATTAAAACATTAAAATGCTTAAAGCGTTTCCAGAAAATGATTTTAACAATAATGAAATTTACATAGTGCGCATATTTCTAACAGATAGTATAAAGTGTTTAATATTTCGAAAAGTGGATGTCGACTTTAACAAAATATGGACGTATTTTAAGTAACGATACATATTCGAAAGCAATGCGGATTTTGGATTTATTTTCATGTTTCTTCTAAACATTAAGATATGTACCTTAGAATTGTCTACAAGAATGATGATTTTATTATCAGATCGAGTTTTGATGGCCTTATCAAAGCATGGCTAAATTCTGACTTTTGGAAATCGGGATATTTATCTGAAACCGCGTGTACTGCGTTTGATATAAAATATCGCTGAAAGAACTTGAAATAAATATTTTAAAAATTCATAATGTTCTTTCTAAAGAATTAGAAGAATTATTTGGAAGATTTTTACAAAAGGTGATTTTTTTAACCCCCTAAATTTTAGCTATATTTTTTGTAAGTGCAAAAAAGGTCGTTTTACCATGGTTTAAATGCCTTAAAGTCCAAACTCGATCTAACGACCCAAAACCAACTAGGGTTTTTATGAACTATTTATAAAACATAAGCCCAAGTGGAAGCATACGTTTTTGTAACACTCTCCGATATTGGTCATAAAGACCCACAGAGCGCCTTAACTATCTTTACATGAGAAGAGCTTACACCTGAAAAAAAAACTAAACGCCGGAGGGATTTTTATGTAAATCAGCGCTAAGGGTCATATTATTAGGTATCCAGGATATAGCATGAAAACAGCAAGTCCTATCGAAATGGGACTAGGGAAATTTTTGTAGCTGCGATAATTTTCTACAATGTTGGCCTTCATGAAGCTTTCCTATGTGTTTTCATTTTTCAGATATATAAGCTCCGGTCACATTTTAGGTTTTTTTTAGGTTTTCAGGATTTTGCTTGAAAACGGCAAGTCCTATCGAAATGAGTCTAGAGGAAATGTTTTAGCTGTGCAAATTCTCTACAAGATTGATATTTATGATGCACTGACAATATCGTCTGCTTTCATTTAACCCACTTAAAGCCACTGGTCCTTTAAACGCCACCAAAAATGGTTGCAAAAATTGACGTAAAACTCGGGTATTTTCGCATATTTTTGTGCGGTTTTTTGCACTTGGTTATAGTATTGTCTGTTATTTGTCATTCCATGCTTAAAATGTCTCATTTGGTCCATGCATTTCCACACAATCGGCCAAAAACCCAAGCAACTTAAAAAATCGATTTTTTTTTGGAATTTTCGACTTTTTATGAAAAATTAAGAAATCCTTAAAAAGTCTCAAAATTTTAAGTTTTCTAGCAAAAAAAATCTTGGCGCTAAGTGGGTTAAAGTTATTTAAGGCCCACCCACCCACTCTATAGAACATTTCAAAATCCTAAATCATTACCTTACTCAGTTTTTGATAAGAATTATGGTTTGTAAGAATAATCCCAAAAACGGAAATTAAGAGCGCCAAAATTTGACCTCGATCACCTTTTATTGGTATCCATGGAGACTTTTAGGACATTGGATCTAATGGCAAACTCTAGCTCGCCACCAATATTCCACTATATTTGATATTTCCCCCTTACCGCATGTCTATTTTGACTGGACTAATATATAATTCAGTAGTCAATATTCCAGCATCTTATTTCTGACTTATCACACAATAAAGTGACACAAACAAATTAACTCAAAACATTTATTTGCTCATAGTTCTGAAGTCATTTGGAAACACACTTAAGAACAATGGTTCAGTAAGCAATAAAACCAAGAATTAAACATCAGCAGCGAATAAAGTCAAGAATGAGAACAAAAATACTGCAACACATGTAAACAATAAAAAGAATTGTTTAATAAAAACAGAAACAAATAATTCCATGTATTGAGATAAAAGAATAGCTTTATAGTAAAAGAGGATGCTGTAAAAATCAAGACCTCTATTGGGGGCCTTCTTAACGAACTACAAAACAAAAACCTTCAAACACTTATACACACGTCTGGTAAAAATAAACAAATTAAGCAGTTGAATTTAATTGACAGAAATATTTTTCTTCGCCTCCCCTCACTAGCCCCATCCCTGACGCCATTAATCCAGTGCATTCCATTATAATTGTTTAAACCAGCACCCAATGAAATAAAAAAAAAACAAACGACGAATACAGCTTCAACAACCAGATGTTCATTTTCAGTTTTTAAGTTTTTTTCTTCACTTTAGCTCTTGTGTCATGAATAACTTGAAGAATGTGAGAAAATACAGAGAAACAAAATATGCAAGAAAACATTAAAAATGGACAGATGATTAAATCGTAAGGGGCAAGGGGTCCCCCTCAACATCATCCGTGGAGGGAGAAGAACTGCAGCTGGAACAATAAAAACGTTTGTTCAAATCATAATAGGCAAAAGAGAAGTCAGCTGGCTAGGAGGAGGTGGCAGGCAGAGGAACATCACCGGAAAACGCTTCATCTTTCAGTGGCGTTCCGAGACAGCATTCATAAGAAATACAAATATTTTTGTGATTTGTTTTCAAGCTGCTGCTGTCACTATTGGAGCTGCTGCTGTTGTTGTTGTCATTTTAGACATTTGCTGCTTTATGTCTGTCTGTCCGATGATTAAGTGAAATCGCCCTCATGAGGTCAGTTATGAGATATTTTTATACAAACAACAAGAAACAAAATATATATTATGTTTTTTTTTCTCACTCTGTATTTTCTCTCTTTTTCCACAGACTTAAACAGTCGGAACATGCAAGTGATCAATCTTCAGTAATTATTATGGTGGAATTGGGTGCATACACTCAAGAAGTAAAACTTTATCAACGGTTCGAGGAGAAGAGTTCAAATGAATAACTTTAAGAATGGGACAGCTTTAACAAATGAAAATTTGATTTTCTTACATGACGATGTAACATTTCAAGTACGACAAATTTAAAAACATATCAAATGCCAAAATTAAAAACAAAAGTATGCTGATACGTTAAAAATTTTATATATTAAAAATAAATATTTCTTTTCAATGAGGGTGTTGGTCCGATAATTCCAATCACCATTGTATGTAGCAGTAGGTATGTGATTTTTGCTCTTTTTTGGCCATGATTAACTACGCAATAATTTCTAATATTTTGTGGGCGTTTACTGGTCATTTACAAACCGAATAAAAGCGACTGTTGTGTTTTCATATTTTAATGCAATTTACAATATTTTCTTTGAATAGCAGACGACAGGCATGACGGACAAGTGACAAGGCATCATTTATGGAAAAACAGCAAAACGTATTTTTAAATAGAAAGTGAAAGCAAAGAAACAAAAACCGAAAATAATTTAAGATATTGTTATATAGAAAATAAGAAATAACTCCAACACAAAAGCTTTCCAAACAAATGTTCGCTTATAGACATAAAGAAAGAAATGTGGGAGAATATTTGTTAAACAGTGTCAATGTGTTACCGTAAATGTACTCATTTGAACAGTTAAACTAATGCTGTTACATAATTAATGTTATATAATTCACAATTCAACAATAGTCAATATAGTATCACAAAGGTATACATGTGGCGTTCTACAAAACTAGTGCAGAATATTTTTTTAGATAAAGATCTTTATCTTTGAGGATTTCGCCAATATTTAGGTAAAAACGTAACGATCTCCATAAGTTATAAAAAGAATTAATTTGAAAATCATAAAATTAGAAAGCTTTTAAGACATTCCATTTCAAATTTCATTGAAATCGGACAAATATAGCGTCTTTCGTGCATCAAATACCTCAAATCTGTCTAAAATATATATGAGAGCTATATCCAAATTTGAACCGATTTCTATATAATTTGGCACACTTATTTCTAGACTAAATACCGTCGAACATTCCAAATTTAATTGAAATCGGATATATATATCATGTTTCGTGCACCAAATGCCTTAAATCGGACAAAAAAATATATATGGGGGCTATATCCAAATCGGAACCGATTTTTACGAAAATAAATGGCGTTCGTCCTTTGGCCAAAGAGACTATCTTCCCCAATTTTCATGCGAATCGGACAATAAATGCGACCTGTACTTTGTTTACAAAAATACATGGACAGACGGGCAGACAGACGGACATGGGTAAATCGACTCAGAAAGTGATTCTATGTATATCCCTAAAAGGAACTATGGGTCTATCTCGTTACCTTTTGCATGTTACAAACTAATGCACAAAGACATAATACCCCTTACCACAAGGTTGTGTAGGGTATAAATAGGAATTATTCGAATCCCACTACCAAATAGGACTCAAATTTTTTGTAATTAATTGTAGTTTAATATACACAATTTAACCTGACTATTTCGAAACAAAATCTATTTTTATACTTACAAAATAGTATGTTTTAAAAAACCCAATAAATCTGTTACGAACCTAAAAAAAAAAAAATAAAAGATATAGAATGGTATTATTTGATTTTTGAATTATTGTAGATGTAAATATTTTATTAAATATTGTAATATAAATATAGGAATAATATTGGAAGTGTTTAAATTATGAAAAAAATCCGAAAACGAATTATAATAGTTGAAAGTCTTGTGAGTCATATTTGTTCGGATCGACTTGTAAATTTCAAGATGAAGCGGATCAACTTTTAATTCAATGAATTATTTTATTTTACTTTACTATTTTGTTTACTTATGTACATATTTTGTTTAAGCTTACGTTTACGTTTTCACTAATCGATACTACTATTACGCAACAACGTTTAAATATTTGAATTTAACAGGTTAAAATGCAACTATATCAATATTTTGTAAACAGTACTATTAATTTACATCTTTCATCTTAATACATTTTGTATACAACTAATTATAGTTGAGTTACCCGCTTCTCACGTTGAGTACTTAAACGATCGCAAATTTCAATAAAGTCACTCTAACTTGTTTAGCCAACATTGAAAGTTTATAATCTACCACGCTTGCCCAAGTTGATGGATATAGTTTCATAAGCTGGAAATAAACACTAAAAAGAGTAAAAGTATTCATTCAAAAGAAATCTTGTGTTGTTCTTTCGTATGAAGCCATATCAGCTCCGCTCACAAGCTGCTTTAAAGACATATTCTCAAATATTTATATTTTAATATGTATATACTTTTGGGATACCCTAATCTAAATTAGAACTTTAAACATAAGCTTCGTTCCCGTACTTTTAAATAGTAAAACTCGTAAAAGAGAGAACTGCAAAAAAATTGTTCTCACACACAAGTTTTTTGAAATAGTTCGGGAACGGAAAAATGTCAAAGTCGGCGTGTCAGCCAATCAGACGCCGGCAACCATGTTACTATTTTTTTACTCGCCCAAATTTGTCGTGTAAAAAGTTTTTAACGTTTTTACAACTTTTTTGTGTACGGCAACGCTTTTTCGGGTAAAATGTGTAAAAAAGGTAAAGATTGTAAAAACTTTTTAGTTCTGGAACAAAGCTATGTCAAGAAATGCTGTCTCCTTTGTTTGTTAAGGGGAAAAAAGTAGTAGAAAGCTTCTAAACCTATTATAGAAGAAAACAAGTAAGAGAAGGCTATAGTCGGACCGGGCCGACCATGTAATACTCTACACCACTTCCTATGGCCACTATTTTTCCATGAAATTTATTTTATGTTATTGTGACGTTACGTGTTATTTTCTTTATTTTACAATGGACAGACGGACGTTTTCTTCAAACAATTTAAATTTGTATTAGGAAAATAAAAAAATACCAAAGGTATCATAACTTGCTTTTGCAACGGATTACGTTGCTCCTAAACTAACTTTAAATGAAAGGTGCTTTCAGCTGTGAAGTTTTTGCTGATTCTCGAATCGTGAAAACCAAAAAATGCGAACACTAACCACGATTTATTTTTAAAGTCCTCCGGCATTTTTTTTATTTTGGATTTTCTTATCTATAAACATTGTAGTTTCAGAATCGGCAAAAACTTCCCAGGTGTAAGCACCTTTCATTTAAAGTTAGTTCAGAGGCGCACCGCAATGATCGATTTGCAATAGAAAAACAAACAATATTAAAGGAACATACTTACTAGGCGTTTACACACAGCCAGTATTGGCAAGACAATAGCAAAGTTACAAACCACACACAGAGAAGAGATATTGTTGAAACAATCATATTCTAAGAACAAAATAGTGTACTTTAAAAATCTGAAAATATATATTGTTGTTTCAATCATATATTTTTTATTAGGAAACATGATGACACAAAATATATTGTTGGGCCAATAATACATATATTAAGAATTTTAAAATGTGATCATATAGAATATGATTGTTCCAACAATATTTTTTCTCTGCGTGCATTTTCACCAATACATTCATACTTTTCTCTATACATATTTAAAAATTTATAAATGTATTTGTGAAAAAGATTTGTATTTTTACTATTGTCTTGCCAATACTGGCATTTGTAAACGCAGGGTAATGTATATGTTAGACAATAGGTCCATTATATTGATAAAATTTTTATCAATGGAGAGGTCAAGATTTGGTTTTCGAGTTTCACGTTCCTAATTTTTCGGAATATGCCCCACAGAATTTAAAATATGCACCAAAAATTTGATTTAGATATTTTCCGACAACAAATTATGGTCAATTTTACCGTTAAATACTATCCGATCAAAATTAATGACATTTTCCATGGAAAGGCCAAGAGTTCCTCTTCTGAATATAACTATCGCGTGCGGAACATATCTTCAAGGAATAAAGTTATATTAAAATTGTTACCAATTTTCACTCAGTGCCCAAACTTCCTAACCCACATGCCCAAATCGAAATTACTATAAAAATGAAGGACTAGTTTTTGATGTCCTTAAAAAACCACAAAATTATTAGTTTTCGAGCTGGAGTTGGCACCGATTTCAAAATGTCAGAGTAGTAAATGTATAGTGGTTTTTCAAACCGATCATGGCCCTATGGGCTAGGTTTTTATATGAGCATAAATAAATGTGGGATCGATCTATTTCCTACAACGTGGCAACACTTTAATTTAGAACTAAGCTCTCTAACAACAAATATAATTTTACTCAAACTCCTTTGAAGTTAGTTCTTACTCAACCACGGAGAAGAAAAGACGTTCTAACTCCGCGAATTAAAGACAAGCAGACGTGCTAATCGAAGACGGCAAAACGGCAGACGGCTGAATTTGCAAACGTTTAATATTCTTTGTGTTAATACTTTTTTTTTATTGTTTCAATTAAATGTTTTTACTCATGAAATATTGCTGTAACTTTTCGTTTCACACATTAACTTTCATTTACGTTTAATCAAATACATTACTCATTACTATTAATATTAAATAAATATTAATAAAACATCAAAACCAACCCGGTCTCCTATTTATTTAAACGGAAAATAGAAATTCCCAAAAATCAGTGAGTTATCCGGGAAGGCCATACCCGACCCACCCTATATAAATAAAATAAAAAAAAACACGTTTTATGTTTCTATACAAATCACAATGAATATTTCCCTTCCAACACTCATATCTCCGTTAATTTTGTTCCGATCGACTTAACAATTTTACCACTTATTCTATGATACTTATAACTTAAAATATTTTTTTCCATTTTCTAAAAATTTACAAGTGGGGGTCACCCCTTAATGGACGGACGGACACAAATCGCTTTATCTCGTCGATAAATTTTGGTATACCACATGGGGAGTCTACACGCAGAGAAAAAATATTTTTCGCTTTTGTTGGAACAAAAATATATGTTTTGGTTCCAAAAATGTATTTGTTTTGTTCAAACATTGTAATCCAAATCCAAAAATACCATCTTTTGTTCCAAACATAGAAAACAAAAACAACTTTCGAATTTCCGCAATATTGTTAAAATCGTTAACAATACAGATTGTAGGAACTATCATAATCTAATTTTGTTTACAAAAAGTATTGTCAATACAGAAAACTAGCCCAGAAATTTTTGATTTGAGTGCATATACTTCTCATATACACTTTTCGCATAACTTGGATATAAATGTCGCGTATAATATTGCAATCATTGATGAACACAATACATGGTTTGCTGCATTGGCTGACAACAAAGACAAACAAAAAGCCACAAGAACCCACCACAACATAAGGAATAATTAAACACCATAACAAACATGAAAAGGAAAGAAGAATGAAACAAAACAGAAACAAATAAAAACATGAGTCTCACAAGTACATACACACAAAAACAAAGGTAAAGGCAGCATGTCATGGAAACACACCACAACTCACCAAAATTGTTTTTTCAACACGGCATCGAATAGCGAGAGAAGAGAAACACATTTTCGAAGAAAAGAGAGAAATATTGTTCAGTTGACACAAACTATTTTTGGATTTACAATACTACATGAGGAATCCAACAATATGTTAACATTACATATTTTGCTCTTGGAATATTGTTGGATCAAACATATTTTTTTCTCTGCGTGTACGACGAATATTTCGCGGTATTACACGAATTTCCACATTGCGGTGTAGGATATAATAATAACATAATAGTCACTTACGTATGGACAATTTCATAGTAACATTTAAAAGAGGTGAAGCTTTACATCAAATTAATGCTTGGTTCACATTTACGAAATCCGCACGATTTCAATTTCTTTGCGTATACGTCAAATAAAAGCACATCTGAAATTCATTGGATTTCATTTGACGTCTAAGCAATGGAATCGAGTGGATTTCGTAGATGTAAACTTACTATAACACAACAAACAAGTTAAAAAGGGTGGCCACAGAAAAGTGTTACCGGCATTTTCTATTTTAGGCTTGATTTTAAAACAGTAACAAACAAGCAAAGGGCCATACATGTAGCCCCATGTTAAAAATTATGGCTACACAAAAAGAGTGTGATGTTCACACTTTCATGCTAAAATGTTTGACATCTAAAATTTTATGCTTTGTTGGCACATGATGATCTTCGCGGACCTGTACATGTTTTTTTTTTTTTTCATTTCTTTAATTTATTATACATACTTCAGCAAAGAAAACTGGGAAATAAATTCTTACTTTAAAAAGCTCTTCTCATTGATGTTTTTGTTGGCGACTACCGTATACAATCATCCAAAATGCACTTCCGTTATTTTTAGAAAAGAAACACAGCTTTTTTCTAATGGAATGCCATGTGAATGGCGTTCCATTCATAAAACCAACACCCTCCTCTATACTTGTAAAGTGTTTAAACAATTACTGATAAAATCCAGTAATAAATGAAACTCTTCAAATGTATTTTATTTATGTAAAGTAATTATGATAATTTCATACTCGTTCAGAAAAAATGTTCAATACAATTTTCATTCATTTAAATACAAAGAGCAACTCTGATATCACATTGGAAAGTCGTCCATATTTCAACATATGGAAAATGTCACGTTTGACATCAGGTCCTCGATGCAGCACCGACATTTCAATACTTTCATGTATTTCATGCATTGCACGAATGAATATCTTTTGAAACAAGAACTATGACCGGTTTTTATATTTCGCATAAAAAGCAGAGGAAAACTCTAGGCTCAAGTCAACCACCATTGACTTTATTATACATATTTGTTTGTTTATTTATTTATTTTCTGTCCGGTTTGTTGAACAAGCATACACTCGGCTATGAATATGTATTTTATCTTTAATCGTAGTAATGCATATTTATTTATTCATCCATGTTTTTTTTATTTATTTATATTCTGTTTGCATGAAATAATAAATAATTTTAATTGCAGTTTAAATTTGCAACAGTCGATGAAAGGATGAAGAAGAATGTTCGCAGCATCACGACATGCCGGTTGTGATTCATGACGATTTTCTCGGAATTACTGCCAAGTCATTTATGAATATGTAGACAATGTCTCAATTCATGTTTTTGCAATGCAATCTATTCAATATAGGAAAAAATTAAAAAAAAAATTATGTAAAATTTTTCAGCACATGTCAATAAATTTATCATGAAATTTTCTAGGTCCTTGCCAATACCACTGATGTTACGTCCCATTTGAAGCCATTATTTTTCACAGGACGATAGCCGTGGACATCCCACGCAATTTGACATGCAATACGAGGCTCCCTTTGCTTGTCTTGATAACGTAATTCTAGCTTAAAGCCCTCAAAATAAGGCATTTTTACCAAGTCCGATATGGAGCTTATATATTTTCCATGTATATTCACTATAAATATAACAAAACCAGTTTAGATCGATCGCACGACATCTTCTTATCTTGACCAAGGAAAAACGAAGATTTGCGTAAAAATCGTAAAATAGGGCCCAGTAGTCGGATTCTCTAGGGAATTTTTTGGTTACCGACAAAAATCGGTCAAATTAAAACGCAAAATTATGAATGAAAAGTTCAAATAAAAGTTGACATCACTGTTGCTATAGGTAGAACTTTGCGACTACTTCTTAATGGTCGCTAACTTACCGAATTATATCGCTAACTACCGAAATTATAAGCATTTTAATTTGAACGATTTTTGTCGATAACCAAAAATGCTGATTCTGGCTTTGAAAATAACTCAACATTTTGAGTAAGAAACAGAAACAAAATCGGATAAAACAAAAAACGTGTTGACCAGTGTTATCCCTATCGAAACTCATATCTGAACACCCCTCAAAAATCACAAATGTAACATTTTATTGGTTCGAAATTACTTAAAAATAATTGACATGAAACATAATAAATCGTTGGGATATTATAGATTTTCTGAATTAATTTGCTCGAGCAAGATCTATTTACCACGTTACGTAAGTAGCACAACAACAACTCAATTTTGGTCGAAAATTCTTCAAAATGTTTGTTTACGTTTTCATACAACTAAAAATTTGACAGATTTGACCACGACGCTGGCGATTTCGGGCCCCTTATAACTTCATCATGGGTTCATAAAGTGTTTGAGACAAAAACATTCCCAAAGTAATTTCAATTCCACTGAATTTCTAAAGTTTAGATTTGATTTCTTTGAAGCTAATTTTGGAAAATTATGAAGAAAATATGAGTAAATGGTGTTGTATACGGAAATTTCTCCTTTAAATTCCACTAAAATCAGCACTCAAAACTTAAACTTAAAATCACTTTCTGCAGTGCTTCCCCCTCCACACACGAAAAAAAGTGTTGTGTTAGCAAAGAAAAACATTCAACATTTGCATAAAAACAAAATATGTTTTCCTGTATTTTTACTGCTAAATAAGCAACAATAAATAACCGCCGACTAACAACGAAATCGAATAAGAAACACAACCTGCAAAGCAACTACAAAAAAGTGCAAACGTCAACAAAATTGCCAAAATAGGTGCTTTAATATATGGAATTATTTCACTTTTTGACGTCCGTGCGCGTTCGTATGCCAATCAACGTCGCCAACACCGAACATCAGAGAATGTAACAGTAATTTCATGTTAATTAACCGACTACTTCCGTTCGGTAACTTTGGGTAAGTCAAGAACGTCTGCCGTTTATGTTTAGCAAATTTCTGTTGGAATTTGAATGCAGTGAAAAATGCTGGAAGAAGAACAAGGTAATATACATGACATTTAATTTATTGGAGATTTTTATAAGGGATCCTAAAATTGTTTATGAGAATACAGTTGTTCTTTTCAATAACAAATAACTTTCTGTAACAATTTGCTTAAATAAAACATAGTCTCTTTTTAACGCATTGTGTCTATAACGTGGGTCGGTGGAATCGTCGAACCCTATTTCTTCAAAATGATGCCGGTTAGGACTTCCTCGTGAATCGCGACAGTGATTGCGACTATTTGATGTCTGAAATTGAAGCTCGTAATCTCGGCGACATTTGCTTTCAACAAAACGGCACCACTTCCCACACATCGCATCAATCAATAGATTTATTGAGAGAACACTTCGGTGAACACGTTTTGGACCAGTCGATTGACCACCAATATCGTCTCATATCACTTCGTTAGACTTTTTCCTGTGGTGTTATGTAGAGTGTAAAGAGTATACGGACAACCCCGCTTCTATTCATGCCTTTGCGGAAAACATCACGCGTGTCATTCGTCAGTTAGTTTTATTTTTCCTCAGGTACTAAATTCTAGTGAAATTCCAACTTTAGTGAGCTTTTAGGGAACAGCATGGAACAGAGTTTCGTTTTCACAGAGCGATGCCTGAAAATTCCTCTTTCACAAATATATACTTTGGTAACAGTCCCGCTGTTCCGTCCGTTTAACATTTTTTTTTAAATTTATTGAAATTACGTGGATATGTGTTTTTTCATACCGTTTCCCATATTAATTATAGTTTTTTTACACAAATGGACGTTTTTTTTAAATATATGACACGGCGCTCTTGAAACAATTTTAAATGGAAGGTGCTTACACCTCGGAAGTTTTTGCGGATTCTGAAACTACAATGTTTATAGATGAGAAAAATCAAAAAACAAAAAAAAATCGCCGGAGCGCTTTTTAAATAAATCGCGATTTAAGTTGAAATTTTTAGGGGTTGTTTAGGTTTTCACGATTTTGCTTATATCAAAAGGGGACTAAAGAAAATGTTGTAGCTATGAAAATTCTCTACAAAATTTACCTTTATGGTATTCTCGACGGTTTTACCGTTTTTGAGATATAGAAGTTCAAATTGGGACAATTCAAATTCAATTAAATTCTGTATCGTCCCCTTATAAAACATGACTGCAAATTCCCAACTTAAACTTATATATTTAAAAACATGTTACAACTAAGGATAAGTTACTTAAGCCAGTCTTGTAGAGAATTTTCACAGCTTTAAGATTTTCTCAGGTCCCATATCGATAAGACTTACCGTCGTATTCAAGTAAAATCGCGAAACCCTAACAAAAAAAAACCTAAAAATGTAAACTGAGCTTCATTATCTCAAAAATGGTACAGGCTGGGAACAAATGATAAACGTCAATCCTATATAGAATTTTTACAGCTACAACATTTTCTTTAGCTCCATTTCGATTGGTGTTGCGGTTTCCAAGCAAAATCGTGAAAACCAAAAAACCACCTAAAAATGTGAATTTTGACCGCGATTTATTCAAAAATCCCTACAGCGATTTTTTCTTGTTTTTGGATTTTTCTCATCTATGAACACTGCTGTTTTAGAATTCACAAAAACTTTCTCTGTGTAAGCGGTTTTCATCAAAAGTTAGTTAAGGCGCACCCTTCAATTTGAACTTCTATAACTCAAAAAATGGTAAAAACTACGAAAATACCATAAAGGTCGATCTTGTAGAGAATTTTCATAGCTACAATATTTTCTTTAGTACCATTTTGATAGGACTTGTGGTTTCTAAACAAAATCGTGAAAACCTAAACAACCCTTAAAAAAGTTAACTTAAATCGCGATTTATTTAAAAAGCGCTCCGGCGATTTTTTTTGTTTTTAGATTTTTCTCATCTATGAACATTGTAGTTTCAGAATCCGCAAAATCTTTCAAGGTGTAAGCACCTTCCATTTAAAATTGTTTCAAGAGCACCGTGATGAGTTTTATGAATATCCAAGGAGTATTATTTTGATTTTTGAACAAAATTTAAATTTTTCGAAAAAAAAATCGAACATTTTTGAAAAAAAAAATTAGAAAAAATTTAATTTTTTGCATTTTTATAGTTTATTTAGAAAAGGAAATATATTTCTAAACTCTTTATATCTATGTATTCACCACTGTTAAGAGACTTAAAATGTTATAAAATAAATAAAATAAATATTATAATTTGTTTATTAGCGTTTGACCTCAAGAACTCAAAAACATTCATATTTTGATGCAAAATACGACAAAAAAATTAAAATTTAAACTTTGACCTTGAATTCCTCTGCCACTACTACTACCGAATTTGATATTTTTTGCATTGAAAAGCTGATTGGGTTATCTGTCAAACAAAAAAAGAATTATGCAAATATCTCCATCCGTTCAAAAGTTAATGAGTTTTGACCAGAAACCGTTTCTGAGCCACTGTGGGTGGGAGTATTTGTTTGTTATTGTTGTACATACAGTCAATTTTTATTCCCATATTCTTACGCTTTTTTTCATTAAAGAATTCATGAGGGATTAAAGTCTGTTGTCAGCGATGATAGGACGTCTTGACAACTTGACATTTTGTGTTTGTTTTTTTTTCACACGAACAGAATTTTAAATAAATTCCTTGAATTGTGTAATCTAACCATAACAAATAACAAGATATGCAAAAAAAGCGAACAACTTCAAGGAGGGAATTAAAAAAAAAGAAACAAAAAATCAAAGAAAACCATAAATCAGAAGTGAAAAATTCAATGGGATTTTTCACTCAAGTTGGGGCAGTCATGGTAAACCACAAATAGGAAGGCTTCCAAAGGCAGGCTGCTTACCTAGTGCTAAGTACCACACATTACCATCAAAAGCATACAAAATAAAAAATAAAATAAAGTATTTTACATTTCAATTAATCACATCTCTGTTCAAAGCATAGATTTTTTTTTGTTGAAGTAAATGTTGATGGTTCCAATAATTTCTTGTTTATCCCTTAAAATTTGAATATCCAAATTTGGGGTTGTCATCCCAAGGGTGTAATTAAAAATTATTTTTATATTATTTTTTAAAACTACATCGAATTTAACGCCGTTTTGGTAGATACTTTGATTTGCGCATAATGCGGCGTATATTTCGTCTCGAACTGAGAGAACGTCTCTTATATCGTTGAGGTATAATTGGACGGGGTGGTGCAACAGTTCTGTGAATATTTTTCCCAGCTTCTGGTCGTGGCAACTTAAATGCAGGACATTGAATTGCCTCTAAAACATTCTAAAAATGAAATATGTTTTATATGAATTTTTGTTCTTTTGAGGTTATGTATGTATGTCCCAATTTACATTAACCCCCAGTTTTTGTAAAAACTTTTATTCTTCTCACACGAATTGTCAAATTTTGTTGATCGACTTACTCGCTTTACCGCAAATGTAGAGCGCTGATTTTTAAATGAGGAACTCTTAACGATATATGGAACGGGTATACGAAAAATTAGATGTGAATGTCTTCTTGGGGCTGAGCTATGGATGCCTAAATTATTACGAATATAGACGAACGAACAAAAATAAGTTACAAAAACATGGGGTAAGAGCAGTACACATTGTCAGTTTTGAATGTCGATATTTTGCAGTTATCGATAACTGTCCAACCGTCCAGCAACCACAAAACATTTTGTGAGAGAGGGGGCTGAGAGGCAAAGGGCTACCATATGCCTCACCTCTCTCTCCATCAAACTGACAATTGTCGCAAGTAAACTCGCCTAATGTAAATTGGGACTATATTGGTTCTCTTCTCACCTTTTGATTGAATTCACTTCTTTCATTTAACGATAATTTACGCCATGCAATTAAACCGTAATGTAAAAGTTTCTTTAAATCATATCGAGGATGATTTTGTTTATAATAGCGCAAAAAATTCACATAAGGATGACGTGTTATTGCACGTGGATTTTCTTGGAAGAGATGGGCGAAATTGTTGATCTTTGTTTTGCCAAATGTTAATGACATCTTTTGTGTCTAGCATTGAATTTTGTTGGGGTTTTCTTTCGGGAATTTTCTGCGTAACTTGCCAATTTTGTTGTTTTCACAATCAAAAACAAGTGTCACTTTATACAAATTTGTTCAAAATACATGTATGAGAAAATTTATTTATTTCTCATATACACTTCGGGAGTAAAGTTTACATACACTCTGTTAATTTCTCGTTTTAGGATGAGTACAAACATGTTTATGAAATTCCCAATACACACCACATTTTTCGGATGTAATTCGAAACATTTTGATTGTAATTCGAGTATTCGTTACATTCCATTTGAAATTCGAATATTTTTTTTCTTGTAGCTCCAATTTGTCTATTTGCAATTCGAATTGTGCTGCTTGATATTTTAATTATTCCATTTGTAATTCGAATTATACCATTTGAAATTCGAAACAAAAAAATTATAACATTTTTTATTGGTTGTGTTCCTTTACTTGCCTGAGATTATCATTTCTACAAATTTTAACCTGAAAAGCGTTCCTTAACCCCAAAAAATGGTAAAACTGTAAGCAATTTTTAAGACAGGGAGAACAAAAATGGCGATCTCTTCTACCACAGGCTACCAGACGAATTTCTTCGGTTAAAAAATGGTAGAACTGACTTTTCGACATATGTTTGACAATTATTTGGCAATGAAGAAAAAAGTTAAGAAAAACAAAAAAGCGAGCGCTGACAAAACAAAATTAGAAATTGCGAAATAAAAGAAGAAAATTGAATTTTTATGTTTCTTTTTGGCATTGTTACCAGATATACCATTTTTCCTTTCTTTTACTTTTCTAGTAAAACTGGCTCTTTTACCACTTTTAACATTAAAAATAGTAAAGGAACAAAGCTAAAATATTTTGTTTATCGAATTACAAATAAAATTTTTCGAATTGCAAATGGAATAATTCGAGTTTCAAATGGAATAGCTCTAACTACAAATAATTCGAATTTCAAATGGAATAATTCGAAACGGAATTCTCGATTTTCTATTGAAATGTTTTGAATTACAAATTGAATTCTCGAATTACAAATGAAATGTTACAAAATACTACTGAAACGATGCGAATTACATCTGCCGAAGGTGTAAATTTCATACAGAAACATTCTAAAAGCATCCAAATAGGATCTGAAATAATGCTTAGGGCTTAATTCCAACGGAAATATACAATATAAACCTCCGTCGTTTTCGTATTATGATCGCTGGGGTAACTGTAGGTGGTACATTTCTGATGCAATATGGAACTGTTGCAGACCCTATTTATGAAATTTCCAGAATGTATGTAAACTTTAGTCCACGACTGTATCTTATTTTTGTTTTCTTTTTTATGACATTCTTTTTTGGCAGACAACTAATGACGTATAAACAGATTTTTCTTCAATCGAATATTTTGTTTTTGTTGTTGATTCATTTATGAATTTAATGCTCTGCTGCCATTGTTGCTGTTGTTGCTGCTGATGTGCTATTTTCAGTGATGATTTTCTAATTGGTTTTTGTTTGTTGTGCTTTGTTATTGTTTTCAGAAGAAAATTGTTCGAATCACGTTTTGCGAAAATAGAATAATAACAAAAAATTTCAGAATATTCAGTTGGGTGCTGTAGCACTCGCAAACTCATGTGAAATAATTGCGCTAAACATAATGGGAATGAATGGCAGGGTTGTGACAATGGTGGTGTACACAATTCACCTTCCACAAATTCTAAATATAATTTTAGGAATGCAAATTAGCGCCGTTTTGACTGATATACGCGTTTTAATATATACATTTTTATTGTTCTTATTGGCTTGATTTTAGCAGTATCTAGCGCCCCTCCCCAAAACGGACTGCCTCTGTACTTTATTCATGCAAATGTTTTCATCGATTAAATTTTGAATTGGTCATGATGTAGTTCTACAAGAATAGCACAACTTAACATAAAGAATAAATATCAAAGTAAATATTCAAAAAGAATATATTTTTAATATAGTATTTTTGGACTGAAAGAAGAGTCAGCAAACAATTGAAGAACTCGTTATATGTGCAAACATCTACACATACATACATACAGTGGTGGCCAATACATTTGCAACAAAAATGCAGGTTTTAGAAAAAATTATTTAAAATATTTTTTGAACGTAAAATTAGGAATATTTTTGCAATTATTTAAACCTAATTGCTTCAAAAATAAGAAAATCAAATGTTTTGACACGATATACAACAAAAATTCTGAAAAAATATGATAATACATTACACGTCTTAAAATTTAATTGTCAAAACATATGCAACTGAACCAAATCCCATGTGAAAATCTTCAATATTATCTTTTTCTTACTTTTTTGGCTCGAGGTCAGAGAGAAATAAAAACTAAATTTTTGTTTTTATTTTTGAGATTTTTTATTTTGCCAATATTTCGACCATAATCTATGGTCATCATCAGGGCGTTTTGAATTTGTTGTTTCTTTCTTGCACTACATTCCACGTCTCGATCTCGATCTTGTTCGAGTTCAGAAGTTTGAAAGTGTGTAAAATTTTAAAACTGATACGGGAAAAGTATGAATATGGGTCCATGGGTCAGAAACTTCAGAAGTAATGCACATTTCTTCACCTTTCATTTTTCGATTTAATAAAAAATTCAGATATTAGAGTGCAGTTATATCGTTTATTATATCGTTAAAATCAGAGGCTTATAAACGTAGTGATTGGGTTAATATTGGTTAATACTGTATTAGCCATTCTGATAAGGACCCAATCACTACGTTCATACGTTTTTCGAGACCCCAGGGGGCTTGGGTTTTTACTTATTAACTGCTCTCTAATATCTGAATTTTATTAAATCGATAACTAAAAGGTGAAGAAATTTGTATTACTTATGAAGTTTCTGACCCTTGGACCCATATTCATACTTCTCTCGTATGACACGCCACTCCGCCAATGAAGTACGTATGACTGATATCAGTTTTAAAATTTTACTCACTTGAACTTCTAAAAACTAAAATAATTTGAATCATAAGAATAAATTATATTTTACAAAATATTGAAGATTTTCACATGGGATTTGTTTCAGTTACATACATATGTCTTGAGCATTAAATTTTAAGGCGTGTTATGTATTTTCATATTTTTTCAGAATTTTTGTTGTATATCGTGTCAAAACGTTCTATTTTTTATTTTTGAAGCAATTAAATATAAATAATTGCAAGAATATTCCTAATTTTACGTTAAACAAATAGTTTAAATAATTTTTTCCCAAACGTGCATTTTTGTTGCAAATGTATTGGCCAGCACTGTATGTACATATGTATGACAAAAACACAGAGGGTCATAATGAAACAATGACAACGGACTGTCCCAAGGATGAATATTTTATAACTGTATTTCGTTATTATTGCCAACACGACCACCATTTAAAACAAAGGGAAGTAATATTGAAATTTCTTACAAAAATTTCTAATGCACTGAATAACACATTACAATGTAATGCAAACAAGCTATATTTTGTATTACCAGCAGTTTAAAGGTAATGAGTTTTTTTATGTTACAAGGTAAATGAGCTTATTTTACTTACTAGAAAGCAGCGTTACTCACGGTGAGTGACCGATTACAAAACCGGTGGCTATGAAAGGACAAACACGGAAGTTATCCAAAAGAAAACTTGTTCGTGTGCGATTTATGTCCGTTTGAAAAACCGCTTATTAATAATATGTAATTTTTGTCTGAAAATCTGAAGATTTTAATGTTTTTTTTTTTCTTTAATTGAATATCAACACAACGGATACAATTGAAAAAATAACAGTTTTCATACACAATGAAGCCAAATACATACCTACATATTTATGTACCGGATTTATGTATGTGGCAAATGCGAAAAAGAAGAATCACATACAGGAAAATAATAACAATTGACAATTGGCAAAATATTGTTCAAACACAACAATAACATTGATAACACAATAATAACATACCACCAACCTACTAAGAAATACACCACCAAATTAAACCCCCAAAAATGTCAACAACGACCTCCTACATGTCCCCTTCCTTGCCCTGTGATAACAATTGTTGGTAAACGGAAATCGAATTACCCAAGACTATAGCAAACGGTAAAGAAATCTTAGAAGAATACAAGTAACAACAGCTCTTAGTTCAAACCTCCGCACCGTTCGTACCTCTGTTACCTTTTTGTTGTCGTTCGTTTGGTCCAATAGCGCAATGACAATTGTTGTTCGAAGCATTCTATCGAAACAAATACCACAACAAGCTTTTTTATTTTGCTTTCAATGGAGGTTAAGTAGCTTGATTGTGAACTGGAAATACTTTTTGCTTGGCTGAAAATCAGTGGTCTATGGACCGACCAGGAAGGTCATCATCACCAGCTATGCAAGTAATATTGGCAAAAATAGTCATTTCCATTGACAATATTTTTGTTTGATGACAGGAGGGGGATTAGTTTAAAATTGTATTTCTGCATTGAACAAAATCTACCTTACCAATTGGTCGGCCAATTGGTATTCACAACGACAAATTCTGGTTACTTCTAAACTGGAATGTTTGGAGTTGAAAAAGCGCACTCCACTGCCATTCACTTTTTGTTTTTTTATCGTCATCGATATAAACATAAAACCAGATGGTTGTTCGTTGGCTGGCGGGCTGACTACTGGCTCTTAAATAAATACATTTGATATTGGATTAAGTGGAGAATCAACTGTAAACCGGAAATTATATTGGTATTCAAATTTGGTGTTATTTCTTGACGCAAATCACCAACTGAACGGCTAACTGACTATTACGGATTTTCTTGTTTCCGAACGAACAATAACCGTAATAATAACAACAATCATCAAAGACGAGATCAAGAAATTGTTGTGAGACAGGTTTTTGATATCATCATTTAAATAATGTGTGATGAGAGAACGAACAAACAAGAAAAATATTTGGATAAGGAAACACATGACCATTGATAATATAATTGTAGGGTTTAAAGGAGTAACACAACACATTTCAAAATTTGCACAGTTCACAAATCAATTCTAATCAACAAAGACTTAATTCGTGCAATGTTAATATAACGACCGATTGAATCAATCGCCTAAACCCATAATAACAATTAAAAAATACTTTGTTGTTTCGAAGAGATTTTTAAGAATCTAAAATTGCATATTTTTAATCCTAACCCTTGGTTACTGCTGAGTTTTGAAAATGCATTAGATTTAACTTTTACGATTGGATAATTTATTTTCTTTTTTTCTGTTTATATTTTAATTGGTTTTCGCTTCTAAAAGAAGCTAAATGATCCGATGTTCTTCTTTCAAATTAATGACTTCGATTTATCAAATTGTATTTGTTTTTGTTTACAAACAATTCACTTATTATTCAATATGAGGAGAATGTGGTAAATATGTATGGGATGATTATGAGAGGTAAATATTGCCAAGTATCAGGACAAACACTAAATTCTGAATAAAAAATAAATAAATAATCAGAAACCAGAATAAACATTGGATGTACATATGTACATAACATATATATGTATGTGTTATAAATAAAATGATACAAATATTAAAAATACATATTTAGGTGCACTTGCACTTAAAAAGAAAAAAAAAAATTTGAAGATTATTTGTACTTTGGACGATTTTTTTCTGAATAACATTTTGAATTTTGCCAATCAAAGTTACTTCCCCAAAATATGCATATCTGACTAATTTTAAGAATTTACACAAATTGCTTGTTCTTGATGGTTGGAGGTGGTATAATTTAATTAATATTTAATTTCCTAGTCCATTGCTTATGAATTCTAATGTAATATTTTATTTATTCTCAGTATTTTCCTTCTTCGCCTAATTAACATAAATTTCACATTAATTCACATTTTTGGCGCGATGGTGTTTCGTGTTCTTCCACATTTTTATGCCGCGGCATTCTGTGGAGAGATAAGCAAGGAAACTTTCGTTTTTATTGCCCTTCCGTAGGCGAATGGACGTACGTTTTGCTGGTAGCGGTAACGGAGGCAAAATTGAACTCCGAGAAGTAGCATATTTTCATAAATTTAGCATAAATTAGTTTTAATGTTAGAATATAAACGTTTTTTAGAATACGTACTACTGGAAAGGAATATAAACGAGAAAGAGAGAGAAAAAAACTAATGATAATAATTAATGAAATTGGTTTGAGATATTAGAGGCGTGTGATAATTTATTCCAGGTTTAAATACGAATATTAAGGATATATGAAAGGAAACTATAACGAGGAGTTGGTAAATAGTAAATAAGCAATTATAGCTTTGTTTCAGAACCTGCTAAAAATTCGTAAATTTTCCCTTTTTTCCTTTTGCAAGTGAATTCTACTGTTTCATATAAAGTCGTTCATTTTGCATATGTGAATACACAGTGATTTATAGCTTTCAAACTAAACACAATCCCAAGTAAGAATATATAATTATTTCACCAGAGTCAGAATGAAATGCGACAAATTTTCAAAAGAAAAAGACTTTGAAACACATGAACATACAGTGCTGCTCAAAACATTTGCAACTTGGATGCCTATATCACATTCAGTGTATTAATAGGGACATTTTATGTTTTGAAATATGTTTGTTTTTGTTATTTGATTATTTATTAACCATATTTTCAAGATTTAAAAAGGATTATTCAGTTATGAACACTTATGTTTAAAAAATGTGTGAAATATCGGAGGAACACATGTTTTAGCCTGCTCAAAACATTTGCAACTCCGTGGTACGAATATCTATTAGTTAATTTTTTACGAGTTTTTTGTATTGATTGGCATCAAATTGTTTTTAAGCAGAAGAAGGGGACAACAAGCTTTCATGAGGAGTAAATTTTATCGCACATATGTTGACTTTTGATAGACAAGTATGCCGAAAACAAGACATGTCTAATTTTTTAAGAAAAACTTAAATTATGACCAGAAATTTTTATCAACGCTTTGCTAAAATGGTAATTTTTGAAAATTATGGATCCAACGAGGTCCAAAAAGAAACATAGGAACATCACAATATCTTAAACAGATCTGTATACCGCGTAAAAAGAACTAAAATCGCCATAAGATGGGAAGGAGATGCAAGGACAACAACATCTGCTGCAGGGGATGATTAAATAATTATACGAATTATTAAGCAGAACCCTCAGAGGTCATCAACAGATGTTAAAAAAAGGCTTGACACCGATAAATCGATGCAAACACCTCCGATACATACCATGCCATACCCGGTACACCGGTATACCAAAATAGGCAAATTTTGGGAAAACAGTAATTTCCAACAAAAGTGGAATTTTTCATAGAAATTATGCAAAAAAATGTGTGGTTATGTTTTTGGAGTAGTAAAACCTAGTACTTCTCCTCGATATAAATCAATATTTAAGTTATATGACTTGAAAAAATTTGATTGTTCACCAGAACGAAATATAATAGAATTTGTCCCCTTACACGAAAAAGTTGACCCAAAATCTAGTAGGTGGTTTATAATGCCCTGGAGGTATTTTGATGGACAGAAATGGTACAGGATACATGAGGTCGAGATATTTACCAGATCCAACAACTATCCGGACAGGTAGCATGTCAAAATCTCACCATGTACACGCCAGAATTGTCGTATAACAGAATGTTTTGGCATAATACCGCATCTAAACGTATATATAAACACGTAAAACTAGTAATTTTTTGAAAATATGCTTAAGTTCCTGTCGAACCCAATCAGATATAGTAATCTAAATTCATATAGGACGTTCCGGGACTCAAATCAGGACTCTAGACTATTAAATATCGAATAAAACCTTGATATTTTACAATTATCCTTAGAGCACAGGATTCCAAAGGATATATTCATTTATTTAGTTATCTGGTTTCCTTTACGATGTCTCCAGATAATAAATAAAATGTTTAATTCACAATATATTATCAAAACAAATATAGTTTCTTCAGATTTTGAATCAAATTTTCTCAGTTGCAAATGTTTTGAGCAGAACCAAAAGTGAGTTTGAGCTTTGTTTTGAATATTTTTTGTAAAATAAGTGAAATTTTTGCAAATAAATTTTTAAATCTTTAAAAAGGATTCAATAAACAATCAATCTACAAAAATATTGGCATTTCAAATCCACAAACTACCTCAGAACTATATAAAATATGAACTAGTCATTCCAGTTGCAAATGTTTTGAGCAGCACTGTATATGTAGTTTGTTGAGGTTATGAAAACAGCAATTTCCAAGCATTCGGTATCCAGTAGTAGCAATTACAGAATTTTTATAGAATGTTTTAGAACTACAATATCTTTTGATAATTTGCCCTATCGTGTAAAAGTTGTTCCAAGCTATGTTGGAGTTTGAGTACCATTAGGAACAGTTCCGTATCAAACGAGATTTCGAACAAGGGAATCTTTTCAATTTTCTGCTGAAGATGGTTGTAGAAAATATCCACACTTGTTACACATGACATTATGAGACGAAATCTACGAACGTAAAAGACACTTTTGGAAATAGAGAACAATAAATGGGACAAACTTTTTGGAATCAATGCACAAGAGCATGTTAGAACAAACCAGGTAAAGTACTACAACAAATACAACTCAACAACAACCACATAGGAATTTGTTTTTGTTTGTAACGTTAGTGTCAAATATAAATGTAAACAACCCAGCAAAATGTTCGATGACAGATCATGAGTTGAATCATAGGTGCAAGTGACTTGTCATAGGTGCAAATTTAGGTGAATCACCGATGAAATTTACAAGGGAGTGACACCTGATTTCACCTGTTCATTGTCATGGCATTTTGCACCAGTTCATTGTCATGACATTTTGCACCAGTTCATTGTCACGGCATTTTGCACCAGTTCATTGTCATAGCATCTTGCACCGGTTCATTGTCATGGCTTCTTGCACCAGTTCATTGTCATGGCTTCTTGCACCAGTTCATCGTCATGGCTTCTTGCACCAATGCTTTGGATCCGGATTTTTGCCAATCAGAAATAAAATTCGCAATACAATTATGTAATTTGTTGAATTAATAAGAATACAATGCGCAGATGATTTGTATCGCCAGATGTTATTTTTCTTTATTTTGTATGTAATTTTCAAAATTATATATTATATTAATCTGCAATATCATATTTATCTCTTCCGATGGCTGCAAGATACTTCTTTCAACTTGGGGGGTTCCGTTTTTCCAATATTCGATAAATTATGTGTCAATCTCTGAACCAAGCTCATCGTTTGGGAAATCTAGTATAAATTTGAATTCTGTTATTTTATTTCAAAAGAAAAAGCTGTAATAGTTACCACGTTATGGTCTCTTTTATACTTATTTTACCGATCTCCTACTTTGCTTCTCTCACTTTGCATGCCATGCTTGTGATATCGTGATCTTTCCATTGGAGTTTTGTTCCCTCGGGTCGCATAACGTCAAATGGCTCGTATTCATATGCCGGTGGCATCTTTATCCATCCTGTTAACATGGCCCAACCAACCCAATAATTGCAGCTCGATATGTTTTACTATATCGGTGTTGGTCGGCTGGGGAAGCTCGTGGTTTATAGACGTCTTTTTCATACTTCTTTTTAATATCCACAAAACGAAACAGGTTTCCAAACACAAAATATATTTTTCTTTTGTTTTATATCAATTTACATTGTATTTTTAATTAAAATATATAAATTTTGCCACTATCGACCACTTTCATCTGACTTTTATTTTCATTTTAACAATTACTTTTGCAAGTACACAATTATTCGGGTATATGAGTATTTGATAATTTATTGTGCGGTTACTTATCAATTGATTTGAACTCATGATAATATTGTGACAAAGATCGGATCTTTCACGACTTCAATTGCACTCATGAAAATTCGATGAAAAAGATCGGATCTTTCATGACTTCGATTGCACTCATGAAAATTCGATGAAAAAGATCGGACCTTTCACGACGTCAATTGCACTCATGAAAATTCGATGAAAAAGATGGGATCTTTCACGACTCCTTTCGCACTCATGCAAAAGAACCAGTGAAATCATGATTTCACATGGAATCACTTCCATTTAATTTTGCTGGGAAAATAAGGAAATGTCTATAAATTATTGGAATTTAAAAAACTAATATTTTTTACATTTGATTGAATATTTTGGAAAACATGAATGAAAACTCGTTAGATTTTCAATTTGAATGTTTCCATATCATTCCACTTAATGCATTATTTTTCGCAGAAAGTATAGTTCTTGCAAATATGTTTGAGGTCGCTGGAAATTCTTTGAAAAATGAGAAGCTGTTTCAATGTCTTGTTTTTGAAATCAAAAAACACATGTTTATTAGGGCTTTCTTTTTTCAACCTTATCAAAATACCACACCATATTAACAAATGTTGTACCGCCTCTATAAGCGGTGTTTTAGTGTGCGGAACGTCGTTCGGACTTGGAGGAGGTTACATGTCATTTATATGAAGAAGTCTTTATGGGAAATAGTTTTTTTCTGATGAATATATTTGTTCTTCAAAAAATATATGTATATCCCTGATGAACATAGAAATAAATATAAAAAATGTCGTATGGAATTTGACACTAACATTACAGCCCAGTTCAGTCAGCTGGGTATTGATTGCTGTTACCTTTTCTTGCTCTACCATGGCACAAAAGGTTCATTCAATTAATAAAACAAAAGGATATACGCTCAGTCTGTGACATAAAGGAATATGGAATCCAAATATTTGTTTATATTGACATCTAAAAATATAATTTCATATTTCCGCTAATTCGGAAGCCCCTTCCGCTAATGACATGTTATTTATAGACTTTGTCCGAGAATATGAATATGAGTTATTCACCATTATATTCGTCGAAAGTTAGGTCTTCGACTAGAATAGGGATTGGTAAGTCGACCTTCGATTAGTCGATTCTTTGCTTGGAAAAGTCTAAAAATTTAAGTCTCCTTGTGATATGTATAAAATCGAAATGTCGATTTTTCATGGTCGACTTTTGATTTTCCTTCTCACATTTTTTATGACATGCTCTTGTGCCAGACTATGAAAATTGTCATGAAAATGTTTTGAGCTTATGGGTAAGAAGGGAGAAAGGGAGCTCCTTCAAATCCGCTCTCTCCTAAAAGCTAAAATATTTTCATGTGTTATTTTCAGTGTCTGGCACAAGAGATGGTTTTAATTGAAAACAATTTGTTTAAAATAACCTCGACTTTTAATATCGATTAACTATCCCTAAACCAGAAACTGATACTTTAAAAATTTACGTCTTTTTGGTACTTATGGAACATTTATCTTGATTTCAATTTATTGACAAACATGGATAAAGCGTTCAAAACTGGTGAAAAAAAAGGTACCGTCTTATGGGGGCTATACCAAAAATTTGACCTATGCCAACAATTTGTGTGATCCTCAATCAAAAAAGTTATACTCGTACCGTGGTGACAAGAAAGAAGAAAACTATGCGAACCTGAACTTAATCCAAATTTTAGCATTTTTTTTTTGTAAGGACTTTCTTCTGTAAACATTGCAAAACAAGACCTGCTCATAAACTTCAGTTTTGCGAACATTTTTGAAATTTTGCGGGGGATGTCCTAGAGATAAGCAGTGAAATTCAATAATCGGTTTTTCGATTTTCGATTATTTAAGAGTGTTCTAAAACTCGACTTTCTATTAATCGTAACCGTCGAAAATCGATTATAATCGAATATAATCAACGATTTTCGTTGATGCGATCCGTGATGGTTATATGTATACAAAAAGTAATTTCGATTACGCAGTTTGAGCAAGCCCAATGGTCAACTACGACTAATAGTCGACCACGATACGCATAATAGAATACGACTAATGGTTGACTACGAATAATAGTTGACTCCGTCTTCCGAAAGTCGATTAAGAATAATCGATTATCCGGTTTTTAGGAGGTGCAAAGTTTGGACCTAATCCAACCAAAGGCTGAAGGTATGACAAGAAAGCTTGAATTCTACTTGTTCCAGAGCTATAACACCCCGTTCCACTTGAAAAATCTTCCCAATTTAAATTGAAGAAAAACAAGTGGTCAAAATGCATCACATGTTCTATACAGTCGGACCTCGATTTTCCGTGATGGTCGGGACCGGAGGCATTACGGATAATCGATTTTCCCGGATAATGGAGGCAATGCTTTTACGCAGTTTTTGAACATATTTTTTAAGTAAAAATTACATAGTGTTGTACAATAATATGAAAATCTGCAATTTTTATTAAATTCGTTACGGTAATCCACCAAATTTTAGAAGGATACATAATATCATCATAATCAGATTCATCTGAATGGACTTTGTTCCATGGTTTTTGTGATACCCTAAATACACAAATTGTGTAATACGGGAGAATTTCCAGTTTTCGTTTGTTTACCTTCTGTTTGCTTAATCAGATTAATTGGAAAGTGTGTTTTTACTCCCGGGCAATGAAGTTTATAACGAAAAATAGAAGAAATGGAAAAATGTCCAACATTTCTTTTCTATCACGGATAATGGAGGTTCCCGGATAATCGATTCACGGATAATAGAGGTTCAACTGAATTTTCTACATTCTCAAAGAATATGTTGAAGTTTTATATCATTGTGTCTACATAAAAATGTGTTCCGCAATAAAATGAAAACCTCGTTGGAAAGCGAACTATTGGGATAAAAAATGTTTCAATCAACAGTGCCACTTTTAAAAATTTCTTTTCTCGACACAGTAAGTATTCGCACTCATCAAAATGGTGCAAAAGACCTGCACACATCTCTTTTCTATGGAAAGCATTTTTTTTGCAGAAAATTAATTTTAGTGTTGTTTTCCTTTTGCGCCTGAGAAAAAAGAAAGAGAGATAGAGTCAGATATGCAGAAATCCATGTCGATGAGAGATGAACGAAAATATCGCACATGTCTCGAGCTTATTTTTTCTATCGATCATGGCTCAGTGATTTTTTCATACTCATAAGTATCTGTGTTGACTGAATATACACACACCGCGACTTCATTGCAATCACGACGTTGGTAAGTGTTGAGTAAACAACACACATATGAAGAAAGACTTTCACTTTTACATAAATAAAAATATAAAAAAAACGTTGCGGTAAAGCCTCCCTCCCGCCCCTCCAATGCAATGGACAAAATATGTGTTTTTTATATTTTATTTTGGCATTAACAATTATGCAATTGTTGGGTCTGAGTACTACAGGCATCTCGGTTCTTTTTATGCCTTTAAAATTTCCGGTGTTTATGTTTTCTTAGTTGTTGAAATTGTCTGTCATGAATATTTTGGCAAAACTTTTAATAAACATTTTCATATGCTGGACATGCCAAAGCACCTAACAACAGCTTTAGGGTCTGATGAAAGAAAGTGAAAACAAACATATTTACAAGTTTATTACTTTACGCATCGTTAGGAATTGATGTTTCAATAAGATTATTGTAATCTTCATAAAATTTTGTAAAATACAATTACTCATGCGACACTGATGAGTGTTGAATGAAAGAATTATTCCAAAGTAAAAAAAACGATGGATGTTCTTCGACCAACAGCTTATTGCTGATACTGTTTCCATTTGTTTACAACATTTTTTTCTATGTCAATAAGACACAAACAACTTCTACTCAGTACTCCGAAATAATCCAAAATATACAGTAAACAGGTAAAAAAGCCTCCGTAACTCAGCACCACCATCAACAGAAATTACGTTCTTGAAAAAGTTCAATGACTTGAGGTGGTTGGTTGTTATGTTATGTTACAGCCCACAAATACAAAGCAAAAAAAAACGAAAAACTAAGCAAATCCCAAAAACCCGCTATCAAAGGCAAAAAAACTAAATCTTAAAAAAATCAAAATAAACAACGCTGTAATTTCAAGTTAACTTGGCATATAGCTTTTGTTTTTGGTTTGCTTTTCTTTATTTGTTGGTCGGCAAGTTTTCTGCGTTTTTTTGTTGTGGCTTTGAATGTTGTTGTTACTTTTCTGTTTGGTTTCTATGGAGTTTGTTTTGCTTGCAATGTGTTTTGATTTTGGTTGGGCTTTACGAAATCATCTTACAAAGCAACAACAACAATAAACACACAATGACAAGTTGAAATGGAAACGTCGAAATAAAGCAACAACGACGACAACAAATACATTTCAACATAATTAAATGGATGTAAGTTGAACTGACACAAGTGGACGGACGTCAAGCAAGACATGTTTGGTGAGCAGGGGGGTACGTACCAAAAAGACCGCTTGGTAGGTGCTTCAAATTTTTTGGCCAACAAGCAGCAAATTTGATATTTTTAGAGCAAGGTGTTTATGTTATGGCTGGCAACTTTAACTTGAAACATGTTACAGTGCGTAGCTTAATTAACAGCACCAACGATTTTCCAATTTGATTTGTAAACCAATCATTGACCAGATTTTCTCTTCTTTGTAATGCAATATCATCACATTTCGGGAAATACATCGAATCTGATATCGTAAATTTTTTGCGATTTTTTTTTTATGTCAAGCATAATGATCCCAGCTATTTGGATGAAAGAATAATAATATTGTGTTCCCGTGCCAAAAATTAGTAACAAATATTTCAGCTTTTTAATCAAGGTAAGTGACTTTGTGCTTCCTGAATTTTAGAATCTCCTGTTCGGAAGGGGCTCTTAAAGGGTGACCCCTGTTGTAAAGCCCAAAAAATTCATTTTTCATTTTTTTCCAAGAAAATTACAAAAAAATTTAGTCGATTTTTTTTTATCTGAAAGATCACATTTTAATCTACTTCTAAGAATTTTGCAGTGCGTTAATGGATATATGTGTATATTTTTGTAGGATTATTTAGAACATAAATATCAAGTCCTTCATCGATCGATTTTTTTTAATATTAGGGCAAAGTCCATTATTTGTGAGATTTTTAATTAATTTAATTAATCGAGCTATATGACCTAAGGAGATTCTATTGAAAAAATTATATCTAGCGACTGTGAATCTCCTTATATAGCCCGATTAAATAAAAATATTAGGTTTTACTGAAATGGTGGACAAACAAGTAAAAAAGTATCAGTCGGCATCTCGCCGACAGAGATATACCATCAGCCTGTTTTGTATATTGAAACAATTTTTCCCAAAAAACGTATGTATTTAGGGGGTTTTTTAAAATTTTGATTAGGATTGAAGATCCGAAGTTTTGGGGAGGAGATACTAAAAGGAATGGATCGACATTGACTATTATGGAAGTAGATCTCCAGCCACTACTTATGGTACCATAGGGGATTTTTACACCCTTCGGGCTGTTTGCTCAAGATGTATGGACTTGCGGCTAAAAAACTTTTTTTGTCGTATTTGAGGCAGCGAATGCAAGTTGCTTCAACAAAAATCAAAGTGATTCGAGAGCAGGTCTTAAAGTGAACATGTATCCGAAATTTTGTGTGGGAGGTACCGGATGGAGTGGACAAATATAGTCCATATTTGAACCTGATCTATATCTGGTAGATATATTAGGATTTGTAAAGTATGGACCAATTCGGCCACTCTCTTCAAGAGTTATCGTACGCACAATTTTTCCGAACATTTTTGAACTTTTGTGGGGGAGGTACCTGGACCGATATGGCTTATTTTCGAACTTAAACTATGCTTGGGCAAAATATTACTAAGGCCAAACTTTGGACCGAATCGGCAGACCTGTTCGAGAGTTATTTTGCCCTCCAACCTCCTCACACGGTGTCATAGGGTTTTTTTTTGCAACTTTCAGGCTATTTTCTCAGGAAGTATGGACTTGCCCCTGATGAAACTTATACCGTCGTATGGAGGGCAGTGAATACAAGTTGCTAAAGCAAAAAATCAAAGCGATTCGAGAGATGGTCCTAATCTGAACTTTTCCAAATTTTTGTGTAGGAGGTACCCGACAGAGTGGACCGATTGAGTCCATATTAAAACCTGATCGAAGTCTGGTACATGCTCCACGATGGGCAAAGTATGGACCAAATCGGTTACCCCCTTCAAGAGTTATCGTGCGCACAAATTTTCCGAACATTTTCGAACTTTTGTGGGGGAGGTACCGCAAGGAGTGAACCGATATACCTCAACTTCGAACTTAAACTAAGTTTGGGCAAAATATTACGAAAGCCAAAATTTGAACCGAATCGGTTCATCCGTTCGAGAGTTATCGTGCGCTCCAGCCAGCCAGACAGACAGACGGACGGACGGACATTGCTCAATCGACTCCAAATTGTCTGAAACACATTTCGTCCAAACATACTTGGGGTCTAAAACCATTATTTCGATGAGGCACATTTTGCCCGTATGAAAGTGTATATACCCTCGTTAGCATAAATGCTGAGGGTATAAAAATATTAAGTTTTACTGAAATGGTGGACAAAAAAGTCAAAATTTCAATTGTGGGACAAAAAAAAAAATTCTAAAATAAAATCGATCTATGAAGCACTAGTTTTTGATGTCCTTGATAAGCCCGCTCACTTATGACAATTGGTTGATTGGTTTTCGAGCTAGAGTTGACACCGATTTCAAAGTTCCATTTTGAGAAAAACTCATTTTATATACAGTGAATCACAGTCAAAAGTATACACTTCAGTTTCTTTCATTAAAACTGCGATTGCTACGAATTGGTTAATGATAGCGATTTCATTCCTTTTTATATTTTTACATTAGTGTCTTCTTAACTTAAATATAATAAAATAAAATTAACGAAATTCAGGTAAATTTAGAAAAAAAATAAAAATGGTTAAACAACATTTTTCATGAAACAAAAACGATTTTTTAGGGTTTCACCCCTTGGTATGACATCCTTTGTTATCCTTTACAGCTTTTAGCCTTTTTGGCAAAGATTTAACTAAGTTTTCGGGGGCAAGATATCGGAATTTTTCCCCATCCTTCCTGCAATGCATTTTCAGGGTTCCTATACTTTAGATGTTACGATTTTTTATATTTGTCTCCAAAATACTCCATAAATTATCTATAGGTTTCAAATCCGGGGATCGGGGAGGTGTTTGAATCACTTTTGTACAGTTACATAGCATCAATTTTGGAAAAAATATGTGATTTTACTCGGGCTCATATATTAATAAAATTGGAATGTTGTCCCAAATCCAAATTATCCTTTCAGAATGTTTAAATTATACTACTTATCCTTCCTTCGATAAAGACACGATTTCCTACACCGGAAGCACTCATACAACTCCATGCCACAACAGAGTCTCCTCTGTGCTTTACTTTTGAAATTGTGTTTTTGGGGTCCAAGGCGGTATTTGCCCTATGGCATACCTTAATTGGTCCATATGACCAAAACAGGTTAAAGTTGTCTTCATTGCTTTCATTGGCAGACTGTTTTGGTCATATGTAGTTATGTAGTTATAAATTTCGGTAAAAACCTACAACTTCTGAAGATTTAATTGAAAAATAATTGAAAAAAAACTCATTATTTTTTGTTTAATAATTCTTGGAAAAGTGCCTAAAAATAACCAACAATTCCTAACAATTGCTCACTTAGCACAATGATTCTTAAATTGAAATAAGCCATTTCAAATGCTTTCTGACGCAGTTATTCAAAACGAAAAATGTGATTTTTTATACTGGCAAAAGATGGACGAGAGTACATTTGTAGGGCCAATAAATGAATTATTTTTGTGACATCACGTGAAGTCTCTTTGGTGGGCGATAAGCTAACTATTTTGATAAGCTAAGAAAAGCGAACAGTTGATACAAAATTCCAGCAACAGCTATTATCTTATCGCGATTAATTGTTAAATTAATTGAAACAATAGGCAAATATAAAAACTGTAAGGTGTTACATATTCTTTCAAAAGGGGTCATAAAATTACATTTTATGGGCAATATAAGAAAAACAAAATCAATTAAAATTCAAGAAAAAAACAAGCAATGGCCTTTAAATTTGTTTTTATTATTTTACACTAGCCCACTAACCTTTGAAGGACAGCGGCCCTATGAAGGTTTTTTTTATTAAAAACTACAACAAACACCTACAAAGTATTCACATTGAAAGCAATGTTTATTCTTCACCTGGTACGTGGACTTATAATTTACTCTTTTTTGTATTTATTTACAAAGAAAAAGGAAAGAAACAACGTATTTCAAACAATTTGAAGGGGTTTTGTGTGTTCTTCATTACCCATTATGACCCTGCACTTGTAATTTCTGAATTTGTGTAAATATTTAAGATTTTCCCAAATCTTATCTGGTGTGATAAGAGAAATTTTACAAGCTGCCCGAAGAAATCCAAAACAATGTTGTTGTCATCGTCATAATTCCCTCAGAGTCTACACGCGTTTCCAGAAGATGATATGTGTGCGGCATGTGTTATTTGTTCACTAACATTTCTTCTTCATTTACTGTTTATTTTTGAGAAAAATTTATTACATTTTTTCCAAAGAAAACACTTTGTTAATTTGTTCTAACACTGTAACGAGAAAACCACAACACAACAGTTGGAAAAATGTTCTTCGGCAGAGAAAGAAGAAATGTACCGATCTAATCTGTGAACGGAATGTTAAGAAGACGAAAAAGGCTGGCTGGCATGATGAACCTTCCCCTTAAGGCAACCATAAATAAATTCGATTTGTGATATTTGAGTGGAGATTTTCCATTTGTGATAATTTCAACACCAAACTACACAATTATTTGTTATTTTTCTTTGAAAGGTTTATTATGCGTCTTTTTACACATTTTCTTTATTTTTATTTTGGGTAAGGAACAAAAATTCTTTTGTTTGAAATTTTTCTATTAGGGTTTTATACTTTACTGTTTTATGGTAGCCTTCTCTTTGGTTTTTAAGTAGAGACATCCATCAATTTCGAGAAGATGATGTGAAAAGATTAGGCTTATCAGTCATTTTTAAATGAATACTGAATGAAATTAAGACATTTTGATGATTAATGTTGGGTAGAAAATGCAAGACAATTATTTTATCTATCTTAATCTGAAGCTCCAATACAGTATTGTATTCAAAATTTAAGTTGTATTACAATCTATGTATCTAAGTTGATCCCGGGTTAATCCGATAGATCTTCGCTGGAACGTCTCCAAATCTTCCAACCCTTCCCCTCTCTTGGTTGATCGAATTCGAACACAACAAAAATGTCCTTTAAATCGTAAGTGTTTTCAATAGCCGGGTTAAGATTTTCTCCTACGGACAGGAGTAATTTACGGCTAAGCAAACAAAATGTTATTTTAAAACGTAAACTTTTTCCAAGTAGCCAAGGGAATTTTCGGAACTTTGGAGACCTATATCTCGGGAAATATACGCAACAAAAGTTATACCTACATCCTTGGAATCGGTATGAAAAGCACTACCTTTGATAAACGTTTCATATTTTTCTGCGGTTGGTCGGTAAAGGAAATATAAGGCAATTTTTGTTTGCCTAGCCGTGTTTTGTTGCATCCGTATTGCACATTTCCGAAGGCCTTTAATTTTCCATAAAATTCCCCTGTACAAACATAGGTATAACGTTGCGATCTGCATAACAAGAACTACGTATGGCAAAAGAAATCAAATCCTACAAGTACTAAAAACGCCAAATGTCATATTTGTATTGAATCTTTTTTTTCAAATAGACAACATTGGTTTCCACAAATACTTGCCACAAATAAACGACGACAAATGAAAGAAAACAAGACCCGTCCCTCATTCGCTCACAATACAAACAGCAACAAATCCATGCCATATACAGCAACACAACAAACGGCAACAATGCAACAAAACGAAGAGAAAACAAATCAAGTTGCCACAATTGGCGAAAGAGAAAATGAAAACAAAACAAGGAGAACGCACCTACCTAACTCGTGGTACTGAGGTATGCGAAGGACAAGCCCAAAAAGGATGAATGAAAAAAAGGAGCGCCCTTTTTCATAAACACACGAACAAACACGAAAGGTAAGCCAAACAGAAAAACAGAAAAAGGAAGAAGGCGCAAAATACAACGAAGCGGGGAAGAAATTCGCAACAAACAAAGGAAGCAAAGGTCAATTTTTTTGATAATCAAGGCGTAGCTGCTTGTTCTGAGCGCTATGTTCTCACAAAACGAAGCGAAGAAGAAGAATCGACAAAAAAACTCACCTTTTTATCAATTTGCGTGGAAATCCTTTAAACAAAAAACTGACTGACGGGGTAACTATTTCCACAAATTTATAATTTTTTCCAGAAAACAAAACTTTCACTTGTATTTGTTTTACTATTTTGTTTGTTTTGTTAATTTTTTTTTCGCTCTCCCTCTCTGGGGTGTTTCTCTGTAATTGGTTTTGTTGGAGTAGTTTACGTTGTTGTCTGATAATTAAACACTTATTTATTTTCTTATTGTTGTTGTTGCAACTATTATTTAGTATTATTTTTGCAGTCGCCGTTTCTTCAAAAATAGTTTCGTGAATATTTTTATTGCCTTTATTTCATTGATGGTTGTTACGAAGAAGGTAGGTACATAGATGTGCAAGTCGATTTTCTTAGGGCTTTTCTTTTTATCTTTGCGCTCTTCTACTGCTGAGACTACCTACTGATTATTTTATTTTTGTTTTGTTATTCGGGCATTTGGAGATATTTTGTATGGTTTCTTTTGGTGGCTAAGGGCTTGTACACACGCTGCGACTTTTGATGCATGCATCACCATTTTTTTAGCGGTGTTGCAAAAAATAGTAGTGATGGAGGGAATGAAAATGTACGAAATGTATGAAATGTAAAATTTCATGACAAATCATTTAATTTATTAATACCATTTAGAATGTTAAAATTATTTAATGTACATCATGGATTTAAAAGAATGTAATAAAAATAAATGGACTAAAATTCCTCCTTTATTTGATAAGTATGTTGTTAGTTTTTTATTGACTTCATAGTTGGAACTGAATTGCTTGTGTTCCAAATGTGTTTTTAAAACATCAAAATGCGAATTGCAGATAAAAGAATTTAATTGTTTGAATCGATTGGATTAATATTGACGCCGTTCGTTGCTCAATTTGTAGCCCAACATTTCGTAAAAATATTTCAATAATTATAGTTGTGTGAACGCCCATATTGTCGGAGTTTTATTACCTGTGTGTCGTAGAATGGAAAATACATTTTTACCTAACAATGTTTTTTTCCAAAAATTTTGTTATTTACATTTGTCGAGAAATATTAACAAATATTTTTACCTGTTTCAATAATTTTGGTTTAACAATTTATACCTACATGCATTCAACAATCATAACATGTATGTAAAATCGTACATGTTTGTTACAAAAATTACACTTCTTACAATATTACGAAAAAATGCAACCCTACAAGTGCGAAAATGGTGATGCATGCATCAAAAGTCGCAGCGTGTGTACAAGGCCTAACACACATTGCACACACCACAAAACATCGTCATCAGAAATCAGAAAAAACAAGAATTCACACAAACACTCGCTCGCACTGCTTAGTACAGTGATTTATTTTGTCGTTGTTATTGTTGTTGCTTGCTTTTGCTTGTCGACACAGTAGTATTTTGTTGATGCTGTTATTGCTTTTATTATTTATTCTATCATTTAGTTACACATGCACAAATCACATACACCGACTAACTAACACACAGGCGAACCTTGTTTTGTGCTCTTCTTTTATTTTGGAAGAAAAGGAAAAAAATCCATCTTTGAATCGATTTTGCAAACACGAAGAAATCAAAAACGAAAAAAAAATACTACTCCACTTGATTTACTTGATTTATTTACAGGATGTGTGAACTTGTTTACGCTTCTTTTATTTCAGTCGATTGTTTTAAGCTTAGACTTGCTGTTTTTTTTGTACTTTGAGAAATTCTGAAATTCTTGAGCTCAGTCAACGACAGACTGCGCCTTTTTTCTTCTTCTTTGCTTCGCTAATATTTTTCCATAGGACACTTTTTACACACAAAACTTCGATTTTGCCACACATACATTCACCTACAATATTTTTTTTTTCTAAACTTCTTTCAACAAATAAATTCTGAAAAACACTGCGATTCACAAGTTGATTTGCATTTCGTTTCATATGCTTGATTATTTTTAAAAATATGAATTCTTATTTGCATCTTGTTGTTGTATTAATTTTATTTAATGGCTCATTCCGTTTTTCCGTCACTGACTAACAGCGTCTTGGCGTTTGGATGTTTTGTCGAATTGTGAGAATTTACTGTTTTGTTTCGTGATTATTTGTTCGTTTTGAACTCTCATTCTCATGGTGAGTGCGGGAGAAAATGTGAGAAAATAGGAGGAGAAAGAGTAAAATTTACTCTTCTTCTTTGCTCAGTACATGAATACGGGCCATTAATAGTGTTGCCAACTACGCAAATACTTTGGAGAATGATTTAGATTTTATTAAAATTGAATTATAATAATTATATATTTAATTAATTAATTGGATAATTTATATATTATTAATTAGTTGCATCATATCATGGGTAATGTGATTTAAATTTAAAAACAAATACAAATCGGGCAAAACAGTCAAATTACTTCACCTTGAAACATCAATATGGCCTGGCAATACTATTGCCTCGATAACAGTGTTATCGATAAGTGGAATAAAATGAAAAAACCCATGGAAGAGAAAAGAGAGGAACATGCAAAGCAAGAGATACGCACAGTGGGTTGGTAGACACCAAAAAGGCGTTTGTATCTTTTGAAATGATTGAAAATATAGACAAAGACATACAATTGTTAATAGTACGTTTACTTACATATATGTAAATGGATTTAGTACATTCACTGGATTTGTAATGTCAATTTCATTGCCTATACGTCAAATAAATCCTCATAAGAAGAGGTAACCCATCACAAAATCTGAGATGTAAACTGAACGTAAGACTAAAGTCTAGTCGAATGCATACCCAGCAAAAAAAATGGAAGTTTTTAATTAATTGCATTTTAATCAAATTAACATGACCTAAGGAGTTTTGAGTTGAAAAGTGGATTCTGCAATGCAATGCGTTTTTACAGCGACGGCTATTTGTCCGTACAATCTGTATGGCAAACGATTTTTAGCACAGCTTTTAAAAGTTATAAGTTTGGCTTTGAAGGCAACCACGTCGTGATAACACCTTCATATGATTTTCGAGGACGTGGGTTCAAATCCCAGACGCGCTCAGCTGGTTTTTTTATTTGAAATTTTGACAGTTAGGGTGAAGATCATTTTGATGTTAATTTTTATTAATTTTCTAGTTGGGGTTGAGCTTACGACCGAAGATTTATAACTTTTATTCCATTTAAATACTGAAAAATGTCACGCACAAACCACTTTTACTTGGTATGATATAAGGAATGAAGTTATCTATCTACTAGCAAAGTGCCCGCTACTTCGTATCAGACTCCAGACGAGTTTTTTTCACGACTCCGGCTCCGAATCCGAGAGTAAAACCCTATACCAATAAAAATGAATAAAATTTGCACAAATTGTTAACTTTTTCCTATATTTTGACCTATATAGGCTAATGTGTTAGTTTTCCTTACATATTCATTAGAAAGGACATTCGTTCGAATACATTCGAACATATCAATATTGTTTCTGCCGAATCTTACATTGAAAAATAGCAAAGATAGAACGTTTTTGTCGGTTTCCCTTTTTTGCACGAGTATATTCTGGACGGAATTCTTCCGCGTGAGAAAATCGTTAAGCTTTCAAAATAAGTGAAAATGAAGGAGCAATACAAATCATAAGGACTACATGCAAAACAATTATAGCCAATTCATGACCAAGTTTCAAACTGGATGTAAGCCAACATTGTAGTGTGCTTAGCCTCAAAAGGAGATCCCCAGTCTTGATTTTTTTCCGAGAAAACTACGTAACTTTTTGGCAGTTTTGTTTTCTACATCTGAAGGAGAAAAATATTACGAAGTTTTGAGGCCGTCTACGAAACGCTGTTTTTATTAAAGCATTGTGGGGTGCCAACTTTAGCTCGAAAACTAATAAACCAATTGTCATATATTTTTGTGGCCGATTTCGAGAAAAACACAGTTTATGCTGCAAACAAAATAAAATAAATTGTTCCCATCCAACGCTCACACTAAGGCAATATTGTTGCGATCGACTTAAAAATTTGACTACCTATTCTATGATATTTATACATTCTACTTTTTTCTGAAATTTATACACATTTTGAACATTGGTGTGGAAATATTTAAGATATAGTGTGTATTCTACCCAGCACGTAGGCAGATGGAAGTTTTCGGGAACTGAAAAATTAGCACACGATGAGATTTCGTGCATGAAAATGTTCTACAAAAATTTTGCTAGGAAAATTTTATGTATGGTCGGTCCATTAGGACAAGAAATCGATATTGCCATGTTTTCACTTCTTTATCACTTTTACCCGATCCTTTCTCATGAAAACTATGATTATATATTTCATTGAATTTCATATGTGATTGTGTAGAAAACTCGGATACACATGAACTATATCTGTTCCTGGCCGACAGATCCGGTTATTTGAATGTCTACATCTAATGCCCTCATTGAGTATATAGAAAGGAAGGTTCCTCACTGAAAACATGTCATCTAAAAATGATGAAACAATATCTCCAAACTGAGATATAAAGCTATTCTCAATTGGGGCTTTCATTCCGAAAAGGAATTTTCCCACCCCTAGATCTTGAATTCCACTTTGTGCCACAGGGTATTCAGTAAGATTTCCCTTAGAGACCACACTGTCTTTAATAGAAGACAAGGATGACTTCTTATAAAAAAACTGGATGAGAATACCAATAGACCTTTGTGAGAAGAGCAGTAAGACTTCTGACGAAAGAGGTTACATGTCCAATCTTAATTCGATTGTCATAGAGCATTACTTTTGTTTGCAAAAATGTAAAGAATCAATTTGATCGACAAAATAGGGATGAATAGACTACACTTCAGAGTATAGTAAATATCCCTTAACTTAGTATAATATACCGTTTGCATATATGTTTTCTTATACATTTCTTTTAAAATAAAAAATGATTTGATAAATGAAATTCTTCTTTGAGCTTGAGGTCATACGTTTTTTATTATTTTTATCTTTTCATAATTCCAATATTTCGCAATTTTTAAAATTGCATCTTCAGGGAAGATCTACAAAAAATAAAAACAATAACCATATTTGTTTCTTAGTGGCTAGTGGTTAGTTATTGTTTTTATTTTTTGTAGATCTTCCCTGAAGATGCAATTTTAAAAATTGCGAAATATTGGAATTATGAAAAGATAAAAATAATAAAAAACGTATGACCTCAAGCTCAAAGAAGAATTTCATTTATCAATTCGTTATAAAGGTCGAATAACTTCAAACAAAATCATTTATAAAAAATGATTTTTAAAAAAATGTTCTTGTTCCAAATTGTATGTTATACTTCTATAACGTGGAAAAAATTTTGCTCGTAGTCGGAGTCGAGTTATTTTTTTCGACTCAGACTCCGACTCCAGCAAAATTGCTCGACTCCGACTCCGAAACCCTACTTCGTATGAGAAAAGGATATAAAAATACGCAATATATAATATGGAAATGGCGAACACTGAAAATGTTATTGCACTAAAACAAATTTTAACCAATATATGTTGTTATTTGAGTACTGTTCGTACCCCTTTAGTTCGATTTTCAAAAAGATCAGCCGTATCTCACCCTTACATATTAACAGCGAGAGCAACGTTGCACACCAATAATCACCCTAAATCCAAAGAATACAGATTCCAGCACTGTCCATACCACGGGTGCCAAATTGGTGGTTTTCCCGCTACTTGTGGTGATTTTTGACGTACAAAAACCACTGTTTAAGCAGGAATGTCAACTGCTTTAAGGTAAAAATCGCTACAGACCTATGGTGCGCATGTGGCTGTAGCGATTTTTACCTCGGAACAGTTGGCATCCCTGGTCCATACACCCAACAACAAAGAGAGTGCCATTAAGTACTCTTCGTACTCATAAGTACGATTTTCCAAAACTAACTCAATCATTCACTTCAACAGTAACATTATTTCAAAAAACTGGATTCCAGCGCTATCGGTGCACTCAAGTCCAAATTGTACCATTTGGTATATTTCGTGTCCATAAACTCCAACCGTAGTCTTACCAAAATCCAGATCTATCCATTCCCCAAATATTTAGTACTTTTGGTACCCATAAGTATGAATTTCCAAAACTTCCACAATCCTAAACTCCACCAGTAATTTCAAATCCACATTTCGAGATTCCAGCTCTATCCGTTCACCCAAATCCCCATTGTACAAAATTTAGTACTTTTAATACACATAAGTACGAAATTCCAAAACTTCCCCAATCCTACACTCCAACAGTAATCTCAATTCCAAATTTCAGGACTCCAGCTCTGTCCGTTCACCCAAATCCCTATTGTATCAAACTTAGTACCATTTAGTACGTTTCGTACAAATAAGTACGAATTTCCAAAACCTCCCCCATATCTCAATCCTACACTTCAACAGTAATCTTAATTCCAAATTTAAGGTTTCCAGCTCTGTACGTTCACCCAAATCCAAACTGTACTAAATTTAGTACCATTTAGTACTTTTCGTACCCATAAGTATGAACTTTCAAAACTACCTCAATCCTACGCTCCACCAGTAATCTCAATTCTAAATTTCGAGATTCCAGCTCTATACGTTCACCCAAATCCAAATTGTACTAAATTTAGTACCATTTAGTACTTTTCTTACACATTATTACGAATTTTCTAAACCATTTCCTTTTAGAAGCACCACTTCCCAACCTGGATTTCCATACCAAATTCCATGATTCTAGCTATATCCGTTCAAAATATATAATTGGTACTACATTTTATAAATTTTAGTACTTTTCGTACACTTAGAGCTTGAATTTCCAAAAACCCTTTAGTACATCTTTCTAACTCTCCATCAGTTACCCTCATTCCAAATTTCAGAATTCCAGTTCTTCCCGTTTGCCTAATACAAAGGGTACCATATTTAGTACCTTTTAGTACTTTTCGTACGCTTCTCGGTCGAATTTCCAAAAACCCAGCCTTAACTCACCCCTACACACCAACAGCAACCTACAGTAAAAGTTTCAACTTTCTAGCTTCAGCTGTTTCGTCTGGGCGATGATATATCAGTGAGTCACTCACTCACTCATCACTAGACATCGGATTTTAGCATGTTTTTTATTTCTTATCCGATTGGACTCAAATTTTGGATCTAGGCGTTTTGAGGGTAAATTTTTCGATATTTGGGGTCATATCAAAAATATGCAAAAAATATGCAAAAAATATGCAAAATATATGCAAAAAATATGCTAAATATGCAAGTGTTTTTTTGACAAAAATCGTCAATTAAATTTGGAAAATCATCAAAAAAGCATTCTTAATTACGTTTTTTGCCGTCTAACATAGTTTTATTGCAGATTATTATGTTATTGAGACTCTCCAGCTATTCCGCCACAGCAATAAATCTAGACTAACAAGACTTAAATCAGTTTTCATAAGGTGAGAAAATGTCAAATATCCCAGCATTCCTATTACAACTTAATTTGCTCCCTCAACAAATGTAGATAGATAATGGAAAATTTTCAAAAACTCAATCAGAAATGTCATATGGTGATAGTTTCCAATCGGCCAACATTGTCTAGCAGAAAAACAAAAGAGCTAGAGTTAGTCATCGCTATTTATACCCTACACCACCTTGTGGTAAGTGGTATTATGTCTTTGTACATTAGTTTGTAACATGCTAAAGGAAACGAGATAAACCCATAGTTCCTTTTGGGGATATACATAGAATCACTTTCTGAGTCGATTTACGCATGTCCGTCTGTCTGCCCGTCTGTTCATGTATTTTTGTAAACAAAGTACAGGTCGCATTTATTGTCCGATTCGCATGAAAATTGGGGAAGATAGTTTTTTTGGCCGAAGGACGAACGCTATTTATTTTGGTAAAAATCGGTTCAGATTTGGATATAACCCCCATATATATCTTCGCCCGATTTAAGGCATTTGGTGCACGAAACACGCTATATATGTCTGATTTCAACAAAATTTGGAATGTACGACGGAATTTAGTCTAGAAATAAGTGTGCCAAATTATATCGAAATCGGTTCAGATTTGGATATAGCACCCATATATATTTTCGACCGGTATGAGGTATTTGATGCACGAAACACGCTATATATGTCCAATTTTGATGAAATTTCGACTATGTGACGGAATTTGGTCTACAAATAAATGTGAAAAATTATATCGAAATCTGTTCTGATTTGGATTTAGCTCCCATATATATATTTTACATATTCACAGTGGTGTAGGGTATTATATAGTCGGCCCCGCCCGACTTTGATCCTTTCCTAACTGGTTTTGTTTAGATAAAATCGCAATTTTTTCTAGTTTTTGGAAAAAGGGTTCGTTTTTTAGCACAAAATGGGAAAAAGTACTAAAGTACTATTTACGATTCCAGGTTCTGGAATATAACTATAAATCCACATATTAGATTTGAATATATTTTATTGTGTTCAGTCCTTTATTCAGTATATACAGACATAAATTGGCAATTTTTGTTCTTTGTGGTCAACAATTCTTTGGAAAAATGCTCTAACTGCCGCTTTAATATTGATGACATGGTTTTAGTTTAATACACTAAAAATACACAATTTTATAAATCGATCTATATTGTACGCATACAACCGCTTAATGCAGAATTGGAAAATGTTCACTCCTCGGCGAAAAGTAATGCATTATTGTTATACCCATCCACGATGAATAATAAGCAAAATGAAGAACGCCCAATGATTAGTGCAAAATTACATCACTTAGAAAAACCACACAATAGAGTGGTAGTGGTAAAATAAGTCAAAGACCTTGGAATTGTCTTTAAAATGGCAAAACCACTCACATATTTCTGCTAGAAAAGTATTTGGAATGCTAGAAAAATATAGTTCATTCATTCCTGCTACAGGAAAACAATTTTGATAACACAGTCGAAAGGTCATAACCCTTTTGTATACACAATTGTTTAACTTATACCTGTCCGTGTACTCGATAATTTGTACTAATTATTACCAATGCTTCGAATTTTGACAGTTGTTTAATGGAGAAGTTGGTGGAAAAATTGTTTCAGCAACATTTAGTAAAAATTATCGAGTACAAGGACAAACCTTTCGTGACACATTAGTCTTGTTGTATAGGATATAAATAAATATATTAAGAAAAATATTCGCCGCAATATTGTCATTAAAGTTGTCCAATGCACTATACACCCAAAAGGCAAAGATTTCAAGGAATATTAATTTACAAAACGATGAAATTCCACATCTGTCTGGTTACATCCTGATGTAAACTTTAAAAACGCCATATTTCTAGCACTACTTTCACAATCTGATTGGGTTTTTCTGGAACAAATACGGGCAATGCCAACAAATGTCCGGATTGTCGAGTAGAAAATCTCACTATTTTTTACAAGTAGAGCACTTTCATTTAAGTGTTCAGTATTAGCAATTACAATTTAAAAAATATTAATATATAACTTCCAAGAGTGATTTAATCATATAAAATAATTTATTTTCCTTAATCCGAACAATTTGATAATTCGGACACCGCCGAAACCGTGGTGTAGGGATTATCGCGAATGTACTGTATATATGGGAGCAATATCCAAATCTGAATCGATTCTTACCAAAATAGGGATCGCCCTAGGGCCAAAAAATACACAATTTTTATGCGAAGTGGTCTATAAATGTGACCTGTGCTTTGTTTTCAAAAAGACATGGCGAGATGGATAAGATGCAGATCATCAAAAGGAACTGTGGGTCTATTTCGTTTCATTTTGCATGTTGCAAACTCATTTACTAAGACATAATACCCTTAGGGTACTAAAATATGGTTATCAGTGCAATCATGAATAAAAATTCCGTGCAGAATTTGTTTCCTTTCCCCAATTTCACAATTTTTTATTTCCGCATTTATGCCCAAAAAGAGAATATTTTTGTCGATTCGACTAGAATACGCCATAATAAAGCGAATCTAGTAGTTTTTAACTTTTAACAAATATATTGATTTTAAAAGAATTTCACTTTTTAAAATTATTTTTCGTGTGGAAAATTCAGAGGGAAATATTCATGATGGAACCGTAAATATTTTTTATATGTTTTTAATAAAATATGCAAGATTTTATGTAATATTCAATATTTTCTTAGTCTTAATTTCTAGCTAATTTGTTATTCTGTCATTCAAATTTGGCCGAGCAGAAACTATCAACATATTTAGATACGTACAATTTGACATTTCTGATTGAGTTTTTGAACAAATTTGTATTAGAAAGCAACTTATGTTGTAATAAGAAGGCTGGGTTATAGGAAATTTTCTAAGTCTTTCAGTCCAGATTTATTGCTGTGGCGGAATAATAATTATTAACATGATAATCTGCTAAGAAATTGCCGTTTAACGGCAATAAACTTAATTTAGAACACTTTTTGATGACTTTCCAAATTTAATTTGATGATTTTTGTCAAAAAATTTACTTGCATATTTTGCATATTTTTTGCATATTTTTTGCATATATTGCATATTTTTGCATATTTTGCATATTTTGCATATTTTTTGCATATTTTGTGCATATGCAAAATATGCAAATATGCAAAAAAATAAAAAATATGAGCCTGTCATTGCATTCAGTTTTCTTCAAAACGAATTTTGGTCCAATCAGAATTTTCGTATCTTTATTAATAAAAAATATGCAAATATGCAAAATCCGATGTCTACTCATCACTAAGCTCTTTTATATATAGACTAGCAAAGTTCCCGCTACTTCGTATGCGGAAAGGATATAAAAAACAACTAAACAATATATAATATGGAAATGGCGAACACTGAAAATTTTATTGTACTTATACCAATTTTAATCAATATTTATTGTTATTTTAGTACTGTTCGTACCGCTTCAGTTCGATTTTCAAAAAATTACAGATTCCAGAACTGTCCCTACACCTAACAACAAATTGAGTGTCATTAAGTACTCTTCGTACCCATAAGTACGATTTTCCAAAACTCCCCCAACACATCACTTCACCAGTAAACTTAATTCCAAAAAACAGGATTCCAGCGCTATCAGTGCATTCAAGTTGTACCATTTGGTATACTTCGTGCCCATAAGTACGAATTTCAAAAAACTACCTCCATGTCTCAATCCTACACTCCAACCGTAGTCTTACTAAATTCCATGATTCCAGCTCTATCCGTTCCCCAAATATCCAAATTTAATACCATTTAGTACTTTTCGTACCCATAAGTACGAATTTCCAAAATTACCTTAATCCTATACTCCAACAGTAATCTCAATTCCAAATTTAAGGATTCCAGTCTATTCGTTCACCCAAATCCAAATTTTTGTACCATTTAGTACTTTTCATACACATAAGTAAGAATTTCCAAAACTTCCCCAATCCTACCCTTTAACAGTAATCTCAATTCCAAATTTCAGGATTTCATTCGAACAAGTTATTATTTTTTAAGTCTGAAAAACCCCACAAAAAAACTTAAAATATTTTTGAAAATTATGAGAAATTCAATAGTTTTTTGTTTGGGTTTTCAGACTTAAACCACTATAACTTTGCCATTTCTTAACCGATTTAAACAAATAATAACTTGTTCTAAAGATATTATTCATCCCTTTAAAAGGAAGAAGGATCACTAGAAATACGTTGTGAAAAAAGAAGATATGCCCGTTTAAATTTGAAAATGTAAGAAACCCAGATTTTCACTACTTTTACCGTTATAAAAAAATAAAATGAAGTGACCCAAACGAACTAAAGGCATTTTCGTTATCCATGGATCCCAACACGATAGAATTTTGCATAAGAACGCTTGAATTTATTTCTGGTCAACTTTTGAAACACAGTGCCATTATTCTCAAGGCCAAAACCGCCTGAAGAAGCATCCCAAAGCTTTTGCGATGTATTAGGGAGTTCTTAATTACTATCTTGCCTACAATTTTTGTCTTTGTGTTGGATTGAAAATATCAATGGTTTGGCCGTTATATGCCAAAATGTCAAAAAAACATGGATAAAAAACTTAAAGTCAAAATCTGGAGGCTCGATTTTCACGGTAGACCTACGGTCTAGTGGACTTTTTTGCTAAGTTCAATCCCAGGAATCAGAAACGCGAAGGGCCTATTAAGGTTTTCAAATCGCCCCGGCCTGATGTACTGTATCTGCAACGTTTCCGGAATGGTATATCCTTGTCGCCTTAAAATCTATACCCAAAAACGCAGATGAAAAGAGATTTAATAAATACCCAGCAAAATGTTTGCCTCCAAATCATATATACGAGTTATTTGGAACTGCATCAAATTATGCATATTCACTCATGATTTTAAAAGAGCGTGACTACTGAAAGATGCACTCCATTAGCACTACATTCTAAATAACCCTTTGGCATTGCATTTCAACTAACCCTTCGGCACTGCATTTTAACTATCCCTTTGGAATCGCATTTAACTAACCCTCTTGGGGTAGAATAGAATGCAGTCCAATTTGCATCTAAAGCACGTGTGCAGTACAAAGCTGCAATAAAAATGCAAGCCATTGCAAAATATCCCAGAATAAATAACAAGAATTTATTATCTGTGTAAAACAAAAATATTACGAACTTTATTACATTAACACAAATTATGAAATTTCTTCATTAAATTCAATCGCAACTGTTGTTGTTGTAACAGTGTTTTGTATTATATGTTTGTATATTCTTTCTTCTGCTTATTCTGGCTCTGGGTCAATCTCCAGTTCCATGAACGTTGCTGCTTCGATGGTATGCAACCACAGATCCACTAGAGTAAGATGAACAGGTTTGGCGGGGCAGTTGAAAAGGTGCCGTGTGTTGTACGGGCCTGTGCCGCATGTTGGGCAGATGTTTTGCACAGTCCTGTCGATCCTTGCCCAATAGTAATTTCGATGGCTGCACCATCCCGAGCGTAGTTGAGCCAAAACTACTCTGCTTTTCGTGGCAGCTGACGCTTTTCAGATGCGATGGATGGGGGATGTTCTCCGAGGACCACATTCAAACTGTAGCTGCTTATGGCATCTGCAACTGCGGCAGTGTGAATGCTATTCAAACGTGCTTGACATGATTGTTGTTCTAGAGGTTCTCTCTTGTAACAGTGGACATTTTCTTCTCGATCATGAAGATTCTCCTTGATCTGCCTGAATGGTCGCGGCCTATCCACCATATGGTGATTGGGATGGCTCTAACGGTAACACCCGAACAGATACTGCAACAAAAGCTTGTGATTGTGTCGCTGCACTGGAAGAATATTTGCTTCCTCATGTAGATGGTCCATTGGAGTCATGAGGAGGTACCCATTACATATGTTTGTGCATATCGCAACTTATTTCCTCTGCTCTCCATTAAATTCAAGCTGTATTGTTCTTGCTTCATATCCTAACTAGGCGCGTACACCAGACAATTTGTGTTCAAATACAACTCTGATTTACTAACACATACATACATTTATCGGCTGTCTCCTAGCTGTCCATTAAGGCGTACATAAGCTGCCTCGCCTGGTTACCTTGCTTGCTTCTGATAAAAGAATAAAAAAAGAAAAGGGCAACCCAGTCCGAAATTAGCTCGGCCTCCTTTATTCTTTTATTTTTATTATGTCAAAAATGAAGCAGGAAAGCAAGGCAACCAGGCAAGGCAGCTTGTGTACGCAGGCCTTTATTTTTTCACAGACAGTAGGGTTAACAAATATTTTTATAGGGTTGTACAAACTGACTTATGTACTTGTTTGGGACCTCTAACAACTGCTAATAAAATGTAACGAACGGAGTGCTTTTTTCACGACTTCGTTTTAACTGCATCCGGATGCAGTTAAAATCTGAGAAATGGATGTCAATCATTGGATTACATCCGAATGCGATTAAAACGTAAGGAATTGGAGTGCAATTTTCACGACTCTGATTGAACTGCATCCGGATGGAGTTAAAATGTAAGAAATAGATCTCATTCGCCGCATCGGAAAGCGCATAAAATGTGAGGAATGGAGTGCCTTTTTCACGACTCCGTTAGAACTGAATCAAAACATGCCGTGAAAGAACTAGTCTACATTGCACTACTTTCAATTAATGTTGCTGGGATATCATATCTAAGATTTCCAAACCTAAGGTATCGTATTTTTGTCACCCAACTAAACACTTTAAATAAGGAAACAATTTGCTACGCAAACTAAAAAACAATGCCCTGACAAATGATCTAACGGAAATCCTCAATAAAAATAACAAAGAATTCAATTCAATTTGCATGGCTCCCATATAGTAGTCGTCGTCTCCATCATTTCGGGATATGTGTGAATTAGAAGAAAATGATCGTCCAAAGAAATTCTTTACAAATTTCCATGCGGGAAACTAACAATTAACATTCATACAAACCAGCACTCGGTCACTCATAATTTGCACCACAACAGACAGACAGACCATACAAAAAGCACTAAGTTGGCTTGACTGACCGTTGTCGGAGGACGGCCAAACAAATCACTTTCGTGACTATTATGGGGCAATTTAAATTCCGATGTGTGCTGCCTCATTGCTTTTTATGAATATTGTGTGATGTGAAGCTTGGCGTGGATGATCCATTTCTTGTATTTTTTCTTCTTTTTCCCAATCTTTTGTCGGTAACTTATGTACTTAATTTATAATCCAAATAAATGTCTTCTTCGCCCATAGCATGGAAAGCAATTTTATTAAAGCGCACAATCATCATGGACCATGTTGGAAATTAAAGAGAAATTAGAATCGACATTAGAGTGATCGACAGTCAGTTAATGGAATTCTATTAATTTTTTTTTTTTTTGAAACCTACAATCAGTTTTGTTGTTCGATTTTGACAAATTTCCATGTGAGTTGTTTTGAGTTGAATGAGTTCACGGTGCGTACAATATTAACCGCTGCATTTAACTTACTTAACAAGTTTCGATATGTTTCAGTATGCAGAGCGATACGAAAAAATAAACATATGGGATACAAACTAAGGGTCCATAAATCATAAAATACTAAAGAAAGATCTTTATATCCTTTACAACTATGTTATAAGATGTTTTGTGTCTCAAAAATGTATAAAACCTGGGCATAATGGCCTTACCCCTATCATATAACACACCAACATGAATGTTTCGAGGATCTGCGTCGATTTAGGCATTTTTGTCAATCGTTTAGTGAAGATCGCATTTCCGATGGTATAATGCCTTTTCACTATTGTGTAATGTTTAAGGACCGAAATCGGCAAACATTTGTTTATTCCCAGCAAACATACTCATTACAAATTGACCTACTTTCTAATTATTTTAACAAGGGCATGTCATAGGGAGTAAGTACTTATTTTTGGCCACTAAAAAGTAGATAAATAAGTAGGTAAATAAGTAGTTACTACTTGAAGTAACCAGAGAGTGACTACTGATTTATCTACTTTTTTGTGACCAAAAAATAAGTACTTACTCCCTATGGCATGCCCTTGTTAAAATAATTAGAAAGTAGGTCAATTTGTAATGAGTGTTTTTGCTGGGTTCTTTGACTAATAGGTGGCCGACTGTTGCAATTATCGCTATAGGCGCCAACCCATCTCAATTTTTATCCAATAAAAAAGACCAATACTAAAGAAGAACATCTGAGATTTGAATCAGTACCAAATGTGAAGTGGCCAAGTATAAAGGACATAGCTTAATAGTACCTGAAATATTTTCCTGAACCTGAAATAGATTCTTACAGGTTCTGGAACAGAGCATTTATTGTGATGATAAGTATATCTACTTCTATTCTATTCGTATCCATCAAAAACCCCTGATAATGAAAGTTAACCGCTATAATTCAATACATAATATGTAGATTGATATTTGTGGTGAAATATCGAAGTTATTGCAAAAGCGTAAATCATTCCAATTTTAATATATTGAATTGTTGTTGGTGTATGTGACCACAGTCAGAAAATGTGAAGTATATGACATACTTTGGTTGCATATGTATAATACTCTAGTTCAACACAATGAAATTTTTGAATTTGAGCATAAGAAAGGAGAAAGGGAACTCCTTCGACTCCGCTCTCTTCCAAAAACTCCTGAAAATTTTAAGTATTACGCTTCAGACATACTTTTATCGAAAACGTAATAATATACCAGCCAAAAGTGATGCACGGTGTGCCTTAACTAATTTTAAATGAAAGGTGGTTACAACCGGGAAGTTTTTGCAGATTCTGAAACTACAATGTTCATAGATTCTGAAACTACAATGTTCATAGATGAGAAAAATTAAAAAAAAAAACGAAAAAAATCGCCGGTAGGATTTTAAAATAAATGGCGGTGAAAGTTCAAATTTTTAGGGCTTTATTATGTTTACACGATTTTGCTCGGAAACTGCAAGCACTATCGAAATGGGATTAGAGCAAATCTTATAGCAGTGAAAATTCTCTACAAGATTGATCTTAATGTTAATTTCGTAGGTTTTACCATTTTTGAGATATAGATGTTCAAATTGGGACAATTTAACGAGTAAAAAAAGAGCAGTCGGCTTTTCCGACAGAGATATATCCTCATCCAGTGTGAATTGAAATTTTCATATATTGACAATATCAAATCTACTACCAGCTACGCAAATTTTGTGGCCCTTTTTGGAAGAGCAGGCCTTAAACTGTATTTTTCCGAAATGTTGTGTGGGAGTTACCCGAAGGAGTTGAAATATATAGTTCATATTCAAACCTGATCTATGTATGTTTCGTAGAAATATTACGATGTGCAAAGTACACGGTGCACCTTAACTAATTTTAAATGGAGGGTGCTTACACCTGGGAAGTTTTTGCGGATTCTAAAACTACAATGTTCATAGATGAGAAAAATCAAAAAACGAAAAAAAATCGCCGGAGGGATTTTCAAATTTTTAGGCCTTTATTATGTTTTCACTATTTTGCTGGAAACAGTAAGCCCTATTGAAATGGGATTAGAGCAAATCTTATAGCAGTGTCTCAGAATCCGCTAAAATGCCTTCGACAGTTATTATGGGTACCTTTTTAGTGAAAAGTTTCGAACTTTTGGGAGGGGGGAAGGTACCTAAAGGAGTGGACCGATATGACTCATCTTCGAGATTAAACTAAGTTCGGACAGGATATTACGATGATCGTGCGCTCCAACCAATATGGAAAACTTGTACCGTCAAAGCGATTCGAGAGCAGGTCTTAAACTAAACTTTTCCGAAATTTTGTATGGGAGGTACCCGAAGGAGTGGACAGATTGAGTCCATATTGGAACGTCATCTATGCCTGGTACAAAGTCTACGATGTGCAACTTATGGTCAAAATCGGTAACTCCCTTCTAGAGTTATCGTGCGCACAAATTTTACGAATATTTTCGAACTTTTGTGGGGGAAGTACCGGAAGGAGTGGACCGATATAACTCATCATCGAACTTAAACTAAGTTTGGACAAAATATTACGAAAGCCAAATTTTGGACCGACTCGGTTGATCCGTTCGAGAGTTATCGTGCGCAGCAGCCAGACAGACAGACGGACGGTGATGGCTAAATCGACTTCCACACAGAATTTCGTCCAAACATACTTGGGGGTCTAAAACCATTATTTCGATTCAAAGTGTATATACCCTCGTTAGCATAAATGCTGAGGGTATAATAAGGTGACTTGTCTGTAGTGTGATTCTCTAAAGGCCTGGGTACATAAGCTACTTCGCCTCGTTGCCTTGCTTTCCTGCTTAATTTCTGACATAATAAAAATAAAAGAATAAAGAAGGCCGAGCAAATTTCGAATTGCGTTGCCCTTTTCTTTTTTATTCTTTTATCAGAAGTAAGCAAGGTAAGCAGGCAAGGCAGCTTATGTACGCAGGCCTTAACTCATTTTTGGTTACCGACAAAATCGGTAAAATTAAAATGATTATAATTTCGGTAATTGACGAAATTTGTCGGTGAGTTAGTAGAGCAGGGCAATCTAGTTGCTAGTTCACTGTACTAGTTCCAAAACGTATGAGTAACGTCATAAAATCTAACGTCTGATATTAAGTATATATACACAGATCATTCATACAAATGATGTGGACCATTGGAACTGCGTAGTGAACTAGTTCAAATCTATGAGTTAGCAACCAAACTAAAGTTGTTGTTAAGTTCTACGCATAGCAAATGTGTTGTCAACTTTTTTTAGTGTATTTGTGTAATTTTGCGTTTTAATTTTTGTCGGTGACCAGAAAATGTGTTACAGAATTCCAATACCGAATCATATTTTATTTTTTGGATTAAAATTATGTAGGAAAGTTTTCGAGATGATGAAAATTAATGAATACGTGAACTGAATAAAATGAAATATATTTACCATTGGTCATTTAAGGAAATGTATTCTTATATGCTATATTCTATTTACACCGAGCATCTCCGTAAAGAAAACCACATCAAGTCCAGGGGACATAATCATCATGGAAATCACCTTAACGGAGGAGATTTTTGAAGCCAAAGGCTTTCGGGAACACAAAGAATGTGTCGTGTTTTTCAGACACAGTCTCGAAGAACTCATTCCAATAGATCTTACTGGAAATCTTACCCTCAAAGAGATAAACGATCCAAAAACGTTTTCGACTGTCCCTTCTCTCTGCTTCGAGTCATTCGTTCAATGACTTTGTGACTACATTGAGGTCGATTGTCTCCTAATAAGTTGTTTAGGTGACAACAGCTCATGTCTGATGAACGCAACACTGGTTTTCCCAGATACATCTCCAGTATATAATCTGCACGTCAACCAAATAGAGTTCCCGAGAATTTTAATATACATACAAACCTTTTCCGCCAACTTGAGACTAACTCATTTCAATACCAAAATCTGTCAAAAGTTCACGACGTTTAGAGGTATATTACGTTTGCGACCATATATTTGAAGAAAGTCAGCAATGTTGCTGCCAGTGCCCACTTCTACAAATTCTTTTGGTTGCCAAAACATGCCTCTTATTTATTTTAGTTACCTTTTGCCAGCGTGACGACGGAAATAATTTTATATTAAAAATATTTTTTTTTTTTACAAATTAATGGATATTTTTATGTTTTCTAATATCGAACCTTTAGGTCCGATGTTATATTTTGACATTATCAATTATCTATTCTGCTTTAAACCCCTAGTTTAAACTTGATAATGTAACGCAACAGGACTTTTGATCTATGAAAATCTAATACATAGGGGTCGTGGTACTGTATACATATCACATGATCGACCCCGTACAGACCCTATCCGTACCTACTTGTTTTCTTAATATATGTATGTCGTTTGTAATTTTTCTATTTAAACAGTTTTCAGTCAACGACAACAACCAACTTAACAACAGATTGGGTTACTCAAAAGTCAAATTCAGGCTTCAGTTTTCTCCCGTTGTGGGAAATTCATCAAAATATAATAAAACAAAAATTTATTATTCACAAAATATTTGTTCGAGAAATGCATGGAAGTTGAATAAAATATCTGAATATTGTTCACATTTTATATAAAGTGAAAATAAAATCCACACTTGGTTGAGTTTCAGAAGTAATTTTGTAATTTTCCATTTTATCTCAAAAATGTGCGTATTGGAAGACTCGTTAATGTTGCTGATACATCACCCCCACCACCAGATTCCACATTTTTTTTATTGACCACTTCTTTAATTAAATGTGTCAGAAAGCACTTATGCCCGGTCGGTCACCAAGCCTACCAAAAGAAGTTAAAAACCCATTCAGATGCACTCAAATAGGCTTTTTTAAGAGAAGCATGAAGTGTAAATTACTGTCGAGTTGAAGCTGCTTACAAGACGCAGAGAGCATAAAAAACTGAAGAGGAACATTATGCTGTAAATGGATGAATGTTCATTGTAAATGTTTTCTGTAGCAGTTGTTGCTGTTGTTGTTGTTGTAAATCTTAAATTGTAATTTGTGTAGGCAGCAGCCGTAAGTGAAACTACATCCAACCAACCAACCATCCATCGCATCCATCTATCCATTCAAACAATTTTTATAACAATTGAATGAATGCCTGAACAACGGCTATAGAAAAGTCAATGAACCGTTTTTCCAAAGTGAGATCTGTTGATGGTCCAATATATTAAGCCGAGTTCAATTCGACACTGAGAGAAAAAAACAATAAAAACATTTGTGAGATTATTATGCAATACTCGTATGCAAATATTTCCATTTGGGTTGATACTTCCCAATCATTTCGAATTTCATAAATTATTTTGTAAACGTCAATATGCGTTCCTGTGCTCAGGTGCGGTCTAAAAAATGTTGTTTCCTTACCTCCATTTCTTGCAGCGTAAGCCTGTTAAGGATTTGATCAGTTTTTATTGGAATCGGGTTGATATGATTCGAAACTTTGTACATTTTTAGATTTAACATACAATTTTATTAATTATACCCTATACCACAATGTGGAAAAGGGTATAATAAGTTTGTTTTCCCAAAAATTCATGTAACGCCGCGAAATATTCGTCGTAGACCCCTCATGTGGTATACCAAACTTCATATCTCGACGAGATAAAGCGATTTAGCGATGTGTGTCCGTCCGTCCGTCTGTCCGTCCATTAAAAATTGTAATCAAGCTAGAGGCCGCAATTATGGACCGATTGTCACGAAATTTAGTATGGAGGTCGGGTTTGGACCAGAATAGAACTGATTAGTTTTTGGCGATGATCGTGAAATGTTAAAGGGATGAAATGGACCAAAAACAAAATTTTTGCTCGATTTTGTAGCCGCTCTGTAGGTCGCAATAATAGTCCGATCGGCGCGAAATTTTAAACGTAGTTTTGGTTTGAGATGAAGAAGTAGCGTGCAAGTCAACGGTATGATCGGATAATATTTAGCGGGTTAAATTGATCAAAACTTTTGTGTGAAAATTGGTAAAATTTCTAATGCACATCTTATAACAGCTAGCCCGGAAAGCTAGTGCACAGGGATAGTGGTATAGGGTATCACATGGTCGGCCCCGTCCGACTATAGTCTGTTCTTACTTGTTTTTTATTTCATTTGTGAAATTTTGAAATTCTGGGAAAAGTGCGTTTGTCGACCATATGTTTTAGTTCTCGGTCAGACATTTTTCCATAGTTGGACTCTATTTCTCTATTTGATAAAATTGGTTATTTTTATTAACAAGTAAAAAAGTATCAGTCGGCTTTGCCGACAGAGATATACCCTCAGCCTGTGTATATTGAAACAATTTTTTTCCAAAAAACGCATGTATTTAGGGAGTTTTAAGAATTTTGGGCGTTTGAACTGACAAAAATGTTGATTAGGATTTAATATCAAAAGTTTTGCGGAGGAGATACTAAAAAGAATGGATCTCCAGCCACTATATATGGTACCATAGGGGTTTTTTAGAACTTCAGGGATGTTTGCTCAAGAAGTATGAACTTGCCCCTGAAACAACTTTTACCATCGCAATTGAGGCAGCGAATGCAAGTTGCTTCAACAAAAATCAAAGTGATTCGAAAGCAGGTCTTAAAGAGAACATGTATCCGACATTTTGAGTGGGAGGTACCGGATGGAGTGGACAAATATAGTCCATATTTGAACCTGATCTATATCTGGTAGATATATTAGGATGTGTAAAGTATGGACCAATTCGGCCACTCTCTTCAAGAGTTATCGTACGCACAATTTTTCCGAACATTTTTGAACTTTTGTGGGGGAGGTACCTGAAGGAGTGGACCGATATGGTTTATCTTCGAACTTAAACTATGTTTGGACAAAATATTACTAAGGCCAAACTTTGGACCGAATCGGCAGACCTGTTCGAGAGTTATTTTGCCCTTCAACCTCCTCACACGGTGTCATAGGGGTTTTTTGCAACTTTCAGGCTATTTTCTCAGGAAGTATGGACTTGCCCCTGATGAAACTTATACCGTCGTATGGAGGGCTGTGAATACAAGTTGCTAACGCAAAAATCAAAGCGATTCGAGAGATGTTCCTAAACTAAACTTTTCCAAAATTTTGTGTGGGAGGTACCCGACGGAGTGGACCGATTGAGTCCATATTAAAACCTGATCTAAGTCTGGTACACGCTCCACAATGGGCAAAGTATGGACCAAATCGGTTACACCCTTCAAGAGTTATCGTGCGTACAAATTTTCCGTACATTTTCGAACTTTTGTGGGGGAGGTACCGGAAGGAGTGGACCGATATAGCTCATCTTCGAACTTAAACTAAGTTTGGACAAAATATTACGAAAGCCAAAATTTGAACCGAATCGGTTCATCCCTTCGAGAGTTATCGTGCGCTCCAGCCAGCCAGACAGACAGACAGACGGACGGACATTGCTCAATCGACTCCAAATTGTCTGAAACACATTTCGTCCAAACATACTTGGGGTCTAAAACCATTATTTCGATGAGGCACATTTTGCCCGTATGAAAGTGTATATACCCTTCATAGCCTAAAGGCTGAGGGTATAAAAAGAAACCGAGTATTGCATTAAAACTGCATTAAATTTTTCCCAGACATGGTTGACAATTGCTCTGTTCGAATAATGCGAGAATCTACTAATTTTTACTATTTTTTAGATATACACTTTCATACGGGCACAATGTGCTTCACCGAAATAATGGTTTTAGACCCCAAGAATTTGGAGTTGATTTAGCAATGTCCGTCCGTCCGTCTGGTTACAGCGCACGATATCTCTCGAACGCATCAACCTATTTGGTCCAAAATTCGTAATATTTTGTCCAAACTTGGTTTAAGTTAGAAGTTGTACGGGTACCTCCCCCACAAAAGTTCAAATATGTTCGAAAAAATTGTGCGCTTGATGACACTTTGAACATAGAGAAACTATTACCACACATAGATGAGGTTCGAATATGGTCACTAACCCTCCACGCCTTCGGTTACCCCCCACCCAAAATTTCGGAAAAGTAGCTCGGATTCTGATGAAGAGTTTTGAATTAATGCTTTATTTATTTATTGTGTTCTTACCCAGCAAAAATTCGGATCCAGTAGTCATTACGTAACCCATTACAAAGTAATGTAAACAAGCTTCTTTTCCCATTACAAGTAATCTGAAAAGTAATGGGATACTTCTTAAAAAAATTACAAGGCAAACCTACTTACTTTGCTCCTCACTAAGTAATGAGGACGGTGGCACAGTGAGTGTGTGTCCGACTATAAATCCTAGGGTTGTGTGTTCAACGCTCACTGTCGGCACGCGAGTTTTTTTTTTTAACTAAAAAATAACAGTTCGTAGTGCACATGTGTACTGCACATTTAAGTTCTTAAGCAACCCTTAATGTTCGTGTGCGTGGCATAGTATGTAGTGTCTTTGGCTAGAAATCAGAGGGTTCGTGTGTTCAACTCGCACAGCAACCGAAATAAAATAAAGTAAAATAAAAGTAAGAAGTGTAATGAAATTAAAAAAATCTCTACATCAACTGTTCTAAAATAGAATTTTTTCAACTTACTTTTCAACTTCTGGTGGCCACAGAATAACTAGATATTCTAGTGGTCTTAAAATAACTACAAACTGAGTGCGACATGCCCTTGTAAAAATAATGGGGAAGAAAGGGGGTTTGCGAGTAGTTACGGCTGCCAAAAATCCCTTACAAAACCCATGATTTTGGGAGGACTTTTTTTGCTGGGTATATAACTCTATACCAATACGTACATACATAAGTAAATTTTGTTTGAATAGACATGGTCCCTTAAATATCATAATTTTATCATATATTTTATATTGTAGTATACATCCCTTAAGATCAAAAGGGTGGCCGTTGGATGTGAATGAAATAAATAAAAAAAATTAAAAATGTGCAGTTTAAAGACTGCACTCGAATCGCTTTGATTCTATTTACAACAATTTTTATTCTCTGCGCCCATTACGACGGTACAAGTTTTTTCAGGTGCAAGTCCATACTTCCTGAGAAAATGGTCCAAAAGTTGTAAAAACCCCCTATGGCACCATATGTAGTGCACGATACTTTCGAACGGATCAACCGATTATATCCAAATTTTGGCCTTTGTAATAATTTGAATAAACTTAGTTAAAGTTCGAAGAAGGGTCATATCGGCCCGCTCCTTCGGATACCTCCCGCACAAAAGTTCAAACTTTTTCGCTAAAATGGCGTGCTGATAAATCTCGAAGGCTGTGACCGGTTTGGTCCGTGATTTGCACATCGATTAGGTTCTGCGAGACATTGATTAGGTTAAAATATGGACTGGTCCACTACTTCGGGTACCTACCACACAAAATTTCGGAAATGTGCAGTTTAAGAGTTGCTCACAAGTTGGTTTGATTTTTGTTGTAGCAAATTTAATTCGCTTCCCCCATCACGACGGTACAAGTTTTTTTCCGGGGCTAGTCCATATTTCCTGAGACCATATGGTGCAATGTGTAGTGGCTGGATTCGATCCAAAATATTTTTAATATTTTGTCCAATTGTAGTTTAACTTCGAAAATGGTCCATATAGGTCTTCCCCTTAGGGTACCTCCCCCACAAAAGTTCAACATTTTTATTTATGAGCAGTTCAGGATCTGTTCGAAAATCCTTTGGAAAATTATACCAATGCACTATAGGTAATTTGTCCTGTTTTTGAGGCAAAAATTAATAGCGGTGGACTTATGAGCTTTTTACACATTTTTAAGGCTTATGTGCAAAAGTAAGCTAAAACAAAGAATTACACTGTAGAATTCGGATATAGCGAACATCGGTTATAAGAAACTACGTTTATAGCGAACAAAGTTTTGTGTGTTTCAAAGATTTTTTCTTAATATTTGTATACACATTCAACTTCTTAAAACGACCACGATTATAACGAACTAAAATTGTTACCCCGCGAGTAGAATTTTTTATAATTTGTTAGGATTTACAGGCCCGTTTCAGAGCACAAGCGGATAGCGATGAATTTAGGCACTGTTTCAATTATTTTAACATATGAGATTTAAAAGTAAGCTTTTAAAAGAATTTTACAGATGAACACGTTTATAACGAACGCCGAACATAACGAACCACTTTTCTTTTTCTTACCCCCTATTCTCATTTTACCTATTTTAATCGTTACAACCCAATGAACGCGTTTAAAACAAAAGAAAAACGGTTATAATGAACTAAAATACTGATCCGCCAAAAGATTTTTATAAAAATTGATATGTTTAAAATATTAATTCGCGAAGAGATCTTTATAAATATTATTCTTTTAAAAAGAACCAAATAAATCACGCAATCATGATCTCTAGTTAGAACGTATTACGGCTAGAATTAAAAAAAATGTTGACCACAGCACGTCTGTACATTTTTTCTTTAAAGAAAATGTCTTTTTATTTCAAATCGGATGCTTTTTGTTTTTAATACATCCTTCACCAAACAAAAAATTAAAAAAAAAATAAGGAGGACACCTTCAAAAAAGTGATATAACTCAAACAACGCAAAAAATCGCACCATGGTAATTATGTAGTTGATTCAAAACCCTTTGCTGAAGATATTCCAGGTGGCAGAATTTCAGACAAAGTTGGACAATTTTGTAAAAGTCTATAATATAAAACTATAATTTTGTAAAAAAAAAATCTTAAATTGTATCATATATGACGATTTTTTTCCGCTGTAACAAACATTTTGAAGAAAATTATTTCTTAAAACGGAAAGTACCATTCCACTGAATATCATTTCTATGTATTTGATTATTACCAAACTCTTAAAAATTGCGTTTAAATTCTGCTCTGAGTTTTAATCTTTTTTAATATTTTTTTATTTAGTCTTCGAAATTTTGATTTTAACTTCGAATTATACCGCGAGTTTTGAATATTTTTGAAAACAAATTTCACATCCATAGAATTTGACATGTTCTTTCTTCGAATCAAATTAGAAAACTCGTGTTATTAAAAGTGCAAAAATCGACTTTTAAATTACCTATAGTGCAATGCTACTCCTTGGGGTCCTGTTTACAGCGACGTGATGTTTTTCGTGGGTAAGTCCCTGTTTCCTGACAGACTGGCCCAAAACATCTAAGTTATACAGTGACTAACTGAAATAACTCCTAAATTAAGATCCACTTCCAAAATGGAGTATGTCAATCCGTACCTTCGCATCACTTGCTACCTTCTCTGCATCACTTGGGAGCTTTATTTCATACGCCCAAAAGGGCCACAATATCTGAAACTCCCCTAATACATAATAAACTTTTCTATTTCGATTTATTTGACAATTGTAGCTTTTATCGATTAAAAATTGATCAAAGTTACAGAACTCCTATACAAACGTATGAAGATAAATGCCAAATAGCTCAAAATAGAGCCATTATCAGGTAATAAGCGTATAAATGTACTCTTACAATCTGTAAGACATATTTGGTGCTTTTTTTGACTGTGTATTTTAAGATAAGCGTTTGCATTTTTTTCGCATTCTGTAGTAATTGTGTTATTTATTTATATTTATAGTCGTTTATTTATTTCTTCTTTTTCTACTCTCTGTCATCGTCGTCTTAAGCAGATGCGTGTAAACGACGAATGTTCGGAATTATTAATCTTTATTTTGAGATCTTTGCATTCAAGATGGGTTTTATTTTTTAAACAATATGACCGGAGTATGGCTGGACATCGCTCGCCACCATTGCACACAGCTTTACTGTAATCATCACAGTCGCCGTTGTCCTCTTTGCAAACTATTCAATTTAGTTTCACTTCTATTCTGAACAATTCAACACAATAGAGGGAAATTATTTAAACAACATTTGTTGCGGTTTTGAAAACGCATTGAGGCTGTGCGGAGCTGTTTTTAGTGTTGCCGTTTCAAATGCAATTTTCATTTCTGTTCTTTGGACGATCGGACCATAACGAATGAAAAAAACATTACCATCATTATTATTGGACATTCAAAGCGTCTACCATCAAGTATGTCATTATACGTATGTATGTGTAAGTCCCTTAAGCGGCATGAAGTTAAACAATTCCATTTGCCCGCCGTATTCCCATCTACTTTTGTATACATCGACATTCTTCACAAAACGATTTTGGGTTTTCCGTCCATCAATGAACTCGGCCGTAGCGTCCAAAATTTGTTGGTAGTTATGAGTTGGAAGCACTCCTCGTTCCAATAACATAACAGCGCAGTGGCATAGTATTGTCAACTAACTGCATATAATCTGCCGCAAATTCTTACTTGAGTACCCCAAGGTCTCCCACAAGAAACCCAAAAAAAAAAAAAAAAACAAAATTTAAATTTCCACCGTTTGATCCAAAGACCTTATATATGACATTGTATCGCGATCGGTTAACCCGTGCCGGACTAGCGACCTTTGTTTCCATAGCAACTTTTAAGGGGCCTCCCTAAGGCGCATTTTCACCAAAATCCTCTAAAAGACACAATTATGGTCCGATCGATGAAAAAACTTTACCAGTTACTACATCGAAATCTGATCCAATTTTCAAAAATTTTTCGTAGAAAACGTTTTTTAGCCACAATAATGAACTGTCAAATTTTGTTCATCGATCGGACCATACAAAATTTTACTATGGAAACAAGGATCGCTAGATTGGCACGGGTTAACGTTAACCGATCGCCATAAAATTCCATATACATGTAAGGTTTTTGGATCAAATGAAAAAGATAGGGGGTTGGAAATTAAAAAAAAATATTTTTTTTGGGTCACTCTAATGGCACGGTGCTCTTGAATCAAATTTAAATGGAGGGGGCTTACACCTGGGAAGTTTTTGCGGATTCTGAAACTACAATGTTCATAGTTGAGAAAAATCAAAAAACAAGTACTATCAAAATGGGAATAAAGAAAATGTTGTAGCTATCAAAATTCTCTACAAGATTGTCCTTAACGATATTTTCGTAGGTTTTACAACTTTTGAGATATAGAAGTTGAAATTGGGACAATTCATATTCAATTCTGTATCGTCTCCTTATAAAATAATGTCATGACTGCAATTTCCCAACTTAAACTTATATATCTAAAAAAATTGTACAATTTAGGAAAAATTGCATATGTCAGTCTTGTAGAGAATTTTCACAGCTATAAGATTTTCTCAGGTCCCATGCCTATAAAACTTGCCGTATTCAAGCAAAATCGCGAAACCCTAACAAAAAAACCTAAAAATGTAAACTGAGCTTCTTTATCTCAAAAATGGTTCAGCCTGAGAACAAATAGTAGTATAATATACCGTTTGATCAATTGTTTTCTTTTGATTGCTTAAGCTGGAGTATTCCCCCAATGGCTTAACTTCATTTATTACCCTCTATTACAGAGAGTAATGTTTTTCAAAACGAACTGACAGTGTTGCAAAATTTTACTGATTGCTATCAAAATCATGATTTTATCCAGGCGAAGGGAATTATCAATTGGCTTTTCAGCTTTTTAAAATGATGCCTTTTAATTGTTTTCTTATATTTTTGTGATTTTTTTTAAATTTTGGTGTCCGGAATTTAATGTTATATTTCTATAATGTAGAAACAAATTTGCCCGGAGTCTGATTCGAGTTACTTTTTTCGACCCAGACTCCGACTCCAAAAAATTGCTCGACTCCGACTCGTTGACTCCGACTCCGAAACCCTGGTTCAGAGTGTGGAGAAAGCACTGTTGTTATCCAGTAGTAAGGATGGCGAAGATACCACACAACCAATCCCAGAAAATGTGACGAAGTCCGCCCAGGCAGATGAAGATAAGCTACAAGAACCGATAATTTGTTCAAGACCGTAGGCGACACACTAATAGGGAATAAGTATCAGCTTTTTAGCACTTTCCCTTTGCTCCTTATAGAGCATAAGTCCCCTCCATATCGCCTGTAAAATTGTATCCACCATACTGTGTGAACAACTGAAACATATGTCCAAAGTAATAATTGGACCAATTTGCCACAAATCCTGGACCTGCATCTTTTTATCGAATAAAAGTTTGCCTTCGACAACGCTAAGTTATGTATAAATTTGTAATTCCGTTATGTCGCTATGTCCTACATTAAATTATGACATAACTTCTAAAATTGGCAATAACAACACAAAAGTAAAGTAATGTATTAAGTTAAAACTACTTACTTCACTACTTACTTAGTAATGAGTACGGTGACGCAGAGCGTGTGTATCCGACTACAAATCCTAGGGTTCTTTGTTTAACGCTAGTCGTCGGTACGCGTATAAAAAACAGTTGGTGGTGCATATGTAAGCGTTTAAACAACCCTTAATGTTCGTACTCCTTGTGTACACAGTGTGTTCCGCTACAAATCAGACGCTCGCATGACCAAATCCAGCAGAGAGCAAAAGAAAAAAATAATAAAATAAAATATGAATTGTGTTGAAATTGAAAACAAATTCCACCTCAACTGTTCTAAAAATATGTAGAACACATCGCTCAATTATTCAAATAGTGACACATCTCAAAAAATTCAGTTTCGAGAAAAACGCGTTTTAAGTTGGCGATTACAATTTGACTTCCCAACTTAAAAAGATTACACAACAAATAAAAAAGTATCAGTCGGCTTTGCCGAAACAAACAATTTTTTCCCAAAATATGGAAGTGGATCTTCAGCCACAACATATGGTGGCATAGGGGGTTTTTACACTCTTCGGGCTGTTTGCTCAAGAAGTATGGACTTTCCCCTAAAAAAAACTTTTACCATGGTAATTGAGGCAGCGAATGCAAAATGCTTCAACAAAAATCAAAATGATTCGATATCAGGTCTTAAGGTGAACTTATCCGAAATTTTGTATGGGAGGTACCGGATGGAGTGGACAAATATAGTCCATATTTGAACCTGATGTATATCTGGTAGATATATTAGGATGTGTAAAGTATAGACCAATTCGGCCACTCCATTCAAGAGTTACCGTACGAACAATTTTTCCGAACATTTTTGAACTTTTGTGGGGGAGGTACGTGAAGGAGTGGACCGATATGGCTTATCTTCAAATTTAAACTATGTTTGGATAAAATATTACTAAGGCCAATTGTTGGACCGAATCGGCATATCCATTCGAGATTTATCTTGCGCTCCAACCACCTCACGCGGTGTCATAGGGGTTTTTTGCAACTTTCAGGATATTTTCTCAGGAAGTGTGGACTTGCCCCTGATGAAACTTGTACCGTCGTATGGGGGGCAGTGAATACAAGTTGCTAAAACAAAATTCAAAGCGATTCGAGAGCAGGCCAAAAACTGAACTTATCCCAAATTTTGTGTGGAAGGTACCCGAAGGAGTGGACCGATTGAGTCCATATTGGAAACTCATCTAAGTCCGGTAGACATTTCACGATTTGGCAAGTATGGATCAAATCGGTTACTCCCTTCAAGAGTTATCGTACGTACAAATTTTCCGAACATTTTCGAACTTTTGTGGGGGAGGTACCGGAAGGAGTGGACCGATATAACCCATCTTCGAACTTAAACTAAGTTTGGACAAAATATTACGAAAGCCAAATTTTGCATCTATTCGATTGATCCGTTCGAGAGTTATCGTGCGCTCCAGCCAGCCAGACGGACGGACATTGCTCAATCGACTCCAAATTGTCTGAAACACATTTCGTCCAAACATACTTGGGGTCTAAAACCATTATTTCGATGAGGCAAATTTTGCCCTTATGAAAGTGTATATACCCTCGTTAGCATAAATGCTGAGGGTATAAAAACTAAAATAAATACTTGGACCCTATTTCCCAAGCAACTAGCTAGATATCAGTGCTAAATTTCTATGCAAGATCAAGCATGATTTGAAGTGTTTTAGTGCTTCATAAACTCAAAAAACTTTTGTGTTGAATCATGCGAATCTCGTAGTAAATGTGCTGTACCTCGTCGAGTTTTCGAGATATCAGAATGAAAATTTGACACAAGATAAACTAGAAGTCGTAGAAAAAAAAGAAACTGCTAACACAGAAAACTCATTTTTTGAGTTATGTATGCCACTCTTTGAGTAAATGAGCGATATATTTGTAGCTTGTTTTTCAACTTCTAGTGGTCGTAGAATAACTAGTTATTCAGTTCGACATGCCTTTGTTCAAACAATGGGTTAGTAGGGGGTTTTGTAAAGTACTCTTAAAACCCATTATTTGGTAATGAATTTTTTTGGTATGAATATTTTTTTACTTTATGAAAGCAAAAGCATCTATTCGGCAAAACTTAAAATTTTTTTTGAAAAAATGCCCGTCTTTCTGATATAGAACACACAAATTGGTAATCCTAACGTTCTTTGAGAAAATAGTTACAATTTGTTTGGCGTTACATTTCTCGTCTACACATAACACATATAGAAAGGCATTAGAACAAACGACCCCTCCCCCTTCAAGTGATCAGATGTAGTCAGATAGCTAACCACGAAACGAAATGAAAAGTTAAAAAGTAAATATTTTGATTAGATGCATTACAGCGGCTGCTGCTATCGTTGACTACATTTTGGTTGGTTGGTATTCATTCAATTGCTTGGAATTACTCAAAAGAATGCGTCTGACCAACTGACGTTTTCCACTCTACATAATAATTTAAAAAATTACTTTAGATAACGCTTGTCTTTTGTTAATGATCCACACAATGAATAGCTTAACGCCCATTATAAACGTGGGACAGCAATTTGAATGAATCAAAAAATCCGGCATTCGGGCAGCCAGTTATCAAATTCAATTCAAATGCAAATTTCAATCTTCGGTTTATGGAAATTATTTTATTGACCTAAATCGATATGATGAAGAACATCATTTCCAAACCATTTTCCAATTTCGAGCATCCTTATTTTGTCGATAAAAACAATCAACTTGTGACCTAATTTCCTGCAGTTTTAATAGACATACATACGTATGCTCTCCCACTCATCCCTTTATGGCTTGCCAAAACCAAAAAAAGGGAGCAATTATAAATTTCCACCCTATTGCTTCGACTAAACATTGTTCTGGAGCGTGTGCCAAAATAGCAAAGCTATACTTGGAAGCCCATTAATCAAATCTCTGAAATGTAAAACAACACAAAAATACTCCCACACACTCGCATACTCACATAGATACATACATAAATACACCAACCAAACAATCAAAGTAATTGCCAGTAATTTGGATAACAATAACAAAAAGGATATCAGCAGCCATCGCACTCTTCCTCCCACCCACAAGAGCAACAATAAAAATCAAAAATAAATTTTGAAAGACCCAAAAAAAATTCGCAACAGTTGCTGAAAATGCAACCACCCTGCCCTGACTGCTCTTCCATGTTTGCCTCCATCCCGATTCAGATTTGGGATAAAAACAACCACAACAAAGACCATTTAATTGGTTTTACTACCCTCTATCATGACTATGACGACCGTCGTCTATAACAGAGAGAGGAAGATGAAGAGCGCCCTGTTTACACATCCTTTAAGTATGTTTGCACAACTCACAAGTGGTACATTTATTTGGCTATGAAGGATTTCATAAATATTGTCGACAATATAATCGTAAGGATAAGACTTCAAGGAATTTACATACTTTTGTTGATCACAGCAAAACAAATACCCATCGTAGCAGTAGTAGTAGTGGTAGTTTCCATTTAACTGCAGCCATAAAGGATATCATAGAAGACAGAATTTGACAAACATACCCAAGAATGCTTGTAGTCGAAGCCATAGACATTTTATAGGCTGCCACACTCGTCCATATCAGATTGCGAAATTTAATGTAAATGGCGAAGTTTAAGGTGACCATGTGACAACTTTGGAATACAAATAAAGTAATTAGCAATTGTTCGGCTAAAAATAACAAAAAGTTTTCTGGGGATTTCAAATTATTTCCCAAATAAATATTTAATAAATGCAGTTGAGAACTTCACACAGACTTTGTTGTCGATTTGGTCAGCCCATCATTGGCACACTCAAAGTTCAATAAACAGCGCGAGGTCTTTGTAATTTCACCATTTACAAGTTGATAAACAAAATTATTTACATCCTCTTGCACTCCTTCCGTTTGCCAAATATGTTCCGCCATCAAAGCCCCTGCTGTAGCTAACCCTCCTCTTACCCACCAAGCCATGACTCAGCTAGGAAAACTAGGCCGCCATTCACATTCATGACACTCGATGTCAGTTGTATGTGAGTATGTGCTGCCAAGTTGGTATTGATGGTGGTGGAGATGCTAAAGATGTGTCGGCCGATTGACTGTGGCAGTGGCGGTTTGTCATTCAATATGAACTTGGCAAGCGGAAATAGTAAATGTCAAACAGATACATTTCAAGCAAGAGAGACGGGCGAAAGGAGGAAAATGAACAACATTTCAAGCGGGTGGCGCATCAATGAAATGATATCTTGTCCAATGTAACCATCCTGTGGGATCAATAAAAAGTCAACATCTAAAGCGGAGTTAAATGGCAACAGGAATCAACTGAAATGAAGTGGCATCTTGGCGATAAAGGACATCAAACTGTATTTACTGGTCATCGAACTCTGGCCACAATTGAATGGGAACCTAATCTCTTGGGCATGTTGTAATCATGACGAACACAACGATGGATGGACACAAATCCACTGTGAATTTTCACGATTATGAATTTAATCCTTAATATTCTTCAGATATGCTTTATAAAGAACCACACCTTAAAAACTGATGAAGCGTATTCAAACATGGAGCCGTTTAATATAACTCACACCTCCTTGAAAGCAGTGTGTTCGTATGTGTGTTTGTTGTTTGTACAGGATATTGCTCTTAGCCATTAATGAAAGCATAGAGAAAGGTAAAGCATTACTCTTAAACACCAACATGTTTATGCTGTTGTTGTTGTGTTTTTACTTAATTGATTTTGCTAAAAAAGAATACAGGATTCGTTTGGTTAGCGTTGTGGTAACCACCTCCATCTCCCTCTGCATTTGTTCAAATATGCAGTTCCGCGTTATTAATTTTTAGCACAATTTTATAGACTCTGTGCGGTGTTATGTTGGAGTAGGTCTTGTTCGCGCATGTATTGGTGTCTAAACACTTTCTGTTTCCTCATATCGCCGTCTGCTACCCCGTCATCTCCTTGCCATTCGTTTCAATAAAAACTTCTTTGTGGATTGGTTTCCTTTGCCAACATCGCTCGTTTCATATTTGGAACACATTTCCGTTTCGTTTAGTGATTCAGATCTCCTTTATTCGATTAAGGCTCCTTAAAATTGTAAGATTACGGCGGCACAACATCATTGCGGCAGATTTTTATAGGATTTTTTGTTGTGACCACGACTAAATTTAAAAAGTACAAGTGAAACTGATTTTAATGTCATTTAAAAAGAGACAGTTTAAACCTAGATTTACATCTGATTTTTAAGGAGTTTCTTTAGTTTTTTAGTCCATTTTTACATTAGGCAATTTTCCTTGCGGCAATTGTCAGTTTGTCGATGAGAGAGGGTGCTGAGAGGCAAATGATTACAATATGCTTCTCCTCTCTCTCCTTCAAACTGACAATTGCCGCGAGGAAAATTGCCCAATATTAATATGGACTTAAAGAGATGGCTTCGATTTCACATGTCCCGCACAAATCACTTTTAATTTTTATGATACATGAGATAATGTTATACATATATAATATAAAATGATATACATACATGTAATAATACGGTGATGAAATTAGTGAGAAACAAACGGTAATGTCATTTTGGTTATGTCGTGTGCCCCTACACCCAGGTGGTTGTATCACACCAGCTGTTCGAATACGAAAAGTCATGATATCTGCTTACAGTGACTTCAAACAATTATCAAATTCTGAAAAATAAAAACTTTAAAAGCTTTTTATGCGGAAGCTTTTTTATCGAATCACTTAATAATTAAGATTTTATGTAATCTTAGTTAATCTGAATCGTTTCGTAGTCAAACCAATTGATTTACCACAAACGATTTAAATGAGACTGAGTACAAACGACTTTAATGTCGTTTCCGAACATGTGTATAAACATATGTCCATAAGCCCAAATAGGATTATATTTGCACTCCCTTCAAGTTTTTGATACTTCTTACCAAATTTAAATATTACGCTGACATGTCCGTGGTAACGCAATCAAGTAACGATGCTCTTATTTTTATTTTTTTTTATACCCTCAGCCTTTAGGCCATGAAGGGTATATCGGCCTTTTTGTAGAAAATTTACTTATGTTGAAACTGAGGTATGGGGTATTGTAACTCGCGAATTGTTGTAATATACCATAACTTTTGAACGCATTTAGGTAAAATAAACTGTTTAGCACGATTCACCGATGGATTTCTTAAAATTATAATTTGAGCGGAAGCTGTGGTCATATTAATGTAAACAAGTAAAAAAGTATCAGTCGGCTTGGCCGACAGAGATATACCCTCAGCCTGTGTATATTGAAACAATTTTTTCCCAAAAAAACGCATGTATTTAGGGAATTTTGGGCGTTTGAACTGACAAAAATGTTGATTAGGATTAGAGATCAAAAGTTTTGCGGAGGAGATACTAAAAAGAATGGATCTCCAGCCACTACATATGGTACCATAGGGGTTTTTTACAACTTCAGGGATGTTTACTCAAGAAGTATGGACTTGCCCCTGAAACAACTTTTACCATCGCAATTGAGGCAGCGAATGCAAGTTGCTTCAACAAAAATCAAAGTGATTCGAAAGCAGGTCTTAAAGTGAACATGTATCCGAAATTTTGTGTTGGAGGTACCGGATGGAGTGGACAAATATAGTCCATATTTGAACCTGATCTATATCTGGTAGATATATTAAGATGTGTAAAGTATGGTCCAATTCGGCCACTCTCTTCAAGGGTTATCGTACGCACAATTTTACCGAACATTTTTGAACTTTTGTGGGGGAGGTACCTGAAGGAGTGGACCGATATGGCTTATCTTCGAACTTAAACTATGTTTGGACAAAATATTACTAAGACCAAACTTTGGACCGAATCGGCAGACCTGTTCGAGAGTTATTTTGCCCTCCAACCTCCTCACACGGTGTCATAGGGGTTTTTTTTGCAACTTTCAGGCTATTTTCTCAGGAAGTATGGACTTGCCCCTGATGAAACTTATACCGTCGTATGGAGGGCAGTGAATACAAGTTGCTAAAGCAAAAATCAAAGCGATTCGAGAGATGGTCCTAAACTGAACTTTTCCAAATTTTTGTGTGGGAGGTACCCGACGGAGTGGACCAATTGAGTCCATATTAAAACCTGATCTAAGTCTGGTACACGCTCCACGATGGGCAAAGTATGGACCATATCGGTTACTCCCTTCAAGAGTTATCGTGCGCACAAATTTTCCGAACATTTTCGAACTTTTGTGGGGGAGGTACCGGAAGGAGTGGGCCGATATAGCTCATCTTCGAACTTAAACTAAGTTTGGGCAAAATATTACGAAAGCCAAAATTTGAACCGAATCGGTTCATCCGTTCGAGAGTTATCGTGCGCTCCAGCCAGCCAGACAGACAGACAGACGGACGGACATTGCTCAATCGACTCCAAATTGTCTGAAACACATTTCGTCCAAACATACTTGGGGTCTAAAACCATTATTTCGATGAGGCACATTTTGCCCGTATGAAAGTGTATATACCCTTCATAGCCTAAAGGCTGAGGGTATAAAAAAGAGGAAAAAATCGTTGAAGGAAACGAGTTTTTTTAAGTCAATTTTTAATTAGTGGCTTTACAATACAATGTAGAGTATAATGTTCAAAGAAGAAGTTAAAGAATACACTTCAGAGATGAAGTTTCTAATGTATGATTTTTTAATATAACCAATGCATCAATCTCAAACGGATGCTGACATTTTGAAGACTGAAAAATTGGGTTTTTTGAATTTTTGCTCTAATCGGGACGCGCAACTGTACTCGTTTAAAAACTGATAATGAGATTGTAGTACTCGCGATTACGCATGTTTTGATGTATAACTCGGGCGTGTAGCCTTCAAAGGTTCACAACAATCTCAGCTTAAAGTCGAATTTTTTGTGCGTAAATTTTTCTAAAAAACCAGTGTTTTTGATTCAAAATTTACAAATGCCATTTGATTTCAGTGGAAACCCGCGTGAATGTAGTTTTTTTACGTTCTGAATCTAACAAGCCTTTGCGCGTCTAAATCCATCCACTAGATCGGCGGGTATGATACCCCTCAAATTTCGAAAATCTGCAAAAAAAATGTTTTTGAAAATATCGCGTATTTAGACGGAGTTTAGATGTGTTATTCCTACTTAGATAAATAGAGCGAAACGAATATTTAAAATATGCGAAAACAGATATTGAAAAACGTTCGCGAATCCGGAGATATAATAGATTTTTTTCTAAAAACTGAGTGCGATGCTACATCCACGGTTCTTGATGGATCGCATTGAAATGACATAGGATGATGTATGTTTTAATGGTGATCATTGAAATCGGATGCGCATAAAATGCAAATGTACTTCGTGGAAATTATGGGCATTTTACAGTTTTTTGCACCCTAACATGCAACTAATGCTACATCGTGGTCGCCAAATGGAATTTCACAAAGTGTATATCAAATAAGAGGGATTGATTCTCTGTTTTGGAAAATCGGATGCGCATCTTGTGATTTCCACTATTACGCGGTTTATATGCGTTTCAAATGTTGTAATATTCAATATAACATTATTTTAATGTTATGCCACAATTGGAATTCCTTGTGATTTAATATAATGTTCTAAAAATATTCGCCAATATGAAAACTATAAGCGAAAAATTTGTTGCAACGGAATATTTTCATTATTGCGTGGAATTTGGACGAAAATGACGAAGAACTCAAATATTTTTTCTTCAACATTTCCTATAAAACCATAAAAAAATAAAGTTAGAATAACATGATTTTTATTTTTTTCGTCATATTTTCTTTTTATTTTTGCAAATAACATGAATACTACAGCTCCAAACTTCACGACTTAGGTTTCATTTTATTCCTCACAATGTCTGAATGCTGCTATAATTTTGTATATATATTTTTTTTGTAGTATAAGCGCTATTATTTCAAAAATATGATTGTAAATACGTGAAATTATTTAACAAATTTAATTTTTCGCGAATACACTGAAACTTTTCGATTTTTTTTTGCATCATCGCAAAGGGTACGAATTCAGTTAACGATAATAGGATATAACAGCTTACTATATTAAGCCGCAATTTTTTTAGAATTTTTTCTAATTAGCACAATTAAAACGGTCATATCTTTTGCGCGCAACGATCAAAGTTGGTAACGAAAACAGATTTGCAATGATGATTTTTTTCTTAATCTATGTACCAAAAATCATAGATGTAGTATCAAAATTTTTTTTTTGATTTTTTTGAAATGGAAAAGACGATTTTACAAATTTTTGCTGATATACACTTTCATACGGGCAAAATGTGCCTCATCGAAATAATGGTTTTAGACCCCAAGTATGTTTGGACGAAATGTGTTTCAGACAATTTGGAGTCGATTGAGCAATGTCCGTCCGTCTGTCTGTCTGTCTGGCTGGCTGGCTGGAGCGCACGATAACTCTCGAAGGGATGAACCGATTCGGTTCAAATTTTGGCTTTCGTAGTATTTTGTCCAAACTTAGTTTAAGTTCGAAGATGAGCTATATCGGTCCACTCCTTCCGGTACCTCCCCCACAAAAGTTCGAAAATGTTCGGAAAATTTGTACGCACGATAACTCTTGAAGCGTGTAACCGATTTGGTCCATACTTTGCCCATCGTGGAGCGTGTACCAGACTTAGATCAGGTTTTAATATGGACTCAATCGGTCCACTCCGTCGGGTACCTCCCACACAAAATTTTGGAAAAGTTCAGTTTAGGAACATCTCTCGAATCGCTTTGATTTTTGCTTTAGCAACTTGTATTCACTGCCCTCCATACGACGGTATAAGTTTCATCAGGGGCAAGTCCATACTTCCTGAGAAAATAGCCTGAAAGTTGCAAAAAACCCCCATGACACCGTGTGAGGAGGTTGGAGGGCAAAATAACTTCGAACAGGTCTGCCGATTCGGTCCAAAGTTTGGCCTTAGTAATATTTTGTCCAAACATAGTTTAAGTTCGAAGATAAGCCATATCGGTCCACTCCTTCAGGTACCTCCCCCAAAAAAGTTCAAAAATGTTCGGAAAAATTGTGCGTACGATAACTCTTGAAGAGAGTGGCCGAATTGGTCCATACTTTACACATCCTAATATATCTACCAGATATACATCAGGTTCAAATATGGACTATATTTGTCCACTCCATCCGGTACCTCCCACTCAAAATTTCGGATACATGTTCACTTTAAGACCTGCTTTCGAATCACTTTGACTTTTGTTGAAGTAACTTGCATTGCTGCCTCAATTGCGATGGTAAAAGTTGTTTCAGGGGCAAGTTCATACTTCTTGAGCAAACATCCGTGAAGTTCTAAAAAAACCCTATGGTACCATATGTAGTGGCTGGAGATCCATTCTTTTTAGTATCTTCTCCGCAAAACTTTTGATATTAAATCCTAATCAACATTTTTGTCAGTTCAAACGCCCAACATTTTTAAAACTCCCTAAATACATGCGTTTTTTGGAAAAAATAGTTTCAATATACACAGGCTGAGGGTATATCTCTGTCGGCAAAGCCGACTGATACTTTTTTACTTGTTATTTATAGCTCGTGGTTCATTAACCTTTCAAAAACACCATGTACCCTGGTTGTCTGAGTTCAGTGGATGCTCCAGCCTCACAGTACAGAAAATATGGCAAGCATTGATCAGCTTCTATTGGGTCTAAAATTTGCCAGGCGCATTGATATGGGCTAAATACTTAATTGACCAAAGACTATACTGTTGGCAGATAACGCTGAATACGCTTGCCAGATGACGCCAACTAGCTGATGCATCACCGGATTGGCGTATTGCATCCGTCTCCAGCTGCCTTTGTATTCTTCTGCCGACTTAGGCGGCCATCAGACAATCTGCTTTTTCACATGTATGTTGTCACTTTGGGTATACTAATATACAGAACAGCTGATGTCATACATGTGAAAAAGCAGATGGTCTGATGAAGGCCTTACTGCTGTCTGATGATGTACATTCAATATCATCTTCAGGGATTGGGTCTTTGGTATCGTTGTCATCGCTACTTTTAATCTTTGCAGGTCGATATGCTTTGATTACAGTTTGATGTTTTATTTTTTTACACTATTTTCCAACCTCATTCTGACGCCTGTACACGTCTAATTTTTCACACTCCCGCTTTTTCGTTTGTATCTCATTTTTGCGGTTGAGTTTACACACAGGCCCTACATGAAGTACCATAGAATCGGAAGTCCACACTTTACTTTAAATCATACAGACGAATCTAGAGATAAAAATCGATATCTGGTATTTTTGTCGAAACCAGTGGTGCTCTCACCGACGCAGACAGGTGGACAACGGGACTCTTGTCGTTCTATATTTCCACTTATTTTTGTATAGTTAATGCACAGATTTAACCTGTTTTAAATGGTTCCAATGCAATTGCGCAGAAAAATTAGTATGTGTGTAGTCGCCTTAGTAACCCATCAAAACTCCCATTACCAAATAATGGGTTTATATAGCACTTTTTAATAGCCGTATCTACTTACAAATCAACCTACCAACCCATTATATTTAACAAGGGTATATTAACCGAAATAAGTAGTTATAGATATTGTAGTCGGACACACCGTACTCATGCCTTGTAAAATTTAATAAAAAATAATTTAAACAAGTAAAAAAGTATCAGTCGGCTTTGCCGACAGAGATATGCCCCCAGCGTATGTGAATTGAACCTTTCATCTACGTACAGATCGAATGTATTTAGGATCTTTTCAGAATTTTAAAGCATATCGGACGATATGGGCCATTTTAAATGTTAAACTAATTTTTGACAGAATATTAGGAGATCCAAAGTTTTTACCAAATAAGTTGCCCCGTTTAATATCATGAATACCATTTTATTGCAATTTTTAATTATTGGGAAGAATTACCGGATGTTGTGGACCGGTATTGCCCGATATATAGACGAAGGCCTAATTTTGGACCAAATCAGTTGATCAGTTCTAGAGTTATAGTGCTCTCCTGCCACTACATATTGCGCCATAAGGCTTTTTTATAACTTTCGGGCTGTTTCCTCAAGAAGTATGGACTTTCCCCTACAAAAACTTTTACCGTCGTGATTGAAGCAGCGAATGCAAGTTGCTCCAACAAAAATCAAAGTGATTCGTGAGCAGGTCTTAAAGTGAACTTATCCGAAATTTTGTGTGGGAGGTACCCGAAGGAGTGGACAAATATAGGCCATATTCGAACTCGATCTATATCTGGTAAATATATTAGGATATGTAAAGTATGGACAAAATCGGTCACTGCCTTCAATAGTTATCGTGCGCACAATTTTTCGGAACATTTTTGATCTTTTGTGGGGGAGGTACCTGAAGGAGTACACCGATGTGGCTTATCTTCGAACTTAAACTATGTTTGGATAAAATATTACACAAGTTGCTACAACAAAAATCGAAGCGATTAGAGAGCTGGTCATAAACTGAACTTTTCCGAAATTTTTTGTGGGTGGAACCCGAAAGAGTGAACCGATTGGGTCCATATTGGAACCTCATCTAAGTCTGGTAGAAATATCACGATGTGCAAAGTACAGCCCAGATCGGTTACTCCCTTTAAGAGTTATCGTCCGAACATTTCCGAACTTTTGTGGGGGAGGTACCGGAAGGAGTGGATCGATATAACCCATCTTCGAACTTAAACTAAGTTTGGACAAAATATTACGAAAGCCAAATTTTGGACTAAATCGGTTCATCCGTTCGAGAGTTATCGTGCGCACCAGCCAGACAGATCGACTCCAAATTGTCTGAAACACATTTCGTCCAAACATACTTGGGGTCTAAAACCATTATTTCGATGAGGCACATTTTCCCCGTATGCAAGTATATATACCCACGTTAGAATAAATGCTGAGGGTATAAAAAATTAAGTTACAGTGTTTTATTTATAAATGCACTTAAAACTAGAAAATAATTGTTCATGATGGAATCTTTAAAATAAAACGCTTGCCGTTTAATATTGCCACAATTTTTAATTCAAATGTAAGCGTTTTATTTGAGAGATTCCATCATGAAAAATTATTTTCTAGTTTTAAGTGCATTTATAAATAAAACACTGTAACTTAATTTTTTAATTATTCTTTATTTTTAATTTTTCTATAATTAAATTTTTTGACTACTGAGAACCTCATAACAAAATTATAGTCAATTTAGGCCGAAAATGTAGATAAAAGCTTTAAAATGCCTGAAATCGTGTGGGCTGTACCAAAACTTGGACTTATGCCCACAATTTTTGGTGGGAAAGTTTCTGTACTATTGGGAACTCCAAATGCCAAGTCTCAGCCAATTCGGGTTGAAAATGAAGATAAAATCCTTAAAACACGTGAAATCGGGCGGCACCGCTATATGGGGGCTATAAGGAAAAAATTTACCCGTATTGGTTTTTGTTTCATTTTCATGTATTGTCATCCAAATCTGAAAAGTGTGAAAAGTTTTAATTCGATTGGTCAACTGTAACTGTGTTAAAAATGAGTTACTAGATTTGAACTAAACGGGCATCAAAGCAAGTTAAATAAAACACTGTAAAAACAAATAATAACCCAATATTTTTACCTGACTGGTAATTCAGAAGGTATCTAGTTTACATTAGAGTGTCTGGGAAGTAGACACTCTTATTCGATTTCTTTCGCAAACATACAAAAGCACACATTTAATGGAGATTTATAAACCTTTGATAACCGTCATGTTGGATGGGTTAAGTGGGCGTCACCCATTTATTAGTTAATTAATTCGCAGAACAGGACTAGTCTATGTAATTAGAAATTTCCACGTGGAGTTTATGGGTTTTCATTTCTATTTTAGAGTTGACAATTACATTTTAATCCTACTCAACCTGAGAAAGAGCAACTCACAAATACGGTAAGTAGGACATGCAAAGATGTTATCTTTCTCTTGACATTTGTGTAGAATGGCAAATTTGAGGTAGGCAGGATGTTAACATTACGTGAGGATTAAGTAATGAATCTATTTTGTACAGTTTTACGAGTATCGTGCGTGCGGCATGAAACAGTAGCTAATTTGTCAGGGTCACGAGTATGGCCAGAACATTAAACTTTTATTTGAATAGAAAAACAGAAAAGCGTTGGTATTCTGAGATTTTAACAGCAAATTATGGAATGGATTGGTTGTTGCCAGTGATATCATTTCAAATTAGAAAAAGGAAGCTGTTTTAGTACAATTCTTAGAATTTATGTTTTATTTAATATACATACAATAAAAGCAGTTAGTAAAAAAATGAACCTTCTCAAAATGTATTCGACACCTCATCATGATTCCGACATCATTCACCACCCCATATAAGAAGATAAGATTTCCCAGAAGTGTAACAATTGACGCAATTTTCATTTCTTATCAACAGAATTCAAAGGACCCATTATTTGAAAAGCAACCCACGAATTGACTTCGTCAAATTTCACATTGTTGTTATTGATGAGCGATTGGTGGGTATATGACAAACCATAAAGAACTTGTTACTGAATTTCCATATAAAATTGAGCTCATATATCAAACAAGCAGCCACCACGACAATCAATTCACACTCAGCTGTCAGACATCATCCATTCATCCACTTGTGTGTTCAATGGCCAGACCGTCACACAAAAGAGGTTCTATTCTGTTAAATAAATCCTAATTATTTCTTTTGTTTATTTTATCTCAGAAAAAAAACTTTAGGAATCCAAAGACACGGGTCATTCGTATTCTAATCCATAAATAGGGGAAATTTGTTCCAACTTCAATTACCAGCCATGCCCAAAAATGTTTACAACAAATGTGTTTTTTATTGAAAACGAAACAGTTCCCTCCATAATGAAATTAAAGAACAAAACAAAATACACTCCGATGTTGCCATTCGCCTTTATGACTTTGCCTGGTGATATGTTCTTCCATCGAAGGGACAACCGGACAACCCGTATTTCACCAATTGTCCGTGAACAACAATTTGGACAAAACGAACCCAAATAAATGTTTGAAAATTAAATTAAAAAGTTATGTTTTTGCCTCTTGATTAGATTTCGTTCGACAAACAGAGGATACGAAACGACCAACCAATAAATGTTGTGATTGAGATAAAAACAAATGTAGAGATTGCATGTTTGGGTAAATGTCTGCTTTCTTGGTGGGGGTTTGGAAAATAGAAAACCACATTGTTTTGTAAGAGGAAATTGGTAGCAATAAAAATAATTGCTATCTAAATATGTATATGTATGTATGTATCTTTGCTCTAATCCAGAGCTGTTACAAATTCTGTGCAATAGAATCGCCCCTAGGAAGTTCGTGGGAAATATGTATGTATGTACATTTCACGAACATTCTCTAAAAGCCACATTTATGGTCCAATCGTTGAAAAAACTTTACCAGTTCATTATTGTGGCTAAAAGACAATTTTCGCAAAAATTTATGATGAAAATTTGCCTTTGGGCCCCATACAAAGTACTATGGAAATAAAGATCGGTCAGGGGACACGGATTATCGTTAGCCGTTTTTTTTTAAAAATTTTATTTTTTTTGCCACAATAATGAACTGGTAAAGTTTTTCATCGATTGGACTATAAATGCGGCTTTTAAAGAATTTTCGTGAAAATTCAACTTTGGTCCCATACAAATTACTATGGAAACAAAGATCGCTCCGGTGGCACGGGTTAATGTTAACCGATTGCCAAAAAATTAATATAAGGGTTTTGCAAAAAAAATGTCGTTTTTGGGTCGCTCTTATTTACATCTTTATTTAAATTAAACATGCTGGGAATTGTTACCCTACAACACACATCGAAACTGTTCCAAAACAAGTAAAAAAGTATCAGTAGTCGGCTTTGTCAATAGAGATATACCCTCCACATGCGACATAAAGAAAAGAATCAGACTCAAACGTTCACTTCTCACTTCTATAAAATACATACATATGTGGATTTTAAATGAAGGGTTTTCTGATATTACCTTGATTATACCCTCAGCCTTTAGGCTAGAAAGGGTATAATACACTTTCACACAGGCAAAATGTGCCTCATCGAAATAATGTTTTTAGACCCCAAGTATGTTTGGACGAAAAGTGTTTCAGACAATTTGGAGTTGATTTAGCAATGTCAGTCTGTCTGTCTGGCTGGCTGGTGCGCACGATAACTCTCGAACGAATGAACCGATTCGGTTCAAATTTTGGCTTTCGTAATATTCTGTCCAAACTTAGTTTAAGTTCTAAGATGAGCTATACCGATTTGGTCCATACTTTGCACATCGTGAAATTTCTACCAGACTTAGATGAGGTTCCAATATGGACTCAATCGGCCCACTCCTTCACTACCCCCCCCCCCCCATACGACGGTACAAGCTTCATCAGGGGCAAGCCCATACTTCCTGTGAAAATAGCCTGAAAGATGCTATGACACCGTGTAGTGGTTGGAGCGCAAGATAACTCCCGAACGGATCTGCCGATTCGATCCAAAATTTGTCCAAGCATAGTTTAAATTCGAAGATAAGCCATATCGGTCCACTCCTTCAGGTACCTCCCCAACAAAAGTTCAAAAATGTTCGGAAAAATGTTGCTCACGATAACTCTTGAAGGGAGTGACCGATGAAATCCATACTTTGCACATCCTAATATATCTACCAGATATAGATCAGGTTCGAATATGCACTATATTTGTCTACTCCTTCTGGTACCTCCCACACAAAATTTCGGATAAGTTTACTTTAAGACCTGCTCTCGAATCACTTTGATTTTTGTTGAAGCGATTTGCATTCGCTACCTTCATTACGACGGTAAGAGTTTTTTCAGGGGCAAGTCCAGATTTCTTGGGAAAACAGCCCGAAAGGTGTAAAAACCCCTATGTCTCCATATGTGGCGGTCGGAGAGCACGATAACTCTCGAACCGATTTAGTCCAACATTTGGTCTTCGTCATATTATATCCAAACATAGTTTCTGGGGAAACCCCGGTCCACAACTTTCGGTACTTCTCCCCAATATTGAATAAAATGACACTAAAATGCTAGGACGATATCACTTGAATGGGGCAACTAATTTGGTCCAAACTTTAGATCTCGTAATATTTTATCAAAATTTAGTTTAATTTCTAAAATGGCCCATATCGGTCTTCCCTAAGGGTACCTGCCCTACAAAAGTTCAACATTTGTGTCTTAGTGCAGTTAATTCCTAATCCACATTTTTGTCGGCAAGTTCAAATGTCCAAAAAGGGCCACAAAATTCTGAAGATACCTTAAATACATTCGATCTGTACGTAGGTGAAAGCTTCCCTTCACATTGGCTGAGGGTATATATCTGTCGGCAAAGCCAACTGACACTTTTTTAATTGTTTTTTTTTAAGAATTGGTACGATAACGGATATGTATATGAATTATTCTCCATTATATTTCGTTAAAATTTAACCCTTTTGTTCCCGTATCTCATACATACCATCGGCTTGATATTGAAACTTTCATCTATGACATATAAAATACCGGCTACCCCATCGAAAATGGCTCAAAAAATTACTTATGTGGTGGGGTTTCAGATTTTTTTTTTCTTTTTTTTTTTGAAAATACAAATTTGTTGGAATATAACGTTTTGCGGAACTTTTGGGATATTTTTCTTGACAATTGTGGGCGTTCTGAATATATGTGGAACTTTGCCAATAGATTTTTAATAGGGATGTTTCTTGTACACGGTGAACTCTATATGTCAAAGAATAAGTAAATTGTTTGTTAAATGAGCCTAAACTCTTTTAAGAACACAAACTGCTAACGAAAAGAAATCTCTGAACTGGATAACCGACCAAAGTCTAACGTTATGCATGGAAGATGTAGCTGAACAATACATTGTGTCCTGCACAAGTTCTGATAAAAAGACAACAACAAATGTTAACTTTCCGCCTTGCCTTACAATATGTAACTCGTTATCGGCAGCAGTTGATACCTTTTGGCAACAGTTGTTCTCGCACAAAGTTTTCCTCATGGCAATTTGCAACTTGTTACATGACCAACTACACCCCAGTACGGGGAAAGGCAGCAAGCTACACTTTTGCCCTTTTTATGTTCACTGAGTTTTCTTTGTACAATCAATGATAGTTGTTTGTTGTTATTATCCTTTCTTCTGTAAGGCAGTTCATTTAATTTCTCATTTGTTGTCTGTCTCTCTGTCGGTCTGCTTGCCTTTTTGTCAGACAAATGATTGGTTATTCAACTCCTTTACGGTTTGCTCCCACCTCCTTTTGTTCTGTTCAGATTTCATGAGTTTGTTTTTTCCGCTTTGGCCTGCCCTTTATTAATTCTCCTGGCAACATTTATCTTCATTATTTCAATATTATTGATGTTTCTTTGGTTGGATTACGAGCGAACAAAAGCTGCAACTTATTAATTTTTTATGTGTAAATCCAGGATGAAGTTTTTGTTGCCTTCCTCTCACAGACAATGAATGTAAATTGGAATAATGAAAACACTGCAACAAGAGATTGAATCATAAAAAGGACACATTCGAAATGTGGAAATGTTTCTCAATGTTTTGTGGAACGTTGCTAATGGGACATGTACATGAATCAAAGTCGGACTTTGCACAATATTACTCAATGCATTTGCAACTGAAGTACTTTCTACAGAAATTTTAAGTTTTTAAATATATACATTAGGGCTATAACCAAACAATACCACGCCAGTATCATATACGGAATATCGTCCTGATAACGAAAACGTGTGTTTTAGTTCGATTCGAAAAAAGTGAAAAAAGTTTCCGCACCGACTAAGATTTCTAAATGCCTTTTGAATAAAGAAAAAATTTAATTTTAGGTTTTTGAACAAACATTTATTTGCATACATATGCTTTATTTATGTTAAAATAAACTTTTAAAATATCGCGATTACACAAAATTTATGTATTGGACGTACGTAGAATTTTTCGATATTGGGGACTATATTCAATTTCACTAATAACTAGCTTATTTAATAACGAAAGGCTATTATAGTGGAAAGTATATAAGAAACAAGTAAGAAAAGCGTTAAGTTCGGTCGAGCCGAACTTTTTATACCCTCCACCACAAATTTCAGCCATTTCGGTGGATTAATGTGGCCACAACCTTCAAAATACCGAAATTCGGAAGGTACCGTTCTATGGGGGCTATATGATGGCGTGGACCTATACCTACAAATTTCTGGGGGAAAGTTTTATACGCCTAAAGAAAACTAAATACCAAATTTCAGCCATCTCAGTGTGATAATGAGGCTAAAACGTTCAAAATATCGAAAATCGGGAGATATTGTAGTATGGGGGCTATATCAACACGTGGACCTATATAAACATTTTATGGTAGAAATGTTTCTTAGCCCCTGGAAACACAAAATACAAAGTTACAACCGATTCTTTGGTCAAATGTGTCTAATACATTCAAAATATATTAAAATGACGCGTACTTTATATGGGGCCTTATATGGGGGCTATACCAAAACGTGGACCTATATAACCCAACTTTGGTAGGAATATTTTTTGGCCTCTGGAGACACAAAGTACCAAATTACAACCAATTCGGTGGTAAAATGGGCCAAATATCTTAAAAATTCCTTAAAAAGACGACGTGTCACGCGTCATTTTGTATGGGGGCTATACGAAAGCGTGGACCTACATATCCCGCTTTCAATACCAAAAGTCCTACGTAAATATAACATATTTTCCCAAAATTTCATCAACCTACGTCAATCCGTTCGGACGCTAGAGTGATTTCCACAGACGGACAGACGGACGGACATGGCTATATCGATGTAGAATTGCACGCTGATCAAGAATATATATACTTTGTGGGGTCTACAATGATTATTTCGAGTAGTTACAAACGTAGTGACAAACTTAATATACCCCCATCCTATGGTGGAGGGTATAAAAACTGCAATGAAAAACTTGTATGCAATCGGTGCGGACACTTTTTAACGGTATGGGAAAAGTGATAATGCTTTTCTTAATATTTTTCCATGATCTATACGGCTATGTGGTGGTATTTTTGATACTTGCAAAAAATGCAGAAAAGTTATAACCCTAGTATACATATGTTTAATATTTTTCGTAACTGTTCTTTAAGATATTAAAAAATACGATTCCGTTATTAATATTTATATTAAAATATATATAACATATTTTCCAAAAATTTGCAAGTCTCGATTTTTGAGATTTTTTTCCAGGTCTCTTCAGACCTAGCTTTAAAAGAAGATTTTATAAATTGTATTTTGAAATAATGTTCAGAGTGTTCAATGCAGTTCATTAATTGTTCATATCTGCATCAGTAGTTTTTTATAGCTCCATAACTTCTAATGATAATGTCATTAGTAAACCCTTAACCAGGAGAATTTCAAATCACCCCATCATTATAGGCAATGATAAAAAAAACCCTCATTCCTATCCACTGACATGTGACAAGTTGATAAAACTCTCTCTCCCTCCCCTTTCCTTCTCTATTTCTATGTCTTTGACAATTTGTTTGTTCATCATTGATTAATGGATTTCCGCATAAAAAGTAACAATTTATTATATAACAACACATAAAATGGAACATTAACTTTTCGATTGTCATTTATTGACAGTCATGCGGCTGGTCAAAGAAAAACATAAGGGCGTTTGAAGTTTCCATTTACACTCAATTGAAGCTATGAGAAAATGCAGGAATTTAATTAAAAAATTACTTCAATTCATTGCACTTCGATGGAACGAACAACCAACGATATTAATTGATTTATGCTCTGCTGTAAACTCACCGATGATAAAGAGTTCGATGAACTGCTGAGGAAATTTAGGAAACAATTTTCAATAGAATTATGGCCAAAGAAGACCAATCATATATCGCGAAAGTGTCACATCAAAATGTTCGACACCAAATATGCAAGTTTTCTTGTTTGACATCTTTTTGGTGAATCATCCATTACCTTTACCAGAGTGTGATCCCAAATCACCTATGCTTGGGAATTTGAATGTTCACTGAAATGTTGGACTAAAAAAACATTACACACAGCAAAAATACCGCTTACTAAACCATTTACTAACCCATTATCTTAACAACGACATGTCACGGGAAATATGTGGCCATGTAATGACCACTAAAATAAATATAAGAAGTAAAAAGTCGTTAAGTTCGGCCGGGCTTTTCTTTATATATCCTACACCATAGGTTATTCCTAACTAAAATGGAATAATTAGTTTCCTTTCCTGTCCACAAATTTAGGTGGAAAAATGTTTTATATTGGGGCTATATCAAAGTGTGGACCTACATACAGTTAGTCAACTTAATTATTGCAAAACCAAAATTATTACAAAATTTAAAATAAAATATCATTTTATTGGTATAAATAAAGTTTTAATATTTTTGTTAACAGTAGAATTCTTACAGATGTTTATTAATATAATAAAATAAAAAGTAGCTAAATTTCACTAACATTTTCTTAAAATTATCAAAAAATGAAAACAACTCATTATTTGCACTGTCAACTAAAGAATTGCAAAATTCACAACTTTTCAGTCTTTCACGGTAGTTTTCGAAAAGTTGGTTCTAATATTTCGTATTCCCACTTTTGGTATCAAAAATAGTTTATAAACGTATCTGAATTTAACAAATAAGTTTCGGAATGTCATATTCCAATGGTGTTTTTTGCCATTCTTCTTTATTGCATTTCATTTAGTCCCCCAGGTTAGTGGGCGGCCTATTTTCGACTTTTTCATTCAAGTGTACCCATGAATTGTCGATGGGGTTAATATCTAGACATTGGAACGGGATGTGTCTTTGGTACAGTTGTATAACAACCAAGTCCTACATAAATTAGGTTTATGCTTAAGGGCGTTGTCTTGGTTGTACTTATATTGCAATTTTTTGAATTTTCAGGGCCAACAGACCTAAATTTCTTGACGCTTTTGGTTAAATCATGTTTTGAATCATCTAAATAAACTTCCTCTGTCATTATTTCCTCCAAAATCTGGATGTTACCAACGTCACTCCTTGGTATACAACCCCATACCATAAATGACAATTTTGCGAACCTTGCGGTGTGTATTAAATTCTGGTTTTCCATGGCTATACGGGGTTTTCGCAACACTTTTTGAGACCCATCGTGATAGTACAGCATCATTTTAGTCTCATCAGAAAATATAACGTCATGCCGATACTAAAGATACCGTGAAAAGTTGTCTGAAACAAGTCTGAATAGTTTCTATATATTGTGCTGTGGGAGGGCAATGGTTTTTACCTAGTCATTCGTGATAAGTGCTTGTTATTATGTAGGACTTTTTTGACTCTTCCATGTGACACACTTACTCCAAAATCATTTTTAGTTAAACAAATTAATTTTCTAGTGCTGCTTTGGGCTCTTTCATCAATTTCTTTAATCATTCTCTTGTCAATTCGTGTGGTTACTATTTTGGGCCTGCCATGTAACGCCTTCAGTTTGAGCCTGGCTTCTTTCTCGGTGCGGTATATGATGTTGTATACACTTCTCAGCTTACGAGAGGATTTACCATTATTTAATTGGAATAGACCAAATGTAGCATATTTTCCGAAACCGTTTACCTGACTTTCTCTTTTTCTGATTATACTGTCTATGTTACACACACAAAAATTAATTTATGATCAAAATTTATGCATATACATGTCCACATACCATAAAAATCAAAAAAATCCTTAATTGGAAAAAAATCGCGGGGAAAATCCCACGATTTTATTGCAGATTCATTTATTTTGCAATTATTTAGTTGACACCACAAAAACCACGTACCTATCCTTTTTGCCCGCTGTTTTTGTTATTTCCGACCGATTTCTGAATTTGTTGGCTTGATGTTGTCATTAACAAGTAAATCAACAGATATTTACAAATAGCCCAACATTATTGAAAGAATTTCTTGTAGTAATTCCTAATTAAGCATCTAAATTTTTAAAAATTTATCGTTTTCAATAATATAGTTGACTAACTGTATGTCAAGAAATACAGCTAAAATTCTCAAAATACTGAAAATCGGGAGGTACGCCTAGATGAGTCCTATATTAAAAAGTGGAACTGTACGGGTAGTTCCGTCAAACAATGTATTTAAACCCCTCAAAATAACGAAAATCGGCAGGTACCGTTATATTGGGGCTATACCAATACATGGACCTGTGTTGACGATTTTGACGGAGAAGTTTTGTGACCATTAAGAACCTCAAATGTGAAATTACAGCTAGTTCGGTTAAAAATTTTAGCTAAAATCCTCAATATACGGAAAATCAGGAGGTACAGTTATAAGGGGCCATACCAAAACAAGGACTTATGTCCATAATTTTTAGAATATAAGTTTTTTGGTCACTAGGAAACCTAAATGTCGAAATACCTGAAATCGGGCGGTACGGTAATATGGGGGCTATACCAAAACGTGGACCGACAGAGTCAATCATCAAACTTCCACATGCTTGCAAACAAAAGACGCATCTTCTCAAACTTTCAGCGTTGAATCTCCATTTTAGTGGATGCTAGATTGATTACAACAGACGGACGGATGGACGGAGATGCAAAGAACGACTCAAAATTTGATCCTGATCAAGAATATATCGTCAAGTAAAATGCCCAAAACCGTAACCCACAATAAATTTACAGGAAAAGCAAAAATAAAATGAACAAGTAAAAAAGTATCAGTCGGCTTTGCCGACAGAGATATACCCTCAGCCTGTATGGATTGGAATACTTTTTTACAAAAAAAAAAAAAAAAATCAAAATTTCACCGTCAAAACTATGGATAGGGCTAAAGCTCAAAAATTTCCGGGGATATCGATAGATAGGGCTTTTTTATCACACTAGCCTGCGAAAAAAATAATATAGTTATATTCGGTTCGAGCCCTGCAGCCACTACATATGGTGCCAGGGACGTAGCCAGGATTTCATTTCGGGGGGGGCCCACCTGACCAAAATTTTTAAAGTTCATGTTAGTGAAAATGTCTTATTTAGCAATGATGTAAACCTTATTCTAGACTTATTCTACTGATGAAATAATTTTCAATACTATTTTTTAGTTCATATGGCGCAAGACTTCTTGGCCAATTTTATTTTGTTTTTAGAACTTTTTTGACAATATGTCACAGTTAATATATGGTCAAAACAATGAATATATTAATAATGCCATATATTTTTGGGCGTATCATTTATCAAATAATTCACAACTACAGTGAATGTTATGAAATTCAGTGATATCACTTCGGTAAGGCCAAAAGAAAGCGAATACAATAGAAAACCTTAGAAATATCATGACATTTAATTTTCAAATATCTTAAAAATTTCATTTTCAAAAATATGCAAAAATCCGATGTCTACATATAGCAAAGAATTTCTGAAGGCCGAGAACTAATGCTGAGCAATAGTTAGTCTATCCATCAAGAAATTCTAGCACCTAATCCCGGTTATGTAAATGACAAAACTGTCGCCAAATCGCGCATCTGTCCATAGACTAATTTTGGCGTCCAATCTTCGGACTTCACTTATAGAAATTCTGGATATTCTCATAAATTTATTAGGAACAAGCGAAACTCTGGAATCCAGTTTAAACTTCGTTTAAAATGAAATTATGTCGCCCAATCCAAGGTCTATACATTAGGGCTATAACCAAAAAAATACCACTTCATAGCCGTGTAGAGCATGAAAAACTATTATGAAATACGGTGTCAATTTTTCTCTACCGCGAAAAAAGTTTCCGCACCAAATGCATTGAAGTTCTGTAATGCATTTTTTAATTTTATCTGTCATAACAACATATTTGCTTTTCATTAAAATTTTTATTTTTTTGTAATCTAATTTAAAATCATTATCAAAGCGTTCTGGACCAATTTCTTCTCAAATCGCGCCATTTCGGACCACTATTGCAATTTTTGGTTTTTCTTTATAAACTCGTGAATTTTATGCTTATATTTTTTTAACCTATCGGACCAGTGAATATGGGTTCATTTGAAACGAATTCGCGGAAGTTACAGGCTGTTTTTGTTGACTTTGCTTCTGAGAATCGTATTTGTTTTCTACAAAAATACAACACCAGTACCATGGGGGGAATTTTGTCCTAATAATGAAAACGCGTTTCTAAGATCGATTCGGTGAAAAAAGTCTCCGAACCAACTTTGATTACTAAAACCCTTTTGATGTTTTTTCTACTTATAATTTTAAATTTGCTTTGTTTGAATAAATATTTATAGACAAAAATAAAATTCTCACAGGCAAAGTCAACAAAAACAGCCTGTAACTTTCGCGAATTAGTTGCAAATGACTCCATATTCTCTTGTCCGATAGGTTAAAAAAATATAAACATAAAATTCACGAGTTTATAAAGAAAAACCAAAAATTGCAATAGTGTCGAAAAATCCTAATATGGTCCGAAATGGCGCGATTTTAGAACAAATTGGTCCAGAACGCTTTGATAATGATTTTAAATTACATTACAAAAAAATAAAAATTTTAATGAAAAGCAAATACGTTGTTATGACAGATAATATTAAAAAATGCATTACAGAACTTCAATGCATTTGGTGCGGAAACTTTTTTCGCGGTAGAGAAAAATTGACACCGTATTTCATAATAGTTTTTCATGCTCTACACGGCTATGTGGTGTTATTTTTGATATTTGCAAAAAAGTGCAAAAAGTTATATCCCTACTATACATGTATACATTCTTTTAGCAAAAATCCCTAAAAACAAAATTGTTCCCAATCTAAATTTTTTATACTCTCAGCCTTTAGCCGAAATGTGCCTCATCGAAATAATGGCTTTAGGGCCAAAGTGTGTTTGGAAGAAATCTGTTTCAGAAAACTAGGAGTCGACTTAGCCGCCTGGGGAGCACGATAATTCTCAAACAGATCAACCGAATCGGTCCAAAATTTGGCCTTCGTGATATTTTGATCTATCTATCATTCGGCAAACTTCCGCTGAGTATTTCAGAAATTTTCAGCGAAGTGCAGTTTAAGACCTCTCTGGATAAGCTGTGTAAGCTTAAGACCTCAATGGTCATGGCTTCACTTCCTTTATGCTAATAATTAGTTATAAGTAAAAATATGAAATAAATAAATTAATAAATAAAAAACTCTCTGGAAACGGGTCTCATATTACTACCGTACAAGTTTTTCAGAAGCAAGTCTATACTTCCAGAGAAAATGGCCCGAAAGCTGTAAAGAACACCTAAGGCAATCATGTGTAGTGGCTAGTGCACACGGCAACTTTCGAACCGGATACTGCGTTGGTCCAAACTTTGTTTATCGCAATATTTCAGCGAGCCTTATATATACAAAATTCGAAGATGGTGCTTTTCGGTCTACTTCTTCTGGTATTAGTTTTTGCTCGAAAATGGGCCATACTGGGGTACCTCCCTCACAAACCTTCAAAATAGTTGTTTAAGTGCAGTTTAGAGCGGTATTAAGTTTTTCGTGGGCAAGTCCATATTTCCTGACATAAGTGTCAAAAGGTAAAAATTATACTGTGGCGAACTGAAATGACTGGTGGGCGCACTATCTTTTAAAAGGAATGACTCCCAAAATAAGATCTACTCCAAAAATGAACTATGTCGGTCCGGTCCATTTCTCCATACCTCCTCCGCAACACTTGTGATCAATGATACAAATCCATATTTTGTTTGCAAGTTCATACGTCCGAAAATGGCTACAAATTTCTGAAAATCTCCTAATGCATAGTTTTTGGGTTTAAGGATTTTCGCTGTTTAAATTCACACAGGCTCAGGGTATATTCCTGTCCGCAAAGTCGAGTGGTACTTGTTGAGATTTTGACGAAGAAGAACCTGTTTCCGATCAGTTTTTATATTTCGTTTGTCGCCACAAGGTCCTTTACCGAAGCAGGAAAAATTAACATTTCTAGAAATGTGCATCCATTGAAAGTACTTCCCAAAATACAATTGCCGTGGGTTTCTATGACGTTTTCTTCTGGTTTTATTCAAAGAGTAATCGACACAAAAATCTCTGAAGATGAAATTCATTGTAATTTTTAAATATTGGAAATATATGTAATAAATCAATATATACAAAGTTGAAAAATCTTTGTACGTTTGTTTGTTTGAAGATTATGGACTCAAAAACCGCTGAACCGATCTTTCTGAAATTTTCAGAGTATATCACTACATGGCCTGAAGGTAACATAGGCTATAAAAATTTCTGAAATTCCGCGTTGATCCGGAGATATAGCATCACAATCAGAGGTACCTCCAAAAATTTAGATTTTTATGCAAATATCTATAGAATGGTAACAGATAATGTCTCCAAATTTTGGATGTGTACAGAAATTTGGTCTAGAAATATATCGGTCTAAAATGGTCTAGAATTGAAATCGGTTCAGATTTGGATATAGCGCCTATATATATTTTTGGCCGATTTCATGTATTTTATGCATTAAACAGCTATGTATGTCCAATTTCAATAAAATTTGGAATGTGTGACGGAATTGGTTCTATAAATAAATTTTTCAAATTATATTGAAATCGGTTCAGATTTGGATATGGCTCCCATATATATTTTCGTCCGATTTCATGTATTTGATGCACCAAACACGCATTATTTACCCGATTTTAATGAAAGTTGCAATGAGTGACGAAAATTGGCCTACAAATAAATTTGTCAAAATATATTTTACCTTATTCGGGGTAGCGAAGCGCACCGGGTTCAGCTAGTAAACAAATATAATAAACACTGACCTCAAGCTCAATAATCTTGATTTTATTGACATTCGAAAGGTCGAACAAAACATAAAAATTCGGCAGAAAAATCCTTTTGTCACATAGACATTTACGACACTGCGTTGGAACAGAAATTATATCATAAAAAATGGTTGATATACATAGTTTTTTTATTGCAAATTTCAAACATAATAAAGAATTTGTAATTGTTATGAATTTCAAAATAGTTCATTATAAAAACGTGTTAGAGAAAATATACAAACACTTAAAACCGCAATGATTAAGCAACGGTTTTACATTTCAAAAACAAAATATCGCAAAAATGTTTTTTTCTCGATGTTGTTTATAAGCCAAAGTATTGGACCTAATATGTTACAAACGTTCAATAAATACAAATAAACGTATTGTTCTGAACTCAGTAACACAGTCAGCCTAAAATTCCGATTAAACGCTTAAACAACACCTTAAAATTAACAAGAACTATGCATAAAATTGCTCAAAAAGCCTAACTTGTTCATTATTTGTATACCCTCCACCATTAGGAGGATTAAGTTTGTCACTACGTTTGTAACTACTCGAAATAATCATTGTAGACCCCACAAACTATATATATTCTTGATCAGCGTGCAATTCTTTTGGGAAAATCTATTATATGTACGAAGGACTTTTGGTATTGAAAGCGGGCTATGTAGGTCTAGGCTTTCGTATAGCCCCCATACAAAATGACGCGTGACGCGTCGTCGTTTTAAGGAATTTTTAAAATATTTGTCGCATTTTACCGCCGAATTGGTTGTAAATTGGTATTTTGTGTCTCCAGAGGCCAAAAAACATTCCTACCAAAGTTGGTTTATATAGGTCCACGTTTTGGTATTACCCCCATATAACGTCCCATATAAAGTACGCGTCATTGTAATATATTTTGAATGTATTAGTCTCATTTGACAACAGAATCGGTTGCAACTTTGTATTTTGCATTTCCAGGGGCTAAGAAACATTTCTACCATAAAATGTCGGTGTATGGTGCCATAGGGTTTTTTTACAACTTTCGGGCTGTTTTCTCAAGAAGTATGGACTTGCCCCTGAAAAAACTTTTACTGCCGTAATTGAGGCAATGCAAGTCGCTTCAACAAAAATCAACGTGATCCGAGAGCTGGTCTTTATTAAGTGAACATAGCCGAAATTTTGTGTGGTATTTACCCGAATGAGTGCACAAATACAGTCCATATTCGAACTTGATCTATATCTGGTAGAAATAATAGGATATGTAAAGTATGGACCAAATCTGTCACTCCCATCAAGAGTTATCGTGCGCACAATTTTTCCGAACATTTTTGAACTTTTGTGGGGGAGGTACCTGAAGGAGTGGACCGATATGGTTTATCTTCGAACTTAAACTAAGTCTGCACAAAATATTACAAAGACCAAATTGTGGACCGAATCGGCAGACCCGTTTGAGAGTTATCTTGCGCTCCAACCACTACACACGGTGTCAAAGGGCTTTTTTGTACCTTTTAGACTATTTTCTCAGGAAGTATGGACTTGCCCCTGATGAAGCTTATACCGCTATATGGGGGGCAGTGAATGCAAGTTGCTACAACAAAAATCAAAGCGATTCATGAACAGGTCCTAAACTGAACTTTTCCGAAATTTTGTGTGGGAGCTACCCAAAGGAATGGACCGATTGAGTCCATATTGGAACCTCATCTAAGTCGGGTAGAAATTTCACGATGTGCAAAGTATGGACCAAATCGGTTACTTCCTTCAAGAGTTATCGTGCGCACAAATTTTCCGAACATTTTCGAACTTTTGTAGGGGAGGTACCGGAAGGAGTGGACCGATATAACCCATCTTCGAACTTAAACTAATTTTGGACAAAATATTGCGAAAGCCAAATTTTGGACCAAAGCGGTTCATCCGTTTGAGAGTTATCGTGCGCACCAGCCAGACAGACGGACGGACATTGCTAAATCGACTCCAAATTGTCTGAAACACATTTCGTCCAAACATACTTGGGGTCTAAAACCATTATTTCGATGAGGCACATTTTGCCCGTATGAAAGTGTATATACCCTCGTTAGCATAAATCCGGTCACGACACTTGTTAAAATAATGGGTTAGTAGGGTGTTTTGTAAGGGGTAATTTTGCAGGGTAGAATTTATATTTTTTGACCTTAGCCAATTTGCCAATATAATAAAAAATTTATATTTTTTATTTAACAACAAAAAGAGTGTTCTATAAACAGATTATTTAACATTAATTATATTTACTGCGTGTGCCGGGTCCGTCATCACACTTATTTTTAACCATTTTCACAGTTTATTTTTTTGGTGTTTTATGATATTTTTATACATTTTTTAATAATAATTTGTGCACTTCTGTCAATCAAGATCACTTTTATCTGACATGTGTTTACATCCTACAAATGTCTGTGTAAAAAAAGTAATTGTTTACATTAATGACTTATAATTTATTACATGGGTACGGGTGTTTTTATCAATTGGAATCACTGGAAGCATTATGAAAAAGATTGGAAGTTTCATGCAAAAGATCCAATGAAATCATGAATTTTGCTGGGTGTATCGTTGTTATACACTCTATGTCAGCCCTGCTCAGAACGGTGTATTACTTCACCTTACTCTTTCGATTTTTTTAACATAAATAAGTGAATATTTTTGATTTTTTTCTAATTTTGTTCATTGTTTATTCTAAAAGTAATAATAATAATAAAACATCGGAAGAAACTTCCAAAGATCGTTTTTTCCTAATTTTAATTTTACTGCTCTATATTCACTAAGCACTTTGTTTGCTGGGCCTTGCATGCCGCAGCATACATACAGTCAACCAAAAAAGTCTACATACACCCTAGAAATCTCGAGTTTTAAGGGTAAGGAAATATGTTTATGAAAATCCAAGTACATATCTCTAATAATATAATATGTTCCTAATAAATAAAATTAAATACAGCAAATATATATTCCATTGTACAAATAACGGTAAATTTCATAAAAATTAAATAAATAATATGGAAAAAGTGTACATACACCCCAATAAAATATTGAGATTACCGTAAAATTTATGGAAAAAGGAATACAAATTTTACATTTTCTGGATTTAGCGAATGCCTCCGGTTGTCCATGATATCTTTTAGGCAACATATTTGTGAATTAGTTGCCGTTATTCAGGTCAGATTTCGCGTATAGCTCGTTAAAGTAGACCTTTGCAGATTTCTTTGTGATTTTGAGTTTGTTATTTTATAATACCCCAGAAAATAAAGTGGGACTGATAATTTTGAGATTCTAGAGCAGTTGAAGTTATCCTTGTGGAAATTATATGCTCCTGAACTTGGCAAAATGTACGAATTCCTGACTTTTCTCATAAATTTTATAGGTTTCACAGCATTCCAATGGGCAAACTACGTGCAGTAGCCTTGAAATTGCCTTATAATAAGGTCTGGTACAATCCTCGTGCATCCATTCAATCAGCAATGTAAAATTATCCGACATATATAACGCTTTAAGTGACCCTAACGATCATAATACGAGAGCATAGTAGTTGACAGTGTAAATTTCATACAAATTTCATGCATTCTTTGGTGGTGCTTTTATTTTGATGCTTTGGAAACTTTAAGAACGGGTTTGTAAAATAATGATGTACACTTCTGATTGAGCTAAGGCCCAAAATTATATCAAACCTTATTACAAGGTAATTCCAAGGCTTCTGCATTTAATTTGCCCCTTGGAATGCTGTGATAACTATAAAATGTATGAGAAAACTCAGGAATTCGTATATTTAGCGACGCTCAGGAGCATATATTATCCACAAGAACAGCGCTCTAGGGTCTCAAAATAATTAGTTCCACTGTATTTTCTGTGGTTTTATAAACTACCGGATTAAACGATTCGGCCCAAAATTTGGCTTCCGTATTATTTTGTGCAATCTTAGTTTAAGTTCGAAGATGGGTTATATCGGTCCACTCCATCCGGTACCTCCCCCACAAAAGTTCGGAAATGTTCATTTTAGGACCTGTTCTCGAATCGCTTTGATTTTTGTTGTAGCAACTTGTTTTCACTGCCACCCATACGACGGTACAAGTTTCATCAGGGGTAAGTCCATACTTCCTGAGAAAGGTACAAAAAAAAAACCACCATGACACCGTGTGTAGTGGTTGGAGCGCAAGATAACTCTCGATTCAGTCCACAATTTGGTCTTCGTAATATTTTGTGCAAACTTAGTTTAAGTTCAAAGTAAGCCATATCGGTCCACTCCTTCAGGTACCTCCCTCACAAAAGTTGAAAAATGTTCGGAAAAATTGTGCGCACGATAACTCTTGATCTGAGTGAACGATTTGGTCCATACTTTACACATCCTAATATATCTACCACTTTAAGACCTGCTCTGGAATCACTTTGATTTTTGTTGAAGCAACTTGCATTCGCTGCCTCAATTACGACAGTAAAAGTGTTTTCAGGGGCAAGCCCATACTTCTTGAGAAAACTGCCCGAAAGTTGTAAAAAACCCCATATGTAGTGGCTGGAGAGCTCGAACCGAATACTGCGTTCGTCCACACTTGGATATTGTAATATTTCTTCGAATATTAGATGAAATTCGAAGGTGGTACTTATAGGTCCACTCCTTCCGGTACCTCCCGCACAGAATTTCTCATAGACGTAGCAAACGATTTGGTCCAATCTTTGGATCTCTAAATATTGTCGAGACTTAGTTTATGTTCAAATGTTGACCCTGTCTGCCCAATCCTTGTGGTACCACCCACACAAATGTTCAACATTTTTGTGTGGTTAAGGGTCTATTTGAATCCACACTGAGTCTGAGGGTCGGCAAAGCCGATTGATACTTTTTTACTTGTTTTTATAGAATTTATTGTTATTCGTATTAAGAAATATATTTCGGTTGTATTTAATTTTGTTCATTGGGGATATGAAATAGAACTATGTGCTCGCACATTTTCAAACAAGAATTTCTTCATAACATGTTGTAACATAAAATATACCCGTTTAATCTTCGAAATTGCATTTGCATACCAAAAATGAAGTGGGACAGATGTCTACTATCCCACTCGTCTTTACAGGCTCTCCATCTAATGTGAACATTCATCTCCCCTTGTTAACATGACTCCCATGTTCATCTTCAATATCTCCCCTTTTACGGTAGAGGTATCCTTACAAATCATAAGAATTTTATTAGAGAAACATAAAAATGCCATTAACTTCACGGCAACGAAAAAAAATATGAAATGTTTACTTCTTCCAGGAGATTACACACAGTCAAGAGGCGAACAAACGAGCACACGGTGTATTTTGAAAATTCAATATCCGGTGTTGATGGCAAAGAACCAGAATACAATATTTTACATTGGGTTAGGTTGCCTTACTTTCAAACACTAACAACACCACCATCATTCGTTTGATGAACTCATTCCACCCGCTCCACATCCAAAAGACTGTACCCCAGTGCATAGCACGACCGCCGAGTACCATGAAGGTGTTGACAAGGTTAAGTTCCTGGGGCATTTCATTGTAAGAGTGACGAAAAAAGTCGGTCGAAATGCTAAACAAACGCCGCCGATGATTGTAAACAAACCAAAATGTCCTGCTGCACAACAATGATTGAAATTCATTAAAGAATTAACATTTTCAATGTTGAGAGTGAGAGAGAAAGAGGAAGAGATGATGATGATGATGGAGATGCGGATACCGCCGATGGTTAGTTAATCATGTCTGGTTTATGTAATCGTTGCCGGGCACTTTGGAGCGAAACGTATTTCTTTCATCAGCACGAAATGAAAGATGCGTTTCACATCACCCCTTTGTTGTTGTTATGTACAAAATAACCCGCAGCAGCATTCCATTCAATTCGATTTGAATTGTTTGTTATTTGTTCGATGATGTGAGGCTGGAGTACAGCATCTGTTTCTTTTTAAAATATATTTTGATTTTTTTTTTCATTTGAGTGACAAAGGGATACTTCCCGCTTTTGTGGTTTAGAATTGAGTTTTGAAATTATCTAATTGATCTTTCCACGCTGTTTGGTATCTCCTTCGTTGTCATTTCTATTGAGTGACTGAAATGAGTTTCAATTAGTTGAATTGACAGTTTAATTGTAACACTCACAGCCTCTTCGCATGTCGATGAAACCATGAATAGTATGGTGCAAAGAACAGTAATTTTGGAAATCTAATTTAAGATTGCACAAATAATCAAAAATTTGGGTGGAGAAGGACCAAAGCTGGATACATGGCCTGAATGCCCCGTTTAGACTAAGGCCATGTTTATATTATGGCCTTTTGCAGGGTTAACCTTCTTAATGAGGATTTATTTGACGTATACGCAAAGGAATTGGCATTTGAACGTATTTAAACGTACTATAAGCTTGGTTTAGTAAATCCAGTCAATTTGTGTTATCATTTTCATACAATATATATGTGAAATAAATCGAGATAATGCATCGTATAGGTGCATAGTATAAACCAAGTTGAAGAAAAAAAAAAAAAAAGTCATAATTTACATTAGGCCATTTTCACTGGTACCATTTGTTTCGTCCCCCTCTTGAAATTCGAATCTTTATCGGTTTACTACAAAACTAAAAGTGAACCACTGTAAAAAAAAACTTTAAACCTCGTAAAACTAACCATTTGGCACACCAACTGTTAGACGAAATATGATGCTGACGCCCCTGCAATAGATGTTTAAGCTTATTTTAGAAAAATAAAGATATGAGTATGTATCACATACGGACGGGGGGACGGACTTGCATAAAAACCCAAAAGGTTACAACACAAAAAGCTTTGTAATTCCTATGATCGTTATACGGCCGACAGGTTTTCTCACTACTGATTTCCTACTTTTGTTGAGAATGAGGATGGCAATTTTTTCCAAAATACGAACGCTATTGCTTTTGGAGAGAATTGCTTCAGATTTGGATTAAGCTCCCATATATATTTTCGGCCGGTTTGAGGTATTTGATACGCCAAACTCGTCAACGGTGAAAATATTGTATAAAGAATCAAAGTTAATGGGGTGTCCTATATGTTCATCGAGTGCCTGACAGCAGCGGGGTTCAAAGAAATAGTTTGTATGGGTTCAAGGATACGAGAACAATATCATATACTCATATTGACACGAGATTAATGACCCTAGTGAACTGAAATGGGCCCTATATCAAGGGGGGATCTGACATTTGGGCAGGGATATATATGAAGGTTTCGCTCATTATTATTGGTCTGTTCCTTTACTTTGAAAAATGGTAACAGTGGCAAAAAATGGTAAAAGTGGTGAGCTGCTATCATATAAATTGTATCCTTTTTTTAGTAAGGGAACACTTTGCGGGTAAAAAGTGGTAAAAACTGGTAACTTCTGGCACGTAAAGGAACACGACTTATAAATTAAATATTGCTATATTTCACTCCCATGCATTTAGGATCACTCATTGTAGTCTCTAGACCTCAAATCCATTAAGTACTTACCGAAAAACTTCGAAAGAATGGTAAATAAAGCCCTATTTTGTGCCAAAATTACCAGAAAGCTGTAATACGGACATTATCACCGGATTTCGCAAAAATACCAGTGGCATGACAAGCTAAAGAAATAAAAAATATGTCTTACTTTTGGATAGAGTCTAAACTTTCTTCATTTATCTCATAATTAAGCATACACGGAGGAAAAAAGGCATCTCCCACGCATGTCCCAAACATATGTTTGGGTCCTGCAAACAAATTATATGCTTGGGTGCAAACAAATACAAACCCAAAAGCCACAAAAAACAAACACATGCACTAGTGGGCGCTTATTGAGAGCAAGGGAGCGTAAATTTCAATGTAAAACACATTGAAATGTATGCTCAATTGCTCTCAATAAGCGCTCACTGACTATCCCTAGCATATACACACATTTATAAATAATGGTGGTTGTTTATTGAAACGCATTAAATTTTCATTTGTTCTAGAACATTGTTTGTTGAAATCTAAGGTACATTTTTGTAGTTGAATGTATCCTTAATTTTTGGGCGATTGCGTATCTTTGGACCAGAGTCGGAGAAAAAAGTATAAAAATTGAATATTTTCAAAAGATTTTTGCTATTTTTACCATTAAGAATCGTTCATAGACATTTCGCATGTTCCAGAAAATTGTTTATTGATGTCTTTGCTACACTATTGTGGTTGATTGTTTTCTTGAATTTGGAACGGTTTAGTATCTGCTCCATAGAGCCGAGAAAAGAAGATAAAAATCGCAATTGTTTTGCTATATTCTAGAAAGATGTTTATTGAGATCTGAGGTAAATTTTTGTAGCTGGTAGTTTGCTTCAAATTTGATCGGTTTGATAGCTGTATAACAAAACTTGAGAAAATTTTTGAAATAAATTTGACCATGACGATTTTGCACTTGCAGATGAAGTTTGATGGATTATATGTGTTCACAATTTTTGTTCTTTAAGACAAGAGCTACAACTTTGCCTTTGAGATAAATTCAAATTTCCTAGCGGGTTGGAAGATATATTCCTGACTAAATGACCCTTTTTACATCAAAGCCTCATATTTTGGAGGTCTATAACCGCGAAAGTTGATGAGATACAAAAAAAAAAACGGCGAGACACGTGTCCTCTCTTTTTTGGTCTTCTGTCACGCAGTGTCAGAATATGGTTAATAATTTTCGTGTTGCACAGTGAAATCGGCATCTGGAATTAAATGATTATATAATGTAATAAATAGATACATCCATATTTTAAGCATACATATGTATGTATGTATGTATATGAAAAATGTATTGATGTAATTACCAATATTAAATGCGACTTCTTCCTTGTACAATAAAATATTTCCATTCACCTTTTTGATTCAATTATAAAATTTCCAATTATATAAAAAGTATTGGGCATTTAATTTACTAAAAAGTAAAATTTCTTTAAGAAAACACAAAACACTGATTTATTCACTCACATTACCGTCTTTACTTAACGATTGTATTTAGACACCTGAAAAAAAGAACAACATAATTATTTTTTTTCTTTTCACCTTCGTTAACAACAACAAAGCACGAAACACACGTGTTTGGCCAAAGCTTCTGCGTCTTTGTTATAAAACAGCGTTCCGCTTCCGCGAGAGCCCTGTTGTTACTCTCTTTGACAAAAATCCTCTCTCCACCCATAAAAATATGTTCTAACATAAAAAATATTTTGGTACCCAAACAAATAAAATTGAGATATGTTACAAAATGTTGCAAACATATATTTGTTTGGACACAAACAAATTATGTTTGGATCCAAACATATGTATATTTGTTTGCAACCAGTCCCAAACAAATATTTGTTTAGATCCAAACATATTTCTAACATATATTTTTCTAATAATATTCTGGACATAATATTTTCTGGACAATAATCTATTAAAAACTTTTTGTGTGATGTAAAACTTTGTTTTGACTCTGACTGTATCTCTCTTTAAACTAAATTTAAATTTGAAAAGTAGTTTGACGGAATTCGGACTAGAAAAGAAAATTCGTCAAATTATTTTGAAAACGGTTCAGATATTTTAGGCCAATTTCATGTATGTATTTGACGCACCAAATACAAAATTTGACAGATTTTGTGATGAAATTTGTAAAAATGTTTGGATATCATAGAGTTAGCCCCGCCGCCATCCCACAGTAAATTCTTACTCAGTGTAAATGTCACTGGACAAGTAAACGAACATACCTAATGTAATGGCAAGCAAAATGTTTGTTTGGTGGTGCTATAATTGTTTCCGCAACTGTACTTACATACATACATATGAACACAATTAATTGTAAAAATATAATCCTTCGAATATCAATCATCCCAGAACAATTATAATCTTCGCATAAGGGTTTTTGTTTATTCAGGGGTTTCATGGTAAAACCAAATAACCGAGTGAATGAAAGAATGAGCGAACGAATGAATGAATGGATGTTGCAAATGGCACGAGACCCTTTGCCATGCATTCAGACGGCCTTTGCAAGGGCATACAAATAATTGAAAACGCACTCACTCACCCCTTAAACAGTGTCCTGCAGACAGACGCATGACATAACTGACATTAAGCATAATTCCAGAAATCATTGAATGTACTCTTATATGGTTTACAAATCATATTTTTTCCAACAAAGTCACTTTTGTTGTTTTGTTATTCACAAAAATTAAATTTTTCATAGCATGGAGTGCTGGAACAAACAGCAACAGTAAGGATAACCGCAACATTACAACGATAACAAAAACAATCCACATGTCCTGAAAATGGTGGTGTTTTTCTTTTTTTCGTATTTTTCAATTAAAAGTTGAGGGTGTAGTCATCATCGCTCATTTAAGTCAGTTAGTGAGTCACTACGGACGCTCGGCAAATATGAAGTATTCCAGGGTAGGACGTCATCAATAGAAGTAACTGTACGTAAGGCATTTATCCCTTCGGACTTTGTGAGGGTGTCACATTCACTGCATTTTTAAATTCTACGTTTCCTTATTCCAGCAGTCAATGTGGCAGGCACGTGATGACTACTTGTAGCTGTGTGTGTTTGTAGGCTTTAAAATATCTGAAAATTCAAGTGTTGAGTTAAGTGGTTCCTGTTCGAGAAACTGTCTAACGCAAATGTGTCCCACATGTGTTAAATTAAAAACATTTAAAGAAATAAATGCAAGTCGATGTGCAGAATGAAATCTAGGTACAACTTTTAAAGTAGACTGCAAATGCGTGGAATAAGTTCATTAAAATAATAGAATAGAACTGTTGGTATTGAGGCCGGCCACACAATTTGTGGTCCTTCTGTGGCAAAGTTCTTCTGATCAAATCATTCATACGCAATTATTTCATATAAACGAACAGAGTCCATTGAACTAGATAGTGAGTGAACTGTGGTCTAGGTCGTTTAAACGAACTAGATCCCTGCCAGCATTTGGAAGTGAGTTACTCAATCCCTCGCCTAAGACGCCACTCGGGAGACACGCCAAGGAAGATCGTTGGTGAATTACACAAACAATTTCTGTAGCCTTATTATGATTACCTTTTATCGCGTATGCCGACACCTCGGAGTGACTTCCAATGTGATTGTTTACATTTATTTCAATGAACGGAAAGAAACAAAACGATTCCCGTACAAATCGCACAAAGCCACAAACTTTTCAGCTTCTCTGAATCGTTTCATTCTCACAACCAAAACAAAAACACAAACTTTTCAACGTATAAAGATAGAAACCGTACGATTGGTGAAATGTAACTTCGGCTATGCTTTGCCGAGTTGTTTCATTCACCACCGAAACGACAAGTATTTTTGGGAAACGTTTGCCGTGCGTTATGGTCAATGACACACTCAGACACACACACACATGTGATTGCTTAACAACCCTATAAGTTAGCATCAGCATACCACAGTGAATTTTATCAAACACCAATCAGCATACCACAGTGAATTTTATCAACCACCAAACGTTTTTGATTTATTCACATGCGTTAAGTACTATTTAGTTTTCTATCTGTTGTTGTGGAGTTGAGTACTTTTCGCTTTTCGTTTTGTTCGTACTCACAAATGTAAACAAAACGAAACTAAACAGCGAGCTCGGCCAACGAGGGTTATGTTTCGTTTTGTATTGTTCCTATGGAAAATACGAAACGAAACGATTGGAAATTTTATTTAAGGTTTTTTTACGTATTCTGATTTATTTAATATTCATCACATTTGAACAAATATAGAACATTTTTCTATCTGATGGTCCTATGAGACGGTGGTGCAGCGGTAAGCATACTCGCTTTTCACTCTGAAGGTCCTGGTTCGCTTCCCAAGTCAGGCAACAAAACAACATCACATTTTTAAATTGACAAAATTAATGTAGGTGGAAATTCCAAAGAATAAATTCTCTAAAAGAGCGTACTTAAAAAAATAAAAATAAAAATATAAAAAATAAATAGAAAAAAATATTTTTTTAATTCCAAGAACTATCGCGGAAATCATCTCCAAGAAGTGTCGCTGGAGTGACTTCCAAGACGACACGCGGGTGCGCTTCATTTTTTCACAACTGAGGTCACTTCCGTGACTATCGCCGCGACTGTTTTCATCGCCTAGGCGGCACGCCTAAGTCACTTCCGCGATAGTTTATGCTTGCAGGAATTTTAACAAATCTAGCTGTAGTGGGATTCTCTAATGCATTTTTTGGTTACCGACAAAAATCGGTAAAATAAAAGGTCAAAATTATGAATGAAAAGTATGAATAAAAGTTAGAAACACTTTTGCTATCGGTAGGACTTAGCGACAACTTTATTTTGGTTGCTAACTTACCGACAAATTTCGTTAATTATCGAAATTATAAGCATATTAATATTCCGCTTTTTGTCGGTAACCAAAAAATGCGTTAGAGAATCCCACTACTGATACTAATATTACGACAAAAACAATGTTCACAAAAGCCTACATATGGCCAGCAATGTTATACTCGGAGGAAGTACACATAGCCCAGAAAGTCTGCGTTCACCTTACTACTTTTCAAAAATGATGCTAAAACTTTAATAAATTGGTAAATGAGATCAGTTGTTCTTTCATAAATATGTTACTGGCACTCTTTAGTACCAGAATAAAAAGAAAAATTCCAGGAAATATATTATTTTTGCGAAGATAACGGTAAAAAAGTGTTGCAACTGCTAAATTAGAGCCCCAAAAAGTCTGCGTTCACTTTGTATGTTGCAATAATACTGTTAGTTTTTTTGAATTTTTTTGAAGTTTTCTCCCATTTTTAATCAATATTGTCACAACTGGTCATTCTTTGAGGTCGTTTGCACACTTAACTTAAAAAAGTAAAGTATTTTAAGAATGGAAAACAAGGGCAAAGAAATTAGCATCGATAAAAGAAAAATTCTAGGTAAATTATGGAAAATGCTATCGAAATATTGGCGAAACTGTAGGTAGAACATATTAGTCTATACATAGAGTGATAATTAACTATAAACAAATCGGTATTTTGAAGTCATAGCCCAGATCTGGACGGTCAAAGCTCAGTTTTGGACGGTCAAAAATATTATCAGAACGGGAGGAGCGTAACATAACTAATATAGTTAAAACAAACAGTCCGATAATTACTTCGAAAATTGTTGAAAATTTGAAAATGGCATCCAAAAAAAGTATTTGTGCACAAACCGCCAGAAAAATACTGCATAAAGCTAGATATCACGGTATAGTCGCACGGCGAAAGCAGTACATATCACTAGTGAACAGGCAGAAGCATATTGAATTTGCTAATGAATACATAAACAAGCCTCCAGTATTCCGGAATCAAGTCATATTTTCGGACGAAAGCATGTTCTATATGTTTGCAATGAAAGGACTTCAAACTGTTTGGAGAAAGCTCGAACAGCGCTTGAAAAACAAAATCTTGATTTACACTGTAAAAAATGGCGAGGGTGCTGTTTTGGTTTGGGGGTGTGTAGCAGCTTCTGGAGTGGACCAACTTGTATTTATTGAATCGACAATGGACAAGTATGGTTACCTAAACATCATGAAGCGCAATTTGAACCAAAAATGCAGAAGAACTTGGTTTAGATACGAAATTTTGGTTGCAACAACATAACGTTTCAAAGCATACTGCTGAGATTGTAAGGTTTTGGCTCCTATATAATGTCCAGATCTGGGTTTTGACGTAAAAATTCCGGTTTGTTTATAGTTATTTATCACTCTATGTATAGACTAATATGTTCTACCTACAGTTTCGCCAATATTTCGATAGCATTTTCCATAATTTACCTAGAATTTTCCTTTTATCGATGCTAATTTCTTTGCCCTTGTTTTCCATTCTTAAAATACTTTACTTTTTTAAGTTAAGTGTGCAAACGACCTCAAAGAATGACCAGTTGTGACAATATTGATTAAAAATGGGAGAAAACTTCAAAAAAATTCAAAAAAAACTAACAGTATTATTGCAACATACAAAGTGAACGCAGACTTTTTGGGGCTCTAATTTAGCAGTTGCAACACTTTTTTACCGTTATCTTCACAAAAATAATATATTTCCTGGAATTTTTCTTTTTATTCTGGTACTAAAGAGTGCCAGTAACATATTTATGAAAGAACAACTGATCTCATTTACCTATTTATTAAAGTTTTAGCATCATTTTTAAAAAGTAGTAAGGTGAACGCAGACTTTCTGGGCTATGTGTATATCGAGAAATTATTAAAATCCCATGGATAGCTCACGTGGCAAATGACGAAGTTCTACGAAGATTGAACGGAACAATAGTACCATGATGAAATTATAAGGTGGCGTAAAACGCCAGCTTCTTGTTTTCAATCTGTCAAATTGTTTGTTATTGTGAATAAATTGTATCAAAACGTAAACAAACATTTTAATATTTTAAAGAATTTTCGTCCAAAATAGAATTGTTGTTGTGCCACTTACGTCACCTAGTAGATACATAGATCTTGAATAGAACTCTTTAGTCACATAACTCGAAATGCAGTATTGAATATGCAATAAAGAAGAAAAATCCGATGCCGAATTATTTTATTTAAAATTCAAATTATTCCATTTGTAATTCGAATTATTTTAATTGTCACCTTATGAGAAATAGCAAATATAATCTCCTCCAAGCAATCATAAGAACCAAAATAGAAGGACGCCGACCAAGAGGGAGACGAGAAATAACATGGATCAAAAACATTCTGGAATGGACAGGACACCAAGATGAAATAAGCCTTTTAAGCGCCGCCAGAAACAGAGAACTACCTATTATAGAATGAAATTTTTAATTTTATAACATATAACCAAATAACTCTGTAATAATTAACATTGTATGATCGCTAATATCCGAATACGGATTTGCAAATAAAGAAGAAGAAGTAATTCGAGAATTCTATTTGTAATTCGAGAATTCCATTTGTAATTTGAATTATTCCATTTGTAATTCGAATTATTCGTCGAATCATTTTATTTGTAATTCGAAACAAAAAAAAAATACAAAATATTTTTTGTATTGATTTTATATCTGGCTTTTTCGAATTACGAATAAAAAAATTCGATGAATAATTCGAATTACAAGTGGAATAATTCGAATTTCAAGTGGAATAATTCGAATTACAAGTGGAACAGGAATTCTCAAATTACAAATGAAATGTTACGAATTACAATAGAATTCTCTTTTAAAGATAATGAAATTGTTGTTAAAGAGAATGAATTGGGTTTAAATTTTGAAAGTTTTGTGAGAACGGGAACGCTTTTCGAGTAAGAAATGAAAATAATAGCAACATTTATAGATTCAGCAAAACAACTTTAATTATACATGATCATGCTGACGTCATCAGCGTATGGTTAATTATTTATACGAACGATGCATTGAAAAATTTTCCTCTCTTAGTGCTATCCAAGTGACAATTTCTCGGATGGGTGCCGTTGCTGAGGTAACATCAGTGTTCTTTGTCTGGCAAAATATAATATTTCTGAATCCCTTACGTAGACGAACGAAATTTGATTTCGAAAGTCTTTGAGTTCCTCAAGAGTGGATTTTTGAACTTCCACAATAGATTTGAGACTACTCTACTTTTGCCAAATAGCGATGAATTCATCAATGCATCCAAATATACAGCCTGTTTAAATGTTTTGTTTTAATATTAACTTGTTAAACTATTTCTGGTAGGACATCCTAGTAGTTGTTTAATCGGATAATAATTTCATGTGGTTATTCAACAAATATTTCCTCTAGTTACGATTTCTAAATTTAGCGAACTTTTACAAAATTGTCATTTTAATTGTTAAGTATCTACCCAGCGATTTCTTCTACTTCTAAAATTATAAAATAAAAGGACAAACGAAAACATCACCGGAAACATTTTTGCATAATATCCAAGTCACGACAAATTCCATTATAATTAAAAATATAAAGTGGGTCATAATAGTTAACCCAATTTCTTAAAGACCAGCCGTCTATTATTCCCCTCATTTCACGGTACAAAAAAGGACATAAAATGTTTGCGGTGGTGTTGGTGGCAGTGAAAATATGTCGAGACATACATTCTTAAAATTATTTACATTCTGCGACAAGGAGTAACAATGAAAAAAAGCCTTTAGCCAACAGACAGGACAGACACTGTTTCAAACCATACGCACATTCCAACATATTTTTTGTGTGCGTTTAATAATGACCGAGAATGTGAACATGACCTAAATGACAACAGGCGAGAATATCTACGAGAAAAATTGCGTAGGAATTGTTATGAAAACGTTTTTAGGACGAGTAGAAATTTACAAGCGCATAGTGATGGTACGTATAAATAACGCTATCGAGGTTTACAAAATGGCGTTGGGAGAGGAAATGTATAAGCCGCAACATAAAAAGATTTTGGCTTGCTCGCTTACGTTATCAGTTGGAATAAATTGTAAAGATGCATTTCATGGATTGATGGAGGGATTGTTTTACTATTTTCGGGTTGTTCTAATGGTCTTGGGGAAATATGTACATATGTACCTATTTATCTATTTTGCTGAATTTCTTTAAGAGCTCCGACCCTATTTGGTCCGAAGGTCTGCAAAAGCTTTTGATATTCATCTGACGATACGATGAGTCAACACATCAACCACACCATATACCGTTCTGTCAGCATTCAGTTGATTCTCGGAGTCAACATCGTATCGAAATTTGTTAGCTGGATATGTTAGCTGTTATATGGATAAATGTCAAATACGTCGCAGTGGATCACAACTCAACTCTGACAGTTGGCAAAGCAAATGAAATATTTGCTTAAAACACCAATAAAGAACAGCAATAAACATATCCTGCCTTCCACCACTCCCAGAGGGGTATTTAGGTCTTTGACCTACTCCCTCTACATAACAACACGCGAACACCCACCCACGCACAAACATCTATGTATTCGCCACACTCGTGTAAATATTTCAAAATTGTGAATCGTAAAAGATATGTATCTGTGTATGTATGTGCATACATACTTACATGCCTATTATGAAATGTTAAATGGAAAAGGACATCAAGAAGGTTAACAAGACCCCTATTTGCCTTTAGTTCGTTAACCACATTGTTAAGGGTTAGATAAATATTTGAACTTTTTTTATTAGTTATCAATTAAAAAACTGTTCCCTGTGGGATGCAACCAAGGCATACCACCAAATGCCACACTAAACTTGAATGCATGGACAAATATTACAGAGGATTTCAATTTCAGTGTATGCAACTACGATCGATTTCAAAGAAAATTTCTACAAATTAAAGTGAAAGATGATAATCACATTTGTTATCCTCTCCAGTCCACATGTCTGACTTTGGCTTCACACACAGTTGGGTGTACATATTTACTTCTATGTTGAACTCTTTGATCCTTAATACAAAAATGTGTTTTTTCCTTTCCTTTTTGTTTCCTCTCTACGAATCCCGCTGTGTGATGTGAGTTTCGTGATGTTATGGTATTAATTATGTCCGCAGGCATCGCACAAGTCAGGACTCTTCTACACCTCTGACAGTTGGAATATTTATAGTCATTCGTTTTACTTTTGGGATTCGTTACCAAATTATTTGTGTGTGTGTATAATTTAAAGTGTTAAAGTCATCATTTGTCTCATTGCCTTCAAAGCTATGAGTGACGTAGTGGTTGATGGAAAACATATGCCTGCAGCATGAGGTGCAGATGATGGCATGCGCGCATGATGTTGCAATAGTGTTATGCTCATAATGCCGCAGAGCAATCACAGTGTATGCCTTAACTAAATTTAAATGAAAGGTGCTTACACCTGGGAAGTTTTTGCGGTTTCTGAAACTACAATGTTCATAGATGAGACGAATAAAAAAAAAAACAAAGAAATCGCCGGAGGAATTTTCAAATAAATCGCGGTCAAAGTTCACATTTTTAGGAATTTTGAAGGTTTTCACGATTTTGCTTGGGAACTGCAAGCCGTATCGAAATGGGATTAAAACAAGTAAAAAAGTATCCGTCGGCTTTGCCGACAGAGATATACCCTCAGCCTATCTGTATTTAAAATATCATCTAAGGACAGATCGAATTTATTTAAGTTCTTTTCAGAATTGTGTGTCCCTTTTTGGACATTTGAACTTGGATGTGGATTAGGATTAAAATTCAAAAGTGTTGGGGAGGAGGTACTTAAAAGAATGGACCGGCATAGTCCATTACGAAAGTTGATCTTATTTTTGATAGATATCGCGCCCACTGGTCATTTCAGTGGGTCATCGCATATATTTTGGACTAGAAAATCGATATTGGGCATTTTGGAAGTTAAACTAAATTTGGAGAACATATTAGGAGATCCAAAGTATTAAACAAATTGGTTGCCCCTTTCAAGAGACATCGTGCATTCCATTTTGCATTTGTAGTGAAATTTTTTTAAATATTGAGGGGGAAGTACCGGTTGTTGTTGCCCATCTTCGAACTGAGACTAAGTTTCGACAAAATATGATGAAAGCCAAATTTTGGACCAAATCGGTTGATCAGTTCGATTGTTATAGTGCTCTTCAGCGACTACATATGGAGCTATGAGGTTTTTACACCTTTCTGGCAGTTTTATCAAGAAGAATGGACTTGCCCCTGAAAAAACTTTTACCGTCGTAATTGAGGCAGCGAATGCATATGGCTTCAACAGAAAAAAAGTGATTCGAGAGCAGGTCTTAAAGTGAACTTATCCGAAATTTTGTGTGAGAGGTACTTGAAGGAGTAGACAAATATAATCCATATTCAAAACTGATATACTTCTGGTAGATATATTAGGGTGTGTAATGTATGGACCACATCGGTCACTCCCTTCAAGACTTATGGTGCGCACAATTTTTCCGAAAATTTTTGAGCTTTTGTGGGGGAGGTACCTGAGGGAGTGTACCGATATGGCTTATATTCGAACTTAAGCTAAGTTTAGACAATATATGACGAAGGTCAAATTTTGGACCAAATCTACAGATCCCTTCGAGAGTTATCTTGCGTTCCAACCACTACACACGGTGTTATAGGGTTTTTTGTATTTTCATACTATTTTCTCAGGAAGTATGGACTTGCCCCAGATAAAACTTGTACCGTCGTATGGGAGGCGGTGAATACAAGATGATACAACAAAAACCGAAGCGATTCGAGATCTGGTCCTAAACTGAACTTTTCCGAAATTTTGTGTGGGAGGTACCCGAAGGAGTGGACCGATTGAGTCCTTATTAGAACCTCATCTAATTCTGGTAAAAATGTGCAAAGTATGGACCACATCAGTTTCTCCCTTCAAGAGTTATCGTGCGCACATATTTTCCGAACAATTTCGAACTTTTGTGGGGGAGGTACCGGAAGGAGTGGACCGATATAACCCATCTTCGAACTTAAACTAAGTTTGGACAAAATATTATGAAAGCCAAATTTTGGACCCAATTGACTCATCCGTTCGAGAGTTATCGTGCGCACCAGCCAGACAGACGGACAGACAGACAGACGGACGGACATTGCTAAATCGACTCCAAATTGTCTGAAACACATTTCGTCCAAACATACTTGGGGTCTAAAACCATTATTTCGATGAGGCACATTTTGCCCGTATGAAAGTGTATATACCCTCGTTAGCATAAATGCTGAGGGTATAAAAAGTGTTGTAGTAGTGAAAATTCTCTACAAGATTGTCCTTGGCGATGTTTTCGTAGGTATTACCATTTTTGAGATATAGAAGTTCAAATTTTGACAATTTACTGACTGTACCGTCTCCTTATAAAAGTAGGTCATGACTGCAATTTCCAACTAAAACTTATATATCTCAAAAATGGTACAATCTAGGAAAAAATTACGAAAACCACAGCTATAAGATTTTCTCTAGTCCCATTTCTATGAGACTTACCGTTTTCAAGCAAATTGTGGAAACCTAACAAAAAACCTAAAATTCTTACCTATATCTCAAAAATGGTAAACCCTAGGAAAACATCATAACGGTCAATCCTCTGGAGAATTTTCACAGCTAAAAAATGTGCTTTATCCCCATTTCGATAGGACTTGCGGTTTCCAAGCAAAATTGCGATAACCTAAAATAAACCTAAAAATGTGAAGTTTGACCGCGATTTATTCAAAAATCCCTCCAGCTATTTTTTCTTGTTTTTGGATTTTTCTCATCTATAAACATTTCAGAATCCGCGAAAACTTCCCAGGTGTAAGCGGTTTTCATTCAAAGTTAGTTAAGGTCAATCTTGTAGAGAATTTTCACTGCTACAACATTTTCTTTTCGATAGGTCTTGCGGTTTCTAAGCCAAATCGTGAAACCCTAAAAAAGTCCTAAAACTGTGAACTTTGACCGCGATTTATTTGAAAATCCCTGCGGCGATTTGTTTTTTTTTTTTTTTGATTCGTTTCATCTATGGACATTGTAGTTTCAGAAACCGCAAAAACTTCCCAGGTGTAAGCACCTTTCATTTAAATTTAGTTAAGGCGCACCGTGATCATAAATTCATGTAAATATTAGGTAGTAGGTGTACCAAAGGGTTTTTGAAAATTCGAACTGTATGTAAGTGTACGAAAAGCATTTGAATCTCAGGTGTAATTCGAATAATTATAGTTGTAATTCGAGAATTTCATTTGTAATTCATAACATTTTATTTGTAATTCGAGAATTCCATTTGTAATTCGAATTTTTACGTTTGAAATTCGAATTGTTTTATTTGTAATTCGAATTATTATTCCATTTGTAATTCGAAACATTTAATTTGCAATTCGAAAAACTAAATATAAAACCAATGCGTTACAAATGGAATAATATGAATTACAAATGGAATAATTCAAAGTACAAATGAAATAACTCGAATTTCAAAAGGAATAATTCAAATTACAAATGGAATAATTCGAATTACAAACGAAATTATTCGAATTAACAATTTTGGATTCTATTTCGAGTTTTTTATTTGTTTTCATTATTTATTTATTTATTTAATTATTTTGTAAAATATTATTAATTTTATTATTAGCAGTTCGAATTGGTTTTTCTTTCAAATGGAAACGACTGCAATTTACGCCTACTCACTGGGATAATGACAACGCCTATAAATGTACATACATATGTATGTATGTATGTACATATGTATGTTAGGAGAATACGATGAGATTTGTCATTCGACGGGTACAATTTGCCCCAATACTAATATAATGTAACACCATTCTTGTGTCAGCGAATTCCACATCAAGAAAAAATATTCAATTGCTCCATTTATGGTTACTTACACTCGCACATAATAAATTAAAAAAAATATACTTACATATATTTACACATGCACATATGCAACAATGACGAGTAGCAGGCGCAATGAATTCCTCACTGCATACCAACTCCACCCCGATCTCGCTTCTTAATTGAAGGTAATATCGGAAATGGATACATCAACGCATTCAAAACTTCCCCGGAATTGTTTATTAATTTTCTTCATGTGCGTCGTTGAGGGCAAAGTTTCTTCTGACAAGAATGTTGATAATTGCATTTCTTTCACAGACCTTGGAACTGTGACGCTGCTACAAGTAACATGTTGCATAGCATAAATTCTGGAAACTGACAATAACAATGTACAACGCCCAATGGATGGATAATGGATGTATCCAGTAGCATCTCTTCTGTTTCTTGTCCCTCCACTGTTTATTTAAATGTCATTGTATTGAATGTGTACGACTGGTATGCTATGTGGATGAAGTGTCATGGTAGGGGGATGTGGGCAGGCAGGCAGGCACGTAACCAGGCTTGATGGAAGCATCATTGTTGATACCGGATGTACGTAGCAACATTATCATCACCAGTTTCATATTAGCATTTCATTGAAACTTTTTTATCTGCGACACTGCACATCATTAACAGTGCGACTACCAAATATAGCACCACCCCCACCCATTTCTGTCTTTCTTTTGATTAATATGCATAAATACGCTCGTGTTATTAATAGAAAAGTACTTTTAATGTGATAAATATGGATTAATTTATTCCTTCTTTAAGTTAACGTAAGAAATCGTCCGTTAGTCCAAATACAAAACTGATTTTGTTTTCAAACAGTTATGCATTTTTCAAGAGTTTTTGTTTGTACGTTAAACCTTTTGAATCTTTTATTTACATTTTCCAACCAAATTGACTTTAATTTGTTATTTGGGTCTAATAGCATGGCTGACTTCTGTATCATCAGATGCTTTGCAAATGTCCGAAAATGTCTTAAGTATGGTATTTCATAACAAACAAACGTCACAATTGAGCATTGTTAACGCAAGTAAAAAGCAAACATGTATCATTTTTATTTCTGAAGAATTTAGTTACATTTTCGAGTGTGCAACTGAAATATTTGGACGAAGTTTAAAAACTACAAAGCATGTGACGATTCGGAAGTCGGCCTATAATTACATTGTACTGGATTTAGTAAATTCAGTGTGTTTAAATTGTCAATTCCATAGAATATAGTATGCCAAATAAATCCTCATAAACAAGTCATTGAAGTTCTAAACTGCGACACTTGTTTAGACTTCATGAACAATTAATATTTTTATTTTTATCAGTATAACTGCAAGAATACAACGCGACAAATATTTTTGTAACACATGTTCCGCACATGACAATTTGGTTACATATGTACTTAATACGGTGGACTTGCTATTTGATTCATATTAAAACAAAAAGAAATTGTGGATGCAGCTACATATAGTAAGGAAACCACACAAAAAGTCAATGGGGAACACATTTCCCAAAATAAACACAAAAATAAGGATGTAACACATCTTCGTGTGAAGGAAATGGTTAAGTTGATGGTGATAAAATGTTCAAACATTCAGCTGATTTAGGTGCATTTTTTGGAATGATGCGTTGTTATTTATGTACAGTTAGTCAACAAACGTTTGCAAAGCCCAAAATTGTAAAAAATTTCATATTAATTGTTAGTTTATGTCAACAAAATATGTAAAAACTATACGGTTTTGGCCTTCCCAATCTGGTTTATAGTTTCACCAAGTGTTATGAAGGAAATGGAAATATTATAGAGAAAGGTCCTCCGTTTTTGTGTAGGGAAACATTTTCAAGCATTTAACAAGCGTTTTTCTAATAGTTACATATATGAAACTGCGGGAGTAACCCCATTATCTGTATATTCAATGGAAAGAATTAAAAAATATGTATGTAAATAGACTTCTTGTCCACACCAACTCCTTAATTCAAGATATTGTAAGGGAACAGAGTGGTTTTACTTGGGAAAATACCAATTACATATCGGCACTCGGTATTAATTGGCTATGAATCTAAATAATACACAATGTCCTGATTTCTATACCCATATTTCTCCCGGAATTAACTGAAGTTAAATTGCATCCTCTATATAACTACCTTTGGTGATTTGGTTTCACCCAGGGGCCATTATGTAGAGGATGGACGTAGCGTTTTTTTAGTTAGGTTTAGGTTAAGTGTCTCCCCGTTGTGTCACATGGGCCTTTAACATCCGTTACAGGTAGTGAGCTAACATGTGCCGCGTGTTCACCCATAAGAACGTTAACAACTTGGGTTGGGCGTTGGGCTAGTAACTCACCCCGTCAAAACACCGCCTACTATGAAAAAAAAAACAAAGAAAAAGAAGAAAAACAAACCCCTATAAAGTTGACGACCCGCGCAAACGTTTTAAGGACCATGATCTGCGAATCTCCACCTGGAATGTCAGGACTCTCTGCAGAGCAGATGCAGTTTGCGCACTGGCGGATGTACTTGGTAAGTTGATTTAGCCATGTCCGTCCGTCTGTCTGTCTGGCTGGCTTGTGCGCACGATAACTCTCGAACGGGTCAACCGATTAGATCCGAAATTTGGCTTTGGTAATATTTTGTCCAAACATAGTTTAAGTTCGAAGGTCCACTCCTTCCGGTACCTCCACCACAAAAGTTCGAAAATGTTCAGAAAATTTGTGCGCACGATAACTCTTGAAGGGAGTAACCGATTTGGTCCATACTTTGCAAATCCTGAAATTTCTACCAGACTTAGATGAGGTTCCAATATGGGCCCACACAAAATTTCGGAAAAGTTCAGTTTAAGACCTGCTCTCGAATCGCTTTGATTTTTGTTGTAGCAACCTGTATTCGCCGCCCCTCATACGACGGTATAAGTTTCATCAGGGGCAAATCCATACTTCCTGAGAAAATAGCCTGAAATATACAAAAAAACCCTATAACACCGTTTGTAGTGGTTGGAGCGCAAGATAACTCTCGAATGGATTTGCCGATTTCGTCCAAAATTTGACCTTCGTCATATTTTGTCCAAACTTAGCTGAAGTTCGAAGATAAGCCATATCGGTACACTTCTTCAGGTACCTCCCCCACAAAAGTTCAAAAATGTTCGGAAAAATTGTGCGCACGATAAGTTTTGAAGGGAGTGACCGATGTGGTCCATACATTACACACCCTAATATATCTACCAGATGTATATCACTTTTGAATATGGATTATATTTGTCCACTCCTTTTCATATCTCCCACACAACATTTCGGATAAGTTCACTTTACGACCTGTTCTCGAATCACTTTTGTTTCTGTTGAAGCAACATGCATTCGCTGCCTCAATTACGACGGTAAAAGTTTTTTCAAGGGCAAGTCCATTCTTCTTGATAAAACAGCCCGAAAGTTGTTAAAAACCCGCTATGGGACCATATGTAGTCGCTGGAGAGCACTATAACTCTCGAACTGATCAACCGATTTTGTCCAAAATGTGGCTTTCGTCATATTTTGTCCAAACTTAGTCTCAGTTCGAAGATGGGCAACAACAACCGGTACTTCCCCCTCAATATTTAAAAAAATTGGTCTGTACGATAACTTCGCAAGTTCAGCAAGTTCTCAGATCCGTCTCCCCACCAATTTTACTCTCTCGAAGCTAAAAATCTGCAGATTGTTATCGAACAGCAATTTGCAAGAAGTCAGGTGATTTGAAGAAGTTGGTGGAAAATGTTAAATAAATAAATAATAAAATAAAAAAGTAGACACCACAACCTACAAAATAAGTTATTTTATTTACATTATCGTTTTCCATAATTTATTTAATAATTTTTCCCTTTTTATTTCTATTTATTTTAATAAGCAAACGTTTGTTTATGTTTTTGCCAAGAAGCCCGCCACAAAACATTCGAATTTAAATCAGCTGATCAAACTTGCAAGTTCTTACAAGAAAAAATTTCCTTGCAAAAACTTGTAAACAAAACTCTCCAAAGCTCTCCAAAATTCTCTCACTATTGTCTCCAAATTCGCTCTCTTTTGCTTTACAAGTTTGTTATCGAACAGCATTTTGTAAAAGTTTGTGCAAATTTGTACAAACTTTTGGGTTATCGTACAGACCTATTGTTTTATAGGGGGCCATACAGTCAATACATTGTCTCAATTTGAACTTCTATATCTCAATAATGGTAAAACCTACGAAAATAGAATTGGGGTCAATCTTGAAGAGAATTTTCACTGCTACAACATTTTCTTTAATCCCATTTCGATAGGTCTTGCAGTTTCCAAGCAAAATCGTGAAAACCTAAAAAAGCTCTTAAAATGTGAACTTTGACTGCGATTTATTTGAAAATCCCTCCGGCGATTTTTTTGTGTTTTTTTTTTATTTTGCTCATGTATGAACATTGGAGTTTCATAAAACGCAAACAATTCCCAGGTGTAAGCAGCTTTCATTTAAATTTAGTTAAGGCGATTTGTGTAGAAGGAAAAAAACGTTAATAGGCCCTTCGCGATTCTGATTCCTGGGATTGAACTGAGCAAAAAAGTCTACTGGACCATATGTCTACGATGAAAATCGAGCCTCCCGATTTTGACTTTAAGTTTTTTATCTACGTTTTTTTGACATCTTCGCATATAACAGCCAAACCATTGAGATTTTCGAGCCAACGCAAAGACAAAAATTGTAGCCAAGACAGTAATTAAGAACTCTCTAATACATCGCATTTTAAAAACGTTCGTTCTTTTTTGAAAACTTGATTGGTTGTTAGCTTCTGATTGGTTGATACTTTCATTTTGACATTTCTTACAGATTTGTTTACGTTCCCGTACTTTTTCAACAAATTCCTATGGGGAACTCATTTTTTACCTTTCTATCTTTCGCTAAATTGTCTACTAAAAAACTAGTGGAACGGAGCTTATCAATGCATATTGAATCAACCAAAATCAACTTCTTCAAAATCAGAACCAACTTCTTCAAAATTTCGTATTCCAATCAATTGAAGTTTTAATTTTATAGCTCCATTATTGCCACAAAATCATTACAAATCCATTTCAATTCTATTATTATTGAACTTAGTACAGTTGCGTTGTTCAACAGACTTTGTATATGGGCAACGCTTTGATCACATCGAGAATATCAACAACATTTGGAATTGCAATTTTATTACATGTGCCCCTTATGTAAACAAACAAAAAGGCAGCAAAGAGAATTCAACAAAATCAGAAGCATGAAAAATGTTAATGGTGGCGTAAAGATCGTGCAGGAATTTCAAATATTTACATTATTTTGCGTAGAAATTCCAATGCAAAGATGTTAACTGCAATCAGTTGCATAAAGGCGGAGGGGTCGATGACAAGTGCACAGATACAATGGTAAATGTAACATATCGATAAATGTGGAATTAATTAAAATTTAATTATTCGAAATTTAAAAAAAAAATGTAATAGGTGAAATTTTGAAATAACGATTATGTACCTTTATTAGAATTAGAGCGTTTTGTTTAGTATTTATTTATTTATTGAAACATTTTGTAAAGTAAGCCTGAAGGCCAATTAGTTTTACAATATTCATAAGAAGAGTTCCTACTCTTGAACGGCGACCATCTTCTTCTTTATACGATCCCATTTCTTCATGCCCGGCTTGTGGCGTACTTCATTCGTTTCACGATCGATGACCGAGAATTCAGCCTTCATTGCTTGCCTTTCGAAATTATTGATGGTATTTTGATGTTATTTTATTATTTTGATGTATACGCAATCGAATTGACATTTGAAACTCAGTGGACGACCATTCAAATACATATCTACAGGGCAATTAGAGGCCAAAGCGCAAGATTTTTTACATACTATCCCGCCTATTACACCGTATATTAAAATCGTTTGCATGAGCTGTTCGTCCCTTCTTCCCTCTAGTACGAAATGTACTCCATTATTTTTAGTTTAATTTGTTAAACATTAAAAGCGAGTAAACTGGTTATCCTTAGAATCAAAAAATATGTATTAATTTCAATTACATACATACGTATATTATATAAACAAACTAAAAAATTGATAAAATTTGTTTACTTCTTTTTATTTTTCATTGTAGGCCTCTGACTCTTTCGCATACTTCTCTTACGATTCTCTGCTTTACGTTCAGTATTCTCTGCATTACGTTTCTTAATGAATTCAAGACGCATGCGTGACTTAACAATTTGTTCCGGAGTACGCAACTCTTTGTCGCCGCCCACTCCTGCTCTCTTCTTGGCTTCAACTTTGGCATTGTGTCGAGCATGCCTACTGACGGGGTAGCGTTTCTCATGCGACAAAGGCTTGAAGGTATCGTCGTCACTGCCAGCTTCTTTAGCCAATTGTTCTTCAATTTTAGTTTTCTCCTTCCAATCGGTATATCGACCGGTCTTAAAGGACGATGGTATCCAAGCTCCCGATTCTGTACGAATTTTATTCGCTCTGGGATCTTGAACGGCCACCATCTTCTTCTTTATACGATCCCATTTCTTCATGCCCGGCTTGTGGCGTACTTCATTCGTTTCACGATCGATGACCGAGAATTCAGCCTTCATTGCTTGCCTTTCGAAATTATTGATGGCCAAGCCATCTTCAGTGTGTTTGTCTGCTGACTGATATGGAATGAAATTTTCCATATCCTTGACATTGGTATTTGCCTTCTTCTTCTTTTTGGGTTTCTCTGTGTAAAGGTCATCCATATTTTTACGTTTCTTGGGTGCCACTACTTTTTTGAATGCTGAATTTATCTCGTCCTCGCCGACATCCTCCGATTGTTTACATTCCTACGTTGTTGGGTTACGAAAACATTAAACATAGAATTAGAAAGTAACAGAATTTTATAATAAGAAGGATGCAATTACGAAAATTTATCTGATGCTGACAAAATGTGAGATCTCGTATTCATGCAAATTTGTACACTATTAATGTAAGTTTGGTTTTTTAAATTATTCCGAGCATATAAAATTAATTAATTAATTACACATCCTTTCTGAATGCCCGTCTATACTTCAAGAACACAACCTAATACTACACAACAAAGGATTGGATATTCTTAAAACTCCTACAGTTGAAAATGTCAACAAAGTTTTTATACCCTATACCACAATGTGGAAAAGGGTATTATAAGTTTGTTTTGGTAAAAATTCATGTAACACCGCGAAATATTCGTCGGAGACCCCCAATGTGGTATACCAATCTTCATATCTCGACGAGATAAAGCGATTTTGAGATGTGTGTCTGTCCGTCCGTCCGTCCGTCTGTCCATTATAAATTGTAAACCCGCTCCAGGCCGCAATTATGGACCGATCCTCACGAAATTTTGTATGGAGGTCGGGTTCAGATCAGAATAGATCCCTATTCTTATTGGTGATGATCGTGAAATATTTAGTGGGTGAAATGGACCAAAAACATAATATTTATCCAATTTTCAAGCGGCTCTGTAGGTCTCAATAATAGTCCGATCAACGCGTAATTTTAAATAAGGTAAGAGTATATCACAAAGGAGAAGCTTACAATTTGAGATGGCAATCGGATCATATTTAGAGGGTTAAATGGACCAAAACTTTTGTGTGAAAATTGTGAACATTTTTAATATGCAGCTTATATCTTAATTCCTGGAAGTGACATTCCGGACAAGTGAGATATACTTGAAAGTGGAACGCTAGACCTTTCAATTGATGCCTGTTATGTTGGTGTGCATGATTAGATAACAGAGTTACAGCCTAATATATTCCGTTATTTGTTTGTAGTGTAATAATAAACTCGCTAGAAGTCGCAATTATAAATCAATAGTCACGAAATTTTGCACCGGGCAAGAGTATAGGTCGAAAAAAGATGCCTACAATTTTGAATGATGATCTGATATTCTTTAGCGGGTGAAATGTACCATTACTTTTGTATAAAAAATACAAAAATTTTATTTTTGGTCGATATTTTAATTCCTTGAGGACATATATGTTTCGCAAAGTAGCCTACGTATGGAAAAAAACTACTGACCTTTCCCCTGATGTAAATTGCAATAAAGTGTTTGCTAGATAACGGGCCTACTGCATAATATATAATGGGTTCTGTGTAGAGAACCACATTTTTATCCCATGTTACTTATTGTCTCTTCAAAAGTTTATGTAACACCACGAAATATTCGTCCTAGACCCCTTATTTGGTATGCCGAAATTCATATCTCGACGAGATAAAGCGATTTAGCGATGTGTGTCCGTCCATTAAAAATTTTAAACAAGCATAAGGCCGCAATTATGGACCGATTGTAACGAATTTTTTAAGGAGGTTGGGTTCGGGTCAGAATAGAAATAATTAGTTTTTGGTGATGATCGTGAAATGTTCAGGGGATGAAATGGACCAAAAACAAAATTTTAACCAATTTTGTAGCGGCTCTGTAGGTCAAAATAATAACCCGCAAATTTTTAAACAAAGTTTGAGTTTATGATGAAGAAGAAGCGTACAAACCAACGTGAAGATCAGATAATACTTAGCGGGTTAAATGGACTAAAACTTTTGTGTGAAATTGGTAAAAATTTCAATAACGTAGCGGTTAAACAACGGAAGTAGTCGTCCTACATAAGTGGGTTTCATTACATTTTAGTTTGTGTGAACTAAATTTTCCTTTCCTGCTACAAAAATGTCTTTGTCATTCCAGATAACTTTTTGGTTTTGGTCATAAGTATTATACATTACATCTCTGATATTTGATAATTAAATTTTCACAATCATTGAAAAGAAGTTCCGTGGAGAGCGATTGTCCAGGGATAGTGGTATAGGGTATCCCATGGTCGGCTCCGTCCGACTATAGACTTTTCTTACTTGTTGAATTTATATCATATTGTAAAATACACATTTAATATGTACTATAATCAATATACCAAAAAATACCCTGTAACTAAATTTGGATAGCTGCTATTCTCCCAATTTATCTTATATTAATACTAGCAAATGCCCGCTACTTCGTATGCGGAAAGGGAACAAAATATATATAAACAATATTTAATACGGGAATGGTGAATACTGGAGATTCTGTTGTATTAAGACCTATTTTTATTACCAATATTTTTTTCGATTGTAGTCAGAATTTACAAAAAAAAAATCTGAAGTATCGCATCCCTACACAACTACCATATTTTTTATTTCGAATTTCCAAAACTACGTATCATATTGCATTTCAGATTTGACTCCTGGTTTTAACCCTTCACTAACACAGCATTCCCTTCCAGTACGAATTTCCAAACACTAAACTTTATCTCACGCCTTCACAACAACAATCACGCACATTTACAATGCAAGGTTCTAGCTTTAGCGGTTTCGCCCAGAACCCGTATAGGTCCGTTAAATTTTCGGCAGTCAAAATGGCCATAAAAATCCAAAATGACCATAAAAATCCACATTTTCGTATATCCCCATATAACGGTACCTCTCGACTTAGTGTATTTTAAAACATTACTTCCTTATATTCAACATATATCCTAACCCCAATTCACTTTTCCAGCTTTATCTGTTCTCCTGAAACCCATTATAGTACTATTTAGTACTTTTTGTATAAATAAGTACGAATTTTCAAAACCTCCTCCCTACCTCCACTCTAAACCCCAATTGCTAATCTAGTACCGAATTTCAAAATTCCAGTTCTACCCTTTACAAAGTCACAAATTGTACAAAATTCTCTACTATATAGCAAATACCAAAAGGTACCAAATGTTGTACCATTTAGCACTTTTCGTACACGATTTTCCAAAATGTACATATCTCAGCTCTATCTGTTCACCTAACCCCAATTTAAAGCCAATGTGGTTCCATTTAGCACTTTTCCATAAGTATGAATTTCCAAAACTACCTCAATCCTCACTCCAACAGTAATCTGTTCACGCAAATACAGCGAATTCCGTACCAGTTAGTACTGCTTCGTTCACATTAGTACCATTTTCCAAAGCTTCCTCCATATCTCAATTCTATATTCTAACAGTAAACTAAATTCCAAATTTCAGGATTCCAGCTCTTCAAATCCAAATCCAAATCATACTAAACTCACTACCATTTAGGACTTTTCGACCTTTGGTACATCTTTCTTACTCTAAATCAGTGACCCCCATTCCAAATTTCAGGATTCCGGCCCTATTCGTTAACCCATATCTAAATTGTACTATATTTAGTACTTTTCGTATAAGTTTAGTTCGAATTCCAAAAACCTTTCATTTTTACTCTTTAACAGTGACCCTCATTACAAATTTCAGGATTCAAGCTCAATCCGTTCACACAAATCCAAATTGTACAAAATTTAGTACCATTTAGTACTTTTCGTACCCTTATAGTTCGAGTTTACAAAAACCTTCATTGTTACTCTTCATCAGTGACACTCATTCCAAATGTCTGTATTCCAGTTCAATCCGTTCACCCAAATCAAAATTGTACTAAATTTAGTACTTTTTTATTTTTTTTTTTTTTTATTTTATTTATTTCGAATGGGTAACCAAGCCTATAAGGCCATCTATGTTACAAAAGCAAAGTTATCCTAAACTACACCTAACTCTGAACTTAATCCTTAAAACTAAATAAAGATATAAAAATATTTAAAACAAATTCTAATTAAACGGGTTTTAAGCATATACTACTCCAAACAAATATAAAAGCATATCATATATTAAATTTAATATCTTATTTTATATTTAAATGAAAAGAAAATATAAACAAGTTTCAGCGACAACTCTAAAACCAGAATTTGGCCTTTAATAAATTAAAACAAGACATATTACATTCAGATATCATGAGATTGGGAATAAGTGTACAATTTAGTTTTAAAAGAAATAAGTGATCCCCCAAGACACTTAAGTGAAGGTGGCAGATTATTAAATGCACGCGAAACTCTGATAAAAAATGACTTCTCCAACACTGGCGTGATTCTTGGCAAAATAATTTGCACATTCCTCTCCGACCTACCGAAGGAAAACAGTTCGAAAACGCACACTGGTGTCTTCAACTTAACTATCTTATACAAATATAAAAGACACCTAATCATAACAAAATTACGAAAACTACAACCGAGAAAGCTCTCGACATAGCTGGAAATATGCTGACGCCAATTAATTTTCGTATCCTTATAGTTCGAATTTCCAAAAACCTTTCATTGTTACTCTTCATCAGTGACCCTCATTCCAAATGTTTGTATTCCCGCTCTATCCGTTCACCCAAACCCAAATTGTACTAAATTTAGTACCATTTAGTACTTTTCGTGCACTTATAGTTCGAATTTCTAAAAACCTTTCTTTGTTACTCTCCATCAGTGACCCTCATTACACATTTCAGGATTCCACGTCTATCCGTTCACCCAAATTCAAATTGTACTAAATTTAGTACCATTTATTACTTTTCGTACACTTATAGTTCTAATTCCAAAAACCATTCATTTTTACTCTTCATTAGTGATCCTCATTCCAAATTTCAGGATTCCAGCTCTATCCGTTCACCCAAATCCAAATTGTACTAAATTTAGTACCATTTAGTACTTTTACCCTTATAGTTCGAATTTACAAAAACCTTTCATTGTTACTCTTCATCGGTAACCCCCATTCCAAATGTCTGTATTCCAGCTCAATCCGTTCACCCAAATCAAAATTGTACCAAATTTAGTACCATTTAGTACTTTTCGTTCCCTTATAGTTGGAATTTCCAAAAACCATTCATTGTTACTCTTTATCAGTGACCCTCATTCCAAATGTCTGTATTCCAGCTCTATCCATTCACCCAAATCCATATTGTACTAAATTTAGTACCATTTAGTACTATTCGTGCACTTATAGTTCGAATTTCCAAAAAGTTTTCTTCGTTACTCTCCACAATTGACCGTAATTTCAAATTTCAGGATTCCAGCTCCATCCGTTCACACAAATCCAAATTGTACCAAATTTAGTACCATTTAGTAATTTTCGTACACATAAGTACGAATTTCCAAAATCACCCTCATGTCTCAATCATACACAACAGTAATCTTAATTCCAAATTTCAGGATTCCAGTTCTATCCGTTCACCCAAATATAATTTGTACTAAATTTAGTATCATTTAGTACTTTTCGTACACATTAGTACGATTTTCCAAAAACATTTAATTACATCAACACCACTTCCCTACCTTGATTTCCATACCAAATTCCATGATTCTAGCTATATCCGTTCAAAATATACAATTGGTACTAAATTTTGTAAATTTTAGTACTTTTCGTACACTTAGAGGTCGATTTTCCAAAAACCCTTTGGTACATCTTTCTAGATCTCCATCAGTTACCCTCATTCCAAATTTCAGAATTCTAGCTCTTACCGTTTCCCTAATACAAAGGGTACCATATTTAGTACCTTTTAGTACTTTTCGTACACTTCTGGGTCGAATTTCCAAAAACCCAGCCTTATCTACCCCTACACACCAACAGCAACCTACACCCAAAATTTCAACTTTCTAGCTTCAGCGGTTTCGTCTGGGCGTTGATGAATCAGTCAGTCAGTCAGTGAATACCTCACCTCACTGCTCTTTTATATATATATAGATTTAGTACTTTTTGTATAAATAAGTAAGCATTTTCAAAACCTCCTTTCTACCTCCTCCTAAACACCAATTACTAATCTAATACCGAATTTCAAAATTCCAGGTCTACCGCTTTACAAAATCACAAATTGAACAAAATACTGTACCATATAGCAAATACCAAAATGTACCATTTAGCACTTTTCGTACACGACTTTCCAATAACTACTTTCATATATCTGCTCTATCAGTTCACCTAACTCCAAATTATAGCCAATGTAGTTCCAATTAGCACTTTTTCATAAGTACGCATTTCCAAAACTACCTCAATCCTACCCTCCAACACTAATCTGTTCACGCAAATACAAATTGTATCGAATTTAGTACCATTTAGTACTGCTTCGTGCACATTAGTACGATTTTCCAAAGCTACCTCCATATCTCAATTCTAGATTCCAACAGTAATCTTAATTCCAAATTTCAGGATTCCAGCTCTGTCCGTTCACCCAAATCCAAAGTGTACTAAATTTAGTACCATTTCGTACCCTTGTAGTTCGAATTTTCAAAAACCTTTCATTGTTACTCTTCATCAGTGGCCCTTATTCAAAATTTCAGGATTCCAGCTGTATCCGTTCACTCAAATCCAAATTGTACTAAATTTAGTACCATTTAGTACTTTTCGTGCACTTATAACACGAATTTCCAAAAACCTTTCATTGTTACTTTTCATCAGTAACCCTCATTCCAAATTTCTGGATTCCAGCTCTATCTGTTCACCCAAATCCAAATTGTACTAAATTTAGTACCATTTATTATTTTTCGTGCACTTATAGTTCGAATTTCCAAAAACTTTTCTTTGATACTTTCCTTAGTGACCCTCTTTCCAAATTTCAGGATTCCAACCCAATCCGTTCACCCAAATTCAAATTGTACTAATTTCGTACCCTTATAGTTCGTATTTCCAAAAACCTTTCATTGTTACTCTTCATCAGTGGCCCTCATTCAAAATGTCAGGATTCCAGCTCTATCCGTTCACCCAAATTCAAATTGTACTATATTTAGTACCATTTCGTACCCTTATAGTTCGTATTTCCAAAAACCTTTCATTGTTACTCTTCATCAGTGACCCTCATTCAAAATTTCAGGATTCCAGCTCTATCCGTTCACCCAAATCCAAATTGTACTAAATTTAGTACCATTTATTATTTTTCTTGTACTTATAGTTCGATTTTCCAAAAACCTTTCTTTGTTATTTTCCATTAGTGACCCTCATTCCAAATTTCAGGATTCCAACTCAATCCGTTCACCCAAATTCTAATTGTACTAAATTTAGTACCATTTAGTACTTTTCGTACCCTTATAGTTCGAATTTCCAAAAACCTTTCATTGTTACTCTTCATCAGTGGCCCTCAATCCAAATTTCAGGCTTCCAGCTCTATCCGTTAACCCATATCCAAGTTGTACATAATTTAGTACCATTTAGTACTTTTCGTACACATTAGTACGATTTTCCAAAACCATTTAATTACATCAACACCACTCCCCAACCTTGATTTCCATACCAAATTACATTATTTCCTGCTATATCCGTTCAAAATATACAATTGGTACTAAATTTTGTAAATTTTAGTACTTTTCGTACACTTATAGTTCGAATTTCCAAAAACCCTTTGGTACATCTTTCTAACTCTCCATCAGTGACCCTCATTCCAAATTTCAGAATTCTAGCTCTTACCGTTTGCCTAATACAAAGGGTACCATAATTAGTACCTTTTAGTACTTTTCGTACACTTCTAGGTCGAATTTCCAAAAACCCAGCCTTATCTCACCCCTACACACCAACAGCAACCTACACCCAAAATTTCAACTTTCTAGCTTCAGCGGTTTGGTCCGGGCGCTGATGAATCAGTCAGTCAGTCAGTGAATACCTCACCTCACTGCTCTTTTATATATATAGATAAGATAAATAATATAAATAAATAAATAAAATATATCATCTGAACCGATTGGATTTAAATCTTATCGCAATAGTCTTAGTGAACATTTAGGACACATATTATCAAATATCAAACTTTAACAACGTTTAACAATGTCCCCTATGTGCATGGTACAAACAAACCTTTTGTAACTTGCTTGCTTTTTCGAAAAAAAAAATTTTGTTCGGACTCTCGAACTCATTTTTTGCTTAGCGACAACAATCGGTAATACTTATTTATTTATTTATTAATATCCAGGTTCCTAGGTGGAACATAGGGTAATACTTAAATACATATAATTTAAGTTAGCGCCAAAATAAAGTTGTCGCAAAGTTCTATCGATGCCAAAAGCGTTGTCAACTTTTATTGGTACTTTTTAATTTTGCATATTAATTTTACCGATTTTGTTTCGGCCAGCGGTATGATTGGATTGGATCTGTGGTTACATCCAATCGAAGCAGCCACATTCCTGGAACTGGAGATAGATCCAGAGCCAGATTGAGCAGAAAAACGAACACGCAAACACACAATAATAAACAATGTTACAACAACCAATATAATCCCAATCCTACGGCGGCGGATTCTTCGTATCCGATTGACCCGAAGCCAGTGTTTCGGTCAGCGGTTGCCAACCCAGCATCAAACCTATGCTTCTGCGTAGGTTCTATGATGCTGCAACAACAAACAATATAACCAAATATATTCGATCATCATAACATCACACATACAATACTCATCTAATTGGCACAATTTATTATTGATATTTACTTCCAAGGACGAATCATACAAACTGTTATCACAACGTCATTAGCGTATCGCAAATAGCGGAAAAAGGTCGCAATGGTAATCATTATTCCCCTTCTTGCTGGAAACTATAGTTTTCCCTATTTACTGACGATATCTTAAATCGATTTCTACATTTTGTCACTGTCTAGTATTTCGTCGTTTCGACAATGAATTTATGTAATGATAAGAAATTTACCTTTTGTGGTTTAGCTTTCTCCGCCTTTTTGGTCTCTTCCTCTTTGTCCAATTCCTCCATTTTAGAGCGATATTTTTCTATCACTTCTGAATGGTGTGAACGTTTGGCTTTCATTATCTGATACGGCACTGATTTCTGGCTGTTGTTCAATTCAAATATTGTCTAGAAATAAAAATAGCATGCGTAATACAAAACAGCGAAAAATTGATATTATCGCTAGACTTACATTATGCGGCTTGAAACTTTTCATTTGCAAAAGTAGATCGTGTTTTTGTTCTTGTAGCCTACGTTCTTCTTCAGCTATTTCTTCGGCAGATCTTTTACTGGTTGACTGTGCAGCATCAGCCAATTTTGGTATGGCTTGTTCTATGAAATCGTCCAGAGGTTTGAGGGCGAAGAATTTCAATTTCTTTACTCTAGCATTAGAATCTGTGGAAGCAACTGGTCTGGATGACAAATATTTTTTGTATGCATTCTCACTAGTACGTAATACACCACTCTAAAAAGAACAGCCCTCGAATGATTTATTGAATCTAATCAAATATATATTAAACATTTACTCACAATATTGTGATTTTTCTTAATTTCCATTACAGTTAAATGTTCCTCTTCAAGTAATTCTTGGGGAACTGTACCAATTGCCTTGGGGTCATTAATATTGAATTCTCGATTTAAAAACAAGTGCAAATCCAATACGTGCGCTGCATCTTCCATGGAAAATATTGAAAAGGCTGTACCAGTACGACCAGCGCGAGCACAACGACCTACACGATGTACAAACAGTTTGGGCTTGCCAGGAAAATGTAAATTCACCACATAGTCTAAACTAGGAATATCAATACCACGAGCAGCTACATCAGTTACAATTAGTACCGATACTTTTTTGTTGACAAATTTTGCAGTGTTTATTTTACGTGCCGATGGATCTAAGCTAGAGTATACGGATGTATTGGTTATACCGCAACCAGTAAGAATCTGAAAATTGTATATGAATACAGTGTGCGTTTCGTATATGTAATGGAACGAGGTTATGGTTACCATCATGTTCTACTTACAAATGATAGCAGTTCAACATGATGTTGAGTACCAGCAAATACCACTGTTTGAGCATCCTGTGGAATTACATACTTTAACAATGTAACCAACGTAGTATATCTGTCATCCGAGCGACAATACACAAATTTCAGACTTAAAGCTTCGGGAAGCTTTGATTCAACATCTGCATAATACGAAACAATGTGAAATGTAACAAAAATTAAAACATTCATACATACCCAAACGTATTAATACAGGATCACTTAAACCTGCTCTGGCAAAATCAACAAGTAATTTTGGTAAAGTAGCAGAAAACAAAACCATTTGTCGCGATTGGGGTAATCGATGCAACGTCTCATTCAATTGCTCACCAAAACCCATTTCGAACAAACGATCAGCTTCATCAAAAACAATGTATTCTAAAAGAAGAAAAAATTAACTTATCTGCAGTCAAAAAATATTCTGGACATCACCTACCAACGGAGCTCAATTTCAAGTCCATTTCCACACACAGATGGAGAAATCTACCTGGAGTCGCTACAATTACGTCGGGACATGTATGTATGGCGGAGAATTGCGAGTCCATTGAATCACCGCCCAAAACTAAAATAGTCTTAAGGTCCATAAATTTTCCCAATTCCTTGATAAATTTGTAGGTTTGTACAGCCAATTCTCGAGTAGGAGAGAGAATTAAAGCTCTCGCCCCTTTGGTGGGATCTCTCCTCTTAAGGCGCTCGAACAGCGGTATTAAGAAACAGGCCGTTTTACCCGAGCCCGTTTTGGCCATTGCAACGACATCTCTGCCCTCCAATATTAGAGGTATGGTTTTACGTTGAATGGGTGTAGGAACTTTGTATCCACGTTTTGTTATACCTTTTATCACTTCATAACTCAAGCCCATCGACTGGAAACCACCACTTTTCTTTGCCTTCGCGGAGGGTTTAGATTTTAGGAGATCGTTGCCTTCCCCATTTCCCCCACCATCCATAGATGGAAAACCTGGTAACTCATTTACCTTTACCTAGAAATAGGATATTTTTAAATTATTACTGCAAAAAAAAATATTAAGATCTTACCATTTTATCTTTATCGCTTATAATATTTTTTAATGTTTTTATTGGAAACAAATGCACATTGACATTTGACGTTTGTTTCACAACAAAACAAAACCACGTTTTACGTGAAAAACAGCGTTGCCGTTTTGGGAATTTCGGACCAAATTTGTTGGTCCGTAAATTTCGTAAATCTAACCCTGCGTTTACAAAAGACATGACAGTTGAGTTCATGTATTGATTGTCAAAAACCCAAAATTTGTCTGTGTGACGTAGGCGTCCTGACAACTGCAAAAACAGTTGTAAAATTTTGAATCATCGACTTCTTTTTGTTTTCCATTTACATATTTTGATTGTGTTCATATTCTTCTGTTTTCAACATATTTCAATTATTTGCTCTGTTCCAGAACCTGCAAGAATCTACTAACAATTTTTCCTTTATGTTATCGGAAAAATATTGAAAATCAGTAGATTCTTGCAGTTCTGGAACAGACCAATTATTTCACATGGTAGAACAAACCAAGTAAAGTAATAGCCCATTTAGATATGACTTCATTAGCCGGATTTAGCACATTATCAGGTTTTATTTGCTAAATTCAGCCAAAATCTACCAGATTTCCCATACAAAAATAAATCCTCTGTTTTTTGCAACATGTTGCTAGAAAATACAAAAAGTTGCTAGCTGGCACAAGAAACAAGGTAGATGCATCGGTGAACTGCTACACTAAAAATAATTTAAAATGTAAAAATTTGTAAACAAGGCGGAAAAATTAAAATTGTTTTTATGTACAAAGTTGATTTTAATCAACCAAGACTAATATTTACGATGTCTAAACGATAAAATAATTCGTTAATTTATTTTAGATGGGCAAACTGCGATAAAATGTTTCTTTATTTACTCTTTAGTTAGCATTAGTAGCATAATGTGCAAACATATTCAGTATTAAACAATAAATTTGTAATTTGACGTATGTTTTTTGAGACGAATTCAATTTACAAAAAATTCTTTTGACGTTTCAAATTCGATCAGATGGGCTGGTGCATCTACATTGGTAATTGTGATATGAACAAAAATCACCTGACTGCCATTTAAATCCTCCAGAATGTTTATCTAAATGCAATTAGGTTTGTACTGGATTTATTAAATCCAGTCGAGGATTTATGGCTAGTCTAAATGAGCTATAAGTACTACAACAAATACAACTCAACAACAACCACATAGGAATTTCCCCCCATACCAAGTGCGGATATTATTCGAATGTCCGGCACAACTTTTGAAAACGATATCACTGTCGAAGGATTGGCAAATGTTTTTCGGGTGTACACAAGCACGTTGTTCTTTTGTTCGTCAAAAGTTTAAAAACGATATCATTTTCGAACATTTTTCGAATGTTTTTCTTCACAAGAAAAATTGTTTCGAGAAACATTTTTTACTTCGGAAATTTTTTACGTTTGAAAAAATAATAGCTGTGTTCCAGAACTAAAAAGTTTTTACAATTTTTAAGACTTTTACACATTTTAATCGAAAAAGCGTTCCCGTACATAAAAAAGTTGTAAAATGTTCACTTCTCTTTAAACAAAAATGGCGCTGAATGACGCTCTCGTTAAAAACTTTTTACACGACAAATTTGGGCGAGTAAAAAAATAGTAACATGGTTGCCGGCGTCTGATTGGCTGATACGGCGACTTTGACATTTGTTCCAGTTTTTTTGACGTATTTTCCATTTTTCCGTTCCCGAACTATTTCAAAAAACGTGTGTGTGAGAACAAATTTTTTGCAGTTCTCTCTTTTACGAGTTTTACCATTAAAAAGTACGGGAACGAAGCTAATTTTATGTAGTTCGTGAAAAAATTCCCATTTGCTTTTTTCAAATAGTTTCGATATAAATGCTACGTATCATATAAACAAGAAGTGTTGATAAACACAACATATGCCGGGGTTACAAATACAAGACAACAATGTTTATAAACTGTTACACGCATTGAATCGCAAACATTACAAAGAAGAAAAGGTACATAACAGGAAAATCAAGAGACGTCAGTTAAAGTTAAACATGTCATAAAATCGAAATTCCGCCAAAAATGCTTTTTCGGCACTATCGTAAAAACTATCATCTTTCATTCGCTAATAATATTATTAACGACATTCGAATTCGAAAGTTTTCCTGCCACAAACTGAGCGACGAATGAATCGTTCTCGAGTGTCGTTTTCGAACAAAATATCCGCAAAACTATCGAAAAACATTCGAAAACGGATCGTATGGGGGGTTGTTTTTGTTTGTAATGTTATGCTAAGTTTACATTTACGAAATCCACTCGATTTCAACTGTCAATTCCATACCTCAAACGTCAAATGAAATCTCATCTGGATTTCATTTGACGTTTAACCTATGGATTTGATCGAGTGGATTTCTGAAATGTAAACCAAGCATTACAGTTAAAGTCTCCCTTGTCCCACCTGGGATGTTTGCCTCCTAACGGGCAAAGTGGGGTTCTTGAATTGGGTGAAAATAAGACGGGGAAAAGTGGGGTTCTTGAATTGGCTAAAAATGAGACGAACAATGAAACGGGCAAAATGGGGTTCTTGAATTGGCTAAAAAAGAGGAATAATGAAACGGGTACAGTGGGGTTCTTGAATAGGGTGAATATGCGACGAAAAATTAAACAGGCAAAGTGGGGTTCTTGAATTGGCTAAAAATAGGCTTAAAAATGAGACGGGCAATGTGGGGTTCTTGAATAGGTGAAAATGAAACGGGCAAATTGGATTTCTTGAATTGGGTGAAAATGAGACGAAAAATGAAACGGGCAAAGTGGGGTTCTTGAATTGGCTAAAAAGATACGAAACATGAAACGGCCAAAGTGTGGTTCTTGAATTGGCTAAACATGACACACACCCAAAACGGGAAAGTGGGGTTCTTGAATTGGCTAAACAGGAGACGAACAATGAAACGGACAGCGTGTGGTTCTTGAATGGACTAAAAATGAGACGAACAATTAAACTGGCAAAGTGGGGTTCTTGAATTGGCTAACAACAACTACTACTACAAATAGAATAATACAAATTTCAAATGGAAAAATTCGAATTACAAATAAAATAATTCAAATTACAAATAAAATATTTTTTATTTTTGCCTTATTAAGGCGAAGGCCATTTATAGTGATATTTAATTAATTCTCTTTCGAGTTGAGCTGTTAGGCCTTTAGAGATACATTGAAAAATTAGGAGTCTACCGAAGTCCCACGCATCCAACCATTACACTACGTTTCACGGGTGGTAAATCCGATCTTCAGGTGTATTAGGATGTTGTTTTTGTGGCAGACGAAGGCAAAGCTTGGTAACTGGTATATATATCGAACTTCATTAGATAAATGTATATGCGAAATTATGTCAGTTAATTGAAACTCCAAACTTTTCCTATAGTCCTGCTTTGGTAATCCCATTTTTCAATGTTCACAAATACTATGGTAAGTTTTATTCCTACATCATTAGTAATTGCTCTTCTATATCAGAAGATTTTATTTTTTTTTTTGATCATCAATTATTGTCTACTAAAGTTTTGACACTCAGTTGTCGAAGACCCAGGTTCGAATCCCAGCCTGGCTCATGCTGAAATTATTTTCTATTTTTGCCCGTGAAACCCGTGAAACGTAGTGTAATGGTTGGATGCGTGGGACTTCGGTAGACTCCTAATTTTTCAATGTATCTCTAAAGGCCTAACAGCTCAACTCGAAAGAGAATTAATTAAATATCACTATAAATGGCCTTCGCCTTAATAAGGCAAAAATAAAAAATAATTTCAGCATGAGCCAGGCTGGGATTCGAACCTGGGTCTTCGACAACTGAGTGTCAAGGTTGCCGGCGTCTTAGCGTTCTAAGCCACCATCAACTTGTCAAAACTTTAGTAGACAATAATTGATGATCAAAAAAAAAAAAAAAAATAAAATCTTCTGATATAGAAGAGCAATTACTAATGATGTAGGAATAAAACTTACCATAGTATTTGTGAACATTGAAAAATGGGATTACCAAAGCAGGACTATAGGAAAAGTTTGGAGTTTCAATTAACTGACATAATTTCGCATATACATTTATCTAATGAAGTTCGATATATATACCAGTTACCAAGCTTTGCCTTCGTCTGCCACAAAAACAACATCCTAATACACCTGAAGATCGGATTTACCACCCGTGAAACGTAGTGTAATGGTTGGATGCGTGGGACTTCGGTAGACTCCTAATTTTTCAATGTATCTCTAAAGGCCTAACAGCTCAACTCGAAAGAGAATTAATTAAACAAATAAAATAATTTAAATTGCAAATGGAATAATTCGAATTGCAAATGGATTCTCGAATAACAATTCAATTGTTTCAAATTACAAATGAAATAATCGAATTACAATTAAAATGTTACGAATTACAACTTGAATGTTTCGAATTACATCTGAAAAAATTTCATGCAATTAGGCGTTCTTAGATCGAATTCCCCACTACAAAAATTTTATGATTTTACTCTACTATGGAACTCGATCTAGAAGCTCATAATTTCATGATTTGTTTTTTTCAATGAAATCACTCTAGTGTGGAACGACCGGGAATAAATAAAACACTTTTTTGTAAATATTAATATAACAATTTATATATTTTGTTTTTGTTATAAAAAAGGCGCTTGTTAGTATTACAAAATACATTTGTAAATATAATTATAGTAAGTTCTCTTAAACGTTAATACTAATTATTATTCTTAGAATTGTTATTCAATTTTATTTACACCTACATACATACTTCTATAGATGAATTCAGAACCGACGAACAATTATGAGGAGTTCATTTGATGAGAAAAATGAAACAAAACGTGAAATTCAAATCTCTTAGAATTATTCAACATAAAGATGACCAAGAAATGGTTTATTCTACCGATTTTTATAACTTAGCCTATAAGTGAAGTAGAAAAAGAGACCGCTAATTACAAAAACATGTTTTATAAACCCCCCTTAATAATGCAATGTATCTTAAATTATTAACGTACAATTAACGGTGTAGTCCACTAAAATTTCAATTTTCGTTCAAAACAGGCAGCTTTTAAAAAGTTTATATCGTTTTAGCAACATCAACAAAGGTAAAACTATGAGTTGTTGTATTCGTCTTCGGTTCTCTCCACAAGCAGTAATTCTTCCAAACGATCAAGTCGTTGGCGCAATTCTTCTTTCTCTTTCTGGGCAATTTCGAATTTTCTTCTCAATTCCTCGTTTTGTTTTCGCAATTCCAATAGTTGCCTACAAATTTCGGGTACTGTTAGTAGAGGTATAACTGACGGCGAAGCTGTTGCAGTGGGCTTGGACTCTTGGCTTTGTGGAGGTTTAGTAGGATTAAGTTTGATGGTTTTTGCTGCATTCATTTGACGCACTGGCATCGTACTCATGTGTTCAACACGTTTAGCTGGTACCAGTCGTACTGCTTGCTTAGCAATCGTGGGCTGTTGGTGAGACGGCGGCGCTGCATTAACAAGGGCCTGCGATTTTTGGGCTTCAAGTTCTATAATATCATTTTCGTCCTTATTGGACATTTGTATTATGTGTGGTACTATGTCCTCCTCAAGGACGGCAATATTCTCTTGAGGTACCGAATGTTGTCTGCTACTACCACCATCTACACTTTTCATATCTAACTTGACCTGAAATGAAGGAAAAATATGTTTGGTAATTATCTCAAGTATTGGGTGACAAAAATGTTTTAATGTTTTTAGCAGTTAAAACTAAATAATTAAACAAAACATCATTCTACTGACATGAAAAATTTTATTAATACAATTAATTATACTCTTTTATGGCTGTTGTCTTTCGGATTCTCGATTAAAATAACGGTAGTAGAAATGGTATTAAAGTCGAAAATCCTTTACACCACAACAACACTGGATTGTCATACTAAGTAATGTAACGAACCTGCTGCTGTTTCATTTGCATTGGGTGCCTCACATTTATAACACGTTGTTGGCTGTAGTAATAAAAAAATAGGCAGGTTAGATTCGAAATGATGTTGCTCTCTTCCTTTTCGCCTTACCTTGTAACAGATTGCGGTAGTTTTTGCATGCTCTTTAGATTTGTATTTCCATACAGCTTTTTAAAATCGTTTATTGATATTATACGAATATTCTGAAAATAATCAAGTTTAGTTAGAACACATAAAAGAGACAAGTCGCAGCATAAGGCATACCTTATTTTTAGTTACTTGTTGATTGTCCTTGGCTTTTGTTATAACGTTCGGTTTTAGCCTATTAACATTCGCATTGTTTGAGGAACTTACGTATGTTGCACTATCGTTACGTGCTCTCGCTGGAACAATAGTTTTATTAGAACCATTTATATTAAAGTTATTGCCATTGCTTAGATTAGTGTTGTTGTTATTTTGTATTTTCTTAGTTTCATTTAATAGGAGCTTTCCGCCCTCTGACAAGATTAATTGTCTGCCGTTTTGTAGGGCTGTATTCAGCATATCCTTGGAAGTATCGTCATCCGGCATCATGGCAATACCATGCGATTTCAAAAGATTAATAGTAGAGTCACCTATAATTCCGGTTTCTGTTCAAGGAAGTCAAAATGCAATAATGGTTACAAAGCAAAACAATAATTTATTACCCTTAATGTTTTCCAACTCGGCGATTTTGGCTGCTGCATATTCATTTTGAGTCATGTATTCATCACCATCTGGACCCCTATGTGTAACATTGCCTTCGCTCTCTTCATTATTGTCCGATGTAGTGATACCCATTATCGAATTCACAGCCTCCGAAGTTTCTTTCTGTAAGGTAATAAAGAAAATAAGAATCGTTGATATTGAAACACAGTAAATGTGTATAGAATTTAAACAAATTTTGAATTTTAAAAGAGGCCGAATTTTGTGTCTTAATGTTTCCAGAAAACAAATTGAATAATATACAAAATATTGAAAGAGTACATACTCTATTCTTTAAAACTGCATTCTGTGTTGATCGATTTTTTTAATTATCCAGTTACGTTTGTTGGCGAAATAAAACATTATTTAAAACACATTGAAAAATAGCATTAGCAAATTTATACCGAAAAAATTTTATAAAAACAATTTTAATTATAATCTATACTTATAAAAGAGTTCAGTAATGATGACTCACTGACTCACTGATTCACTGATTCACTGACTCACTGACTGACTGACTGATAATCAACGCCCAGACTAAACGGCTAAAGCTAGAATCTTGAAATTTTGGGTGAGGGTCACTCTTGGTCCGAAGGTGTCAGATAAGGCTGGATTTTTGGAAATTCGAACTAGAACTGTACTAAAAGTACTAAAAGGTACTAAATATGGTACCCTTTGTATTAGGCAAACGCGAAGAGCTAGAATTCTGAAATTTGGAATGAGGTTCACTGATGGTGAGTTAGAAAGGTGTACCAAATGGTTTTTGGAAATTCGAACTATAAGTGTACGAAAAGTACTAAAAGTTACTAAATTTAGTACTATTTGGTATTACGTGAACGGATAGAGCTAAAATCTTGAAATTTGGAATGCAAATCAAGGTTAGAAAGATGAGTTGATACAAGAAGGTGGTTTTGAAAATGTGCACTCATGTGTACGAATAGTACTAAATGGTACTAAATTTGGTACAATTTGAATTAGGGCGAACCGATAAAGTTCGAATTCTGAAATTTGTGAATTACTATTACTGTTGGAGTGTAGGTTAGAGATATGGAGGTAGTTTTCGAAGTTCGTACATATGGGTACGAAAGGTACTAAATAGTACCAAATAAGGTGCAATTTGGATTTGGGGGAACGGATGGAGCTGGAATCCTGAAATTTAGAATTAGGATTACTGTCGGGGTGTAGGATAGAAGTATTTTGGAAATTCGTACTTTTGGGTATGAAAAGTACTAAATGGTACCAAATTTGGTACAATATGAATTTAAGTGATCGGATAGAGCTGGAATAGTGAAATTTGGAATTAAGATTACTATTGGAGTGTGGGATTGGGATACTTTTGGAAATTCGTACTTATGGCAACGAAAAATACTAAATGGTACCAAATTTTGTACAGTTTGGATTTGGGTGATCAGATACATTTGGAATCCTGAAATTCGAAAGTAAGATTACTTTTGGAGTGTTGGATAGGTTTGGAAATTCGGACCTATGGGAACAAAAAGTACTAAATGGTACTAAATTTGGTACAATTTGGAATACGGTGATCTGATGCAGCTATAATTCTGAAATTTGGAATTAAGATTACTGTTCGCGTGTAGGATTGAGGTAGTTGTGGATATTGGTACTCTTGGGTACGAATAGCACTAAATAGTACCAAATTTGGTACAATTTGGATTTGGCTGAACGGATATAGCTGAAATTCCGAGATTTGGAATAAGGAGTACTATTGGAGTGTGGATAGATAAAGTTTTGGAAATTTTTAGTTAGGGATAGGAAAAGTACTAAATAGTACTAAATTTGGTACAATTTAGATTTCAATGATGGGATACATTTGCAATCGTGAAATTCGGAATTAAAATTGTTGTTGGAGTGTTGATAGAGGTAGGTTTGGAAATTCGTACTTTGGATACGAATAGTACTAAATGGTACCAAATTTGGATTTGAGTTATCGGATGTATCTGGAATTCTGAAATTCGGAATTAAGCTTATTGTTTGAACATAGCACTGAGGTAGTTTTGAAAATTTGTACTTATGTGTACGAAAAGTACTAAATGGTACCAAATCTGGTACAATTTGGATTTGGGTGAACGGTGAACTGGAATCCAGAGATTCGGAATAAGGATTACTGTTGGTGTGTAGGATTGATGAAGTTTTTGAAATTTTTAGTTTTATGGGTACGAAAAGTACTAAATGGTACCAAATTTTAATTTATGTGATCGGATACATTTGGAATCCTGAAATTCGGAATTACGATTACTGATGGAGTGTTGGATAGAAGTAGGTTTGGAAATTCGGACCTATGGGAACAAAAAGTACTAAATGGTATCAAATTTGGTACAATTTGGATTACTGTGATCGGATGCAGCTGTAATCCTGAAATTTGGAATTAAGATTACTGTTGGCGTGTAGGATTGAGGTAGTTGTAGAAATTCGTACCCATGGGTACGAAAGTACTAAATGGTACCAAATTTGGTACAGTTTGCATTTGGGTGAACGGATATAGCTGGAAACCCGAGATTTGGAATAAGGAGTACTGTTTGAGTGTAGGATTGATAAAGTTTTGGAAATTTGTAATTATGGGTAGGAAAAGTACTAAATAGTACTAAATTTGGTACAATTTGGATATCAGTGATTGGATACATTTGGAATCGTGAAATTCGGAATTAAAATTGATGTTGAAGTGTTGATAGAGGTAAGTTTAGAAATTCGTACTATGGATACGAATAGTACTAAATGCAACCAAATTTGGATTTGAGTTATCGTTTGAACATAGCACTAAGGTAGTTTTGAAAATTTGTACTTATGGGTACGAAAAGTACTAAATGGTACTAAATTTGGTACAATTTGGATTTTGGTGATCTGATGTAGCTGCCATCCCCAATTTTGAATTTAAAATACCTGTTGAATTGTAGGATTGATAAAATTTTGGAAATTTTTAGTTATGGGCAGGAAAAGTACTAAATAGTACTAAATTTGGTACAATTTGGATTTGAGCGAACGGATAGAGTTGGAATCAAGAAATTTGGAATTAAGATTATTGTTGGAGTGTAGGATTGAGATATAAAAGTAGTTTTTGAAATTCGTACTTATGAGTACGAAAAGTACTAAATTTGGTACAATTTGGATTTGAGCAAACGGCTAGAGCTGGAATCTTGAAGTCTGGAATTAAGATTACTGTTGGGGTGTAAGATTGATGAAGTTTTGGAAATTCGTACTTATATGTACGAAAAGTACTAAACTGTACTGAATTTGGTACAACTTGGATTTGAGCGAACGGGTAGAGCTGGAATCAAGAAATTTGGAATTAATATTACTGTTGGAGTGTAGGATTGAGATATGCTACAACTTGGATTTGAGCGAACGGTTAGAGCTGGAATCTAGAATTTTGGAGTTAAGATTACTGTTGGGGTTAGTTTTGGAAATGCGTACTTAGTTTTAGAAATGCGTACTTATGCTTACAAAAAGTACTACATTTTGTACAATTAGGATTTAGGTGAATTATAGCGCTCGAATCCTAAAATGTGGAATTAGGTACACTTAGGGGTACGAAATGGTTCCATGTATGGTACAATTTTGTATTGGATGAACGGATAGATCTGGATTCGTGAGATTTGGAATTAAGATTATTGTTATCAGTTGCTTATAACTTCCGATTTAAGAAATATGTGCCATAAATATACGTAAAAAGTTGTAAATGGCACAGGATTTGGTACAATTTGTTATTGTGTAATGGGAATTTTGAAATAATAGGAGGAGGTTCGTATGTATATATTTACATGTAAAGTACTAAATAGTTCTATAATTGGGGGAACAGATAGAGCTAGAAATGAGGATGGCGGTTGTTGGGTTAGGCCGTATTTGCGCTGAGAACCTCAATTAAAATATCTCAAAAAATGTGGATTGCTCTTGATGTGTAGGCGTGACAAAAATCGAACTAAAGTGGTACGTATTAGTACACAAAATGTTTCCACCATTCTATATTATATATTGTTCATTTGTTTTATATATTTAACGCATACGAAGTAGCGGGCACTTTGCTAGTATTAATATATAATGTTTAATAAATAAACGATTTAAATGATAAACATTGCTTTAATACACAGTTACACAACAAAAAACCAAAATTGTAAAAAAAATGTCATATTAATTATTCGTTTATGGAAACAACGTACGTAATATTTATGCGATTTTTTATGCAAATCTCTTGCTATAGGTCCTCAAAACAATATTCCGTCAAAATATACAAGATTTATTTGCGACGGTCTAACACAGTAGTGAATGGAGGGTCTTCAGACAGATAAAAAACGCATGAGCCCATATTCACAATAAAGAATGACGAATCGGTCACAAACAAGTATGCGATCAATCAATATTTAACTCAATATGTAATGTCGGACACCCCTATTATGAATATTTCCATGGGAGCTGTTTCCCATGAGAGCAAATTTTCTCATTCCCACGATCCCCCCTATTCTGAATGCAGCGGGAGAAGGAAATTATTGCATACTTTAGGGAGTCGTCGCTTTGTTATACAAAAAAAAAAAAGAAAAAACATGCAATAACACTCGATTTTTGAATTAGGTGAAGAGAACACACTAGGGTGGTTTTAAAAAATCGGTGTTCTATCGTCTAAAGTGTTTAGTTTTTTTAGGTTTTAAGATTGCCAAATTTGAGCACAGTCGGAATATGTTAACACTGCCACTGGGTCCTCAAAGTTTTTATAGGCCTCATAAATATCTAATATTAAAATCTGATCCGATTTTCAAAAGTTTTTGTAGGATTATAGTTTTTAAGGATTGCTCAAACTTTGGCAATCTTAAAATCTAACAAAACGGAACACTTTAGACGGTTGCCGCCTAAGAAATCCGACATCGATTTTTTGCCTTTGAGTTAATACCACCTTAGCACACACAAAATTTAACTAATTCAAAAACCGTGCTGAATGGAGTAAACTTCAAGTGCTTTTGTGTGGTGTTATTTCAGCTTTCTAACAAGCACACACTCTTCAAAATGCGCGAACTGATGTACGCATTTTTTATTTAATAAGGCAAAATAACTTTTGTATATAAAATAATATTTTTTTTTTTCATTTTGCTACGAATGTTGTTTTCATAAAAAGCCCAACAACATACCGCTTGCTTTTTTTTCCTCATTAGACTCCGGATTTTGAAAATATTTTAAAAATTCAAATTTGCGTATTATTGCATATTCATCCTTTTTTTTTTTTTTTTTTTTTTCGAACGTTCCCACGCCTCACTTTCCCACCCCTGCCGACCGAGGGGGCGACCTCCCTTTTACGTAGGGATCGCGTACACACCATGATCCGCATCATGATGGGGTATGAGAGGGAAATTGAAAACCAGCTACAGAATTTACTTCATCAGCTAGTTAGTTACTTACTAATACATTTTTATATACTATTGGTTTAAAAATAAAATTATGTTAGATTTTATAAGGTTAAGGCTCATGCCAAAGTCTACATTACAATACATGGAATTAAAATCTACACACATTTTGTTAATAGGATCTCCCATAGAGTAATTCGTGCGGTGGAAATCTCTAAATAAGGGTTGATAGTTTCTAATTGTTCTACAAGGAACATTTATCCTAATAGATGATATTAAGAAATCCGAGGGAATATTACCCATTAAAATTTTATGCACCATCATAGTGTTTAACATTGTGCGTCTACTTTTTAATGTAGGTAATCGAATTAATTTTAACCTGCTTGTATATGAAGGCAAGACAAAATCGCTATTCCAATGTAAACCTCTCAGTGCAAAAAGCAAAAATTGTTTCTGCACTGATTCAATTTTATCAGAATACACTGCGTATTGAGGGTCCCATACAACAGAACCATATTCTAATATAGGTCTTACAAGTGACGTAAATAGTTGTTTTGTTATATAGGGATCTGAAAATTCTTTGGCCCATCTTTTTATAAATCCTAAAACTCCATGCGCTTTATTAACAATAGAAATTACATGATTATTAAATTTTAATTTTCGATCCATCAAAAGGCCAAGATCAACAAATGATGCTACAGTTAATAATTGAGAACCGTTAATATTGTATTGCCTTATTAAAAAAGAAGATCTGGAAAAACACATATGTTTACATTTTTTTAAGTTTAAGTCCATACAGTTGATTTTACACCATTGAAAAAGGCTATTTAAATCACTCTGGAGAAGATCAGCTTGCTTTTCCGATTTATGAGTAATGAATAGCTTGACATCATTAGCGTACATTAGCAATCTAGAATGCATTATTGAGTTTGGCAAGTCATTTATAAATAAAAGAAAGAGAACCGGTCCGAGGTGACTTCCTTGCGGAACACCCGATGGCACGTCAATCGATTTTGAGACACATCCATCAAACAAAACTGTTTGTGATCTATTTTGTAAATAAGAAGATATCCATCTTACTAAATTAGTATTAAAGCCCATATAATCTAATTTATACAACAAAAGCCTATGGTTAACCCTATCAAATGCTTTGCTGAAATCTGTATATATTGTGTCAGTTTGATTATGCCGAACAAATCCTTTTATTACATTCGATGTGAATTCTATAAGGTTTGTTATGGTCGAAAGACCACTACGAAAACCATGCTGATATGGACTTAGCATGGGTTGAATTTTATGGGAAATTACAGAAGTAATTAATTTTTCGAACAATTTAGGAATTGCACTTAATTTTGCAATTCCTCTATAATTGGATACATTAGTCAGACTGCCTGACTTATGTAAAGGTACAATATAAGACTTTTTCCATATTGCGGGGAAATGACCGAATTTAAGGGAATAGTTAAACAATAGAGTTAAAGGGGTTGACAATGCAACTGAACAATGCTTCAGAATTAAACTAGGTATTCCATCGGGACCTGGACTTTTAATGGGTTTTAAACATCGCAGACTTTTGGAAACGTCTTGGTATTGTAAGAAAGGCATGTAAATTTCATCAATCTGAGATAATTTATAAGGATATGTATCTCTAATTTGGCAAGATGCACTTGAATAAGTTGTAGCAAAAAATTCTGCAAAACATTCAGCAATATCTGTGTTTTTAGTAAATTCTTGATTATTGAATTTCAATAAAGAGGGCTTAGAAGGTGTTTTTCTTTTTAAATTAACAAAGTCATAGAAGGACTTAGGATTGGACTTAAAATTTTCTTTAATCTTGTTAAGGTACTCATTATATGATTTACGAGATTCTAGCGTATACTTAGACCTAGCTACAGAATAATTGGCGTAGTCAATTGAAGAACCTGACTTTTTATATTTACGAAAAAGTTTATTTTTGGAATTTTTTATAGTTGATAACTCAGGAGTAATCCATGGAAATTTATAAGAATTTGTGACTTTAATAGTTGGAATACATTCAAGCATAAATTTATTTATGATCTCATAGAATTTGTTAATTTTAATATCAAGATCAATATCACTGCTGCAAAGACATACCGATGTCCAGTTAACAGAAGAAATAAGAGAATTGAGTTTCCGAAAATCTGTTTTTTTATAATTAAGGACAGTTTTTAACACTTTGGACTGATTTTCCCCAAAGGAATGATTATGGGTCATGGTTATACATAATGAGGGATGATGAATATCTTCAGGAATAGAAATTGGTGGAATTCTAATTATTTCAAAATATTGAGTAACATTTACAAATGCTAAATCAAGGATTCTATCGTAACTATTGAGTATATCGTTTATTTGATGAAGATTGAGGTCACAAAATCGACTAACAATTTCGAATGTATCTTGATTAGCATTCGCCCGGGATGTTAGTGGTGTTAGAGCTTCAGAATCTGGTAATAAGAGCCATTTAACAGAGGGCATATTAAAATCGCCCAGAACCAAAATTCGATCGGTTTCATTCATATTTCCAACGATTGAACTGATTGCGGATATATGTTTTTTATATATGTCAAGTTGAGAAGAAGGAGGAATATAGGAACAAGTTATAAATAATTTAAAATTGCCTAGTTCAATGGATATACTTAAAAATTCAATATCAGGAATATTATTTATTTCAATTAAATTAGTGGAATAAGAGGAGTCAACTGCAATAAGGACTCCACCACCTTTTTTAGCAACACGATCATTTCTGAATATTTGATATTTCGGACATAAAACTTCACTATTTAATACAGCTTTTTTTAACCAAGTTTCAGATAAAACAATTGCATCATAATTAAAACCGAAGCTATCAGTATATAAGCGAGTTAATTTTGTATTTAAACCCCTTACATTCTGATAGCATATAGAAATAGAATTTTTTAGTTTTTTGAAACTGTAGCTGTTCGCGGAGGCAAATGTGCTAACTTGTCGTTTCTTTCCACAAATTCTTTTATAAAAGCATTTACAGGCCAAAATTCTCTCGATATAATTTGATTAAATATTGACTGATTAGTAACAATCCTGAAAGAAGATCTACTTTCCGAAAATGCTGAACGAAGCTTGTAACATTTAAGAAAGTAATCTCCTTGAATACTTGATCTTATATAATCATAAATTTCGTCAGCCGTCGTTTCGGGAGGGAACCTTGACGCAAATACCATTTTCATAGCTGGAGGCATAGATAATGATCTTTGCACAGGTTGTTGGGTATGGCCTACATTGGCAGATGAGCCCCTTGAAGAGACAACAGGCAAGGATGTTGCCAACTCCTGAATACCTTGAGCAGATTGTGAGGTCTTTTCAAGACTAGCACCATCAGTACTCATTAACTCAGGAGTTGCTACAACCTCCTTTAACTGCTTGCTTACTTCCAAAGGCTTATCCAACACAACATTGGCGTATAACTGAGCACGACCAGATTCAGTTGTATCAGAAATATTAACTGGATCCGATTGTACTACAGTATCCCGAGAAACACTAGGTTTACGACTAGAAACAGTTTTACCTGTACTCTTTTTCGTCGACCTTTTGCGTTTCTGCCCGATAACCGATGGTGACGATCCTTACTGTCGTATTTTAGGCTAATTATTATAAATATACTTGTATTGAATATGGAAATATATAATTTTTTAAAAATATAATTGTTAATAGATCATTTGTATTCCTTTAAACCAGAATAAAAGCTAGCCCAACATTTTTAGAATTAAAATCATTAGATCGAAGGTCAGTCAGACTAGAACCGATTCGTTTAAAAATTGCGTTTAATTAGAAATGATGAAGTGGTTTCTTTTGGTATTTTATGGATTTAAGATCTATAAATTTCAACAGTTGTCGTAACGTATCAATTTCCATCATATAAAAATACTAATGACTATACAGCGGAATTTTATGCAACCCCTATTTTTGGTCCGATTCATGTCAAATTTTGGGACTGGGTTTCCAAGCAAAATCGCAAAAACCTAAACAACCCCTAAAAATATCAAATTAATTTGCGATTTATTTAAAAAGCGCTCCGGCGATTTTTTCTGTTGTTTTGATTTGTCTCATCTATGAACATTGTAGTTTCAGAATCCGCAAAAACTTCCCAGGTGTAAGCACCTTTCATTTAAATTTGATTCCAGAGCACCGTGTACATTTTTGCATATGTCCATTTTAAGAAAAAAAAACTTGAAAAATATGTTCCAACGAAAGACCAAGATTTACTAAAAATTGGGAACCAGTACCCTTAGTAGCATGTCGAGCCTTAATTTTGGGTTGACTAAGCTCATTGCTGATTATTTATTCGATCAATAATGAGCTTAGTTTACCAAAGTGGTATTTTTCTATAAGGTCCGTAAGTTGCATACCTCTTTATGTGTATTGAGTCTGTTCACGTTTTCTCGTTCTGCGAGGAACACACAGATACTTGTTCCTCGGTTGACTCCTTTGTTGGAAAAATCGTTTTATGTGAGAATTTCGCGTGTTTATAACAATTTGCAACCATGTCTTAAGATGTTTAATTCCTCCTTAAAATGTTACAAGAGTAAATTGTATGCTCATTTTAATCTTAATGAAATGCAGCGTTCATAAATTGTGTCTTAATTTGTAATGATATTACTGTTGCATGGCTGATTATATTAATGTTTATTTTGTTATATATTTACGTTTGTTAATTTATAAGCCTGCATTTAGTCTTATTTATAATTCTATTCACGATAATCTAAGAAATATTGTTAGATATAAGCAAAATGAGAGTAGTTATTGTATAGCTGTTTTGGGACCGCTCATGGGCCTATGGGCTAGGTTACTGTATTTGTCAAATAAATTAAAATAAATTAAGTGGATAGGCAACTCATTGAGGAACATAACTTTGGTAATACTCCAAGAAACATAGATTTGGCAATTTTTTTATTGCCAACACCAAGTAGTGGGTAATTCAAATTTTTTACCGTATTTGTTATAAATCACAAATTGTATACTTTAACGGAATATTGTTTTGAAGATCAATATCAAGAGATTTGCTCAAAAAGCCGCATAGTTTGTTGTTGTCTTTGCAATGCAATTGTACATATATTTCTATTGGGAATTCAGTATGTATGTATATAGGTTAGGTTTATCGTCACGCTAACAATATCGAAGTCTGGAAAGCTTAATTTTTGTAAAAATACCAAATTATTTCCCAATATACATTATCATATCGGTCGATTATCCTAAACACCTTTCAGGCAGAATTATCACTGATGTTGAAGATATCTGCCAACAATGCAGGCAGCACGACACGGCACTAAACATATATTTGCATGTCCTCTACAATATTTGGTTCCGACAGTTCCTGACTTATTTCAACTAAACAAGCGGATGTTAACACAATTAAAATCACATATTCCCAACGTACAGAGACGCATGAACCTTTTGTAAGTCTACCATTTCAAGGAAACGAAAGTCAAACTGCAAGGAATCGATTATCCTGGCCAAAAATCAAAATTTCGTTTTGTCAAAGATATTTAATTTCTATATGGGTTTCGATAGTTAGCATATTGAAACTAAGGAAACCAACAAATTAGGTCAAAATATTGGAAGGTGTGGGCGTGGTGTGGTCCTGAAGACTAACATTTTCCCCTTTTCTGAAAAATACGTAATTTCTGGAGAAAGACGTAGCTATTTCTCGGAAACTATAACAGATAATGTGTTCATTGTTTTTTATGTAAGGTAGGTAGGATTGTGGCCTTTAAAAATCGTTTTAGTAAATTACCGTAGCGTTTACACAACATGAGCTATTTTATTTTTCCTCAGGTACTAAATTTTATGAAATTCCAAATTTAGTGGACTAGAACTTTTGTGGAATAACATGGAACAAAGTTCTGTTTTCACAGACAGTCTCCTCTTTCAGCCCATATATACTCGTACTTTTGTACAGTCCGTTTAACACTTTTTTTAATTTTTTGAAATTAAATGCATTAAATTTTGTGTTTTTCTATTTTTGAGTATAAGAGTTTTTATACGAGTTGTATATGTTTTATGAAAAGGAGTATTTTTTTATTTTTTGAAAAAATTTAAATTTTTTTGTAAATTTTTTTTAATAAATTTTTGAAAAAAATTTTCGACGTTTTTTTCGAATTCTTTTTCAGTTTTTTTTTTGTAATTTTATTGTTTACTTCTTGGTGTTTGACCATCTTTAATAGATAGGAAGATATAATAACCACAAAAACTCTCATATTTTGATGAAAAATAGGTAAAAAACTCAAAAGTTTAACTTTGATCTTGAATTTCTTCTCCGAATTTGACCGCTTATAATTCGTCTGAAAGCTGGTTGTGTTATCTGTCTAACAAAATAAGAATTATGAAAATATCTCTGTCCGTTCAACAGTTACAGAATTTTGACCAGGAAAAAACGATTCTGAACCACTGTACGTCGGTGAACCTATGAAAGCTTCGTACAAACACATTGTTTTGCCCTTTCCAATAATAGCTGTACTTAACTCGTCGAATGGTTTTCAAAATTGTATCATTTTTATATTACAAAGGTCCTTCCAAATCCTTCAATTTAATAGGGTATATTGCCATGTTGTTGAATAGGGCAATATATTCACGATCTTTTTTAAGTTTTTTATTTTGTAATAGGTTAGCATACAGCAATGACATTATTTAAGAAAATTGCATTTAAAGATTTTCTTGAACTGCAAGAATCTACTAATTTTTACTATTTTTTCCGATAACATAAAGGAAAAAATGTTATCGTAGTAAAAAATAGTAGCTTCTTGCATGTTCTGGAACAGAGCAAATCATATAACATTTTCTAATTGTCAGGGGGTAGTTTTTTGACATGACAAAACCCTAAACCATAATCGACTATAATAAACCACTCACCTCATGCTGTTCGTTAAATGTTCGGTTAGCTTGTGCTTGACGTGCGCTTTCAAGTTCCTCCAGAAGATCCGCTTGTTCTGTCAAAACGGCTATTGCTAGCGGCGTACGGCCGAACTTAGTAACCACTGTCACATCTGCATTATGTTTTAAGAGTAGGCGTACGATGGATTTATGTCTCTTTTCAACAGCCCAGTGCAACGGCGTCATACGCAACTAAAAAGGAAACAACTTGAAAGTGACATATCATCGTTTTATATATGACCACTTACCATATCTTTAGGATTAACTGCACAATTTTTGGACAATAGTAATTCCACTATCTGTTCATTACCATAATAACAGGCTAAATGTAGAGGAGTTCGATCTACTTTAGTTTTAGAGTCTTTATTGATGCCACCATTGAGCAAAACTTGACAAATTTCATACTGGTTGTTCATAGCAGCGAAATGCAAAGCGGACATTCCCAACTACAAAAAGTCAAATGTTATTCTGTATACACATACCAGCATAAAAACCTGTTGCTCTCGCTGTATCTACACTTACCCAATCCGAGGTAAATGGTGCACCACGGGATAAGGCATTTTTTACGCCCTTAACGTCCGAGTCCCTAGCGAACTGCAACAATTGTTTTCCCAAGTCAACAACTGTGGTTGGTACACTCAAAGTGTTCAGAGACTTATTTGATATTTCTCCCTCCGTACGCTATAATTAGACATAATTAAACTACATGTTTAATGCCTTTTAGATAAATCACTTACAATTTTATAGTTCATTAAACTAGCCAGTTGGTGCTCCAGTGTAGTGGATCCAGTTTGGTTTGGAAATACAACCTTACAGTCGGAACGCAAAGTGGCCACGATTTTGTTGTCGCCAACACCAGCCCCTCCTCCTGCCCCAACCATTTTTGGCTTCTGTTATTTTCTTCCCAATTACGATCAGAGCATGAGCACTTTTCAATGAAAGTAAAGCGAAAATCAACTAAAATTTGTGTTAAATTTAAATAAAACAAAGGAAAAGGAAGTAAAATTACGATATTTCAATATCCGACGCGAACTATTTTTTATTTTTATTCTGTTTTGTTCTTCTTTTCTGCCTGAATGACGTTTCAACGGCAATAAAAAGTTTTTTGATGGCGGCTTTGTACTCTTCGATGTTTTGTTTTAATGAATGAAAAAATGTCGGCGATTGCTTTTTGAATTCTAAAAAAAATAAATGTAGTTAAAATGTTAAATATATAAATTTTATTACCGCTCTAGGGGAGTCAAACACAGAAGATTCATGAAACAGAAATTGAGGTTTTGGTCGAGAGGGCGAAATAAAAGATCAAAATTTGTCTCATTCCATTCCATATCTTTGACTGTTGTCACACGCAAAGATTTGTTCATATTAAACTCTCAATGTTGTATGAATGTAGTTATACTCAAGATCAAGAAATTTTGCTTCCAATTTGCTTGCAGCTCATTTTACCGTGTAATTTTCATAATCCAATTCCATTGTACTTTTTGTTGATATGGCAACACCATATGAAATCTCTACATGAATTATGGTGCAAGAAAGAAGGTGATACAATTGCTGTGTTCCAGAATCTGCAAGAAGCTACTATTTTTTACTACGATAACATTTTTTCCTTTATGTTATCGGAAAAAATAGTAAAAATTACTATAGTACTGTTTTCAACATATTTCAATTTTTATTTCACTTATTTTTTACAAAAACTGTCTAAAACTTGTTAACCCGGCTGTATGTGAAAAAATGATGGACAGCTGGGAGACAAACGACAAATGTATGTATGTGTTAGTAAATCAGAGTTGTATTTAAAGACAAACTGTCTGGTGTAAACGCCTAGTTAGTCGAAGGTCACACTAGAGTGGTTTTCGTGAAACTTTTAGGTATTTATAGATCGAGTTCCCCACTACAACAACTTTATGATATCACTCTACTGTGAAACTCGACCTAGGAACCCTTGTTTTCATGAAATTGTTTCAATGAAACTCTCTAGTGCGACCTTCGACTAATTGTGAGAGCGAACAACTTAATTAAAATACTGGCATTAACATGGCATTAAGCTGAGTACACATTGCCAGTTTTGAATGACAGCTTTGTTGATGCTTGCTAGTGTGGCCGTTCATTTTTGTCATTCATCATGCAACCACAAAATGTTTCGTGGTTGCTGGACGGTTGGACAGTTATCGATAACTGCGAAATATCGACATTCAAAACTGACAATGTGTACTGCTCTTTAGGTTATAGCCCGTTCCACGGTACGTCGTTCGTTCTCTATTCGTCGTTCGACCCTCAAATAGGAATAAATTACTTGATTCCCCATACAAAATTCTGAGAACGAACGAAGATTTTTCTATGTTGTTCAAGTAGAAATACTCTCAGAACAACGGTAAAATATGTCCCATCCCTAACAAATGAGAGAATTTATCGAAAAAAATAATTATGACATGTCTAAATTCAAAATTGAAAAATTTGTTGAAAACACAAAAACTTTTAGAAAAAAGGGAAAAGATGAATAAAAATTAATGAACTAAACATTTTATATAGATGCAGAAGGAAGATGGTTGTGTTTCCTTCTTAATTCCACACACATTTCTTGTCCATTAGTTCAAAATCGCGTAAGAAATCAGAAACAAAAAGGAAACAAATAATTGAAAGTCTGTATACACAAACATTGCTTTGACATGTCTCTCTCTCTTTAATTTTGAAAATAGAAAAATATAAAAATATATTGAAAATACAAAATTATTCTGAATTAATGGAAAAAATGAATGAAATGTGTGTAGATAAATATAGAAGATACATTTGAAGGAAAATCTATTGTTTTTCCTATTCATTTAAAGTATATTTTATGTGTTTTCGGTTCAAATTTTCGTGAAAACAAGGAAACAAATATGAAGGAAATTTTGTTTATGTTTCTGGTAATTACGAATGGTGTCGTGGAAACGGGTTAATTCGTGTACGTCGTTCGACAGGCGAACAACGTAATTGAAACGCTCGTGTGAACATGACATTAGGGGTTTTCATTCCGACAATATCGATAGGCAAAACTATCTATCGATATTGATTTAAAAAAAATCGATAGTGTCATCGATGTTTTGCCAGCTCTAGTTTTTTCTCGTCATTTTTTGGTGTCATTTTTGTTTGACTGCAAAAATATTTTTTACTTATCCTAGAAGAATAAAAGGGATTGACGGTGGTATTTTAAAGTAACATAGCCGAATTTGAAAATGTCCAGACAAGCTTCTAGATTGGATCCGAAAAAAGTGGTAAGTAAATTATTCATGAATTCGTGAAATCCAAACTTCTACTTTTTTTCAAAATGACGGGTTTTGTTTATAATACACATTGAAATGAGGATTTCACATCATTTTATCAACATTTTAGTCCTAGAACAACTACTTTATATGTGTAGTCTGAAGAATGATGTATAGTGGCCACCCTCATTAAATCCGATATCACGATTTTACAGTAGCCTCTTCAGCTAAATTAAAAGAAACTCTGCTCAAGATATGGAAAGATTGGCCTCATCATCGGCAAGTCAACAACAACCTCAAGGAATAAATACGGGAACTACAGGGCAGCAAATGACGACAAACACCGGATTACCAAGTCAAATTCAACTTATACCTATGATGACTGCGACGACTGGTACCGGAGCTGCTCAAATCATAATAGGACAGCAGCCACAGCAGAACTTGCAGCCGCAGTTTATTAACATAAATGGACAGTTAATGCAAATAGCTGTTCCGAACTCTCAACAAACGACTGCTGCTACTCCCACAACAGGAAATTCAACACAACCTATGCAACTGATGCAGTTGCCTGATGGGCAAACTTTGTTCTACCAACCGCCAGTTGTAACAGGAGAAGCAACGCCAAATGCGGTGCCTCAAAATATTCAGCCTATGTTTATTAATATTAATGGACAGTTGATGCAAATTGCAAGTGCAGTTCCAAATTCGCAACAGCAGACTACAAATAGTGGAGGCAGTGGTGCACAGCAGATTATAATGATGCCACAGACTACAACCGCACCCGCAACTAGAGTGGCGACACCCACACCCTCACAACCAAGTAATGGCGCTACTAATCAAACGCCTCCGGTACAAACCGAGTCCAATTCTACCGGAGCCACTTCTGAGGATTCTCAGCCTTCCGCTACAGCAGAGGCGGAAGAGGAACCACTATATGTTAACGCAAAACAGTACAAACGCATTCTAATACGAAGACAAGCTAGAGCCAAATTAGAATCGCGTATACCTAAGGAGCGTTCGAAATACTTGCACGAGTCACGCCATCGACATGCAATGAATCGAGTTCGGGGTGAGGGTGGCCGCTTTCATTCGGCTCAGGAAAAAGCAGATATGCAACAAGGTGCGGGCATGGAGGAGCACCAACATCAAACTATACCGTCGAGAGCATCGCAACCTCGGCTTCCACCGAGGGTAATTGCCCCTTATCAGGGAAATAGCCACAATCACACAACTACTACTACCCCGAACATAACAATAACGCCCATCAAGTAACAAAGCGACGCGCTTTCAGAAGCGCACACAGCTCACTCTCAAATGCCCGCCCCTTTTTCTACATTCGAACAGGAGAAGAAACTGTTCTATACATATGTAAATAATTTTTAATGCTTCTAGCCATAAGTTTTATTTATAAGAATTATAAAATGGCTCAAATTATCAAATAATAGGATGTACTCAATAGTCCCCTACTACTTCCTACTCCTCCTCTTCGCCCTTAGAATTCGGAGTTTTTAACACTAACATATGGCGCATTGGTTACCCAGATGTTGAGAGATATAGAAAATGTAGAGGATGTAAATAAACAACTCGAGCGCATTGGCTACAATATGGGTATGCGTTTAATTGAAGATTTTCTGGCACGTACATCGGCCACTCGTTGTCTAGAAATGAGGGAGACAGCCGATCGCATACAACATGCCTTTCGTATTTATCTAAACGTCCAGCCAACAATAACAAACTGGTCACCGGCGTCAGATGAGTTCTCACTGCAATTCGAAACAAATCCACTGACCGAATTTGTTGAATTACCACCAGATCTAACGAATTTGAGATACAGTTCCATCATAAGTGGGTGTATTCGGGGAGCATTAGAAATGGTTCAACTAGAAGTCCAATGCTGGTTTGTACAGGTAATTGAAAACTACTTTTGCGGTAAAAATTTGCATAGATTCACATTTTATTTTGTCTTTGTTGCAGGACCAATTGAAAGGTGACAATGTAACAGAAATTCGTGTGAAATTTATAAGACGTCTTGAAGATGCCATACCGGCCGGCGAAGACTAAGCAACATCGTTTATGTGTATTTTTAAGTTTATTTGAGAAGAGCTATGTATTATATGTAATATAATTTTAAGCTTCATTCCGGAAAATAAAAACTCTTCTGATGTTTCAAATGTCCAGAGGTGACACAGTCCTCCCTATACCAATACAATACAAGAAATGTTTTAATTGAAATGCAACAATAATATTATTGTTAGATTATTATTTCACATTATCAGGAAAATTGCGACCTGTAGGACGATTAAAATGTTTAGACGGACGGACGGTCACGCATAGCCAAGGGTTGGTGCACTGTATAGCGATGCATTTGCTATTTTGTTGGCGAAGTTAGGCAGACTTCCGAAACGTCAGTTGAGCTGACTTCCGTATCGTCAGTTGCTTTACAAATGACTGAAAATCTGCGAAGTATTATGTTTCTTAACGACTTTGCAATCAACCACTACGAAGCTACATGTTTCACAACATCAAAAATACGAATTTTCAACGCTGGTAAAAATCAAATTTATATATATATATATATATATATATGTATGTATAATTTTTATTTCTGATACATTTAGTTGAATTTCGAGGAACAATGTATGAGTGTGCAACTGAAATATTTTTACGAAGTTTAAATAACACAAAGCAAACGCAGCTCTGTTCCTTTACGTTCAAGAATCTTCAAGTTTTACCACTTTTTACTCGAAAAGCGTTCCTTTACTTCAGACACAATACAATTCATATGGTAGCAGTTGACAACTTTTTCTACTTTTGCCGGTTTTAGCATTTTCAGAAGTAAAGGAACAGACCGGACGATACGGAAGTCAGCCTTGCTTTGTAGTCGTGCATGGAACTAGGGATTCTTAATTCGAGTTCCATACCAGAGTAATTTAATGAAATTGCGAAATTGCTTCAGTGGGAACTCGATCTAAGAACCCCTAGTTTCATGCACGACTACAAAGCAATTGACAATTCGGAAGTCAGTCTTAGGGGTCGATTATCGATAGCAATTATCGTTGAGTGGAGTTGTCAAAATTACTTTATGTATGACAACCTTCAACTGAAGTTGCGAATCTCAGTTAAGGAACAGGCTATTTTCAGCAACCAGTTATTTTCAGTTGCAGTGAATATTTTCGAAGAAAAAAGAAGTAAAATTGAAAGGAAAAAAACATTTTTCTTAACAAGTGTTGATTATTTGCATGATTATTTAATTTTGTGTATCAAAAATATGGTGAAAATAACAATTAAACAACTGTTTATTATTACACTGTGCAACATTTTTGAGCTAATCGCGTGCAAACAACTTCTGTCAAGAATTTTTTGAAAGTAGAGGACCAATAGGCAAAAACCCTATTTGGGTTTTGTATTCTTAGATCGGGTTCGGATTTTATGGCCCCATCTAAACATGGTTAAATATCGACTTTTTAATGCAAATCGGGGCTGTATCTTAGAAACCAATACGAATCTTTTTTTGACCACTGCAGCAAACTCGTAGATAAGAGCAGGAAGAACATATTTGGAGGAAAAAAGAACTCGAAGAAATGAATTTATTGCCTCAAATTTTATAATATATATAAAATTTCCATAATTTGTATATATTTCGCAGCGTATCTCCAAAACTGTTAAAATTTTCTTAATGTTATCTTTGGAAAAAATATTCGCCGAAATGTAATAACCAAATCTTCAAAACATTTCATTCTTGTTAAATGTTTCTATTGCGTTCTTTCTACCATAGTTTATAACTACAATTTGCTAAATATTTCAACAATGCATTGAAATACCAAATCTGAGAATAAACTGGTTGTGTGAACATTGTTTGAAATATGTTTTGTAGAAGGTATGTTATTAAATAGCGCGTAAACAACGTGAAATAATCATTTTAGAGTTTCAGAATGTTCTGAAGAACTGCTGGGTACATTATTTGCAATATTTTGCGTAATGTTACTTGGTTCAACTCCCAACAGTTTAGCTGCTACTGACCAGGATTCCAGAAATTGCGTAAACTTTTCTATATTTTAACGATTTTGATGCGCTAGATGCAGTTTTTCTTAGTTCATCTACTTTACGCATAAATTCTACTACTTTAGGGCTAAAATATTGCTGAAGACTGCAAAGCGAAATTCTCATTAGTTTCTGAGATAAAAGCCAGACCAATGGAAAAACATGTCGTTTTTGGCCGGTTTAGATGAGGCCATAAAATCCAAACCCGATCTAAAAATCTGAAACCCAAGTAGGGCTTTTGTAGTCTCAATGTGTACTTTCAGAAAATGCCGATTAGAAGTTGTTTGCATTTTCAGTGTTGCATAGTGTTATTAACAACAACTGTTTATTATTATTAATATTATTTGATAAATTGAGTGCAAATCCAATGTGCACATGGGTTCCATCTATACAGCCGACAACACCAGAGAATTTCGTTTTTTAATAAAAATGATTATACCCTACACCACTATGTGGGTGTTGATGAGGATCCCGCAGGGGAAGATTTTGGTGATGGTCGGATAATATTCAGGGGTCTGAATAGGCAAAAAACTTATTTGGAGAAAAAGTCAACCTTTTATTTCAAAACGAATTTCTCCGCATATACACCTGCAGGTAAAAGTAGAAAATATCACCTTTACAACGATGTGTAGTAGGTTGTCGTAGGAGGTAAAACAACGAAGATATCGCAATAGTCGCTAATACAACCCAACCTTCATTTTTGCGATTTTATTTATAATGACGAATATCACAGCTTTGGTTGGGGAGCTTCCACAAGCAAAGCCTGACTATGAAAGTAGGATATCCCAGCTTTACAATGATGCAAAGTAGGTTGGTGTAGGTGGCCAAATAACGGAGATATAGCAATATTCGGTAATAAATCCCATTCTTCAATTTTTTTTTCGAAATCGCGCTACCGGTCGCAATTTCGATCGGATCGTCACGAAATTTTGGGGGTTTATGGGGGCCCCAGAGAGGAAGAAGCCTATTGATTTTGATGATGGTCGGATAATATTCAGGGGTCCGAATGGGCAAAAACTTATTTGGAGAAAAGGTCAACGTTTTAGTTCAAAGCCAATATCTCTGTTTCTTTAAGAGGCAAATAAAAAGCAAAACCTGGCAAGGAAAGTAGAAAATATCACCTTTACAAATATCACCTTTAAAGTAGGTTGTAGTAGGTGGTCAAACAACAGAGATATCGCAATAGTCGGTAATGCATCCCATTTTCTGATTTTTTTTTTTTTTTTTTTTTTTTTGTAATCACTCTACAGGTTGAAATTTTGATCGGATAGTCACGATTTTGGGGCTTGATGGGGCCACACAGAAGAAGAAGCATATTGATTTAGGTGATAGTTTGATATATCGGCTTCTAGTAGGGGTATTCCAATGGCAAAGCCTGTCAATGGAAGAAGATAATATTACCTTTACATTGGTTGGCGAAGGTGGTCAAACAAGAAAGATACCACAATAGTCGGTAATACAACCACTTCCATTTTTTTTGCAATCTGGTTTGGTTACTTATGGCGGTCCCAGGGAGAAAGAGGCATAATATTATGTTTGGTGGTAGTCGGATTATACTCCCTATAAGAAATGTTTGCCGGTGAAAAGCTTATGAACAGGGGTAGTGGTGTAGGGTATCACATGGTCGGCCCCGTCCCGACTATAACCTTTGCTCACTTTTTTCCTTTTGTCTTTTTTCCTCCTCCGACAATTTCGAAACGATCCACAATTACACATCTTTCCAACATAAGCTTCAACTTACAATTCCAATGGATTCGACTTGTCCCTCAAATTTCTTCTAATAGATGTCATGTCCTGTAAATTTTCTTAATCATCAAAAATAATTCCACTGAACTTATCATCTTTAAGGCCAGAACGGAATCAATTGTCGCTTGCTTTCCTTGCTTCCCCAAATGTCAAATTATAAAGGAATGCCAGAGCCTCTTTGAAAGTCCGCCTGGCATTCCTTTATAATTTGACATTTGGGAAGCAAGCAAAGCAAGCGACGATTGATTCTGTTCTGGCCTTTAAATATTTTTTTTTTTGGTCTTGCCTTTTGGTCTTGATAGAGTTCACAATTTTGAAAAAACACTGATCGATAACACTTTTATCGACAACCCAGTTGGGTTGACACCAATAATACAACATTTCATCTCAGTTGTGCTGACAATTGACAACGCAACTCAAGTTTAGTGGCAATGCATAATCGACCCCTAAATTTGTTTTTAGGGGTAGATTATGGATAGCAACCCAACTCCAGTTGACATGCCAAATATACAGGCATGTCACAGAAACCAATTTCGATCGAAAGTGGAATAGCTTCCGTATTTAGCTTCTTCAGAAGCCGAAAAACTAAAAAAAATTTCGGATTGAATCCACTTTTGGAGTAGTGTATGTTTTGTAGCTTTTGGAACCGCTCTTGGCCCTTTGGGCTAGGTTCCAATTTATGAAAATAAATTGAATTGAATTTTGGTGGAATTGTAATTTTTTGGAAACATGTTACTTTAAAACACTACTAAAAAACTTAAAATAAATAAAAATATTGTTTTATTACCAAAATCACATTTAATTTCATATTTGTTTATCATTTAATTGAAAAAATCGCACATTTTCATTCATATCTCAATCAACGAAACAAATTATTAACAAAAGGCCTGTTCGATAGCTCTGCAAGTAAAAAGTACTTGTAGATTCTTGCAACTACTTGCAAGCAGTTCCCATTTTTCTTTTACTAAACAAGTTTGTTATCGAACAGCATTTTGTAAAAGTTTGTACAAATTTTTGGGTTATCGAACAGACCTAAAGTTTATCAGCCCAATTATGAACGGCATCTCACCGTGAGTTTTCTCTTTCTCGCCTCCTCCCCTATTATAAACATCATATCGCCGTGAGTGCTGTTATGTTCTCACTCTTCCCTTATTATAAACAACAAGAGGGTAAGCAAAACTCACGTTCGTGAAAAAATTAGCTATTACAAATGTAAAAAAAGTGAGAAAAAGAGGCAAATTTGTGCTGAAATTTCTCACTACCGAAATCAAAGTGAGTTGAACAAAAAAATTTAAGTGTGGTCATTTATTTTAAAAAATACGAATATTTTGTATCTGTAATGATAATTAATTGTATTTTAGGTTGAAAGCAACAAAAAATAATTAGAAATTTTTTATGTTTTGAGGTTATTGTTGACCTTTGGACGCTTTTTTCTTTGGTTTTAATTTTGGCTTGAGGTCAACTTAAGAATTAAAATTTTTTTGTTTTTATTCTTATAAAAAGAAAGAAATATCATTGTTATTATAAATTTATACCATATTGTTTATAGTTGCATAAAACAAATGTTCTTGTTTTTGAAAGCCAATCCCTGAGGATGAACATCAAAGATGGTTGAAATATTGGAAATGGAATAGATTCTACCTTATTGTGATAAGAGTTTCTTTATATTTTTAATCGCAACATGTTTTCGACAAAAACAAATATTAGGACATTTACCGCTAACATTTTTTCAGAGTTCTTTACGAATTCGGTCTGAATCTCTGAATTCTTTCAGAATTTGGTACAAAATTGGGTCTAACTTCAGTTCCAAGAATGGGATGTAACTATCCACTGAAGTTAAATGACTAGGTTTGGCATCGCACCTTTAAAAGACGAAGAGTGCTATGCATGGTGCTATCAACATTTGCCCTATAAGAATTTAGACGACTGCAATATCCCGAGTATAGTTGAGCAAAAACTACTCTGGTTTGTGGTGGACTTTATTCACACTATATTTGTTTACATTAGAAACTGCGACTATGTGAAAGCTATACAAACCTACTTGAAATGCTTGTTGAGCAAGGGGTTCTCTCCTGTATCGTTGGGCTTTCCTCTCTAGAAAGTGAAGATCATTCTTGATGGACCTAGTGTGTCGGGCCAACCTACTAGATGGTGATTGGGATGGCTCTCACGGTAACGCCCAAGCAAGTACTGTAACTAAAGCGTTCCCCGTTTTCAGGTATGGACAGATCAAAAAGGTGCATACTGTATAAAGCGGTTCACAAATATACAAGGACCCAATCTGGAGCAACCCATGTCTGCGATTGTTGTTCCTAGAGAGAGTAATGTACACGATTTGGAACTTTTGGGGTCGCAGTCTTGGAAAAAATGGGTGCTGGTGCTAAAAAGATGACATGTCCAATCACTTGCCCTCAAGCTTGAATAGAATCAAATATTTTGATGGAATATAAGTCCAGACCGTTGCCCCAAAAAGATCCAAACCATTTTGAGATCTTAATCACGTCATCGTCGATAACCCAGTGGAATGGTATCTACACCAAGCAATTTCCTGGAATAGTATTTTAAGTACCGGTTGTTATATGCCATGAACAAAAAAAAATTGGAATTACAATTGAAATTTATTGAAATTGTATTTAAAACCCAGCAAAAAGTTTGCATCCACGGAAGCAGTTAAATCACTGGTGCAAGTGTCACGAAGTGCTTCTTTTTCTATGAATTCCTCAGTGAATTTTACAAGGGAGCGCGCAGAAAGGAAGCACTCCATTTTGCTTCCGCAGCACGCAGTTAGGAAGCACTCCATTTTGCTTCCGCAGCACGCAGCTAGGAAGCACTCCATTTTTAAAATTTTTACCACTTTTACGAGTTTTGCGTTCCCGTACACAAAATTTGTATGAAAATCGTTTACGACTTTTACCACTTTGTAAAGTACGGGAACAGGCCATTAATAAGACATTTTAATTTTATTCTTATAGGCCGTTTATATATAACAAGGTTAACCCAGTGGGTCTGGGTTTCAAATGTCATTTCCATTGTATATACTTCAAACAAATCCTCATAAAGAAGGTTAACCCTGCAAAAAACTATAATATAAACGCCGTATTACTTTAATTTCATTTGTTGAATAAAAATTGAATTTTTTATCGTTTATACATAAAAGTGCTTGTTGGATGTAATCCAAATGTGAGGAAAAGGATTGCCTTTTTCATTAGTCCACTGGAAGCGCATCCATGCATGTAATGAAATCCTCACTCCAACTTGCACCACTTCCATTTTTTTTTTGCTGGGAATTCATTAAATTGGTTTAAGTGTTGAAAAAAGCATTAGGAATTATACTTAGCATTCATAGAATTGGTTCTTATACTGGAGAAAATATCGGATGTTTCACGAATTGTATTTACAATTCTTGGAATTGGCTAAATGCTGAACCTCATTTGAACCAATCATTGATCTCCTGTGATGTCCTAACATCGCTGGTACGGCTTCCACTCCATTTCCTTGGTATTCCTCAGAACTTGCCATTTCTGTTATCACCCAAAATGCAACATTAAACATTTACTTATTGTAGCCATTTAATGACGTTTTTAAACGACATTTGTTCACTTTTTTACGATTTTCCAATAAATTTCACGAATTCTTCAGTGTAAATAAACAATTTTCACATATCTGTCAAAACAAAAGAACAGCTGTTACAGATGTTGCCATGTTGTTTCAATGTTGTATTTTCTTTTACCAATATTCATGTTCTTTTACAGTGGATTTTTAATAACCGACATTTTTCTTGCTAGAAATGTTTATTAATTTGAAAATTTATTTACTTTTTATGCAAAAAATAAGAATTTAATAATCCCAAAGTTATTTGTGCAAAAAATGACGGTATGGTAACACAAATTATTATTTCAAGGGTTCACAAGTCGCGCCATTATTTTCCATTTTCCGACTTGTCAACCCTTGTTCACTTTTTGTGCTCCTCCCTGCCCAATCGTAATAGCTCGAGCAGGTGAAAGTGAACTGCAACTCACTTGTGAGTAGCTCCCTACGTGAAGATTCATAATCGCTATGTATATGTCTATATATTTCTGACTTGATTTTGGATTTGTTTAACTCAATTCTAACTACATCAATTTTTTCTGTAGCATGGACAACTGCACGGGTAGTCCCTATTCCTAAAACCTCTGTTGTGTGTTGCCCTGAAGACATGCGCCCCATATTTCCGCATTAAAATTTATACTTTTTTTACGATTAAATTAATAGCTGAAGGTTCAAAACATTGATATTAATTGGATTTGAAAAAAAAAATCCGTCTTTTTACTCATTTGAATTGTATGATTTTTTTCTTCTGGCAACTCAACTGTAGTTGATATTGATAATCGACCCTTTAGTTTTTGCTTTATAAAATAAACAAATTTTTTACTTACCGTCTTAATGGTCTTTGAAGAACACATAGGTTCGATTTTTTCATTCACGGGCAAATACTCGATCGAAACGAATGTCGTAATTAGGCCCCAGTTTTCTTATTAATTATTTTTAGCATATCATTGCACCACGGTGCACACATATACCGGCCGACTTCTGTATTGTCAGTTGCTTTGTATTCGTGCATGAAACTAGGGGTTCTTAAATCGAGTTCCATACTAGAGTAATTTTATGAAAAATGCACGAATACAAAGCAATTGACAATACGGAAGTCAGCCGGTATATGTGTGCACCGTGGTGCTTTTATAATACCACATGGTCGAAATTTAGCAACTTCGGCCAGTTAAAGGTTAATTTCCAAAACCACATCTTAACTAAACCTCAACACCCACATCTATCCTTATACGAAGTTTGAAAATTCTATCTTTATTCTCCGCATATTATCTATTGTACTAAAAATGCTAAATTTAAAGATCCTATCTTTCGCGGTTTCGCCTGTACGCCTTTCCACAGTCGATATGTGTGAAGAGCTGCCCAAGTAACAGCGAAACCGGTCACATAAATTTGTGACTGTGTGGGTTCGAGTCCTTGGCTTTCCTTTTTCACTTGCAAAAAATTTCGATCATCAAGCTTAACTCTTAAACGAGCTTATTAATAAAAAACCAATGTCTTCAACTTTTTATTCATATATCGTTTTATTACAACAAAACAACAAATATGATTTTTTTACATTTTAATCTAAATATACTTCTGGAAATTTTTAAAACAAATACTATTTTTACAATTGATCCTTCTTCTTCCAAAACATAGATCCATTTATGGATAGACGTTTTGGAATAAGCAGAAACATATTTGGCACATAGCTATTTAAGTTATTTGGCCTTATTACGATTGTCGTTATCGACTGCCTTGTTGTTTTCTTATTGTTGCTTGCTGTGGAATTAATTCTAATATAAAACGGGACATTGTAATTTTTTCAAAGAAAAATGTAATACCGAAATATACGGGTATGTTCGAGACACACTTCACCTCTCACTTCACGCCACAAGTATTTTGTTCACTCCATTTACTCCTATTTTTTGTGAATTTCTTGGGGGTAAGATTTATTAGGGTATTTAAAAAGAAGAGTACACCCTAGCCATAAAATACTCGAAAAATAAGCGTAAATGGGTTGTGCAAAATGCTTGAGGCGTGAAGTGTGTCTCAGAACATACTCGATATATAAGTATGAAAAATAACCTTTAACAAGAACAACGACGTAATAACGACAACCCCAATAAGTCTATGGGATTTACAAAATATATGTATATAAAAAGCAATATGAATGTTAGCATGATAATAACAATATAATGACAACATGTAGAAAAAATATTTTTTACAAAAATCTCAAGTGAATCGTTCTGTGATCACCAACAAAAAACTGATAACATTATATCTTAACCTGTTCGAGACAGTTGCCCGTAAAAGTGATCACAGTTTCATTTTTAGTGGGGGGTTTTTCACTCCGCCTTAATTATTTGAATTAGCTTGGTTTTGTGGACATAGAACAAGATTTAAGTTCTTTTTAGTTAAAACCTTACGCAAAGCCCTTAGAGTTTTAATGCAAATTACAACACAGCATCCATTGGCCACACCTTCCGAAGGATTTTTGCATGTACAACTGTCACTTTTAATAGATTTGAGAGTTGTGTCGGCAACCGATGTTTGAACATTTGTAGAACAACAAGAACTGGTGTTCTTCGATGTTTGGGGTGGTGGCGCCGAACAACATGATGGCGCCGGAGGCGGTGGAGCTCCAGAAGAACAACACGAGGGTGTATTTTTATTTACAATTGGTGGTTTTGAACAACACTGATTTATTGTTTTGTTAGTGGTCGTAGCGGAACACGAAGATGTGGACTCTCTCTTAACACCGCCACAACAACCTCCTTTTCCATCCATAGAAGCAAGATTTTGTAAAAGCAATGCAACGTCTTCTATGTTTTGATTGAGATCAGATTCTCGTTTATTTGGGGTCTTATTTGATTTCTTACTGCCCCCACAACATCCTTTTGATGGAGCCTTTGTTAACGACTGGTGGCTGGACGTCGTCCCTGATGTTGGCTTCTTTCCACATGGTTTTTCCGATGAACAGCCACCTTGACAATCTTTAGTTTTATCACATTTGCAGTTGACACAACTACAGATACCTGCATCAGCGGTTATTTGCTTCAATGTTGGTTTGTTGTTTCTCAAATCGACTTCTATTAGACCAGAGCCGTCGTTCGGAACTTCATCGGCTTTTTGTAATGTTTCCTGCAGTAAGCTTGCATTATTGTCGATAGTCATTAGAATATCGTTCAATAATGACTCGGTTTCCATATCTGCATCACTGCTGTAGTCAGTGCTTCCCATTAACAACTCTTCGATATTCTCTTGAAGAGGCACCATATCGGCCGAATTGTTAAGGGTTCCAGCAACAATTTCAGCGTTGTTCGCGTTGTTTACTTGGTTCTGTTTTTGGGCATGACTGTTATTATCAATGCTAGGATTTTGATTAGCGGTTGGATCATTATCGATTTCCATTAGACTATTGGTGTTTATGGCTGCATTTGAATAGGATGTCGGATTTGCATTAATTGTCGACATAGCACTGGCAAAATTAGATTGCAAATCTACATAGCTGGGCACTTCGGTGGGTATGGCCAGACCTTGAACTGAGACAGGCGCCATCGTCAATATTGGATTCGACAGCAATACACCTTGCGACCACGAAGGCGTGGGAATTTCCTCTTCCGCGGCGTAGGATACTTGTAGGGCTTGGCCCATTTCGGGTAACGGCATGCTTTCAATTTTCGGAGCTAAGGCTGTACATTGCGAATTCTTTATTTCGGGCATCTGTAACGAATATAAATCCTCAATTTTACATTCCACAGCTACAGCTTTGACCGCTTTCGTAGACACTTGAAGCTCGCTGCCATCGAATTCACTGCTGTTATATGTGGAAGTAGTCTCATCGCCATGGGACTCCTCCTGCTTTATATAATCAATCTCATCTTCATTATTGGCTTTTTTGTTTCGATTTTTGGTTTTACGTTCTCTTGTGCAACGGTTCTGGGTTTGTTTTTGATGGGTCTTCTTGTGCGACTTTAGACTGTGTGAGGTGCTGAATGATTTTTGGCAAGTTGTCTCTTCGCATGGATACGGCCGTTCACCGGTATGGGTGCGTATATGGGTTTTCAAATGATGGGATGCTGTAAATGCCTTGCCACATGCATCTTCAGGACACTTGTACGGCCGCTCCTGAGTATGGGTACGCATATGTTTCTTTAAGTCGCTCAACGTTGTGAAGCATTTGTGGCATTGATTACAATTAAACGTTTCGCCATTGTGCAAGCGCAGATGGGCATGCAATCTGAAAATGTAAAATGCAAGTGTTAAAGTACCAAAATTAGATACACAAACAATAAGCGAATTGCACTTTTTTGCCGCATGTATGTACTTTTTGCCGCATGTAACTAACCTGTAACGTGTATTGAAGGCCTTCTCACATCCTTCCACATTACATTCGTACGGTTTTACTTTGGTATGAACTCTGATGTGAATTTTTAGACTGTACGAAGTCAAAAATGCCTTTCCACAACCTTCCTCAGTGCATTTAAAGCGATATTCACCTGGAATAACATCATCAATTAAATATGATAAAAAAAATAATGGGCATAAATGTTCAACGTACCTTTGTGCGTTTTTAAATGTGTTCTCAAGTTGCCAATTGTACTATAACTTCGATTGCAATTCTCATAGTTACATTTGTACCGTGATAGTGATTCGTCCGAACTCTATATATTTTTATAAAAAAAAAACAACAAAAATATTACATATATATGTATTTCTTAAATACGGACAAAGTTTCCCGACCATTACGAAAATTAAATCAAAAATGAAAATACATGCAAAAGAAAAAACATGTGAGTAATTTTTTATGAGAGCGAAACTAAATGGCGATAAGCTTATATGCGATTATGTCAAAATTTCATTAAAACTTGTTAGGAAATACCTTTTTCCATTTTTTAACGTGGATCATTTATTATTTTTTTTTTACTGGAAGCTTTGCGTTAATGGTTTTTGCTAGATTCACTCATTATTTTCAAAATGCAATTGGTTCAACTAATGTTTTATTTTTTCTTGATTTTTGCACTATAAAGCAAAATAGTGTGTGTTAAATGGGATTATTATTGATTTGCATAACTACTGGACAAAGATTCACTCTGGATAGTAAATTACGTTAATTATCAAGTTTCTAACAGGAACGCAGAAACACATGTCTTAAAAGTATTTTATGTCGAAAAAGTAAAAAAAAAATTAACCGGAATGTTTGAGAAATATGTAGCATCTTGGTAAGACCCTAAAAATGGTTGTTTTGAATAATAAACGTTAACTCTAACTCCAGAAAGCAGTTTCATAAGCTTTCTTATAACACCCTCATGATTAAAAGTTCTAAACCGACTTTTGTATTTGAAGCTTCAGTTAAAAAAGGCGTCAACATGTTGGACAGCCTCGAAAATAAATCTGTAGTGGGATTCTGTAGCTCATTTTTGCTGTTATCGATAATTGTCGGTAAAATTAAAATGCTTATAATTTCGATAATTAACGAAAATTTTCGGTAAGTTAACGATGAATAAAAAGTAGTCGCTAGCCTCTACCGACACCAACAATGATGCCAACTTTTCTTTATGTTTTTGGTCATAATTTTGCAATTTAATTTTACCGATTTTTGTCGGTAACAGCAAAAATGAGTTAAGGGGAGTACACATTATCATTCAAAACTGACAGTCAGCGTACTTTTAGGACAATTTTCCGGCAAATAACTTTTATTTAGGTAAAAACTTTTGAAATACAATATATACGGTATTATTTAGAGATTACAAAAGAAATTTTTCAGTTTGGCTTTGATATTCACAAAATAGACCTCGATGACTGTCAGTTTTGCTTGTCAATGTGTACTATGCTTTACAGAATCCCACTACTGGTCTGATCTAAGATTTCTAGTAAAAGTTGTTTGTATTTTTTCTTATTATATATACATAATTATAATAAATAAAATAGAAAGTAAATTATGCTAAAAATTCTTCATCCACACAAATATGGGTAAGTAGGGCTATAAGTAAGATATTTCCTTTAAATGTATGCCAAAATAAATCGCCTGCAAGGATGCGCCAATAATACAAATACATCTAATATTTATTATTTTCAACCCCACATTTTCTATGTATGTTTGATATTATCTCAACGTAAACTTTCTAAATTCAAGAAATGAATGGATCGTTTGTTTTAGCTCATTTAGACTAGCCATAAATCCTCGACTGGATTTAATAAAACCAGAACAAATCTCAATGCATTTAGATATACATTTTGGAGGATTTAAATGACAGTCAGCTGATTTTTGTTCATAGCACAATTACCAAGGTAGATGCACGAGCCCATCTGATCGAATTTGAAACGTCAAAAGAGTTTTTTGTAAATTGAATTCGTCTCAAAAAACATACGTCAAATTACAAATTTATTGTTTAATACTGAATATGTTAGCACATTATGCTACTAATGCTAACTAAAGAGCAAATAAAGAATTATTTTATAGCAGTTTGTCCATCTAAAATAAATAAACGAATTATTTTATCGTTTAGACATCGTAAATATTAGTCTTGGTTCATTGAAATCAACTTTGTACATCAAAACAAATTTAATTTTCCGCCTTATTTACAACTTTTTACATTTTAAGACGTTCGCGGACGCAAGCAAATTCAGAGAGGTGAAAAAATGACACCCAATTATTTTCGAAATTAGTTTTTTTGTTTTTATTTATTTATTATTATTTCTTCTTTATTATAGAACGTTTCTTGTTTAAATAAATCGTATTATGTATATTAATCACCAAAACTTAAGATTGTATACAAGTAAATGAACAAAAATTGGCTGACAATATGAATGCTATAGCATTCACGTCATTTTGGATCAGAATGCTATAGCATTCACGTCCGCGAACGTGTTCCTACGTGTTCCATCTACCTTGTTTCTTATGCCAGCTTGCAACCTTTTGTATTTTCTAGCAATATGTTGCAAAAAACAGAGTTGTATACGAGGAATTTATGCCAGATTTAAAACAAATCCATTCAATGCGAGGATTTATTTTTGTATGGGAAATCTGATAGATTTTGGCTGGATTTAGCAAATAAAACCTGATAATGTACTAAATCCGGCTAATGAAGTCATATCTAAATGGGCTATTATAGTTAAATTATTTTGTTGTCGGCGGAAACCACTAACTTGGCCAATATGAGTATCTCATTCTATACAATTGTAATTGGGGTTGATAATAGATCTAGATCTGAATGTGTCAAGAAGTGAGATTATATTCCATCCACTGATAATTTTTAATTGAGAAACTATACAACTAAATAAATAATTGATAGCATATCTAACGGACTTGTCACATATATGTTATATGCCCAACAAACTTTTGCATATCTGTTATCTAAATCATTAACTGTCCCAAACATTCCATTGTCCAGTAGTTTAGTTTTAGTGTTTTATTAAACACAATTATATATTCTAATGGTAGTTGATTATTTATTTTAGCTGAGCGGAATAATAAATTAGAGTACCTCGAAGGAAACAGTTGCGTAAGTTGATTCCCCTTTCTGTTTGTGTAACGCACCGGGTCGAATGCATAATGAAAGTTCATCAGGCTCATTATTTACTTCCATGTAACAACTATAAATTTATTATTTTTCATTAATGTTTGGATATTTTTTGTTTGTTTTGGTGTGGAGTATAGAGAGATGGCAGCGTATGTATAGGCGCACATAAATACATGTTGGCTTTTCAACAAATTGCAAATTATGCTGCAAACAAATATATATGTAGGTATATTATATAATATAGCAACTGTTTTTGCCTTTATATTGCTAAACTCAGTGTTAAAATGTTTTGCTCTTAGTTTAGTAAAAATAGTTAAATCGGGAAAAACAGAAACAAAAAAACTTTTATTTGAATTTTATATACACACTAGCAATATATTATTCATCGACAATTAAGTATTGTTAGAGAGCAGGATAATTACAGCCGAAACCCTTTTCTGCAAAACGAAATTTCAGAATTAAAATATCAGTATAAATAAATCGATAAATTTCCACCCACCTTCTTAAACGGAAGAGTATTCGGAAAATAAACACACCAGCGGAATGCCCCTTACAATCTATTTACGACCTTGGTCGTTGACATAGAAAAACATGACATTTATTTATAGAAATAAAAATACTTTCCATAGCAAGTGGGACTTATTTTTATAGGTCACTTTCAAAAGCAAAGCAGTTTTTGCTACTTTAGAATATCAAAATTCGCACCCCGAAAATGCAATAAATGACATGAAAATATTAAACATGTAATTTTTATGACTTTTTAATAGCGATGCACTGCCAAGGCAATGGTAAAGAAAATATTGAAAAACTACAGTACCAACCTATCAAATAAAATCTGTACTTTTTAGAGCAGAACTAAGAACTAATATTTTAATAATAATTAGTATTTAGTTGTGCATGACACATATGGGGCTATGTGAACGTTGGCGAAATCTGATCCCTTAAAATATAATCAAGAATGTAAAAATAAGACGCGTGTATAAAATATAGTTAGCTTCCATTAAAAAATCGACAACATGAAGATAAGATAATACAAAAAATTTATGATATTTCTTTTGTCGCCCCAACTGATTTAACTTTTTACATTTAAAATTTATAATATAATAATTTGGTTTAAATAGATATTTTATTTTATATATACATTCAGCCTTTGAAAAAGGAAAGTTAGAAAAAATGAAGGAAGTCCATTATAATATTCCTCTTGGTCATTTTAGTTTGCAACTCATGAGGAAGACCGAAAAATATTTCAAGGAGAGGACACCAATTTTCTCTTTTTTTTGCACGAGTTATTACCCATTACATTTGAACTTTGAATATGGACATTTATACACATTTCTGGAAAGAGGACGGTCTCTTTTAGGAATATGAGCAGAGTATATGGGCTAATCCCTAAAATTAATGTTTCATAATTACAGCCCTGTCAACGACATCAGCTGAGCCCATTCTGATACACAGTAGGGTTGGTACAACAACTGAATAAATATGAACATTAGCTCAATAAATATGAAGATTCCAGAAATGATTTTTTGTTCTATTTAGGAAAAAATATGACGTGTAATATTCGATATTCCCTTCGACAGCTTAATTTGAAATTATATTTACTGGAACCGATTGCATGAACACAATCGGAGAAGGAAATACAAAAAGGCGGCCTGCTTTTTCCATAAGAACATTTTTGATTCTCAAGATTTATATTAATCTGTGGGATATAAAAATACAACATGCATCATTATACGTAAGATTCAAACCGAAACCATTTAAGCTCATTGAATACCTTCGACGATATGCACAAATATTTATATAATTATAGACAAATTAAATAAAAATTAAAAAAAATATTTGGCAAATTGTACAAAAATTAAATGCAACTTTTTTTTTGTAATAAAAAAATGAAATGAATGCTAGACACATGTCTATGCAATACAAAAACATCGGTAGCTGTTAACGCCCCCAAACAGCATTGTATACTCATGTTTTTCATATAGAGGCTGGCTATTACCCCAAAGTCAATGGCGACCATCGATAAAGATACTGTGCATTGGTTGTCTTGTCTATATTTCGGGCGAATATATAGAACGATCAAAATGAAGTCAACCTTTCTTAATTAATCAATGCTATTCTTGGTAGAAACGAGGACATGCAAAAACTCAATAGTCCAAATATGTCAATAATTATGTTCTTAATGATCGACTACCACTTGCTGCGAATAGAAAATACCTACTATGTTTCAATAACAATCTGTTTAAATACAATTTTCCTCTCTTTTTTTGCTTTTGTAAATCATCCATGTATTCATTGTATAATATTGTGATGGTGTATGTGTTCGATTTTTGTTTTAAACAAAACAATTCTTTTATTTTTATTTGGACGTCTATTTTTAGACTTGTGACTTTTCAAATCATAATTTCTTTCTCGGCGAAATCTTCAAAGTGTGGTACTTTTTTCATTTAAATTTTTTGTTTGTGGAATAAATTATTTATGTATGTTGCGTGGGTCCTCTTTAACGGAATGCTTCTCCTATCAAAAACCTCAATTTTTATTCGACCATTTCGGCAGATATACAAAATTTGTATGTATGTATCTATGTATTTATACGTATATACAGTGGATGCGAGAATAAACAAACAAAAAGTAGTAGTTCCATTCAGATTCGCCAGATTAAAAACAAATAGCAAAAATGTAAATGCAATACTATCTTCTTCGAAATCAAAATATGAATGACATCAATATTACTTAGAAGAATAAATATTCATAATTTTGTATACTCTATACTGCAATTAAGAGTAAACGTGTAAAATTTTAAATAAATCGAGTAATATCAATGTAATGTGAACTGTCATGTTTAGGTTAAATAAGTAATTTCCCATGTATAGAAACAAGGGAATTTGTCAACCAGGCAATGAAGGTTCAATTCCATTGGAACCGCGCATTTCATTCTCTAACTACATAATACAAAATATTACAGCAATATTTATGTATGCAAGTCCAAAAGGCATGCTAATATACACATGTACATACATACATAGTTATTCCTATACATGTCGGTGTTCCCCATGAAGAATTATAGGCTATAATCGCCAAAAGTATTTGCACATAAATAAGCCATGCAATATAGTTTTTATAAAGCAAACATTAGCAAGATAATTCCCTTTAAAGGATGAATATAAAAGATAGCTTTCTAACAATACAAATTAAAGCATATAAAATGTTGACTGGCTACCTTTGATTTGAAACATTTGTAGATGCTAGTTTTGCTTGTGACAAGGATGATGTGGCATTTGCATCCTTTTGTTCACACGACGTTTCAATTTCATATTGAATCATTGAAGCTGTCGGTGGCGGTGGTTGGACTTGCACTAGTTTCTCATTTTCAAACGTATACTCAAATTTCAAAAAAATCCCGTTATTGGCGTTGGGATCCATGTATGTCGATAACGATGGCATATTGCCATTATTCAATGTTGACGGTGTTGGGGTTCTGGTTTCCGTTATAGGGGAATTGTCCCCTATGTCCATGTAGTTAAAGTCCGTTGATGGCATGGTTGTTAATAATGATGATGAAGTGGAGTTGGTATCAATGATGTTAGATGATGCGGATGCTGGCAAGTATGATGGAACCGATGACCCCGATGCATTGTGATATGTCTTGTCTGTCGAAAGATTTAAATAGTTTAATACAAAATCATCATCAATATATAAATTTGTGTCATTCGAAGGCATACTCAATAGCTTGCTTGTGAACTCATTATGATTGTTGTTCCCCACCACCAGTGCAGGAGAGCTACTGTTTTCTGCGACGCAGTGGTTGTTACGAATATAATTGATATCAATTAAGTTATCATCGTATATATTAAAACCTAATTGTTGGAGCACCTGTCGTTGTTGCTGTAGTCGCTGCTGCTCTTCAAGATATTCAGCCGACCCGTCATAGTCGACATAAACGCCGCAGCTGCTGCCATCACTGGACACTTGCTGTTGTGGTAGTGCGGGATTAACTATTGACGAGGATGACGAAGAAAAGTTTGATAAGGAAGATAGATTCAAGCTACTACTGTACGCTGAATCGTCACACTCGCTGTTATCTTTTACATTCGCAGCGAACAATAGAACATTTTGATCACTGTATATGTCACCACTTTCCATAACGAAATCACAATTTTCTTCCACAGTTTTTTACGTCTTGCCACTTCGAATTGAAATGTATGGAAAATTTTAACCATACGGTACGACGATTTATCAAATGAATTCGATACGAACGACTGTATTGGTATGTATCTGTGAGTTTGTTTAATTTTTCATTCCATTATTTCATCACAAAAATAATATTTTTAATCTCTGATTCGGTTAAAATTGTTTGCACATTCTTTTTATTCTTATTTTGTCACTGCAATTGGTTTGGAATAGCTCGCGAAAACACAAAGACATTAAAATTTTTTATTTTGTAACATTCCGTATATTCCGATCTCGATTTTGAATAAAGAATAAAGTTTGATCAGATAGATAGTCCAGAGCCGCGACGACGGAATCTGCAATTTTAATTTGGAACATTTCGACTTTACGCCGTAGCGTGGCACAATTATCAAGGTAGATGCATCAGCCCAGTTGATCGTAGAGCCAGCAAACTATTTGTACGTGGTATGTATGCTTGGTTTACATTCGGCGTCGTTTCGTGATGTCGCGCGAAATCAAGCAAAATTTACCATGATTTCGCATAGTTAATGGCCAGACTAGCACGATTTCAACATGGCGACGTCCAGTTTATAGGCGAAGGGTATGAAGTAGTGAAACCTATGTACATGGTTTCTGTGTTTGTTGTGTTGCCTCTTCTAATTATTCGTTGCAAGATTTTTATTTTCTCAAGATTTAATAAAAACAATTTATTAATGAAATAATGAAAATGTAACTATTAATATTAATTTAATTATTAATGTTAATTATTTTGTGTTGTTTTTTAGTTTATTTACGTTTGTTGTTTTTTTTTATTGGTATGAGAAACACAACAAACGCGAATGGTAAAATAAAGAGGACACGCAAAAATCTTAAATTTCACGTTAACGTGTGTGGACATCAGAGCTCCGAATACTCGCTCGAATTCCACTCGCGAGTGAAACTCTTCTCGAATTTGAGCTAGTTGAGGGGGAGCAACTTGCCCCCTCTCCAGCGCCAAACAAAAACGTATCCCACCCTCAAATAAACTTGCCCCAAGCCCACCAAAAATATTGCAACCAAAGAAAATTAGCACCTCCCTCCAAATTTTCACTCGCGAGTAAATCGGAGCTCTTGCTAGTCTGACCATCGACATACAAAAACGAAATCATCTTATGCTTTGTTTACATTTACGAAATCCATTCGATTTCAACTGTCTATTCCTTTGTGTATACGTCAAATGAAATCTCATCTGAAATCCATTGGATTTCATTTGACGTTTAAGCAAAGGAATTGACAGTTGAAACCGAGTGGATTTCGTAAATGTAAACCTAGTATTAGTCTTTTTTATGTTTATACCATGGTACAATTAGAAAGGTAGATGCCTCAACCCAGCTGATCGAATCTAAAACGTCAAAAAACTATGAATTCGCCATGAAAAATCAAAACAAAAAACCATATGATTCGGTTAGTAAGAGATAGCATGTCTACACTTTATAGACAAACACAAGCGATAAAAAGAGAAAACAAGAGACCTGTTGGCGAAAATTTTGACAGTTTACATTACAAAAAAAGTTGCTTTGTTGTAGCAATTCGCCGATGCATCTACCTTTCTTATTGTACCATGTACGCGATATAAATAAAGAAAACAACAGAAAACGAATGAAAAATAATATTTTGCCGTGCAGAAGGAATTACATATGGGCGAAAAAAGTGAAAGTTGCTATGCATGAATATGTAAAATACAGACCGTGTAAAAACCGCATAAGTAAGAGATAGAATGTGTTCGCTTCATAGACAAACACATGCGATAAAAAGAGACAACAAGAGACCATTTGGCGAAATTTTTGACATTTTACATTACAAAAAAAGTTGATTTGTTGTAGCAATTCGCTGATGCATCTACCTAAGTGATTGTGCCATGGTTGGCATTTGTTACTGTTGTTTTTTACTGACGACAACTGCAAAAATTGTTGTAAAATTGTGAATGAAAATCATCGATTTCTTTTTGTTTTCTGTTCGCTTATTCTGTTATATATACATTTAAATTTATTTTTTGAAAACATTTTTGACATTTCGCAGTACTGAACCAAGGCACATTAAAGAAGGTAGCCGACTCGTATCAGCTGATTGAACATGAAATGTCAAATAAAATTGTTGTAATTGTGAAATGTAAACAAACATCTTGTTCTGATTGGCCGAAGCTAAATCGCTGCAAATTTAAGCGCCAAGGCCAATTGATTCTCTTTACAAATTTTGACGTATTATGTTACGGCAAAAGTTGCTTTGTTGTAGCAATTCGCCGAATCGGCTACCTTCTATATTTGCCTTGTACTGAACTTTTGTTGTAGTTGTTAGCTGATGCATCTGCCTGGTAATTGTGCAATGATTATAACATCATGCTACCTTATTTATTGTGTTATGGCCACGATGATTATCGTAATCATAGCTGCCGCCGTCAGAAAAATTAAGTCGCCTTTGCTCTCTGTCATAGATAGGTTCGCATTTGTTTGTTTACCAAATAGAATATTAGTAGCAGGAATTTATTAATTCATTTTCATCTTAAAAATGAGTTCACCTTCAGTAAAGAACCAAAATGACACTGCTACAAAGCAACGGAAGTCTACAAAAACAAACTCAACGGTAAAAACAAATTTGGATACTAGAGCCGAGCTGGCGGATCTCATTAAGAAAAAGGCGGAAACATCAGTAAGTTCTGGAATATGTACACTGCATCCTGGTTATCTACCTCCCTGCTTAACTGCCATTCCCGTTTGATTGGCTCACGGTTATTTGCTCGTGATTACTAAATTTCTTATTGATTAAATAATATAACTTATACATAAAATTTTAGACTTGAAATGAACTATTCTACTATACACCGTTTTGTTTTTTGACGATTATGTTCTACTTGTTGTCATTTTTTGTCAGGTTGAGATTCGATTTTTGTAACTACCCACATGAGGTTGCTATGCGGATTTTCCCGCATAAATGCATAAATTTTTTTGGAATTTTATGAGAGGTAGTTAACCGGGGTGCAGTGTATTGACAAAAATAAGTGAACTGTAATTGTACAATATTGTTCGTTCTAGGAACAATTGGCCAATCTGGAAAGACAGATTTATGCATTCGAAGGTTCATATTTGGAAGACACACAACTGTGCGGCAACATTATACGTGGATGGGAACGCTACTTGACATCGAACAAGGCCACAAATTCCAAAGCAGACAAACGTAATAGAAAGTTCAAAGAAGCTGAGCGATTGTTCTCAAAGTCATCCATAACATCTATGGCCATCTGCAACCGTAAGTTAACATCAATGAAACCGTATGATATGTTGTATTGGTAACTTGATTTCTTTTTATCAGCTGAACGAGCCAGTGAATCCGACTCGGTGACAAACGAAGATTCCAGTGACAATCAAATTGCTTTGAACCAAAATACAACAACAGCCCATGATGGAGCCACAAGTATAAAAAGTACCGGAAAGGATGATAAAAGTGACCGGGCAACTACTCCCCAGAGAGAAACAGTTAAAGAACCGGGAACGCCGAGTGGAGGGACGTCGACCAAAAGTAAGCTGTCTTCTTCATCCAGCGTGACAGCCAAGAAAGGTGGACATGTCAATAAAAAGATCCGTCACCGATGATTTAGGGGAAGACCGCGGCTCCGATCGTCATATTGAAAAAAGACCCGCGTTTACAAAATATCTTAACGTTTAGATTTAAGGCATTCACGACATTTTTAACGCATACTCTCTTGGAACTAAATGCTACAAAGGAATTAGAAATTTTAGTTTACAAAATATATGATACTAGCAAAATGCCCGCTACTTCGTAAGCGGAAAAGGAATAATATACAAATAAGCAATATTTAGTATGGAGAACACTGAAAAATTTGATGTACTAATACCTATTTGAATTGATATTTAATTTCTTTCAAGTACTGCTCGTATACGTTTTGTTCGAATTTCAAAAAAAGACCTCTACACTTCAACAGCGGCCTACATTTTAAATTCCAGTCCACTTTTTCAAGTGAACTTACAATAACGTTTAAAATAGACAACAAAGATAAAAACAATTTTGTTGAAAAGGTACGTTTGACTTTTTGATTTCAGTACATTATTTAGAAACCAAATTCGTGTTAACCTAGAAACAATAGTACATTATTCAGTACAATTTTTAAAATCCAGGACCTTAGCTCAAATGTTACAGTTTTAGCTCTACTTGTTCACCCAATGTCAATGGTATTACATGTAGAAACCTTTCATACATTTAAAGGCGGATTTAAATAAACATTCTGATCCAATCTCAACAGTTATTCTCATAACAAATTTCATTTATCAATTCACCCAGTACCAGTGTTTTAATATTTAGTATTATTTAATACTTCTAGTACACTTATTGTACGACCACCTCTAACAATGAACCTGACAAATCAAAAATATATCAGAATTTCACATCTATACCAAATTTATTGCAATTTTGTACTTTTCACGCACTAATGATATAACTCCATCTTCATTGCTACACCCAACGTCAAATTTAATAGCATTCAGTACATTTCGTATTTCTCAATAAATCATCCAGCCCTCAGCCTAATTTTAGAATTTGTATGCATTTCAAAAAATCCTTATCTAAACACCAACACAATCCCTCATACAACAATTCGGAATTCCACCTATATCTCATCATGCAACACCAAAATGGTACAAAATTTAGTACTTATAGTATGTATAAGTTTCAAAAATTACTTCCTTTTATCAAAAACTATATCCAAACCGCGATTTAGTGTTTTTCGTATACATTAGTACGAATTTCCAAAACTTTCCCTCTATCTCCACTCTAAACGTCAACTGCTATACTAATACAAATTTCACAATTTCAGCTCTACCCCTTTACACAATAACAGTTTGGACCAAATTCTGTGCCATTTAGTAATTTTCGTACACTTGGTGTACGTAAACCCACAACCACATCCATATCTCAACCCTACACACCAACAGCGGCTATAATACCAAATTTCCGAATTCCACTTCTATTCATAATACCATTAATACTTTTCGTATGAAAGTACGCATTTCAATAACTATCTCCAACAGTAATTGCGAATTTCAGGATTCCAACCCTATCCGTCCACCCAAATCTAAATTTTACCAAATTTAGTACCATTTATTAATTTTCGTACCCATAAGTACGAATTTCCAAAGCTACCTCAATGCTACACTCCATAAGTAATCTTAATTATAAATTTCAGGATTCCAGCTCTATCTGTACACCCAAATCCAAAATGTACTAAACTTAGTACCATTTAGTACTTTCCGTACCCATAAGTACGAATTTCCGAAACTACCTCAATCCTATACTCCATAAGTAATCTTAATTCCAAATTTCAGGATTCCAGCTCTATCCGTCCACCTAAATTTAAATTGTACCATATTTAGTACCATTTAGTACTTTATTCCAAATTTCAGGATCCCAGCTCTATTCGTTTCCCCAAATCCAAATTGTACCAAATTTAATACTTTTCGTACCCATGAGTACGAATTTCCAGGACTAACTCAATCCTACACTCCAAAAGTAATTAAATTCCAAATTTCAGGATTCCAGCTCTATCCGTTCACCCAAATTCAAATTGTACCAAATTTAGTACGTTCCGTATCCATAAGTACGAATTTCCAAAACTTCCTCAATCCTACACTCCAATAGTAACCTTAATTCGAAATTTCAGGATTCCAACTCTATCCGTTCACCTAAATTTAAATTGTACCATATTTAGTACCATTTAGTACTTTCCGTACCCATAAGTAAGAATTTCCAAGACTAAGTCAATCGTACAGTCCAACAGTAATCTTAATTCCAAATTTCAGGATCCCAGCTCTAGTCGTTCCCCCAAATCCAAATTGTACCAAATTTAGTACTTTTCTTACCCATAAGTACGAATTTCAAAAAACTTTCTCAATCCTACACTCCAACAGTAACCTTAATTCGAAATTTCAGGATTCCAAGTCTATCCGTTCACCTAAATTTAAATTGTACCATATTTAGTACCATTTAGTACTTTCCGTACCCATAAGTATGAATTTCCAAAACTTCCTCAATCCTACACTCCAATAGTAACCTTAATTCGAAATTTCAGGATTCCAACTCTAGCCGTTCAACTAAATTTAAATTGTACCAAATTTAGTACCATTTAGTATTTTCCGTACCCATAAGTATAAATTTCCAAGACTAACTCAATCATACACTACAAAAGTAATTTAATTCCAAATTTCAGGATTCCAGCTCTATCCGTTCACCCAAATTCAATTTGTACCAAATTTAGTACCGTTTACTACTTTTCGTACCCATAAGTAAGAATTTCCAAAACTACCTCAATCCTTCACTCCATCAGTAATCTTAATTCCAAATTTCAGGTTTCCATGTCTATATAAATCCGAATTGTACCAAATTAGGTACCATTTAGTACTTTTCGTACACATAAGTATGAATTTCCAAAAGTACACCCATATCTCAATCGTACGCTTCAACGGTAATCTAAATTCCAAATTTCAGGTTTTCAGCTCTATCCGTTCAACCAAATTCAAATTGTACCAAATTTAGTACCATTTAGTACTACTCGTACACATAAGTACGAACTTCAAAAATAATTTCCTTATATCAACACCACTTCCCAACCTTGATTTCCATACCAAATATGAACATTGTAGCTATATCCGCTCAAAATATACAATTGGTACCAAATTTAGTAACTTTTCGTACACTTATAAGTCGAATTTCCAAAAACCCTTTGGTACATCTTTCTAAATCTCCATCAGTTACCCTCATTCCAAATTTCAGAATTCTAGCTCTTCCCGTTTGCGTAATACAAAGGGTACCATATTTAGTACCTTTTAGTACTTTTCGTACCCTTCTAGGTCGAATTTCCAAAAACCCAGCCTTATCTCACCCCTACACACCGACACCAACCCACAGTCAAAATTTCAGCTTTCTAGCTTCAGCGGTTTCGTCTGGGCGATGATCTGTCACTCACTCACTCACTTATCACTAAGCTCTTTTATATAATAAGATTGTGTATTATAAATAAAAGGCAACATATTTCGAACTCAAAAACTATAAAACAACAAAGTATATAACTAAGCCTATTATTAGCAGGGTTACGAACATTCCTCCAAGCATAACATATTTATCTTCAACAAAACGTCTTTCGATCAGTTTCATGGTGTGATTGGATAAGCCTAACGTACTGCCAATAGTCATAAGTCTTTTCTGTGCTCCTTTGAGTGTATTTCGTTGATTCACTAGGCTCGTAAGGATGTTGCTTCCGGTTGATAGCATTTCGTCCACACCTTGGTGTGCATTGCCCAATTGTTGGTTATGCTGTAATTCATAATCGAGGTCTAAACATGTTTCAGTATTATTTGCCGTAAAGCGATGACTAAGTAGCTGTTCCCTTTCGGATATCTCCTGTTGCCTCCTTTGTCTCTTTTCACGATAAAGTTGTAAACTGCTTTGCAAGTGTCGTACATCGTATTTCAATTGATCAACTTTCATTTTAGCAGTAGGTCGTTGCGAAACCGGCACTTTGTATAGAAGAACATCTAAACGGTCACAGTTGCTGAAATACATTGACTTATCAGATTGTTTTGGTGGTTGAAGTTACAGATGGAGGTAAACTGGGTAAACTTACCTATTGACTTGAGTTATTTTCATTTGTATCTCATTTTCCACATCGTAGTTGTCGGGTTGTCCTGCAGTATGGACCAATCTTTGGAAACTTTGTTCTATTTCTTTCAAAATATGATTTGTTTGGTGATACAACGCTTCCATTTTCAGAGTCGGTATTGTTTTTCTATTTGGTGTTTTGTTATGACGTGTGCATCAGAGACCTGCGCCGAGCACAGTTTGTCGGCGGCGGCGGCTTATGTTGAAAAATGTCAGCGGCGGCTATCAGCCGGCTGTGAGCCGACGTTTTTTAACATTTTTTTATATTGCATTACATCGTTTTTAATAATAAAAAATATATATGTACACACATAGGTATTATAAACAACAATTTTAAATATTGCATAAATTTTTATTAAAAAAATTATTTGTAAAACAAAGAAATTCATAGTTTTAAATTTAAGGATTTGGAATTACACATAAAAAATCATTTCTTTATATTACCCTGCGTTTACAAATGACAGGACAGTTGAGTTCATGTATTGATTGTCAAAATCGCACAACTTGCCTGTGTGACGTAGGCGTCCCGACAACTGCAAAAACAGTTTTAAAATTTTGAATGAAAATCATCGATTTCTTTCACCTATTTTTACAAAAATGTCAAAAATTTGTCTTCCTTTCTGTCTGTGAAAAAATGATGGACAGCTGGCAGACAAACGACAAATGTATGTATGTGTTAGTAAATCAGAGTTGTATTTGAAGACAAACTGTCTTGTGTAAACGCCTAGTTAAACTATTAAATATATCGTAGTTGTCGTGTATGAATAGCACCCTGTTTATCGTCAAAGGGCTTAAATTTGATCTTTTTGCTGTCACTAATGAGCCAGCACTTGTGTTACGGCTGTAACGTTTTCGAATAAGTTTCCACTATGGCAAATGGCCAACTTATTGTTTTTGGCAGAAGAATTATAATAAAACACAAACTTTGCCCTCGATTGAAATGAAACCAAACCCTTTGGCCTTTCGTTCTTTTACAAAGTCTGTTTATTTATGCGATTGTACGTTAGTTTGTACATCTGTTTTTTTTATTTGATGTTGTTCGCTTGTTTGTTTTATTATCTAAAATAAATGAAATTGAAATGGCATTACAAAGTAAATGAAAAATAAATGAAATTACAAAGTAAATTAAATGAAATGATTGCGTAATCAAATAAGGTCCAAAGGTTGATCTTACTTAATTCTTTCTCTCTTGGCGGTTTCTCCTGGAATGACTTAAAGGAGCCATTGTGAGAAATACCAAACGATAATATATCGTTTGTCTATTACAAAGATATTACTGAACACATCTTTAAAAACGATAACAAAAAAACAAAACAAAAAACAAAAAAAAACTTTGACCTCAAGCTCGAACACATTGTTTTTATTAACGATAACAAACATATATATTATAGAGCGTTAACACTATTAAAATAAAATCGATCTCAATGAAATTGATCATACAAAACAAATTGTACGTTATACAAAAAACATAAATTTTATAAAATCATAAAAACTAAAGTTAATAAATTTAAAATTTCAAATTAACGGAAAAAGTCTTCTAAGTTCATAACAACTTGAAAAAGCTTCTTGTGATGATGCGCTCGTTGATGGGCTACATAAAAATGAAGAGTCTAATTTCGCCACATTAGGAAACTCCTAACAAGTTTTTATAATATTAGCGATAAATTTGAACACATTTAAGCTATCCCTTCCTAGAAATACCACATTCACCCTTTTAGTCGCATAGGAGACTCCTCGAAGCAAACTTTGTAAAGTTGGAACTTTTTTAGCATAGGTTTGTTTGCAATTATTAATTGACCAAAATAGTGCCAAACCACTGATCCTCCTGAGGACAATTTCACTTTTTAATTTAATTAGGCTTTTACTTCTTAATAGTTTGTCATATACATTAATGTCGTTCCATTAAAAACAGCCAGGTCGTCATAGGATTCTGAGCTAGATTCATTTAAAAGATTATTTTACATATGTAATTTTAATTAATATTTTCATATATTTATTATTAATATGAATTTAACGGCTCAGCCGACAAAATTCTCGGCGGCGGCGGCTTTAAAATTTTATCGGCGGCTCGGCTTAGCCGGCTGTGAGCCGATCGGCGCAGGTCTCTGGTGTGCATTTGGTGGTATTGAGGCGAAGTCCTACTGTGCATACTACAAAGCTTTTTTTACAAAAACGACGGCGTAAAATTATTAAAGGCCAAACCTATAACCATGTACCATGTCTATAACTCTGCGTGTTGCGTGTGCGTTCAAAAATACAAAAACCAAATACATGTATTTAAATTTGAAATATGTACATGTATTTTGTTTTTGTATTTTTGCACTCACACGCAACACGCAGAGTTATAGGTTTGGCCCTAAAGAAGAAAGAGATAGAAAACCATAAAATCGTCGATAAAGATAAAAATCAAAACAAACCGTACGATACCCTACCACAATTACCAACAGGAAAACCCTTGTACAACATACATAAGGTGTGTACGATAACTTTCCCAGCAATAATTACTCAGTCAGTTCCAGCAACCTCTCTCAGTGAATTTTACTCTCACAAGCCATGGTAGAATAAGAAAAGGTAGCAGCAATACACAGCTGACTGAACTGGGTTGTAACGTTAGAGGTAGTTTACACTATCTATCAATGTCATATGACACGAAATAAAAACATTCCATATCTGCCCACGCAGGCAATGTGGAGACGTAATTTTATTACAATTTTGCTGGTGTGGACGCACAAAGTAAATCGCGTAAGGAAAATCCCCAATATTGCACATATTAGCGACTATATAATTATGGAAAATTTCATGTCATATGGCATTTACATATAGTGTAAACTACCCCTTAGTGTCAAATTTCATATGACATTTTATACATTTATTTCTATTTCAATGTACATTAGGGACATATATTTTTTGAGAAAAAAAAATATATCATTCGGAAAAAACCATTTCCCAGAAAGACTTCTTCATATCAATGATATGAAACCTCCTCCAAGTTCGAACGATAAGCCGCGCAGTAAATCCCCGCTTGTAGAGGCGATACAACGTTTGTTAATATGTGAGGTATTTTGTTAAAATTTAAAAAAATAAAGCCCTAATAAACATGTGCTTCTTTGATTTCTAAAACAAAACATTGAAACAGCTTCTCCTTTTTCTATGAATTTCCAGCGACCCCAAACTTTTCTGCAAGAACTCTACTTTCTGCGAGAATTTATGCATTTAGTGGAATGATGTGGAAGCATAAAAATTGAAAATGTAACGAATTTTCATTCATGTTTTCCAAAATATTCAACCAAATGTGAAAAAGTATTAGTTTTTTAAATTCCAATAATTTATAGACATTTCCTTGTTTTGTTTACAAATACAACTGGCAGTAACGTTACAAACAAAAACAAATTCCTTTGTGGTTGTTGTTCGAGTTGTATTTGTTGTAGTATTAACTTTACCTTGTATTTGTTCTACCATGCTCACAAGCAAGAAAAATTGCAGAAAGTTATCGAACAGCATTTTGCAAAAACTTGCAAGAAAGTCAGCTGTTTCCGAAAATGTATGAAATTTGTTTTTGTTTCTTTTGATATTTTAAACCAAACGGAACAAAAACGTAAATTTTAAAATTGCAGTTGACTTATTTAATGCTATAATCCTATCCAGAACGCTTTAGAATCTAAAAAAAATGTGAAATTGTGAAATTTTCTTGGTCAAAAATGTTAACATTTCGACTTGTTTACATTGAACAGGTGATTAAAAGTCAGCTGATCAGGCTTGCAAATTTTTGCGGGACAAATTTTCCCAGCAAAAATTTGCAAGTTCTCAGTCACAAAACTCTCCAAAAATCTCTCCAAACTCGCTCTCTTTTGCTGGATAATTTTGTTATCGAACAGCATACAGCAAAAATTTGTACGAATTTGTACAAATTATTGGGTTATCGTACACACCTATAGCCAACCGAATGACTGGGCAGAAGGCCAAATAGAATGACCGTCATGATGTTTGCAGGCCAATACCACATACATATGTATGTATCTAAAGAAATCGGAGAAATATAGAGATTTAAACTCACTTAACATTAATTTAGCGTTATAGTCCGTATACCCTGCGTTTACAAATGACAGGACAGTTGACTTCATGTATTGATTGTCAAAATCCCACAACTTGCCTGTGTGACGTAGGCGTCCATACAACTGCGAAAACAGTTGTAAAATTATGAATGAAAATCACCGACTTCTTTTTGTTTTCCGTTTACATATTTTGTTTTGTACATATTCTTTTGTTTTCAGCACATTTGAATTATCATCTCACTTCTTTTTCACAAAAATGTCAAAAATTTGTCAACCCGGCTGTCTGTGAAAAACTGATGGACAGCTGAGAGACAAACGACAAATGTATGCATGTGTTAGTAAATCAGAGTTGTATTTGAAGACAAACCGTCTGGTGTAAACGCCTAGTTAGACTAGCCATTTTAAATCGACTCGATTTCTAAATCCAACTTTCAAATCCTAGTTGTTTAGACTAGGCTAAAATGATATAAGATGCCAGTCAGCTGATCTTTGTTTACGTAAACATACGCCAATTTGCAAAAAAAATTGCTTGAAAATTAAAAAATGGAATGGAATACTGCAAAAAATAATCTTACAAATTGCTATTAAATATGCTTATATTATATTAAATTAAAGCTACATCCATTTTATATTTATTTAATATTTTTTCTATTTTTCCGCTTCTGTATGTTTTTGTGTTTACAGTTATTTGAAAATGTAAATAATAGGGTTATGACTTTTTTACAACCTCACATCCCTGTGTCATATTTTGATGAGCTTTTGCATAAGATTAGATAAAATCTTAATTACAAGGTGATACGATAGAAAAAAGCTCACGCATAAAAAGATTTTAAAGTTTTTATAGATGAGCTTTTTGGAAAAATTTCGTAGTCACTTTAAGCACATAAATAACTCAAGACAATCGTTAAAGCCACGCGACATATCGTCGGTGTCATGCTTAAGTGTTCCATACGCCATTTTTGACATTTTGAGATAAAGGTACCTTTCAAGGTTTTGAACCATGCTCTTTCAGATTTTTTGGTCGGATTTTCTCTATCTCTTATAGTTTCTGAGATATTCAGATGCCAGTATGTTCCATATCCGCTTTGTGACCCAAAAAATCTTGTCGTTTTGTTCCATATCCATAAAGCCTGGCGTATGGAACAAAACAACTTTCAACTTTTTAGTTCCATATCCATGTTGTTTGGCGTATGGAACAAAAAGAGACAAAAACGAATTGTTCCGCACCAAAAATGATGGCGTTTGGAACAAAAAATTGCCCATTTTTGCCAATTTACGAATAATGTGGCGCATGGAACAAATTGTTTTAAAGAACTTGGTTTAAAAACTGATGATTAATAGTTTCTAAATCCAAATATTTTTGAATATTGTATTGTTATATGAAAACGAAAATGTATCAATCGTTTAAACAAAAAATCCCTAGTTTAAAAACAACATTTTGATGTAAGTCCACAAATATATATGGTAACATGGGGCGCCTTCGCCACTGGGGCGGCTTCGCCAGCACCGATTTTCTCGCAAAATACAAGTGCTAGAAAAAATCCGTTAAGGGCAAAATTGTGAGTCTAATGATGATCTATCATCTCCCAAAAGATGACAGTTGTGTCATAGATATGATAGCGGACGCACGCGGTTTTGTGTTTTCAGGGTACTGGGAAAAATAATTATGCTAGGTATTTTTTGTGATATCTTCTTTATCTTTTGTGATATCAAAAACACATTTTATGCCGTTAAAAGACAACAACTGAATAATATAAATCGCAATAATTCGCATGAAAAAAAACAATTGCAAATGTTAATATATTAATATTATGAAATATGTAAGGGGTGGGGTGCCTACGCCATGATAGGGGCGTGGTGGGTTAATGTTAGAAATTTGTAACGTTTAACTTAAATTCTTTATACCATAGATATACTACACTATAATGTAAAGTTAAAAGCAAATATTATCCTAAACGTATCTTATTTTAGTTACATTATGATTTTTGTACCTAAATTCAAGGTATCTACTTCAATTAACCGCTAGAATCAGTTACTTTTTGTGAATTTTTAAAACATTTTTGATTATTCATTAGAAAACACGTTCCTTTTTGCATAATGTTGATATTTAAGGAAGAAGTATGGTAAATTACAGTTTTAGAGTCTGTTGAAGAATGTTCAATGTCGATGGCGAAGCTGCCCCATGGGTGGGGAGGCTTCGCCACTTTTTAGACATTTTGTAAATTCTCAAAAATAATATTTTAGAAACAAAATTTTAACCATTTATATATCAAAACTTATAGTCAAGATACGCTAATATTTGTACGAAAAATAATATTTGAAAATACTTCAACTGTGTCGGTATGAGAACATTTTGAACAAAAACGTGGCGAAGGCGCCCCACGTTACCATACTTAAAAACGTCCATTCGATCTGAAGCTAGTATGGACACCGACTATAAAAATGGTATTATAAGAAAAACGCGTTTGAATGTTTTATGTTACCTTAGAAATACAAAATATCAATCCGTTTTGTGCGATCGTAATTTTCACCAAAAAAAAATAGTGATAAGTGGAGTCAATCTCTTAAATAAATGTTAAGGAAACCTATAATAATGGTCCTTATTGTATTTATATGAGAAAAATAAATATTTCATTTAACGTCCTGATTTTTAAACTCCACAATAGCACTTCATATAAGGGAGGTGGAACACGATTGATAAAAAGTGTTTTGGTTGAAATGTGACAAAACGTGTTCCATGTGACACAAACTGCCAAAAACCTGAAAAAAAGATTCCATGGAACAATTCAGCAACCTTTTACAATTATACAAATTGACCATAACTTCTAGACTATCACAGATATCTGACTAAAATAAGCTACTGATATATTCTATGAGTTTAGTTAAGTAGAACTGAGCTCTTAAAGTATTGGATTATTGCACAATTTTTATACTGTATGGCCTTAAACATTAACTTGAGTTTTTCTCGAATCAGGCAAATGGCGTATGGAACACTTAAGCATGACACCGACGATATCCATAATGACATCAGCTTTTGTTTCTCACCAATTTTATCGTCATATTATTACATATATGGGTATCATTTTATATAATATATATTCCATGTATCACATAAATTGAAAGTGCTTTGTGCGGAACCTTTTTCAATATTTAAATTTAATAAAAATTATTTTAGTCATTAATAGGCAAAATGTCACTTATTCGTGCAACAGGAAAAAATTTTGGAGCAAATTTTTAATAGGCAAAAGTTCATTCACCCACGCTACAGGAAATCATTTTTGAGAAAAAAAAGGTCAACAAGCCATAACCCTAGTAAATAAACGACACATGAACATAGTTGCCAATTTTGGTACAGACTGCCATAGTTGCATTTTTAGGAGCAAAAAGCAGTGTTGTATATCAAAATATTTCGATTTAACATTTGATTTAAAACAAATCCTAGTTTTGAGTTGATTTAAAGTACGTTTATATATAACCGGATTTAACAAACCCACTGGGTTTTAAATGTCAATTTTATTACATATACGTAAAACAAATCCTGATAATGAAGGTTAACCTCCCAAAAAGCTCTAATATAAACAACATTTTAATTTTGTATCGTAAATCAGGGTGGATTAAGCACTTAAATCGAGATAATGCCCTTAATCATCGTATAAGGGTATAGTCTAAACGGGCTATTACACTTACTTTGCGCCACTATCTTTGAACAAGAGAAACCATTGAGTGGCATTGAAAAGCTCAGCACTGAAATCATTGGCGAATTCTTGATAAGAAAAGCCGGGTTTATAGTTTTTCTCCATAAATTCAAAACTTGTAGTTTTTTTGATGTGGCATTTGGCAGAAGAAGACCAAACAATGGACCCTATGACAGGTTTTTGAGGCAACAAGTCACTGGAAGCTGCTGGTCCTTTCAAATTTAGCCCCGATGTTTATAATGAGCATAAAAATATATCTGCAAAATTTGGAAGGAATCGGTTCAGATAAAGGTACAGCTTTAATATATATGTTTCAACCGATTTTATCCGATGTTATATTTAAGGCGCACTAAGGTCACAATTTGCATCCGATCGCTTTAACATTTGATATGGTAAATCCTGTTCAATTTAGAATCACGTCCGAAAATTTTGGTTCTGATCGGTTCAGATATATATATCAGGTTCTTGTTTATACCTTTGACCACTCTATCTATAGATAATGACGTGCCTCGGAGCCTGAACATTAAATCGTGACAGGGATGCTCACTGCGATGATTCCCAAGCAGGTACTGCATCGAAAACATTCTGCTGTGCTGATACACCGGCAAAAACTTCGTATCCTCATGAAGATGGTCCACTGGTGTCATGAAGAGGCACCTTGTTGCAGTCCTCTAGGCGGCATTCTGGCAGGTTTGAATATTCTTCCACTCCATAGAGCTAACATTTGCATACCACGCTGGCGCCGCATAGATTACCACAGATCGGCCTATTGCTTTGTAAAGGCCTCGGCACATACGATCGATTGAGTGCCGCGTTACAACAACCACATGAAAAATTCAAGAACAACCTTGCCATCACTTACACATTTTTCATGTGGTTGTTACTTTCCACGCGTGAACCGACTCACAACGGACTGTGTGTGCAGAAGCCTAAAGAGGTCAACAAGATTTCTTTGTCAGCACGCCGAGTGCTACCGGTCAGAACAGCCCTACTCTAAAGCTACACACTGAAAATTTCATCCGAAACTTTACCATTATTTTGGCGTTTATAGATCGAGTTCCATACCAAAGTGATTTTATGAAATTACTGTATTAGTCCCGGTCCACACTAAGGTGAATTTCATTTAAAAGTTTCATGAAATTAGGTGTTCTTAAATCGAATTCCCCACTACAGCAATTTTATGATTTTACTCTACTATGGACGTCGATCTAGAGACGCATAATTTCATATCAAAATTTCAGTGAAATCACTGTAGTGTGGCCCGGGACTTAGGGAACTCAACCAAAGAACGCCATAATAATGGGAATGTTTCGTATGAAAGTTTCAGCGTGTGGCAGTTGTAGGGCAGTTATGTTGTTCGTATCCACGGCTAACAGACTTGACGATTTATCGTCATTTTGACGTTTTTTTGTTAAAAATATATAATTTTTGATGATTGAATGATTTTTACCCATAAAATGACGATTTTTGGTATTTTGCTAATACAATACAAAACTCGCATTTTTGTGGAATTTTTTGCATTTATATAACAATACTATTTACTATAACAATACTATAGTATTCTCTGTTATCTGTCATTACACGCTTATAAAATTTAATTTGGCCTATGCTTTTCCACGCATTTGACCTGAAATACAAGCAGTTCAAAAAAGCGACATTTTTGTAATTTTCGTCATTTGCTGAAATTTTTAAATTTTATCATAAATTCGTATTAATTCACGGATTTGTTAGAAATGTAATAAAACAATTTTCTCAGTGAAAACCCAAGGGATTTTCATATAAGGGCGAAACCTATAACTTTGCGTGTGAGTTCAAAAATACAAAAACAAAATACATGTATTTCAATTTGTTTTTTTTTTTAACACACACGCAACACGCAAAGTTATAGGTTTCGCTCTAAGAATAAATAAAGGCCTGATTACAGGAAAACTTTAAATAGATGTGATTTTTGAAGCAATTTTATTCATTTTTCGACATCCTTAAACAATTTTCACATTTTGTAAAGAAGTAGCGAAAGCAAAAAAATGGAATCAGAATTTCGTGAACTAAGGTTTTTGGATTTTGAGTAAATGTTTGAAAATAATTAAAACTAAAAAAAAAAAAAACAAAAAATGGGTTAACCCCGACTTGTTAAAGATGATAAACTCAAATATTTATTTACAAAATTATTAACTTTCTCGTTACTGATTCAAAGGTTATTAACATGAATATCCATGGTAGAACAAGAAAAGGTAGCAGCAATACCCAGCTGACTGAACTGGGCTGTAATGTTACTGTCAAATTCCATACGACATTTTATATATTTATTTCTATGTTCGATGTATACTAGGGATTTATATTTTTTGAAGAACAAATTTATTCATAAAAAAAAATTTCCCATAAAGACTCCTTCATATCATTGACATGTAACCTCCTCCTGGTCCGAACGACATGCCGCACACCAAAACACCGCTTATAGAGGAGGTACAATATTTGTTAATATGTGTGGTATTTTGTTAAACTTGAAAAGAACAAAGCCCTAATAAACATGTGTGTTTTGTTTTCAAAAGCAAACGATTGAAACAGCTTCCCTTTTTTCAATAAATTACCAGCGACCCCAAACATTTTTGCATGGCCCAATCATGGTACAATTACTTAGGTAGAAACATCGGCGAATTGCTACAACAAAGCAACTTTTTTTGTAACGTAAACTGTCAAAATTTTCGCCAAATGGTTTGTTGTTGTCTCTTTTTATCGCTTGTGTTTGTACAGTGAAGTGAACACATGCTATCTCTTACTTACCGAATCATATGGTTTTTTGTTTTGATTTTTCATAGCGAATTCCTAGTTTTTTGACGTTTTAGATTCGATCAGCTGGGCTGAGGCATCTAACTAAGTAATTGTACCATGGGCCCAATTATACAGGTCCTCTCTCAAGCGAATTCAAACAAAAACAAAGATTTGGAATGTCAAAATTCATAAACAAAGGCGAAAAATTTGTTTTCGCCGACACGGAATATGTTTGAGGCGTATTCATGGTACAATTAGAAAGGTAGATGCCTCAGCACAGCTGATCGAATCTAAAACGTCAAAAAACTATGAATTCGCCATGAAAAATCAAAACAAAAAACCATATGATTCGGTTAGTAAGAGATAGCATGTCTACACTTTATAGACAAACACAAGCGATAAAAAGAGAAAACAAGAGACCTGTTGGCGAAAATTTTGACAGTTTACATTACAAAAAAAGTTGCTTTGTTGTAGCAATTCGCCGATGCATCTACCTTTCTTATTGTACCATGGGCGTATTTCTTTATTGTCAATTAATGGCCTGTTCCCGTACTTTATAAAGTGGTAAAAGTCGTAAAAGTTGTAAAAGTCGTAAACGATTTTCATATAAATTTTGTGTACGGGAACGCAAAATGTGTAAAAGTGGTAAAAATTGTAAAAACTTTTTAGTTCTGGAACAGAGCTTAAGGTAGATGCATACATAACATTTTCCGAGAAAAAGTTGTTGACGCAGTTATTTTTGTTTGGCGTAAGAGAATATACCAGCTGATCGATCTTTAAATGCCAAAATAAGTTATTGTAAATTAATTTCTAATATAAAACACAACAAATGTTGACATTTTACGTGTACAACATAAAGTTGATTTGCTTTATTTTTTCGATATACATCTACCTGTTCCTCTACAGTTTGGCATTTCTTTACCTCACAGCGAATTCAAATGACAAATATGAATTTTGACAGCTCAAATCAAAATCATTTGTTTTTGAGAGAGGACCTTTATAATTGGGCCATGCATTTTTGCAAGAATTCTACTTTCTGCGAGAAATTATGCATTAGTGGAATGATGTGGAAACATTCAAATTGAAAATCTAACGAGTTTTCATTCATGTTTTTCAAAATATTCAATCAAATGTGAAAATTATTAGTTTTTTAAATTCCAATAATTTATAGACATTTCCTTATTTTGTTTACATGTACGTTGACACTAACGTTTACAAACAAAAACAAATTTCTATATGGTTGTTGTTGAGTTGTATTTGTTGTAGTATTTACTTTACCTGTAGTGGGATTCTGTAACTAATTTTTGCTGTTACCGACAAAAATCGGTAAATTTAAATCGCAAAATTATGACTAAAAACATAAAGAAAAGTTGTCATCACTGTTTGTGTCGGTAGAGGCTAGCGACTACTTTTTATTCATCGTTAACTTACCGAAAAATTTCGTTAATTATCGAAATTATCTTCTTCTTCTTTATTTGCACATCCGGTATTCGGATATAAAGCGATCATACAATATAATAAATATATTCTTTATACATTTTATTTTATATACTTCATTTTATGTTATGTTAGTGATATTAATTCTCTATTTCTTGCAGCGTGTATTAGATTTCTTTCATTACTGTATCCAGTCCAATCCTGGATGTTTTTAATCCAAGATAACTCTTTTCTGCCTCGAACTCGATTTCCTTCAACATTGCCTTTAATAATGGTCTGGAGAAATTTGTACTTATCGTTCCTCATGAGATGTCCTAGGTATGCAATTTTACGGCTTTTGACAGATTTCAGCAATTGTCGATCGAAATTATAAGCATTTTAATTTTACCGACAATTATCGATAACAGCAAAAATGAGTTACAGAATCCCACTACTGGTTTGTTCTACCGTGATGAATATCCTTTTTATGTTTCGTTCAATAAAAAAATATATCTAAATGTGCGTATTTTAATTGTTGACGATTTTTTAAAATAGATTTGACGATTTTTATTTTAAAAATTGTCATTTTGAAGATATTTCATAAAAATATGGCAGCCCTGTCGTGTCGCGTAGAATCCAGGGATGCCAAGTTGGTGGTTTTCCCGCTACTTGTGGTGATTTTTGATGTTCAAAAACCACTGTTTAAGCTGGGGCTGGATTCCTGTTCTATGAAAATTTCAAATAAAAAATATTTCCTTTATAATTTTTTTTCATTTGACAGTTTTCTCCTTTATAAAAGTTTTCATTTCACATTTTCATAGAAACAGAATTGAGCCCCAGGAATGTCAACTGTTTTAAGGTAAAAATCGATACAGACCTATGGTGCGATTTTTACCTCGGAACAGTTGGCATCCCTGGTAGAATCTTTGGTACTGTTGGACTTTGAGATTTGGTTTGGGCAGTCAACACCTGATCGGAAAATGACTTCCTCCGGAATATTAGTTGTGTCCCATGTAAAGCGGTTTGCTCAATCCCTTGAAGCCTTGCAAAAATATGACTACTTGAAATCTTTGTACGTTCATCTAAACGTATCCCCTACTAGATGTCCTCCATCGTATGGACGCCTAATATCACAATTGTACGTCGATAGCAATGACCACTTTCATAAAAAGGATTTAAATATTTTAGTAGGCACTCTTAAAAGTCGTGGTACATTCGATAAACTAAAGTTGAAACCTATTGATTATATATTTTCGGATGGGCAACATGAGATATGCGAGCAGTTGCGTCAGCAACTTAAAATTCAACAACCCATTATTTATTTGTCTAACGAGAAGATAAATGACTTGGAAGAATTTCAACAATTGAAACCAGAAGATAAGATCCGCACGTATGAAAATGTTGTTTTAGGTGGAACTTTCGACAGAATTCACTTGGGACACAAAATATTCCTGAGCCAAGCAGTAATAAGGGCTTGTTCCAGACTCATTGTTGGTGTTACAACATCGCAATTAACGAAAAGTATGTGGAAGTTCGGGTAAATACAAACGTTAGAATTATAATGATGTTACTAATAGACTCTAATCTTCTCTTTTTCTCTTTAAAGGTAAAACTCTGAACGAGCTTATTTTGCCAGTGGAGCAACGCATAGAAGAAGTCAAGAAATTCTTAAATGAAATCGACCCCACCTTGCAATATGAAGTTGTACCTATTGATGATCCCTTTGGTCCTACCAAAACTGATCCGAATATGGATATGATTGTCGTCAGTGCCGAAACTCTGCGAGGCGGAGAAAAAGTTAACGAGTTGCGCCAACAGAATAACCTTAAGAAATTGGACATATTTTGCATTGACCTCGTTGAATCGACTGACAAAAGTGGTCCTAAGGAGAGCAAAGTCAGTTCGAGCAATACCCGTATTGACTTATTGGGAACGCGGCTTAGAAAACCAGAGGTAAGTATCTGTAGCAAAACTATATGTTGTCATTATTTAGACTGATCACCTTAATTCAATTCTTAGTTGAAATCATTACCTACATTCCCTTACATAATTGGCTTAACCGGTGGCATTGCTTCGGGGAAAAGTAAAATGGCTCAACGATTACAAGGTATGGGTGCTCTGGTTATGGACTGTGATAAAATTGCCCATGAAATTTATGAGCCCGGTCAAGTTTGTTATGACAAAATTGTTGAGGAATTTGGAGATGAAATTCTGAATGGAGATAAACGCATAAATCGGGCCAAACTAGGACCAATTGTCTTTGCAGATCCTAGGAAATTGGAGAAATTAAATAACATTGTATGGCCTGAGTTAATGGCAGAAGTTAAGCGCAGAATAAATGCATTGAGGGAAAAAGCAAATTGTCCAAAGGTGGTGGTGTTGGAGGCAGCTGTTCTGCTTAAGGCTGGTTGGGATAAAGAAGTTCATGAAGTTTGGTCCATGATTATTCCACCAGAGGAAGCCATACGCCGTGTAATTGAACGTAATGGTCTCCCGGAGGAAGAAGCAAGGCGCAGATTGCTAAGCCAACCTTCAAACAGTGAAATTGTTTCCCGTTCAAATGTAGTGTTCAGTTCACAATGGGATCCTGATTTTACTTTGAAACAAGCCGAAAAAGCGTGGAAACTATTGATGGGTGAATTGGAAGGCCCAACCGCGAAATCTAGCAATTTGTAGAAAAATATATAGCATTTCTATATCATTTAAAAACAATAGCAGCAGGTACCTGTAATTATTTGAATAAAAGACAATGACGTGGTAATTGATTTACATTATTTTATTTTCGTATTGTTAATATGCTCATGCTTTCATTTATGTTTTTACAACGTAAGAAAATTCTAATAAAATAAATACGCATACTTTAATGACTCTCGCCTTTCTTGCCAGTCACTCGCTTAAAGTCATTCATTTTAGTGGTCAGAATGGGAGAACCGATGAATCCCAAGTAATCCAGTTGAGTAACTTCTCCGCCTGACTGATTGTTCTTAACAAAAATTTGGATGTTTTGCACGTTTTGGAATTTGACGAAGCGAAGATTAACTGGTGTTCCTTTTTCCAAGTCTTTGGGATCCAAACTGCCGGAAAGAAAAATAATTCGTTTCACTCATCAAAAATGTATACAATTGTATGAAATGACAACTTACGTCAAATCCTGAACACTTGTCATGGATTCAGCTTGATCAAAATCTATTGTGCGAGGTTGGTTGATAAAAATTTTTATTTCTTTGGGGCCAAGTTGAGGTGGGGCCTTAAATTTTAGCGAATGAATTTTCACCAATTGATTGAATGTAACGGATAATATAAGCTGTTCATCACAATCCGATTGCAAATAACCTCCGCTAGCAGACAAACAATGATTCATGGGATGGTCATCAGCTTCATTTAAGCATTCACATTCTTGTTTTGAAATGAATGTGTTTAGTTCCATCTGGAAGGGTTTAAGATGTGATTAATATATAATACTATATATCTTGGAAATACACACTTACCAAACCTTGTCCATAGTCTTCCCCGGTTTCATCTCCACCCGTGCCTATATGTTCCTGGATCTTTTGTTCCAGTGCATTAATGTCTGCTCCCTGAATTCTATCGATTTTTGTCTGTAAAGAAATGTCAAGATAATGTTCCAAACAAGATTTCATCGCTCCAAATGTTTACCCTACCCTATTTCTATAAAATATGAATGTGGGCATTGCACTAACGCCTTGACTTGCTGCAGTTTCTTGACACTTGTCGACATCAACTTTTAGAAAAATAGCTTTTGGATACTTGTTGGGCAGCGTTTCAAAATGTGGAGCAATTCGTTGACATGGACCGCACCTGAACATAGTTTGATAGAAAACGATGAATTAGTTTTCTCTAAATTATGTTATGGGATCACACTTAGGAACTATTGAAGTTATCAGTTGATCCTTGCATCATGGAATATCCTTACCAACTCGCAGTGAAGTCCACGACAATCAGTTTAATTCCGGCCGATGCCAACTCGGAATGGAAATGAGCATCATCATTAATTACTCTTACACTCATCTTAACGAAGGCTAACTTTATTCTCCCTTTTCAATTGAAAAAATAATATAAATTCAATAATTTCCAAGAATATTAGAATGACAGAGCAAAAATGTCAAATTGTCAAAAATCAGTATTTTATAGAGTTGTGTAGTACAGGAACGAACTAGTTCCAAGGAACTATTCCGGACAAGGAACTATTGGAACTATTTCCAGCTCTTGCATTTATATAGTTCTTTTAGTTTAGTTTAGTGCCATGGTACAATTACATAAGCATGGTACAATAAGAAAGGTAGATGCATCGGCGAATTGCTACAACAAAGCAACTTTTTTGTAATGTAAACTGTCAAAATTTTCGCCAAATGGTCTTTGTTGTCTCTTTTTATCGCTTGTGTTTGTCTATAAAGTGTAGACATGCTATCTCTTACTACTGGCGAATTCATAGTTTTTTGACGTTTTATATTCGATCAGCTGGGCTGAGGCATCTACCTTTCTAATTGTACCATGACGTATACGCAAAGGATTTGACAGTTGAAATGTAAACCAAGCATAAGAGCGCATTATTTCATGATTTTATTTCGCCGTGTGGCAGGGAGCCAGTTTAATTCAATTTAGATATGTTGTCAATTTACTTGGAATTCCCTAAATTCTGGCGCAGTTGGCTTTGAAAAATAAAAATAAATTATTTTCTGTGTTTCGTGTTAAATTAAGACGCGTGCGTTCCAGAGTTAAAAATGATGGTAAGTTAAAAAGTTTTAAAAATGTTTTCATTAAGCTTTCTCACAGGTACACAAATATATATAACATTGGAACTCCTTTCCTTTACCGACCCAACCATGTATTGCTGTTGTTGCGGAAATGTATACTTCCCGAGATATGGGCCTCAGGAAAGTATCCACAAAGGCCCTAACCTATTTTTCTCTAAATAGCCGGCCTTCGGCCGGGATTTAAGACTTTCTCCTTATGTACATAAGCTGCCTCGCCTGCTTGCCTTGCTTTTCTGCTTCATTTCTGACATATGGTCTGTTCCTTTACTTTTGAAAATGGTAAAACCGGCAAAAGTAGTAAAAGTTGTAAACTGTCCGCATATGAATTGTATGGTGTCAGAAGTAAAGGGACGCTTTTCGAGTAAAAAGTGGTAAAACTTTAAGATTCTTGAACGTAAAGGAACAGAGCTATAATAAACATAAAAGAACATGGTTTAATAAGAAAGGTTAGCCAAAGCTTTATGTCAATTTAAATTTTTTCATTCGAGTATGCCTAAAACTTCAAAACAATATAAGCAAACTGTGTATGTGTGTGTGGTGTTTGAATAATATGCCAAACAATTTTAAAAACAATCGAATTCAATGATTTTTAAAATTGTTTTTAGACCATTTGTATGGAAGAAATTGGTGAGATTTGCATTGAAACAATCAGTTTATCATATCCACAACTCGATTATGTGGAGAGAACTTAACTCTTCATTTTTCATTCATTTTTCGCGTTTTTTATAAAATGCTCAAAAAATACATTGTAAACAAACCCACTTGTTGCTTTTATTTTGAAGTTTTAGGAATTCAAGAAAAACAAGGGTTCTATAGATTTTTTTCATTTAAATCTACCTCTTTACTTATACCATGTAAAAGAATAACGAAGTCCGAGCAAATTTCGAACTGGGTTGCCCTTTTCTTTTTTATTCTTTTATCAGAAGCAAGCAAGGCAAGCAGGCGAGGCAGCTTAACCAGGCAAGGCAGCTTATGTACCCAGGCCTTTAGTGCTTCTTAAACTTAAAAAAACATTAGGTCTGTCTGGTTACTTTCCCAGCAAGAATTGTCCCGCAAGAACTTTCTTAGAGAGTAAGGAGTTTTTATTCTCTTTCGCAAGAAAATTGTAAAAAGTAAACAGACACCTTCCCAGCAAAAACCAGCAAGCTATCAGCTGACTTGCCAAAACAGAACAATTTGTCCGCCATTGAAGGAACCAAAGGAAGCAAAAAGTTTGTATTTAATTTAATTTAATTTATTTCAATTCTCTTATGCCCAGTCTTTCGACCTTAAGGCTGTACACTACAATATAATGCCATTATAATTTGAAATTAAGTAATTTAAGGGAGGGATAACAATACTACTCCAAAACTCAATTACTATGTACAAAAATATATGTAGTAATTATAATTAATCTATATTGAATATAAAACATTTTGATTGATTGAATTATTATACTCCAGGAAATGAAAGGGACCCAGCAAAAAGTTTGCATCCACGGAAGCAGTTAAATCACTGGTGCAAGTGTCACGAAGTGCTTCTTTTTCTATGAATTCCTCAGTGAATTTTACAAGGGAGCGCGCAGAAAGGAAGCACTCCATTTTGCTTCCGCAGCACGCAGTTAGGAAGCACTCCATTTTGCTTCCGCAGCACGCAGCTAGGAAGCACTCCATTTTTACAATTTTTACCACTTTTACGAGTTTTGCGTTCCCGTACACAAAATTTGTATGAAAATCGTTTACGACTTTTACCACTTTGTAAAGTACGGGAACAGGCCATTAATAAGACATTTTAATTTTATTCTTATAGGCCGTTTATATATAACAAGGTTAACCCAGTGGGTCTGGGTTTCAAATGTCATTTCCATTGTATATACTTCAAACAAATCCTCATAAAGAAGGTTAACCCTGCAAAAAACTATAATATAAACGCCGTATTATAGGCCGTTTATATATAACAAGGTTAACCCAGTGGGTCTGGGTTTCAAATGTCATTTCCATTGTATATACTTCAAACAAATCCTCATAAAGAAGGTTAACCCTGCAAAAAACTATAATATAAACGCCGTATTACTTTAATTTCATTTGTTGAATGAAAATTGAATTTTTTATCGTTTATACATAAAAGTGCTTGTTGGATGTAATCTAAATGTGAGGAAAAGGATTGCCTTTTTCATTAGTCCACTGGAAGCGCATCCATGCATGTAATGAAATCCTCACTCCAACTTGCACCACTTCCATTTTTTTTTGCTGGGGATGTTAAACTACTCCATAACAAATAAGTATAAAATAAATATAAATAAATAATAAAATTACAATTTTTTGAAATATTTTGATTTTAGTGAAATTTCAAAAATGAAGCATTCAATGCAAGCAATCGAAGAATTTGAACTACTCCAATAACAACTGCGTTCACACATGAATATGAACTAAACCACCAAATCGTTCATACTAAAAAAAAATTTCAAGCAAATCACGAAGTACGGGTACACCCACATTCATATGTATACGCAGCATATAAATTGTACATTGTCTCATAAAGAAAAATGTTGAGTATTTAGTGGACCATAAAAAAATTTAAAAAAATGATTTAAAACACAAGATTGCAAAAAAACATATTGAATATATTGTATATAAAACATTTTAATTGATTGAATTATTCTGCTCCAGGAAATGAAGGGGATTTTAAACTACTACATAAATAAAAAAGAAAATGACCTAAAAAAGGAATTTTTCAACTTTGCAACTTTGTTCTCCGAAAAAACAATACAATTAGGCTTGCTGTTTCCACAACAAAATTGTTTTTATTTTTTATTTTTGCCTTATTAAGGCGAAGGCCATTTATAGTGATATTTAATTAATTCTCTTTCGAGTTGAGCTGTTAGGCCTTTAGAGATACATTGAAAAATTAAGAGTCTACCGAAGTCCCACGCATCCAACCATTACACTACGTTTCACGGGTGGTAAATCCGATCTTCAGGTGTATTAGGATGTTGTTTTTGTGGCAGACGAAGGCAAAGCTTGGTAACTGGTATATATATCGAACTTCATTAGATAAATGTATATGCGAAATTATGTCAGTTAATTGAAACTCCAAACTTTTCCTATAGTCCTGCTTTGGTAATCCCATTTTTCAATGTTCACAAATACTATGGTAAGTTTTATTCCTACATCATTAGTAATTGCTCTTCTATACCAGAAGATTTTATTTTTTTTTTTTTGATCATCAATTATTGTCTACTAAAGTTTTGACAAGTTGATGGTGGCTTAGAACGCTAAGACGCCGGCAACCTTGACACTCAGTTGTCGGAGACCCAGGTTCGAATCCCAGCCTGGCTCATGCTGAAATTATTTTTTATTTTTGCCTTATTAAGGCGAAGGCCATTCATAGTGATATTTAATTAATTCTCTTTCGAGTTGAGCTGTTAGGCCTTTAGAGATACATTGAAAAATTAGGAGTCTACCGAAGTCCCACGCATCCAACCATTACACTACGTTTCACGGGTGGTAAATCCGATCTTCAGGTGTATTAGGATGTTGTTTTTGTGGCACACGAAGGCAAAGCTTGGTAACTGGTATATATATCGAACTTCATTAGATAAATGTATATGCGAAATTATGTCAGTTAATTGAAACTCCAAACTTTTCCTATAGTCCTGCTTTGGTAATCCCATTTTTCAATGTTCACAAATACTATGGTAAGTTTTATTCCTACATCATTAGTAATTGCTCTTCTATACCAGAAGATTTTATTTTTTTTTTTTTGATCATCAGTTATTGTCTACTAAAGTTTTGACAAGTTGATGGTGGCTTAGAACGCTAAGACGCCGGCAACCTTGACACTCAGTTGTCGGAGACCCAGGTTCGAATCCCAGCCTGGCTCATGCTGAAATTATTTTTTATTTTTGCCTTATTAAGGCGAAGGCCATTTATAGTGATATTTAATTAATTCTCTTTCGAGTTGAGCTGTTAGGCCTTTAGAGATACATTGAAAAATTAGGAGTCTACCGAAGTCCCACGCATCCAACCATTACACTACGTTTCACGGGTGGTAAATCCGATCTTCAGGTGTATTAGGATGTTGTTTTTGTGGCAGATTGTTTTTAATTTTCACAAACATAAATCACCGAACAATTAAAAACAGCTGCTTGCTTTCAGGAAGAAGAAGTGTTTGCAAGTGCATGCTAGAAGAAATTTGTCCAGCAGACTCCCAGCAACAATTGTTACAAATTGTTACAAGTTTTAGCGTAACCAGACATACCTATTTTTGTTAAATTATGCCATACTCGTAGTAAAGGCCTGGGTACATAAGCTGCCTCGCCTGCCTACCATGCTCTCCTGCTTCATTTCTGACATAATAAAAATAAAAGAAGGCCGAGCAAATTTCGAACTAGGTTGCCCTTTGGTCTGTTCCTTTACTTTTGAAAATAGTAAATCCGGCAAAAGTAGTGAAAGTTGCAAACTACCCCCATATGAATTGTATGGTGTCTGAAGTAAAGGAACGCTTTTCGAGTAAAAAGTGGCAAAACTTGAAGATTCTTGCACGTAAAGGAACAGGGCTCTTTTCTCTTTTATTATTTTATCAGAAGCAAGCAAGGCAGCTTACACTATGTTTACATTTACGAAATCCACTCGATTTCATCTGTCAATTCCTTTGTGTATACGTCAAATGAAAACTCATCTGAAATCGATTGGATTTCATTTGACGTTTGAGCAATGGAATTGACAGTTGAAATCGAGTGGATTTCGTAAATGTAAACATAGTATTATGTACCTTGGGCTTAATGGAGCTGTCATTCGTTGAGTTTTAGAGACATGAAAATTTGACAAAAGATTAGAAGTCGTAGAAGAAATGTAATTGTTTCTTATGTGAAACAGTGATGTTATAGCATATTTACATTGGATAATTTTACTCCTTTATGATGATTTCCCAGAAAAATTTGACGGAAGGGGTGCCCTGCGGTGACGTGATTTCATGGCATCTTTTGCATTGGTTCAAACGAAGTCGTGAAAGATCCGATCTTTTCATTAGCATTTGAACCAATGCAAAGGAAGACGTGAAAGATCCGATCTTTTCATCAGCATTTGAACCCATTCCATCTATACAATAGAGATGAATTTTCTGTTTTTATTTATACACACTTTTCTAAATATATAAGATTAATTATTTACAATAGGCTTAATGTTGTCGGAGACTCGAAATCACAACCAACGTCGTCTAGTCGTTATGATAATGTCATTGCAAAGGGTTGGCGAAAATGACACGCCAAAGCATTGGTGGAAATGACATGCCAAAGCATTGGTGAAAATGAAATGTCAAAGCATTGGTGTAAATGATATGCTTTGGATCCAAAAATTAATAGCATCTTTTGGGGTCCACGCTCTTATAAAATTCATCGATGAAGATGCTAAAAAGATGCCAGATCACTTGCACCCATGGCATCTTTGGCATCGAACATTTTGCTGGGTTATTTTACGTATATTCAATTAAGTCCCAATTTACATTAGGCGAGTTTACTTGCGGCAATTGTCAGTTTGTTGGAGAGAGAGGTGAGGTATATGGTAACCCTTTGCCTCTCAACACCCTCTCTCACCCACAAACTGACAATTGCCGCAAGTAAACTCGCCTAATGTAAATTGGGACCAATTGACAATTTAATTGCACTAGATTTACTACATGTAATGTAAACGTACTATAAGCCATTTGCATGTGGAAATTCAGAGTTGATGATTGTCTTAGCCGGCATAAATAACGTCAGCTGTATTGTTTTGTTTTGCTCTTGACTTTTGCAGTTATTTTTAATTGTTTTGGCTTTTTGTCGGTGCGTTTTTTATAATTTTTCAATTAATTTATTTACTATTATTTTTTAAACGAATAGATTTATAAATTAGTATAGAACTATATGTATATGGTGGAAAAAGTTAAGTGGCCGGAAACTTTTCAAATGATATTAGTTTGAAGAAGAAACGAACTGGTCTGACAATCTAAAAATGAATTTAGAGAGATTTAGTTGGAGGATGACAAAAAATAATCCACAAACTAACCTTAAATTATAAACAATTACAAAAGAAAGCACAAATAGACCATGTTTTTAAGTACTATGTATGTATTTCTTTGTTAATTTACTCTTTTTAATCTATTGAAGAGCTGATCATGGTATGCTCTTTGGGAATTGAAGGCAGTGCCAATAAAATTGGAATTGGGATCATAAAAAACGGCGATGTATTGGCAAACGTCCGAAAAACATATATTACGCCTGCAGGAGAAGGTATTGTTCACTGATGGCTCCAGAGTTACAACTGTAAACCGTACCTCCTTTTTTTCTAGGTTTCCTGCCGAAAGAAACAGCGAAGCATCATCGTGATCAAATTATTGGATTAGTAAAGGCTGCAATTAAGGAGGCAAAAATCCAGCCGGAGGAACTAGATGTTATTTGTTATACCAAGGGGCCGGGTATGGCTCCGCCTTTAATGGTAGGCGCTATAGTAGCTCGGACATTGGCACTGCTGTGGCAGAAACCGTTGTTGGGTGTTAATCACTGCATAGGACACATTGAAATGGGCCGGCAAATAACCAATGCGAATAATCCTATAGTTTTATATGTGAGTGGTGGAAATACACAAGTTATAGCCTATTCCAACAAACGATATCGCATCTTTGGTGAGACCATCGATATTGCTGTTGGAAACTGTTTAGATCGATTCGCAAGAATTATTAAATTGTCCAATGATCCAAGTCCTGGCTATAATATCGAACAATTGGCGAAAGAGGGAAAACAATTTGTCAAATTGCCATATGTAGTAAAGGGTAAGGGCGATAATTACCAATTGATTATCGCTGAGATATAATGAGACTGCATTTCAGGAATGGACGTAAGTTTTTCGGGCTTACTGTCACACATTGAGGAAATAGCGGATCCCAGCAAAAGACGCAACAAAAGAAAGAAACCTGAAGACGCCGAAGAACCGGAATACACAAAGGCGGACCTTTGCTACTCTCTGCAGGAGACAATATTTGCCATGTTAGTAGAAATAACAGAGAGGGCTATGGCACATTGCGAGTCAAATGAGGTAATCGAATCAACTTCCTAAGGAAAGAGCTTTTACGTCCATATTCTCGACAACCATTGATCGTCCGTATATATATTATTTTCTAAATTTTGTAGGTACTTATAGTCGGCGGTGTTGGCTGCAATGAACGACTTCAAGAAATGATGCGAATTATGTGCGAGGAACGTGGTGGCAAATTATTTGCCACCGATGAACGTTATTGTATCGATAATGGTCTGATGATAGCTCATGCTGGGGCTGAAATGTTCAAGTCGGGTACACGCATGGATTTTGAAGAATCTTTTGTAACACAAAGATACCGTACAGACGAAGTGTTGGTAACTTGGCGCGAAGATTAGCAAAACGATGTCACGTTGTGAATTTTGATGCAAAAATAAATTAATTATAAGTCAATAAAACGACGAATTATAAGAAAATCACAATGAACAGCAAAATACAAAACAAACACGTTTGTAAGGTATGTATGGCATTTTTACTATGTAGTTATGTATGTATTAACAACTATCCCGTTTTCCTTACTAACATGAATTCAAGTACAAATTATTCCTTCAGCTCCTTTTCGAGACCTCTCCAATAATTTTTCATTTCCATGGGGAATAGACGCTTTCCCTCAATAATATAAACTGCTCCGTTTTCTTCTTTCTCCAAGGCAGTGAGAATACAACGAGATACATCTGCAGCACTTTGTTTATGTAGGCGATCCAAAACGCGATAAGATTCGTCACCCAACTCTGGAAACAATATCTTCTCTGTAAAATTGGTAAACATGTCTGTGATTGTAGCGCCAGGGCAAACAGTTATCATCTTTACACCGGTTCGTTGGAAATATATTTCCTTCTGAAATAAAAAAAGAAATGAAAATATCAAATTTTGAGCTCAATAATTACCAACAATACAAGTATACAACTTACGCCCAAGCAACGTGTGAAATTAATTATACCAGCTTTGGTGGCAGCATATACGGGGACAAGGAACATTGGATCCAAACCAACAACGGACGACATGTTACAGATAATACCACCTTTACCTCCATGTTCTTTACTCATTATTTTCAAGGCATTCAATGTTGAGTTGATCATTCCTCCCAAATTTACCAATATAGTGCGCTGAACATCTTGATCATTGAAAAGACCAGCAACGTTTACAACAATATCTAAATGACCAAATGTCTTGGCAATTTCTTCATAAGTAGCCTCCATTCCCTTCTGATTTGCGACATCCATTTTAATGACTATAATACTTTGAGCTGGGAAGCCCAACCGCATGCTAACAATTTCTTCTAAGTTATCCTGAATGTCTAACACCGCCACTTTCTGTGAACAAGAAGATAATTATTATTTTAAACATTCTTAATTACGTGTGTTTGGTGTGTACCCCTGCTCCATGATGCAGTAATTGCTTAACAACTTGCAATCCTATGCCACTTGCTCCACCTGTAACGACTGCATTTTTTCCTTTGAACGACATCTTTGTCCCTTATATTGTTTTCGATGTTTGGTAGTAAGTTTGTTTTGAATATTTTCCTGAATAAATTGCAGGTAATCCACTGTATCGCTTTGAGCTACACTGCAATTGTGGTCACGTCATGACACATTGCAATCTATTTATACCATTGAAATTCAGTAATCTGATCTGTGACGATTGGTTTTGCATAAATACTACATATAATGCTTTATTACTTATTTTTTTTTTTTTTATTTATATATCGATGCTATTGTTTTATTGTACACTTGGTTTTAGTAGATGAGTTCTGTATCAATAATTATTTGTGTAAGATATAGGATTTCAATTGTTTGGTAATGATCTCAATTTGATTGAAAAAGTCACTCAGGTGTTTTAAAGTTAATGCCACAACGACATAATGAAAAAAATTTTAGAATATAAACAAAGTATAATTAAAAAAGGCCTTTAAATAAATTCATACACTACATATTATTTGCCCGGTCGAAAGTACAACCGTTTAGCATTTTTTGCAGATGTTTTTGTGATTTTTAAAGGGTTAATTTTTGTATCCACTTGTATCCATAACATAATTTTAAACCATTGAAAGGCATAATAAATTTATCAAACTCTGATTTGAATGTATAATACTCAGAGATTGCGTGTTAGAAGTTGTAACGTCGTATTAAGGAAATCCAAATATCTTATGCTTGATTTAAAACCCCCCAAAGAAGAGGGAATTATTTCTAAATCCTCGAACATACAAATCGTATGGCCCAGTCGGCATTTTCATGTTAATAACAAAATACCTGGAACTGTCAATTTCTCACGAGATTCCGGTAATTTGGGACGTAGTTCACAGAAATTTCATATTCAGCCCTATTCTGAACATTCCCATGGGAACTGTTTCCCATGGGAGCGAAATTTCCCATTCCCACGTTTTCCATATTCTCAACGACGTGGGAACAACAAAACATCCCAGCAAACCAAATGTCTGATGTCCGACACGTCTGAACAATTTCGGAAGCAAAGTCGTTCAGATTTCGTTCCGATTTCTAAACGATTTTTCGGAGAGGAAATAGTTCAGATTTTGTACCGATTTCGTTCAGATTTCGGAACGAATGTCGGATAGAAATTTCCTTTCCGAATTTCTTAAGGATTTTCTTCAGATTTCGTTACGAAATCGGACCGAAATCGATCCGATGTCGCTGCGACATTTTGTTCCGAAATTATGTCAACCACTTCATACAACTTTCGTTAAGATATCGTTACGATTTCGGACGATACGTCCGACATTTTGTTCCGATTTCGTTACGAAGTCGGTACGATTGGTTTGCTGGGATGGGAGCTGAAATTTCGAAATTCGAAATTAGTTACACCAAATTATTATAGCATACTTTTGGGGGCTGTAATTTTGGTTTGGAATACAAGATGCCTATTTGCATTGAATTCGCGGTTTTTGAATTAGATTAGCAAAAGCACAACTCACTTAATTCAACAACCGTGCATTGATTTATGGATTTTTTAAGTTAATGGAGTCAACGATGTGTGATGTTGTTCTAATAAGCACATTTTCTTCAGAATGTGCGAATTGGTGTACGCATTTTTTTAAGTAATAGAAACTTTAAAAATTGTATGTTGATACGGAGTAATTTTAGTTAGCGGTTTAACGAGTATGTCGCTAGTTTTACTTATTCCTAATGATCGCTAGAACTCTTATTTTGCATATTTAAAAAAAAATCAAAAAGATAAATTCGGATATATTTCTCGATTATTAAATATTTTTGCGTGTTATTACATATCGTCACCATAAATATCCGAAGACGTATCTCAAAAAAAAAAAAAAAAAAAAAAATAAGTAAATAAATAAAATACGTTTTTGATTGAATCTAAAACTAAAACACATGCAACACACAAAATTTCAAGCTTCTACGTTCAAAAATAACGATCCTATTCAAGAAAAGGCATTTCGGAAAATGGAATAGCATTGCAATAATTTGGCATATATGTATGTATGTACGTTTGTGTGATCGTTGTCGTGTCGTTGAGGAGACTAACACGTTTCCAATAGAACGTTAGTCGTCTGATTTAAAACCCCCGAAGGTTATATTACGAAAATTAATAAAAGTTGCAAAGATTGTATATATTATGGTTATTTTTCAATATATTTTAATAATTATTGCCAAAAATTCTTTTGAAATTGATTTGTTTTTACTTGCTGTGCTGCGTTAATAGAATCAACCATGACTCTTTTTCTCGTATTTCAATACATATCGTCTGTTCCAGAACTGCAAAAATCTACTAATTGTTACTACTTTTTTTGTTTTGTTCGATAACATAAAGGAACATTTTTTATCGGTGTAAAACATGTTAGATTCTTGCAGGTTTTTTTGTATCATATAAGAATATGCAAAATCCGAAGTCTACTAATGACATATTATGCAGTACATTTTGTATGCTTTTATTAAGCAAACACATGGCGATTATAAATATTTGCAATAATTTTGTCGTGTAGATGTCTTAAAATATGAAATTTCATAAAAATATTGTTACGAATGTAACTGATAGGTTTAAGTTAATTTAGTTTAATTTCCGTTAATTTAAAAATTTGAATTGTAACGTAAAGTTTTTTATTATGCAGTTACTTTATTTAAGCAACAACAACTACCATGTAGAACTCTCTTCATTATTCTAGATGCTACTTTACCTTTCATTAATGTGCTTTTATTTTGTTTTGCCATAATCATGTAATTATCGTTTAGTTGCTACTTCTTTCTTGCATTTGTTTGTTGTTATAATTACGTCATTACTGCGCTTGTCGTCCGCCTGTATTCCCCCCATGTATGTATGTGAGTATGGTTGTTCGCTTAGTGCGAATGTGCGTCTGTGTGTTCGTTGCACAGATTCGAGGTGTTGCCAGACTTTCTGGATAATTCTAGGCCAAGGAGACTTTGGGGTATAAATACAGGGGAACTGGCAATGACGAGTTGAGTTGTGTTTTAAGCGTTGAACTGAACAGATCGGTTAAAGAATAGCTGCGTGCTAACTAGAGACTTGCTGTGTGCTTAGTAATTAAAGTCGGTTCTGAATAAATGTAATAAAGTAAATAAAGCATTGTAGAAACGTAATCTAAAACGAACCCTGTTTTATTTGGTACAAATCGTATCGGGGAATAAAACAACGTCTACACGGACATTAGTTAAATATAATTCCGTAACAATATGAAATTTCTTGAAATTTTTTTTCAAACTCCCACACTGTTTGCTGGGGAGATTTTTCCCACAAAAAGACACAAAATTCTCCCACAATTCAAGATAGAGAATGTATACTTTTTTCCCATGGGAACAAATTCCCAATTCGAACTTCATTCAGAATGAGGGGAGATGGGAAATGGGAAAAAAACTCCCAACTCCCATGCATTCAGAAAAGGGCTGATTGAAACTAGACAAATCCTGCTTGTGACGTGTACAAGTGTACATCCATCCTTATCCCCCCGTGTTCAACAGTATTGTTAGGAGAGATCTTCATGACCTATAAAGAAAGGTCCAGCGTTACGAGAAGAATTCCTGGAATTCCTAGATCAACAAACCTATCAAGCAGTTTTAAATAGCATACACACGGATGCAGTCGCAGATTCCATTGACAATTATCTTGTGAGAACACCCTCGGAGAACTATCGCAGCTGAGGAACGTCTGCTGCCACGAAAAACCAAATTAGTTTGGGCTCAAATACTCTCGTGATGGTCCAACCCTCTGAATTCTTATAGGGCAAGGATCGTCGACACCGGGCAAAACATCTGTCCAGCATGCGGCACAGGCCCCCACGACGCACTGCCCCTTTCCAACTGCCGTACCAAGCCCATTCAACTAACACCAATAGATCTGTGGTTACATCCCATCGAAACAGCCACATTCCTGTAATTGGAGATAGACCCAGCGTCATATTACGCAGGAAAACAAGCACACAAACATATCAAATACTGTGACAACAACCAAGCCCCTCTTTCTCCGGTAACATACGTTGTATAAATCCTATTTCTCCCACATGCCCGATATTAGTATCATTCAAGAAATTTGAGTCTTATCAGCGACCATGCCCAACCGAAGACAAGGACAGCCAGACCAAATTATTATTATAAGCGACTTTGATGCATCGGAAAGCTGAGACCACAACAGACAGTCGCAGATAGTCCATTCTACTTACCCAATAGTTTAATGAAAAAACACTCGTTTCTATATGATATCAGCGAAGTGGCAAAATATTTTTAATTTATTTTCTTTTTTCGTAAAGCCTTACTATCATTGGGTACCAAGGAAACCATGATATGACCAGGAGTGTTGTGCTACCGAGCTAATCTGCAATCAGTAGCACAGGAGAAAAAAGGGGTAATGGAAATGCATGTGTTAAGAATTGAAAAAAGTCGGAATAAATTGGGAAAATTTTACAAAAACAAAAAAAAATAACTTTTTACAAAAGGGAAACATCACATCGTAGTGATCAAGGTAACCAGGAAATAGATACAGATTCCGGGCTTAATCTGTAGAGACAACGAAGATAACAAAGAACTTATGCCAGAAAATGGTATCGATTGTATAACGGTCATCTAGATTTCGAGAATTCGGTGCAGACAGTGATAAACTCCCCGAAGTAGAATATGTCCGGCAAACTTTCTGATCAAACAACATGAGCAAGTGATATCTGAATGTGTTATATTTGAAATTGGGAATATAATGTAATGGATAGGGAGAAGCGTCAAAATATTCTTAATTCGGTTTATGGCACAAATGTTCTGTATCGGGTCATCTAACAATCAAAAATTTTATTCGGGAAGACAGTGAAGTTTGTCATGTTCATGTTAAGTTCCTAGACGAATGGACTTGATATTGTGGTCGAAAACAAGCGTGAGGTAGTCTTTGGGGACTCAATCTTCAGCCTTTATTAAACAGAAAAAGAAAGAAAATCAACATTGACAGCGACATACAAGGTCATACATCATTTTGTCTTAAATTACTTTTCGAATACCCAAAGACGTAAATAACAAAATAATAATTTTACATGAGCAGCAGAAAACGGCTGACTTCCGTATTGTCAATTGCCTTGTGTTTTGTAAACTTAGTTAAAATGTTTCAGTTGCACACTCAAGCATTGTGCACAACAATGCAAACATTCTTTACATTGACGATGTGGAACAGCTGACAGATGTTAATAGGGGAAACAAACATGAAGAACGCGGCCGCACAAATTTCGTTTGAACATTTTTTAAATTTATCACAATGCGTTAATGAAACCTCCAGTCAAAATTTGCTGAGTGTGATAAACACAACAAAAAGAAAAATAAATGTTTTAGAATCATCTGAACATTTGCAACGCAGAAAGATTCTAAAGACATGTAACTTCTGGGAAGTTATATATAATATGCCGGGTGACGTATTTTACTCCCATTTTAGGATGAATATTAGCTCTTTTGAGGTGTATATGGGTATGATGTATAGTTATTTTGGTGTATTTTTTCTGTTCCCATGAAGCTGTCCGCTTTCTTCGCTTCGAACGAAAATCTGGTTCAGTACGCAGCCTTGTGAGAAGCATTTTTTTTTGCCCGAATCTCCATATATAATCACTGTAAATAAAACATAAAATTTTTGTACATAATTGCTATTATTTATTGCTTATATATTATACTTACCTTCGCGAATCATCCATTTTAATTATATATTTTTTTGTTTAATTACAAAATTATCAAAAATCACATGCGAATGCATTAGAAAACAAAGTGATACTTGTTTGTTTTTTACCTGCGTTAAAAACCCTGTTTTTGACGTTAAGAAACACGTAGCTTTGTAGTTGTTAAGTACATCGGCGATAAGAAACAGAGAACATTGTATATTATTTGTCATTTGTAAAGCAATTGACGATACGGAAGTCAGCCAACGTTATAAAATGAAAAACTGTTTTATGGAACATTAATCTTATGAGTGCGAATATTTGGGATATTATATACGAAGTACTGAAACCAAAACCGCGGAAACGCGGAAACCATTTTCCGAAATGCCATTTCTTGAATAGGATCGTTATTTTTGAAAATAGAAACTTAAAATTTTGCAAGAGTATGTATTTTAGTTTATGTATCAGATTCAATCGGCGAGAAGACCAAGTTGATGGTGTCGACGCGCAATGCGTCCATTGAGATCGGACCAACTGTTGAAGTTGGTTCCTATAATTTTGAGGTAGTAAAAGACTTCATATACCTCGGCACCGCTGTAAACACAACAAGCGACATCAGTTGTGAAATCAAAAGAAGAATTGTATTGGCCAACAGATGCTACTTTGGCTTAAGTAAGCTCTTCAAAAACAATCTCACAACTCGTCAAACAAAAATAACGCTTTACAAAACACTAATACTACCCGTGCTGATGTATGGTTCCGAAGTCTGGGTACTTTCTCAAGCACATAAGGCAGTGCTTGGCGTGTTTGAGAGAGAAATTCTTCGAAAGATTTACGGACCAATCTGCGTTGACGGTGAATATCGACGTCGTATGAACCACGAGCTGTATCTGCTATACAACGACATGAATATAGTTAAACGTATCGAGATGCAGCGATTGCGTTGGCTAAAAGGCGTATAAATTCGAGCCACATGGCGGTGCACGCAGAATTGACAGGCCAAAGAACAGATGGCAACAGATGGCGCAAACAAGTGGATAAAGAGATGACAAGGCGCGGTATTCCAGAAAACGAAGCACTAAACAGAGAGAATTGGAGATCTTTTCTTAGTTTGGTCTATGGAACAAATGTTCTGTAATGGGCCAGCTAAGTAAGTATCAGATTCAATCAATAAACGAATTTTGATTTTTTTTAATTTAGAAACTGCGTTTATTAAAATAATTAGATGTATATATTATGTATCATTGGGCTTTCAAAAATGTTATAAATTTGGTTCAGGTATAAAAAATAGCCAAATATTTTAATTGTACATCGAGAAATTCATTTGTAATTTGAAATATTTCAATTGTAACTCAAGATATCCATAATTACACCATTTAAAATTCGAAACAATAATGAACAAAATAAATTCCTTTTATATTTGGGTTATTGAATTACAAACAAAATATTTCGAGTTCCGAATTTAATAATACGAATTTCTAATAGGATAATTCGAATAACAAATGGAATTTTCTAAATATAATTCAAAAGATTCGAATTTAAACTAAAATGTTTCCATAAACATTTGTGCCATTAGCAAAAACTAAAAAATAACACAAAAAATACAATAATATTTCAGTTATCACAATTTATTTAAATAAAAAATTGGCGAAATCAACTTAAAACAAGAACATATGATCAAAACACATTCAATGATGTACACTGGAGACTGTTATGTAATTCGTGTGCTTACTATAGATTATTTTTTGTAATTAAATGTTCTGTTAGATTGTACAACTTATAAATATTTCATTAGATTTATCTATAAATATTGGTTTACTATTTGAAAAAAGTGGTCTAGAGAATCCAATCAACTACATCTTATTGTTGTCCCTCTGGGTAGGTATCCTTATTTTGATAGCCCGTTACATAGCCGGAATCATCGACAATATTTTTACGTCCGGCAATACCTTTGCCTTTACCGGTGGCATCAAAACGTTCCTTGTGAGAACCGGTGTATTTGCTAGTATCTGTCAAACGTTCAACAGCAGATGCTGCTTTACCAGCCTAAAAATTGTATAGAGTGTCAAAATCTATTTGGTTTCAATAATAAAAGTGAAATCTTACCGAAACTTGAACGACGCCTGGAGCACCACATGAAGCCATTTTGTTTTTAATTTCTTGCAACTCAACTTTTCTAGTTTTGGCCAAATCCTCCAAGAATTTATTGTAATCGCTGTATGAGATCTTCATTGATTTGAATTTCTTGAAGTGAATGCCCGTATCGGTGGTTGTGATTTTCTTATCTATAACTTTGGCTTGTTTCATCCATTTGTCACTTTGCGAAAGGGTTATCATTTTTCCATCCGATTTTGTGTCACCAAATTTGGAGAATGCTTTAAACTGGTCTTGAAAAGAAACTTTGGGCTCTTCCAAAGCCATTTCAGCCATTTCTGCTACAGGTGGTGCTGGTGAGGGGGTGGATGTGCCGTTAGTAGCTTCTTCAGACATGTTGTTTCTAAAATAGTAAAATAGAATATGGATTTAATAAAGCAAAGTTTAAAAATCGAAATTAAATTAAAAATTCTATTTTGTTAAATGTATTTTTATTTTTCGACTATATGGACTGTATTCGTAGAAGTGCCTGTAGGGAACATTTAAGTTACACAGTGAAACTCACCTATGGTGGTAGGCTGCTACTCTTGCGGACATACTATGCATGGTTGTTTGTTAAATATTAATATAGCTCTCGAAAGCAAAATAAGTCTAAATTTTGTTTTTAATATTCAAATAAATTAAAACTATTTTAATTAATTCTCTTTCGAGTTGAGCTATTTAGACCTAATAGGTACATTGAAAAATTAGGAATCCACCGAAGTCCCACACATTCAAGCACTATGCTACGTTTCACGGGTGGTTAGACCGATCATCAGGCATATTGAATGGTGTTTTTTAGTGGGTGGACGAAGGCTAAGCTTGGAGACTAGCATTTATATCACAAATCATTCGAAATTTGTATATTCGAATTATTTATTTTTAAAAAAAAAAAAAATTATTTATATTTCGAATTATTTATTTTTTAAAAAAAAAAAATAAATAAATAATTCGAATATACAAATTTCGAATGATTTGTGATATAAATGCTAGTCTCCAAGCTTAGCCTTCGTCCACCCACTAAAAAACACCATTCAATATGCCTGATGATCGGTCTAACCACCCGTGAAACGTAGCATAGTGGTTGAATGTGTGGGACTTCGGTGGATTCCTAATTTTTCAATGTACCTATTAGGTCTAAATAGCTCAACTCGAAAGAGAATTAATTCAAATATCACTCTAAAAATGACCTTCGCCTTAATAAGGCAAAACATAAAACTATTTTAGTTTACGATATTTTTACTTTTAACCCATTAGGTGTTGTTTCTGCAGTTTGGTATTTTTCCGGTTCCAGTATCTGTGAAACTTTGCATTTGACGGGAGGTTCCAAAGTTGTTTACGAATTAAAAACAAATAATATATTCATCATGATTCTATGAAACTCAATGAATGCTTAAGTCTCGAGTATTCCCCCATTGCCTTAACTTCATATCACTCTCTATTACAGAGAGTAATGTTTGCAAAACGAATTGACAACATTGAAAAATTTGCTGTTCGCTACCAATGTCATGTTTTCATCCCGCCAAAGGGAATTTCCAATTGGATTTTTAGCTTTTTTGATAATTTTTGGTCAAAAACTGAAAGATCTTAGAAAATAAACTTTAACCAAAAGAGGACTGCCATGATGAAATTATAAGGTGATTTGAAACGGCTAGGTGGTTGGTTTCAATCTGTCAACTTTTTAGTGTATATGTGAATAAATTGTATGAAAATATGTGTTTTCGTTTACTTAAAATTTGTACGAATTATTACTGGATGTTGTTCGTTTACTCTACAGTGCAATGCAAAAGACCTCAGTCGTTTACAAGAAGTTACTGGATTTGTACGAATTTGTACAAATTATTGAGTAAACGAACACACCTAATGTATGTCCATATTTACATTAGGCAATTTCCCTTGCGACCATTGTCAGTCTGTCGGTGAGAGAGGGTGTTGAGAGGAAAAGGGTTACCATATACCTCACCTCTCTCTCCAACAAACTGAAAATTGCCGCAAGGAAAATTGCCTAATATAAATATGGACTAACCAAACATTTTGACAGCTTGAAGAATTTTTGGTTAAAATGGAGTTGTTGTTGCGCTCTTTAAATAGATCTTAAGTAATGACAGCTCTAAGAACCTAGCATATTATTCGCAAAGTGCACCCACTCTACGTTATAACTTATGAGATAATAAGTTTAGCTACCAATTATCCGTAGTTGTTTTAAATGTTTTAATATCATATAGTATTTTTAAGTTTTGCACCATTATGGTTCGACGATAAAATTTTGAATGGATGCATTACATTGGCAGCTTTACAAAATTCACGACCTAACACAATCTTTGATTCACAATTGTAAACAAAAACAATGCCACATTCTAAGTGTAAAGTTTACACTGTAAACTGACTGCTGCAGTCTTTTCCTTATCTCTTTAAAACGCAGTTCTGTATTCGTAAAAGTGCAAAATCACACATAGCTACACACGTATACACTCAGTACTTGATCGTTATCGCAACGTTTTGTAGATTCTGCTAGATTAAAAAGTGTTGTTATCGAATCAATTAAGTCAATATTGCAAACAGTTTCACATTTTATAGTCAATATTTTCTACAATTTTTATTTTTGCAAAAGAACCTTTCGTATCCCTCAAGTTGTCAAAAGAAATGCAAACTTAAATGTCAATAAACATTTTCGCTGGCCGAATATTGTTTAGGTGATGATATCATGGACAAAAGAGAACTGAAATCAAATCTACAAACACGACAACGAGTCTGAATATCGTCGCTCATATCACACCAATGTGATAATACAATTGTTGTTGTTTTTGCGTTATTCCAACCATAAAGATCATCATATATTTGACCACAAAACAATAACAAATTTCTTATCAAACGGTTTTTGGGAGGAATGTTTTGGTTCCCTGTAAAATATCTACCTTATAATACAAACACCGCAAAATCGCAAAATATATTTGTGTAGGCTATTCTTTTGCAATCAATCAAAAGTGTGAAAACAAACCTAAACCACTCAAATATCTACATTTAAAATGAGTGACTTTTTCGTTTTGATTGAAATATTGGCATTTAAAAATGATTGCAACTTATTAGGATTTGCCCATGGTAAATAAATGGGATTTTTTTTTAATTATATACTAGCGAGATCGAATTAGAAAAACACGGAATCGCTTCAATAAACTGTGATTTGAAGAGAACCCATAGTAACCTCTACATCCACAAAAAAGTTTTTGGTTCGGAGTAATTACTGAACGCTTCTTTGACAACTTTAATTTGTTTATTGAATCCAGTAAATAATACTAAAGCCGCCAATGCTTGTTTTTAATTCTTATAATAATGTTAGATATGCTAAGTATAAAATTGTTGAATTATTTCTTATAAAAATTTGTGAAAAGATTAAAATATTTCTTTTTTGCTACTCGTAATAGTCGACACCATTTTCCAATTGTCGACATGCCATGTTCCAATAGTCGGTACATCGTATTTTAGCAAAGAATTGTTATAAGTTTTATCGGTTTTGTATATTTAATTAATAAAGAACATAATTAATTAATAAAGAAAGAAAAGGAGAGAAGAGAAACGTCTTTTCCGCAAGAAAAAGAGAGAAATGGAAAAGCGGGAGTGTGAAAAAATCGAGATGTACAGGAGCCAGAATGAAGTCCGAAAATTCTACCAAAGAGTGAAACATCAAACAGATGGCTTTGGTACAGGCACATCCTCCTGTAGAGACCAGCAAGGTAATCTGGTAACAGATACAGATAGCGTGCTCAGGATATGGAAGGAACATTTCTCCAATCTGCTGGTATCCAATAGTGGCGAAGACGATGATACCGCAGATCCAATCCCAGAAGATGGTATAGAATGTATACCACCCGGCCAAGATGAGGTAAAAACAGCAATCAACCGGCTGAAGAATAATAAAGCAGCAGGTGCCGATGGCTTACCAGCCGAGCTGTTTAAAACCGGAGGCGACGCGCTGATAAGGTGTATGCATCAGCTTGTTAGCACCATCTGGCAGGAAGAACGCGTACCCGACGATTGGAACCTGAGCATCCTATGTCCCGTCCACAAGAAAGGAGATAAGACTGTATGCTCCAACTATAGGGGCATAAGTCTACTCCCTATTGCCTATAAGATAGTGTCAGGGATACTGTGCGAACGAATAAAGCCTATGGTCAACGGGATAATTGGACCATACCAATGTGGCTTTAGACCTGGCAAGTCCACCATTGACCAGATATTTACCCTGCGGCAAATCCTAGAGAATACCCAAGAGATGCAGATCGACACATTTCACCTTTTTGTCGATTATAAAGCAGCATTCGACAGTCCCCTCCGATCAAAGGTATTCCATGCAATGTCTGAATTTGGTATTCCCGCAAAGCTCATCCGGCTTTGTAAGATGACTCTAACTGATACTAGGTCCTCAGTTAAAATTGGAAAGAACCTCTCCGAAGAATTTTGTACCAAAAGAGGTTTCAGACAAGGAGACAGCCTTTCGTGTGACCTATTCAACATTTTGCTGGAAAAGGTAATACGAGATGCAAATGTCAAAAGAAATGGCACAATTTACACCAATAGCCACATGTTACTTGCCTATGCTGATGACATAGACATCATGGGACGATCAGTAAAGGAAGTAACTGATACCTTTAGGAAGGTCGAAGCAGAATCTGCGAAAGTGGGTCTGGCGGTAAACGGCGAAAAGACCAAATTGATGGTGTCGACGCGCAAAGCGTCCATAGAGCTCGGACCAACCGTAGAAGTTGGTACCTATAATTTTGAGGTAGTTAAAGACTTCGTCTACTGCCATAAACACAACAAACAACATCAGTTGTGAAATAAGAAGAAGAATTGTATTGGCCAACAGATGCTACTATGGATTAAGTAAGCAATTTAAAAACAAAGCCACATCTCGTCAAACAAAAATAACACTATACAAAACGCTGATACTACCCGTGCTAATGTATGGCTCCGAAGCATGGGTACTTGCGCAAGCAGATAAGGCAGTGCTTGGTGTGTTTGAGAGGAAAATTCTTCGAAAGATCTACGGGCCGATTTGCGTTGACGGTGAATATCGACGTCGTATGAACCACGAGCTATATAAGCTATACAAAGACATGCATATAGTTAAACGTATCGAGATGCAACGATTGCGTTGGCTAGGCCATATCATGAGAATGAGCGATGATGAACCCGCTAAAAAGGCGTATGAATACATGCCACATGGCGGTGCACGCAGAATCGGCAGGCCTAAGCTTCGATGGAGCACACAAGTGGATGAAGAAATGGAAAGGCGCGGTATTCCAAAAAGTCAAGCGAAAAACAGAGAGGAATGGAGATCTTTTCTTAGTTCGGTCTATGGAACAAATGTTCTGTAATGGGCCAACTAAGTAAGTAAGTAAGTATAATTTTACACAAATAATTCATATTATAATCCATATTGCTTTTAAAAAGTAAATACATTTAAGATTTTGATAACATTTGGAATTCATTTTATGTTTTTCTATTTAGATTTCTTTTTAACATAAACTTAATTATTTGAAAGTTCAATAGATTTTGCATTATTAGATCACATTACAATTAATGTTGCTCCAAAAAAGTAAGAAACATTATATAAATTAATTCGTGCCGATAATCGACAACCATCGGGAACAATTCGTCGGTGTCATGCTTAAGTGTTCCATACGCCATTTGCCCGTTTTGAGATAATCGCATTTTAATGTTTTGCGTCACAACTGTGTGGAGCTGACTAAAGCAAATATTTATACTTTTGACTTGTAATATTAATAATAGTATATAGAACATATTTTCAAAAATTTAGAGGAATATCTATTGGAATATAAAAGTTATAGAGATTTTTTTCAAAAAAGAATTTTTGTCGATTTGTTCCATATCCGCACTTATGACACAAAGGTGAAATATTGTAAATCACATGGAACAAAGTGACAAAAATTTTCCATATTTGCCTCAATAAATTAAATACTTCTAAATCGAAAATTAAAATTTTGATTTTTGAAATGTGTTTTTAAACTTCCAAGTTTTTAAAATATTAATTTCATAATTGAAAAAAGTTTATGCTTTTCCGTCGAGGCGTGGATATCTCGGAAACTAGAGCAGATAGGAGAAAGCCGACTAGAAATTCAGAAAGAGCATACCGGAAAACCCTAGAAACCACCTGTCAAAAATGGCGTATGGAACACTTAAGCATAACACCGACGAATTGTCGGCAAAGCACAACGTACACACTTCAAACCAAAGATTTAATTCACTTAAAGCATATTTCTTATTCAAGCTATTTTTTAATTAGACTTTAAAGTATGTATTTGTTCAATATATGTATATTTTTTTTTAATTTTGTACTACCGACCGACTTCAGGCAAATTTAACATTAGCAGCTTTTGGGATTTGAACCAAACACTGCACAGTGGTCGCTGCCATTGGCCAAAATTAAAAAATGAAAGTCTAATTTTTGGTACCAAATGTGTTCATATCTACTACTAACATGTTAAATTTCTCTAAAATAAATTTGTTATGGATTACTTCTTACTGTACTCTTTGAGAATGGCACCAAACAAGAGAAAATTTAACAGGTTGGATTTCTAGGTGAATTCAGTGCAAAAGTTAGGTGAAAGTAAAATATCCATATCAAACTAAATGAACTCTATATTGACCAAACTTAATTCGAATATTGAAAAACAATGTATTAACTTAATTTTTATGCAGTTTTGTGTTTGTTCATTTTTGGGATTCATTATTGAATACGTGTGTTGACCAAAGGACTTTTGTAATGTTATTTCTTCAATATAATTCAATTTCATGTAAAGTTTTAATTATGTTCCCCCTCTTTCCCCCTAACGAAATTTTTTTTAAAAGATCAGTAGTAGTCTAAGGATTATATTTTTCAGCCTTTCAGCTGCATCTTTCCGCATCTTTGGAACTGGTTCCCAAAATACTAAGGGTACATATGCAGGTGATACATTTAAGCTTTTTAAATATATAGAACAGGCATTGTGAGGTTCAGTTATATGAAGGATACGTTAAAATGTGGTCCTCAATGTAAAATTTGAAAAATTCAGCCATTTTAATTGATTATTACGGATAGAACCCTAAAAATACCGAATATTGGGCGATACCTATTTATGGGGACAAAATCGGCATTAATCGGCAATTTTCTGGGGGTAGCCTACATCCACAAAAGATTAAGTGGCATTTCGGCCATTTCGATTTGATAGCTTATATGAAACCCTCAAAATTCCGAAAATCGGGCGGTACAATTACATGGGGACCCCACCAAAACGTGGACTCAGTTCAAAAAAATTTAGCTAGAAGGTTTTCTAACACTAGGGAATACCGATAGCCAAATTTAGCCAATTTCACTGAAAGATGTGGTCAAGACCCCCAAAATGCCTGAAATCAGGGGTACCGTTCTATGGGGGGCTATACCTAACCTTGGACATATATTGACTATTTTTTGCTTCTTTTTATTTGTGTTGCTAAACTAGCCTTTACTGAAATTTTCGTATTGTTATCTGCTCAGGAAGTATTTTTGGCCGCTCTTCCCATACAAGTTCAGCTGCATCTTTCCGCATCTTTGGAACTGGTTCCCAAAATACTAAGGGTACATTTCAGGGTGTTTTTGTCATTTTTTCAAATATGCAGGTGATACATTTCAGCTTTTTAAATATATAGAAGAGGCATTGTGAGGTTCAGTTATATGAAGGATACGTTAAAATGTGGTCCTCAATGTAAAATTTGAAAAATTCAGCCATTTTAATTGATTATTACGGATAGAACCCTAAAAATACCGAATATTGGGCGATACCTATTTATGGGGACAAAATCGGCATTAATCGGCAATTTTCTGGGGGTAGCCTACATCCACAAAAGATTAAGTGGCATTTCGGCCATTTCGATTTGATAACTTATATGAAACCCTCAAAATTCCGAAAATCGGGCGGTACAATTACATGGGGACCACACCAAAACGTGGACTCAGTTCAAAAAAATTTTGCTAGAAGGTTTTCTAACACTAGGGAATACCGATAGCCAAATTTAGCCAATTTCACTGAAAAATGTGGTCAAGACCCCCAAAATGCCTGAAATCAGGGGTACCGTTCTATGGGGGGCTATACCTAACCTTGGACATATATTGACTATTTTTTGCTTCTTTTTATTTGTGTTGCTAAACTAGCCTTTACTGAAATTTTCGTATTGTTATCTGCTCAGGAAGTATTTTTGGCCGCTCTTCCCATACAAGTTCGACCACAGTGCACTGGTGCGAAATACATCATATCGTCACCAAATGCCCAAAGACGTAACTAACATAATAATAATTTTACAAGAGAAGCAAAAAACGTTAATCTTATGTGGGGGAGTATTTGGGATATTATCAATCATATACGAATGGTAGTAAGCAATGAAACCAAAACCGCGGATCCGTCATTACAACGAAATCTGCCATTTTACCCCATTTTCCGAAATGCCATTTCTTGAATAGGGTCGTTATTTTTGAACGTAGAAGCTTGAAATTTTGCAAGATCATGTATTTTAGTTATATGTATCAGGAAACGAATTTTGATTTTTTTGGGAGATACGTCTTTGGGCATTTTAAGGCAATAAGTGCAGTTTTTCGAGTCGATTAGTTCTCCTAATATTTTCTTCATTCTCTTATCTACATGTTTCATACAGAGGTTAAAACAAGATTCGAGTTGGTTTCAGAGATATAGCCCCAATTTGCTCTAAAAAGTCAATATTTTGTTTAGATGAGGCAATAAATTCCAAGCTCGATCTAACAACAAAAAACTCAACTAGGATTTATGTCGTTTGGGTTTTTACTTCCTTTAAATCCACAGTAAATGTTTATTATCTTAAAAATGTTGCACAGTTTTATTCTCTGCCAAAACAACAACAATGTTGTTTTATATTTATTTTAATATAATTACAGACTTTATTTTGTTGACGTTCGCATTCTCGGTTGTGGTGAAAATCCTCATTAACAAAAATTTAAATTCCTATACATATAATAATTAGTCTTACTAGGCGTTTACACACAGACAGTATTGGCAAGACAATAGCAAAGTTACAAACCATTTTCACCAATACATTCATACTTTTCTCTATACATATTTAAAAATTTCTAAATGTATTTGTGACAAGTTTGTATTTTTGCTATTGTCTTGCCAATAAACGCCGGGTTAGCTCAATAAAATTTTACACAAAGCTAGCTAGCAATTGCTCTGTTCCAAAACTGCAATAATCTACTTATTATCACTATTTTTTTTCGATATCATAAAGGAAAAATTGATATTTGAGTTCAAATACAAAAAATGCCGACTACTGGTACATGGCGAACTCAGAAGCACTTGCTCTACATGGACACAATCTTCTCTTAAACAAGAATATCAACCAATTTCTGCCAGGAAAACGGCATTATTTATTAGATTTGTTGTTGTATGTTCTAAACGAATGCAACAGTTTGTTCGAAAAGATTTTCATTACAAACTGTTTGCTATTATGTATGTATGTACATATATGAATGTATGTATGTAGATTTCAGTGATTTATCATGCATCTAATTACTTGCAATTATTGTTATTATTGGTAACGCATCATTTCATGATCGGGGCTTGTTCAAGGCTAGTTTAACCTTATATAGTTATGAGCATACATCTTCAATAAAGCAATCCAAACAATGCACAGTGGTTACACCCATGGACAAAAATTGAAAAAATTTTCTAATTCCATTATACATAACAGTGTACAGCACAAAAAACAATTACATATGAAATTGGGTAGATTATGAAAGAGGGCATTACATTATTTCATAGCTACTCGGCTATATTGCACTTTCTTTTCTTTTTCGTTTTTTTTTTTAATAAAATGTTCGAAATTGTCGTTTGATCGCTTTGTTTATATCGGACGAAGCTCAAAAATATATTTTTGAATATTCGCAACAGGAGTCTAACGTAAACGTTTCCGACAACTATCGAAACGAAGTTGATATGTCGTCAGTGTTGCCGAATTTGACGATTTATCGTAATTTTGACGATTTTTTGACGGGATTTAGTTATGTTGTTGTAGCAGCCTTGCTGTTGACCGAGTGTGACATGAGTCGTTTCGTATTTCGTTCACTGTTTAGAGGTCTAAATTGAGGTGTAACACCGGACATCGGTTCCGGACACTACCCACATATGTATGTACATACAACGCAATCAAGGATCTTAATTGTAAAACAATTATGGTCTACCAGTTTGGCGATGCATGCATGCTGATTGTAACACTACCAACCACTTTTACTGCGTTATCTAAGGTGAATAAATGGCGTGAATGGCGGTAAATCGTTACGGTTTCCTTCTATTTTTGGAGCTTAAGTCGCAAATGTGAGAACTAAAAATTGAGTGCAACGGAAGTTATGTTCAATTGTTCGATATTTTCAATTAACCTGGCTTAACAGTTTAAAAAAATTAATTTTGTATACATTTGCAATGTAATAAAAAGTATATTTTATCAAAGTTTAATGCTAAACAACCACCCAAAATCGCTTGTTTACAACCCTCGCTGACATCAACAATTGCAAACTAGCAACGCAAGTTTGGACGTTAGGAAAAGAGCAACAACGTTAAATCGAATAAGAATTATGTCACTGTAAATATGTATATATGTACTTTGACATGTATATTTTTTATGTATTTATAGCATCACTTGACTAGCCTTGAGGCTCGGGGAAAACAGTTAAAGGGAAAAAACTGTTGCAGGCATATGACATAATTTGCAGAAATTGACAGGATATATACATTTCATAGCAAGAACGTCCTATTCAATTTCATTGTTTTAATTTGTAGTACAAGGTTTTGCTTTAATGTTGACATCATTTCCTTATAACAATGCTGCCCAAGTCTTTGCAAAAACACTTTATGAACAACACAAGTCAGAACAAAAAACATTACAGTTATAAATCAGGTGGTGTATAATTGTAATATTTTTCTGTTTAAGTGAATCTAATTTAATTTTTGAATTCTTCGGCATATACATATCTAGTTATAATCACTGAAACGTTATGTCTTAAGACTCAATTCAAAATCGTTTAGTTACCTTTGTAATAACAAAATCAATTTTTAACACTGTTTTAAACAGTAAGTTCGGCAAACACTTTTGAGACGCGTAATCAGCTTAGAATATTTTCGATTTATTTCTTATTCCTCTCCGCAGCTTCTTCCATTAAAAAATAAGACAAATAACATACATACTTATGTTCATACAGATGTAGTTATAATGAACAAAATGTTAAATTATTATGTCATCTATGTACTTAATTATTATAGTAAATTGTTTTTGGTGCCACAATCGGAAGATTAATTTTAAAACATGTTTAAATTTACAAATAAGGGTGGAATTCAAGAGTAAGTTTCATAATGTATACGTCAAATAAGAGTTCATCTGAAATTCAATGACGCATATGCAATGAAATTGACAGTTGAAATCTACCGTATTTCGTAAATATAAACGTAATCTAAAGAAATTTGTTATACATTTTAAGTAAAAAAATGTCCTTTATATAGATATGTTTGTATCCATTTAAATATCCCGGGTTACATTACAAATCTTTTCCATCACTGTTATATTAAAATAAATTGGTTTGAGTATTACACTATGAAACACTGAAAATGCAAACAACATCTAATGTGCATTTTTTGAAAGTACACATTGAGACTACAAAAAACCTAATTGGCTTTTGTCCTGTCAGATCCAGTTCGGCTTTTATCGCCTCATCTAAACCGGGCTTAAACTACATTTTTTTTTGCTTTATCGGGGTCTTTATCTCAAAAACGAATAGGAATTTTCTGTCTTTAACCCTATTGTAGTCCTAAACTGTAGAACTTATCTGTTGAACTGACCACATCATCAAAATTGATAAAATATAGAAAATATTACATAATTTATGGAATTCTGCTCGGTATCAGCTAAACTATTGGGAGTTAAACCAAGTAACCTTTTGTAAAAATCTTCCAAATAACGTTCTCAGCAGTGCAATTCGTTAGAACATTCTGTAACTAAAATGCTTATTTCATGTTGTTTCAGCGGTATTTTGTATCATATCTTTTACAACACCTATTTTTCACACACTGTTCACACGAGTAGTTTATTCTCGCATTTGGGATTTCACCACATTATTGATATATTTATTACATTGTCATTCAAAAACATACTAAAAACAACGTGATAGAGTCATTTTACAACAATGGCATGTTCTGAATGTTTTCCAAAAGGAAACATTAAGAAAAATTTAACAGTTTTGGAGATTTGCAATAAGTGTAGTTTTTCGAGTTAATTATTTCTCCAAACATTTTATTCTTGTCCTTAGTTAGAAATCAGAAGAAGATTTGCATTGATTTCGGAGATATAGCCCCGAATTGATTTAAAAAGTCAATATTTAACCATGTTCAGATGGGACCATAAAATCCAAGGTGGATCTGACACAACAATAACCGACTAGGGTTTTTGTTTGACCAATTAGGGGTTTCAGTTCAAATTGTTTGCACTAGACTACCTTAAAAAAGTTGCGCAGTGTTATAGACTTCTTTCATTTTAAGTCCCACTTTGGAATTAGAGATATGTTAGGGTTGTCTGCTCCTGTTGGGTTTCATAGAAATAAACATTGTAGACTACATAAAAATTACGCAGATTGTTAAAGTGCATCTCATGTCTGCAGGTGGAAAAAATTGTATTAACAGAATCAAAATTGGTATTTTTTTCGATAACTGTTTTTGTTTTGTTGTTGTTACAATAGCCAAGGTTTACAGCTATTCTCTTTATTTTGCCAATAGATATCCTATTTATCCGAAATCTCCTAATGTATAGCCCTTTCAACCATGTCAATGTATTAAGTTTTCCTCATGTTTAAGGTATACTCCATTCAACCCGGTCTAATTTTAAGCTGTTATTTGTTGTCTACATTTATATTTGCACAAAAGTAAAAGAAAAGTGAAAGTACAAAATCCGCTTAAAATTCTTAAATTTCTGCAAAGCCGTTAATTTTTCACTCCAAGTAAAGTTCAATAGAACTCCTTAAAGGAAACAGAGTTTGCAGAGCATAATTCTTTGGAATGGATTTAAATGGGTGGATGATGTTACCATCACTGTACTTTTCAAATACATTACATACATACATATGTATGTATGTGATGACATCATAAGATAGAATGCACACTAGGGAAAAAGAGGGTACATGAAAAGTGCGCATGATATCCCTCCCAAAAGTAAGAAGCAATTACCCTTAGTCACCCATCATCATTCAGAATTTTATTATGTTTTTTTTTACAGATCCGTAAATAAAACGACATCATCATCGTCATGATTGCGATAGTTATGGTGTCTGCGTGCATTTGTTGGTATATCTGTACACCATGCCTTGGCATAGTATCCACCCACTCCCCCATTTGTAATAATGAAATTGAAAAGTACAAGTGGTGATGCTAGGACGGATGTTTTGATCTGGGCGCCATAAATGTCCCACAAAACAACAAAAGATGCGATATGAATACAAATAAATATTGCACTTCCATTCTTTCCATTTATTGATCAGCCAACGATAAATTCAAATGCAAGTCTTCATATTCAAAGCATTTTTATTAAAGAAAATCTGTGTTTGTGAAGAGTACAGTCACAACCAAATATATGGAATATATTTTGTGGCAGATTTATACATGGGAACTCGATTACTAGACATAAAACACAGTTACAAGTGGTAAGTTTAAATTGGTACACTATCAATTGATAAAATTTCACTTTATTAATTTAATAGAAAAACTCTTTAAAGATTCCATCATTATTTAACGTTAACAGCACATTGTTAATATAGGTCGGGATTCTCAACAAAGCACTCATCTTCAATGAAAGTCTGGGCCTTTATTGTATGCTAACTGTCTTTAGAATAAATATTGACTTTAAAATTATTATTATAAATCCAATACACTCACATGAATTTCTTTTATTTTGTTTCAAGGACTATCGTCGTTCTAATTTCAATATAAAATATTTATAAATTTTATTTCTTTTATTTAATACTTTTTGTTTTGAAATATTTTGCCGCGTATCTGCTTTGTTTGTTGGCGGTTTTACTTTACGGATTTGTTGTTGATACACAACTAACCGCGTTGATGGACAGCAAAAGCTCGACCACCAAATTCTGTACCGAGCTATTTTGGAGAAATGAGTGAGTTTTTTTTCATTTGTTTGTTTCCTCTTCTATGGTTAGACGGTGGAGGTCGGGTGTTCCGGCGTACGTACATATAGATATATGTATGAGCACATGCATGCGGAAATATTATTTTGAGTATGTTCTCATCATCACGTTTGAAGAATGTTTACAAAATTTTATTCGAAAATTATTAATACATTTGCTGTAGAATTTTTGAGCTTATTATTTATGATATGCCAAGAGATAAAAAATTAGCGTTTCAGTAATTCAAATTTTTTAGTTTTTATTTATGAAAGAAACATTTGTTTTAGTATGCACTACATAACTCAGTTCCCAGACAATGACGATTGTATGAACTTCTTAAGGCCTTGAGAAAAGCACGGGCTTGACAGTTCATATTTTCTTAGTTTTCTTAGAGACTATCTGTAATCTGGGATCCGAAATCGAAATCTGGAAATGTACTGAAATATCACTTTTTTTGACAACAATATGTTACTGAATGAATTTTGACGACAGAAGACAATACGCGATCGCGGTCTATGAATTATTCATAACAACAATAATTGGTCTGTCTGGTTACTTTCACAGCAAGAATTGTGCATCAAGAACTTTCTTAGAGAGTAAGGAGTTTTTATTCTCTTTTGCAAGAAAATTGTAAAAAGTAAACAGCAAAAACCAGCAAGCAATCCGCAGACTTGCCAAAACAGAACAATTTGTCCGCCAATGAAGGAACCAAAGGAATCAAAAATGTTGTATTTTATTAAAATTAAAAAAGAAAATGACCCAAAAATTATTTTTTCCACTTTGCAACTTTGTTCTACAAAAACAACACAATTGGGCTTGATATTTTCACAATAAAATTGTTTTTAATTTTCACAAATAAATCAACGAAAAATTAAAAACAGATGATTGTTTTTAAGAAGTAGAAGAGTTGTCAGTGCTTGCTAGAAGAAATTTGTCCAGCAAGAATTTGCAAACTCTCAGTGAAAGAACTGTGAAAATGTCTCTCTCGAATCGCTCTCTTATGCTGAATTTTTGTGTTAACAGACGACTTCCAGCAACAATTGGTACCAATTGTTTAGGGTAACCAGACAAACCTAATAATAATCTTAAATTGTTGTCTTTAGAAAAAAGTTTGTAATATAAGAAGGTGAAGTCCTGCTCTTGTCTCTTTCGGTTTTTGTTCAAACTTAACACATTTTTGCTAAGCATTTTTGAGCTAACAACTTCTGCCGAGCAATTTATGAAAGTAGACACCAAATAGAAGGAAATCGGGACTATCAGGCATGTCACAGATTCCGATCGGAATGGTTTCAATTACGTAATTTCATTTCGATCGTTTTTGTTTAAGCTTCTTCAGATTCCGATCGATTTTGTGAAACCGGAAAACGGCATTATTTAGTTTAAATATGATATTAAATGTAAATTTGTTAATAAAACAACATTTTTATTATTTCTAAGTGTTTTCAGAGTGTTTTAAAGTGAAAAAAATGCATTTTATTTATTTTATTTGACTTCGTATTCAACTATAAGGTATTTTGAGGGATAATACTAGATTATATTCCCCCGTTATACGATTTCCTAGGCCTTTTCCAAACGTGTCAAGTGCCAAATAAAAATTAAATTAAAATATTAAGTTCCTATTCATTATGTAACTTTTCTAACTTTATAAATTGGTGTATTCAGTCTTAAAGAGACCCTTAACTAATAAAAATCTGGATGTGACCCAAAATTAATGTAAAAAATCATATTTTGAGCCTTATTTATATAGCAGCGGAGTGAGTTGCAATTGTTTTGTCTTGCTGAAATATGGGATATTTCTTTTAAGTGCGCTATTAAAAGTGGAACACCGTTATAAGGTACAAAAACTAATTGTGGGTGTTTCCTTTGGAGTATGAAAAACACTTTAATGCTGAAAAATTGAACAAAAAGTTGATTTTTACAAATATTATAGCGCTAAAATTAAATAGTATGTGTCTGTTGCAAATGTTTTGTCCGATACTGTATATCTAAAAATTCCATAATTTGTAAATATTTCGCAGCGTATCTCCAAAACTGTTAAATTTTTCTTAATGTTATCTTTGGGAAAAATATTAGCTGGAATGTAATTAATAACTCTTCCGAACATTTCATTGTTGTAAAATGCCTCTATCAACAATGCATTGAAATCCCAAATATGAGAACAAACTGTCTGTGCGAACATTGTTTGAAATACACTGCCCGTCACTTGAATAGGACCCCCTACCAATTTTTTCCAACCTTAATTTTTTCCAGAATTAGGCAAAATATGAAGTGTTGAAGATTTTTTATATTTAGTTTTAAGTGTTTGGAGTAAACTTAGTCATTAATTTGTATTCATATCTGCTTTATTTAAGAATTATACGACGAAAGCAAAATAAAGTCAAAAATGCATGTAAAAGAAATTGCGTCATTTGAATAGGACCCCCCTTAAAAACTTGGGTATACATAAAGATTTAGTAGAATATCGATGCACAGTCACTCTATATTAAAAACGAAATAATTTCAGTAATATTCAGTAAAAGTATATCCCTCCAGATTAAGGATACACCCCTATATCCTTCTTTGGCAAGGAATCGCACAATTTCCTTTCATAATCACGTGTAATGCTTGCACTATTCCTTCAATAAGATTATTTTTGAAAGCGTACTGTCTGTCAGAGTCGTAGATTTTACACAGAAGTCTTTCCTATACATTTTAGATAATATTTACCACTACAAAATATGGCGGTACCTTCAGGATATCCGAATTTCTTCTGAGAAATGCTAGTATTCGCTGCTCGAAGTGTTTAAAATGGACCAATATCGTGATGAAATTACCACTCCGGACATCCGAAAATGCTTTCCACTACTGGAAAAAGACTTTTTTTTAGAATTCCTTTGTAAGATATCGTACGCATTTAAGGTGAAAGGAATTGACGACAAAGTCCTTCATAATTATTAAGGACTCTCCTCATCGAGTAAACAATTGCATAACTATACATATATGTATCGGGCATGTTCTGGAATTCACCGTGCATGCATTTCACATCACATATGCACTTCACCTGTGAAAGCAATTGCTGTTCGTGAAAAGAGCTTTCATATTTCACGAAAGAATTTGGAAAGCTTTATTAGAGCTTTCAAACTTTATCATTAACAATGAAAAAAATATCAGTCTATGTTGGCGCATCAACGAATGCACATGCGTGTGTGGGTATGTACGCTTTGTTCTTTTGATTGTTTACGAAACAGACGTAAACAATGAAACGAACTCTTACAAGAGCGCGTACATGTTGAATTTAGTACTTCAAGAAAAAATACATTTTAAATAGAGTTTCTGGTCGGGAATTCCCGGCCAGGGATTTCCCGGGAATTCCCCAAATTTTTTGAACGGGATTTCCCGGGAAAATTTTTTGAAATTCCCGGGAATACGGGTATTTGTATTTTCATGTACGAGGGCAGTTAGGAAACTTCTTAGCCTAGCACAAAAAGCGCGGTATAAACAGAAAAAAGTTAAGTGTTTTGGAAACTTTCATCTCTGTTATGAACACATGTTAAAGTTTGTTTCGATCTGGCAACTTCTTCATATAGAAATAGGTGTTCAAAAAAGACGCATCCGCAATTTTTTTACAATGGAAAAATTAGAAATGCGTGCTGTCATTAAATATTTACATAAAAAAGGTTTATCGGGGCAAGAAATTCATAATGATATGGTGAATGTGTTAGGTGAAAGTGCTCCTTCATATGCAACAGTAAAAAATTGGGTTGCTGAATTTAAACGTGGTCGTACAAGCATTGAAGATGAACCACGTAGTGGACATCCAAAAACAGCAACAACAACAGAAATTGTAGCCAAAGTGAATGATATGGTATTAAATGATCGACGAAATTGCTAATATCATGGGCATCTCAAATGATCGAGTCCCTTTAATTTTGCATGAAGAACTACATATGAAAAAGCTTTCTGCAAGATGGGTGCCGCATTTGTTAACAGTCGATCAAAAACGCATAAGAATGAACATTTCTCAAGCTTGTTCGGATCGTTTTAAGCGAAATAAAATGGATTTTAAGCGTCGTTTCATAACTGTTGATAAGACATGGATCCACCACTATACTCCAGAGACAAAAGAACAATCCAAACAATGGACTGAAGCTGGAGGAAGTGCCCCAAAGAAGGCAAAAGCAATTCAATCGGCTGGTAAGGTTATGACAACGGTTTTTTGGGACTTCAAAGGTATTTTATTGATTGACTATCTGCAAAAGGGTAAAACAATAAATTCAGAGTACTATTGCAACCTTTTGGATCAATTAAATGTACAAATTCGAGAAAAACGTCCTGGGGTACAACACAAAAAAATAATTTTTCATCAAGACAACGCACCAGCGCACAAGAGTGTTTTAACAATGGCTAAAATCAACGAATTAAAGTACGAGTTGCTTGACCACCAACCTTATTCTCCTGATTTAGCTCCCAGTGACTTTTACTTGTTTCGAAATCTAAAAAATTCCTTGCTGGCAAGCGTTTTACCTCAAATGAAGATGCAATTACAGTTGTAAACCACTATTTTGAAGACCTTGAGGAAAACTATTTTAATCAAGGGATAGAATTGCTAGAAAAGCGTTGGACTAAGTGTATTAAAGTTTCAGGAGATTATATTGAAAAATAAAAATATTTTTGAAAAACTAACTATTCTCTTTCATTGATAGGCTAAGAAGTTTCCGAACCGCCCTCGTATAAGTCAAATATTATTTGTCTTACCCCCATTATTATAAGTCTTCTTTTGTTATAGTTTGGATTTACCGAACAGATTTATAGCGTTCCGGTTAACTAAGAGTTAAAAGTGATGATTGAATTTCAAGGAGGAGCTTCAAGTCATTAACTTTCAATGTGAAAATTATACTTTTAATGCCTCCAAATTAGTTTATTTTGCATTTTCAAATCCATCAGATAGTAAAAGAACACATGTAATAATGGCCCCTAAAGTTATTAAATATTGGAAATATAGTAGAATGGCGATAATTCGTGCCCCGATTATTCGTAATTGCGGGCCCATTGGACAAATCGCCATAATTCGTATAAAATATGTATGTATTGGTCCTCTCGATAGTTGGTGTTTTTTTTCTGGAATTCGAAGTCTGTATAACCTCACATAATTCTTGATTTATAGTTTATTACGGCAGTTCTAGTCTAAATTTTTATTGGTGGCATTCTTGAAGGATATTAATTTGCTAAGATATAAAAGCTGTGATCCATTCGAATTGTTGTTTTCTCCAAAATTATTGTTTGCAATATAAAACACTGTATAATATGTAAGAGGCAAATAGAGCATATTAGGATTGGAAACCAGTAATAACAATGGTATGTATGTTCATATAAGTACGACTCTATATCATTGGTGCCAATGTGTTGCCATTGTGAAGCCGTGTACTCAAAAGGTCAGCCGTGTAAAGATTCGTTATAAACGGATTTGTTATATGATCAACACGCATTTCGAACCATAACAAGAACATACGATATCGTTGACTTTAAAAATATAATCGGACAGCACTCTTCGATATCAAGGAAGCTTTGCTAGGATGGTAGTTGGAAAAAGATATTTTATATAACCTCCGCTAATTAGTCAGGAATAATTGGATTTTGACCGCATACATAAGACATTATTGAACAGTTGCCATATGTCGTTTAAGATGTTTGCTATTGCTCTTTGACCCCATTGCTATTTTTCCCTTTATATTGTTCCAAATGACACAACTACACATAAAGGGAGTAGGTATTTCATGTTTGCTTACTCTCTGTCACGTCTATGCCCCACGAATTCGATTTACCATAGTCCCGGGAATTCCCGGGTTCCCGGGAATGAGAAATTTTCATTCCCGATTTCCCGGGAATGGAAAAAAGCCGGGAATTCCCAAACTCTAATTTTAAATCATATTTTGTCAAGAAAATTAAATATTTTTTTACATGCTCATAGAAAACAAATTAAATTTCAGTCCTATGCAGTTTTTTGTAGAAAATTTCAATTAGTTTCTTTAAAAAATAAGGATTTACTCAGCTCTCGCCATCAAAATTTCAGTGTGAGGAATACACCCCAACTAGGTGTAAAGTGAGTTGCAGAACAGCTTTAGGTGTGTTCGATACACGTGAAGTGCAGAGGTGAATGTCAGAACATGCCCGTATTTTTTTGAGTTCATTGAATGGAAGATAACTTTCTTTATTGTTTCTGTAGCGATGAAGGTGCTTTTATGGTGTTGGAACTCTTTACTAATTATGAAGGACATTGGCATCAATTCCTTTCACCTTAAATGCGTACGTTATCTTACAAAGGAATTCTAAAAAAGTCTTTTCCAGTAGTGGAAAGCATTTTCGGATGTTTTGTAGAAGGTATGATATGAAATACCGCTTAAACAACGGTTTTTAGGATGTTCTGAAGAATTGCTGGACATATTATTTGAACAATTTTTCGAAAGGTTATTGGGTTAATTCACCTCCCAACATTTTAGCTGCTACTGATCAGAATTCCACAAATTAAGTAAACAATTTTTAACAATTTTTATGCGATATATGCAATTTTTCCTAGTTCCTCTGTTTGGTGTATGAGTTCTACTATTTTGGGACTACAATATCGCAAAATTATTTTTAGTTTCTAAGCTAAAGGCAGTGGAAAAAGGCTAGATTTAGCCCGGTTTAGATGAGGTGATAAATCCAAACCCGATCTAACAACACAAATCCGAACTAAGCATATTGCCCAAATATCAATCGATATTTCGGAAAAATTAACAGTCAAAATTGATGATGTGTACCGAGCTTAAAAAGTTGCTACCGTCCGTTCGTCTGCGTGGTAGATGCGCAAGAAAACTTTCGAAAGGAGCAACCAATCTGTCCAAATAAAAATACCTAAAATTGATAACTAACAAATGTCGTAAATGTTTTGTTCATCTTCGTTTTTTATTCGAAGAACTTATACTCCCCAAGATAAGGGTCACGAAAATTCCAAAAAACCTCACAGCGAGCAAATTAAAGTTGTCCCTAGAATTTAAAACTGGGTACTTTATAATTTACGTATGAATTTCTGACTTGTATAATAAACGTATAAATAAAATAAAAATACCTACCTATATAGAGGAAGGCCAGAAACAAAAGTTATATTAACTAATTTAAACGGTTATATTTTGGTAACGATGACTTCATGGATTCTCTAGGCAGTGGTTTTTTGGAATGCTACAAACCAAAGCAAAAATATACTCAAAGCACAAACCTTATTTTATTCCATAAACAAACGGCTCTCTTCTACTCAGACAAATTCTACTGGCAAAACAGCGCACGCAACCTTATCTCGACTGCCAGTCATTGAGTATTTCTCCAGGTTGTTGTTCATTGAATGAAAGCTCCCATCAGAGAACGGATGGAATGAATTGGGGTGGGGATAAACATACATACATACAATGCCATGTATTTGCAGACTCCAGTCAAAACATTGTTTTTATGGGTTTTATCAAAACAAACATTACGAATTGCTTACAAATTTGCAGATATTGAGGCGCCAAAATATGAGGAACCATTAGCCCCTTTAGAGGGATGTCGTAATAACAAGTGTATATATGTATCTACATTAGTTGTGACTCTATTATTAACTCATGTTTTTTGTTTTGTTTTAGCTTTAGATTATCCCATTTCATGTGAAAGTTGGTGATGAGCTCATTAGAGTGGAGGGGAATTTGTTGCGGCTTTTTCACACCCTGTTTAGTCTCAGACTATTTCAAATTATAATTTCATGTTAATTTATGCCAAACAAAAAAGTATTTCTTGACTGGCTGGTATTCGTCGACATCACCCAGCTAAATATGGAATGTCGCTTGTTGAATGATTTATTATTTTAAGTCCCTAAAGAAACGAGACTGTGCTTCACGCGACTGTGTTTTTATTATGCATACATATTTTATAATGTCAACTTTAATCCGATAGGCTGTTATTAATTTTTGAGTTTTCTGATAAAATTTGGAAAAAAAACAGTCGTCATTGCAAACATACACGTTCACCTAATTAATAACATTGATATGTGGACCTGAGGTTTGAGACCCGTGTTTTGTACCTTTTATTAATTTAAGGAAAAACTAAAGGAATTCAACCCTTATTTGATCCGATTGGGGTTAAATTAGGGGACACCTTAACTCAATTTTAATGAATGTATTTTGCATATGCAACAAATTTTGCATATCCAAGCTAAAACTGCATATGCCCAACTTATGCAAAATATGTTCAGATGGAAAAGTTAATGAGGTTTACAATCATTATTTTTTGATGAAGCGTATGTATTTTGGTCTAATCGGGTTTGCTCTAAGACCGTGCCGATTAAGCCATCGATGTCGTAAGTGCTCATATCCATACACATTCGCTAATATATCTTGGGATTTCCTTACATTCCTTACATTTACAACAGCAAAATACAGTGAAATTAGCCTCCAAATTGTCTGTATACACTGAACTAGGGCTTACCTCGAAAAACAATTATAATAATTATAGTCGTATTTAAATTGACTTGGAATTGTCAAAATATTTGTCCTATTAACTACTGTATCTACTTAAATTAGAGGTTCTTCCTTATTGGCGACATGACTTCTCACGCATTTTATTGTGTGACTTATACGACGTGTTTAGCACGCATTATTCAAGTCTGCTTCGTTTCTAAGTTTTATTGCTGTGTCATTTCGAAAAGCTTCATAACGATAAAACCACCATGCACCGCCGACTACATCTTTCATTTTGAACACGCAAGGTTAATTTTCTAATACACATCTATGTACACACCTACTCAATGTTGGAAGTCCTTGCTTGACTTATATACAGTCTGTCGCAAAAGGTAGTATACACCGTTGAAACCAACATGTATTAGGGATAAATATCACTATAACTTATTGAAAACAACAAACAATTAGTTTTATTTGATAGACATGAAGGTTGTCTTCCGTAATAACAATTAAAAGTGCGCAATATTTGCATACATTAGCAAATGTACGGTTCGAATTCCAAAAAGACCAAAATTTATGTCGCAAAAGTTAGTATACAATGGAGAATCCTCGTGGAACTGTGTAAAAAATTCTTGATATTTTTGAACAAAATGAAACTACATCTGTACTTAAGATCATAAAGAGTATATTAATTGGTTTTAATGACAGTTATATTACTTATAGTGACAAGTCCAACGTACACTGGGTCGTAAAATCCACAAAAATTGGTCATCTGCAAATACAACAACTGTAGCGACAAAATTCCTGGTGTTATGTCCTGTTTATGGATTCTAAAGCCATGAAATGCTCAGAAAAGCTCTAAAGTTCCAATATGGGGTGATCCTGATCGAGTTTCGGCGTGTCCTGTTTGAAAAAACGCGAACCTCTTGAAGGAAACCCATACTTTTGAGGCCGTTGTCCTTTTGAAACGTGTAATAATCCTTAATCCTTACACATAAGGACTTTCCTTTTCAGTTAATTTTCTCACAAGTTATGTACCTTTTCACATTCCCACCAAAAACAAATAGTAGGAGAACCTCAAGTTCGGGTGTAAGTTCTACAGTGATACTCCACCACCACAGAAGGATATGATAGCTCATTAAAGATTTTAATACAGAGCTTTCTCTGCTGTTATAAAGCATGGATTGTGCAACAACGTTCTGAAAAGCTGTGTTCGCTTCACTTAGGACCAAAATACAACTAAATGGATCAGTTAGAAGTAGTTCATTAGACATTAGTAGTACATTAGACACTAGGGATATGAGAAGCATGTTCGATACTGCTAAAAGGCCGGTAGGACAGTTAAACTGTAGGGCTTACAACGGACCTTGAGGTTCTCCTACTATTTACTTTTGGTGGCAATATGAAAAGGGGCAATATTTGTGAGAAAATTAACTCAAAAGGACAGTCCTTATGTGTAAGGATTAAGGATTATTACATGGTTCAAAAGGACAATGACCTCAAAAGTATGGGTTTCCTTCGAGAAATTCCCGTTTTTTTTTAAACAGGACAAGCCGAAACTCGATCAAGATCACCTCATATTGAAACTTTAGAGCTTTTCTGAGCATTTCATGGCTTTAGAATCCATAAACAGGACATAACACCCGGAATTTTGTCGCTACAGTTGTTGTATTTGCAGATGACCAATTTTTGTGGATTTTACGACCCAGTGTACGTTGGACTTGTCACTATAAGTAATATAACTGTCATTAAAACCAATTAATATACTCTTTATGATCTTAAGTACAGATTTAGTTTCATTTTGTTCAAAAATATCAAGAATTTTTTACACAGTTCCACGAGGATTCTCCATTGTATACTAACTTTTGCGACATAAATTTTGGTCTTTTTGGGATTCGAACCCTACATTTGCTAATGTATGCAAATATTGCGCACTTTTAATTGTTATTATGGAAGACAACCTTCTTGTCTATCAAATAAAACTAATTGTTTGTTGTTTTCAATAAGGTATAGTGATATTTATCTCTAATACATTTTGGTTTCAACAGTGTATACTAACTTTTGCGACAGACTGTATAGTTACACATATTTCAAATCTAACACCCTGTTTTTGTAAAAAATTTTATTCTTCTCACACGAATTGTCAAATTTTGTAGATCGATTTACTCGTTTTAGCGCAAACGTAGAGCACTGATTTTTAAATGAGGAATTCTTAGCGATATATGGAACGGGTATACGAAAAATTAGGTATGTATGTCTTCAGGGGGCTGAGCTATGGATGCCTAAATTATTACGAATATAGACGAACGAACAAAAATAAGTTACAAAAACAGGGGGTAAGTACATAAAATATTTATTTTACTTTTTTGTGTTTAATGTGTGTCGGATGGTAATGAAAATGGAATTTATTCAAATCTTTGTTCAAATCCAGTAACCTTATCTGGTTTGCAATTCTCTAAAACTTTTCTAAGAATAATTTACAATTTATGTCGGACGTTATTGCAAAGAAAAATATAATAAGAAGTTTTGCATTCTAAGATTTATAACATGGTCAAGATTTATAATGTGGTCATAACGTAGTATTATCCATGTTTACAGTGCTGCTAAAAACATTCAAAAACTTGTGTTTTTTAAATATATTCTTATAGTTTAATTCTTTCTTAATAATTTCATTAAAATATTATGTTTATAACACTGTGCAACATTTTTGAGCCAATCGGGTGCAAACAACTTCTGTCCAGACTTTTTTGAAAGTAGAGGACCAATAGACAAAAACCATATTTGGGTTTTGTTTTCTTGGATCGGGTTCGGATTTTATGGCCTTACCTAAACATGGTGAAATACCGAATTTTTTAAACAAATTGGGGCAATATCTCTGAAACCAATACGAATCTTGTTTTGACTTATGCAGCAAACTTGTTGATAAGAGCAAGAAGAAAATATTTGGAGGAAAAGCGAACTCGAAAAGCTGCACTTACTGCCTCAAATTTTATAATGTATCTAAAAATTCCATAATTTGATTATATTTCCCAGTGTATCTCCCAAAATGTTAAATTTTTCCTAATGTCACCTTTTGGGAAAATATTCGCTGGAATGTAATACACAACTCTTCAGAACATTATATTGTTGTAAAATGCCTCTATCGCCTTGTTTCTAGCAAAATTTTTCAACACCAATTTGGTAAATTTTTCAACAATTCATTGTAATCCCCAACATGAGAATAAACAGCCTGTGTGAACATTGTTTGAAATAAGTTCTGTAGAAGGTATTTTATGAAATACCCCTTAAGCAACGTGAAATAGCCATTTTAGAGTTCCAGAATGTTCTGAAGAATTGATGGTCACATTATTTGGAACATTTTTAGTATGGTTAATTGGTTCAACTCCCAATAGTTCCGTTGCTACTGCCCAGAATTCCAGAAATGATGTAAAGTTTTCTATATTTTAACGAGTTTGATGCTCTAGATGCAGCTTTTCCTAGTTCATTTGTTTGACACATAAGTTCTACTACTTTGCGGCTATAATATTGCTGAAGACCGCAAAGCAAAATTATTGTTAGTTTCGGAGATAAAGCTCCGATCATTGGAAAAAGGCTTATTTTAGGTCGGTTTAGATGAGGCCATAAAATCTAAACCCGATCTAATAATACAAAACCCAAATAAGGTTTTTGTAGTCTCAATATGTACTTTCAGAAAATACCCATTAGAAGTTGTTTGCATTTCCAGTGTTGCTCAGTGTAATTAATAAATTGCTAATAATTAAATTGTGTTTGTTCCTGTGTTCCAAGTCATTATATTCTCGAAACAATTGTTTTGGATCCCACATATCGTCGGCGTCATGCTTAAGTGTTCCATACGCCATTTTTGAAATTTTGAGGTAAAGGTACCTTACAAGGTTTTGAGCCATGCTCTTTCAGATTTTGTGGTCGGGTTTTTTCTATCTCCTATAGTTTCTGAGATGTTCAGATGCCAACATGTTCCATATCCGCCTTGCGACACCGGAAAATTTGTCTTTTTGTTTTATATCCATAAAGCCTGGCGTATGGAACAAAATAACTTTGAACACTTTAAACTTTTTAATTCCATATCCATGTCGTTTGGCGTATGGAACAAAAAGAGACAAAAACGAATTGTTCCGCACCAAAAATGATGGCGTTTGAACAAAAAATTGTCCAATTTTAACAAGTTTTTGCGGATTCTGAACTACAATGTTCATAGATGAGAAAAATCGAAAAACCAAAAAAATCGCCGGAGCGCCTTTTAAATAAATCGCGGTCATTTTTAGAGTTTTTTATGTTTTTTTTTTGCTGGGAAATTGCAAGCCCTATCAAAATAGAACTAAGGAAAATGGCGTAGCAGTGAAAATTCTTCACAAGATTGACCTTTATCATATCTTCGTAGGTTTTACCATTTTTGAGATGTACACGCAGAAAAATATATGTTAGAAATATGTTTGGATCCAAACAAATATTTGTTTGGAACTGATTGCAAACAAATATATGTTTGGTTCCAAACATAATTTGTTTGTGTCCAAACAAATATATGTTTGCAACATTTTGTAACATATCTCAATTTAATATGTTTGGGTACCAACATATTTTTTATGTTAGAACATATTTTTCCCTCCATTTTCATCGGTCTCATCGTCTCACCATCCCATTGACAATGAATGTATCAATAAACCACAACACAACCCCCAAACCAACAAGCCACACACACACAACAACTACCGCTGTCGCAACAATTGTTGTTAGTTAATTGACAAACCGACAAACCAAACAACTACAGTGCCTTTGGTGTCGAAAAAACAAAGTTCGTATAGTCAAATACTTCGCAACTACAAATTTGTAATTTCTTTAATATAAAGGCAACATCTAATATGTCAACCTAGCGCTGATAGGCTCAACATGTTTTTTGTTTTTTGATTTTTCTCATCTGTGAACATTGTAGTTTCAGAATCCGCAAAAAAACGTCTCAGGTGTAAGCACCTTCCATTTAAAGTTGGTTCAAGAGCACCGTGATAATGTGTCGTATGGAACAAACTCTTTTAAAGGACTTGATTTAAAAACTGAAGAATAAAGGCCTGGGTACATAAGCCGCTCGGCTTTCTGGCTTAATTCATTTCTGCTAAAAGACCAAAGAACAAGTTCGATCTAATTAAAATGTGCTTCTGACATTTCTTTATCCTTTACCTTTACCAGAAATGAATTAAATAAGAAAGCCGAGCGGCTTATGTACCCAGGCCTTTATAGTTTTTAAATCTAAATATTTTTGATTATTGTTATGTTATATGAAACTAAATTTATTTTTGCTTAACTTTAACGCCTCCTTCTAACACAAAACATGTAAGATAAATTAATTTTCAGAAAATGAATTAAAATACAATTCCAAATACAGAAATTGATGGACTGTCAAAGTCACCACTTCCATTCTTCACAAAAAAAAGTGGACCGTTCTTTGAACATAAATCGGTACAATTTTTTTTTCGTTTAAGGAAACAATTTTGATGTACTCGATAAGCTCACAAAAGACATAAGAACTTAAACCAATCATATGATTGAATATTCAACTAAATAAACAAAACAAACATTTTAATGAAATTATGAATTTTGTTTGTTTGTGAGATCCTTATAAGTAATTTCTGACTTAATTCAAAAGTTCTGTAAAAGAGACTACTTACAAAAAGTTGCTGAAGAAATTTGTCGGTTGAGGTTTATTTAGTTACAAAACCTATAAATATACATTTTCCCAGAAATATCCATGAGTGCACAAAATCCATTGCAAATCTTTTGAACATCACTGCGTGTGCTGTGTAGGCTAATGCATAGCATTTTTTCCTCTCTGTCATGATCTGCAATAATTTTTCTTTCGAAATCCAAGGTACACCATAATTTGTCGTCTCTAGGACATTAATTAGACAGGTGGGCTAAGGGCCAACGTATTTCTAGCCCTTGTCCTCTAATAAAGATGTCAATTGAATTTAAAGCTACATCGCATTCTTGTACCACGAAAATCCATTAGAGCTGCAGAGCCAACCGAACAAAAACAAAAAAAACCAGTAGGAAAAGACCAAAGTCGGGCGGGGCCGACTATGTAATACCCTACACCAGTCGAAATATGTAAAAATGGAATAATTAGTTTTTAATTAATATGGAAGCTATACCAAAATTCGGGGCTATATCAAAACGTGGACATATGTATGTCCATAATTCTTGGTGGAGAAGTTTTTTAATAACCCAAAACAAACATTAAAGTAAACTTTTTGAACTCATTAAACTCCAAATGGCAAATTGGAGCCATATTTGGGGAAAATCGTTAAAATACCTAAAATCGGGAGGTACCGTTATATGGGGGCTACAAAAAAACATGGACCTATCTTAACAATTTTAAGTGGCGAAATTTCACGGCCACTGGGAACCACATATGTAAAATTTCAGCTAGTTCAAGCAAAAAATGTGGCTAAGATCCCTAAAATACCTTAAATCGGGAGGTATCGTTATATGGGGACTATACCGAACCGTGGACCTATCTTGACAATTTTTAGTGGAGCAATTTCGCGGCCATTGGGAACCTCAAATGTAAAATTTATGCTTCATTCGGGAGGGCCTTTTTTATGGTGCCTATATCTAACTATGTATGTTGACAATTTTTGGTGGGCTAGAAATTGGGAGGTACTGTTATATAGGGGTTATAATAAAACATGGGCCTATGTTGACAGTTTTTGATGGGAGCCTTTAATGTCAAATAAATCCTAATTCGGTTAAAAAATTTAGCTAGAATCTTCAAAATATCGAAAATCGGTACATAACGTGGGAACTTCAAATGTCATTAACAGCTAGTTCGGAGGTATCTGGGCTATACGAAAATATGAACTTTAATGAACCGTTATATGGGGGCTATACCAAACCGTGGACCTATGTCCACAAGTTTTGTCATATAAGTTTATTGACATTTAAGAACTTTAAATGTCAAATTATAGCTATATCGGTCTGAAAATGTAGCTACAAACGTCAAAACACCGCAAATAGGACGTACCGTTATATGGGGGCTATACCAAAACGTGGACCTATGTCCACAAGTTTTGTTATATAAGTTTATTGACACTTAAGAACCCTAAGTGTCAAAATATAGCTAAATCGGTCTGAAAATGTTGCTAAAACTGTCAAAATACCGTAAATCGGGGGTACCGTTATATGGGGGCTATACCGAAACGTGGACCTATGTCCACAACTTTTGTTATATAAGTTTATTGACAATTAAGAACCCTAAATGTTAAATTATAGCTACATCGGTCTGAAAATGTAGCTAAAAACGTCAAAATACCATAAATTGGGGGGTACCGTTATATGGGGGCTATACCAAAACGTGGACCTATGTCCACAAGTTTTGTTCTATAAGTTTATTGACAATTAAGAACCCTAAATGTTAAATTATAGCTACATCGGTCTGAAAATGTAGCTAAAAACGTCAAAATACCATAAATTGGGGGGTGCCGTTATATGGGGGCTATACCAAAACGTGGACCTATGTCCACAACTTTTGTTATATAAGTTTATTGACAATTGAGAACCCTAAATGTTAAATTATAGCTACATCGGTCTGAAAATGTAGCTAAAAACGTCAAAATACCATAAATTGGGGGGTACCGTTATATGGGGGCTATACCAAAACGTGGACCTATGTCCACAACTTTTGTTATATAAGTTTATTGACAATTAAGAACCCTAAATGTTAAATTATAGCTACATCGGTCTGAAAATGTAGCTAAAAACGTCAAAATACCATAAATTGGGGGGTGCCGTTATATGGGGGCTATACCAAAACGTGGACCTATGTCCACAACTTTTGTTATATAAGTTTATTGACAATTAAGAACCCTAAATGTTAAATTATAGCTACATCGGTCTGAAAATGTAGCTAAAAACGTCAAAATACCATAAATTGGGGGGTACCGTTATATGGGGGCTATACCAAAACGTGGACCTATGTCCACAACTTTTGTTATATAAGTTTATTGACAATTAAGAACCCTAAATGTTAAATTATAGCTACATCGGTCTGAAAATGTAGCTAAAAACGTCAAAATACCATAAATTGGGGGGTGCCGTTATATGGGGGCTATACCAAAACGTGGACCTATGCCCACAAGTTTTGTTATATATGTTTATTGACACTTAAGAACCCTAAATGTCAAATTATAGCCAAATCGGTCTGAAAATGTAGCTGAAAACGTCAAAATACCGTAAATCGGGGGGTACCGTTATATGGGGGCTATACCAAAACGTGGACCGATATATCCCATCTTCGAACTTGATCTTCCGACGGCTAAAAAAATGGTATTCCCCAATTTTCAGCGAAATCGGTCAACAAATGCGACCTGTATGTTGCGAACGGACGGACGGACGGACGGACGGACATGCATAAATCGACTCAGAAAGTGATTCTATGTATATCCCTAGAAGGAACTATGGGTCTATCTCGCTTCCTTTTGTATGTTACATACAAATGCACTAACACATAATACCCCTTACCACATAGTGGTGTAGGGTATAAAAAAAAAACCCGAAGTAGAAGAGTAAACTAGGTGGTTGGTTAGATTGCTGGATGTTGTACTTTTTTGTTTGATTTTATCAAACGCGTTAATGTTTTTCGCAACGCCCTTCTTATGGGCAAATAGCAGGATCAGCTTAACAAATGCCATACATATTTGTGGCTGGCTACATGATTATTTTTCTTTCATGGGAACACGAAGTAAATTCTTTTTGTTTGCCTTCCTTATAAAATTTATTACGGAACATAGCCAACAGATAACAGACAACATCATCAGCCATCAGGGTAGAGTTGGGATGTGATATGTTCGCTTGGATTGAAGCAGGCCTTTGTAATTAAACTTACAACAAACTTTTTGTTTGTGGTGCATACAAAAAAGGGAAACATTCACTTCCATGCCTCGTCAATAAAACACAACAATGTCAAAAGCAAATTATAAACATTGCACATCAGAGAAGTATTGTCGAAATCTCTAAATAAAGACAAAGTAACAAGATTACTACATCAAGGCAATCAAATTGTCCAATAAAGGCGGCTCACTGTGGTTTACTTATTTAAAATAGAGCCCAGAGCCTTAAGAAAACCCAAAGTAAAAAATTCCGGATGTATTGATGCGACATTTCTAAAAATTTTAACATTTAAAATATAAAATTTTTCTCTAAGTTTTATTTTGGCTTGAGGTCAGTAAATTAAAAACATTTTATTTTGTTTTTAATAGTATTTTATTTTCCGATATTTCGGTCGTCTCCGACAACCATCATCAGGGATTTAATCTTTAAAAAGAACAAATTACATTTGCTATATAAAAACATTAACAAAATTAGTTTTTTAACACAATAATTATATTTGTTTTATTTTGCAGTCACTAGAAATAACTTCCTCATCTTTTCACAAATATTCTCCAACTAAACTTTTTGATGTTTTTCTATCAAGTTTCTATAGATTTGTGCACAGTGGTCTGTGTCTGTCTTGTAATTCATCCGTTTTTCTACCGGAACAATATAAAATTTTAACATTTTGTTTTTTCAAAATAGTCTGGCTTAATCCCATTGTTGTCGTTTTAATATTTTAAAACAACTATTTTATTAGTGGAAAAGATTTGGCATTGTTCGCCAAGGGGTAAGGCAGGGAATACTATAGTTTCGATCCACGCCACTGGATCTCATCAGTTCCCTTGTTTCTTGTTTGTGGATATTCTCCACCGAAATTATTTTTCAATAACTTCTTCAACAAGAAACTTTTTATACCCAAACATCAATCGTCAGCTCGAAGTATAAAGGTAAGCGAAGAAAAAAGTTCAATGAGAAGTTTTTCCTTGGCAACCTCATACAACTCTGATGAAAGTGTCTGCGAAAACAATTCAAACCTCTTCCACTTGTATGTGTCATTAACATTTTAGCATTATTTCAAAATTTGTCCTAAAATTCTGATAAATATCGCCAGAAGAAATGTCCAAAGTCGTAACTTAAAAATCATAAGCTTATAGAGAAGAAATAAAAACTTTATAAATTGAGAGTGAGCATGTACGAATGGGAGTAAGTAATTAAACCTAACCCGCGGAACAGTTCGGTTTTAGCATCATCATTGCAATAACATCTGCTGCAATGGTAGCCGATTTTCTGAAATGTCATTTCTTGAATAGGATCGTTATTTCTTTTAAACGAAGAAGCTTGCAATTTTACTTCATCCCAGCAAAATTACTTGTTACAAAACCCCTTACTAACCCATTATTTAAACAAGGGCATGTCGCACGAAATTTGTGATTATTTTTCGGCCACTTAAATAAGTAATTAAATAAGTAGTTACTAAAAGACGTGACTTCTTATTTATCTACATTTTTTAGTGACCAAAAAATAACCACTTATTTCGCGCTGCATGCGCTTGTTCAAATTATGGGTTAGTAAGGGACTTTGTAATGAGTATTTTTGCTGGGAAGTATCAGATCAAATCAAAATCCTTAGGTAATAAAAGCTCGATTAATTAAATTAATTAAAATCTCACAAATAATGACCATCGCCCTAAAAAGGCAAAAACTTAAAAACAAAATTGTTGATGTTTTTTTTGAGTTACGTCTTTGAGCATTTCATGAATGAATTAACTGAGTTTTGGAGCCACCGTGGTGCAGTTGTAAGAATGTTCGCTTTGCACTCAGAAGGTCTGCGATTCAATCCCTGTAGTGGAATTCTGTAACTCATTTTTCGAGTTACCGACAAAAATCAATAAATTTAAAATGATTTTAATTTCGGTAATTAACGAAAATTTTCAGTATGTTAACAACCAAAATAAAGTTGTCGCTAACTTATACCGATAGAAACAGTGCTGTAAACATTTATTCACACTTTTCATCAGAGTACGTAAAAATACTTTAAATGACATTTCCAATCGTTCCGTTTCGTATTTTCCATAGGGACAATACAAAACGAAACATAACCCACGCTGGCGGCGTTCGCTGTTTAGTTTCGTTTTGTTTATATTCGGGAGTGCGAACAAAACGATTAGCGAAAAGTACTCAACTCCACAAGAGCAGATAAAAAACTAAATAGTACTAAACACATGTGAATAAATCAAAAACGTTTCGTGGTTGATAAAATATTCACTGTGGTATGTTGATGTTGGTTTATTGGGTTGTTATGCAAACATATGTGTGTGTGCCTGTGTGTGTCATTGACCATAACGCACGGCAAACGTTTGCCAAAAATCTTTTTGTGTCGGTGGTGAATGAAACAACTCGGCAAAGCATAGCCGAAGTACATTTGAGCAATCGTACGGTTTTCATCTTTTTACATTGAAAAGTTTGTGGTTTTGTTTTGGTTGTGAGAATGAAACGATTCAGAGAAGCTGAAAAGTTTGTGGCGTTGTGTGATTGGTACGTGAATCGTTTTGTTTGTTTACATTCATTGCTTTTCATTCATAATTTAGCGTTTTAATTTTACCGATTTTTGTCGGTAACTCAAACAATTAGTTACAGAATTCCACTACTGACCAGGGGCTCAATTCTTGTTCTATGAAAATTTGAAATGAACAATTTTATGAAGGAAATAAATTTCAAATAAAAAAATTTATAAAAAAAATATTTTTAATTTCAAATTTTCATAGAACAAGAATCCAACCCCAGCGCATCAAAATTTTCGGCGATGGCAAATCCCCTCAGAGCAATGCTTGCTTACATTTCCTGAGTATTTTAGCCATAAAAAACTTCTCTACAAGTGGTGTCGTAAGTGACGCCGTTTGGACTCGGCTATAAAAAGTAGGTCACATATCATTGGGCCAATATGAATCGGCGTGCACTTATTGATATGAGAGAAGTCTCACTTGTCCCTTCGGGGATGTTGTGTGAACATACACAGAAAAAAATTTTAGCCATTTGATAAAAAAAAATCTAAGAATCAGTCAAACATTTATCGATTTTCCGGCGATAAAACAATTGTCATATTGACAAAATTCGATAAAATTATTTGATCACAAAGTAAAAAGACAACTGATAAAATATTTCACATATTTACAAGAATATTTATCAAAATATTCCACATTGTGCTTGATAAAACAAAATATTTTCTTGATGAAAAAAATTGTTGAATACATTTTTTTCAATCGATAAAAAATTTTCATATTTACAATTCACGGTGTTCTTGAATCAAATTTAAATGAAAGGTGCTTACACCTGGGAAGTTTTTGCGGATTCTGAAACTACAATGTTCATAGATGAGAAAAATCAAAAAACAAAAAAAAATCGCCGGAGCGCTTTTTAAATAAATCGCGATTCAAGTTGACACTTTTAGAGGTTGTTTAGGTTTTCACGATTTTGCTTAGAAACCGCAAGTCCTGTCTAAATGAGACTGAAGAAAATGTTGTAGCTATTCTCTACAAGATTGACATTCACGTTATTTTCGTAGGTTTTACCATTTTTGAGATATTGAAGTTCAAATTGGGACAATGCACTGACTGTATCGCCCCCCTTATAAAACAATGTCATAAAGGGTGCGCCTTATTAACTTACTTTTAATGAAAACCGCTTACACAGGGGAAGTTTTTGTGAATTCTGAAACAGCAATGTTCATATATGAGAAACATCCAAAAACAAGAAAAAATCGCTGTAGGGATTTTTAAATAAATCGCGGTCAAAATTCACATTTTTAGGTGTTTTTTATGTTTTCACGAGTCCAATCGAAATGGAGCTAAGGACAATTTTGTATCTGTGAAAATTCTCTACAGGATGACAATTATGATTTGTTCTCAGGCTGTACCATTTTTGAGATAAAGAAGCGGTTTACATTTTTAGGTTTTGTTTGTTAGGGTTTCGCGATTTTGCTTGAATACGGCAAGTCTTATCGGCATGGGAACTGAGAAAATCTTATAGCTGTGAAAATTCTCTACAAGACTGGCTTGTGTAATTTTTCCTAGGTTGTACCATTTTTTTTAGATATACAAGTTTAAGTTGGGAAATTGCAGTCATGACATTGTTTTATAAGGAGACGATACAGAATTGAATTGAATTTGTATTGTCCCAATTTCAAATTCTATATCTCAAAAGTTGTAAAACGTACGAAAATATCATTAAGGACAATCTTGTAGAGAATTTTGACAGCTACAACATTTTCTTTATTCCCATTTTGATGGGACTTGCGGTTTCCAAGCAAAATTGAATCGCGATTTATTTAAAAAGCGCTCCGGCGATTTTTTTGTTTTTTGATTTTTCTCATCTATGAACATTGTAGTTTCAGAATCCGCGAAAATTTCCCAGGTGTAAGCACCTTCCATTTAAGTTTGATTCAAGAGCGCCGTGAATTGTAAATATGAAAATTTTTTATCGATTGAAAAAAATGTATTCAACATTTTTTTTCATCAAGAAAATATTTTGTTTTATCAAGCACAATGTGGAATATTTTGATAAATATTCTTGTAAATATGTGAAATATTTTATCAGTGGTATTTTTACTTTGTGATCAAATAATTTTATCGAATTTCGTCAATATGACATTTTTTTATCGCCGTATTTTTGCTGTGTACACATGTAAGCATGTATGCAATTCAGTTTATGGCTCAAAAGTTAGTACGGTATCTGGTTTATTTTGACAATCGTTCCACTGTAACACAATTAAAAAATTCTATTAATTGCTGCTGAAACAACAAAATACAGTGATGCCTTTGCTTCCTTGCGCAACGGACAAACTATACGAAAAACGAAAGAACTATTCTTACATTAACGATTCCCCGAAGATTATACATACTTACAAAAATTTCTAGGCATATCCAAAAAATGTGGATATGTACATACAAATATTTGTGTGTTAATCCGACATTTCTTTCCCAAATGAACCCCGACAATGGATGGATTTTCCATTGGTGACTGTATTCGTCACATTTTCTTTTCTAAACATAAAATTGTTCATGTTCTTTTCTTGTTGCTCCTTTTTTTTAAACCACACCACGAAGTGATCTTAATTTTTCAAGTGAGATCAACACTTGGCATATTTGAACTGCAGCAGCTGCTCCACTCGACTGTGAGATGTTAACACTAAACCCAATGGCCTGATGTCAACTTCTATTTACGGTAAATTTGTTTCGTCTTACCATGTTTGTTGTGGCTGATGTCTGTTGTTGCCTGAGCCCAGTGACAATCGCTTTAACATCGCTCGCTTGGCTGGCGTGGAGGTGACAATTCGGGCAACAAAATGTTTGCAAATTGTTCCTGACATCATCATGGCAAAAACATTGCTCCTTGGCATGAGGAGAAGGTCTTAAATAAGATGCATTCATTTGTCGGTTTGTCTGTCTGCGTGTAAGCTGGCGTAGTCAGCCAGTCCTTGGCCTTCACTTGCCTTGAATTGTCGTGTCATGATGTTTACTTACGGCTCATGTATGGTGTTGGCATTTCATTGCGCCTTAATCGGCATCAACGCCAACGACAATTCATAACGACCGCCTTCATACAACAATACTAAATAGTGTGCCAACTGTCTGGATATGCTATTCCAAGTGAGCATATTTGTACATATGTATGTACATATTTAATTCAATTGATCGTTTAACCGTTACGTATCTTCGATTTGTGATTAACAAGAGATTTTAATTCGTTACACTCGAAGAAGAATTTGATGAACATTTTGTGGCTATGGAACGTCAAATCTTTGTATAACTTTGGTTTGAGATTATGACAATTTAGAGTTGATTTAGCACTGTTCGTCCGTATGTCTGACTGGCACGATAGCTCTCGTGCCGATTTAGTCCAATATTTTTTCGAAGGTGCCCCATATGGGTAATGTCCCTTCGGTTCCTCCCCCCCAAACGTTCAACAATTTTCACTAATGCTTACTCTTGAAAGTAGTAACCGATTTCCATGCTTAGCACATTGTAATATTTCTTCCACCCACAGATCATGTTCGAATATGGATCATATCGGTCCACTCCTTCGGGTACCTATCACACTAAATTTCGAAAAAAGTGCAGTTTAAGGCCTGTTGCGGAATCGCTTTGATTTGTTTGCAACAACTGCTGCCTTCATTACGACCGTACGGCTATCTGGCCTAGGCAACACCGCGTGTTGCTAGGCGCCATTTGAAATTTTTTTGCGACAGTTTGAATGTTTTTAGACTATACATACTCAGGACAGTTTGTCATACGACCTTGCGTTGTGTTGTTTACAGTGACTTGAAAAAATCACTTTGCAAAAAAAAAAAAAATTAATGTGAACATTTTCGTCCGATCATTTTTCATAACTTTCGACGTGGATAATTACGGCAAGAGTGAGTGCATCGATTAAATTAAATCTTTATATGTTGATAAAGGGCCATCCTATAGCGCTATGAAAAACCTGTTTAATGAATTCAATCGTGGCCGATACTAGACAAAAAAACGGAGGTCGTGAGGGTCGCCCAAAATCGGCCGTTGTGCCAGAAAAAATAAGCCGTGCGTGAACGGATAATGCATGATCGCCTTGTTATATACCGTGAGATAGAGGCATCCTTGGGCATTTGTTCCACCAACTAACATTTGATATTGCGTGAATACCTGGCCGCAAAAGTGGATTTTTCGTGAGTAAAAACGATCGTTGTTCTTCAAACGATCTATGGATCTAGCTTAGGAGCCCGAAACAAAACAGGAATCGACTGTTTAGGTCTTCGAAAGCGAGCCAAATCCAACGAAAGTTGTTCAAGTAAGAAGCACTTCGAAGCAAATGGTGACCTGTTTCTTCGCTAAAACTGACCTGTGGCGACTATACGACTTCAGAAATGTAGGACCCCACCATACCATTGCTATCGAAAACGACATCGTTTTCGAATGTTTCTCGATAGTTTTGCGGATATTTTGTTTTATAACGACACACGAGAATGAATTGAAAACGATTCATTCGTCGCACATACGGGAAACATAGACCAAAAGTTTCTCAAAACCCAAAATACTAAAATCGAGCTTTTAAAAAACATACTCTTGGTAAACAGTATCCTGACCCTTTTCCCCGTTCGTTATGACCATCCGCCACTTTCTGCGGTTAACCAATCCAACACAGCAGTCGATTGAACTTTGCCATAATGAAAGGAAAAAGTACATGTTCGAATACTATAAAATTAGGTGAACATTAAATAAAATAATTTTCGCGAAAAATTATATTTTTTTTAAAGTTTTTTGTTGTTTTTTTGTATATTCCCTGAACAAGATAAGCTTATAGAAATTCCAAATTGTTTTCGCATCTTCATTCTTTAATAATGGTGGTACGTCTCTTCTTTCATGCATATTTTTATGATAATTTTTAAGATACTCAATTTCAAAAGTGAAAAAGTGCATGATACGAACTTTTGCGGACCATAATTCCTTTTGATGATTTATGCACTGAAGTCTTCAACATCAGATCCAGTCATATTATATTGCGCATAGTTGCGCCATTCCGAAAAAAGAACAACGTGCTTGTGTACACACGAAAAACATTTGCCAAACATTCGACAGTGATAGTTGTTTTCGAAAGTTTTGCCGAACATTCGAATAATATCAGCAACTGGTATGGAGTAGAGTTGGGTAATCTAGTTCCTAGTTCCTTGTACTAGTTCCAAAACGTATGAGTAACATTATAAAATATAACGTGTGATGTTAAGTATACGCAGTGTGTTCAAAGAAAAAATGTGGGCCATTGGAACTGCAAAGTGAACTAGATAGTTCCATTTAGTTCCTTTGGCAAAACTCTAGTATGAAGGGACGATTAATTCTGAGTGGTACACTACAATTTGTTTGCCAGAACTCTCCTGAGAAATTCGTAAAACGAACAGGAGAAGACGTATCCTTCTGCATATTGACAATGTGAGCTCTCACATATCGATTCAATCCAGCGCCTGTTTGACCGGATAAAACGTAAGCGCAGGAAAAAGCGTATAAATCATGTTGGAGGCTACTTAAGAAAACAATAAAACTATTTTTGATGGTAAATATTCGCGTTTTCATTGTTAGGCCAGATAGTTATCGTTCAGCACCCGTATGACAACTTTCGAACCGAATACTCTGTTTGGTTTTAACTTTATATATCGTAATATGTATTTCTGCGAAACTTAGATAAAGTTCGAAGACGAACATCGCACCCCTCCCTTGGGTACGGCTAATTTTAAAGTTCCAAAAATTTCGCCGCAAAGCAGTTTTATTACCCTCAGTCTTTAGGCGAAGGTATTTACACTTTGATACGATAAAAATGTGCCTCATCGAAATAATGGTTTTAGACTCCATATGTGTTTGGCCGAAAAAAGATTTAGGCAATTGGGAGTCTTACTCAAAATTTCCTGAGATAATGGACCAAAAACTGTAAGAACTCGGTTAGAACCAAATCAAACCACTGATGGGTACGATAACTTATGAAATGAGTGCACGATTTAACCGCAACTTTGCACATCGTAAAATTTCTTCCAAATGTACGTTCTATATCGGATAGCATCTTTAAATACCTCCTTCAGGTATTATGATTTTCGTGGGCTTCCTGACATATTGGTCCAAAAACTCTAAATCCCATCCTGACCAAGTAAAATGGCTGGTGGGCTCGAAACATAAGAAGGGAATGATTCTCAAAAAATATCCACTTTCAAAATGGACTATGTTGGCTTATTTCTTCAAGTAGCTACTCCGTAAAAGTTCCACACATTAATACAAATCAAATTTATTAGCAAAAGGTAAGCGTTTATTCGGAACGTCCACAATCGTTAAGATGGATACCAAAAAGTCTCGATATTTTTGTCGACAAGTTCATACGCCCAAACATGGTGACAAAATTCTGAGAACAACCTATATACATAATTCTTTGGGAGAAGGATATCGATTGTGTAGCCAGTATTCGATCTGTCCGTAGATGTCTCATTTCTCACAGGCTAATTGTGTATCTCTGTCGCAAAGCCGACTGATACTTTTTTACTTTTTTGGTTGTATGTACCTAATCTACATACATGGGTCTGTCTATAAATGTTCATCACAGCTGGCGAATGGAAAATTGAAATACTCAAAACGTTTCTATTCTGCTGCATCACGTTTTTGTACACACATAATTTTCTTGAGTGTACTTTACCTCCGTCTAACCAAGACAAGACCGCTAGGGATTTAATTCCTGTGTTAAAATGAACACCACAGTACATTAAATTCCCAATTTCCGTGTATTTAGACCATTGACATGTATTTTTAAAAGGACAAAATAAAGGTTTCGTTGGTGCTTTGCTGAGGTTTATTCATTTGCCAAAATACTTTGACCTGTAATAATTTTTGGCAACATTTAAAGCGAAGGGACTGTTTCGTAAATTGAAAACAATTAACGCGGAAGATTATTCGAAGCTACAGTTAAGATCAGATCATGTCCAACATTGAAATTAACGATTTCTTTAGGAGTAAAGGTTAAGGATGTGTTGAGTTCATTGACGACTTTTTATTAATTTGTAGAAGTTTCTCTTTTAACAATTGTTAACTGAAGTACTTGCGGATATTGCATTCGCACAGCAGTGACCCTTAGAAGAACAAAATATATTTCAAGAAGAATGATGACAATAACTAAATTCCATTCATCCCAAATGGACTATTGTTATGGTCCACAATGAGATACTTAGCTCTCCTATCGTGATGTTTATGGGTAGGACTTTAGAAAAAAACCTAGCCCCATCTTTATTGCAACGTTTTTTTCCATTTGCACGTGCATTGCATACGTCTAGTTTCCATAGAATTGGAGATATGATGCCATCATTCACATGTTTATGACTGTTTGGTAATCGGACTTGATTTACTAAAGGGGGCTCTCATCTCAAATATGGGTGATACTGGGATTTCCTTTGGTAATTATATTGGCTTTGGCTTCTGACTGATACAGGAATTCATAATAATGGGATACAATCAGCGTTCACACAATTCCTTTGATAATGACGCAAATCAAATAAGTTGGAAAGCCACAATCAAACTGTTTGCTACGCTATGGTAGTTGTATACTTGTATGTGCGCATGCGGCACATAACTCCACTGGCCAATGGTTTAAACAAACAAAAAGGAGAGCAATGCAATAGTGTGACAGCGTTGGAAAATGAGAACAAAGCCACGGCTAAATATAGAACATCTAAAGAATAGAGCATACTTCGATGGAGAATGACACCGAATAGAAACTGGCAAAACAATTGAAAGGTGTTGAGAACTCTACAGCGTACCAGCGTACACAGATTGACAATCAGAATATTCAAGTGGTGGATTGGGTGGGTATAAAAGGATCTGGCACAATGCCAGCTAGCATCATAAGTTCTTCTGGCACGTTCCTGTGAAGTACAGACTCCTTTCGTGGTGTTGCATTTTTTCTTTTGCTAATAAAGCTACAATGAAAGTTTGCTTGACGTTGGTAACATTGGTTGCAGCTGCCCAAGCTGCCAGTGTATCGTATTTAGTGAAAACTCCAACATTACGTGCCTATCCTTATGTATATGGCAGCCATGGCACCACCGTCATCACTCCCGTCCAACAGCAGTATCACACTCAAGATGAATTGGGCCAATATGCCTATGGCTACAGCGATCCATTGTCCAGCAAACAGGAGGTGCGTTCACTGGATGGTGTAACCCGAGGTTCGTATTCATATCGCGATGCTGATGGTATTCTACAAACTGTTGACTACAGGGCTGACGATACAGGATTTCATGTTGCAGCCACCAACTTGCCGAAACCAATCGGACACCAGTCGTCAATTTCCGATACAATTGCCACAGCTGCCGATACCACAAATTCCATTTCCTCAGATACCGATACTGAGTCAATTAACCCAATTAGCGAGACTAGTGATGCGATTTATTCGGGGAGTGGGTTGCGCCTGGCAGAGTCTGCAGCCGCTTACCCAAAATCTGTTCCAGTTGCAGCCCATGTTCGCTCTATGGAATTGCATCAGTCCTTGGCTAATACCATTAAGGTGGCCCCGACCGCGGGTGTTTATGTGAGAGCAGCTGTCCCCAGAAATGTAGTAGTGGCCGGACCGCTTACTGTGGATGGTTTACCGGTGGCTACGAAATCATTGTTGCAAAAAATATATGGATTTGGTTATCCTCTCAGTAAGCAGTACATTTATTACTAAACATCCTCTCTATTGTGTAATCGTTTTTAAGGTATACTTGCGCATTTCGTTCAATCACTTGACAAATAAAATGTATTACAAAAATTATTAACTATTTTTGTTGTTAATAGATTTATTATTTTAATAAATAGGTGGCCAAACTAGAGGAGGTTATTTGAATTCAACATCGATTAAAAATATCACCATTTCAATATAACAATATTCCTATTCGACCACTCATCGATGCTTTTTAAAAAATCCATCCATCCATCGATTTTTTTTAAATTCGTCCTATTTCGAAGCATGTAACGACAATTTCGACTTGAGCTGTATAGTAACATTAACTCTATTAAAATGATAATTGTCGAATAATTTTAAACAAATGTAGAGTCTTTTAGTAAAATAATGACTAAGACAATCATCAATCAATATAAATATAATTGTTCCAAAAACATGCCATGCGGGACAAGCGTTGACATTTTTTTGATGTTGCCTGGCCGAGGAATCGAACCCACGACCTTTAGCATGCAAGGCGGGTGTGCATACCACCCAATCATCAATCGCATTACGATAATTCCTGTAATAAGATGATTATATAACCTGCGCTTACAAAAAGTAGGTACATACATATACTTTTCTTACATTTCTTACATGTTATATGAATGGAATTCGGCACTTTGGTTTCGGATCTCTCTCCATTCAAGCGCTTGCGATCTTTATGAAAATATTCTTTATTAGGTTTCTCTTTCTCCACTGGCCGTCATTGAGATAATATTAATGTTTTATATCAGTTATTACGATGTTTATGATCGGGCAATCGACCGACAAGCAGACAGGCATACAAAGTACATATCTACAGTTGCAAGCATGTCGCACGATATCATAAACAAAAAAGTATACATACATATGTATATGTATGTATGTACGTTAATATTTATTTGTCTATAAAATGTGAATATAATTCTTAATGTGATTTTTCAATTCACGAAAAGTTGAGATGTGTGTGGGGATGCTCCCACCAAATATGATTCTATGGACGGACGTCACAACAAAGTTTTACTGGACAGTTGAAACAAGCAGCCGAGATCGTTTAGATGGATGGACGAGCGAATTGGAATTGTTGTACAAGATAACAAATTACCTTTAAACAGGGAGTTCCAAAATATGTGTGTGAATATTTGAAGTCAGGTTTTAGATTAACATTTTCGCTTGTGGAAATCAGTGGTTTCATCGAGATGAATAAATTAAGGAATGTGCTCATCCACTTACCACCTCGAACAAGCAAGTCAGCTTTGCACACAGGACGTTTGTGGTTCAATCGCTGACAAGAACACCAATTTTTGGTTCGGTGGCAAATCACCTCTGTAATACACTACTCTTCTGTTTCACAAAGACGATTCGAATACAAATTCGTTCGAACTACTACCAAACGTCTGTATTTTGAAAAATATTTGCTTCATTTGTGTTTTCCATCAAAATGTTTCTAGAATAACAGGAGTTTGGTGGTAGTTCGAACTAATTTGAATTCGGATCGTCTTAGTGAAACCGGACATACACATATGTATATCCATTGTATATTTGAAAACCTTAATGGACCCTTAGCGGGTCTGATTCCTGGGATTGAACTGAGCAAAAAAGTCCAACACAAAGACCAAAATTGTAGCCAACACAATAATTAAGAACTCTCTAGTACATCGTATTGGAATGCTCGCTCCTTCAGGCATTTTTGGCCTTGAGACAGCGCAAAGTTTTCGGCAAATATCGATAAATGACACTTTGCTACAAAATGTGACCAGAAAAATATTTAAGCGTTCTGTTACAAAATTCGATCGTGTTGGGGTCCATGGACAACGAAAAACATTTGGTTCGTTTGGGTCACTTGGTTTATTGTTTTATAACGGTAAAAGTAGTAAAAATCTAGGTTTCTTACATTTTCAAATTTAAACGGGCATATTTTCTTTTTTTCACAACGGATTTCTATTGATACTTTTTCCTTTTAAAGTGACTAAGTTATAGTGGTTGAAGTGTAAAAAACCGGACCAAAAAAAAAAAAAGGAACATTATTTTCCACGTGCGCTAGGCTGCATGGAAGATACTACACAGTATAATTATTTTTTTTTCACCAAATAAGAAATTAAATTAACTTCCGAAAACTAATGAAATAGGGGAGCTATGCAATTTGTTGTGTTTTAACTTTTTGGTTTTTTTATGGAAGACCTCCTCTCCGTCCGTCTGTGGTAATCACTCTAGCATCCACAAAAATTGAAATAGGATGCTAAAATTTATTGTGTGGGGGTATGTTACGTTCGAAGATGGACTATATCGGTCTACGTTTTTTTGGTGTAGCCCCCATATAACGGCACCGCCTGATTTGAGATATTTTGACATTTTTAGATACATTTTTTGGGAGAATGAGGTATAATTTGACATATAGGGTTGCAAAACGCCAATAAACTTCTCGACCAAAAATTCTAGACATAGGTCCATGTTTTCGTATATCCCCACATAACAGTACAGCCGGATTTGAGATATTTAGACGTTTTTTGTTGCTAATTTTTTTTGGTGAATGAGCTATAATTTTACTTTTAAGGTTCCCAGAGATCAAGAAACGTCTCCACCAAAAATTATGCACATGGATCCACGTTTTGTTATAGCAACCATATAATGGTGCCTCCCGATGTCAGGTGTTTTGACGTTTTTAGAACAAAACGTGGACCTATGAAAATCATTCTTTGAGGAATATTTTCTTGATCATGGGAAACCCTATGTTCCAAATTATAGCTAATTCGGTCTGAAAACGTATCTAAACATGTCAAAATATCTCAAATATACCTAAAAATATATCAGCCCAATCATGAATATTCTTGCGGAATGCAGTTCTCGCGGAATAGATTTTTCTTGAGAGAACATTCCTCCAATCATGAATAATTGGAGTAAAATAATCATTGAATTTGGCAGCACTGAAATGTATTTTTCATACATTGTGTGCCCTAATTGTTGTGAAAACAAAGGGAAAATGTTAAGTGTTTGTGTTTTTAAGCAAAATTAACAAATTTAATCAAATAAATTACCCTTTTATACATCAAAAAGACATTCAGAAGATGGTACTAATTATGAAAAACATCAGATGTGATTGGAAATTGCTATGGAGACAGTTCAGTGTGCAATGGAACTGCCACTATCATGAATGTGTTAGAAACGAGTGTTTTTAATTAAATAATGACAAACATTGAAAAAATATGAATTTTGAAATAAAAATAATTGAAAATATGCATTCATGCAAATATGCAATATGCATTAGCCAAAGCTGTATGTCAAATTAAATTTTTTCATTCGAGTATGCCTAAAACTTCAAAACAATACCCAGTTGTTCAATAAATGGCAATAGTCTACTCTGACATAGTTATGTAACTAGTTACACATTGATCCTAGTTACTTTACACCCAAAAATGGGACACAAAATAGCCTATAGTTTGCTTTTGTTACTTGAAATGGGCTTCCCTTCCTATCATGTCAATTATCTAGTTACAGGTAATGCGGCATGTAATATATTGACTATTTTATAGACTACTGATGGATAGCGGAATATACAATGTTTTTCTCTCGAAATCTCTTTCCAACATAATTTCTCTTTTTGAAAACAAAATAAAATATTTGTTTTGTCATTTTGTTTACAATTTATTTTTTATTCGGAATATAAAATTTTTTTGATGCGTTTGATGTGCAAAAACTTATTGGTATATAAAGAAGCAAGAAACGTGTTGTTGGGCTAAATTATGAAAGGATGCATATTTTCAGAAGAATATTTGGTAAGTATAGAAACTTTTCTGGGACAATATATTTTTTCATTATCTCATTAAACTTTTTTACATTTTATTTCAGGTACTTCTGAATTATCTGAAGCACACTGGAGATGCATATTCCCACGACCAAATAAACATTAGCTCCAGTATCAAGGATTCACAACAAGGAACCTGATGAATATTAAATTGCCATTTGCAATAAATGTATGTATGTATATACACGTCCTGTAATTAAATAAAGCGTGGTTAGCGCATATAAGAAATATACAGATTAACTGTTATAATGTTTAAACTGGTATACTGATTACAACATACTAGTGATTTTGCCTATAATTTTTGACTACCGAATTAACTGGTTACTGGTAATGGAATGAAGGGACAATTGTCTTTCACACGACTATCGAATTGGGTGGTTACTGGTAATGCAGTGAGGGGACAATTGCCTTTCACATGACTATCGAATTGGGAGGTTACTGGTAATGCAGTAAGGGGACAATAGACCCCTTCCTATGACATCCCCATGTTAAATTCACCATTCTATAACATTGGGAGTAGATTGGTTGGTAACTAGGGGTGTTTACCAGTAACCAGCAAAATTGCTAGTAATTCCCTAGTTACCTGAACAACTGGGTATAAACAAACTGTGTATGTATGTGTGGTGTTTGGATAATATGCCAAACAATTTTAAAAACAATCGAATTCAATGATTTTTAAAATTGTTTTAGACCATTTGTATGGAAGAAATTGGTGAGATTTGCATTGAAACAATCAGTTTATCATATTCACAACCCGATTATGTGGAGAAAACTTAACTCTTCATTCATTTTTCCCGTTTTTTATAAAATGCTCTAAAAATGCATTGTAAACAAACCCACTTGTTGATTTTATTTTGAAGTTTTAGGAATTCAAGAAAAACAAGGGTTCTATAGATTTTTTTCATTTAAATCTACCTCTTTACTTATACCATGTATGCATGGTTTAATAAGAAAGGTTAGCCAAAGCTTTATGTCAATTTAAATTTTTTCATTCGAGTATGCCTAAAACTTCAAAACAATATAAACAAACTGTGTATGTGTGTGTGGTGTTTAAATAATATGCCAAACAATTTTAAAAACAATCGAATTCAATGATTTTTTAAATTGTTTTTAGACCATTTGTATGGAAGAAATTGGTGGGGTTTGCATTGAAACAATCAGTTTATCATATTCACAACTCGATTATCTGGAGAAAACTTAACTCTTCATTCATTTTTCGCGTTTTTTATAAAATGCTAAAAAATACATTGTAAACAAACCCACTTGTTGCTTTGATTTTGAAGTTTTAGGAATTCAAAAAAAACAAGTGTTCCATAGATTTTTTCATTTAAATCTACCTCTTTACTTATACCATGCATGTATGCATTAATTTTCAACAATTTTGTACAACAATTATGTATGTTCAAAATTCTCTCATCCCATCGTTGATCGGTACAAAAAGTGGAGAATGATTGAGTTTGTAAACTAATGTTATTTTGTAAAATTTGCTCAATTTTTAATAAATTTCCAACCACAAGTTAAACATTTTAGTATAAAATCCCAAAAAAAGTGTTTATTTTGCATGTTTTTTTTTACAAAGTTTGTGGGAAATACTAAGATTTTTTGTAAACTCCGTTCAGTTTTGCAAGGGAGATTTTTTTTGGAGGAAAACACATATTTGAGAGCGTTCATGATACCTACTTTTTCTCCATCGGAATTTTTTTCGTGCGGATTTTTTGTTTGTAATAGGAAAGAAGGGAAAAGAGAGAAATTCCGCACGGAATTTTCATTCATGATTGGGCTGATATGTTTTTCCACTTGTAAAAAATCATCTGTCAAGCATTCTAGTAGCTTTTGTTATTTATTTTGATTTTTCTGTTGGCTTCAACTCGTTTGACGTATTTTTGTTTGTTTATTGTCACAACATCAAAAACACAGTCCATCTTCGAACTTGACATGCCCCCACACAAAAAAATAATTTTTCAAAATGACAGCGTCCTATATATACATACATATATTATAATATACATATTGGAATGCTCCTTCAGGCAGTTGTGGACTTGAGACTGCGCAAATTTTTCGGCAAATATCCATAAATGACACTGTGCTACAAAAGTTGAGCAGCAAAATACTCAAGCGTTCTGAAGAGACAATTGCCTTTCACATAATCATCGAATTGGGTGATTACTGGTAATGCAGTGAGGGGACAATAGACCGCCTCCTATGACATCCCCATGTAAAATTCACCAGTCTTTAGCATTTCGAGTATATTGGGTGTTAACTAGTTGTGTTTACCAGTAGCCAGCAAAATTGCTAGTTATTCCCTAGTTACCCGAACAACTCGGTTGTTTTTGGCATTTTGAATTTTTGTTTTTATTTCATTGTTGATTCATCCATTAATTGTAATACTTCTACTGATATTCAATCGTTTTTATTTGTTTCTTTTTCGTGTTTAGAGATCGACTTCATCGTATTTTTTGTGCTTTCCCATATATTTTCAAAATCAACATTAGACAGTTCTTCGTTTAGGCTTTCCTTTATACCCGCTCTAATTCTTAGATTTTCTAGCCGTTCTGTATCTGTGTGTGGTTATAACAGGATATTTATTTCATGGAATTTGTTTGATATTAAAAAAAATGTATTAATTTTGTAATACCCTATGTATTTTGATGATTGTGGCCCGCATGGGTGTTACCTCACATAATGGGGGATTTTTCTTAAATTAAACATATGTATGCTGAGAAACTTCGAATTGCATTTTAATTTGTTGTATATTCAACATTTCAAAAAAGATAGAGGGACAATTGAAAAAAGTGCAAAATTGTTTCAGTGCAATGTGTGGTGAAGGCTACATTTTTTACTTAAGATCGGTGTTTTAAATTTAATTTTTTTTAAATTTGAAAACAACAGTTTTTCAATTGCATTCTGGTCAAAATGACTTGCTTTCGGAAAATGCAAATAAGACTTACATACATAGTTTTGAATATCGCCACAAATCACTTAAAAATTTTCAATGTGAATCTAACAAAATGTGAGTCTATCCGTATTAAACATATTATTTGGTCTGCTTCAGAACAGTGCAAGAATCTACTATTTTCGACATTTGTAGTATATTTGTTGTCAAGATTTTCGACACTGGTTCATACGTTTTTTATGAGAATGCCAAGTCGCGTTTTGAGTGTATATTGGAGTATTTACAATATAGAATATCAATAATGTTCGTACGAGTATATGTATGTATGTACATACATATATATATTGAAATGTATAAAATGTCCCCCATTGTGATGCGGTGCGTGTGCCAAGTTGCAATAATAATTCCCTCGCCAATGACAACACTTTATTTAACAATGCACGAACGAAACGTGTGGATATCTGACCAATAAACAAGACCAATTCACGTGCTTCCCTGCATGATATCTTTCGTCACGGTAGCTTGGGAGTTGCAGGGCAAAAAATGCTTTACTCCTACAACGGAGTTTAAGCAGTTGCAGTATTTCGAATTAAATTATGACCGCCGAACATTTGGAGGAACATTAACAAGAAAACAAAGAGAAAAATACAGAATGCCCAATGATGGCAACATCTAAACGGTAACTGCAATTCCACAATTTGACAACAGCAGACAGACATAATGTGCCTTCATCCCATCTCGTGGCGGGTGCAAAGCTTTCGAATGTTATGGTAGGCAGCATGGCCTACTGATGCTGCAAATATTTACAGTAAAAGTAAACTGGATGACCTTCCTCGAAATATGTTTTGATCTTCATGGAATCCATGTAACGGCTGTTGTTCTGTGTTCTGGCTGTTTAATTTTTTTCCCTGCCGCTGGAGTGTATGTGTATGTCATAAAAGTTCAAATAGTGCATTTTTGGCGGTCACATTTGAGATGGCCTAGTATAAAAGGAAGAACAGTTGTACTCATAGCACAAACCCATCCCAGAGTTCTCTAAAGCGAGTACTAGTCTAGAAAAGTAATTCCAGGAAAACGGAACTAGCAGCGCTTTAACAAAAATAGAAATAGCCAATAATTTCTAAAATGCAAATAATGAATTCTGTAATCATCTTTACGTTGACGTTGGCTGTGGTACAAGCAAAAGCCTACGTTTATCCAGTACCCTCAACGATTCTGCAAACTCCAATGACTTTGACAAAACGTATAGCACCCCAACAGCAACATCAGATGCAAGTGCAACAATATTTCACCCAAGATTCATTGGGTCAATACGCGTATGGATATTCCGAACCATTGTCAACAAAACAGGAGATTCGTTCTTTGGATGGCGTAACTAGAGGTTCCTATTCCTACATTGATGCCCATGGTATATTACAAACGGTGGACTATATTGCCGATGCAAATGGTTTTCACGTTGCTGCTACAAATTTACCTATGAATAACCTAGAACCCGTCACGGACACTCCCGAAGTGGCATTGGCCAGAAAACTGCATTTGGAAGCTCATAAAGCTGTTCTCAATGGCGACACAACGTCCTCTGCAATACTACCCCAACCGGTCAAGGATACAGCAGAAGTTGAAGCTGCCAAAAAAGAGTTTTTCGCTCGTTTTGCCCTTGAGGAAGAGAAGCAAAAGCTGTTGCGTAAAACAAGTCAATTTGAGATTCCGAATGTGGAGCAGACAAAGAACATTGTACCCGTTGTTCGGTCTCCCGTGCAATTCTCTATTCATCAAATACGTTTAGATAACCCAGCTGTGACTCGTCAAGAAGAACCTGACGTTTTAACTCAACGTTACTATTTACCGGGCTTTTAAGTTGATTGTTTTTCGCGTTACTCCCGATTCAGACTAATTTGTTACATTGTCAATAAAAGTTTAATTTTAAGATATGTATGCATGTCAGTTTTTTTATTTGTCAGGTGGCCTCTATATGTTTTAGATGTTATATACAGTGCTGCTCAAAACATTTGCAACTCAGATGCCTATATCACAGTCAGTCTATTTTTAGGGACATTTTGAGTTTTGAAATATGTTTGTTTTTGTTATTTGATTTATAATTGACCATATTTTCAAGATTTAAAAAGCATTATTCAGTTATGAACACTTATGTTTAAAAAAATGTGTGAAATATCGGAGGAACACATATTTTAGCCTGCTCAAAACATTTGCAACTCCGTGTTACGAATATCTATTAGTTCATTTTTGACGAGTTTTTGTATTGATTGGCATCAAATTGAATTTAATCAGAAAAAGGGGCCAAGAAGCTTCCATGAGGAGTACATTTTATCCCACATATGTTTACTTTTGATAGACAAGTATGCCGAAAACAAGACATGTCCAATTTTTTAAGGAAAACTTAAATTATGACCAGAAATTTTTATCAACGCTTTGCTAAAACGGTATTTTTTGAAAATTGTGGATCCAACGAGGTCCAAAAATAAATATAGAAACATCACAATATCTAAAACAGAGCTGGATACCGCGTAAAAAGAACTAAAATCGCCATAAGATGGGAAGGAGATGCAAGGACAACAACATCTACTGCAGGGGATGATCAAAAAATTATACGAATTATTAAGCAGATCTCTCAGAGGTCACCAACAGATGTTAAAAAAAAGACTTGACACCGATAAATCTATACAAACTCCTCCGATACATACCAAAGACACCGGTATACCAAAATAGGCAAATTTTGGGAAAACAGTAATTTCCAGGAAAAATTTAATTTTTCATAGAAATTATTCAAAAAATGTGTGGTTATATTCTTGGAGTAGTGAAACCGAGTACTTCTCATCGATATAAATCAATATTTAAGTTATATGACTTGAAAAAATTTGATTGATCACCAGAACGAAAGATAATACAATTAGTCCCCTTATACGAAAAAGTTGACCCAAAATGTAGAAGGTGTTTTATATTGTCCTGGAGATATTTTTATGGACAGAAATGGTACAGGATATATGAGGTCGAGATATTTATCAGATCCAAGAACTAACAGGACAGGTAGCATGTCAAAATCTCACCGTGTACACTCCAGAATTGTCGTATAACAGAATGTTTTGGCATAATACCGCTTCTAAACCTATATATAACCACGTAAAACTAGTAATTTTTTGAAAATATGCTTAAGTTCTTATCGGACGCAATTATCTATAATAATCTAAATTCATATAGGAGGTTCCGGGACTCTAATCTGGACTCTAGACTATTAAATATCGAATAAAACCTTGGTATTTAACAATTATCCTTAGAGCACAGGATTCCAAAGGATATATTAATTTATTTAGTTAACTGGTTTCCTTTACGATGTCTTCAGATAATAAATAAAATGTTTAATTCACAATAAATTATCAAAACAAAAATAATTTCTTCAGATTTTGAATAAAATTTTCTCATTTGCAAATGTTTTGAGCAGAACCAAAAGTGAGTTCGAGCTTTGTTTTGTATATTTTTTCTAAAATAAGTGAAATTTTTGCAAATTAATTTTTAAATCTTTAGAAAGGATTCAATAAACAATCAATCTACAAAAATATTGGCATTTCAAATCCACAAACTACCTCATAACTACATAAAATATGAACTAGTCATTCCAGTTGCAAATGTTTTGAGCAGCACTGTATGTATGTATATTTTTTTGATAGACACCAAGGTAGTCTTCGGTGAAAACAAGGAAAATTCATGATATTTTTGAACAAAATATAGCTAAATCTGTATTTAAGGCCCTCAGGAGCATATTAATTAGTTTTAATGGCAGTTATAGTACAAATAGTGACAAATCTACCGTACACTAGATCGTAAAACCCAGAAAAATTGGTCATCTATAAATACAACTACTGTAGCGACAAGGTTCCGGTGTTATGTCCGGTTTATGAAATCTGAACTCATAAAAAACTCAGGAAAGCTCTAAAAATTTTATATGGGTTGATCTTGATCGAGTTTAAACCAAACCCGTTCGTTGGTAATGATATGGTTACGAAGTTTTTCGGCAAATCACACACACGCGACCCGAACGCAAAGTAAGAGAGCAAATGTTTTGATTTTTTTACTTCAGTCTTGTACTGAATGTCATGCAAGCAGGTTGATGCCGCTTTATTGGTTTTTTTTTTGGGTACACTGAAAAGATTTTGCAGTTGTACAGCAAATATGTGGAGGGAAGAATTTGAAAATGATTTTTTGTTTTGTATTAATATTATTAATGACGCAGAATGCCTCGTCTGCAATGCAACAATAAAAAATGTATGTATGCTTAGAAAGTCTTAAAAAATCATTTTTATATACAATTTGTTTTTTCTCTAAAAAAAATTAACATATGAAGAAAAATACTTTTCAAATTATGAAGTTATTTATATTATTTTTAATTTAAGTCATACAAAGCGAACGCGCCAACAATTTATTATTCATTTCACACTCAATATGAAAATCATCAACCTGTTCTGTCAGTGTAATTTTACCCAGACATAAACAATTTAAGCGCTCGCTCTTCTTGGTCGGCTATGGTTTAAACTTGTCCCGTTTAATAAAACGAGAATTTTTTGAAGGAAACCGATATGCCACTTTTCATATTCCCACCAAAAATAAATAGTAGGAGAACCCCCGGGTCCGTTTTAAGCCCTACAGTGATACTAATAGGATATGATGGCTCTTTGAAAATGTTTCTACGCAACTTTCAATGATTTTATAACGCTTCGATTGTGCAAAAATCTTCTATGTTGCACACTAACTTTTGCCGCTCAGAATCTTAATTGTCTCGAAGTTTAAAATTCAAGGTTTCTTCAACCTTTTACGAAGACATTGTAACGCAGATTCCGGAGTTGTCAATATAAACCGACTAGATTTACTAAATCCAGTATGTAACACACTTAGTCCAAAATCGTTTTTAATTGAAAGAGAAAATTTTCTGAGGCTGGTTTGTGGTCTATAGTTGATTTCTTTAATTACACTGTACAACAAAATTGAACTTTTTTAAAATTACAAGAAACACCGCACAGATTATGAAAGTGGACCGAAAAGAAGAAGACACGTGTATCGACGTTTTGGAAGTTTACGTGGGGAAGTAACCTAAATAGGCGTGGCAAGTTCCGTCCATTTCTACAGGTTTTGAAATATTCGACATCAGATTTCTTGGAATTCTTGCATTTTAGGTATAAAGTGTCTTTTGCAATATTACTGAAAACAATGCGCGGTATCTTTTTATACCCTCAGCATTTATGTTAACGAGGGTATATACACTTTCATACGGGCAAAATGTGCCTCATCGAAATAATGGTTTTAGACCCCAAGTATGTTTGGACGAAATGCGTTTCAGACAATTTGGAGTCGATTTAGCAATGTCCGTCCGTCTGTCTGTCTGGCTGGAGCGCACGATAACTCTTGAACGGATGAACCGATTTGGTCCAAAATTTTGCTTTCGTAATATTTTGTCCAAACTTAGTTTAAGTTCGAAGATGGGTTATATCGGTCTACTCCTTCCGATACCTCCCCCACAAAAGTTCGAAAATGTTCGAAAAATTTGTGCGCACGATAACTCTTGAAGGGAGTAACCGATTTGGTCCAAAGTTTGTACATCGTGAATTTCTACCAAACTTAGATGAGGTTTCAATATGGACTCAATCGGCCCACACCTTCGGGTACATCCCACACCAAAAGTTCAGTTTAGGACCTGCTGTCGAATCGTTTTGATTTTTGTTGTAGCATGTTGTATTCACGGTCCCCCATACGGCAGTACAAGTTTCATCAGGGGCAAAACACTACTTCCTGAGAAAATAGCCTGAAAGGTTCAAAAAAAACCCCTATGACACCGTGTGTAATGGTTGGAGCGCAAGATAACTCTCGAACGGATCTGCCGATTCGATCGAAATTTGACCTTCATAATATTTTGTCCAAACTTAGTTTAAGTTCGAAGATAAGCCATATCGGTTCACTCCTTCAGGTAGCTCCCCCACAAAGTTCAAAAATGTTCGGAAAAGTTGTGCGCACCGATTTGGTCCATACTTTACGTATGCTAATATATCTACTAGGTATAGATCAGGTTTGGATATGGACTATATTTGCCCATTCCTTCGGGTACCTCCCACACAAAATTTCGCATAAGTTCACTTTAAGACCTGCCCTTGACTAACTTTGATTTATGTTGAAGCTGATTTATGTTGCAATCGCTGTCTCAATTACAAAGGTAAAAGTTTTTGCGGTGGCAAGTCCATACTTCTTGGGAAAACAGCCCGAAAGTTGTAAAAATCCGCTATGGGAGCATATGTAGCGTTGGAGATCACAATAACTCTTTGGTCCGATTTGGTCCAAAATTTGGCCTTCGTCATATTTTGTCCAAACTTAATTTAATTTCTAAAATGGCCCATATCGGCCCTCTCCTTAGGATACCTCCCCCACAAAAGTTCAACATTTGTGTCCAAGTGCAGTTTAGGGTCTGTTCGGCACTATGTCGGTCCATTTCCTCCTCCGCAAAACTTTTGTACTTTAACCCAAATCCACATTTTTGTCGGCAAGTTCAAATGTCCAAAAAGTGACACAAAATTCTGAAAAGACCCTAAATACATTCGATCTGTCCGTAGATGAAAGTTACAATTCACATAGGCTGAGGGTATATCTCTGTCGGCAAAGCCGACTGATACTTTTTAACTTGTTATGAATAAAATTAACCATCATGCGAGTCAGAATGTCACACATCGCACATGGGAGAGTCACAAATTTGGTGACACCGTCTTGCTTAAAGACAATTTTGAAATTTTGTCGTTGATGAAATGGTCATCGCAGATTCAATTTCCAACTGGGGAAGCGAGACAGTATCTAAGTCGATTTATGCATGTCCGTCCGTCTGTCCATGTAAATTGGGGATTTTCATTGTTTTAGCCATAGGAAGAACGCTATTGCATTTAGTGCAAATCGGTTCAGATTTGGATATAGCTCCCATATATATATTCGGCCGATTTCACGTATTGGATGCACGATATATACGTCCGATATTGATGATATTTGGAATGTGTGACTGAATGCGGTCTAGAAATACTTGTGCCAAATTATATCGAAATCGGTTCAGATTTGAATATAGCACCAATATATATCTTCGGCCGATTTCGAGTATTTACTGCACCAAATACGCTATATTTGTTTGATTTCAGTGAAATATGAAATGTGTGTCTAACTTCAGTCAAAAAAATAAATGTGCCAAATTATATTGAAATCGGTTCACATTTGGATATAGCTCCCATATATGTTTTTGGCCGATTTCACGTATTTGCTGCACCAAACACGCTATATATGTCCGATTTTGACGAAATTTGGAATGTGTGACTGAATTTGGTCTAGAAATAAATGTGGCAAATTTTATCGAAATCTGTTCAAGTTGTTATATAGCTCCCATATATGTACATATGTTTTCGGTCGATTTCACGTATTTGCTGCACCAAACAAGCTATATATGTATGATTTCGATGAAATTTGGAATGTGTGACCATGTGATAAGTGTACCATATTATATCGAAATCAGTTCAAATTTTGTATATTTTACAAAATCCCAAATTGCAAAAAATTGCGTAAATTACGCGATTTAATTGCACGTTCATTCATTTTGCAATTATTTAGGTGACACCAACCGATTTCTGCATTTATTGCATTGATGTTGTCATAAACAGGAAAATCAACTTATATGTACAAAAAAACCAACAGTGTTGAAAGAATTTCTTATTGTAATTCCTAATTGAAAATCTAAATTCTTATAAATTCATCGTTTGCAATAATTTAGTTGACTAACTGTATGTATTTAAATGCTGCCACCATGAATTATTGTAAAACGTTCATGGTTTTGCAAATTATCCTTTGGCCAACGCTAAGGTTTTGAATATGAAAATCCCCACAGTTCCCTTGTTTTTAAAATTGAATGAACATACATACCATTGTAAAGTTTACCTAACATACAAACAATGTAAGTATTATAAATTATTGATCAAATCCCCATTATTACAACTCTTCTTTTCCTATAATTAGATTTTTCGAACAGATTCTAGCTTAACCAAAATTTCAAAGTGATCATTAAATTTCAAGGAGGAAATTTATTTTTTAAACTTCTCCAAATTGGCTTATTTTGCGATTTCAAATCCATAGAATAGTGAAAGAAAACCTATAATAATGGTCCATAAACGATTCAAAATTTCGGAAAGGGTAGTTTTTTTCCGCCATAACAAAGAATATTAGAACACTGTTACTTGGAAAATTTTATTTATTTTCATTGCCGTTTTCCGTTGCTGTTTTGGGTGTTAGTTGTTTATTAGTTTCTTTTGTTGTTGTTGTGGTTTTATTAGTTAGTTTTCTGTAGAAAATTTTAGTAAGAGTGTTGAATGTTAGTTAATAAAATAAATTGGACTACAATCAGTTTAGGTATACTTTTGGCTTGTTTGGCTTTTGATCGATATAATTCCGCCCCTCATACATCCGTATCTACATAAGAATGCATTCGCCATTTCAGATCCTTAACCCTTTTAGAACGAATTGAGGCGTTGAGTTATGTAGGTGGTACTCTTAGCCAATGGCAAATGACCATTTCCTCCGCCTACCCGAATCGATTCGATACGAGGCAGGGTAGTCAGCACGGTGGGTATTTCGACAGTGAAGTGTGTATTGGGATTATCTACGGTGTAAAAGGTATTCTCTTGAGAACTTTGTAGAAGTGTAGTTTCATCATGCCTTAAATTACCATTACTCAGGCCATTGCCGATGCTGCCGTTGATATCGTTTCCATTGGTGCTGCCGCTTCCGCTACCAACTTTCAATACCACATTCGACTCGCCATTATCCATGGCGTAAATAGTTCTCAATTCCGAATGACCAGGTTGATCGATACTGGCATGTGCCAAGGCCTGGCCGGAACCGTGGGCTCTTGCCTCAGCACTAGCACTCAGAATATAAGTGGTCATTAATTGTTGTGATTGTTGATCTTCTCTAGCCCGTTCTTCTTCATGTTCCCTCAGCAAATCTAATAGTTGATCTCTGGAATTTTGGCGACTCAAAAGTAAATCTCTTGTGTTCTGTTGCAATTCGGCTCTGGCATCTGTCTCGCCAGAGGCATTTTTAGGCTCATTTTCTTCCATCTGCTCATCGGTGTCCGGTTCCAAAGCCGCCTTTATGGCTGCTTCGCGATACGCTTCGAAATGTGCCTGCTTGGCCATTTCAACTTCGGGTGTATCGGTGACTGGTTCTGGTGGGCGATTGTTATCAACTGGCTGGCTGGGGAGGTTGGTGGCCGAAGCGGTAAATCCTTGTTTGCGCCCAGCTTCATATTTTACGGTCTGCAACTTTCCGTCGGAGTCAATGTACGAATAGAAACCCTTGGAGGAACCATCGCGTGTTTTATACTCGGCCTTGGCAGACTCTTCGCCACTGTAACCGAACGAATAAAATCCTTTGGAGTCCTGTTCTCTGTATTCTGTTGTTGGTATTTCGGGTTTTACTACCACCAAATGATGTGTGCGGGATGCGGCCGCCACAGACAATAAGGCACACAATACGATCAATTTCATTCTGAAGAAACGCGCCTACTCGTTAGGTATCCGATAGTTTGAAGTTCTCAAGTACTTCTAATGCCAACTTGTCGCCGTCATTACAATTTATAGCAAACGTTAGGTATTTGTGCATAAACGAATTACACCCTTCCAAAAAATGTATTTCATTTGAAAATATTTGAAGTGGATCCGATGACCACATATTTGTCTTTACCGCACTTCTTGTGATCATGATTTAAAAGTCTTCTTCGTTGACCTAGAAACTGGCGCCCCAAAAGCACAGCAGATACATGTGTTTGAGCCCTGTGGCTTGTGTGTGTAATGTACACCAAGCAAAGCAATGGTGGTGCCACCAGTGTGGCAAGCATAGTATCAATTATCATGGAATAACTAAGAGAGAACAACCAACCCAACTCATCGTTGTTCATCGCCACGAACATCAACAGAGCTGTTGGTTGAACAACTACGACATTTTGCTAGTCGCCTCGCCTGCAACATATGCAACATATTTCACAAGCTGTATCAAATTTCTATTTTCGATTGTAGTTCAAAATATGAGACCTAAATTTCAAACTGACAGACTGTTAAGTAAACAGCTATACCTCTGTTAGGCTGGCTGCAACAACATTTGTGTTAAGGTTGATCATGTCAAATAGTTAGATCAGAAGTTACATATTGTCATATTTACATGAATTGCCTGTGAAACGTTGTATTATAGCACGACGACAAATAAAGGGTAAATTAGAACTGACTGCTTCCTTCATGACATAAGTATGAACTACTATTTTGTCTTTTGAATTCCATAATACTGAGTAACATAACTTTTAGGAACCAAAAATTTTCTCGTAGAAGTCAAGGCACATTTATAGAAGGTAGAAGTGACAATCGGCTGTATTTTTACTTTTTTTTGTAAATTTGGGTTTCCAAATGCAATAGGGTCTACTGATGAAATTTGAAACTTCGAAATTTGCTACCATAAAATACTTCTTTTCATCCTAAACGTGTAATAAAAATGACCTAAGACAGTTCTGAATGTTTTATACTTACATTTTGATTCGAATTTGTTCTATTTTAGAGGATTTTAAAAATGTATTTATGTTATTCCTGAGAACATTTTTAGAAGGACCATATTATTCAATATTTCCTTTGACATTTAATTTTTAATAACAACAATGTTGTTTTTGTAAAATAGTTAGTTGTTGTAGTTCATGGATCTACCTTATATAAATGTGCCTTGGTTGAAGTGGAGCTGAATGATCGAAGTTTTTTGCAAGTAAAAAAGGAAAGCCGAAATTTCGAAACTAACACAACCACCAAATTAAATATGTTGTTGTTGTAATAGTGTTTATTATTGTATGTTTGTGTGTTCGTTCTTTTACTCAATCGGGCTCTTGGTTTATCTCCAGTTGTGGTTGCTTCGTTGGGGTGTAACCACGAGCGTAGTTGAGCCCAAACTACTCTGGTTTGTCGTGGCAGCTGTTGATTCCTCCAAGGGTTTCTCAGCTGCTATAGATGGGGGATATACTCCGAGGACTTTATTCTCACTGAAGACATAAAGTGGCACTCTGTTGCTATTCTCAGGGCGGTTTCGCTGTTATTTACGCAGCTCATCAGAAATATCGGCTGTGGAAGTGGCTTCCTTGGCAATGCTTCGAAACGTATGAATACTTATACCGAAGTTATTGTAATACTGGAACTGCAAATATTGTAATTAAGAGACTAAGCTTGCCATCGAACTTTGATATTTCAGAAGCAATGTGTTCTTGCAACAATGGAGATTTTTCCGTTTCAATCTGCATGGCTTGTATGACCAACGCTTTTTAGCGCAGCCTTTGCGAGTTATGAGTTTTGGCTTTGAACGCTAACACGACGTGATAACATTTTCGCATGTTTTCGAGGACGTGGGTTCAAATCCCACGTAGGGAAGACTATAGTTTCGGATCTCGCCACAGATCCTCATCAGTTCCCTTGGTTCAAGAAACTTTTTATACCCAAGTGTCTCAATTGCACGCTCAAAAAGATACGTGTTCAAAGAAACACTCTGATCGAGAATTTCTTTGGCAATACCTAAACTCGAGAAACTTCACTCGCAAACAAAACCAAATCCTTCCCACTGCTATGCGTTCATTGAGCCTCAATGATCCTCAACGTCTCCAACTGCTACGTTATAGAGAAGTTCGACTGTAATCCAAATTAATAATAATAATTATTCGTCTTCTTCCGGAATATCTTCTTCTTCGGCTCTCAGATTTGTTTTATTATAAAATTCATGCTTTTAGGGGGTATGAACTACCAACCCATTATTTTAAAAAGGACATGTCGGCCGAAATAATTATTTTTGTTTTGTTAGCCACATAAATAATTAGTTAAATAACTAGTCTCGACTTTTAGTAACTACTTATTTAAGAGTAACTACTTATTTAGCGCAACATGGGTAGGAGGTTTTGCAATTAGTATTTTTGCTAGGCGTAAATCTTTAAACATTGAAGCTTCAGGATAAAGTAGTTCCAATTCAAAATTTACGTATTTGCTGGAGTTTCTCTTTGAAATATCAACTTCTTGAAACATGTATGTATGTAATGATGAATAAAGGTGGCGTAAATCGGCCAGCTGATTCATTTCAATCTGTTCAAAGTTTTTATTATTGCGAATAAATTGCATGAAAATGTAAACAAACATTTTGACAGTTTGAAGAACTTTTAAATATGCCATATAAATTGAATCATAAATGTTACAATTTTAAATGCAGGGATTTGTTAAGAATGTTTTTTCTCAATCGAAAACCAAAGGGATTAAAAACAAAAACAACAAGTAAAAAGTCTTTTATACCCTCCACCATAAAATAGTCTTAATTAAAATGGAATAATTAGGGTCCTTTCACAATTTTAGGTGGAACAACTTTTCGACAATGGATAGACTCCTACTGCCTCCCAGTATTGCTTAAATTACACTGTGAACACAAATGTTGGGGCAGAGATAATTCCTTTTGGAGATGAAAGCCCTTGGTGTGTGCATTAAAAACCCCGAAGGACAGATGCGCCGTGAGTCAAACTTCCGCGTTATGGCGTGATGAAGTTTTTGCAAGAGACGCTGTAAGCCATCATTAATTAGCATTATATCTTTCTTTGTTGTTTTTGTAGAGCACTTAAGCAACAGTGAACAAAGATATAACGCTAATTCCTGATGGCCCACAGGGTCTCTAACAAAAATTTCATCACGCCATAACGCGGAAGTTCGACTCACGGCGGATCTGTCCTTCGGGGTTCATAATATACTCACCAAGGCCTTACTTCCCAAGAGGAATTTTCCGTGCCCCAGACTTTCACCTGCATTTTGTTGCACAGTGTTATCTAATCTATGGGCCGATTCCGTACAGCGAGGCGAGTCATGTCGCGTCGTCTATCGTCTCTGTGACAAAATTTAAAAAATGCACTACGTAAAGCGATAGAAAATAATCGTCGATAACAAGTTATTTTTATTTTTTTTTTGTTTTATTTTGTCTTTTGCCAGACTATGAAAATTTTCATGAAAATGTTTTGAGCTTATGGGTAAGAAGGGAGAAAGGGAGCTCCTTCAACTCCGCTCTCTCCTAAAAGCTAAAAAATTTTCATGTGTTATTTTCAGTGTCTGGCACAAGAGTTTTATTCGTTAGTAAAAATGAACGGCGACAGCTAATTTGTTGTCGCCGGAAAATGAACATTACGGCGACAAAATTTGACGTCGTCGTGCGACTTTTGCCATACGTAATGGAAAAATTGCAACTGGCAACGCGACACGACTCGCCTCGCTGTACGGAATCGGCCCACTAATCTAAACAAATGTGTTCAGCTAGGTGAAAGGTACCACCTACGGGGCTATATCAAAGAGTCAACCTATCTTTAAATTTTTTGGCGGAAAACTTTTATAGCTGCAGGGAACTTCAAGAGTCAAATTGAGGGTAGTTTAATCAAAACAATGTAGACCCTCAAAAATGGACCCATGTTGACGAAATTTAGTGACCACTGAAAATTCCCGAAAATCGGGAGGTGCAGTTATATGGGGGGATATACCAAAACATGGACCTATATTGACGATTATTTTTGAATAGACAAAATTGTAGCTAAAATTCTCAAAATACCGATCATTTCAGCTAGTTCGGTTAAAAATTGCAGCTAAAATTCTCAAAATACCGAAAATCGGGAGATGCCGTTATATGGGGGCTATACCAAAACATGGACCTATGTTGACGATGTTTCGTTATAGATGTTTTATGACCACTGAGAACTTCAAATGTCAAATTAAAGCTATTTCGGTTAAAAACTGTAGCTAAAATTCTCAAAATACCGAAAATCGGGTGGTACCGTTATATGGGGGCTATACCAAAACATGGACCTATGTTGACGTTGTTTGGTGGAGATATTTCATGACCACTGAGAACCTCAAATGGCAAATTACAGCTAGTTTGGTTAAAAATTGTAGCTAAAATTCTCAAAATACCGAAAATCGGGAGGTACGGTAATAAGGGGGCCATACCAAAACATGGACCTATGTTGACGATGTTTGGTGAAGATGTTTCATGACCACTGAGAACCTCAAATGTCAAATTGCAGATAGTTCGGTTACAAATTGTAACTAAAATGCTCAAAATACCGAAAATCGGGAGGTACGGTTATAAGGGGGCCATACCAAAACATGGACCTATGTTGACGATGTTTGGTGAAGATGTTTCATGACCACTGAGAACCTCAAATGTCAAATTGCAGATAGTTCGGTTACAAATTGTAACTAATGGGCCGATTCCGTACAGCGAGGCGAGTCATGTCGCGTCGTCTATCGTCTCTGCGACAAAATTTAAAAAATGCACTACGTACAGCGATAGACAATAATCGTCGATAACAAGTTATTTTTATTTTTTTTTTATTTTATTTTTATTCGTTAGTAAAAATGAACGGCGACAGCTAATTTGTTGTCGCCGGAAAATGAACATTACTGCGACAAAATTTGACGTCGTCGTGCGACTTTTGCCATATGTAATGGAAAAATTGCAACTGGCAACGCGACACGACTCGCCTCGCTGTACGGAATCGGCCCATAAAATGCTCAAAATACCGAAAATCGGGAGGTACGGTTATAAGGGGGCCATACCAAAACATGGACCTATGTTGACGATGTTTGGTGAAGATGTTTCATGGCCACTGAGAACCTCAAATGTCAAATTGGAGATAGTTCGGTTAAAAATTGTGGCTAAAATTCTCAAAATACCGAAAATCGGGAGGTACCGCTGTATGGGGACTATACCAAAACATGGACCTATGCCCATATCCTTTGGGATATAAGTTTATTGATCACTAGGAACCCTAAGTGCCAAATTATAGCTAATTCGGTCTGCAAATGTGGCGAAGAACGTCAAAATACCTCAAATTCGGAGGTACCGTTATATGGGGACCATACCAAAGAGTGGACCGATATAGCCCATCTTCGAACTTGACCTGCCTATGGAAAAAAGGCCCACGGGTGCAAAATTTCTGCACTCTATCTCAATTATTGCGGACGCTAGAGTGATTACAACAGACGGACAGACGGACATGGCTAGATCGTCTTAGAATTTTATCCTGATCAAGAATATATATACTTTATAGGGTCGCAAATGATTAGTTCGATGTGTTACAAACGGAATGACAAACTTAATATCGACGCCTCCAAATAATAGTATGCTAAGTCGACTTAGCATGTTTTCAAGTTCTTTACATTTTTATATTTAACGTCCTTTAACTTAAATTCTGTCTAATTTTGGTAATGATCGGTCAAGCCGAACAGAAGTTATAAACAAATATTGACTTAGCATAGTACTGAAGTTCAAAAAAATTTCCAAACTTTGAGAGCTTCTCCTGCAAAACTCACTTTTTAGACTTAGCATACTATTATTTGGAGGTGTCGATATATCCTCCATACTATGGTGGAGGGTATAAAAACACCTATATTACCCTCCAAAGTTTTCGGCAATTTTGACAGAAGGCCTGATTCCAGGAAAACTATGTGTTTTTTTAGAGAAAAAAGTGATTCTTTAATGCTTAAAAATCTCAAATCTCTCCTTGCTAAAAAATCTCGTCACTAAGTTGGTGAATTCAAAAACAAACCTAAATATTTAAACTTAACAGGATGACATAAACATTTTTTTATTTAAACATGTTTTCATATTCCATATTATTGGCCTGTTTTCATTTTTTTCAATATTTGTCGGCTTGAGATTGACGTCAATATATTGGATAAATCAGAGCTATTCAGACATCTGACAAAACATTCGAATCTTTAAATAAATAAAAAGCAAATCCAGTTTTGGATGTGTGTAAGAAATTGAAACGCATTTGCATTTTGAGAAATTCTAATAGCAGGTTTACAATGGAGGTCTTTTACTTTTTCAACTTAACATTAGAGAAGAAATGTTGATGTTCTGGACAGGGATTGAACCTCAGACCTTCTGAATGCAAGGTGGACGTGCTTATGACTGCACTACGGTAAAACTTGTCTACAAGTGGGGACGATATACAGTTTGTCAAGTAATTGTTTTCGAACCAAGAAAACTAAAATTTTTCTGTATTAATTAATGAAAAAATTACTGATAATTGTCGGGTTTTTTGCAAAAATTAGTTGGACGACTTATTTAAGACAAGATAGGATGTATAAATAAAAAACTAACCCTCGTAGTCCAACAAAAAATAACGAAAAGCAATAACTACATGTAATGCAAGTTGTCAAATAAATGTTTTCGAAATGTAATGGAGGTTCCAATATTTTCGGTAAATACTTGAAAATCAGGACAATTTATGAATTTTATTTTTAACAGGGAGTAACTACTAACAAGTATTATCAATATTAGTCATCGAATATCCGTACTAGGAGGGTTACAATATGGACCAAGGGAGTACCAGGTCATATTACATGTAAACAGGGTCCTGTAGGTTTTAAACCGGGAATATTTGAAAACTAAGACGTTTTATGAGTTTCTTTATTTCACTAGGATGGATTGTCATCAACTAAAATAAATATTACCTTCAGAATAATTGAATCAGGAGGGTTGCCAGATGTACGAAAAAGGTACCAGGTTATATAAACAGTAAACGAGACCACCTGTGTCTCAAAAAAGGGCACCGAAGTTCGTTGTTTCACTTAATATTAATTAAGAGGTCATAACATTTCACGAAACTATCGGAAATATCGCAGTAAGAGACTAATTTTGCTTAGAAATGTATGGGGTACAGATTTCGACAATTTTTAGAAATGCCTACTACGACCTATTGGACTCATTTCGTGTACTCTGCAATACTACTCAGCATATTTTTTAAAGGAAAAATAATGCTGGCGGCAAAATAATGCTTCAATTTTACCATGGAAGCCAAAATTCCTCTGAACTGGCTCTAAACAGTGGACATCGGATGTCCATTATAAAATCAGTATAGACTGACAATATCTTGCATATGTATTTCTAAGCGGATATTTGTACTTTTATGTCATATCTTGATTTGTTTTAGAGGGCTGTTTCTTCCATTAATTTAATTTGAGTTAAATAAACAAATCTTAAGCCCTGGTTATGGATTCAGGTGGTCTCATTTACTGTTTATATAACCTGGTACCTTTTTCGTACATCTGCAACCCTCCTGATTTTATTATTCTGAAGGTAATATTTATTTTAGTTGATGACAATCCGTCCTAGTGAACTAAAGAAACTCATAAAACGTCTTAGCTTTCAAATATTCCCGGTTTGAAACCTACAGGACCCTGTTTACATGTAATATGACCTGGTACTCCCTTGGTCCATATTGTAACCCTCCTAGGCCGATATTCGATGCCTAATATTGTTGATACTTGTTAGTAGTTACTCCCTGTTAAAAATAAAATTCATAAATTGTCCTGATTTTCAAGTATTTACCGAAAATATGGGGTATATTGGAACCTCCATTACATTTCGAAAACATTTATTTGACAACTTGCATTACATGTAGTTATTGCTTTTCGTTATTTTTTGTTGGACTACGTGGGTTAATTTTTTATTTATACATCCTATCTTGTCTTAAATTAGTCGTCCAACTAATTTTGTTGAGGACAACGAGACTTACCTCTGGTAAAAATTAAAAAGAAACAAGTAAAAAAGTATCAGTCGGCTTGGACGACAGAGATATACCCTCAGCCTGTGTATATTGAAACAATTTTTTCCCCAAAAAAACGTATGTATATAGGGGTTTTAAAAATTTTCGACGTATAAACCGACAAAAAAGTTGATTAGGATTAAAGAGCAAACGTTTTGCGGAGGAGATAATTAAAGGAATGGATCGACATTGGCCATTATGGAAGTGGATCTCCAGCCACTACATATGGCGCCATAGAGATTTTTACACCCTTCGGGCTGTTTACTCATGAAGTGTGGACTTGCCCCTGAAAAAACGTTAACCATCGTAATTGAGGCAGCGAATGCAAGTTGCTTCAACAAAAATCAAAGTGATTCGATAACAGGTCTTAAAGTGAAATTATTCGAAATTTTGAGTGGGAGGTACCGGATGGAGTGGACAAATATAGTCCATATTTAAACCTGATCTATGTCTGGTAGATATATTAGGATGTGTAAAGTATGGACAAATTCGACTACTCCCTTCAAGAGTTAACGTACGAATTTTTCCGAACATTTTTTAACTTTTGTGGGGGAGGTACCTGAAGGAGTGGACCGATATGGCTTATCTTCGAACTTAATTTATGTTTGGACAAAATATTACTAAGGCCAAATTTTGGACCCAATCGGCAGATCAGTTCGAGAGTTATCTTGCACTCCAACCTCACACGGTGTCATAGGGGTTTTGTGCAACTTTCAGGCTATTTTCTCAGGAAGTATGGACTTGCGCCTGATGAAGCTTGTACCGTCGTATGGGGGACAGTGAATACAAGTTGCTAACACAAAAATCGAAGCGATTGGAGAGCAGGTCCTAAACTGAATTTATCCGAAATTTTGTGTGGGAGGTACCCGAAGGAGCGGACCGATTGAGTATATATTGGAACCTCATCTAAGTCTGGTAGACATTTTACGATTTGCAAAGTATGGACCAAATCGGTTACTTCCTTCAAGAGTTATTGTACGTTTAAATTTTCCGAACATTTTCGAACTTTTGTGGGGGAGGTACCGGAAGGAGTGGACCGATATAGCCCATCTTCGAACTTAAACTAAGTTTGAGCAAAATATTATGAAAGCCAAAATGTGAACTGAATCGGTTCATCCGTTCGAGAGTTATCGTGCGCTCCAGCCAGCCAGACAGACAGACGGGCGGACATTATTCCAAACTCATAACACGATTATAGAACTCGTGATTTTACGTCGTTTGGTGCATATCTCATGAGTGTGCTCCTTACAGCATCCTAGTAATTGGAGTTGAAAGGCCAAAATTTCATCCGTGAATTTTCTTACAAAACATATTTTTTGCGTGTAAAATTTACAACTGTCATTCAATTTCCTTTGAAACCCGCGTGAATTTAGTGTTTTTACGCGACGGTTCTAATGAAGCCTTCCGCGATCGAATTCATCTACTAAAACCGCGGATATAGATACCTTGAAAATCGGAAAATCAGCAAAAATATATTTTGACAAATCCGCGTACTAAACCGCGATTTTCTTTAAAAATTTTTACATAAATGAAATCCTTTACTCGCGATTATAATATTTTCGGAAACGCGTGTCATAAAAAACAGAGATACGCGAGTAATATGGGTATTTCGCCAAAAATTGAATGTGGAGGCACATCCGCGGTTTTTGAAGAATCTATTTGAAATAGGTGTATATTGACGTATTTTTGATGGGTGCTGATGAAACCGGATGCGCATCAAAATCGTATGCACATTGCGCGACTTTCTCCAACGTTAAGGTTTTTTGCAGTGCATGATGCAACTGGCGGCACACAATGGCCGCTGAGTGAAACATCGAAATATGCATAAATATTAAAAAAGAGATTGTTTCGCTTTATCCAAAATCGGACGCGCATCAACCGACTTTAACTAATTTGCGAGTTACAAGCTCTTTAATTTTCATATCTTTTAAATGATAGTAATTTCAATATTACTCTTAATTTCCTATCCTTATAAGTTAGCTTTCACGATGGTAAACCATATATTTTGATAAAGTTTTAGCAGAATACTTTAATTTATGTATTAGATTTTAGCGAAATAGTTGGATAACTCTCAAATATTTTTTTCTAATTTTTCGAAACAAACAAAAAAATATATTTGTAACAATATTTTCCAACAATAAGTTTTTCTCTTTTGTTGTTGCTATAATATGCAATTTATGTACCCAATCTCTATAAATTTGGTATCATATTTTTCTACGCATTGTCTAGATTCCGCATATATTTTTTAATTTATTTTTTAGAGGTTTATACGGACTCTGAGTCAGTATAATTTAAATTTATTGCCAGATATTTTTAATTTTTTCGATTTTCCGCGAAAATAAAAACACATTTTGGAAATTTTGGTGCATCTACGGATGGATATCAAATGCTGTTACTGATATATGCTTACATTTTCTCAATACAAAAAATAAGAAATTTTAAAATAATTTTTCTTTATAAGAGTATAAAAACCGCTAAAACTTTTGCGCGCATCGGCCAATTTCGTGAACGCGAGCAGATTTGAAACCAGATTTTTTTCCTTTAACTCTATACCAACAAGTAAGAAAGTATCAGTCAGCTGAGCCGACAGAGATATACCCTCAGCCACGTACCCGAAGAAAAAAAGTGAACACAATACTTCTGTTGGTTTTTTAGCTGTTGGGAAAATTTTCCAGGTGGAAAGGGCTGCAAAAAACTACATGTTGCAAAAAAATTCCGAATGATCAAAGACGAGTGTATTTTTCCAAACTTTGGGTAGGGTGTAGCCATAGGAGTGATCCGATGTAGTACATATTCGGACCTAATACAAATCTGTAGGAAATATTTTTTTTTTCTTTATTAGTCTATGCATATTTTCCTTACAGACAATATAATTAAATATGTTGTACTTAATTTTCTGAATTTAAATATACTACAATTTTACTTTTCAATTTACAAAGTTTGAGCTAAATCGATTTCTCTCTTAAAGGGTTATTTTACACATTAGCCAGTTTAGGTGGTGCCGGTAGGATTTTCTGGACCTTTTTGGGTCATTATATCAGGAAGTATGGACTTTCCCACGAAAAAAATTACAACGTCGTAACAGGGGCCGTAAATGCAACCTGCTGCGCCACAAATTAATAAGATCAGAGAGGAGTTGTTAAACTATACTTTTTCCAAATTTTGTGTGGGAATTTGAGTACCTCCCACACAAAATTGTGGACCGATATAGTCCATATTAGAACTCGATCTATGCCTGAAAGTAATATTACCAATAGCAAAGTTTGGCTCAATTCGGTTATTCCCTCCTAGAGTTATCATGCCCACAATCTTGGCGAAAAATTTTGAACCTTTGTAGGGGAGGTACCGGAAGGAGTGGACCGATATGGTCTATCTTCGAATTTAAACTAAGTTTGGACAAAATATTGAAAGACCCAAAATTTTAACCAAATATGTTGAACCGTTCGAGAGTTATCGTGCAGTCCAACTACGACACATGGTATTATATGGGTTGTTTGCAGTTTTCGTGCTGATTTCTGAGGATATATGGACTTGCTCCTGAAAAAAGTTATATCGTCGTAATGGGGGTAGTGAATACAAGTGGCTGCAACAAAAATCAAAGCGATTCGAGAGCAGGCCTTAAACTGTACTTAAGCAAAATTTTGTGTGGGAGGTACCCGAAAGAGTGAACCAATAGGGTCCATATTGAAACCTCATCTATGTCTGGTAGAAATGTCACGATGTGCAAAGTATGGACTAATTCGGTTACTCCCTTCAAGAGTTATCGTGCGGACAATTTTTCCGAACATTTTTGAACTTTTGTGGGGGAGGTACCTGAAGGAGTGGACCGATATGGCCCATCTTCGAACTTAAATCAAATCTGGACAAAATATTTCGATACCCAAAATTTGAACCCAATCGATTCATCCATTCGAGAGTTATCGTGCGCACCAGCCAGCCAGACAGACGGACAGACAGACGGACGGACATTGCTAGATCGACTCAAAATTGTCTGAAACGGATATCGTACAAACATACTTGGGGTCTAAAACCATTATATCGATGAGGCACATTTTTGGCCGTATCAAAGTGTAAATACCCTCTTTAGCCTAAAGGCTGAGGGTATAAAAATCGTAGATGTGCTCGCGAAAATTTTTTTAATTTTTTTTAAATGGAATTGCAAAGGAATTTTGTTATTTGCCATATACCCTCTTTAGCATAAATGCTGAGGGTATAAAAAGGTGTGCGCTTGTATACCCGTCTTGTTCCGAAATTTTTCGTATATAGGGGTTTAACACTCTCTCCTATGGACAGGAACAAATCTCGGCCAACGCGAACAAAATTTTCATTTAAATCGAACAATTTTTTATGATCGATCTGAATTCAGTCCAAACATTCAACTTACGCCGAAAGTTATACATTCCAGTGATCAGCGCAACAATATCTACCTCTGGAAAAAATTCAGAAAAATCGGAGAGTTTTTACTAAACTAGAGTTAATCCACGCCGTTCTACCATTAAAAAAGTACGGAAACACTATGAGAAATACCAATGAGAATATTTTGATATTAATTGCACCAATTCACCATCTACGTTTTTTATTGCGCTATGTGAGAGGTGTTGCAATTTTTAATACTTTTTATACAAAAACAAGCTTGCATATCATGAGTACTGCGATTTCGATGTTGATTGCGCTGAAATCACGAAATGAGAAGATTTCATTTTTATATGCGAAATCATGGTAAAACGCATTTTATATTTAACAGTTTTATAAAACATGCATTATTTATGTTGTCAATTTCATACAATGTCTGTCAAATAAATTACGTAAACTCCCAAAACACCTGTTTAAAGTGCAAGTGTAAAATGCGTTTAAATTTTGCCTGATTTTGCACGAAATTACGAAATGATGCCAGCTATAAAAGCGTTTTTAAACTAGCACAAAAATCTGGTTTTAATCCTATTGCGTCATTTATTTGCTAAAACAGGCAAGAATAAAAGACGATCACTGCGTAATTTATTACAAACAACACCGTTTTTTTGTCATAAACTAATGAAAAATTAAACTGTTTTAATAATAAAAAAGTGAAAATAAATGATAGTCAAATAGTTGATAAACTTTGGTATTGTGAAATTCTTTTTTGTCTGTTTAAAATATATTTTGTAGAAAGTAAAATATAAAATACCGACTAAACAACATGAAATAAGTATTTTAGAGTTTCAGAATGATCTGAAGAAATACTGAACACATTATATGTATGGACAATTATGTAGACATTCATATATTTTATCGATTTTCACCCGCTAGATGCAGTTTTTCCTATTTCATCTGTTCGACACATAAGTTCTACTACTTTAGGGCTATAATATTGCTGAAGAAAGCAAAATTATTATTAGTTTTTGAGATAAAGCCTCGAACAATGGAAAAAGGGTTGTTTTAGCCCGGTTTAGATGAGGTTGTAAAATTCAAACCCGATCTAACAATGCAAAACCCTACTAGGGTTTTTGTAGTCTTAATATGCTCTTCAGAAAATGCCCATTATAAGTTGTTTGCATTTTCAGTGTTGCACAGTGTTGTATTATAATTATAGGTATCTATCTTTCGCGTACATAATTCTAGAAGTTCTAACTCATTCATATAATGTTGAAATATTGTATTTAAAAGTTCCTTCAAAATCTAATTAATAAAATAATTTCCAATTTTATTGTAATATTCTTAATCTGTATTAATAGTTGCAAAACTGCAAAATAGTACTATTAAGAACTATTTTTCCAATTTTGTGCTTCGAAACCGTTCTCGAACTAAAAAAGTTTAAAGTTTAAACAAAAATGGAATTGCTATTTTCTACCACACAAATTTAGGTGAGTAGAAACTAGCAGCTTTTTTGGTGGCGTCTGATTGGCTGATACGTTGACTTTGACATTTCGGCCAGATTGTTTACAAGTATTGCCATTTTTCCGTTCCCGTACATTTTTAATAAATTTCTGTGGTAAAGAAAATGTGTAAAGTTTGCTCTTTTGCTAACTTTACCATTAAAAAGTACGGGAGCAAAGTATATATTTCGAAGTACAGTCAAACCTCGGTTATCCGTAAACTTCGATTATCCGGGAAAGGAAACCACCGAATTTTTTGTTCATTATATTGCTAAAATTTTTATGATCCTGATTTATAATTCATTCGACCAAATTTCAATGGACAAAAACAATGCAAAATTGTATTATTTGAGAGCAGTTTCAATATTTTGAACTCCGCATCATATTCATAATTGTTCTTATTTATAAGTATAAGTAGATCTCATATATTTTTTTGATTAAAAATACATATGAAATAGTATTATTTCATTATCCGGGAAAATCGATTATCCACTATGCCTCAGGTCCCGACCATTACGACTGTACTTCAATGCAGTTCGGAAAACATAAGTATTTTAATTTGAAGATATTCGATTTAGAAAATGTTATATAACAGTTCAATATGCAATTGTATTGTTGTCGGCCCCAATTTGGGAAGTTGTATGTTTCGGGTATCGGGGACAAATAACTCCATCTAATTATCATATTTGTGGTTTTGTAAATAAATAATCTTCACAACTACTTTTCAATATTTTGATTAAAATGCATGTCAACCAGAGATAACTTCACAAAAAGCTCTCGAATTTTCATTTAACACCACACAATTTATTTTCATGAATTTTTTGAAGAGACACACATGATAGAAGAAAATTTCGCCTGGATTATCCTCACAAGTTACAGAATTGAACTACTGGTCCCCATATTTCTGGGAAGGTAATTTCCTCAATTTTACCATTGTCTAAAATCCATGTGGAACCATTGGCAGCAATTTTTAAAACTATCATTAGATTGTTGGCAAATGTCTCGGCACCTTGAGGTTCTACCCATTCAAGTTTACTTATAAGTTCTGGTAAATACTTAAGACCCATGAATTTCGAAAGAGCCTGCTCAAACATTGGCGATGCGGTTCCACCGGGGCAAATAGTTATAAAACTGACACCAGTTTTGTTGAAATAAACGGATTTCTGAAAATAAAAACAGACACATCCACACATAACAAACATAACATATTGATACTGTGAACCATTAAAACTTACCCCAAGGGCCCTGGTAAAATGAAGCACAGCGCTTTTGGTTACACCATAAATACTAAAGATTTCGCATGGATTTAAACCTGCTATCGATGATATGTTAACTATGTAACCCCCTTGACCACCATTAGCTTTGCTCATGTACTGTATTAGTCCAGTCTGTAGTTGGCATAACATTATATTTTAATCGTTTGCTCCGATAGAAAAACAAAAATAATAACTTACCAGATTTATTTGTACTATTTGATTGATTTTTCCCTCATCGATAATACCAGCTCCATTTACAACCACTTCGAAGGTACTTATCTTATCTTTGGCTTTTTTAAAAGCTGTTCGTATGTTTTCGCCTTTGCTGATATCTAGGTGGATATAATCCACGTATACCTGCTTGTAAGTATTTTGTAAATAGTTTAGAAATTCTTCGTTGCAGTGCAAATCGAAAACTAAAAGACTTTTCACAGAATTCATTAGAAATGATTCAATACATTTCTCTCCAATGCCGCCGAATCCACCCACATAGATAACGTTCTTTCCCTTGAGTTCCATGATGCTGACGATTCGATGTGATTGCCTTCTAACGACTGTAACTTCCCAATGAAATGATATTCTTGAATGACAAAATATCACTGGTATTGAAAAATTCTTAATTAGTATTCATTGAATCTCGTTACGTTTAATAAATCATGTCAATTATTCATTTGCTGGTTTTGCTATTTTTACTCCTCATTATTGCAAAATTGCATGGGGTCGTGTACCTTTGACAAACTGCATGTTTAAATGAAAAAGGTACGCACATTTATTAACTTATTTGAAATATTTATAATAATAAAACAAAAGAGCAAAGGCTATAGTCAGGATGCAACCGACTATGTAACACCCTACACCAATGACCAAATTCTTTAATAATTATACCCTCAGCCTATAGGCTATGAAGGGTATATACACTTTCATACGGGCAAAATGTGCCTCATCGAAATAATGGTTTTAGACCCCAAGTATGTTTGGACGAAATGTGTTTCAGACAATTTGGAGTCGATTGAGCAATGTCCGTCCGTCTGTCTGTCTGTCTGTCTGGCTGGCTGGAGCGCACGATAACTCTCGAACGGATGAACCGATTCGGTTCAAATTTTGGCTTTCGTAATATTTTGCCCAAACTTAGTTTAAGTTCGAAGATGAGCTATATTGGTCCATTCCTTCCGGTACCTCCCCCACAAAAGTTCGGAAATGTTCGGAAAATTTGTGCGCACGATAACTCTTGAAGGGAGTAACCGATTTGGTCCATACTTTGCCCATCGTGGAGCGTGTACCAGACTTATATCAGGTTTTAATATGGACTCAATCTGTCCACTCCGTCGGGTACCTCCCACACAAAAATTTGGAAAAGTTCAGTTTAGGACCATCTCTCGAATCGCTTTGATTTTTGCTTTAGCTACTTGTATTCACTGCCCTCCATACGACGGTATAAGTTTCATCAGGGGCAAGTCCATACTTCCTGAGAAAATAGCCTGAAAGTTGCAAAAAACCCCTATGACACCGTGTGAAAAGGTTGGAGGGCAAAATAACTCTCTAACAGGTCTGCCGATTCGGTCCAAAGTTTGGCCTTATTAATATTTTGTCCAAACATAGTTTAAGTTCGAAGATGAGCTATATCGGTCCATTCCTTCAGGTACCTCCCCCACAAAAGTTCAAACATTTTCGGAAAAATTGTGCGTACGATAACTCTCGAAGAGAGTGGCCGAATTGGACCATACTTTACACATCCTAATATATCTACCAGATATAGATCAGGTTCAAATATGGACTATATTTGTCCACTCCATCCGGTACCTCCCACACAAAATTTCGGATACATGTTCACTTTAAGACCTGCTTTCGAATCACTTTGATTTTTTGAAGCAACTTGCATTCGCTGCCTCAATTGCGATGGTAAAAGTTGTTTCAGGGGCAAGTCCATACTTCTTGAGCAAACAGCCCGAAGGGTGTAAAAACCCCCTATGGCACCATATGTAGTGGCTGGAGATCCACTTCCATAATGGTCAATGTCGATCCATTCCTTTTTGTATCTCCTCCGCAAAACGCTTGATCTTTAATCATAATCAACATTTTTGTCGGTTCAAACGCCCAAAATTTTTAAAACCCCCTAAAAACATACGTTTTTTGGGAAAAAAAAGTTTCAATATATTCAGGCTGAGGGTATATCTCTGTCGGCAAAGCCGACTGATACTTTTTTACTTGTTATTTTTATATTTGACTACTCTCGACAATCTACTGGTATTGATTGAACGCTTTGCTGGTCTTCTTAATTACCATTTTTACATTATTTTAACACACCAACTAGAAAGAGAAGTATTTGCCATTAAAATAAAAACTAGTAAATATTAAAATTGGGATAGCATTGCGCATTTTACAATAACTCTGATATTTAAACATTAATGCCAAAATATTTTTTTTTGTGCTTAAAGTGGCCTTGTTCCTTTCGGCTTCTTGGTCGCGGCGGTATTTCCACAACAATTTGTTAAAAGGTATTTACACCTTGTTGTTTCTTATTTATTTTTAAAATTACAAAAGTTTTTTTAGGTTATTATTTTAAAGCCCGTGGGCGTAGAATCTAATTTGCGTCTATGCGTCTTTTCTTTGAGCCGTCCGAAGACGAACTGAATGCCAAAATATTTGGTATTAATTCAAAGCTCTGCACTGTGGGACCAAAGTCAGGTTTTTGAGGCAAAAAATCACAGGGACAAGCTAGACCTTCAAAATGTCGTGCAGATGCTTATAATCGGCCTAGAAACGAATCTGCCAAATTTGGTTGATATATGTTTATATATAGATTTCAAATAATTGAAGGGCCAAAAACGCAAATTTTGTCCAATTATGATGAAATTTGGACAATGCTGCCAAATTCTGACTATAAATATGTTTCAAATTTCAAATTTGGATATAGCTCCCATATATATATTCGCCCGATTTGAGGTATTCAGTGCACCAAATACGCAAATGCTGTGTAGTATTGATGCCACTTGGGAAATGTGGCGAAATTCGGACAATAAATAAGTTTACCATGTTATATCTAAATCGGTTCAGATTTCAACATATGTACCTCACATATACATTTTTCTTCCGATTTGATGTTTATTGTACACTAAATTCGTAAAATAAGTCCGATCCGGATCAAATTCGGCACTTCTGGCCGAAATCCAATTTTTGTTATATTCAGTTCAGCGTTAACTATAGTCCTCTTATACACTCATACCTCTTTATACGGCCCCTCTTTTTACGCCATTTCTCTATAACGGTCTGTTTATATAAAGGAACACCTTCGCTTTACGGCGCTTTGTGCCTCGTTATGCGGCCAGAAGAAATCGTTAATTTAAGAAGAATATCAGAGAAATGTTAAACAACAGACACTGGACAAATTTTTTAAAGCTGTTCCATGAAAAACTTGATTTACAGGGTGTTTTTGTAAAAATGCTTGCCTGTCACACGAACCGTTCGTACTAAAACGTATACGTTCAAAATTTGGTTCTTGTAAAATTTTACGAACCATTCGCTTTTATCTAAAAGCTTTCGTCTATTTCATAAAAGCTTTTATATTTCAGGGTTTCCATGATACTTATTTTGTGAATTTTGCATAGGCATCTGCACGTAAAATTTGCTATTTGATGGCAACCCCGATAAACAGATGACCAACAAAAAATAAGAAAAAAATGTAATCAAATTTGTCCAAAAATAATTGTGATAATATGAAGAAACGGATGTACATATACGCGTGTGCTTCTATGAAAATAAATAAAATTGAATTCCCTTCCAGTTAGCGTGTGTTTTGTGCCATTTATTACTCAAATTATTTAATTTTCATTCAAAACGATGGGTCTTTTCCATTCGTTTATTTTTGACGTATTCGTTCGTCTGATTTTGTTACGAAAACCAAAAAAATTACGAAAATAAAAAGCTATCATTTGTTTGTCACACGAATACAAACGTCAACCGCTATGAAAACCAAATTGTGTCTTCGTTCATGAAATCGACGAACGAATGGACAAAAACATTTTACAAAAACACGCTGTTAAATTAAACTTATTACATATTTAAGATATTTTCATACACACTATTTGAATTGTTTTGGGTTTTTGTTTTTTACATACATACCTACTTAATTTTCATGCTTTACTTGTTTTTATTGCTTTATATATTGATTTTTATTAAAACCACTGTGAATTCAAACCTTATTTTTACAATAAATCGGAACCGATCTCTTAATGTTAATATGGATTTGTATGAAATGTATCGCCTCGCTTTACGGCGTTTCGCTTTACGGCCGACATTTTGGGAACGTATCTATGCCGTATAAAGAGGTATGAGTGTATACCCAGCAAACAAATCGTACCGATATCGTAACGAAATCGGAACAAATTTCGGACGTTATGTCCGATATCTGATCCAAAATCGTAACGATATCTTAACGAAAGTTGTATGAAGTGGTTGACATAATTTCGGAACGAAATGTCGGAGCGAAATCGGATCGATTTCGGTCAGAATTCGCAACGAAATCGGAAGAAAATCCTTGGGAAATTCGGAATTCGAATTTCTTCCTCCGAACTTTCGTACAGATTTCTGAACGATTTCGGAATAATGTCGTATGAAAATCTGAGGTACCTTCCGAACTTTCGTAAAGGTTTCTGAATAATTTTCGTATGATTATCGAAGAAAAAATTTTTCTCTGATGCCTCTTTTTTATTGATAAATTTTTTTATTGGAAGATTATAATTTCAAAGATATCTAATGATTTTCACTGTTGTTATCATTTTGTAGTTATAGTAGAACAATGTAAACTTTGTGTACGAATATGTTGAGTCTATCAGCACTAGCTTGAATTATTATATGTTGCATTTATATTTAAAATATTTAAAAAATGCATATGCGAATTTTATAACCAACCATTTTGTTTTTCGACAACAAACTAAAATGTTACTTGTTAGATATATACAAAAGGTGGTTGTTGTGCGAAGGGAAAATTGTTTCCGACATATCGATCCGAATTCGTAACGAAATCGGAAGAAAAACATTAGCAAATTCGAAGGGAAATTTACTTCCGACATTTTCTCCGAAATCGGAACGAAATCTGAACAAATTCCCCTACGAAAAATCGTATAGAAATCGATACGAAATCTGAACGATTTTGCTTCCGAAATTGTTTCGATATGTCGGACATTTTCATTCTATTTACAGCGTGTTTTTGTAAAAATGCTTGCCCGTCACACGAACCGTTCGTACTAAAACGTATACGTTCAAAATTTGGTTCTTGTAAAATTTTACGAACCATTCGTTTTTATCTAAAAGCTTTCGTCTATTTCATAAAAGCTTTTATATTTCAGGGTTTCCATGATACTTATTTTGTGAATTTTGCATAGGCATCTGCACGTAAAATGTGCTACTTGATGGCAACCCCGATAAACAGATGACAAACAAAAAATAACAAAAAAAAATGTAATCAAATTTGTCCAAAAATAATTGTGATAATATGAAGAAACGGATGTACATATACGCGTGTGCTTCTATAGAAATAAATAAAATTGCATTCCCTTCCAGTTTTCGTGTGTTTTGTGCCATTTATTACTCAAATTATTTAATTTTCATTCAAAACGATGGGTCTTTTCCATTCGTTTATTTTTGACGTATTCGTTCGTCTGATTTTGTTACGAAAACCAAAAAATTTACGAAAATAAAAAGCTTTCATTTGTTTGTCACACGAATACAAACGTCAACCGCTATGAAAACCAAATTGTGTCTTCGTTCATGAAATCGACGAACGAATGGGCAAAAACATTTTACAAAAACACGCTGTTAATGTTAAGTTGATACGATAGGGTATTAATTTGGTTAAGGCGTGCGCAAATGTTATTAATTTGTTGTTTAACTCTATTAAACTCTATTAAATTTCGGAGAAATCATGTCTATAACATGTTTAGGTTTTCGCTAGTTTTCTAACTAAAAATTAAAAATATCCAACATTTTAAGTTTTACGAAATCTGGAAATTGATATTTTTTAATTCGCAAGTATACGCAAATTTTCTTTTCAAAAACTGTTAGCTGATATCGTCATCTTTCACCAAATATATATGTATATTTACGAGAATACGCCTCGATACCGAAAGTTACACTCCAAAGAACACATAGACGATACCACAGACTACATCAAAAACATCACTTACTGACAACAAATTATTGACCACGTCTAATATTGCATTTACATTTTTAATAATAATCTTAATTTACATACCATTACCCGTATTTTCCATTTAAAAAAAAAATATATGATATCAACAGATCAGGTTTTGGCGCCAAAATACCTAAATTGTTTAATTACGACCATGGCACAATTACCCAGGTAGTGGCATCGTAAAATTTTGAATATGTTATGTCAAAACTTTCTTTATGTTGTTGGGGAAATTACAACAAAAATAATCTTTTTATAAAGGGATTTGACTTTTCATATTCGATCAGCTGGTGTGATACCACTACCTGGTAGTTCTGCCATGATTACGACTGAATGCCAGAAATAAAAGGAATAAAAATTATGACATCTTTGACAGCTTGGCATGTAGTCGAGGGTTGTTGCCAGATTGTAATTTTTTGGTTTTGGAGGTTTGAAAGTGCTAAGAATATAATTCCGTTATTATTTGATTTCAATCACTGACTTAAAAAATTACCTTTTGCCTCAAAAACCTCTCATTTTTCGAGTTATCAACAAATATTAAATTAAATTAAATTAAAATTTTTGTCGGTAACTCAAAAAAAGAGTTACAGAATTCCACTACTGATGTTCTAGTTTCATTATCAAGCTCTCCCCTTGGAATATGCCCAATATCCACCAGATACATCCACAAAAATACAATTTAAGAAATTGCAAATTGGGATAAATTGCGCTGTTCGTCTATTTTTATATCTGCAGTATTTGACCTCTTTTGGTAATGCAACTGACATCAGTTTTATATTCAGAATGTCTTTATTAATATACATAGGTCACCTTTTGATTAAATACCCTCACCAAGGCTGGGATATCCGTCATTACAATTACAAATAGAAAGAATGGAAAATTGGGATGTATTACCGACTCTCTTGTTTGACAGAATTTCCTTTTGGAATACCCCTATAGCATAAGAATAAAACACCGGGTATATGTCAAAAACGACAATGAAAACGAGTCAATATCGATTAGCTGTCAATGAAAATCGTACCTAAATTTTTCTGAGAAACATTTTACGGCATTTGGATGCTGTAAAATCACATTTTGCTTTCGATTTGACTTAAGACATGTAATCTCAAAACGAATTTACGATAACGCCAAACAGAGATATAAAACTATTTTCTAAATAAATTCATCACGCGATATCTCAGAAACTTAACCTATGGCGAAAGTTTCCTTTTGGGCTCTTAGTATACTCACCAAGGAATTTCATATCCAAAAGGAATTTCAATTATCCTATCCGAGTGAAACTTGAGGATGGTAATTTTACGCTATTATATATTCGGCCGATGTCATACATTTAATGCACTAAACACGCTACGATGTCACATTTCGATGAAATTTGCAAAATGTGACGGAATTTGGTCTAGAAAAAATCTCACCAAATTATATAGAAATCGTAGTGGTGTAAGGAAAGGATCAAAGTCGGACAGGGCCGTATCACACAGCCGGCCCTGCCCGACTTTGATCCTTTCCTTATTGGTTCTATTTTAACTTTTAATTAATTTATTGTTGGTGTTTATGGGTTCCGTAGGATGACGGCAGCCGTCAAAGTCTATAAGAGTAACTCCTGTCCATGTCTTACATTTATGTACATTTACTTAGCCTTGTTCCCATGAACACGGAATATACAATTTAGGAGGTCAGATCCTTCCTCCTAAGGTCCGCCGGACTACGTTGGTCCTGTTGAATCTGTAATAGTATATTTTTCTTTTTATCGCCATCGGACTTAAGTTCACTCAAAACCACCTTTGTTTTGTAATTTTTGAAAGACGAAATTTACAGCAAGCAAAGTTCTACCCATTATGTCGATGTCATTTGCATAGATTAGTTAGTTACATACGTTGCTTAGGATTAAATGTGCCATTTCGTATTACATATTCCAGAACGGCAACACAAACACTACTAGCGTTCAGTGCACTTACGTTGCCAGGGGAAAGACCCAAGGAATTAAATAATTTAAAAAATAATATCCAATGAAAGGCAAAACACGAATATATACGTGTAAAAGTAAAACGTTACATCGTTAATAATACATTTGGTATATACCCTTTTTTATTCACTATTATCTCAATGTTTAACCAAAACCAATCAAATTTATTTTGAATTATATGCCGGTCCCCAGACATTGGGGACATTGATCTCTTCAATTTTGCCATCATCCAATATCCATGTTGAACCGTTTGTTGCTGTTTCCAAAACTTTCATTAGATTTTCAGCAAACACTGTCGGTGTTTGGTGTATCGCAGAATTAAATACACGATCAACATTTGGGAAGTATTTGGCCGATATCAAGTTGGACGCATCGTTCATCATTGGCGTTATTACGACACCAGGGCAGATGGTGATAAAACTAACTCCACTTTTCTCGAAATACAGGGGTTTCTAAAAATAATATAAAAATACACTCATACATATCTTCTGGTCCAATTGGTTGCAGTGAAATAAACAAGGTAGGACATAGCAGCCGACTGATTCGACTTTTTCATTTTAATACGTACTTTTTTTAATATGAACGTTCAGTTTTAACAGAAATAGTTATTTTGACGTTTGTAAGGAATTTAATCCCTTCAGCCTTGTGGTGAAATAAACCATTAAACCATTTATTATATTATTTTTGGTCTTCCATTCATTTTTCGCGATTTTATTTTATTTTATAAAATGGCCCAAAAATTAAAAAAGAAAAAAAAAAACAAGACAATCAGTTGAAATTTTTGCCTTTAGGGGCGAAGATCATTTTAATATTAATTTTAATTAATTTCTACTTGGAGTTGAGCTCTATGATCGAAGATTTTTGCAAGTGAAAGAGGAAAGCCGAGCAGTACAAGCCCTACACCCTACACTTATTGTTTTAGTCCTAATTTATATAGTTCACTTCGGCAGGTCTTTGTTAGTAGAAGCGAGAGGTTAGGTGAATGGAAATTGAAAAAAATCCCCTTACTGGCAATTTTCAGGGAATTCCTTTTATATATTTCATAATTAAAATTAAACGTTCCTACGTATAATCAAAAAAATTTTCATCTAACCCAGTTTAGAATGTGTTCGTAAATGACCTGTAGTGTCAAAAACTCACCGCCAGAGTGTTGGTAAAATAATTTAGGCCACTTTTGGTAGTTCCATAGATGCACAACAAAGCGGTTGGATTTAACCCAGACGTAGAAGATATATTGACGATGCATCCCCCTTGTCCACCATTCTCTTTACTCATATAGTCCATGGCTATCAGGGAGCTGTGGATTACACCGATCTAAATAGTCATGAAAAAGTAGATTATTTTTAGAAAAACATTTTAACTTCCAATAGACATACCAAATTAATTTGAACTATTCGATCTATGTTTAGTTCATTTCCAATGCCGGCTCCATTGACCACAACATCAAATGTGTTTATCTGCTCCTTTGCCTTCTGAAAAGCTTCTCTGATACTATCCGTTTTCGTAAGATCCACCGGTATATAGGCGACAACAGAGTTTTTGTACGTGCTTTGCAAATACTTTAAATACTCATCGTTCGACTGCAAATCCAGAATAAGTACACTCTTCACAGACTTCTTTAAAAAGGCCTCGACAGTCTTTTCACCAATGCCGCCAAAACCCCCCACGTAGACGATATTCTTTCCTGTCAATTCCATTTCGGGATAGTTATGTTTAGTTTTGTCTTTTGCCTTTGAATGGCAATCTGAAAATGACCTCCCAAAGACATATGCGTTCGTTTTAAACTATTTCCATGTTTGATAAAATTTGCCAATTTATCTTATAATCATCATAGTATGTATTTCACATTTCGATTATTATTGGAACAAAGGTGAAGTAATACAAAATGTTTGAAAACATTGGCTTTATGTTTTTATGCCAGACATGGAATGTTTGTGAAAACAGAATTTAATACTTAGTGAAAGATGGAGCGTGATACTTCATTTTTTCAAACAACAAACACATCTCAATAAACGTTTAATATGGGAATTCTTATCTTAGTTTTATCTTTAAACCCCATAATATTCGCAAAGGGTATTCAAGCAAACATTTAGATAAGGCCGTCGAAACGAACGTAAATGCTGAACAGACTTACATTTAATTAAACCTAAAAATACACATAAGGGAAATTCTAAAAAAAAAGTTTGGAAATGCTTTATGCTGAGGTTTATCGCTTTATAACTCTAAAAAATGATAAAACTCATATTACACTGTACAACAAAATTCATACCTTTTTCAAAATTACAAGAAAATCTGCGCAGATTATGAAAGATGACCGAAAAATTGAAGACACGTACATACATCGGCGTTTTGAAAGTTTACGTGGGGGTAGTTTCCCTTATTTGTACATTTTTGGAAATATTCGAGTTAGGGTTCCTTTGAATCCTTGCATTTTAGGCATATAATGTCTTTGGCAATATTACTGCCAAAAATGCGAGGAATCTTTTGGTTACAAAATTTAACCCTCTAGCGAGTCAGTAATAGGGTCTTTTTGGCCCCTTTTTCCTAAAACGTTTTAAATCCCCTATAAAATGTGATCTAATTGGAACCGAATATTCTATAAAAAATGTTCGCCATAAAATTTCTCTATAGGGCCTAGAAAACATTGTAAAAAGCAAAAACACGCTTTAGGGTTAATGCTGTACTTCATCTATCTTTATGCCATGTTGTCCCACAAAACATAATTCTAGATGGATGATGTTAAAGACAAAAATATTCTCCGTTAATTTTTACTATATGTCACCGAAGAAATGAAATATTTATTTACATAATATGTATAACAATGAAATATCTATATCAATTTTGAAATTTGTTTCGTTAATTTTTCGGTGTGATGCATGAAACTAATATGCTGTTTATATTATAAGGTTTGGCAGGGAATTGACATTTAAAGCCCAGTGGGTTTGTTAAATTCGGTTATATAAACGTACTATAACATGAGACTTAGTACACAAAATTTCACTACAAATCTCAGAATAAACTACATATCTAATTGTTGTAAAATAATTCAGCTTAATCTCGGGTTTTGTTGTTTTTAAATTTTAAAACAACAAGTTGTATTTAAAGTGGGATGTAGTTAAAATTGATTTAATTTCGGGAAAGGCAAAGAATACTAGTTTCGTCCAACGCCACTTGCACTCATCAGTTCTCTTAGTTCTTTGTATTGAAACAATGAACTCTTCCCCAATTTTATGATGGCCAGAGCTCAAGAATATATAATAAATTAAGCTGAATTATTTTACAACAATTAAATAATACACATCTCAACAAAACTGGCAAAAGTGAATCTATAAACTAAATATCGATATCGGAAGGGTGTGCTCCATACATCTTCCTCGTAATAGGAGTCAAAAGTCGTAAATTTGATGCGTACATTTGTATGAGAAATATACATATGTATTGAATTAAAAATGTACACGGTTCATACAGTTTCAGTTATGGTTTACTCCCTATAAACGGCGGTATATCCGGTATGTATACACCTGCGGTTTTTCACGAATCTTCTTAAAATGTTTGTTATTGAAATACATATCTTTAATAAGGATGCGACCTACAATCAATCGTATATAAATATAATATAAATTCAGCGTTCTCCTGTGGAGCCACTGAATTCTTGACGGAAAACTACACGCAGAGAAAAAAATATGATTGATCCAACAATATTCGAAGAGCAAAATATGTATTGTAGAGATATTGTTAAATTCCAAATGTAGTATTGTGATTCCAACAATTGGGTTTTGTTAAATCCAAAAATAGTTTTTGTCAACTGGACAATAGTTCTCTCTTTTCTTCGACAACTTTTTTTCTTCTCTCGCTATTCGATGCCGTGTTGAAAAAAACAATTATGGTGAGTTTTGTTGGTGTGACATGATGCCTTTATCTTTGTTTTTGTGTGTATGTATACCAACAATGAGACTCTTGTTTTTATTTGTTTCTGTTTTGTTTCATTCTTATATCTTCATTGTGCTTTGAGGTTTGGTGTTATACCGGAGTTTGTTATGGTGTTTAATTATTCCTTATGTTGTGGTGGGTGCTTGTGGCTTTTTGTTTGTCTTTGTTGTCAGCCAATGCAGCAAACCATGTATTGTGTTCATCAATGATTGCAATATTATACGCGACATTTATATCCAAGTTATGTGAAAAGTGTATATGAGAAGTATATACACTCAAATCAACAATTTCTGGGCTGGTTTTCTGGGTTGACAATACTTTTTGTAAACAAAATTAGATTATGATAGTTCCTACAATCGGTATTGTTAACGATTTTTACAATATTGCGGAAATACTAAGTTTGGTGCAATTTGGTGTTGGACGAACGGATGGAGCTGGAATCCTGAGATTTGGAATAAAGATTACTGTTATTATTTGGTATTATTGTCGGTGTAGGTTTGATATATATGTGGTTGTCGAAGTACGTACCATAAGTCTACGAAAATTACTAAACGGTACCGAATATTTTATTGGGTGTAGGCACAGAGCTGTTGTGTAACGTTGGTATATAGGGGTGGTTTAAGAAATACGTACATAAGTTTACGAAATGTATCAAATCGGTTTTAATTTTGGTATTGGGTGTAGTAACAGAGCTGGAATTCTAAAACTTGTGATAGTTGTTGGTATATAGAGTTAAGATATGGAAATGCATACTATGAAAAGTACTAAACGGTACAGACTTTGGTACAATTTCTTATTGTCTAAATGGGTTAGCAGGAATTTTGATATATTGGGAGGAGTTTCGGAAATTCGTACTTCGTATTTGGTAACATTTTGGTATTGTATGAACGATAACACTATGCAACACTTTAAAATGCAAACAACTTCTAGTATGCATTTTTTGAAAGTACATATTTAGACTACAAAAACCCTAGTAGGGGTTTGTCCTGTCAGATCCAGTTCGGCTTTTATGGCCTCATCTAAACCGGGCTAAATTTACACTTTTTTGCATTTATCAGGCCTTTATCTCAGAAACGAATAGGAATTTGGCCTTTGTATTCAGCAATATTGTAGTCCTAAACTAGTAGAACTTATCTTTTAAAAAAACCACATAAGAAAAACTCCATCTAGGACATCAAAATCTATAAAATATAGAAAATTTTACATAATTGCTGAAATTCTGGTCAGTACCGGCTAAACTATTGGGAGTTGAACCAAGTAACCTTTTGCAAAAATCTTCCAAATAAAGTTCTCAACAATTCTTTAGAACATTCTGAAACCCTAAAATGCTTACTTCATGTTGTTTCAGCGGTATTTTGCATCCTATTTCACGTATTTCAAACACAGTTCACACCAACTGTTTATTCTCGCATTTGGTATTTCACTACATTATTGACATTTTTATTAAATCGTCGTTGAAAAATGTACTGAAAACAACGGCATAGAGGCATTTTACAACAATGACATGTTCTGAAGATTTGTGTATTACATTCCAGGGAATATTTTCCAAAAGAAAATATTCAGAAAAAATTAACGGTTTTGGAGATACGGTGCAAAATGTATACAAATTGTGGAATTTTTGCATATATTTTGAAATTTGAGGCAATAAATGTAGTTTTTCGAGTTCATTGTTTCTCCAAATATTTTATTCTTGTCTTTATCTACAAATTTGCTTCAGAGGTCAGAAGAAGATTTGCATTGGTTTCAGAGATATAGCCCCGAATTTCTTTAAAAACTCAATATTTAACCATGTTTAGATGGGACCATAAAATCCGAGCTGGATTTGACACAACAAAACCCAACTAGGGTTTCATGTCGTTTGGGTCTGTACTTTAAAAAAATCCTCAGTTCGAATTGTTTGCACAAGATCACCTTAAAAATGTTGCACAGTGTAATATAAGAAGTTTTATGAAATCGTATTGGAAATACCTACTATAAAGCTACGAAAAAAGTACTAAATGGTATTAAAATTGGTCTTAGGTATATTTTTTAGAAGGATATTTTACCTTTTGAGGACAGAAATCTCTTCATTAAAATACCTCAAAAAATGGTCTCGCTGTTGATGTGTAGGGGTGAGATACGGCTGATTTTTTTGAAAATCGGACTAAAGTGGTACGAACAGGACTTATATAAAAATAAATATTAATTAAAATTGCCATTAGTACAAAAAATTTTCAGTGTTCACCATATTCCTTATTAACCCTTTGTGGCCCGATTTTGCCTGTGGGCTATTTTGCATGTTTGTGTATGCGTATTTCCCACACCGTTTGAGATATTTATAAATAAGTGTCGGTAGATAGTAAAGTGGGTGTCGGTAGATTGATTTCAAAAGAATAAAAAAATGGAAATTACTTTTAAATAAATAGCTAGATTGGCGAAGTTATGCTTGCTTAACACGTTCGCGGACGCATGCAAATTCAGAGAGGTGAAAAAAATGACACCCAATTATTTTCGAAATTAGTTTTTTTGTTTTTATTTTTACAGTGTTTTATTTAACTTGCTTTGTTTAATTATTGATTATTATTTTTTATTTATTATAGAATGTATCTTGTTGAAATAAATCGTATTATGTATATTAATCACCAAAACTTAAGATTGTATACAAGTAAATGAACAAAAATTGGCTGACAATGTGAATGCTATAGCATTCACGTCATTTTGCATCGGAATGCTATAGCATTCACGTCCGCGAACGTGTTAAGTATAAGTAGTCGAGTACAAATTTGGACATGAAATATTTTAGGGATTTTATAAAATGTCGTTAAATGTCAAACTAATTGAATAATTGCAGCCAATATTTTTTGAAAAATCTTACTGAGATGTTGATCTAACAAAATAAAAAAGCACACATACAATTTACAGTTCCAATTAGTAGTTACAAATTTTTGAAATTTGGAAGTTGCCTGTGGGCAACGTTGGGCCATTGTGATAATAAATTGGTTACATTAGTGGAAGTCGAAAATGCTGGTTAGTGGTATTCAATGAAATACAGAGAAGTCTTGTCCTTGTCCCGTATGGGATGTTTGTGGAATATTATATTATTAATTGGGACATTCGGGGTTGTGAAAAATGTTGTATTTATATTGTTATTTGAAGATTGGACTTGAATCAAGAAGAGATTGACACAGCTTTTGGTGAATGTACATATTACATGTTAGGAATTTGTATGATATCAAGCGAATATCTGTTCAAATATCGATGATGATAATTTTATATATTGTATGAAGGTCAATATTATCAGGTTTAGAGTCTACATACAAAATAATATTTTTTAAACGCTTCTACTCTGAAAAATATCAATATGAGCATTTCAGGTTATATGAACACTACCATATACATACGTCAAAATTGGCTAATTTGTGAACTATACATATATGATAAATATAGACCAATTTTCCATTAAATTTCCATCAATTTTCTTCTAGAATTAAACAAACTCATCAGATTATGCTTTTTCATATAACGATAATAAAAAGACTTAAGAAACAAATTTTTTTTCATTTTTATAACCACAATGGCCCGATGTTGCCCACAGGCAACATTTGGTACCTACCTAACCGCAAGGTTAGAGGTTCAGTATAATTCCAATAAAAATACTACTTATTAGAGGCAACAAAAACATGTTTTCTGCTTCTACTACGAAATTTTAAAATATTTCAAAAATATATATGACGAAAAGTCAAAAAAATTTAACATTGATGCAGCCAAGATTTGCACTGTTATAATTCGGGAAATATTGCAGGGTACCACGAAATATGACCATAGTTGAATCAAACGAAATGTTTTTAATCAAAGCTCAAAAATGTGGCTCAAAAAATTAATTTGCGAGGTACCTATGACCGCGTAAATGAATAAAAATAAGTAGAAACACGTTGAAGCAAACGAGCTTTTTTACTTGTTATTCGATTGCCGGTCAAACCGTTTAAAGTACGGATATCTGCCCAAAGTAAAAGTAGAAGAATACAAAATGAAGATTACACATCTAATGTATCAGTTTTCAAAATTTCCACTGCATCCACCTTTTATGGATGCTGACATTTTGAAGCCAGATTAAAGGTGTTTTTTGTATTTTTTATTTAACAGGGACGCGCATTCTGCTCTTTCTAAGAACCATTAATAGGATTAAAGTACTCGCGATTACGCATAATCTGATATGTATATTGAATATTTAGCCCAGACAGCATCACAGTAATCCACTGCCAAAGGCCAAAATTTAGTGCGATATTTTTTCGAAAAACCCTATTTTTTGGGTACAGTGTTTACAATATCCTTTTGATTGTGCTGGGACCCCAAGATATTTTAGTTTTTTAACGGTCCGGATCATATAAATCATATATCGTGAAAATCCACCCACTAGAACGGCGAAAACAGCAACTGCAAAAACCGTGGATCGTTTCCTTTTCAATGAAGAAACTAACACATCACTCGCGTTTTTGCGAAAACAGCGGTTTAAAAGAGTTAGTGGCATCGGAGCTTTATCCGATTTATCCCAAATATAGTGTGTGATGCTACATCCACGGTTCTTGATGGATTTTATCAAAATAGGTTTAGATCGAGGTGTTAGCGTGTATTCAAGAAGTGATTAGGATAAAAAATGTGTTTTTTTGCGTGAAATTTAACTAAAATAGAAGAATAACTCCGACCTATTTTTCCTACTTTTTTTTCAACTAACTCACAAAATAAATTTTAATAAATATTTTCTCTTACACAAATTTTATAAATTTTCTTAACATATTTTTTTGTTCGTGCTATAATTTGCAAACCACTAAACGGATTTGTATAGTTTTGGTTTCATTTAAATCTTCGCGATGTTTTTTTGAAGTCTTTCATAATTTCCGCAAAAATGTACAACCTTTCCACTAAAGTTATGGGACCTCAGTAAACATATAGTATGTAGGAAGCCATAAATTAACAAAGTTTCTCGATTGAATGAATAGCGTTTTTTTCTAATAATCAGAATTGAAACCGCCATAACTTTTGCGCGCAATATACAAAATTAGTATCTTGAACAGATTTGACAATGGGAATTTTTTCTCAATCCATGTACCAAAAATCGTTCATGTAGCGTCAAAATAAAATTTTAATTTTTTTAAATGGAATATTAAAAAATTCTGACTTTTCCTCATATATATTATAATATATTATTATAATATATCTATAATATATATTATTCTTTCAAAATATGGTGGCATAAATCATATTTTTTCTCTGCGTGTATGACCCGATTATTTTATTGACCATAGGTTTTAGACGGTCACACAGTACGATCGACAGCACTTTGTATACACTCTGGAAAATTTTTCGGACTTCATTCCGACTCCTGAACATCTCGAGTTTCGCACTACCACAATTTTCTTGATCTTTGTTCTTTCGCCTGAAACGACGCTTCTCATCGATATTTTTCTTCGGCGCTCTTCTTGCGTTCTTCCCTTCAGTAGACTTACGAAGCATCTTATCGCACCATAGATTTTTAAGTGGTGGTTTTTATACCCTCCACCATAAAATGGGGGTATTTTAAGTTTGCCATTCCGTTTGTAACTACTCGAAATAATCATTGTAGACCCCACAAACTTGATCAGCGTGCAATTCTGCATCGATATATCCATGTTCGTCTGTGGAAATCACTCTAGCGTCCGAACAGATTGAAGTAGGTGGATGCAATTTTGGTATATAGTACGAGTCATTTTAAGATATTTTGAATATATTTTTGTATTTGTGTTTCCAAAGGCTAAGAAACATTTCTACCATAAAATGTTTACATAGGTCCACGTTTTGATATAGCCCCATAGGACGATATCTCCCGATTTTCGGTATTTTGAAGGTTTTAGCCCCATTATCACATCGACATGACTGAAATTTGGTAGTTAGTCTTCGTTAAGGGTATACAACTTTCCACCTGACATTTTTATGTATAGGTCCACGCCTTCATATAGTCCCCATAGGACGATATCTCCTAATTTTCGGTATTTTTGAAGATTTTAGCTATATTATCCTACCAAAATGGCTGAAATTTGATATTTAGTTCTCCTTTGGGATACAAAACCTTTTCCCAGAAATTTATCGGTATCGGTCCCCGTTTTGATGTACACCCCATAGAGCAGTGCATCCCAATTTTCGGAATTTTGAAGGTTTTAGTCTCATTATAACATCGAAATGGCTGAAATTTCGTACATAACCTTCGTTGAGGGTATACAACTTTCCACCTGAAGTGGTCGGTATATTATTCAACTTCTTCATATAGCCCCCACAGAACAGTACCGCCCGATTTTCGTTATTTTGAAGGTTTTAGCCTCATTATTTCACAGAAGTGGCTGACATTTGGTATTTAGTCTTTTTCTACAAAAAGTTCTCTCAGAAATTTGTCGGTGTAGGTCAACGTTTTGATGGGACGTTACCTCCCGATTATCAGTATTTTGAAGGTTGTAGCCTCATTTTTCACCGAAGTGGCTGAAATTTTGTATTTGGTGTTTTTCTGGGCTAAAAAAATGTTCCTCAAAAATTTGTCGGTATACTGAATCTTCCTTGAGGGTATAACACTTTCCACCTGAAATTTGTCGGCATAGGCAAACGTCCCCATAGAACGATACCCCCCGATTTTCGGTTTATTGAAGGTCGTGTCCTCAATATCCCACCGAAATTTGTGAAATTTGGTATTCAGTGTTAGATGGGGGTAAAAAATTTTCCACCTGAAATTGTCGGTGTAGGTCCATGTCTACATACCTACATACCGGTACCTCCCGATTTTCGGTATGTTGAAAGATGCTGCTCAATATCACATCGAAATGACTGACATTTCGTAGTTAGTCTTCGTTCCCCACAGAAATAGCTAATATTTGGTATTAAGTCTTAGACATTCCACCCGAAATTTGCCGGTATAGGTCGATTTTCGGTATTTTGAAAGTTGTGGACTCAAATTTCCACCGATATGACTGAAATTTAGTATTTAAACTGCCATGGGTGTATAAAATATTGCAGAAGAGAATTATCAGTATAAACCCTTTTCAAATAACCCCCATAGAAGCGTACTTCCCGATTTTCAGTATTTTGAAGGTTGTGTCATCAATTTCCCATCGAAACGGATGAAAATTAATATTTAGTCTCCGTTGGTGGTATAAAACTTTCCAAGTTTTCGGTATTTTGAAACTTTTAGCCACATTATTCAACGGTAATAATTGAAATTTGGTATTTAGTCTTCGCTGGAGTTACGAATCTTTCTTCGGTCGGTTTGGATGTAGTTCAATTGAGCGGAAATGGCTGTTATGTTAGCAACAATCTTAATGTCATGTCCAGGGCCATATACTCTCTCAAGGCGCTCGTAGAATATACATACGTCGTTGTTCGATATACGAAAATAGTGTTGAGGTTGATAAATGTATGTACAGTATCGGACAAAACATTTGCAACTGACACATAAAATTTAGTTTCAGCTCTATAATATTTGTAAAAAAAAACAGCTTTTTTGTTCAGTTTTTCAGCATTAAAATGTTCTTCATACTCCGAACAAAACAACAACAATAAGTTGTTGTACCTTATAACAGCGTTCCACTTTAAATAGCGTACTTGAAAAAAATATCCCAAATTTTAGCAAGACAGAACAATTGCAACTCACTCCGTCATTATAGAAATAAGGCTCAAAATTACGACTTTTTACATTACATTTGTGTCATATCCAGATTTTTATTAGTTAACGCTATCTTTAAAACTGAATACATCAATATATAAAGTTAGAAAAAATACATTATGAATAAGAACGGAATATTTTAATCTAATAAGCTTGAAAAAGGCCTAGGAAATTGTATAACAGGAGAATATATTCTAGGATCATCCTTAAGAATAGCTTATAGTTGAGTACGAAGCCCATACAACATAAATTTAATGAATTTGTTCACGTTTTTGAGTGATTTGTTCTGCTGAAGTCCCTAAAAGGAGGGTCTGCTGTCAATAAACGTAATATTTTTCCAAGGTTAATTCCGATACAAAACTAACATTTTTTCACTTCTTTCGTTTTAAGGAACCTGAAGAACATTTTAATGCTGAACATCTAAACCAAAAGTTTTTTTTTTACAAATATTATAGAGCTAAAACCAAATTTTATGTGTCAGTTGCAAATGTTTTGTCCGATGTTTGTATATTCGGTCATAACGTAATGTAATGTAACATAATGAATTGATTTATATCATATTTCTCCACCGAGTAGGAAATTGTTCATATTCTTCTATTCTATTTTTTCATATTTTTACCCATATACTCAATGAAACTTTTAGTATCTGTCATAAGCAAATCTTTTTAATTTAGACATATATAAAAACATTTACATTTCAAATCCGTTTTTAATTTTAATTCAATACTATTCTATTTTGAACTTTAAACATTCATTGCTGGCCGCCATAAAACTTCCAATTGCATTTCTTTGGCTTGACCTAAATCCAGCATCCACACCGATCCATTTTTAGCGCTCTCCAAAACATTCACTAAATTTTCGGCACATTTTTCCGCACTTTGCCGTACGGCTAGAGTAAAACGTTCTGCCATTGGTCCTGAATATTCGGTTAGGGTCTCCTTACCTCTAATCGAGTCCAAAAGTGCCGTGTCTGTAAAACCCGGACATATTGTAACAAAACTAACTCCGGTATTGGCGAAATATAATGGATTCTACAAATGGCCAACAAGAATAAACATATAGCGTAACATTTATTTGTTTTCTTTTACTTACCGCCATGCCTCGTGTAAAAGCGGTTAGACCACATTTCGATGCTGAATATATGGCAAACATCCCACTTGGTTCTAGTCCTGCTACGGAAGAAATATTAACAATCATACCTCCATAACCACCCTTCGATTTGTCCATGTAGTTCAAGGCCATCAAGGAACTATGAATTACTCCAGTCTGATGAAGGTAAACCATTAAATAAAAAAAATTACTTAAAAATATACCATTAAAGAAACTGCTAAAATCATAGAACACGTTCACTAGTAATCCTAGATTGATGCATATCAATCAATTTAAGCAAAACTGGCCAACAGTACGACACTTCAGATGCTTTGTTAATGCATATTCCATATCGCAATGATACAGAATAAATGCGTGGCATTGTATTCCAATACGTCACGCCAAATAAGCCAAAGGTAGAGGAGTGATCATTATGTAGAATTTGCAACCGTGTGTATTTTAAATATTTTGACAAAGCATGAATAATAACTAGACATCGGATTTTATCCGATTCTTATCCGATTGGAATCAAATTTGGATCTAGGCGTTTTGAGGGTCAATTTTTCGATATTTGAGTTCATATCAAAAACATGCAAAAACCAGTAAGGAAAGAATCAAAGTCGGGCGGGGCCGACTATATAATACCCTACACCACTGCGAATATGTAATATATATATATATATGGCAGCTAAATCCAAATCAGAACAGATTTCGATATAATTTTTCACATTTATTTGTAGACCAAATTCCGTCACATAGTCCAAATTTCATCAAAATTGGACACATATAGCGTGTTTCGTGCATCAAATACCTCAAATCGGTCGAAAATATATATGGGAGCTATATCCAAATCTGAACCGATTTCGATATGATTTGGCACAGTTATTTCTTGACTAACCACCGTCACACATTTCAAATTTCATTGAAATCGGACAAATATAGCATGTTTTGTGCATCAAATACCTCAAATCTGCCTAAAATAATTATGAGAGCTATATCCAAATCTGAACACACACTTATTTCTAAGCCAAATTCCGGCAAACATTCCAAATTTTATTGAAATCGGACATATGTATATAGCGCGTTTCTGAACCGATTTCTATATAATTTAGCAAACTTATTTCTAGGCCAAATCCCGGTAAACATTCCAAATTTTATAGCGCGTTTCGTGCATCAAATACCTAAAATCGGCCGAGAATATATATGGGAGCTGTATCCAAATTTGAATCGATTTCTATATAATTTGACACACTTATTTCTGGACTAAATACCGTCGCACATTCCAAATTTAATTGAAATCGGACATATATAGCATGTTTCGTGCACCAAATGCCTAAAGTCGGGCGAAAATATATATGGGGGCTATATCCAAATCTGTGTTTTGTGCACCAAATGCCTTAAATTGGGCGATGATATACATATATGGGGGCTATATCCAAATCTGAACCTACTTTTACCAAAATAAATAGCGTTCGTCCTTTGGCCAAAAAACTATCATCCCCAATTTTCATGCGAATCGGACAATAAATGCGACCTGTACTTTGTTTACAAAAATACATGGACAGACGGACATGCGTAAATCGACTCAGAAAGTGATTCTATGTATATCCCTAAAAGGAACTATGGGTCTATCTCGTTTCCTTTTGCATGTTACAAACGAATGCACAAAGACATAATACCCCTTACCAGAAGGTGGTGTAGGGTATAAATATGCAAAATCCGATGTCTAATAATAACTAAAACAACGCATTTTCGTTGCATTTCGAAAGTCAGCCCTATAGAAGCTTACATCGAACAGGTATATCCCACTTAATGCCACTGGTTGCTTTAAAGTTCATTTATAAAAAAAAACCGTCATGGAAGGTCTTCAGATAGATAAAGAGAAAACAATAACCTATGAGGAATCGGCTAAAGACAAGTATGCAATGAATGACTAACACAATATATATATTGCCGGAAAATGGACAAATGTATTTCCTTTCTCAAAAGTATTGGAATGTCTTAGTTTTTACTAGATGAATAGATTTTATCCTCTACTATCATAATAAATCCCAAAAACTGTGTCAAATCCAATAAAACCCATACAAATATTATTTATTTATTTATTTATTTATTTATTTATTTATTTATTTATTTATTTATTTATTTATTTATTTATTTATTTATTTATTTATTTATTTATTTATTTATTTATTTATTTATTTATTTATTTATTTATTTATTTATTTATTTATTTATTTATTTATTTATTTATTTATTTATTTATTTATTTATTTATTTATTTATTTATTTATTTATTTATTTATTTATTTATTTATTTATTTATTTATTTATTTATTTATTTATTTATTTATTTATTTATTTATTTATTTATTTATTTATTTATTTATTTATTTATTTATTTATTTATTTATTTATTTATTTATTTATTTATTTATTTATTTATTTATTTATTTATTTATTTATTTATTCAATCAATAACATTTCGAGTCCTTTAACAGTGTTGAATACTTAAATATAAAGAGTTTAGGAACGCATTTCCTTTTCTACTTAGTTATGATATTTATTTGTAACATTAAGAGATATGATTTAGCATATTTATGATGTTTATGTAAGGAAAAAAATAAACCTTAATATGGAAATTAAACACCTACTGGGGCAGCTGGAATACCGAATTTTTTGGTACTATATTACTATATACCAAGCGGAATAGTATTCAGTATATATAGAAATCGGATTCACGGACATAATAATGATTGGGAAGACATCACCACTGACATCATTAGGAAATACAGTCGAACTTCTTTATAACGAACTTACCAATAACTAATTGAAAACACAGCTTTTTTTATCCCATTTTCACCTATTTTAACCTCTCTATAATGATATGTAAATACTTCTCTATAAGGAAGCGTTTTTTATTGCACAAGCCCGAATTCTCACACAAAAGAACCTCCCTTTAACGAATTTTGGTCAAACTTTTTCCCATTGCTATTACACAATAAAAGAGAAAAAAGACATATTAATAACGCTATTTTTGTGGAAGAGCTCACTAAAAAAGAGAAGTAAAAGTCATTTATCAGCGCTGTTAGAATAAATATTGCTTCGAAATAATTTAAAATTTTAAAGAAAAACTAATTTTAATTTTTATAGGGAAACAACTGACCATTGTTTTAAAAAAGCTGGGTTTCTAGGAGTTAGAAGCTGCTGATATTGAAGAAAATAGAGTCTCAAAATGTAAAGAAATAATATTGAAAGTATTACGGATGAAGACCATGTTAATCGCGATTGCGACACTTTAACTTGAATTTTTCCTTTTTGGAGTCTCGAAACAATGTTCCCGATCATATTTTTTGCTCATTGTGAGTGGCAAAATCAAAACCAAAAGAAAATCACTTCCTATTTCACTCCTAAATAAAAATTAAATTTATGTTTATTCATATAAACACGTTTATATGCTTTATTACATATGTATGTACGTCAAATTAACCATTTTGCCTTAGTTTCTCTATAACGAATGTTCTCTATAACATAGTAATTCTTCGGTCCTCCCCAAGTGCTACGTTATAGAGAAGTTCGATTGTATTTAATAGTCATTATTTTGAAAGTCAATAAAAGGTATCCAGATCATGACATATTAATCTTATTTGTATAAATTACAGATGTAATATAACAACACTAAACTGATAAATACCTCGGGTCAAAATCCTGATATCAACCCTTATGAAATTTTTGGGTCCATTTTGAGAAAAAAAAACAAACTCGAAAATGATCCTCCAACGAAAGTTCAAGATTTACTAAAAATTGGGGAATTAGTACCCTTAAAGAGTATCACGCTGAACCTTAATTTTGTGTTAACTAAGTTTATTTATGCTCCAAGTAATGTCCAAAGTGGATAGACAACTCATTAAGGAACACAACTTTGGTAATTCTCCAAGAAACCATAGATTTGCAATTCTTTTATTGTCCCCTCCATGTATTATGCAATTTTTATTTTTGACCGTATTTATTATACATCGCCAATAAACTTTGCATATTTTGACGGAATATTGTTTTGAGGATCAATAGCAAGAGATTTGCACAAAAAAATGTATAGAATGTAGCCGGCTGTGAGCCAACCGGCGGCGCAGGTCTCTGCGTGCAAGTGAAAATAAACCTTAATTACATTTATACTGGTGCTCACTATTATGACAATGACTCTATATCGATATGACTGTCAGATGTTTTCATACATTTAACATCGAAACAAATCAATCCCATTATAATTAACGCCAGTATAAATGTACTCTTAAAAGCTTAATCTTCAAACTGCTGTCCCGAACTTACCAAATTTATAGCCATTGTAAGATCTATGAAACGGTCATTCATCAAACCACAACCATGGACGACCACATCAATCCTTCTTAGAGTGGAAGAGGCCAATTGAAATGCCATTTCAATGCTGCAACGTTTTGTAATGTCAATCTGTAAGTAAGTTATTACAGACTCTCGAAATTCATCGGTTAGTTTTTTACGGAAATCCAGATTATCATGCAGATCACAGATCACCAAATGCTACATAGAAAATAATAAACGTGAATATGTATGTATGTACCCATGTTTAATATATAATTCATACGCCCGATGTTCCATGTTATATTTAGTTATTGGTTTGATTTTCGAACAAATTTCTTAGTCTTCAGATTATGTTATAGTTAGAAGGGGTAATTGAATTGGAAGGAGGAGGATAATATTATGCGTACATTTGATATCATGTCTTTTTCATTTTGTGTTTTAAAATCAAATCAATAACGAACAAAATATCTCTGTACCTTTATTTCTTTCCGCAAAAAAGCTTGTAGACACTTCTGACCGATACCGCCATATCAACCAATGTAGACAACATTTTTACCTTTCAACTCCATTTGCGGTCGAACGTAGACGATCTTCAAATCACAAATTCAATATCGATTTTAAATTTGAAATGCTGCTTATTGTTGTCGTTGCTGCCAATATGTAGTTGGCTGATGTACAACTTGTGAATGATATTGACCGAAACCTATAAAACGCGATCCTGTGTCTGGTGCGGTTGCAACGCTAGTGCGCTGTATATTTTTCATTTGCCAATCAATTTTTTGGTTTCTTGACTCTAAACTTAATTCGTTTGACACAGTAGTTACAATGTTTTTAGTATGTGTGAATGTGTGTATGCGAACATGTTACATATTTCACCAACATGTATTGCGATATTGTTGAGCGTTTTGGTTGCACTTTGCATTTGGCATTAGCAGGTAAACGAATACCGGTTTTGGTTTTTATTGCCCGAAATTTGATAATTGCGAATGTGGTTATAAATTTAAAGCTTTTGTTTACTGCTTAAGACATTCTTTAAATACACACACACATAGAAACGAAATAATATTTAATTTAACACAAATTCTATACACATAACCATATTTTATATTGAAACCTACGACCCGACATGTACTGGATTCAGTTGTTGTACCTATCTATTGTGAAATAAACGTTGTTCTTTGCAGAAAAATAGTTCGCTTTACAACAAAAGTCTATAGAAAAATTCAAATGTTCTGTTAACTAACTGAAGCAAAAAGATGGTATGATCCAGGATTGCAGAAATCTACTATTCTTTTACTATTTTTTTCGATATCATAATTGAAAAATTGGCATTGTCGTAAAAATTTTAGATTCTTGCAGGTTCTGGAACAGATGTAATTAAAAACAACAAAAACTTTGAATTGACAAAATGCCAATGTTGCAGTAGTCTACGTACGATTTGTATTTCATATTTATATAAACTATTTCTAACGTCTAATTTGACAATGGACTAAGGCCCCAAAAACTCTGAATCGTCACTCTTTCACCATTTCTATAAAATTCGATACATTAAAAATCTCTTCGATATATTTGGGATGATGTACTTGCACATACAGTGAGTGTCAAAAATATTCGTTTTTAAATTTTACCAATAATATGACCTCAGTAGTGGAATTCTGTAACTCATTTTTCGAGTTACCGACAAATATCGGTAAAATTAAAATGCTTATAATTTCGGTAATCAACGAAATTTTTCGGTAAGTTAACAACCAAAATAAAGCTGTTGCTAAATTCTACCGATAGCAACAGTGTAGCTAACTTTCATTGATACTTTTCATTCATAATTTTTCGTGTTTATGTTACCGATTTTTGTCGGTAACTCAAAAAATGAGTTACAGAATTTCACTACAGTATTTTAGAAGCCAATACCCAATAACCAAATACTTAAAAAAATTTTGGTACTGTGGCAATTAAAAAATGCATATAGCATGGATCCATGGCAACCCTAAAAGTGAGAATAATGAATAAAAGTTTGTTAACCCTGTTTTCTATGCGTCAAAAATATTCGGTTTTTTTTAACTTTTGTTAAATATTTTCCCAAATAATAGGTCATTATCGATCTTTTTCGGCAATATTATTATTCATTTTAATAAATGCGAATAGAAACTTTGTTCCTGTGTGTAAAAATGTAATATTTTATAGTGAATTATTACAATTTAGCGCTAAGGAAAAAGGCTATCCTAGAAAAGAGAAAACTGGTCATATTTCATTATAAAAACAGTAGAAATAAAGGGAAATTTGGCTTATTTTTGAATATTTAGTCGAATATAGTTGAAATGTGCAAAAGCCACGAAAATATAGAAATAATAGTTTTCGTGAAACACATAAGCCAGCCAAAACCAAGGACTGGGAGGAATATCCCAATATGAACGGCACACTGTAAAAATGTTTGATTTCTTCATCTGTGATTATCTGTTGATTGTTTTTTAGGTTTTCCAATTTTTGATTTATTAATTTGTTTATACTATGTTTTGGATAATTGTTTTTGAGCAATATCTCTGTGATTTTTATTCTGATTTTCGGATTCTTTATTGCTGAGGAAAAATATTTTATTTATTAGGTTATTGGCTGTATTTATTTTCATTGATTTAGGTTGTGTTGAGTGGTAATTGATCATTCGACCAGAAGAAGTTGGTTTACTGTACCAGTTTGTTTTAATTTTGTTGTAGTCTCTGATATCTGTCATATCTAAATATGGTAGTTTCTCTTTTCTTCTTTTTGATGGATTCTTCTCACAAAAACATTTGACAGCAAATGAGGACTGAGACCTAAATTCGCCTTCTGGATAACCTTACTGAATGAACCTTGAAAGAAAAACTTTATATTCAACCTTTATTATTTTGAAACTCCGGCAAATTCGAACTAAAACTACTTTAATTCAGTGTTTGAATTTGCTACTAGTTTTTCACAGCACAGCACAAGGTCTATGCTGGTGCTGTGAAAGTGACGCAACATAGCACATAGCCACAGCATCAAAAATAAAAACGAGTGCTATTGCTATGCTGTGCTGTTTTCAAAAACAAAATCGAAAACTGTTGCTGTGCTGTGCTACGAACATAAAAGTAGCATAGTCATGAAATCGAAAAACGATTGCTGTGCTCTGCTATGCTGTAAACATTACTACATAGCACAGCATAATTAATGTTAACCCAGCAAACTCACTAACCCCCATTATTATAAATAAGCCTTCTTTGGTTATAGTTTGGATTTTTCGATCAGATTTTTTAGCGTTCCGGTTAAAATAATATTAAAAGGGATCATTCAATTTCAAGGAGAACTTTCTTGGCATTAACTTATAATGTGACAATTATATGTTTAATGTGATCAAATTCGTTTATTTTGCGTTTTCAAATACATCCAATAGTAAAAGAAAACTTATAATAATGACCCTATGAGTTGTTCAGTGTTGTTTATTGCTTACAAGGTACATACATGGTACTTTTTTCATCGATTGGATAATAAATGTGGTCTATAGAGTGATTTTGTGAAAATTTGTCTTTGGCCCTATAAAATGGGCAATTTTAATTTGTATTGGCGAATTTTCACAAAATCACTTTACAGATCACATTTATTGTCCAATCGATGAAAACAGTTTACAAGTTGCTAAACAAGTAATCCCACAAACATTTTTGAAAATCGGGTCAGATTTTAATTTTTTACACCCTAAAGGGCCCATGGAAACTTTGAGGTCCCAGTGGCACGTGTTAACATACTCCGATTGAGCTTAAACGCTGACAATCTTAATTTTTAACAAAACAGGCGAAACCGAATGTATCACGAAACTCTAGAAGACGTATTATTAGTAAAGCTAAATTCAGCCTTTATAAACAAAGCTATAAACAAATTGTCCCTTTCTGAAGACCAGAATCAAGAAGATTAGTCCAAATTTTTTTATAATTAGCCATCGTTATGCGTTTTTCTAATTTCCGTTAAACATTCTAAATGTTCCTTACAGTAAAAATATATTTATTTGTGTATCTAATCACTAAGACAAATACATTCTTATAGTTGAGCAGCAGTTGAATATTTCCAACAATTTGCTGTTTGTTATATAACTGGCTATTTGGTAAGTAGTTTATAAAAGATCCATAGGGTAGAAAGATATGCTCTGTTCCAGAACCTAAAGTATCTACTATTTTTGATTTTTTGACAAATTTATAAAGAATAAAACCATTTAAAAAGTGTCAATATTTCAAAAATAGTAGACTGTTGCAGGTTCTGTAACAGAGCAATAGTTGCGGTCAAAATAATAGTAGTGTGTTAAAAATATCGAAATGTGCAATTAGTCATGGTTTCCCAGCTCAATAGCAAATTCTGTTATATTTCAAATACATACTTCTTTGCCATCAAGCATTTTTCTGGGTTATGTTTGATGCTATGCTGTTGATTTTGTTCATAGCACAGTACAGCAATAGCTTTCGTTTTTGTTTTCTTGACTGCGGCTGTTTACTATGCCGTTAAAATGTCTGCAGCACAGCATAGCAATAACATTCGTTTTTGATTTTGATGACTATGCTATGCTATGTGCTTCGCAAATTTCAGAAGCACAGCATAGACCATGTGCTGTGCTATTTTTATGTTCGCAGCATAGCACAGCAACAGTTTTCGTTTTTACCAGTGCTGTGCTGGTAGCAAATTCAAACACTGCTTTAATTTATAATTTTTTACACCCTACAACACACTGTGGTAAGGGGTATTATGTCTGTCTGCATTAGTTTGTAACATGCAACGAAATAGACCCATAGTTTCTTGACTTTCGGAGTCCACGTATTTTTGCGACATGTATTATGTCGCATTTATTGTGCGGTTCGCATACCAATATATTTTTACCCGATTTTAGGTATTTGGTACACCAATAAGTAAAAAAGTATCATGCCGACAGAGATAAACCCTCAGCCTATATGAATTGAAACTTTCATCTACGGATAGATCGCATGTATTTAGGGTCTTTTCAGCATTTTGTGCCCTTTTTTGGACATTTGAACTTGGCGAAAAAATTGGATTAGGATTGGAGTTCAAAAGTGTTGCGGATGACGTACTTGAAGGAATGGGCCGATATAGTTCATAATGGAAGTGGATCTTATCTATCTTTTCGATAGATATCGCGACTACTAGTCATTTCAGTGGGTCATCGTATAACTTGTAGGCCAGTATGCCAGGAAGCATGGACTTGTCCACGGAAAACGGCATCGGTATACATTTACAAAGGATCTTCGAACAGATCCTAAACCGCACTTAGACACAAATGTTAAACTTTTGTGGGGGAGCTTCCCTAAGAGAATTTAAACTTAATAATAATCACGTTATGAATGTCAATTTTAATGAAACTTGAAACGTTGCAACGGAATTTGCTCTAGAAGAAAGTTTGCCAAATTATATTTAAATTCGCCCGATTTCTTGTATTCGATGCATCAAACACACAATTTTGATGAAATATGTTTAAGAAATATTTTTAAAAAATAATATTCAATATACAAACATACATTCATGTACGTACAAACATTGATTTCACTGCCCTAATTTTTTCGTTCTTTGTTTAAATATTTTGAAAGTATTCACCATCACCTTGCCGATTCCTAAAAACTTTGGTTGCACTTCTGCATATTTATGCAACGATACAACACAACAAAAATTACAGTGAGTGTAAAAAATATTCGGTTTACAATTTTACCAATAATAACCAATTCCAAAATTATGGTTGGCCGTAATTTTTCAAAAGACTCCATTATTTTCCCTCCCAGCCAATGCACGATGGGGCCAATGGCAGGTTTTTGAGGCAAAAAGTCATTTTTTCAAGTCAGCGATTGAAATCAAATAATAACGGAATTATATTCTTAACACTTTCAAACCTCCAAAACCAAAAAATTACAATCTGGCAATGACCCAAGGCGACATGCCAACCTGTCAAAGATGTCATAATTATGATTCCGTTTATTTCTGACATTCAGTCGTAATTAAACAATTTAAGTATTTTGGCGCCAAAACCTGATCTGTTGATATTCTCTATTTTTTAAAAATGGAAAATACGGGTAATGGTATGTAAATTATGATTATTATTAAAAGTGTAAATGTAATATTAGATGTGGTCAATAATTTGTTGTGTCAGTAAGTGGTGGTTTTTGATATAGTCTGTGGTATCGTCCATGTGTTCTTTGGAGTAGAACTTTCGACTTCAGGGTGCTTTCTTGTAAAAATATGTATCTGGTGAAAGGTGACAATGTCGGCTAACAGATTTTGAAAAGAATTTTTGAGTATGCTTGCGAATAAAAAAATTATCACCTTCCAGATTTCGTAAAACTTAAAAACTTGGATATTTTTAATTTTTGGTTGGAAAATCAGCGAAAACCTAAACTACTTATAGAATGGATTTCTGCAAAATTTAATCGAGGTGCCAAAGACAACTTCATGACGGAAGTTAAAAAGCAAATTTATAATATTTGTGCACGCCTTAACCAAAAATGGATAAAAAATTGGAGGTCAAAAAGTCGTGTATTACAATTTGAAAGCTTATGGTTAGCTAGCGACACAGTATTTACGCTAGAACAAGGTAATGATTAAAAGAAGAGAGGGCGCCCGAATGTGGATTATAGTGAAGGAAGAAAACTTGCTTCGGAAGTCTGCTATGAACACGGCAACAGTACCAAACCCTTGATCCATGCCGCCTCTGTTTCGGCCAATTTGTCAAAATAAAAATATTTAAACTATGTTCTCAAGGAAGTTCGGTATCATCCAACTAAATTGAGAAAACAATTAACTTCGACAGAGAAAATTTATGAACGATATATGGGCAATATTATTGAAAATTTAACATCGTTGAAGCCAATGTTTACCCCTTTATAACTCGCGAATAGTGGTTGTATATTGTACAATTTAAATGCTTTTGGATAAAATGAAATGTTTTTAGACTTGGCAAAAAATATTGGGTTTCAAAGTTGATTTGCGTGGAAGCTGTGGCTATATTTATGTTAAAAAATGGGTAAAAATGGGTTGAAGCCAACGTGTCTTTTTTTGTTTTCTCTCGATTTGTGATTAAACCACACTTTTCACGATTTTCCTGTTAAAGTAAAAGTAGAAGGCAACTAAATAAGGATCATCTCACTAGTGTATAACTTCTCAAAATTTGATCTGCGTCTACCATTAAATGATGCTGACATTTTGAAGCCAGATTTTAAGTGTTTTTTGAAATTTTCTTATAATTTCGTTCCGCAAACAGGTTTTTCAAAAAATCATATATTGGAATGAAGAACTCACGATTCTGATTTATTTGATATATGTGTCGTGAATGTAGCCTACACAGCTTCAGAGAAATCTGTATCCAAATACGAAAATTTTGTGCGAACAAATTTCTAAAAATCATATTTTTCGGGCCTAATTTTTACAATTGTCATTCGATTTACTCGTACTTGATTGCAAATTTTTGATTTTTACGTTGCGGATCTAATAAATCTATACTCGTGAAATTCCATCTACTAAAACGCGAGATACGAGAAATTCCAAGGTAGGAAAATCACCTAATATTGTTTTTGAAAATATCGCGCATTTTATCGCGTATTCTGTCGGCCGCTTGCACTGCTATGAAAAAACTAGTGCAGCATCTTCCTTTTTGCGGAAACAGAGATTTAAAAACTTCACTGATAAGGGAACTACATTCATTTTATCCCAAAAATAGTGTGTGATGCTACATCCACGGTTCTTGACTGATTGCCTTGAAATAGGTATATATCGATGCAGATTTTCATGGTGACACTAAAACCGGATGCGGAACGAAATTGTATGAACTTTGGGAAAATTAGCGATGTTTTATAGGTATTTTAATGCTAAGATGCAGCCGATGCTACATATTAGCGTCCAAATTATATTTCGAAAAATATATACAAATTAAAAGATATGGTCTTGCTGTACATGAAAATCACATGCGGACAAAACGATTTTGATAATTACGCGATTTACACATATTTTAATAATGCATATAAGTTAAAGCGGTTTATTTGAACTCTGTTTCCGTTTAAGAAGTCTAATGATTTATTTCAACAACCCGATAACTTTCCTCAATGGGAAACCTTCTATGTGAATGCAGATAAAGCAAAATCCACGCATTTTCTTGGGAGTTTCAAGAAAAATAAAAGAAGTACTCTTATAGAATTTTTCCAATATTTTCGACTCTAGAATGCGTGTGAAAACTATTATTCCAAACCAAAATTAGTTTTTTGTAACACAAATATGTGCTTATTTTGGCTATAATATCCTAACTACTATCCCGATGATTATAAGTTTGGTCTCAATTGATTCCCCGTGAAGTCTTTCTTTAAAACTGTTACTTTTTTGTAATTTTTGACGTGTAAATGGGCCTATATTTTCAAAAAATTCGGATTACATTTAAAATTTTGTCAATTTTTTGTAAATTCCGCGAATGCTGAGTAACATTTTACAAATATTATGCAATCTACTTAATGACGTCACTTCGTGACAACTTTTTAGTGACAATTGTGCTCAATAAAATAATTAGCGTTTTTATAATAATTTTTTCTTAAAAGCAGAAGTAAAACCGCGATAACATTTGTCCGCAACAACCAAAAATTTGCTCGCGAACGGATTTGTACTGGGGAATTTTTTCTTAACCTATGTACCAAAAATCGTTAATGTAGCGCGAAAAGAAAAAATTCAATTTTTTGGAAATGGAATATGAAATAATTGGCAGTTTTGCCCATATCCAAATCTGAACCGATTTCAATATGATGTCTCAATATTGTTTTCTAGACCAAATTCCGTCACACACTTTAAATTTCATCACAATTGGACATATATAGCGTGATTGCTTCACGAAATACCTAAAATCGGGTGAAAATATATATGGGACCTATATCCAAATCTGAACCGATTTCAATATAATATAACAAACATATTTCTAGACCAAATCCTGTCACACGTTTCAAATTTCTTCGAAATTGGACAGAAATTGCGTGTTTGTTGCATGAAATACCTCAAATCGGGCGAAAATATATAAGGGAGCTATATCCAAATCTGAACCGATTTCAAAATAACTTGGCAAACTTATTTCCAGTCCGAATTCCGCAACATATTACAAATATCATCATAATTGGACAGAATTTTCGTGTTTGGTCCATCAATTACTCGAAATCGGGCGAACATATATATGAGAGCTATATCTATATATGAACCGATATCAACCAAATTTGGCAGATTTGCTTCTAGGCCGATTATAAACATCTGCAAATTTTGAAGGTCTAGCTTGCCTCTGTGATTTTTTGCCTCAAAAACATATCATCGGCCCCATCGTGCAATGGTTTTGGCTGGCTTACATGTTTCACGAATCGATTATTCCTATATTATCGTGACTTGTGTGCATCTTGCAAAATAGGGTTAACACACTTTTATTTAATATCCTCGCTTATAGTGTTGCCATGGATCCATGTTATATACATTTTTTTAATTGCCACAGGACCAACATATTTTTTAGTACGTATTTTGTTTTGTTGGTTATTGTGTATGGACTTCCAATATACTGAGCTGTAATTGTAAACAGAATATTTTTGACACTCACTGTATATATTTTACAGCACAAAGTCTGTTTTGTTTTTATACAGAAAAAATTTCAACTTTGGCACTGTACCAACTAATATCCCATTCGCATTAGAACTTTTTGCCGGGTTAACATCATTCATAAGGATTTAATTGCTTAATTTTTTAATACGGCACAATTTCTCCAAAAATACACTGTTGTATTTTGTGTTTGTGCAAAAAAAAACAACTCTACTCATAAACGTACAAAATGTTGCAACTGTTTATATAAGTCGTCCGTTACGTTTTACGTTTTGAATATGCATCAAAAAGAAATTCATTGTCGTGCAAAGAATAAATCGGGGAAGTCTCGTAAAGTTCATAGCGCCAATGATTCGGCCATAACCTAAAATTGTCATACAGTCTGCTAAAGAGATATCATTCACCAGTGATATCATTACCACATAAGCCATTTACTTCTCGTTGGCAGACTTCAAGACGATTTTTAGGTTATGGCCGAATCATGGGCGCTATGAACTTTATATTATATATTTGAATACTGGACTATAAAGTAGACACCCTAAGCATATCCAGTATGTCATATGAAGATCCTATGACTTCCCCCGAATACGTAATTACAGCTTAAAGTACTCAAAACATGCAAGTTTTACAAGGTCCGTCGTATGTTTTCTATGGGGTCGATTATGCATTATCTATGAAATCCAAAAGGCACAATTCGCAAAAAAAAAAACTATTTTAAAATTATAAGTTCAGTGGAATTATTTTTTGATGATTAAAAAAATGTACAGGACATGACATCTATTAGAAGAAATATGAGGGACAAGTCGAATCCATTGGAATTGCCATCTGTACTGTAAGTTGAAGCTAATGTTGGAAAGATTTGTATAACACTGTGCAACATTTTTAAGGTGATCTTGTGCAAACAATTCGAACTGAGGACTTATTGAAAGTACAGACCCAAACGACAAGAAGCCCTAGTTGGGTTTTGTTGTGTCAGATCTAGCTCGGATTTTATGGCCCCATCTAAACATGGTTAAATATTGAGTTTTTAAAGAAATTCGGGGCTATATGCCTGAAACAAATGCGAATCTTCTTCTGACCTCTGAAGCAAATTTGTAGATAAGGACAAGAATAAAATATTTGGAGAAATAATGAACTCGAGAAACTACATTTATTGCCTCAAATTTCAAAATATATGCAAAAATACCACAATTTTTATACATTTCGCACCGTATCTCCAAAACCGTTAATTTTTTCTAAATATTTTATTTTGGAAAAATATTCCCTGGAATGTAATACACAACTCTTCAGGACATGTCATTGTTGTAAAATGCCTCTATCCCGTTGTTTTCAGTAAATTTTTCAACGACGATTTAATAAAACTGTCAATAATGTAGTGAAATCCGAAATGCGAGAATAAACTGTTGGTGTGAACTGTGTTTGAAATACGTGTTGTAAAAGATATGATGCAAAATATCGCTGAAACAACATGAAGTAAGCATTTTAGAGTTTCAGAATGTTCTAAAGAATTGTTGAGAACTTTATTTGGAAGATTTTTGCAAAAGGTTACTTGGTTCAACTCCCAATAGTTTTGCCGATACCGACCAGAATTTCAGCTATTATGTAAAATTGTCTATATTTTATAGATTTTGATGCCCTAGATGGAGTTTTTCTTATGTGGTTTCTTCAAAAGATAAGTTTTACTAGTGTAGGGCTACAATATTGCTAAAGACAGCAAGGCCAGATTCCTATTCGTTTCTGAGATAAAGGCCTGATAAATGCAAAAAAGTGTAGATTTAGCCCGGTTTAGATGAGGCCATAAAATCCGAACTGGATCTGACAGGACAAAACCCAACTAGAGTTTTTGTAGTCTAAATATGTACTTTCAAAAAATCCATACTAGAAGTTGTTTGCATTTTCAGTGTTGCACAGTGTAATCAGTAAATTATTTTAAGTTTAAGGCGTATTTTCCGTTGCCAAAGGATGCCGTAGTTTATATTGTGGAAACGTTAAAGGATGTCTTCAAGGTACTGATCAACAGCAATACCCCTACTTTTAAAAGTGTGCGCTGAGTTGAGATTTTTTGCGGAGGGAAGTTTCCAAAAGTCTAATGGCAATGATTACAACAATTGCATGGCTCAATTTACTTTGTCGAACGTATTGAAGGAAGTTGTCCACTTGATAGAGGACAAATTGGATCGTTTAGAAGTTGACGGAGGAGGATTAAAGACAAAACAAAAACATTTTTATTCAAAAACGAAATTCCCTGGTGTAGTCAGTCGGCTGTATAGATGGAGCCCATGTGCTCATTGGATTTGCACTCAATTTAGCTGTGTTCCTTTACTTACCTGAGGTTACCATTTTTATCATTTGTTACAATTTTTAACCTGCAAAGCGTTCCTTAACGCCAAAAAGTGGTAAAACTGGTAGCAATTTTTAAGAGAGTGAGAGAATAGAGAGAACACACACACAGATTTGAAAATAACTCGACGATTTCAGTTAGAAACGAAAAAAATGTCGGTTGAAACATTCAACTTTTTCAATGTTGTTGAGCAGGGTAATTTACCTGAAAGAAATATATATTTTAATTAGTTCCATAATTTTTCATATTCGAACACCTTAAGGCACTGCATTTTTGCTATTTTTGAAGTATTTTTCTGGGTAAAGTGTGACTTTTTGTACTTGTATATCCTTGAGGAGGCCTCTGATGCACAGAAACATAAAATTTAGTAAAGTCAATGTTCGACAGTTTTTAAAAAATTAAATGGGTTACACTTTACCCAGAAAAATACTTCAAAAATAGCAAAAATTTAGTGCCTTAAGGTGTTCGAATATGAATTTTGCCTCAACTCTGAACGCCATCTACCGTAAATGATGGAACTAATTAAAATATATCTTTGTTTCAGGTACATTATTCTTAAATATTCTCTATCCAATAAATAAATGCACTTGTTTCTGCCATATCTGCTATAATTAAGGAATTTACTAATTTTTGAAGGGTGTTCGAATATGAGTTTTGCATACTGTATATTTAAATGTAAACAAAAATCATCGTACTTCCACTTTAATGCTTGGTTTACATTTACGAAATCCACTCGATTTCAACTGTCAAATCCATAGGTTAAACGTCAAATGAAATCCAATGGATTTCAGATGAGATTTCATTTGACGTTTGAGCTATGGAATTGACAATTGAAATCGAGTGGATTTCGTAAATGTAAACTTAGCTTAACCCTCTCAATGGCATATGCAAACAGTAAACAGTTCATAAGTGCAAACAAGCTATAACGGCAACTAACGGTATTTACAAAAACTAATTGTCTTCGGTTGACTTGAAGTGTTTTTTTATAATGCTGAGCAAAAACAATTACACATTTTGAAACTCCAAAAAAATAGTTTTGGCCATGGTTTAATAAGAAAGGTTAGCCAAAGCTTTATGTCAATTTAAATTTTTTTCATTCGAGTATTCCTAAAACTTCAAAACAATATACACAAACTGTGTATGTGTGTTTGGTGTTTGAATAATATGTCAAACAATTTTAAAAACAATCGAATTCAATGATTTTTAAAATTATTTTTGGAACATTTGTATGGAAATAATTCGTCAGGTTATCATTGAAACAAACATTTTATCATATCCACAACTTGATTATGCGGAGAAACATTGGTCCTTCATTCATTTTTCTCGATTTTTATAAAATGCTCAAAATTAGTGTTGTAAACAAACCCACTTGTTGCTTAATTTTGAAGTTTTAGGAATTCATGAAAAACAAGGGTTCTATAGATTTTTTTCATTTAAATCTACCTCTTTACTTACACCATGGTTTTGGCCAAAAAGTTCATGATAGGAACCGTGGCCGGCCACGCCCGACTTTGGTCTTTTCCTTACATGTTTATAATTAAATAAGCGAGTAAATTACGATCGGAAAAAAAAACATTTTTTATTAAATCATTTCATTTCTGGCTCCCACATTGAAGATATTTCTACTTCGGATATTTTGCCAAGATCTAACAGCCAAACCGAACCGACTTTATTTATTTCGATTGTTTTAATTATGTTCTCAGCACAAACATTGGCTGGTTGCGTTTTGATCTGTAGAAATCTATCGGCCATTGGTTGGGCGTATTCCAAAAGTGTAGCCTTATCCTTGACATTATCAAGAAGGGCAGTTTCCGTTAGACCCGGACAAATAGTAATGAAATTAACTCCGGTGTGCATGTAATACAGAGGATTCTGAAATAAAGCATAATATTGTGTACATATTAAACAAATTTCCAAATCAGAAAATCACCACTTACCGACATTGCTCTGCTGAAAGCGGTAACACCATGTTTGGCAGCTGAATATATGGCGAACATTCCCGTCGTTTGTATTCCGGCAACTGAAGAAATATTTGCAATTACACCACCCCGTCCACCTTTTGACTTATCCATATAGCCCAGAGCAATCATACAGCTGTGCAAAACACCACGCTGAATTCAAAATGTAGCAAATTAACATTAATTCGAGACAAAATAGTAAAGACAGCCTTAATTAAACCGATATGTCTGATGAGCTGCTACCAACAGCGAAACCAGGTCATATAATGGTAGTTGTATGGGTTCGAATCTTCGGCTTTGCGATCAACTACTATAGAAATACAGCCATAGACTAAAAAAATATAGACAAAGAAATCCTCTCACTGAGTGTGAATTGAGTCAGTTGGCTATGCACTCAGTTTTTAAAATTACAATAACTATAAATGTTTAAACTATTTATTCTGACATGTATAGCTATAGGGTTGTGTTGCCATTTTAAAATGGCAATAACTATAAAGTCTGTCTGGTTACGCTAAAACGTGTAACAATTTGCACCAATTGTCTGTTCTTTTACTGAGAGTTTGCAAATTCTTGCTGGACAAATTTCTTCTAGCAAGCACTTGCAAACTCTTCTTCTTCTTCCTGAAAACAATCAGCTGTTTTTAATTGTTCGGTGATTTAAGTTTTTGGAAATACCAAACCTAATTGTATTGTTTTTTTCGGAGAACAAAGTTGCAAAGTTGAAAAATTCCTTTTTTGGGACATTTTCTTTTTTATTTTAAATAAAATACAAAATTTTTGCTTCCTTTGTTCCTTTCTTGGCGGACAAATTGTTCTGCTTTGGCAAGCCAGCTGATTGCTTGCTGGGAAGCTGTCTGTTTACTTTTTACAATTTTCTTGCAGAAGAGAATAAAAACTACTTACTCTCTGAAAAAGTTCTTGCTGGACAATTCTTGCTGGGAAAGTAACCAGACAGACCTATTATTAGTCTATGGCAGCAATCGGCACACAACAACAACAACAATTTTAGCAAGCACTGTTGTCAGTGCATGGTTTTTCAATTAGTGAGAGGAGAGAGAAGCTCTCTTTGCTTGCTCGCGAGTAAAGGGCTGCCGAATGCAGGTCTATGGTCACACACAGAAAAAAAATTAATTAGATGAGAGCTCTAATATTTATACCTTATAATTATACCATGGCTTAATTACTAAAACGGGCCATAAAAATTAATATTTGAATAATTGGTCCATTTACATAAAGTTCAATATACGAGGGGAACTAGAAAAGTTTGGGCCAGACGCCATTTGACATCTTTTTTTTAAGTTCCACAGTTTTTAGCCTAAACGTACTCAGGAGAGTTTGACATACGATCATGTGTTGTGTTGTTTACAACGTATTAAAAAATTACTTTTACTTTTGAACATTTTCGTCCAACCATTTTTCACATCTTTCTTCGTGGATAATCACGGCAAGAGTGCATCCATCGATCAAATTAAATATTTGTATGTCGATAAAGGACCAACCTATAGCACTATGAAAAACCGGTTTAATAAATTCATTCGTGACCGACACTCGCTAAAAAACGAAAGTCGCGAGGGCCGAACAAAATCGGCCGTTGTGCCAAAAAAAAAACAAATTAACCGTGCGTGAACGGATAATGCAAGATCGCCAAAGCGGCGCCTTTTTCACCGGACACAAAGTGGAATTGATGGGTCATTCGCCGTGCAGCTCTGACTTGGAACCCAATGACTTCATTTGACATCAAGAAAAAAGGCGTGGCCAACGATTTTCGCGCCAGAAGATGCTGTTGAAACGTTCAAAAACCATGTTTTTGAGGTGTCCCAATCGGAGTGGAAAAAGTGCTTTAACAATTGGTGTGAGCGCTGAAAAACTGTATAAATTACGATGGAGACTACATAAGAAAAGTGTGAAACTATTTTTGATGCTAAATATTTGCGTTTTCATTGTTAGGCCAGAATGTTATCGAGCAGCCCTCGTATTCGCCTTATCAGAATGTTCGCAATAAAGCTGAAAACACATCCAACGTTTAAGTAAAGTTTTGTTTTGGGCGTTGAGACAAAAACAACAACAACAGGGCGACGCCGACACCAAAGTCCAGCGTTGATATGTTTTCCGCCATATATTTCAAATGAATTTGAATTTTTTCGGCATCATGCCCAAAACGCACACACACAAAACTTTACCCAAACGTTGGATGTGTTTTCAGCTTAAGTGCTTAGTCCAAAACTTTGATTAACATTTCAAATGACAACAAATAATAAATAGGGGTTGAGGGAGAGGAAATCCATAGGTTTCTTTAGCGATAGCTCTGTGTTTCCGAATCATATGCAGTGGAGGGAGAAAAAACCAAAGAAATAAAAACACAAGTAGTATCAATTTAAAATATTAAAAATTCGTTTGTTTGTTGGTGATATTTCTTTTCCCATCAACAACAAAGATTACCTTGTAATCTGAGGTGGCAACAGAGGCCGGTTAATATTGACTCGTGACTGTTGATTAATACGCAACAAATTGGCTATTCAAAGGTTGATCGGCAAATGAACTTACCAAATTTATATCGATTGTCAAGTCCAGATGACGATCGTTCATAAGTCCGCATCCATTTACCACAACATCGATAAAATCTATCTTATTAGTGACCTTCTTATAAGCCTCTTCAATGGTTTCGGTTTTAGTCACATCAACAGGTTCAAAACAGATTTCGCTCGATTTGTAGGACTCTTGCCAATGTCTCATAACATCGGAGTTTTCTTTCAAATCAAAGATAAAAATACTTTTTACGCCCTTCATTAGAAATTCTTCTATGCATTTTTGCCCAATGCCTCCATATCCGCCAATATAGACTATGTTTTTATCTTTTAAATCCATATTAAAACACAATAATTCCGAAAATGTTACTTGTTCTTTGGTATTCTACAAACAATATCAGCAATTCACTCTTAATTGCTTTCGCGATGCCCTCGTTTCAACAAATAACTAAAACAAGTTGAGATTCGTCTCTTTTTATGAAAGTTTGTATGTGAGTAGCAGCGTAACTCCGATAACAACTGATAATATATATTTACTATTTGTTTACTCGACAAAAATATTAAGCAGCTATCAGAACATCTGTTTTTTCGTTTGTTCTGTAGCTTTTGCTATTCACGTGTAATTCTTTATGTACGGTAAAATTGTGATTTTACATACACGCAGAAAAATATATGTTAGAAATATGTTTGGATCCAAACATAATTTGTTTGGGTCCGATTTTCCGCTGATGATTTTAACTTTGACAGGAGTATGTGTTTTATTTCACAACTAACAAGAAGTGTACAACGATGCTCCAATATTTTGGTTTTCGTCTTTTCAAAAGTGTGACAATAAATTACTTTTTTATAAATATCCCAATGGGAAATCCTTCTGATTTAATATAATCAGGTTTTAAAAACCAGCATCTAAAAACATTAGCATTAGCTGTACACTTCAACTGCTACACAATATTCACATTTTGTTTATTGTACATTTTTGCTTATTTCGTTTTTTACGCCTAATCTTTTTTTCGTTAGGCATAATCGACAACCACCCTACATATTTAGCAGTCGGCTGACCATTCGTCGCAGCGAATTAGCCACAGAGGGTGTTTTTAGCCAACGCAGTAATAAAAAAGGTGTCATTTAATGTCAAAATGCCCCCATCATATTGTAGAACCTAAAGAATACTAATTATTATTGTTTAAAAATAAAAAAATATATATTTTGAACGGCTTCTCCAAAAATTCACATGTCCTTTGAACGAAAAAGTGGAATTAATTATATCGTGGTTTTTTATGCATTACACTGGTAACCCTGATCTCAAAAACAAGTGTTTGCTCAAAACATGGCTAATACTATGTTTACATTTACGAAATCCACTCGATTTCATCTGTCAATTCCTTTGCGTATACGTCAAATGAAAACTCATCTGAAATCGATTGGATTTCATTTGACGTTTGAGCAATGAAATTGACAGATGAAATCGAGTGGATTTCGTAAATGTAAACATATTGTAAGCCGTTGAAACTTTGTTGCTTATCCTGCAAACATTTGGAAGATTGTTGGACGATTCTTTAATCAGATTATTCTTTTTCGTTTCTTTCCGACGATCTTTTAGCGAATTTTTATATAAAATTCACCCACGCGAATTATTTGCCATTCGTAGACGATTCTCAAAAATTATTGTTTATAATCAATCGCTACGACGAATCTTCTGCTATGCTTCTGGGCGATCTTTCCGCGAATTTGTATTATGTTCCGCTATTCTTCCGAAACCCGATCACGCGATTGTTACTAAAATTTTTGATTTGGTTGCTTATAATTCTCATATACTCATTCTACATACACGCAGAGAAAAAATATTTTTTAACTGGTGGTGGGCAAAATTTTATTTTGTCTGGCACCAAATAATTTTTGTGGCGCACATATTATTTTATAGGCGATAATGTATATTGCCAATTTTGATTCTGTTCACCATATAAAACAACAACAAATCACAAAATCTCGATATATGGTAATATTTTCATAATTATCTGATGTTCAATCCAACCACAATCTGCTTAACTTTCTCAGTTTTACATATGAAGTGTCAAAAACAACAGCTGTTCATTGCTAAAAGCTAATGTTCTCTCATTAGTTGTTCTGTCGCTGAGTAAGAAGGTTGTAATTTTTTTTTTCATTTTCTTTAAAATGAATGGTATAAAATTAGTAAAAACATCATTCCAAACAAGGATTGAAATAGTTCGAGTATTTGTTGGCGGTATTAATGACTACAATTTATTTGTGAATGAAGATATGAAAATGTGTAGAAAGAAAAATCAAAAAGTGACAAAAAGATATCAGTGCCTGAGTTGTGTTTTATTTTCTTTCACTTCTTAAATAAAAGAATCTCCGAATGTTTCGTGCAAATTTTGTGCATTACTTCATTTTGTCTATTAATAATTAATAGAAATCGAATGCAAGTGATCGAAATAACAAGAAAAAGAATGTATGTATAACATAAACATCTGTTGTTGTTGTTTCATAATGTTCTCCAACATGAACATGTCGTCGATATACATACATAAGTGTTGAACAAACGAAGAGACAACAGAGAGAACTGTATAGTGTTTTTTAATGTTATAAAGTATGAGTGTATTTTATATTATACTTATTTATTCCATTATATCCAAAGTGTTCTTAAATAAATAAAACTTTTAAAATATATAGAAAAATCTTTTAATGGGCAGTTAATCACAAAGGTACAGTATAATTCCAATAAAAATACTACTTATTACAGGCAAACACAACATGTTACGGCGGCTACCACATCATTTCAAAATATTTCAAAAATTGTATTATTAAAATATGATAGAGGTTACCATATATCTATAATATATATTTTTGTTTTAAAATATGGTGGCATGATTCATATTTTTTTTCTGAGTGTAACTTTGGTATAACCCTGCGTTTACACATGACAGGACAGTTGTATTGATTGTCAAAAACCCAAAACTTGCCTCTGTGACGTAGGCGTCCAGACAACTGAAAAACAGTTGTAAAAAAATGAATGAAAATCGTCAATTTCTTTTTGTTTTCCGTTCACATATTTTGCTCTTGTTCATGTTCTTTTGTTTTCAACACATTTCAATTATTATCTCACTTATTTTTACAAAAAGGCCAAAAATTTGTCTTCCCTACTGTCTGTGAAAAAATTATGGACAGCTGGGAGACAGCCGACAAATGTATGTATGTGTTAGTAAATCAGGGTTGTATTTGCAGACTGTCTGTCTTGTGTAAACGCCTAGTAAATGACACATTTAATATTAAGAGCATGGTACAATAATTCATAGGTAGGCCAGGTATGAGAATCGCCAAAAAAATACAACCCTGTCGCTATGGCTTAAAACGTCAAAATTGTTTTGATGAATGATAACGGATGAGTACACAAAGAAGAAGAAGAAGAACGAAATGTTGAAATGAAAACAAAACAGAGTTGAATTTTTTGATCAATAATAAATATCAACTCTGCATGTCAACACGGTTTTGACAGATTAAGCCATAACAAAAAAAATTGTAATCAGCTGTTAGCTGTGGCCTACCTAAGAATTATTGTACCATGATTAAGAGTATTGACAAACACAACACATGTCTGGGTTTTGCCAAGTGATATTAAGAAAGTGCCCCATAACCAGTATAAACCACTAAACAACATAAGGAATAATTAAAAATTATAACAAATCAGAAAAGATAACAAAAAGGCATGGTAGAACAAGAAAAGGTAGCAGCAATACCCAGCTGACTGAACTGGGTTGTAGTGTTAGTGTCAAATTTCATATGACATTTTATACATTCATTTCTATTTCGATGTACATTAGGGACATATTTTTTTGAGAAAAAAAAATATCATTCGGAAAAAACCATTTCCCAGAAAGACTTCTTCATATCAATGATATGTCACCTCCTCCAAGTTCAAACGATAAGCCGCGCAGTAAATCACCGCTTGTAGAGACGATACAACGTTTGTTAATATGTGAGGTATATTCAACCAAATGTGAAAAATTATTAGTTTTTTAAATTCCAATAATTTATAGACATTTCCTTGTTTTGTTTACAAATACAACTGGCAGTAACGTTACAAACAAAAACAAATTCCTTTGTGGTTGTTGTTCGAGTTGTATTTGTTGTAGTATTAACTTTACCTTGTATTTGTTCTACCATGACAAAAAGGGTAAAAACCAAAGACAACAAATGAAAGAAACAAAAAACAAAGAAGAATGAAAAATAAATTTCATTTAATTTTTTCTTTATGTTTTCTTCTTCTTAAGATCTTCCATATGATTGTCAGCGAATCTTGGTCGCGATTCACATTGCATAAACACTTACCTTAGGTTGGTGATACGCGGAAGATTTGTAGGCGATATCGCCTGCGACAAATTAATCGCCCACGAGAATCGCGAATTATTCTTAGGCGATAGAAAATGTTTGCAGGGTATTCTCTTTTCTGATATGTGTTGATCATGTGTGCTGCAAAATATGAGTATGCGTGTGCGATGCTTTTTTATTAGAGCAACAATATCAAATAGCATCAGCATCGCTAGCAATATTTTTGTGACATTTGTTGCTACGTGTTGCCGTTGTTCATTGTTGCTAAACATATTTCGGAGAAATTTTAGCAGGCAAAGCTGCAAATATTCGGTGTTTTTGCTAATATGGCGTTAGCATTTTAAACGCTGAATATAATGATCTAAAAATTTTCGCTAATAGGAAAACTATAAGCCAACATTTGGTTGCAACGGAATATCTTCACTATTGGGTAAAATTTTGACGAAAAAGACGAAGAACAAAAACATTTTTTTTCCAATAAAACCATAAAAAAAGAAAATTAGAATAATATGATTTACATATGTATATTTTTTTTTCTTCATATTTTTCTTCGTATTTTTGCAAATAACATGCATATTATAGCTCCAAGCTGCACGACTTAGGCATCATTTTATTTCTCACAGTGTATGGATGCTGTTGTAATTTTTTTCATATGTGTTATTTGTAAGTACAAGCGCTATTATTTTAAAAAATATGTTTGTATATACGTTAAGTTTTGTAAGAAATTCGATTTTTCGCGAATCCGTTGTGACTTTTCATAAGTATTTTTCTATCATCGCAAAGGGTAACAATTTTGCAAACAGTAATAGGATATAGCACCTTATTATATTAAGCAGCGATTTTTTAGAATTTTTTTCTAATTATTAAAATTATAATGCCTATATTTTTTGCGCGCAACGATCAACGACCAAAAATCATTGATGTAGTATCAAACATATTTTTTAATTTTTTGAAATGGAAAAGACAATTTGAGATGTTTTTCGTGATATACATATGTATGTATTTATTACCAACTATAAGGGAGCATTATAATCACATGATTAGAACGGCTCTACAATTATTCATATTCTCCAGTGAACTGCTGGTATTACCTCCTTTACACCGCCCACACTGCAAATGTACATACCACCATTTTTCCAATCATCCATTAAGTTTACAATATTCACAGCACAATCCTCCGGAGTTTGCATTTTAGCCTCCATAACTGTGTTCCAGATTTCGTCAGTATGCGGCACCCACTTCGTCCAATTCATGTCGCGTTTATTCATCATCAATTCCGTTGAAGTCATACCGGGGCAAATACACACAAAAGCGACACCAGTTCGGCTAAATAAATGTTCGTCCTGTATGTAAAAACGCATGTAAAATCATTGGAGCAAATTCTCACATTACTCAAACCGTCCATCATCACTTACCGCCATCGACCTGGTGAAGCCCACAACGCCATGTTTCGCTGCAGAATAAACACTGAAAGCTGGCCCGGGCTCCAAACCATAAACCGATGCAATGTTAACCACTATTCCACCATTACCATATTGAGATTTATCCATCCAAGGCATCATCGTGAGCGTGGTATTGATCAGGCCAGTCTTTAAATTAATTGGAATAAAATACATTTCGGAAGAAACGTTATTGCAAAGGATCATATCACAAAGCATATTTAGAATATCGTTACCTAACATTTTGTTACAGTATAATCTCGATAATCCGGACACCACATGTTTCGGCGGTTACCGAGTAATAACAAAAACATATAATTTTGTACTTTTAAATCATTAATAATGGACTTTTACAAGTAATAACCTGATATTTAAGGAAAACAAATCCATATTATGGGTTGCGACCATTTTAAGACCGGAAACAACTTCCCTGGCTACCAAGTTTACCTCTTATATTCCTCCAACATAATTTAGGTGAATTTTGATGATTACTTAAATCATCTAAAACTTCTCTACAACTGGTGTATATTTATGCATACTTTTTTTTAAATATGAACGTTGTAGCCCATGTACATGCATATATTGATTTTTCTGTTCCACGGGACATGAGCCTCTTAGGACTCGCGACAGAACTTCAGAATTCAAATACACTATTCTCAATATGGGGTATATTTCTATGAACATCACCCAATGACTTCATCTCGTCGACGAAATCAAACAGGAACATTGTTTTATATAAATTTTGTTTTTCAAAATAGTCACGCTTAATCCCATAGTCGTTGTTTTAATATTTTATTAAAACAACTTTAATTTATTAGTGGGAAAAAATTGGCGATGTTTACCAAGGGGTAAGGCAGGGAATACTATAGTTTCAGATCTCGCCACAGATCTTCATCAGTTCCCTTATTTTTTGTTTTTCAACAAGAAACTTTTTATACCCAAGTGTCAATTGCTAGCTCAAATAGATACGTGCGCAAAGAAACACTCTGATCGAGAATTTCTTTGGCACTACCTAAACTCTAGCAACTTCACTTGCAAACAAAACCAAATCTTTCCCACTGCTATGCGTTCGTTGATTCTCGACGAAAAAACACATAACTAATTTGTTGGTATTGCATACTACAGCAATAAACAACATTTTGACGGTGCCCGGTCTCACACTTAGGAGGATTTTTTCCCACTAATAAATTAAAGTTGTTTTTATAAAATATTAAAACAACGACTATGGGATTAAGCCTGACTATTTTGAAAAACAAAATAGAAGTCGTCATCCCAAACAAAAAACACCAACCCTCCTAGTTTTATATAAATGTTATAGCTTACGAATAAGATAAACTGTAATTTAAATCTATTGGTTGCATAATTATGAGAATGCAATACAACAATCCTTAGTTACCGGTGATTTTAAATGTCAAATAATGAAAATAAAAGGGGTCATACTAATTAGTTTTAAATTTATTGAAATTCCTATATAAGAACTCTACTCGCTTCTTCGTTTAGCTATAAATCCCAAAGAAAACTAACCTATTACTCCCAACGCTTTAAACGATTTAAACACTTCAAGGTAAAATATCCTTGGAATACATTACATGTCCCCAAGGTACTTTCTCACTAATAGGAGGGCTAATGAACAAATTCCTTTAGAAGAAAGGACCGCTCAACATCGATTTTTCAGGGAAACAGGCAGCTTGACAGTGGATATCAAGTAAGTCGAGATTTGGACTGAAAACTTTGAAACTTTACACACCAATTGCTATTGTTAAGAACGAAAACGTCGCCGAGTCTACAATGTAAACAATTCTAGTGTCCGGATTACCGCGTTATCCGGATTATCGAGACTATACGGTACATATAAATGTCATTGTGTATGTATTTAAGTCTTTCCTGTTATGTACTTGCCACAATTACCAATTGTGCCATTTATACTTTACTTACATTAGAGATGCACAAAACAGTACTCTAGCGTAAATTTCATTTCGTTTCATATATTGTCACATATATTGTTTTGTGCATCCCTAACTTACATATAATACATATTAGTTTTTGTGATCCAATAATACTTTTAAATATTTATTGATTTGACTTTTTACTATCCTATCACCTTTAAGCATAGTACACACGGTCCAACAAAACTGACAGTCAACGTACTTTTACGGCAATTTTCTGGCAAATAAAAACTTTTTGTTAGCTAAAAATGATTGAAATACAACATTTAAGGTATAATTTAGTGATTAGGAAAGTAATTATTCAGCTAGACTTTGATATTAAAGAAATAGACCTCGATGACTGTCAGTTCTGTTGGACCGTGTGTTCTATGCTTAACGTACAATGCACATCCCAGAAGGGAAAATTGATTTTTTTGGTATTACCATAAAATAAACTTACCAAATTTACAGCAATTGTGGTCTCAATATCCTTGTCGGCCAAAACACCAACTCCATTGACTAGAACATCAACATGTCCAACTATAGCGACAATATTCTTGACAGCGCGTTCAATACTTGCATGATCAACAATATTGATTTGAACGAAATAAACATTTATGTCTGAATTCAGAGCTTGCAATTTCTTGAGCATCTCCACATTTTCCATTCGACTACAAACAACCAAATTCTACAAAACGCATTATCACATCATAACCTCACCACTTTATTTAGAACTGCACATTTGATAACTTACTTTCAAGGGCTTCTTCATTAGTCTTTGGCACACCTGAAAGCCAATGCCACTGAAGGCACCAACGTAAACAACGCTTTTGTCAGACCAGTCGAACATTTGTGGGTATTTTGGTAAATGAATTTCAGTCAAGTAATGCTGTCTTTTATAGTCGTTTTTGAAATCTTATCATTCAAATTACAATACTTATTGTCAAGCAAAACTGTGTACATTCAATGTAGACACAGTACCAGATAAGGATGAAATGACTGACTTGACTGACCCTCAGCATCATATCCCATTTCAATTTGAAATGTGTGCATGCATATTAGATTGTGGTGTTAACGACATTTATTGATAAAATATCAACAATTTTAGCAATATTGAGAATACATTCATATACATACAGTTTTTTTCATATGAGAACAATAGCTTTCACTCATCACGATATTAAAGACCTTAGCGTAGAGGAATGGCGATAAGACCAAAGGTCTAATTATTATACGGAAAGGGATCTAAAGCGTTCGCCCATATTTATGAATAACATGTTGCTATATTTGATCCCTATGTATCTAGGATCACTCATTGAAGTCGCTGGACTTCAAATCCATTGAATACTTGCAGAAAAAAATTACAGAATGTTAAGCAGAGGCCTATTTTATGCCAAAATTACCCGAAATCGGGAAAATATCACCAGATTTCACCAAAACACTCGTTGATTTATTGTTTAGAGGCTCGAATGTGACGACAATAAGTTCAAAACCCATGGTACAGAGGCAAGTGTTGTTGTACAACAAACGTAACAACAACCACATAGAAATTTGTTGTACGTAATACTATTGTCACTGGTATTTGTAAACAAAACATGAAAATTGTCAATAAATTATTTTTATTTCAAAAATTAACATTTTTAGATTTGGTTACATAAATTTGAAAATCTTGATTGAAAATTCGATTTATCTTCAATTCTAATGTTTCTAACCCATTCCTCTAAATGGGTAATTGCATGCGGGAAAAGTTTTGTTTTTGAAATCAAGAAGCATATCGTCTGCTCCGTCGGAAAAGGTCGTAAGTCCCTCTCAATAAATTTTTCAGGAGGAAGAAAAAACATTCCAGCGCTTTCTGTATTAAAGATTTTATTATGGTGGTAAAGGCAGAATTCTTCGTTTATTTATTCCACTTCAATACCTGTACTTTGTTTGATAAAATTCCGTCGCGTTTGGGAGATAATTGGATGTCTTTGGACTTACGACCTTTTCCTTGTACAGTTTTGTTTTTTTGTAGGGACTTACGACCTTTTCCTACAATTTACGGACGTTTTTAAAATAAAATAATTATACTTCACAAAACAATGTGGAAAGGGTATTATACGTTTGTTTTGTCCAATATTCGTGTAACATCGCGAAGTATTCGTCGTAGACCTCCCCCCTTTCCATTTTTTCATATCTTGACGAGATAAAGCGATCTAGCTATGTGCGTCCGTCCATCCATTAACAATTGTAAAAAACTCCAGGCCTCAATTTTGGACCGATCGTCACGAAATTTTGTGGAGAGGTCGGGTTCCGACCAGAAGTGACCCCATTAGATGTTGGTTATGATCGAAAGGTGTGAAATGCACCAAATCCTCAATTTTTTCCCGACTTTGTAGCTGTCCTGTAGCTGTCGCAGTAATATTCCGATCGGAGCGACATTTTAAGAATGATTTGAGTTTAAGACAAAGATTAAGCTTGCAATTTAACATGGTGATGAGATAATTATTAGCGGGTTTAATGGACCAAAACTTTTGGGTGAAATCTTATATATAAAAGACAATGTGTGAATGTTTGTATGTTCCGCATAGACTCAAAAACGTCTGAACCCATTTTTTTTTTTTTTTTGAAAATTTCATTTAATAATATAAACATTGCACTTACCCATCCGTTAGAAGGAATTACTTTATTGAATTCAGAATACAAACTAATCTCGTTATGTGAATAAATGTCCCTAGAGAAACCACAAATTACCAGTTGATAAAGTTAAGTAAGATATACGACAGTAAAAACAGTAAAAATTTTGATTTTTTTTACAAATTTTTCAATATATGAGGTATTTGAACACATGCAGCATCCAAATTTGTATCAATGAAAGGCCAGAAGTCCATCTTTCATAATCAGTTCGCTTATAGGGGAAAATAGATTTCAAATGTAAATTTTCGTTGCAATATAGAATTTATCACATTTTTGTTCAAAAGTTTGGTCCACAGGCTCCGCCAAATATCATCCGATTATCATCCAAAGGTGTAGGCTAGTTCTTTACATTGTACCCCAACCATGGATGACGTTAAATATTATATCTGAACTACATTAGATGTAGTATTCTTTTAAAGTATACATTTTCCTGTGGACTTACGACCTTTTCGTACTCAAATTTGTTCGTTTTGTGGACTTACGACCTTTTCCGACAAGGGCAAAACATATACAAAAACGCGACATACTACCATTTTCTTTGTATCATACGACGTGTTTTGACTTGTACTATCATCCTGTAACAAAAACGCGATTTCCAAAAAAGTGGACTTACGACCTTTTCCGACGGAGCAGACGATATGTTTATTAGGGCTTTATTTTTTAATTTTACAAAATAACACAAACCACCTTCTCTCAATGGCGAAAAAAATTTCGCATCGAAACAATTTAAGTATTGTCTATTCTGAACGGAATCAAATATTGCAAACATTATCTTAAATTGACACTAGGCTGATAATGCATCATACATAAACATCGATGTAAACGTATTCGATAGCAAAGTCGGTCAATATATGCCATACATTTTTGGTGCAGAAGATTTCCAACTGCTGGGAACTCCAAATACCAAACCTGGACCTACATATGTATGTCCACAATTTTTGGGTGGGGAAGTTCCTCGATCATTGTAAACTCCAAGTGCTACATTACAGCCAATTCGGACCAAAAATGTAGATAAAAACATAAAAATACATGGAATTGGGTGGTACCACTATATGGGAGCTACAGGAAAAATGGACCCATAATGGTTTTGGTTTCACATTCATGTATTGGCATTCAAATCTGAAAAGTGTGCAAAGTTTTAGTTCAATTGGTTAACAATGAGTTACTAGATTTGAACTAAACAGACAACAATGAAGGTTAAATAAAACACTGTAATAGCTCATTTAGACTAGCCATAAATCTTCGACTGGATTTAATAAATCCAGCACAAATCTCTTTGCATTTAGACATACATTTTGGGGGACTTAAATGACAGTCAGCTGATTTTTGTTCATAGCACAATTACCAAGGTAGATGCATCAGCCCATCTCATCGAATTTGAAACGTCAAAAGAATTTTTTGTAAATTGAATTCGTCTCAAAAACATACGTCAAATTACAAATTTATTATTTAATACCGAAAATGTTAGCACATTATGCTACTAATGCTAACTAAAGAGCAAATAAAGAATTATTTTATCGCAGTTTGCCCATCTAAAATAAATAAACAAATTATTTTATCGTTTAGACATCGTAATTATTAGCCTTGGTTGATTAAAATCAACTTTGTACAGCAAAACAAATTTAATTTTTCCGCCTTGTTTACAAATTTTTACATTTTAAATTATTTTTAGTGTAAAAATTCGCCGATGCATCTACCGTGTTTCTTGTGCCAGCTTGCAACTTTTTGTATTTTCTAGCAACATGTTGCAAAAAACAGAGTTGTATACGGGGATTTAAGCCAGATTTAAAACAAATCCACTCAATAGGAGGATTTATTTTTGTATGGGAAATCTGGTAGATTTTGGCTGGATTTAGCAAATAAAACCTGATAATGTGCTAAATACGGCTAATGAAGTCATATCTAAATGGGCTAAAAAAAATTACACAAATATGTTGATAATATGCAAGATCGAAATGTGAAGATCGATACTTGGCGGTGCTAAAATCCCTCACGAAATTGTTCCGAAAAAACCTCTTTATATATGGTGGCATACTATGTGGGGCAGTTCGTTTGGACTCCAAGAATCTTCCATTCGCTCTCAAAAAATAGATATCCCTAATGTACATAGTGAATAGAAATAAGAATACAAAATGTCTTTTGGAATTCTATTTGTAAATTATTATACTATGTTCCAAGGCGAATTAACAACTATGTTCAAAACCTAAAATATGTCTTTATTTTAATGAGAAGGGTAAAGTTCACTGTATGTACATACGTACAGTGACTGTCACTGAAAATGATGCAAACTGAAATAAAAAATGTTAAATGTTAACGTTGATAACTTGGAAACGAGTTGAGATTGAAAATGATGCACCACAATAATCGAATAATAATTTCCAAAATTTTCGCATTTTATACAATTTTAGTAAACAGAATGGTCCCGTTGGGGTTTGCTAGATCCTCTATCGGGACCCTCCCATTGGCGAATTGGGGATGTTCGGTTTGATTCTACAACAAACAGGACACCGGGGAAATAAAATACCTGGGGGTGACCAAAATCTAGCCTGAGGGACGGGTAGAGGTTGAGTCAACTGGTATGGCCGTCTGTGGATAGCGGGTGGCGCGGCAAGAACTGCATAAGCGGCACACGAACAGCGAAATGCGGACGTCGGACTTGGAGCAAGCGGTTCGCCCTATAAACGTTTTTAACAAGAGGCGGGAAGTATCCTCCAAATTGGCAGCCCCAATACCATCCTAGGACTCAGTAGGCCAATCACCCACTAGTCCGAATCAAAACACGATTAACAAAACTTCTACAACAAATAATGAAAATAAACAAACCCCGAACTCGTTGACGACTATTGGCTCACGGAAAGGGATACGAGTAGGACAATGGAACGTCAGGACACTTAAAGAGACATCTAGACTCGCCCAGCTAGAGTCGCAACTAATTAAATATAACCTAACCATATTAGGTATAAGTGAAATGAGATGGCCAAAAAGCGGAACGATCACAACAATGAACGGAAACATTGTTTTGTATGGCGGAAGGGAGAATAAACATGAAAATGGGGTGGGATTTCTAATAGCAAAGCAGTATACTAAAGCACTTCAAGACTGGAAGCCAATCTCCGACCGCATAATAACGGCTCGGTTCCACACTAAATTAAAGAAATGCATTACCATTGTTCAATGCTATGCTCCAACAGAGGAATCTGAAGACTATAAAAGATGGATTTTACGACCAGGTCACAGCCACATTACACAACATCCCAAAAAGGGATATAACATTGTTAACGGGCGACCTGAACGCCAAAATTGGTAACGATAACGCCGGGCTAACACAAATTATGGGAACTCACGCCATTGGCTCAAAAAATTCTAACGGAGAACGGTTTGTTGAGCTCTGCCAAACATTCAACCTGGTAATTGGAGGGTCAATCTTTCCCCACAAAATCATCCATAAATATACATGGACCTCACCTAATGGAACAACAAGAAACCAGATCGATCATATATGCATCAGTGGAAAGTGGAAAAGGAGTTTAGAGGACGTGCGTTCCAAAAGAGGAGCAGATATCGACAGCGACCATGAGCTAGTGGTAGCTACAATAAAACTACAACTCGAAAATATCCACAGAAAAAGAAGGCAAGCGACAAAAAAAGGCTTGATGTAGCAGGGCTACGAAACGTAGAAACAAAACATGAGGTCGGACAAAGATTAAATACACAATTGCCCTTAAATAATAAAACATGGGACGAAACCTGCAGTCAACTATATGAACTAGGAGAAAACTCCATAGGATACACCCAAACAAAGAAGCGTAAACCGTGGATATCAAACGAAACATGGAAACTGATAGAAAAGAGAAACCTGCTCAAACCGCAACAAATAGACAACCCTGTCATAAAAGATCAATATAAAAATGTTGCAAAGAAGGTCAAAATATCAGCACGAAACGATAAGAGGGCATACTTCGACAACCTAACAAACGAAACAGAGGCAGCAGCAGGAGCCAACAATATGAAAGAGTTACATCAAATAATCAAACAATTATCAAACCAAAGGAAACCCCACAACCATTTAATCAAAGACAATAATGGTCAACTTCTTACCACATCCCAAGAGCAAACTGAAAGATGGAAACAACATTTCGAGAATATAATGGGTCGATTGCGTATTGCGAGGCGAGTCGTGTTCCGTTGCCAAATGGAATTTTTCGATTCCGTACGGCAATATTCGCCTGACGCCGTCAAATTTTGTCGCCGTAATGTTCATTTTCCGGCGACAACAAATTAGCTGTCGCCGTACATTTTTGCTAACGAATAAAAACGAAAAATTGAAACGTTAAGGCCCCCACTCATTTATCAGTCTGTGCCGTCAGTCCGATGAACCCTTTCTGTATGTGTGACTGACAAGTGTGTAGCACGAACCATCAGTCAAGTCTAAAAATCTTGAATTTCTCCTCCAAAAATGAATGAATTCTACATCTTTTGTGTTCCAACACCAATATTATTTTCTTTTTTCAAATTTATTTATTGACAATTTGAAAATAAACACAATTCACCCAGACTGATGGGGGTTCATTTTGAAATCAAAACTATTTTGATTTTCATCAGTCTTGGAAAACTCACACATACATTCTCAAAATTTCAAAAATTTACACATACTCAATGAACGGAAACAAACAAAACGATTCCCGTACCAATCACACAAAGCCACAAACTTTTCAGCTTCTCTGAATCGTTTCATTCTCACAACCAAAACAAAAACACAAACTTTTCAATGTAAAAAGATGGAAACCGTACGATTGCGGAAATGTAACTTCGGTAATGCTTTGCCGAGTTGTTTCATTCACCACCGAAACAAGAAGTATTTTTGGGAAACGTTTGCCATGCGTATTGTCAATGACACACTCAGCCACACACACATGTCATTGCTTAACAACCCTATAAGATCATCAGCATACCACAGTGAATTTTATCAACCACCAATCAGCATACCACAGTGAATTTTATCAACCACCAAACGTTTTTGATTTATTCACATGTGTTTAGTACTATTCCGTTTTCTATTTGCTCTTGTGGAGTTGAGTACTTTTCGCTTTTCGTTTTGTTCGCACTCACGAATATAAACAAAACAAAACTAAACAGCGAGCTCGGCCAACGAGGGTTATGTTTCGTTTTGTATTGTTCCTATGGAAAATACTAAACGAAACGATTGGAAATGTTATTTAAAGTATTTTTACGTACTCTGCACATACTACCATAAATGCTGGCAGTCAGACTGACTAATGAGTGGGGGCCTTAAGTTACATTTTCATTTATTTTAAGTGAATTTATTTAATACAGGGTGTTTTTTTAAGCTAGATAGAACTTTAAATTGTAAAAAGTAACACAAAAAATTAAATTTTGATGAAACTTTTTTTTTTATTTGTTTCAGTATACTCTGACAAATCATCATGAATAGACTCACGCTTGAACAACGCTACGAAATTATCCAAATTTACTTTGAAAATCAGTCGTCGATTCGCGCAACTTATAGACGACTTCGTCATTTGTATGGCGTACATAATCGTTTGGCTTAACTGGTACATTTTTGGTTTAACGGGTTTGTTAATAAGCAAAATTGCCGCATATGGAGTGAGACCAATCCTCAAGAGACCCTACAGACTCCATTACATCCAGAAAAATGCACCGTATGGTGCGGTTTTCACGCTGGTGGCATCATCGGACCTTATTTCTTCAAAAATGAGGCCGGATCTCGCGTTTCGGTCAATGGAGATCGTTACCGCACCATGATCAATGATTTTTTGTTTGAAAATATGGATGACATTGATGCGGAGGAGATGTGGTTTCAACAGGATGGCGCTACGTGCCATACGGCGAACGCAACCATCGACTTATTGAAATCAAAATTTGGCGATAAGTTGATTTCGAGAAGTAGACCTGTCAATTGGCCTCCAAGGTCGTGCGATTTGACACCTCTCGATTATTTCCTGTGGGGCTACGTGAAGTCACTGGTTTATGCTGATAAACCAGCAACAATTGATGCCTTGGAAGCCAGCATTGTTCGTGTTATTTGTGACATACGGCCAGCAGTGCTCGAAAAAGTGGCCAAAAATTGGACGTCCAGAATGCACTTCGTCAAGAACAGCCTCGGTGCCCATATGCCCGAAATCATTTTCAAATGTTAATGTCACGTATTGATCTTTCGAATAAAAAAAAATGTTGATTACAATTTAATTTTTTGTGTTATTTTTTTACAATATCAAGTTCTATCGAGCTTAAAAAACACCCGTTATTATATACGTTTTTGGTGTTTTAGTACTTATAATGGTGAAAATTACTACAAGACAGCAATTTGAAATGCTGGTTGAAAAATGGAAGCCCACCCAAACGTAGCTCGTGGAGTCAGACTTTTTGGCGAAACTAAAGTCACTTTTGATGAGGTGTGGAAGGATGTTGCGAAGCAATTAAATAGTTGTGGTCCACCAACGCGTACACCAGATGAAACCTAACAAACAATTAACACTTTACAATATTTTTCAGAATTGGTAAAATATTACTTGCCAACAAAACTTTTATACTAAAATATCCTTTTCTATTCAGATATAAATGGCGAACATTTATATCTGAATAGCCATCCCGAGGTTAAAGTCATTGCCGTGGGATTTTTGAAAGCTTCCTACTGCAAAAAACCTTAAAGCAGCACACACTTTAAGGAGTGGTTGTATTGCTGTTGATCTGTAGGTTTTTTAAAGTAATTTTTTAATGCCTCTACAATATAAATAACAGCGTCTTTTGGAAGCTGAAAATAGGCTTTAAAGCTAAAAAATTAACAATTATTTTGATGAATGTTGGAAACCAAACAAACTCACGATACTGAGGACAATTCTAAAGGATTAGATTTATCTCTTAAGTGTCGTCTGATAGATGCTACGTTAACTATATCTTCTTCACTATCTTAAAAAAATATTACCACTGAGCTTATCATATTAGAAAACTATAACTTTTGTGTACAACTTGTTCTGATATTTTTTCTAATTTATTGAAATCAATACAAAAATCGCTCCGCTACATCACCGATAACTTGTTATCGACGATTATTTTCTATCGCTTTACGTAGTGCATTTTTTAAATTTTGTCACAGAGACGATAGACGACGAGACATGACTCGCCTCGCAATACGGAATCGACCCATAAGTAACGATACTGAGGATTCAACACATCAAGCCATATTCGAAAGATCCGCGGTCGACCAAAGAATTAATGTTTTCGTTCCAGACGCAGAGGAAACAAAAGCTGCAATTCTAAAACTAAAGAGAAATAAGTCCCCTGGAGAGGGCGGCATACCCGCAGAGCTTCTTCAGACCAACTCGACAGCAGCTGCAGAAATACTGCTACCATACATTCAACAAGCATGGATAGACGAGGAATTGCCTGAATCTTGGACAAAAGGAACAATCATAAAACTTCCAAAGAAAAACGATCTGACAGATTGCAATAATTGGCGGGGCATAACCCTCCTCAATACCATATACAAAATTCTTGCAACAATAATAAATGACAGGCTAAAGATCGTGGAAAGGGGACTAAGAGATGAGAAAGCTGGATTTAGACCCCACAGGAGATGTCTGGATCAGACGAACACCATCCGGATAATCATTGAGCAATCGATAGAGTGGAGAACCCCGCTATACTTAGTCTTTATCGACTTTAAAAAAGCCTTCGATTCCATAAAAAGAACAGCGATATGGGATGCACTTCGGGCGAAAGGTGTTCCATTAAAAATAATACATATAATAAAAGCTATGTACCACAATGCTCCAAGTCCGACACAATGGGATGGCGAGCGTACCTTTCTACTCCATGACCGGCGTGAAACAAGGCTGCCCATTGTCACCACTGTTGTTTGCGGTGGTACTAGACGAGATCATGCTAATTCTAAGCAAGAAAAAAAGAGGAATAACTTGGAACTTTCAACAACATCTAGAGGACCTCGACTATGCAGACGGCATATGTATGTCTATTATCCCACAAATTCAATGATATGCAAAGCAAATTAAATGACCTGGTGAAACTTGCGAAAATGGTTGAACTGGAAATCAATGAAGAAAAAACATATACAATGCGCCTAAATCATATAACCGACAACAACCTCACTGTCAATAATCACCCGATTTCCTATACTAACAAGTTGTTACCTGGGAAGCGTAATGTCAGTAGACAATGGCGTGGAAGAAGACGTTACAAATAAAAAAGCACGATCAGCATTCGGTCGCCTCAATAAAACATGGAGAGCAACGAGTATATCAACAAAAACAAAAATGAGACTATTCAATGCATGCGTAAAAAGCACACTCCTCTATGGAAGCGAAAGACTGCAAACGTTTATTAACAATTGTCTACGAATAATACACAGAATATGTTGGCCAAGAAAAATCAAAAACGAAGAACTACTCCTATTAGCCAATGAGGAGTAAGCAAATAAAAAGACGGAAATGGAAGTGGATAGGACACACACTTCGTAAATCACAAGAAAGTATTGCAAGAGCAGCATTCGAATGGAACCCACAAGGCACAAGAAGACCGGGAAGACCAAAGAACACATGGCGACGAACAGTGCTTGCCGAATTGAATAAGATCAACAAATCATATAATAAAAGTAATATGTAATGATAGAATAAGTTGGAAAAACATTGTAGAAGTCCTATGTTCCCATGAGGAGTAAATAAAGGGAAAAAAATCAGATTGGTGGAATAATAGGTTCCCTGTCGTTTTCAGTAGTTTTGTCATTGATTCCGATAGAAAAAAATATGTTCCTGACGTAATTTTGGCGTGATTGTTTAAAGTCCCTTTGTAGGCAATTTAGGTAGAAATGTCTAGTTTTTGAAGTTATTTTCCATAAAATGACTATGAAATATCATTAAGTGTTATGTTCAGAGTACGTACAAGGAATCTAATGTTATATAGAAATTCCTGTATTAGCCAGCCTTCCCTATAATAAACTAGTCCTTAACGGCGTTGCCCTGATAATGGTAAAAGTCAGGACATCGAATAAAATTGTTTGCACCAAGGCAAATCTATATAAGGTATATGCATGAATTACAACAACTAACAAATTTACAAAAACAACATTGTTGTTATTGAAAATTAATTGTCAAAAAAAAATAGGTGTGTTCGTTTACTCAACAATTTGTACAAATTTGTACAAGTTCAGTAACTTCTTGCAATCGACTAAGGTATTTTGCATTGTACTGTAGAGTAAACGAACAACATTCAGTAACAATTTGTACAAATTTTGAGTAAACGAACACACATAATATTTAATAATAGGGCCGTTCCAAAAATTTTTCTCAGGAAAAACATAAATACATTTTGAAAATCCTCTAAAATGGAACAAATTTTAATGACATTTTAAATATAAAGCATTCAGAACTGTCGTAGGTCATTTTTATTACAAGTTTAGGATGAAAAACAGTATTTTATGGTAGCAAATTTCGATGTTTCAAATTTCATGAGTAGACCCTATTACATTTTGAAAACTAAATTTACAAAAAAAGGAAAAATACAGCTGATTGTCACTACTAACTTATATAAATATGCCTTGGTTTGAACTTTTCATTCGAAATAGTTTTTAGAAACATTGTTAACAATGTCCCAATCAAGGCTTACAGAAGGTCGGCCATTCAGAGTTCTGTTAACAACTTTTGACAACAAGCATAATAGATTTTACATTATTGTGATTTGAGTTTCTTTGTATTTTAAATCACAATAATGTTTTGGACAACAAACATAACAATCAGCTGGGCTTATTGTCTGACTGTATAGACTGTGGTCCCAATCATGTCTGCTTTTATAAAAACAAAAATTTCCACACCCTTTGTTGCTTTTCAAGCCCAAACAATGCTACTCCCTTCGACGAATTTCATAGAACCACTTCAATTTTTTTGGTGCGGGTTATTGCAAGGACTATCGTATTTTTGCGGATGAAAATCAGTGTATTTTGCTTAAAATCGATATTTTACTTGTGGAAGAAGCCGACGTACACCTGCGTCTAAATCAATGGTAGGCACCCAGCAATCGAAAATCGGAGAAAACATCCGAGTTCGGACTGAATTCGGTACGAAAGTCGGAAGAAACACCAGAGTTGGGATGCGTTCTCTGACCGAAAATCGGAAGTTTTTGCAGACTTTCGGAGCCAATTTGGTCCGAATTCTGATGAACAATCGTATGAATTTCTGATTTATTAACCGACGTTCGGACAGATATCGGTCCTAATTCGGAAGTAAAATCTTGTGAAATTCGGAAGTTTTGGACGACTTTCGGACCGAATTCGTTCCGAAGTCTGATGAACTATCGTATGAATTTCTGATTTATTTCCCAGCATTCGAATAGAATTGCTTTTTTATTTTTTTAGAAATGCTAAAATAACACGGTTAAATCATGAGAAATTAAAATCGTTGCATTTAAATGTTTATTCATCTACTATAAACATTAACGATTTTAATATCATCTTAGGCTGTTAAATGTTCGTGCGTATTAATTTGTACAAATTGTTAAGCCCATAGACAAATAAAAGAATAGACAGAGAAATTCTAGTGTGCTTGTTTTTTGTAGGGGTCGCTCTTACAACCAATATGCTGTGTGTTCACTCAATTGCATTTTGTTTTTGGGTAAATTGCAAGATTTTTTTTATTTTTTTATATGAGGGTGTAGATCCGGCCAAATACTACCCACATTTGTCTTTTACCATCAAAAATAGTTTAAAAATGTATAGTTCTTGCCATTTTAAAAATTGAGTATCTCGTAAACTGACTCAATTCTCATTCAGCCCAATCATAAACATCATCTCACCGTGAGTTTTCTCACTCTCGCCTCCTCCCTTATTATAAACATCATAAGGGAGAACAAAACTCACGTTCGTGAGAAAATTAGCTATCATAGACAAATTAATGTAGAGACAAAGAATGACTCTCACCATTTATCTGCGGCGAATTTTAAACAAGAGATGTCGTTTACGCATGTTTGTGGTTTGGGTGAAAGCTACTTGTTTCACTCAAACGAAAACTCCTAAAAATATTAACATTTACGAAATATATGCCTATCAAAAAGAGTGGCATAGTTAATTTCATATGTAAAGTACATTTTAAAGTGGCGAAGTTTTCAAACAGAGACCCTAATTGGTAGAAAAACAAATAAATTGTTTTCAAAGTTGAGTCATTTGACTAGCCCCAGTCTGGCTTGAGTCAGATGACTAGCCCCAAATCGTTTCGTGCGACATCTGGTAGGAAATGAAAAATGAGAGCGTTCGATGTCTCTACATTAATTTGTCTATGGTCGTATCCAAAATTGCAAACTGATGTGTCGTAACGTCTAATTGGTATTATGTATGTATGGGTGCAAAAAAGCAAACATTTTAATTTTTAAAGAATTCTTTTGGTAAAAAAATTAATAGAGCTGTTAGTAGATCATTTTTAAACTATTAATTCTGAAGAACAACTAACCCTACAGTTTTTACATTAAAAATAAGTATTCGGCGTAGACGTTTTTGTTGTTGTTGGCGTAGTCATTGTCGTAGGGATATTTTTTGGTACCACGTAACATTTACGACAACGAGAATTTTTTTTTCATACAAAATTAAAAAATATATTTTTTTATTTACTATTTGTTGTAAGTCAAGCTTAATCTCATATTTGTTGTTTTCAAATGTAAAAACAACAACTTTAAAGTGGGATGTAGTTAAAATTGATTACTTTCGGGGATGGCAGAGAAGACTAGTTTCGTCCAACGCCACTTGGACTCATCAGTTCTCATAGTTCTTTGTATTGAAACAAAGAACCCTTCTCCAATTTTATGACGGCTCGAGCTCAAGAATAAGTGTGACTGATGAATTCGTTTAAATGCGAATTCAACCGAAACACCTAAAAACTCTCGTAGCCGCATATGTAAACCAAATTAACTACTCCCACTGTCATGTGTCTCCACATTGCAGAGAATGCACATAACTATTTTGATAGTTGTCGAAAAATAACAACAACCAATCGTCCACCGTGCTTTGTGTCTATTTTTAGATTCACTTTGGCAGTTTTTTTGAGATGTGTGTTTTGACTTGACTTACAACAAATAGTAAGTAAAACACACATCTCAAAAAAACTGCCAAAGTGAATCTATATTTTTTTAATTGTAAAACAATTCGTTTGAAATCATCTCTTGAACAAAAACTAAGAAATTTGCATTGCATGAATCGTTATATGAGGACTCTAACAGATTTTGAATAGAAAGTTTGTCATCTGATAAAAACACGAAATTTATCTTATGCAAATGAATAAAAGTAGTAAAGTTTGTATTTATTATAGTTATTTTCCAATATATTTTAATAATCATTGCCAAAAAAATCTTTTAAAATTGATTTGTTTCTATTTTTATATGCTGTCGTTTACAAAATCGGTCACGACTCTTTCCTCGTATTTCAACGCCATACGTAATACCCATTTGTCGTATTACGCCATACGTAATACCGATTTGTCGTATCAAAAAATAAATGTTATCAGGTATGTGATGAATTTCGAATCGAGTTGCAATGAAAACGATTTGCCCAAAACGAGTGAATTGTTTTTAGATGTGATGGCATCCGCATCGAATTTCAATTCCACGTTGGTTCAATTTCATTAAATTCCCACAAACAAAAAACGGACTGGTAATCCCTAAGCAGTTGAAAGAAGAAAAATAGAAATAAAAAACACTTTTTTTAGTCTTGGCGGTGCCAAAAGCCCAAAAAATTTAATAACAAACAAAATAAATTTGTGTTCTTGTTTAAATTGGCCTATATGGAAGTTTAGTGTCGAAATTCTTGTCCAATTACATGAGGAGAACTTTACAAACAGTGCAAACAACATATTAAGCGGATGTCTTCACTAACCTAGAGGATGGATAGAAACATGTTCAAAGTAGATTTTTTGATCCGTATTTTTTTATCGAAATATCAAATATTTTCTTAACAAAATATACTATATAAGGCAAATAAATGTAAATTTATCTATTCTATATCCGTGTTTAAATTTCAAGCTTCTTTTTCTAAAAAAATATCAAAATTCATTACATCGTTTATAAATCGACAACAAAAATATGACCCATGGTTTAATAAGAAAGGTTAGCCAAAGCTTTATGTCAATTTAAATTTTTTTCATTCGAGTATTCCTAAAACTTCAAAACAATATACACAAACTGTGTATGTGTGTTTGGTGTTTGAATAATATGTCAAACAATTTTAAAAACAATCGAATTCAATGATTTTTAAAATTATTTTTGGAACATTTGTATGGAAATAATTCGTCAGGTTATCATTGAAACAAACATTTTATCATATCCACAACTTGATTATGCGGAGAAACATTGGTCCTTCATTCATTTTTCTCGATTTTTATAAAATGCTCAAAATTAGTGTTGTAAACAAACCCACTTGTTGCTTAATTTTGAAGTTTTAGGAATTCATGAAAAACAAGGGTTCTATAGATTTTTTTCATTTAAATCTACCTCTTTACTTACACCATGATATGACCGTTTTCAAAACGAGAAAAATAAACGATTATCGAATTGCATCACACGTCTTTTTGATAAATTTTTCCATAGAACAAAATGGAATATGAAACCGATATCGAAAACAAGTGAGAAAATGCTATAGTCGGTACGGGGCCGACTATGTGATACCCTACACCACTACCTCTGTGCATTATCTTTTCACTCGAAAACATTTCTTTTAGGGAGATACGAAAGTTTTCACCTATCTGGCTTTTAAACCAAATGACTTAAGACGAACTGAACCAAAATAATTAATATTTAATTTTATATTTGACTACTATCGACATCACCAACATCAATATGCCTCTATCTCTGTGAGAAAATTTCGTGATGATCCGATCAAAATTCCGACCTGTAGTGTGATTGCAGAAAAAGTGGAAAAAAGGGATGTATTACAGACTATTGCGATAACTCTATTATTTTACCACCTACGCCAACCTACTTTGCATAATTTAAAAGATGGGATTTTCTACTTTCTCAGTCAGGCTTTGCTTTTAGAAGGTCCACAACCAAAGGTGTGACATCCGTCATTATTATTAAAATCGCAAAAATTTAAAGTTGGGTTTTATTTGCGACTATTGTGATATCTTGTTTGTTTGATCACCTACGGGAACCAACTTTACATCATTAGGAAGGTGATATATTCTATTTTCATTGTCAGGTTTTGCTTTTGGTATACCCCATACAGAAGCTGAGATATTCGCTTTGGAAAAAACGTTGTCTTTTTATCCAAATAAGTTTTTTGCCCATTACGGCCCCTATATATTATGCGACCATCACCAAAATCAATAGGCGTTTTCATCTCTGAGAACCCCCATTAACCCTCAAAATTTCGTGACGATCCGATCAAAATTGCGACCTGTAGCGTGATTTCCAAAAAAAATTGAAAAATGGGATGTATTACCCACTATTGCGATATCTCCGTTATTTGGTAACCTACGCCGACCTACTTTGCATCATTGTAAAGATAGGATCTTCTACTTTTATTGTCAGGCTTTGCCTTTGGAAAGTCCCCAACCAAAACTGTGATATTCGTCATTATAATTAAAATCGCAAAAATGAAAAGTTGGGTTTTATTTACGACTATTGTGATATCTTCGTTGTTTGATCAGCTAAGAGAACCTACTTTACATCATTAGAAAGGTGATATTTTCTACTTTCATTGTCAGGTTCTGCTTTTGGTATATCCCTTATAGAAGCTGAGATATTCGCTTTGGAAAAAAACGTTGTCTTTTTATCCATATAAGTTTTTTGCCCATTCCGGCCCTAAATATTATCCGACCATCACCAAAATCAATAGGCTTCTTCCTCTGTGAGACCCCCATTAACCCTCACAATTTCGTGACTATCCGATCAAAATTGCGACCTGTAACGTGATTTTCAAATAAATGGATAAATGGGATGTATTACCGACTTTTGCGATATATCCATTATTTGGTCACCTACGCCGACCTAGTTTGCATCATTGTAAAGATGGAATCTTCTACTTTCATGGACAGGCTTTGCTTTTGGAAAGTCCCCAACCAAAGCTGTGATATTCGTCATTATAATTAAAATCGCAAAACTGAAAATTTGGGTTTTATTTGCGACTATTGTCATATCTTCGTTGTTTGATCAGCTACGAGAACCTACTTTACATCATTAGAAAGGTGATATTTTCTTCTTTCATTGTAAGATCGTACTTTTGGTATACCCCATACAAAAGCTGAGATATTCGCTTTGGAAGAAAACGTTGTCTTTTTATCCACATAAGTTTTTTGCCCATTCCGACCCCTAAATATTATTCGACCATCACCAAAATCAATAGGCTTCTTCCCCTCCGGGACCCCCATCAATATCCAAAATTTCGTGACGATCCGATCAAAATTGCGACCTGTAGCGTGATTACAAGGTTTAGATGGACAGACGGACAGACGGACGGACTGACGGACGGACACACATAGCCAGATCGACTCAGCTCGTCGAGACATTCATTTTGGTATATATAAGTATGGGTCTACGACCATTATTTCGATGCGTTACAAACATTTTGGCCAAAACCAACTTATAATACCCTCCCCACATAGTGGTGTAGGGTATAACAATTCGAGATCGAAAAATGTACATGCATCACAACTACAATCGTTTTCGACTCGTTTTGAAATCGAAGTCGATTTTCATCACATACCTGTATATTTAAAACAAGAAATACGTTCTGGAAATTACGAATGTATTTCTTTCGATTTTTTAAGGATATAACATGCTATTAAGCCTTTACCTAATTAACTGCGTGTTGCGTGTGCGTTCAAAAATACAAAAACAAAATACATGTATTTGTTTTTGTTTTCAATTTGAAATACATGTATTTTGTTTTTGTATTTTTGAACGCACACGCAACACGCAGTTAATTAGGTAAAGGCTTAAAAGTCAAAAATTGTCGTTGTATATCATTTTTCATCACATACAGGGGCCTAATTACGTGATTCGATATCGAATTGTTTCGACCCGAGTACTCAAAGTTGGGATGACAACATTCGTTATCGAGTAAAATTATCGAGAAATTGAGCACAAATTTGCGAGTAATTTCTCGTAGCCAAATGGCCTATCGTAAACAAACGAAATGAAAGATTTCTTATTGTATTTTTGTTTAAAATGTAAAAAATTGTTGTTTATTGACGGTTTATAGAGGAAAAATGATATTAGTAAATAATTGTGAGCATTCTTTACACAAAATAACAAGAGAAATTGGGAAAAGTCCTTTTCAGTCGTTTTGAGAAATTGTGATAAAATTAGAATTAAAATAAATACATATGCATGCTATCATTAACCAAAAATTAGTGTTTGCAGTCGTTAAAATACAAGTTGAAAAAATATGAATTTCTACAAAACAAAAAATTATTTAATATTAATAGCCTTCACTTTATAGGTGAAGAACTTTTAATAAAGTGCTTTTAAACAGTTCATCCCCCGTTGTTTACCAAAGGAAATACTCTCTCAGAGAGCCTTAGTCAAAACACCCACCAAATTCTCTCATTTATTTTGAGAGAGAATAATTAAGGTAGATGTATTAGCAAACTGTAACAAGAATGTCAAAACAATTTTGCAAACATTACTAATTTTCATATTTTCTTAGCACAACTTCATTCCGAAATTATTATTCTATGTATAGTTCAAAAAATTCCACAAATATTTACATTTTTCATCCATAATTTTGTTTTTTAGTTTTTGCTTTGAAATAAACACATTTTTTTGACATCTACCTTCATAACATTCCTGAAGAACACATATGCTCTGTTCCAGAACTAAAAAGTTTTTACAATTTTTACCACTTTTACACATTTTGCGTTCCCGTACACAAAATTTATATGAAAATCGTTTACGACTTTTACAACTTTTACGACTTTTACCACTTTATAAAGTACGGGAACAGGCCAATAGTTCGATTACCGGTTACTCTCGAAACATTCGATCAACGATTTCGATCGAGTCTTATCATGCCGTTTTTTTCTCGTGTCGAAAACTTATTCACGAGTAAATTCACGATCGAATCGAATCACATAATTAGGCCCCAGGTATGTGATGAAAATCGATTTCGAGCTCAAAACGAGTCAAAATCGACTGTAGGTGTGATGCATGTACATTTTCCGACATCGAATTGTTTTCGATATCGGTTTCATATTCCATTGTGTTCTATGGAAAAATTGATCAAAAAGACGTGTGATGCAATTCGATAATCGTTTATTTTTCTCGGTTTGAAAACGGTCATATTTTTGTGGTCGATTTATAAACGATGTAATGAATTTTGATATTTTTTTAGGAAAAAAAAGCTTGAAATTTAAACACGGATATAGAATAGATAAATTTACATTTATTTGCTTATATTTAGTATATTTTGTTAAGAAAATATTTGAAATTTCGATAAAAAAAACACGGATCAAAAAATCTACTTTGAAAATGTTTCTTTCCTCTAGATTTGTGAAGACATCCGCTTAATATGTTGTTTGCAATGTTTGTAAAGTTCTCCTCATAAACTTCCATATAGGTAGGCCAATTTAAACAAGAACACAAATTTATGTTATTTGCTATTACATTTTTTCGGCTTTTGCCATCGCCAAGACTAAAAAAGTGTTTTTTTCTTTCTATTTTTCTTCTTTTAACTCCAGAATAGGGATCAACAGTCCGTTTTTTGTTGGTGGGAATTTAATGGAATTGAAACAACGTGGAATTGAAATTCGATTCGGATCACATCACATCCAAAACCAATTCACTCGTTTTGGGCAAATCGTTTTCATTGCAAATCGATTCGAAATTCATCACATACCTGATAAAAAATGTAACTTACGATTACGACAACGTCTACGTCACTTGAACGTCTACGACTACGCCAACCGTAATAAGGGTGAATAAATGTTATATTTAAAACGAAAAATCCGTTCTGGGAATTACGAATGTATTTCTTTCGATTTTTTAGGGATATAACATCAAAAAAAGTCAAAAATTGTCGTTGTGTATCATTTTGCACCACATAAAAAATGAAACTTACGATTACGCCAACCGTAATAAGGGTGAATGTTATAAAAGCGATAGCTGATAGCCTTAGTTGCCAATGCTACCTTCTTATTAACTTTGTATTTACTACTAGTTTATGTAAATAAAATAAATAAAAAACGATAAGTTAAGTTCAGTGGAATTATTTTTTGATGATTAAGAAAATGTACAGGACATGACATCTATTAGAAGAAATTTGAAGGACAAGTCGATTCTATCACATTTGCCATCTGTACTGTAAGTTGAAGCTCATGTTGGAAAGATCTATGTATATAATCAGTAAATTATTTTAGGTTTAAGGCGTATTTTCGATTACCAAAGGATGCCGTAGTTTACATTGTGGAAACGTCAAAGGATGACTTCAAAGTAAGTTACAGATCAACAGCAATTAAAAGTGCCCGCTGCGTTGAGATTTTTTGCGGATGGAAGTTTCCTAAAGTCCCATGGCAATGATTACAAACATTGCATGGCTCAATCTACATTGTCGAACGTATTGAAGGAAGTTGTTCACTTGATAGAAGACAAATTGAATCGTTTCGAAGTTGACGGGGGAGGAAAAAAGACAAAACAAAAATCAGTTTTATTCAAAAACCAAATTCTCTGGTGTAGTCGGCGGTATAGATGGAACCCATGTGCACATTGGATTTGCACTCAATTTATATTTAAAACTGTTGTTTTGTTGTTACTTTCACCATATTTTTGATACACAAAATTAATTAATCATGCAAATAATCAATTATTAAGACCATGTTTTTTCCTTTCAATTTTACTTCTCGTTTCTTCGAAAATATTCACTGCAACGGAAAATAACTGGTTGCTGAAAAATAGACTGTTCGTCAACTGAGATTCGCAACTTCAGTTGAAGGTTGCCATACATAAACAGCCCAATCATAAACATCATCTCACCGTGAGTTTTCTCACTCTCGCCTCCTCCCTTATTATAAACATCATAAGGGAGAACAAAACTCACGTTCGTGAGAAAAGTAGCTTCATAAATGCCAAAAAAGTGAGAATGTGAAGCAATTTTCTCTCACTACAGAAATCAAGGTGAGTTGAACAAAAAAAAATGTAAATATGGTAATTTTTTATAGAAAAAAAAAATCGACGAAAACGAATATTTTGCATTTGTAATGATAATTAACTGCATTTATTTGTGTTTTACGTTGATAATAACTAATAAAAAACAATTAGAAATTCTTTGTTCATGTTCATCCGTGTTTTAATGAATCAAGGAAGGCTTCATTTATGGGCCGATTCCGTACAAAATGAACGGCGACAGCTAATTTGTTGTCGCCGGAAAATGAACATTACGGCGACAAAATTTGACGGCGTCAGGCGAATATTGCCGTACGGAATCTAAAAATTGCATTTGGCAACGCGACACGACTCGCTGTACGGAATCGGCCCATTAAGTTTGGCGTAATTTGGAGGCGGAGTTGAAGTTGGCCAATATTTTTCAGATATGGGACGCGGTTTGGAATCATTGGATCGAAAACTAAAGTTCTGGCGTGTTTCATTCGCACACATTCTTCTTTCGACATACAGAAGCTGGCTGTTAATGTACATACAGTATCGGCCAAAACTAAAGCACCCCCTCAGTAAATTTTTTTGAAATGATAATTTTTTTATGAAAACTAAATTATAAATTTATTTTTTATTTTTCTTTTTATTTATTTATCGGGCATGTTCTGCCATTCACCTCTGCACCTCACGTGTATCGAATACACCTAAAGCTGTTCTGCAACACACTTTACACCTAATTGGGGTGTATTCCTCACACTGTAATTTTGATGGCGAGAGCTGAGTGAATCCTTATTTTTTAAAGAAACTAATTGCAAATTCCTACAAAAAACTGCCTAGGACTAAAATTTAATGTGTTTTCTATGAATATTTAAAAAAAATATATAATTTTCTTAACACAATATGATTTAAAAATATATTTTTCTTAAAGTACCAAATTCAACATGTACGCGCTCTTGTAGAAGTTCGTTTCTTTGTTTACCCTGTTTCGTAAACAATCAAACGAACAAAGCGTACATACCCACACACGCATGTGTATTCATTGATGCGCCAACGCAGACTGATATGTTTTTCATTGTAAATGATAAAGTTTGAAAGCTGTAATAAAGCTTTCCAAAGTTCTTTCGTGAAATATGAACAGCCCAATTATGAACGGCATCTCACCGTGAGTTTTCTCTTTCTCGCCTCCTCCCCTATTATAAACATCATATCGCCGTGAGTGCTGTTCAGCCCAATTATGAACGGCATCTCACCGTGAGTTTTCTCTTTCTCGCCTCCTCCCCTATTATAAACATCATATCGCCGTGAGTGCTGTTATGTTCTCACTCTTCCCTTATTATAAACAACAAGAGGGTAAGCAAAACTCACGTTCGTGAAAAAATTAGCTATTACAAATGTAAAAAAAGTGAGAAAAAGAGGCAAATTTGTGCTGAAATTTCTCACTACCGAAATCAAAGTGAGTTGAACAAAAAAATTTAAGTGTGGTCATTTATTTTAAAAAATACGAATATTTTGTATCTGTAATGATAATTAATTGTATTTTAGGTTGAAAGCAACAAAAAATAATTAGAAATTTTTTATGTTTTGAGGTTATTGTTGACCTTTGGACGCTTTTTTCTTTGGTTTTAATTTTGGCTTGAGGTCAACTTAAGAATTAAAATTTTTTTGTTTTTATTCTTATAAAAAGAAAGAAGTATCATTGTTATTATAAATTTCTACCATATTGTTTATAGTTGCATAAAACAAATGTTCTTGTTTTTGAAAGCCAATCCCTGAGGATGACCATCAAAGATGGTTGAAATATTGGAAATGGAATAGATTCTACCTTATTGTGATAAGAGTTTCTTTATATTTTTAATCGCAATATGTTTTCGACAAAAACAAATATTAGGACATTTACCGCTAACATTTTTTCAGAGTTCTTTACGAATTCGGTCTGAATCTCTGAATTCTTTCAGAATTTGGTACAAAATTGGGTCTAACTTTAGTTCCAAGAATGGGATGTAACTATCCACTGAAGTTAAATGACTAGGTTTGGCATCGCACCTTTAAAAGACGAAGAGTGCTATGCATGGTGCTATCAACATTTGCCCTATAAGAATTTAGACGACTGCAATATCCCGAGTATAGTTGAGCAAAAACTACTCTGGTTTGTGGTGGACTTTATTCACACTATATTTGTTTACATTAGAAACTGCGACTATGTGAAAGCTATACAAACCTACTTGAAATGCTTGTTGAGCAAGGGGATCTCTCCTGTATCGTTGGGCTTTCCTCTCTAGAAAGTGAAGATCATTCTTGATGGACCTAGTGTGTCGGGCGAACCTACTAGATGGTGATTGGGATGGCTCTCACGGTAACGCCCAAGCAAGTACTGTAACTAAAGCGTTCCCAGTTTTCAGGTATGGACAGATCAAAAAGGTGCATACTTTATAAAGCGGTTCACAAATATACAAGGACCCAATCTGGAGCAACCCATGTCTGCGATTGTTGTTCCTAGAGAGAGTAATGTACACGATTTGGAACTTTTGGGGTCGCAGTCTTGGAAAAAATGGGTGCTGGTGCTAAAAAGATGACATGTCCAATCACTTGCCCTCAAGCTTGAATAGAATCAAATATTTTGATGGAATATAAGTCCAGACCGTTGCCCCAAAAAGATCCAAACCATTTTGAGATCTTAATCACGTCATCGTCGATAACCCAGTGGAATGGTATCTACACCAAGCAATTTCCTGGAATAGTATTTTAAGTACCGGTTGTTATATGCCATGAACAAAAAAAAAAATTGGAATTACAATTGAAATTGTATTTAAAATTCATTAAATTGGTTTAAGTGTTGAAGAAAGCATTAGGAATTATACTTAGCATTCATAGAATTGGTTCTTATACTGGAGAAAATATCGGATGTTTCACGAATTGTATTTACAATTCTTGGAATTGGCTAAATGCTGAACCTCATTTGAACCAATCATTGATCTCCTGTGATGTCCTAACATCGCTGGTACAGCTTCCACTCCATTTCCTTGGTATTCCTCAGAACTTGCCATTTCTGTTATCACCCAAAATGCAACATTAAACATTTACTTATTGTAGCCATTTAATGACGTTTTTAAACGACATTTTTTCACTTTTTACGATTTTCCAATAAATTTCACGAATTCTTCAGTGTAAATAAACAATTTTCACATATCTGTCAAAACAAAAGAACAGCTGTTACAGATGTTGCCATGTTGTTTCAATGTTGTATTTTCTTTTACCAATATTCATGTTCTTTTACAGTGGATTTTTAATAACCGACATTTTTCTTGCTAGAAATGTTTATTAATTTGAAAATTTATGTACTATTTATGCAAAAAATAAGAATTTAATAATCCCAAAGTTATTTGTGCAAAAAATGACGGTATGGTAACACAAATTATTATTTCAAGGGTTCACAAGTCGCGCCATTATTTTCCATTTTCCGACTTGTCAACCCTTGTTCACTTTTTGTGCTCCTCCCTGCCCAATCGTAATAGCTCGAGCAGGTGAAAGTGAACTGCAACTCACTTGTGAGTAGCTCCCTACGTGAAGATTCATAATCGCTATGGTTATGTTCTCACTCTTCCCTTATTATAAACAACAAGAGGGTAAGCAAAACTCACGTTCGTGAAAAAATTAGCTATTACAAATGTAACAAGTAAGAAAAGCGTTAAGTTCGGTCGGGCCGAACTTTTTATACCCTCCACCACAAATTTCAGCCATTTCGGTGGATTAATGTGGCCACAACCTTCAAAGTACCGAAATTCGGAAGGTACCGTTCTATGGGGGCTATATGATGGCGTGGACCTATACCTACAAATTTCTGGGGGAAAGTTGTATACGCCTAAAGAAGACTAAATACCAAATTTCAGCCATATCGGTGTGATAATGAGGCTAAAACGTTCAAGATATGGAAAATCGGGAGATATTGTATTATGGGGGCTACATCAACACGTGGACCTATATAAACATTTTATGGTAGAAATATTTCTTAGCCTCTGGAAACACAAAATACAAAGTTACAACCGATTCTTTGGTCAAATGGGTCTAATACATTCAAAATATATTAAAATGACGCGTACTTTATAAGGGGTCTTATGTGGGGACTATACCAAAACGTGGACCTATATAACCCAACTTTGGTAGGAATATTTTCTGGCCTCTGAAGACACAAAATACCAAATTACAACCAATTCTGTGGTCAAATGGGTCTAATACATTCAAAATATATTAAAATGACGCGTACTTTATATGGGGCCCTATATGGGGGCTATACCAAAACGTGGACCTATATAACCCAACTTTGGTAGGAACATTTTTTGGCCTCTGGAGACACAAAGTACCAAATTACAACCAATTCGGTGGTAAAATGGGCCAAATATCTTAAAAATTCCTTAAAACGACGACGCGTCACGCGTCATTTTGTATGGGGGCTATACGAAAGCGTGGACCTACATAGCCCGCTTTCAATACCAAAAGTCCTACGTAAATATAACATATTTTCCCAAAATTTCATCAACCTACGTCAATCCGTTCGGACGCTAGAGTGATTTCCACAGACGGACAGACGGACAGACGGACGGACATGGCTATATCGATGTAGAATTGCACGCTGATCAAGAATATATATACTTTGTGGGGTCTACAATGATTATTTCGAGTAGTTACAAACGTAGTGACAAACTTAATATACCCCCATCCTATGGTGGAGGGTATAAAAAAAGTGAGAAAAAGAGGCAAATTTGTACTGAAATTTCTCACTACCGAAATCAAAGTGAGTTGAACAAAAAAATTTAAGTGTGGTCATTTATTTTAAAAAATACGAATATTTTGTATCTGTAATGATAATTAATTGTATTTTAGGTTGAAAGCAACAAAAAATAATTAGAAATTTTTTATGTTTTGAGGTTATTGTTGACCTTTGGACGCTTTTTTCTTTGGTTTTAATTTTGGCTTGAGGTCAACTTAAGAATTAAATTTTTTTGTTTTTATTCTTATAAAAAGAAAGAAATATCATTGTTATTATAAATTTCTACCATATTGTTTATAGTTGCATAAAACAAATGTTCTTGTTTTTGAAAGCCAATCCCTGAGGATGACCATCAAAGATGGTTGAAATATTGGAAATGGAATAGATTCTACCTTATTGTGATAAGAGTTTCTTTATATTTTTAATCGCAATATGTTTTCGACAAAAACAAATATTAGGACATTTACCGCTAACATTTTTTCGGAGTTCTTTACGAATTCGGTCTGAATCTCTGAATTCTTTCAGAATTTGGTACAAAATTGGGTCTAACTTCAGTTCCAAGAATGGGATGTAACTATCCACTGAAGTTAAATGACTAGGTTTGGCATCGCACCTTTAAAAGACGAAGAGTGCTATGCATGGTGCTATCAACATTTGCCCTATAAGAATTTAGACGACTGCAATATCCCGAGTATAGTTGAGCAAAAACTACTCTGGTTTGTGGTGGACTTTATTCACACTATATTTGTTTACATTAGAAACTGCGACTATGTGAAAGCTATACAAACCTACTTGAAATGCTTGTTGAGCAAGGGGTTCTCTCCTGTATCGTTGGGCTTTCCTCTCTAGAAAGTGAAGATCATTCTTGATGGACCTAGTGTGTCGGGCCAACCTGCTAGATGGTGACTGGGATGGCTCTCACGGTAACGCCCAAGCAAGTACTGTAACTAAAGCGTTCCCCGTTTTCAGGTATGGACAGATCAAAAAGGTGCATACTGTATAAAGCGGTTCACAAATATACAAGGACCCAATCTGGAGCAACCCATGTCTGCGATTGTTGTTCCTAGAGAGATTTGGAACTTTTGGGGTCGCAGTCTTGGAAAAAATGGGTGCTGGTGCTAAAAAGATGACATGTCCAATCACTTGCCCTCAAGCTTGAATAGAATCAAATATTTTGATGGAATATAAGTCCAGACCGTTGCCCCAAAAAGATCCAAACCATTTTGAGATCTTAATCACGTCATCGTCGATAACCCAGTGGAATGGTATCTACACCAAGCAATTTCCTGGAATAGTATTTTAAGTACCGGTTGTTATATGCCATGAACAAAAAAAATTGGAATTACAATTGAAATTTATTGAAATTGTATTTAAAATTCATTAAATTGGTTTAAGTGTTGAAGAAAGCATTAGGAATTATACTTAGCATTCATAGAATTGGTTCTTATACTGGAGAAAATATCGGATGTTTCACGAATTGTATTTACAATTCTTGGAATTGGCTAAATGCTGAACCTCATTTGAACCAATCATTGATCTCCTGTGATGTCCTAACATCGCTGGTTCCTCAGAACTTGCCATTTCTGTTATCACCCAAAATGCAACATTAAACATTTACTTATTGTAGCCATTTAATGACGTTTTTAAACGACATTTGTTCACTTTTTTACGATTTTCCAATAAATTTCACGAATTCTTCAGTGTAAATAAACAATTTTCACATATCTGTCAAAACAAAAGAACAGCTGTTACAGATGTTGCCATGTTGTTTCAATGTTGTATTTTCTTTTACCAATATTCATGTTCTTTTACAGTGGATTTTTAATAACCGACATATTTCTTGCTAGAAATGTTTATTAATTTGAAAATTTATTTACTTTTTATGCAAAAAATAAGAATTTAATAATCCCAAAGTTATTTGTGCAAAAAATGACGGTATGGTAACACAAATTATTATTTCAAGGGTTCACAAGTCGCGCCATTATTTTCCATTTTCCGACTTGTCAACCCTTGTTCACTTTTTGTGCTCCTCCCTGCCCAATCGTAATAGCTCGAGCAGGTGAAAGTGAACTGCAACTCACTTGTGAGTAGCTCCCTACGTGAAGATTCATAATCGCTATGGAAAGCTCTTTTCACGTGAAACACAGAACATCAATTGCTTTCACAGGTGAAGTGCATGTGTGATGTGAAATGGATACACCGTGAACATGCCCGTATATCTTTATAATTGAAAAATACAAAAATAAGGAGATCAGAATTTAATAAACAAAAGTTAAAATTCAAAAAAACATTTTAGGTCGCAAATATAAGCGGACAAAACTAAAGCACCCCCCCATTTGAGGTACAGCAAAAACTATTGAAATCAATATTTCGTTGCTTATCCTCTATTCTGGATGACACAATCACATCTTTTAGGCATTTAGGAGTCAAAATATGAAGGATTAAATTCATAAAGTAAAATATAAAAATATTATAAATAAAAACATGACAAAAAGAAAGATAACATTATGAAATTGGTTTAAATGTTTAAGAAAGGAATTTAATAAAATTGGTCCTAATGCTGGAGAAAAGATCGGATGTTTCACGTATTGTCTTTATTTACAATTATTGAAATTCCTTCAAATGCTGAAGATGGGATCTTTCACAACTTGATTTGAACCAATGCAAAAGTTCCAGTGAAATATTGGCATCGGATTGGACTAAGTCCCAATTTACATTAGGCGAGTTTACTTGCGGCAATTGTCAGTTTGTAGGTGAGAGAGGGTGCTGAGAGGCAAAGGGTTACCATATGCCTCACCTCTCTTTCCTACAAAATGACAATTGCCGCAAGTAAACTCGCCCAATGTAAATTGGGACTAATTCCACAAAATTTTACTTTTTCTTTGTATTCCTCAGCGTTTGTCGAGCGTAAATAAAAAAATTTTACATACATATCTGTCAAAACAAAAAAACAGCTGTTATAGATGTTGTCACATATCAAACATTTAATATTTTGATCAATTACCAAGTATTTTTAAAGTGGATTGTTGATAAAAAGTATTTTTCGTTTTATAAATATTTATTTAATTTAAAATAAAGTAGTGTTTTATAAAAAAAAATTGCGAATTTAGTTATTGCAAAATTATTTGTAAATAAAATAACGATATGGCAACACAAAATATATTTTAAAGGGTTCACAAAATGCGGCACGATTTTAAATTTTCCAACTTGTGAACCCTTCTTCACTTTTTTCGCTCCTCCCTTGTCATTTGTGATAGGTCGAGAAGTGAGATGTGAGCTGCAACTTACTCGTGAGAAGCTCCCTACGTGAGTATTCATTATCGCTATGAAAGTAATTTTGACAATTGGCAACTCCACTCAACGATAATTGCTATCGATAATCGACCCCTACAATTCCACTTGAGAAACGAAAAGTGGTTTCATTCCGAAAAAAATTCATTTTTCCGTTTCTGAAGAAGCTAAATACGGAATAAATGCCACTTTCGATCGGAATTGGTTTCTGTGACATGCCTGATAGTTTGCTTCCGGCTTCGGATCTCGCAGACAAAAAAAATACAAAAAAACAACGGAATATTTATATTTTGAAATGTGCATTTACAATTTAATTATTATTTATTAACTCATATTTAAATTTAATATACAGAATTTTTTGTAATATGTAAAAAAGATCATCATTATTAAACATTTAATGTTGTTTTTTTTTTCTTGTTTGCTTAGTTTTTGGTAACGTACATTATTTTTTAACACTGTTTTTAGTACATATCCTTTATGAGTTCCATTTTATAATGTTATGCAAATCGGATTAGGGAAATTTCTAACACACATCTTCTACCCACTTAATTTATTCTTTTACATTTTTGGAGTTTTACGTTGTAGTTTCGAAATTAATATATCCGATTTAATTTGATTTCTGTCTCTTTCCTCGGCTATTAGAAACTTATTTAGTAAATGAATCGATTTTTATTGCCAGACATTTTATGATTGAGTCGAGAGTGAGCTTCTTATATATTAATTCTAAGACCATGAAATAATAATGAATATATAATTTAGGAATTTGATTATGAAATATAAATATACACGTCTATTGACAACATTGTAGATATATGTGTGTAGTATCCAATTACACGTTTTGTGATTTGACATTGTTGCAGGTCCACATCAGATGGATCTGATGTATGTTGTGGTATATTATCGATCCTTTTATGCTCATTGTAGATTTGTATGTGCACCAGATTACCTTGCAATAAAATTGAGACCATGGTCAGACCCGTCCAATCAATCCTCCATTTAAATACACACAACGTATGTACATATGCATGTAGGTAGGAAATGTAACTTTGCAGTTATACAAAACATTGATTTTAAGGAATCCTTAGAATTCTCATTATGTTGGGAGTTTTCGCTGGGATTGACATTTAAATAAATTTGTTATTCAGTACATTTGATTCCTTGTGGTTGTTGTTTTAAATGAGGTCCGAAGGGGTGTTAGGAAAGCAATATTTCGCCGTTGCGGCATGCAAACTTATAAACTAAATTATATTTAAACAAAATAAACATAACAAAAAAAGAAAAGATTTCAAATGATATGAAATCAGTGCTCACTCCCATTCCTTCTTTAATAGATGATTAGGTTCGAAATCAAAAATACAACACATGCTAGATCTATTTTAAATAATAATTCGTGAGGCTTTTATAAACTTTTTTATTTGATCTTTACCTTAAATAAATATCGTTTTTTCTTTTTTGCTAACAAATTACATTGGGGGTTTCTTCTATAATAAATATAAGTATGTATACTCAAGGTTGTTGAATTTATTAACTGTTTGCTCCAATAAATGCTATTCCACCTTGCCGAAACAAAAGTCACGATTTTTATCTCTAAAAATCATTGCAGAAACTATCAACTCTTAGTGCTCCCCTACTTTTTTTCTTAGTTTACAAAAATATGTGTTGTTGACGTGTGTTTTATTGTTTTTATATCATTCTTTTCTTGTTTACTTTTCTCGGGTTTTTAATGTATGTATGTATAGTATGTAAGCGCCTTTTATTTATTATAATTATTTTCGTAATATTTTCTCATTTAGTAGTTCTACAATATATTTATATTCTCAGTTACATTATATATCTCTTCTTTGTTTCTTTTAAAAAAATTCTTGGAAAATTTCATTCATTTTTATGATGCTCTCTTTTTGTTGTTATTGTTTCTTGTATTTCTAAAACTAGACTTTTAACATATTTAAAAGGTTTTTGTATTGTATGTAACCGTATGTATGATTCAAATGTGTGCCGCCTTGCTAAACCCATATATTCCAATGATTGTTTAAAAATTTATATTCAAGTTATAACATATTACTTGGTAGGCTTAATTTCCTTTACATATATAAAGTAGCAATGTTAAAAAGTTAGTTTATCCTTACTTTTTTTCTTGTTTTTCTTTACTTCTTTTAATTTACATATAAATTCTTATGTTATTTTGTTTTTGTTTCGTAGATGGGAGAAGGACGTCAGCAGTTTAAAAATACCTTTGATACATTTAAAGTATTTTTCTCTTTCGTGTATATGGGCTTATTATAAAAACGAATTCCTTATGATGTGTTCTTTATTTAGCGTGGGATCTCATCAAATTGTCCACAAAACATTATTGACCTGAAAGTTGAGAATGGACGAAACTCTAATTAAGTAAAAAGAATGTATTCAAAAAAACAGTTTGTCAACTAGTCTATTGAATATGGAGGAAAAAATATCGGTTAAAATTATCGGTGGACACCGATTAGGGGAAAATGGTGGTGAAATTTCAAAAATAAAAAATTAGAGATGTAATGTCAATCACCATTTACTTGTATGGAAATGTAACGTAAGCTCCTGTTGTTTAATAAATTTTTACATGAAGTGCCGAAACAGTAGTGGCCAAACTAATTACAGAAATATGTCGTCACCCGAAATGGCCAAGACGTAACTCAAAAAATCAAAATGTGGGTTTTCATGCTTGCCGAAAAATGATGATCATACTTCAGAAATGTCATTTCGAATACTGAGATAACATTGAAGATGATTCGTACACGGCTGATAATGTCCAAAATGTTCACTGCTGTCACAAGATCGATATCTTATAAAACAGTTTTCATCTTTGTGTTTATTTCAGCTTTAGTCCATATTTTGTTGTATTCAAGTATTTGAATAACAACAAAATGTTTTACAGTGGATATGAAATTGATTAGTTGCGGGCGAAGGGTAGGGAATACTATAGTTTCAGTTGTCACCAAACAACTTCATCAGTTCCCTTTTCCGCCGACTCTGTATCGATAAACAGGTCAATAAGCCCATCCAGCAAATTAAACAAAATGAGAAATTTGCTATATGGCCCTAAAACTGATTACCCTACAATTTGAGTCGAACTAAAGAATTTTATATCCACCACTGTTTTTATGTCGTCTTTGCTTTGCAAAGAATACGAACATAGGAGTGTTGCTTCAATAAGTGGGGGTAAAACAACGAGAAAGTTTTTGTTTTTGCATTACGCATTGATCAACAAGGCCGTGCTGATGCCTATTATTGTTGTTGGCGTTTTTTATTGTTGGACTGCAGAATTTTACATCTTTGTGTTTATTTCAGCTTTAGTCCATATTTTGTTGTATTCCAGTATTTGAATAACAACAAAATGTTTTACAGTGGATATGAAATTGATTAGTTGCGGGCGGAGGGTAGGGAATACTATAGTTTCAGTTGTCACCAAACAACTTCATCAGTTCCCTTTTCCGCCGACTCTGTATCGATAAACAGGTCAATAAGCCATCCCGCAAATTAAACAAAATGAGAAATTTGCTATATGGCCCTAAAACGCCAACAACAATAATAGGCATCAGCACGGCCTTGTTGATCAATGCGTAATGCAAAAACAACAACTTTCTCGTTGTTTTACCCCCGCTTATTGAAGCAACACTCCTATGTTCGTATTCTTTGCAAAGCAAAGACGACATAAAAACAGTGGTGGATATAAAATTCTTTAGTTCGACTCAAATTGTAGGGTAATCAGTTTTAGGGCCATATAGCAAATTTCTCATTTTGTTTAATTTGCTGGATGGGCTTATTGACCTGTTTATCGATACAGAGTCGGCGGAAAAGGGAACTGATGAAGTTGTTTGGTGACAACTGAAACTATAGTATTCCCTACCCTCCGCCCGCAACTAATCAATTTCATATCCACTGTAAAACATTTTGTTGTTATTCAAATACTTGAATACAACAAAATATGGACTAAAGCTGAAATAAACACAAAGATGTAAAATTCTGCAGTCCAACAATAAAAAACGCCAACAACAGTTTTCATTTTATAACGGTTTTTGTTTCTCCTTTAAACTTATGATTTTTTGAGTAACGTCTTTGGGCATTTCAGGTGGCAATGTAGTTTTTATATTTACCCCCTGTTTTTTGTAAAAAAAAATGTTGTTCTCACACGAATTGTCAAATTTTGTAGATCAATTTTCTCGCCTTAGCGCAAATGTGGAACGCTGATTTTTGAATGAGGAATTCTTAACTGTATATAGAACGTCTCAACGAAGAATTAGGTCTGTATGTCATCTAGGGGCTGAGCTATGGATAGCCAAATTATTACGAATATAGACGAACGAACAAAAAATAGTTACAAAAACAGGGGGTTAGCACTGTTTAATGAAATAAATTTGTTATACTGGGAAGTCGCACCTGCTCATGAAAAGGGTAGTAACCAATATTTTATATTTTTCAGTAGAGGCAAAAACAATGCTAATGTTAAAGGTACAGTATAATCTCGATAATCCGGACACAACATGTTTCGGCGGTGTCCGGATTATCGAATTGTCCGGATTACCGAGTAATAAAAAAAACATATAATTTTGTACGTTTAAATCATTAATAATGGACTATTATTATATAATAACCTGACATATAAGGTAAACAAATTCATATTAAGCAAATATTATGGGTTTCCACCATTTTAAGACCGGAAGCAGCTTCCAAATTTACGTCTTATATTTCTCCAGAGTAATTTAGGTGACATTTGCTTATTACGTTTTTCATCTAAAACTTCCCTATAACTGGTGTATATTTATGCATTTATACATACGTTGATTGAATTCCCTTGTCCATGGGTCATGATCCTCTTATGGCTCGCGATAGAAGTTCAGAATTCAAATGCACTCATCTCGTTATGGGGAATATTTATTGATTTTTATGAACATGTCAAATAACTTCATCTCGTCAACAAAATCAAACAGAAACATTGTTTTATATAAATGTTATAGCTTACGAATATGAGAAAATATAATTTTAATATATTGGTTGCATAATTACGAGAATGCAATACAACAATCTTTAGTTACCGGTGGTTTTCAATGTCAAAGAAAGAAAATAAAAGGGGCCATACTACTTTGTTTTAAATTTATTGAAATTTCTATATAAGGACTCTACTCGTTTCCTCCTTTAGCTCTAAATCCCAATGAAAACTAACCTATTAACCACAACGCTTTAAATTATTTAAACATTTCTAGGTAAAATACCCTAGGAATATATAACATGCCCCAAGGGTCTTCCTCACTAATAGGAAGGCTAATGAAATATTTCCTTTAGAGGAACGGATCACTCAACATCGATTTTTCAGGGAACCAGGCTACCCAACTTTAGGTTTTAAATGCTATTGCTTATCATAGCCAGTAACCAATGGTTGAAAAATAGGAAAATTATTTGACAGATTCAGATAGTTAATTCCATATTGACTGTATAACTGAGTTGTCAGTGGATATCTATAGTAAGTCGAGATTTTGACTGAAAACTTTAAAAAAAAATTAAATGTTCTAATTTATACACCAATTGCTATTATCAAGAACGAAAACATCAATGAAATAAAAACGAATCTAATGCTCAAGATAGGAAAAAATATGAGATGTCCGGATTATCGAGATAAGAAAAATATGTGATGTCCGGATTACCGAGTCTACAGTGTAAAAAATTCTAGTGTCCGGATTAACGCGTGTCCGGATTATCGAGACTATACTGTATTTATATTATACAAAAAACTATGCCATAAATATATCATGTTCGATAAACTACAGCACGCACTTGATTTCTTTTATTTAGTTAAGTATTTGGTTATAGTTTTTCTAACCAATTTTCGAGTTACCATCATTTTTTAAAAAAATTATGCCCGTTTAAGTGAAAAAATGGGCGGCGATTGATAACATAAAGAGGGAACAATTGGAAATACTACTCTTTTGTTGAAAAATTACAATATAATGCCTGAAACACCAGGACTCAACCAGAAATATGTACATACATTTTGTTGATACATAGTAGTTACTCTGAAGACATGAACAGATGCGATATGTTTAATGTCTAAAACTCTATTTACCTGCGCCAACTGCAGCCATTTGTGGTTGGTTTTTAGCATCTGCTAATCCTGAGGACACAGTTTTTGATGTTGACGCAGTATTAGTATTGGCAACGGATGATGAGCTTGGTGTCGATGGTTGTTGTGCTTGGTTTTTCAGGTTAGCTGCTGTATCATTATTAGCTGCAGGGTTATTTGTGTTGCTATTGGGAGCATTCATATTGCCATTGGCATTTGCGTTATTGGCATCTCGGTTATGCATCTTGTTGCGATTATTGCTGCGATTGCGGTAATTGTTGTTACCACGATAGCCGCGGTTATAACCACCGCCGCCGCCACCGCCATTATAGTTTCCAGCGTTACGGCTGTAATAACTATTACCTCGTCCACGATATCTGCAATAAAACAAAAACACAATATGTAATTATATATGATCTAACGCAGTGAGTTTACGTACCCCCCACGTCTTGTAGAAGAAACTCCAAATGTCTCGCTGTTCAATTTGCGTTCCTGACGCCAATCATAGTTTTTATTCTTAGCACGATCTTGGGCTGTTTCACAAGAAATATTATCGAAAAATGACTTAGTCTTGTCATAACCCACAGTAATCTCTTCCTCTTCGGGCTCATGTTCACCTGCACCCGTCTCATTGCCAGAATCATCTTTCTTGTCAGTTTCACCATTCATCTGCGAAGTAGTAGGAGTAGGCGAAGAACACTTTTAGAATTTTTTAGTGTCATAATTTTTATATTTGTTGTTGCAGTTATTATTATCATCGCCACAAAGTACATTTTAAAGTTTCGATTATGTGAGTGGAGTGGATTGGATTAGGTAGTGCAGGTGTAGTGATACAGAAACATTTTCAATTGAAGGCAAGAAAGGTTTGTTTTTGTTGGTGTTTCAGTGTTCATTTTACACAGGTTGGTGTTACATAAGGATTGTGGTGTATTCATATTGGTATTTATGGGATCATCCGAGCACAATAATGATTAGATCATAAATTTCGTTAGGGGGATAATGTAATTGCCAATTCATGTATGTAGAGGGACAGTTTTATCAGGATTACATTGGAAAAGGATTTGAAATATGAAAAAAATAAATAAATAAAAATATTACATATTAAAGAAAAATACATTAAAAAAATCACTTGATATCTTAAAAAAAAACTTATAACTTTATTACGGAGAGAAAAAAGAAACAATTTTCGTTAAATTTTTGAAGGTAGCATTTTGTAACTTCATTTACTACGAGATTATAGGGTAAGTGTACAGTAGTCGAATTTCCATAACTTCAATTTTTTCCCGTCTGAGTCAAAATTTCCAATCACTATGAATATAACTCTTATGTTACACGTTGAAACTTTCCTACGAAATTTTCTTGAATTTATGGGTATGAAGGGAGAATGTGAGCTTCTTCACCTCCGTTTTCTCACAAAAGTTGTTAAAGTTTCATAGTGTAGTAAAAGGGTTAGTTATAATGATTTGAAATATACACATATACACAAACTTTTTTTGTCCAATTCGTAAAATTACAAATATTGTAAAATGCGGCACCATAAATAAGTTATGTAGTTCGTTTGAAAGTGCCGATAGTCGCCAGCTATTCAAAAAATGCCTAATATAACCTAAATACTCATTTATATTAAATTTATATAAAGCCACCGTGCTGCAATGGTATGCACACCCGCCTTGCACGCAGAAGGTCGTGGGTTCGATTCCCCGACTAGGCAACATCAAATTTTCAACGGTGGCAAAATACCCCTCAGTAATGTTGGCGACATTTCCTGAGTATTTCAGCCATGTAAAACTTCTCTACAAGTGCTGTCGTAGGACACGCCGTTCGGAATCGGCGATAAACTGTAGGTCCCATATCATTGAGCTAAATATGAATCGGGGTGCACTCATTGATATGAGAGAAGTGTCCCTTGTCCCGTATGGGATGTTGTGGAACAATGTTTGTTGTAATTAAATTTATATTTCTATTAAAATTATTTATATTATTACATTTATATTAAAATTATATTTCATTGGCTAGGCCATAAAGTATTTAAAAATTTTATAGCGGTATTCACCAATATATACTAGGGTTTTTTACAAAAATAAAACTTTTTCCTCAATTAAAATTGGAATAAGTTATGTAAAACAGTTAAAACGATATTTTGTCAGGGTTTTCCAACACGCTAAATTTTGTTGTGCTTTATAACCTGTAGCGAGGTTATGAAGTCGAGGGGGTCTGTTAAGAGAGACGATGATTTGAGAATTGTCTGAGCCAAGGGAAATAACTGGTTGTCAGTTGTGCGATTCTCTAACTCATTTTTTGAGTTACTGACAATTGTCGGTAAAATTAAAATGCTTATAATTTCGATAGTTATCGATATTTTTCGGTAAGTTAGCGACGAATAGAAAGCAGTCGCAAAGTTCTACCGATAGCAAGAGTCTTGTCAACTTTAATTTAAACCTTTCATTCACATTTGGCACTTTCATTTTAAAGATTTTTGTCGGTAACTCAATAAATGAGTTAGATAATCGCAATACAGGTCACGTCATTTGTCAGACCGGGTGGCGGAAGTCAGCCTCTAACAACGATCACAACCCACAGTATCTGATTGAGGAATTGAGAGGCATGGGCCTTGTAATCCTAAGATATGATGCGAATGTTCTTACTTCCTCTAGGAAATCAGCGATGCTAATGTCGGAAGTCAATATTCATTGTTATTATGCTTTATTGCCTTTTTCTGGCATGGCATGGTACAAAATCATGTCGGCCATGGCATGGCATAAAAAAAACAAGCCACACAGGATTTTCCACAACAACAACAACATATTTATTAAGACAAAAAACAAAAGTGAGAAAATAATATTAAAAGGAAATATTGTATGTTGACAAACAATGAATTAATGATTATTAAAATTCTAAGATTCTAATTCTATTTGTGTAGGTAAGTAATACGAATATTGACACAATGGTAAGTTATGACAATTGAAATGGTAAGTTATGACAATTGGAATGGCCCACTGACAAGTTTCTGAGGAAAAAAAATCTATTATTCAAAGTCATATATTTAAATAAAATAGTAACGGAATTAGATTCTTGACACTTAACACTTAACAACAAAAACCAATAATCACATTTTCCGGACATGATTGTAAATGGTCATTGGGCCTATAGTCCCCGGTCCGTATATTCATTTCATTTTATTTACTTAATAATGCAAAAGCTGAAGGCATTATAAATGTTAGTCGATCAAAAAACAGCAGGGTTTCTAATGCACCAATTCGTTTTTGTTGGAGTCTATGGAGTCCACGAAAATATTTTATAAAGGTAGCTATAGAGAAAAATGACTATTGGATTTTTAACTTTAAACGGGCACAACTAACGAGCCATATATTTTATGTGTAAGAAATGGCGGTTGAAGTGTAAAGAAACGCATGCAAGCAGGAAATGCTTTTCATCGTGCTCTAGGCTGCTTAGAAGATCTGTTTAGTACAATTATGTATTTATTTTTACCAAAAAGAAAATTAATTCATAAAATTTTGCAGTATGTGTCGGGATAGAAATCAAAACAATTGTAATTTTGGAAATTAAACCCTTTCAATCCGATGAATTTGGTTTATTTTCGAAGTAATCAAGAAACAGTTTTTGAAAATAACAAGTATTATGCATGTCCGCGTACTCTATAATTTATAAAAATTATTACAAATGTTTCGAATTTTGACGGTTGCATAATGAAAAAGTTGCTAAAAACATTATCGAGTACAAGGACAAACCTATTGTTTGTGACAAAATAAAAAGAATTGAAAACTTTAACTAAAAATCTTGTTTTGAAGGAAAGTTTATCATTTTTGGAATATGGATTGCGGGAATGCCACACACGCACACGAGTGTTTTATCGGCAGCAGCAGTTTGATAGTAAGTGTGTGTGCCGCATTAGCTTTCGAAAAAGGGAAAAACCATGAAAATGAATGAGTTAAGGCCTGAGGTACATAAGGTAACTCGCCTGGTTACCTTGCTTCTCTGCTTCATTTCTGACCACGATACAATAAGAAGGTAGCAGCAACTGCCGTTTTTAGTAACATAAGATGTCAAAATTAAACATAAATTCAATGCTATTGACACATTATGTTACCATCAGCTGGGCTGATAATGCTACCTTCTTATTGTATCATGTTTCTGACATAATAAAAATAAGAGAATAAAGAAGGCCGAGAAAATTTCGAACTGGGTTGCCCTTTTCTTCTTTATTCATTTATTTTTATTATGTCAGAAATGAAGCAAGAGAAGCAAGGCAAGCAGGCGAGGTAGCTTATGTACTCAGACCTTTATACATTTTTTGTGCATTAACTTCTTGGTTTTTTATTCGTATCACTCTCTCCGTCCGTCGGTGGTAATCACTTAGTGTCGACAAAAATTGAATTTTTGGAAAAATGCGTCTGCGAAGATGAACTATATCGGTCCACGTTTTGGAATACCCCCAATGATCAACATACTTCTCCACCAAAAATTAAGGATAAGGCCTATAAAATGCAAACTATTTGGCAACATAGCAAAATATTTTTAATAATAAAGCTGTACCACATACATGGAATGTTAATTATAACACAAATCCTGCAGCTACACAACAACGTACATCGTCTGAAACCACAATAAAAAGTGAGGTTATGGAGAAGGAATCTCATAGAAAGTTACTAAACATAACAAGAGAATTTTCCGAAATGAAAGAAAGTTCCTCTAGTTGTACTTCCAAACCCCCCACAAAAGCAATCTATGGGTACCCATTCGACCCTTTCAATGAAAGAAAAAATAATAAAAATCTGTGCTGAAATGTGGAAGTTATACCCATTTGCATATACCCTTTGCACAATTGTTTTAGAAATCTTTATATGCGTTGCAACGTCTTTGGCTCTATTTTTTCCAAAGATTAAGTGTATTTTGCAAAATTACAATTCCTTACTTTTATAAAAAGGACAAAAATAAAAACAAAAATACCTGCTCAGATTTGGGTTCGTCGCCCACCTTAAGTTTTGCTAATTGAGAGCGCAATTCTTCAAATTTGTTATTTGCTTGTTCGAAATCAAAGTCCTGTTCAAACTTAATGGGATTACGAGGAGGTTTTTGCATGCCGCCAGGACCGTTTGACGACCTGAAGCCGACCTGGAACAGAACGTAAAATATACATTTATATTTAAAAAGATAGGAATGCAGTGACAACATGAACATACCATTTGAGAACGCATACCGCGATTATTACGCATATTATTGGGCATATTTCCACGATGCATGTTCCAATTGTTGCGATTTTGATTGCCCTGGTTGTTGCCACGTTGATTGTATGAGTTGCGTCCACCACCATCATGATTGTTATGATAATTGTCCATCATACGACCCGAATCACGGCGATCACGAGGATTGTTACGTTGGTTGTTACCACCGACGCCTCCGTTACGTTGATTCTGATAATTTGGTCGCTTGTGTCCAGCATCACGCGACTGACCACCATGACCGGCATTGTTTTGATGTTGATTCGGATGATGATGGCCTTGTTGTTGATTTTGATTATTATGGTTATGTTGTTGATGGGTCTGCTGTTGTTGTTGATTAACCTGCACGCCAATATCTGCCGAAGGACTCTTCCGCGATATCAAGCTTATGGGCGTTGTTGACCGTGATGCTCCAGCTAGCATGTCTATGACGGAAACTTTATTCAATTAAATTTGAAAATGGAGAAAAGAGGTATGCATTTTAAAAATCCATAAAAGTGTGTGTGTATGTGTAGATTTGTTGTGTGTTTGCAAAAATATAGTTCCAAATCAAAATATAATATACCAATAAATGAAAAGAATAAACAAAGCTCAAACCAGAATCTAGTCTCTGCTACGGCACATAACAAACTTAAAAAGGAAAACCTTGACTTAACCAAGGAAGACTAAACAATCCTAAGTCTTTTTAAAGAAAACTTCTTAGTGACAACCACCACAAGGACCAAGGATCCTAATCAATGATGAATGCATCAGGATGATTTGAAACATCCCAGACAAATCCAACATGGAATATTTTTTAAATCATGTATAATGATCAAAGTTTGTATTTAAAAACCCAAAATTGCTTCAAAACAAAAAAAAACGTGAGGTTAAATAAAAACAACTCCTACAAAATCGCCATTCTTGTAGGAATCTCATAAATTCAAGATACAAACTACAATTACTAAAATCAACAAACAAAAAAAGGCAATTTTTGAAAAAAATGTAGTTTTCAGTGTATACATATTTGAAAAAGTATATATAATGGGAGAGTATTAAAAATGGGTTTACCCCTCGTCATCACACCTTGGTCTTTGTGTTCATTTAGGGCCGATGTATTATTTGGTATTTTCTTGGTTGTGGAAATAGAAGTAGCTGCAAGGGACGCTATAGCAGGAGTGGAAGTTGAGTTATTGCCAATAATTCCGTTGCCACCTCCGCCACTACCTCCACCTAAGCCTATGTTACTGAGAAGACTGCCACCTGAACTTAGACCAATGCCCAAAAGACCAACGTTGTTATTGTCGATGGCACAATTGATGCCTATTTTGTTGTGTATATTAGAGTCGTTATTAGCATTATTCACATTACTGTTGTTCATATTAGAAGTTGATTGCGAGCCAACATTATCAACTGTTGTTAACAAGGAAGTGCTCAAAGGATTGGCATCCGCTGTATTTATGCCTGTAGAAACGATAAGCAAACATTATGGATTATAGACTGTGGAAAAATTCTAAGCCGAATCTGTTGAGTACGGTGAGACCTGTGTTTTCATTTGGGGGAAACACCATCTAACGCATGGGAGATTTTTCCTTCTACTTGTTTGGCTTTTTCATTGTCTGTAGATGCGTTTAGACATAGTGTGTCACAACAAGTGCAGAACATAAGTACCTTTATTTCATTGACTTACTTGGTTGCTTTTGCTGCTGTTGTCCTTGCGATTGTTGTCCTTGTGGTAACTTTTGCTGAGGTGGCACTGGCTGATTACCCATCATGAATGGCCCGGGAGCACCAGCTCCAGGTGCTAAAGATGGCGGGACAGCACCACTTCCGCTAGCTCCTCCAATCGCCCCCAAACCACCCATAGAACCGAAGGGATTTCCATAGGCTCCGACCGCACCCATCGGTGGCACTTGTGGATTCATACTTGGCATCGATAAATGTGGCATCACGTGTTGTCCATTTGGTAATTGTACTTGCATAATAGCCGGGTCATTTGGATGAGGCAAGCTATTGTTTATCACACGTATATCCTTGATGTCAGTACCGCGAAACAGAATGTAGTCGTAAATTTGACTTTGTGGTGCGATTTGAAATTGAGTTTCTCGATCTTCGGTACCAAAGGAGCGTACTGCAAAAATACAGAAAAAATATATAAATAAAAATTGGTATTAATATTATTATTATTTGATAAATATATATTAAACTAATAAAATATAGCTGCTAAATATAGGAATCCAAAAAATTAATAAAAATCCCGTTAATTTTGTGATAAATAGACGTCGGATTTTTGCATGTTTGTTATTTCCCATCCGATTGGACTCAAATTTCGGATCTAAACGTTTTACAAAATATGAAGTGTTGAAGATTTTTTTTTTATAACAAAACGGGTTAGTTTTCCGTTATACAACTGTAAAAATTGGAAACATTTTCGACATTTCGAAGATCTATTCCAGAAGAATTCCATACCATACAATTGGCGTTAAATTCGGTTAAATACGTACAAAACGTATAAAAATAACGTTATTTAGCCATATCGTAAAATTACATTCGACAAAGATCTATAAACTCTATAAAATTAAAATTGTTATAATTTCGGTAATTAACGAAATTTTTCAGTATGTGTTTACAACCTAAATAAAGCTGTCGCTAAGTCCTATACCTATAGCGTTTTCATTTTACCGACATTTCTCGGTAACTCAAAAAATGTGTTACAGAATTCCACTACAGGTATGTGATGGAAAACGATTCGATTAGTTTTGCCACAAATCGAAATCATATCTTTCTAATTTTGGGAATATTTTAGTGAAATTGAAAATGGATTTTAAAAATATTATTCAAACAATAATTCATCAAAGGCACCCCGATTATATACCATTTCGATTCTGCAAATCGAGTCGATGCCGTTTTCATCACATACCTGATTATGTTAAATTCAAAAACCATTCACTGATGAATATTAACAATGAAATGTCCTATCTTGTTATATTTTTCGCCTGGAAAAACAAAACTATTCAGAAAACATGCAATAAATGTAAATAAAAAGATATCAAAATTTTTCCATATAATTTTTCCAAATAACCCATGAGTTTTCAAATCGGTGGAATTCCACCTAATTGATGTCAAGTTCTCAGATACCCTCAAAATTCTTGCTAAAGAACCAATTTTTAAATGCAACGATAATCAATTCAGAGAACTAAAGCAAAAGGTGCGATTGAGATGCAAAATAGATTGCATCTTCGCTCTTGTAAAAATAATTACTTCTTTCACGTAAAAATATGTAAGTAGTCCAAATTCACTTGCACTCATGATTTATATACTCCTCCTTTGACTTCAAACATTTTTTCTGGATTCTTAATCACATACAGTGGAGGCCAATACATTTGCAACAGAATTGCACGTTTTAGGAAATTTTATTTAAAATACTTTTTTGAGAGTAAAATTAAGTATTTTTTGCAATTACTTATAGTTCATTACTTCAAATATAAGAAAATAAAAAATGTTGACACGTTATACAACAAATATTTTAGAAAAATATAAAAATACATAACACGCCTTAAAATTTAATGGTCAAAACATGGTGCACGGAAATAACTCCCACGGGCATAACTCCCAAAATTCGTTGGGAGTTATGTCCGTGAAGGAAATCGGACATAACACCCAAAAAAATCGCGGACATTACTCCCAACGATTTTTTCTTAATTTATAAGTTATTTCTTTGCTTAATTTTGAAATTTATAGTTATACACTTTTTTACATTTTAGAGTAGCAGTTAGAATGTAAGCGGAAATTATACATTTGAGAAGGCCTAAGCGCCAACCAATACCGAAGTGTCCACAAAATCCTCCTGATTTCTTAAAATTATTTAAAAACGAAATTATGCCCGAAATTATGTAAGTAGCAGTTAGAAGTTTTAAATTGTAAAAATATTTGTTAAGAAAATCGCGTTTTTTTTAAATATTTTTGTTTTTCAGAAAGTATTTGAATATTTGTACAAACACTTTTTATATTCTTAAATTGTGAACATATTTTTGTAAAAAATCGCGCGATTTTTTTTTTAATATTTTCCACATTTTATCTAATTAAATTGTGAAAATATTTTTGAATACTTTTACAAAAACTTCTTATTTTCTAAAATTGTGAAAATGTTTTTTTAAAAAATCTCGAATATAAATTTCGAAAATATTTTTGTAAAAAATCGCGCGATTTTTTTCAATAATATTTTCGCCTGCGGCGCTTTTCGTTTTTCAGAAAGTATTTGATTATTTTTTACAAAACTTTTTATCTTCCTAACTTGTGAAAATATTTTTGTAAAAAATCGCGCGATTTTTTTTAAGAAATTATTTGCAAATTTTAACAGAAACTTTTTATTTTCCTGTAGGCAGCATTTTTCGTTTAAAATAGGTTTGAAGGCAAATTTTAAATATAGTTCGACTTGAGATAGCTACAACTTATTTTGTACTTAATTTTCTTAAAAATTTTAAATCAATTATAAATTATTTTATGAAATTAAAAATGCATATGAACTTAAAGTAAATTTTTATTTTTTCTTATGCATTTGAAATAAAAATCGTATTTAAATAAAAATCAATTAAATTCTAAAAACGGACAAAATCGTTTTGGGAGTTATGTCCGTTGGGAGTTATGTCACGGCACCTCAAAACATATGCAACTGCAATCTTCAATATATTGTAAAAGATCATTTTTAGCATGATTCAAACCATTTGTTTTGGGAAGTTTAACTGATATCAGTCATACGTACTTCTTAGGGGGAGTGGCGTGTCGCACGGGAGAAGAATGTGGGTCCAACTTGAAAAGTAATGGAAATTTCTTCTTTCAGTTATCAGTTTAATAAAATTCAATGTTTAGAGTGCATTTGCATCATTTATCAAAAGTCTGAGTCTCGAAAAACATATGAAAAACAAAACATAGGATCCATATCAGAATGATGGATACTGATGTATTGAAGTTATAACGGGCGGTTCATTGGAACTTTTGGATTCTATAAACTTAAAAAGTGTTAGAAAGCTCCTCAAATGATAACAAAACACATTGTGTATATAGACACTTCCAGAAAATGGAAACGCCAGTACCAAAAGATAAATCTCTGCAAACATTTAGAACTCGCCAGATCCCATTAACATAACATTACAACTACAGTGTTTTATAATCTTCTGAGTGAATTTTTTATTGTATTATTTTTCTCGAATAATAAATAACCGTTTTGTCCTCCGTTCTTGGCCCTATGGGCTAGGTTCTCATTTGTGAAAATAAATAAATAAAATTAAATTATTCCATTATAAACACATTTTTTTAAAAATTTTTTGGACTTTCCTCATGCTTACTAGCAAAGCCTAATTGTTTTAAAATATTTTCTTTTGTTAACGCCGTTTTCTTTTTTGGAAGTGTCTATAGACTCAATGTTTGTGTTTAGTTATCATTTGATGAGCCTTCTAAAACTGTTTAGGTTTATAGAATCCAAAAATTAAATTGACAAATAAAATGTGAAGAAATATCCATTAATTTTGAAAATTATCTGCCGTTGGACCCTTGTCCATGCTTTCCTGATATCAGTTTCAAAATTTTGTTCACTTCCAATCTTCCAAAAACAAACGCGAATGATTTGAATCATATAAAAAATATTTTACAAAATATTGAAAATTTTTGCATCGGATTTGGCTCAGTTGCATATGTTTTGACCATTAAATTTTAAAGCGTGTTATGTATTTTCATATTTTTTTAAATTTTTGTTGTATAACGTGTAAACTTTTTTTTTTGTTTTCTTATATTTGAAGCAAAAACTATAAATAATTGAAAAAATAGTTAATGTCAGTTTAAAAAAAAAAATTTTAAAAAATTCTAAAACGTGCAATTTTGTTGCAAATGTATTGGCCACAACTGTACATACATATCGCTCGTTTACTCCTCAGAGAGTGGCATAATTCAAAAAATGCGTCTAAATTTTCTACGACTTCTACTTTATCATATTATACTTTCAGCTTATTTTCTAGGAGTACAAAACAAAATACAGATTCAAACAAGTAACTTAACTTCGGCCGTACCGAACTTGTTATACCCCCTCCACCACGAATTATATTTATTTTTGTTAATTTATATATCTGATTTTACTCTTATGTATAATTCCATTTACGATAAACTAAGAAATATTGTTAGATATAAGCAAACTGAGAGTAGTTATTGCATAGCTGTTTTTAGGTCCGCTCGGTTAGGTTACTGTATACACTCCACGTCAGTAGAATAGAACACCTAAATTTCTGTTAATGTTAGTTTATTTATCCCAAAACGAATGAATCTGCGTTTTTAATCTTGTGGGGATTTAAAGTCTATGATGTTCCGTATCAAACACAGAAAAAATAAGCTTCTAGCTCTTCGCGAAATGATTTTCTGATCAATTTGCCGATAGTACTATGAAAAATAGGCATTTACTTTTGGTCATCAGGATAGAACAGTCACTTTATTTTCGCGAATTTTTGAGATATTAATGCCGAATTTTCTTTCAGTCGATAAAGCAAAGCTTTTTAATGATTTTTCACCAAAGAAAACTTATAAATTATTCCGCGGACACCGAAATAACAGCGTTAAAGGGTTTAAATTGACAGATATTTGAAACATCTCGGAATATCAATAGGAGTCGCACAGTTCTGTCATATTTCTTCACAATAAGATAGAATATGACACAGACAACCTCGACGGATGCAATCGAGTGCTTCGGATGCTGATAAGATGGACCATTTTCAAAATAATTATGAAAAACGTCAAAATTTCTAATAAAACCATGATGTTTTGTTCAAAAACATGGTTTTTCCGCGAACAAGTCTGCCGTTCAAAGGTTTGGAAATATGCTCCGGATTTCCAAGGAAGATAATCTGATACGAAAACAACCGTTATTTTAATACACTGAGGCAAATTTTAGTACTTTTAAAAACAACATACGAAACCTAAAACCTCAATTTCTATGACTGTGTGTTCCCGCGAAAACGGGGTTTTACATTTGCGAGTTCAGTTACAAAAACTACTAATTCGTAAAATCCGGTATGGAGAGCATAACCTGGTCCATTTATATTGGACCATAACACTGCTGAGAACAGTCGCGGACACCGAAATAAGAATACATATAAAATTCAATGTCCAAAGGGTGTGTTCAATTTGAAAAATTTGCTAAAATTTCTCTCAGTGTATTAAAATAGCGGTTGTTTTCATATCAGATTATTTTCTTCTAACTCTGGAGCATATTTCCAAATCTTCAAACGACAGACTTGTTCGCGGAAAAACCATTTTATTGAACAAAACATCATGGTTTTCATAGAAATGTTGACGTTTTTCATAATTATTTCGAAAATGTTCCATGTTATCAGCATCCGAAGCACTCGATTGTATCCGTCGAAGTTGTCTGTGTCATATTCTATCTTATTGTGAAGAAATATGATAAAATTGCGCGGCCCCAATTGATATTCCGAGACGTTTCAATTATCTGTCAATTTAAACCCTTTTACGCTGTTATTTCGGTGTCCGCGGAATTATTTATATGTTTTCTTCGGTGAAAAACGATAAGAAAGTCCTGCTTTATCGACGAAAGAAAATTCGGCGTTAATATCTTAAAAATTCGCGAAAATAAAATGACTGTTCTATCCTGATGACCTAAAATAAATGTCTATTTTTCATAGTACTATCGGAAAAATTGTCAGAAAATCATTTCGAGAAGAGCTAGAAACATATTTTTTTCTGTGTTTGATATGGAACATTATCGACTTTCAATCCCTACAAGATTAAAAACGTAGATTCATTCGCTTCGGGATAAATAAGCTAACATTACCTAAAATTTAGGTGTTCTATTCTACCGACGTGGAGTGTATGTCTAATAAATTAAATTAAAATTAACCCCCAGTTTTTATACCCTCAGCCTTTAGGCTAAAGAGGGTATTTACACTTTGATACGGTCAAAAATGTGCCTCATCGAAATAATGGTTTTAGACCCCAAGTATGTTTGTGCGATATCCGTTTCAGACAATTTTAAGTCGATCTAGCAATGTCCGTCCGTCTGTCTGTCTGTCTGTCTGTCTGTCTGTCCGTCTGTCTGTCCGTCTGTCTGGCTGGCTGGTGCGCACGATAACTCTCGAACGGATCAATCGATTCGGTTCAAATTTTGGGTATCGAAATATTTTGTCAAGATTTGATTTAAGTTCGAAGGTGGACCATATCGGTCTACTCCTTTAGGTACCTCCCCCACAAAAGTTCAAAAATGTTCGGAAAAATTGTCCGCACGATAACTCTTGAAGGGAGTAACCGAATTAGTCCATACTTTGCACATCGTGACATTTCTACCAGACATAGATGAGGTTCCAATATGGACCCTATTGGTTCACTCTTACGGGTACCTCCCACACAAAATTTTGCTTAAGTGCAGTTTAAGGCCTGCTCTCGAATCGCTTTGATTTTTGTTGCAGCCACTTGTATTCACTACCCCCATTACGACGATATAACTTTTTTCAGGAGCGAGTCCATATATCCTCAGAAATCAGCACGAAACTGCAAACAACCCATATAATACCATGTGTCGTAGTTGGAGTGCACGATAACTCTCGAACGGATCAACATATTTGGTTAAAATTTTGGGTCTTTCAATATTTTGTCCAAACTTAGTTTAAATTCGAAGATAGACCATATCGGTCCACTCCTTCCGGTACCTCCCCCACAAAGGTTCAACATGTTTCGCCAAGATTGTGGGCATGATAACTCTAGGAGGGAATAACCGAATTGAGCCAAACTTTGCTATTGGTAATATTACTTTCAGGCATAGATCGAGTTCTAATATGGACTATATCGGTCCACTCATTTGAGTACCTCCCACACAAAATTTGGAAAAAGTATAGTTTAACAACTCCTCTCTGATCTTATTAATTTGTGACGCAGCAGGTTGCACTTGCGGCCCTTGTTACGACGTTGTATATTTTTTTTTCGTGGGATAGTCCATACTTCCTGAGATAATGACCCAAAAAGGTCCAGAAAATCCTACCGGCAACACCTAAACTGGCTAATGTGTAAAATAACCCTTTAAGAGAGAAATCGATTTAGCTCAAACTTTGTAAATTGAAAAGTAAAATTGTAATATATTTAAATTCAGAAAATTAAGTACAACATATTTAATTATATAGTCTGTAAGGAAAATATCCATAGACTAATAAAGAAAAAAAATATTTCCTACAGATTTGTATTAGGTCCGAATATGTACTACATCGGATCACTCCTATGGGTACACCCTACCCAAAGTTTGGAAAAAATGAACTCGTCTTGGATCATTCTGAATTGCAACATGTAGTTTTTTGCGGCCCTTTCCATCCTGGAAAATTTTCCCAACAGCTAAAAAACCTACAGAAGTATTGTGTTATATTTTTTTCGGGTACGTTGCTGAGGGTATATCTCTGTCGGCTCAGCTGACTGATACTTTCTTACTTGTTGTAACTTATTTTTGTTCGTTCGTCTATATTCGTAATAATTTAGGCATTCATAGCTCAGCCCCCAGATGACATACACATCTAATTTTTCGTATACCCGTTCCATATATCATTAAGGATTCCTCATTTAAAAATCAGCGCTCTACATTTGCGCTAAAGCGAGTAAATCGATCTACAAAATTTGACAATTCGTGTGAGAAGAATAAAAATTTTTACAAAAACTGGGGGTAAAAAAATGTTTCTTTTCCTTTTTATTTTACTTTTTGTTTCTTCGAAAATGTTCACTGCTTCGTCAACTGAGTTTCGCAACTTCAGCTGAATGTTGCCATACATAAAGTAATGTTTGCAACTGGCAACACCACTCAACGATAATTGCTATCAACAATCGACCCCTATAATAAAGCAATGGTAGCTCATTACAATTATTTTAAAATATTCATATCCCTGATATAGGAACTTTGTTGGACACCTATATTGCTTGTAACATGAGTCTGGCCAGACCCATATAAATATTTATATTTCTTAGCAAAACTTATTTAACATTTGCATACAAAAAGTTGTAGAATATGTTTAAACGATCCTAATCTTCTTAAATAATCCTTATTTGAAAAAAAACGAGCAGTGTTACGAATGTGATATGTCAAAAAATCCTTATTGCTCCTTTTTTCGTTGGAAAGGTAAGAACATTTCATGAAGCTACTAGGAGTCATAGATCCATAGCCTTATCGTAAACGCAATGTAGATGGTTACCATAAATGCCGAAGACGTAACCCACATGAAAATCTAACGTCGTTTTTTGATGGAATCTGATACATAGAGCTAAAAACATGTTCTGGTAATATTTCAAGCTTCTACGTTAAAAATAACGATCCTATTCAAGAAATGGCGTTTCGGAAAATGGTATAACATTGCAGATGTTATACATACATCGATCTTTCTTCTTTGCTGTTTATTCGCTGTAATTTATTTATTTTTTTTTTTTTTGTAAATTCATACACATTTGGAACGAAGGAAACAAAAAGAACAGTGAAAGAGAGAAATTCGGTGAACTATTAAGGTCTCGGAATGAAAAGACCTATGAACGAGAAAGATTCGTTGATCTATATCGGTCTCGGAACTATTTGGAACTATGGAACTATATTAAGGAACTAGTTCCTTTTGGAAAAAGGAACTAGAAAGATCGATCCGCTCCGGGAACTAGATTGCCCAACTCTAGTGCTAATGTATGGTCCCAAAGCGTGGGTAGGGAGGCACAGTGCTTAAAAAAATATTCGAAAGATCTACGGACCAATATGCGTTGACGGTGAAACAAAACGTGGTATTCCAAATTGGAGAAGTAAGGCGAAAATAGAGAGGAATGGAAATCGTTCCTTAGTTTGGCTTAGAGGAAAAATTTTCTGCATAGGGTTAAGTAAGTAAAAAAATAAATTCAACAAAAGTATATTCCATATTACAAATAACGCTAAATTCTATAAAAACTTAAAAGTAATATGCTGTAAAAATATCATATTGAAAATACCTATCCAATAATACGTACAAAGCCCCAGCTTCTATTATTTAATAAAGGAATCATTTGCATTATAATTTTCAAAAATATGCAAAAATTCGATGTCTACTTACAACAGTACTAAACAATTTTTAACCACGTTCAATCTTCCGAACTGGTTGTATACGTGTATGTACTGAAAATGATACTAGAAGACCAACTGCCAAGCATAACATCATAACATTTTTTCAGAGTTTTTGCTTCACATGTTCCCGATTTTAATGTAGAATTCTTTCCAAAATCAGTGCAAAAGTTGTATAGACGTGTATACCGAATTCGGAAAATTTTGTTGAAGAAAATTCGAAACAAAACATTCGAGTTTCTACACGAATTCATACAAATTTTAAGAAATTCGGAGATAGATTTAAATTTATTTAGGATAGAACTGTGAAAAACGTACATAAACCCGTTGAAAATAGAATTCTTTTCGGAGAAATTTTTCAGATACGCTTAAAAAGGAATCGGCAAATTTTTGGATGTTTTATTCGAAATTTTCGGCCAAAATTCCGACACTTTATCTGAAAATTTACAGGAATAGTAACAACACACACTACACATTACCTTTAAAAGACAAATGAATTATTCTGCATTTTGTTTGCTTTTTGTAACAATTTTTACCGTTTGCATTTATTTTATGGGTTTTAATGGGGTAAGTGGTTATAGCCATTTATTGACCACCAAAAAAACATTTTTTTATGAGAAATGATTCTAGACAAGACACTATGGGGACTTGATAGAAACAACGCTTCAAAATTCTTCATATCTTCTAACCATTCACATCTATACATATGCCTTATGAGCTGAATTAAACCACCAGCGAAACGATCGTAGCATGTTGGTTAGGTATGTGGGTGGGACTTCTCTAGAATTCAGTTTTTAATACACACTCAGCTCATTCTACCTCAGTTAATTAAAAAATATTCATGAATTTTTACAAGATATTTTTGGAGTAATTTATTATCCCTACCACTCACTAATTCCTTGAATAGTTATAATTCATTCATTTTAAATTAAAAAGAGATTTCTGTGAGGAGTTGTACAATTTAAAAGACCTTTTACCCCCAGTTTTTGTAAAAAATTTTATTCTTCTCACACGAATTGTCAAATTTTGTAGATCGATTTACTCGCTTTAGCGCAAATGTAGATCGCTGATTTTTAAATGAGGAATCCTTAATGATATATGGAACGGGTATACGAAAAATTAGATGTGTATGTCATCTGGGGGCTGAGCTATGAATGCCTAAATTATTACGAATATAGACGAACGAACAAAAATAAGTTACAAAAACTGGGGGGGTAACACTTAATTATGCACAGTATTTGGTTTGCTTTGGTGTAGTTTAGCTTCCGTCCTTAATATTTTTAAGCTACTATATTTAAATCATAGGAGTTCTAAAAAAGGCTTTCAAATAGTGAGAAACGTTTTCGAATATCCGGAGTGAAAATTTCATCACGACTGGAATGTCATATTCTCTGGTGTAAATATTATCTAAAATGTATGGAAGGGCATGGAAGTAAAATCTGCGACTCTGAGTAAGTTCATACTAAACACATGAAACAAAATATAAAAAAAAAAATAAAAATTAATTTTTTGTATAAATTCTAGAGTTGGGAAATCTAGTTTCCGGAATGGATCGATCTTTCTAGTTCTTTTTCCTTAAAGGAACTAGTTCCTTAATATAGTTCCGAGACCGATGTAGTTCCTCTAATTTTTCTATTTCATTGTTCGTTTTGTTTTCATCTTTTGATAGACTAATTTACATATGGTCTTTTCTTTAATTTGGTAAATTGCAGCGATGTATTGTGCATGTTATTTATTTTTATTTAACAATGTGACATCATCTGAATAATAAACGAAACGAACGAGAAAGATTGAAGTCAGTGTGGAATTAAAGGAATGATAATGAAAGGAACTATATGAACCAAAGGAACTATATGAACTAAAGGAACTATATGAATGCAAGAACTTGATATAGTTCCAATAGTTTCTTGTCCAGAATAGTTCCTTGGAACTAGTTCGTTCCGAAACTACACAACTCTAATAAATTCCGAAACAAATGTAGGTTGAACAATATTTGGTAGGGGGTTCTATTCAAGTAAACAGTAGTGTATGTACCTACATGATAAAGGTATGTCTTATTGTAATATTTATACACTCAGCCTTTAGGCTAAAGAGGGTTTTATACACTTTGAGGGTTCACATGTAATTTGATAATTTCATTTGAAATTTAAAACATTTCACTTGTAATTTGAGAATTCCAATTGAATTTCGAATTATTTCATTGAGAAATTCAATTGAAGTTCGTTTTTTTTTCTTTGTAATTCGAATTATTTCATTTGTAATTCGAACATTTCCATTTGTAATTTGATTTTTTCCATTTGTATTTCAAAGTTGTTCCTATTGCATTTTATTTTTTTATTTATTTATGCTAATACAATAACCTAGCAGCCCGTAGGGCCATGATCGGTTATTTAGAGAGAACGAAGACAATGCTTAATCGTACCTTTGTTGAAATCTAGTAATAACTTGCGAAAAACATCAACGACATATTCCGATATAATCATAAAGGACAAATTTTTACCGTATTAGAAATTAATAGGTTCTTGAAGGTTATGGAACAGACATTTACAAGCTTATATTACAGCTTTTTGCCAGGTTAACCTCCTTTATGAGTATTTGTTTGATATACACAATGGAATTGACGTTTGAAACCCGATGGGTTTGTTAAATCCGTTTATATGTAAACCGTACTATTAGTTATTTTGATTTGGTCTGATGTTATCATGAACGCAGCCTTGATTTTTTTCGTCAAGTTGTGCATGCATCAGTGCTATAATATCCTCGGCATGACAATTTCCAGCTTAGGATTCATTGTGCAAATACAAGAACATTTGTAAACATATCACCGTAATAATAACCGTTAAATGACAATGATATTCTCAATTTGTCTCTCTCTCTCTCTCTCAAACACACTCAAAATGCAGAAAAGGAATCAGATTTCCAATAAGAAGAATGACAATATGAAAGCAAATACAACACTGGAAAATTCATCATGTCTGCTTCCGATGGACAATACTTTTGGTCTCATTTCGAACAACACAATAATTTGGCAACAAACATATGGAACTTATTTTTGTACATAGTGCAGCGAAATCATATAAAATAATCAAATGTAATGAACAAATTACATGCGTGTAATGTATGCCTGCATGTGTCCAACATAATCACACAGTATGGCGGTAAATAAAAAATGATGCCAACTTGACAAACAAAATTTAAAGGTAAGGCAGGCGGCGAAAGAAAGGAATGGGAAAGAAATAAAAACACGACAAAAAGAAAACAGAAGAGAAACACATACATACACGCATTTTTAAGGAATTAAGAAAATGCGAAGAAAACGAATCCCCAAAATGAAAATGCGAAAGTGACAAGACTAAAATCACGAAATACCGTTTGATAACAGTACATGGTCGTTTTGTTGTTATATTTGGAAAGGGACATGGGATGGATGATTTAAAACTTACCACTTGACAAGGCGATTGTACATTCCTGAGGATCTACAGTATATAGACGTCCCTCGTAACGAATATCAGCCTTCGATATTAGGCTGATTTTCGAGCCCAGCTCCGGCATGCCGCCACTCATTTTGTCGTAGTGGCGATATACAGCTCAAATGGAACAATTACAAAAGCAGCGAAGACTTGTCTTTGTGCAATGACTTTGATTTTCTAGAGCACTTCTTCAACACGTCGTTTTTGAGACGTCAAAATAGGAAAGCCTTCAAGACTTTTTTCAACTAATTGCGAACACTTCAGATTTCTCTTTATAATGAATATTTATTTCTCTCTTCTTCACTTTTAAACGGCAGACACTGTTTTTTTTCGCGAAAAAATGAAATGCACGACACTTTTTCTAGTCGCAATTCTTTCTCTCGGAAAAATAGTTGACACCGCTTTCGGGTACAACGTTATTATTTCGATGATTTTATTTTTCGGGATTTAGTTCTTTTCCTTTCCCTTTGTGGAAAATACATCCACAGATTTCACTGCTTTTGACAATAAATTTTCAATGCCCTGCTTCTCAATAACTTACTGCCAAATGGAAGAAACAATAATGTTCTCCTCAATCAGTGCTACCAACATTTAAATATCAAATAAAAAAGAAGAAGCAAAAAGGAATTTGAGATAAATTTAATAAAAGAGAATACGTTTCGCTCTAAAAAGGAACCTGAAGACCAGCTTCTTCTCTTTAAGAACGTTTTCACACGATAAGGTTTGCCTGCTCAAAAATGCGTTGTCCGTTTTGATTGTCATTCGTAAATTGTGTCAGTGCTGAAACAAAATGTGGAAGTAAGTGAACGAAAACGTACATAAAGTACCATACATACAACACTAGCATATAAGATATTATCTACCTGTTTCATCATATTTTTTTACAAATAAAGGTGTTCTATAAAACATGACTTATATGTACCTGTTAATAACAAAGGTATTTCCCTATTTCATAAAAATCTTTCATGAAAAATTTACGCTGGTAACGCAGGTATCACCTTACCTTCAGGTGGTAAGAATTATTACATTATTTTTACATGGCATACGCGCATGAGGCAACAATTTTAACAACGCATACATTTTACCCAATTTTATGGGATTCACAAGAATTACTTTTTTAATTTTCAAATACAATACACACATAAACCTTTTTGGTACAATGTAAAACCGTACTTCTTTTTGTTCAAAAAGTACGCTTGTATACAATGACTTCAAAAACGCAACACTAGATGTGAAAATTACGAATGAGAGTCAAAACGGAAACCACGTTTTTGAGCAGTCAAACCTTATCGTCTGAAAACGTTCTAAGAACGTTTTCAGACGATAAGGTTTGACTGCTCAAAAACGTGGTTTCCGTTTTGACTCTCATTCGTAATTTTCACATCTAGTGTTGCGTTTTTGAAGTCATTTTATACAAGCGTACTTTTTGAACAAAAAGAAGTACGGTTTTACATAAATGTACCAAAAAGGTTTATGTGTGTATTGTCACTTCTTACAGCATTTAACACAAAAATGAGAATTGTTTACATTTTTTTTCCTAAAAATTTCGCACACACACATTCTTTCTTATGGTCTGTTCCAGTACTGCAAGAATCTACTATTTTTTACTATTTTTTCCGATAACATAAAGGAAAAAATGTTATCGTAGTAAAAAATAGTAGCTTCTTGCAGGTTCTGAAACAGAGCATTAATTTTATAAAAATATGTGAGGAAACAGTTATTACTTATACCATGATCAGATTTACATTAGGCAATTTTTCTTGATGGATTTTTTCGTCCCCTTTTATACAAACAATTCTGTTCGAACATTTTTCTTTCAAAACATTTAAAATAATCTCAATTACGAAAACTATAAAAGAAATTAATTAAAAAATCATAGCATGTTCTTGAAGTAATGTTTGTATAAAACAAATTAAATAAAAAATATTTCTTGAACGAATTTATCAAAAAAGTACTTTATGTACGTTTTCGTTCACTTACTTCCACATTTTGTTTCAACACTGACACAATTTACGAATGAGAACCAAAACGGACAACGCATTTTTGAGCAGGCAAACCTTATCGTGTGAAAACGTTCTAACTCAGTAGTCACACGCGCAAAATTTGCGACGAAACTTTCCCATTATTTTGGCGTTCATAGATCGAGTTCCCCAATACAGCATTTTCATAAAATTACTTTAGTATGGAACTCGATCTGTGAACGCCAAAATAATGGAAAAGTTTCACCGCAAATTTTGCGCGTGTGACTACTGAGCATGGTACAATTAGAAAGGTAGATGCCTCAGCCCAGCTGATCGAATCTAAAAAGTCAAAAAACTATGAATTCGCCATGAAAAATCAAAACAAAAAACCATGGTACAATTACTTAATTATTGTAATTGTACCATGCAAAAAACCATATGATTCGGTAATGTCCAATTTACATTACAAACTTTTTCGTCATTTAGAGCTGTTTCGCATGATGAAATTATAAGGTGGCGTAAAACGGCCAGCTGATTGGATTCAATCTGTCAATTTTTTTGTTATTGTGAATCATTTGTATGAAAACGTAAACAAAAATTTTGACATATTGAAGAATTTTCGGCCAAAATAGAGTTGTTGTTGTGCTACTTACGTGACCTGATAAATAGATCTTGCTGTTTCGTCATTTATTTGCTAAAACAGGCAACATTTTGCATCATTTACCATACAAAAATAAATGACGATTGCTGCGTCATTTATTCTAAACAACGCACGAAAACACCATACTATTATAAGCAACCCAGTTTTTCATGGTTTAATAAGAAAGGTTAGCCAAAGCTTTATGTCAATTTAAATTTTTTCATTCCAGTATTCCTAAAACTTCAAAACAAAATACACAAAATGTGTATGTGTGTGTGTGGTGTTTGAATAATATGCCAAACAATTTTAAAAACAATCGAATTTAATGATTTTCAAAATAGTTTTTAGGCCATTTGTATGGAAAAATTTCGTCAGATTTGCATTGAAACAATCATTTTATCATATTCACAACTCGATTATGTGGATAAAACTTAACACTTCATTCATTTTTATCGTTTTTTATAAAATGCTCAAAAAATGCATTGTAAACAAACCCACTTGTTGCTTTTATTTTGAAGTTTTAGGAATTCAGGAAAAACAAGGGTTCTATAGATTTTTTTCATTTAAATCTACCTCTTTACTTATACCATGCAGTTTTTTTGTCATAAACTACCAAAAAGTGCAACTGTTTTATGATGTCTTTGTTTGTGTGTGTTGTAGAAAAACAAAAATACTCATACGATGACAAAAGTGAAAATAAATGTTTAAAAAACTTGCAAAAATTATGTTTTTTTGTTTTTAGAATTAATTTAAGTTATTTGATACACATTTGTGTTGTGAAATTCCTATTTCTCTGAATAAATTGTATATTGTGTGCGTGTGTTTGTGTTATTGTATAAGTGTGTATGTGCGATTGTGTGCGTAAGCAAATGACGCAAAAAAACAGATGTAAATACACTTCATTTGATTCTAGGATTTCGTAAAACGAAATCATTTAATGTGCATATGTAAATTGGACTTAAGTAAGAGATAGCATGTCTACACTTTATAGACAAACACAAGCGATAAAAAGAGACAACAAGAGACCATTTGGCGAAAATTTTCACAGTTTACATTACAAAAAAATTGCTTTGTTGTAGCAATTCGCCGATGCATCTAACTTTCTTATTGTACCATGCTACTGAGTAACAAACATGGTACAAATACACAGGTAGCCTCATCGGCGATTGTTGGTAACATACGATGTCAAAATTTGACACCCATTCAATGCAATTGACACATCATGTTACCATCAGCTGGCATGATAATGCTACCTGTATTATTGTACCATGGTAACAAAGGCGGTTCAAAATTTACCATACGATTACACACGACAATACAGTTCATGAAAATTTGAAATTGAATTTGAATTTGTTCTATGAAAATTTGAAATGAACAATTTTTCCTTTATATATATATTTTTTCTTTTCATTTGACAGTTTTCTCCTTTATAAAAGTTTTCATTTCACATTTTCATAGAAACAGTAAATGCATGAATTACAACAACTAACAAATTTACAAAAACAACATTGTTGTTATTGAAAATTTAATGTCAAACAAAATATTGAATAATGGGGTCGTTCTAAAAATTTTCGCAGGAAAAACATAAATACATTTTGAAAATCCTCTAAAATAGAACAAATATGAATCAAAATGTAAATATAAGGCATACAGAACTGTCGTAGGTCATTGTTATTACACTTTTACGATGAAACGAAGTATTTTATGGAAGCAAATTTCGAAGTTTCAAATTTCATGAGTAGACCCTATTACATTTTGAAAACCAAATTTCCAAAAAAAAGGTAAAATTACAGCTGATTGTCACTTCCACCTTATATAAATGTGCCTTGCTTTGTCCCAATTTACATTGGGCGAGTTTACTTGCGGCAATTGTCAGTTTGTAGGTGAGAGAGGGTGCTGAGATGCAAAGGGTTACCATATGCCTCACCTCTCTCTCCTACAAAATGACAATTGCCGCAAGTAAACTCGCCCAATGTAAATTGGGACTTTATAATTTTTTCATTTGACATTAGATCTGTTCCAGAACTAAAAAGTTTTTACAATTTTTACCACTTTTACACATTTTGCGTTCCCGTACACAAAATTTATATGAAAATCGTTTACGACTTTTACTACTTTATAAAGTACGGAACAGGCCAATTTGTTTCCTTTATAAAATTTTTCATTTCCAATTTTCATAGAAACAGAATTGAGCCCTTGGGGCTCAGGTATGTGATATATTTCGAATCGATTTGCCCAAAACGAGTGAATTGGTTTTAGATGTGAAGGGAACGGCATCGAATTTCAATTCCACGTTGTTTCAGTTTCATTAAATTCCCACAAACAAAAACAGACAAGTGATCCCTTATCTGCAGTTGAAAGAAAAAGAAATAGAAAACAATGGCAAAAGCAAAAAAATGTAATAAGAAATAAAATAAATATGTGTTCTTATTTAATACCCCGGTTACACTTAACCGGATTAACCCAGTGGGTTTGGGTTTCAAATGTCAATTCCACAGCGCAAACGTCAAATAAATCCTTATGAAGTCGGTTAACCTGGCAAATAACACTAATGTTAAACGCCTGTTATGCTTGGTTTACATTTACGAAATCCACTCGATTTCAACTGTCAAATCCATAGGTTAAACGTAAAATGAAATCCAATGGATTTCAGATGAGATTTCATTTGACGTTTGGGCTATGGAATTGACATTTGAAATCGAGTGGATTTCGTAAATGTAAACTTAGCATTAGACTATGAACTTATACTATGATTTAGACTGTCAAACCCATACAAACAAACAGTGGATTTAGAACTACGATTTATTTGATGTATATACTATGGAATTGACATTTGAAATCGAGTGGATTTATAAGTCTAAACTTGCTATAACCGTACTATAAATTGGCCTATATTGAAGTTTAGTGTCGAAAGATATACCAAAAATAAGGAAAGTAAATGTAAATTTATCTATTCTATATCCGTGTTTAAATTTCAAGCTTTTTTCCTAAAAAAAATCTCAAAATTCATTACATCGTTTATAAATCGACCACCAAAATATGATCTTTTTCAAAACGAGAAAAATATACGACACATTGTTTTGATCAAAATTTCCAAAATTTTCGATATCGAAAACAATTCGAAATCGGAAAATGTACATGCATCTCACTTACACACGATCAGTTTTGATAGTCAGTTTTGCTCAAATAATCGGTTGCTTGCCAGTGTGGCTTTTAATTTTTGTCAGTCATCACGCAACCACAAAATATTTTGTGGTTGCTGGACAGTTTGACATTTATCGATAATTCAGAAAAATCGACAGTAAAAACTGATCGTGTGTATCCCACTTTACAATCGTTTTTGTCTCGTTTTGCGCTCGAAATCGATCTCCATCACATACCTGTATTTCAAAAAAATAAATTTTCTTGTGACTAACTAGGCGTTTACACCAGACAGTTTGTCTTCAAATACAAGTCTGATTTACTAACACATGCAACACATTTGTCGGCTGTCTTCCACCTGTCCATCATTTTTTCAAAGACAGTCGGGTTAACAAATTTTTGACATTTCTTGTAAAAGTGTGTGAGATAATAATTGAAATGTGTTGAAAACAAAAGAACATAAACAAAAACAAAATATGTGAATGGAAAACAAAAAGAAATCGATGATTATCATTCATAATTTTACAACTGTTTTTGCAGTTGTCTGGACGTCTACGTCACACATGGATGTTTTGGGTTTTTGACAATCAATACATGTACTCAACTGTCCTGTCATGTGTAACCGCAGGGTAAAGGTGAGAACACAAAGAGAAATTAATGCTTATCGAAGCCGGAATTTGTGTAAAGGAATAAAGAAATCCAAAATCGCATTTGAAATAAGGTAGTACCTGGTTTTTATTCATTTACATGAAATTGAGCGTGAAGCAAGCAACAAAAGACATTGTGCTTCTACCTTAAAGGCCTGGCCCAGGATAAAAAAGAAAAGTGCAGCCCAGTTCGAAATGTCCTCGGCCTTCTTTATTCTTTTATTTTTATTATGTCAAAAATGAAGCAGGAAAGCAAGGCAATCAAGGCCTGCGTACATAAGCTGCTCTGCCTGATTGCCTTGCTTTCCTGCTTCATTTTTGACATAATAAAAATAAAAGAATAAAGAAGGCCGAGGAAATTTCGAACTGGGTTGCCCTTTTCTCTTTTATTCTTTTATCAGAAGTAAGCAAGGTAAGCAGGCAAGGCAGCTTATATACGCAGGCCTTCAGGCAGAGCAGCTTATGTACGCAGGCCTTAAAGGCCTGCATGGTTTGATGCAAAACGTCAAATTTGCTCACAATAGCTTTATTCCTTTACTTTTTTAATGGTAAGAGTGGTAAAAGATAAAAGTGTCAAAATTGTTAAAAATTGCTCTCTCATGAACATTTTTACCAGAAAAGTAAAGGAACGGAAAAAATGGTAGATACGGCAGCAATGTCAGAAAAAAACATAAAAAATCAAATTTCGTCTTTTATTTCACAGTTTTTAATTTAGTGTTGTCAGTGTTCGACTTTTTCTTCGGTTTTTCGTCCATTTTGTGAAATAATCGTCAACAAAAGTCAAAAAATCAGTTCTGCCATTTTCTACCTGCAGAAATTTTGATGGTAGCCTGTGGTAGAAGAGAAAGGCATTTTCGCTCTCTCTCCCCTCTCACTCTCTTAAAAATTGCTTCCAGTTTTGCCACTTTTCGGGGTTAAGGAACGCTTTGCAGGTTAAAAATTGGTCTGTTCCTTTACTTTTAAAAATGGTAACAGTGGCAGAAAATGGTAAAAGTGGTGAATTGCTCTCATATAAATTGTATGCTTTTTAAAGTAAAGGAACACTTTGCAGGTTAAAAATGGTAAGAAATGGTAACCTCAGGCAAGTAAAGGAACAGAGCAAATGATAACAAATGGTTAAAATGTGCTCTGTTCCTTTACTTACCTGAGGTTACCATTTCTTACCATTTTTAACCTGCAAAGCGTTCCTTTACTTTAAAAAGCATGCAATTTATATGAGAGCAATTCAACACTTTTACCATTTTTTGCCACTGTTACCATTTTTAAAAGTAAAGGAACAGACCAATGGTAACCTCAGGTAAGTAAAGGAACACAGTTAATACTGTGAATTGCTTGTTTACATTTTGCATGTGATTTTATTCACAATAATGCATTTTGAAACTGGTATGAAGATCAGCTGTTTTTGCTATGTACCTTTATTATTGTGCCATGGTCAAGTTTAATTTTTGTTTATTCTCCTACCAAAAATGACACAAAACTTTACTCATCGTTGGATGTGTTTTCAGCTTAAAGCTGAAAGCACATAAGGTAGAAACACAATGAAATACGCCGCTTTTTCACGCTCAGTTTCATGTAAAAGACTAAAGGCCAAGTACTACCTAATTCAAATGAATTAAGCTGAAAACAGATACAACGTTTGATTAAAGTTTTGTGTCGTTTTGGCCGTTTTTACACTGTTGGGTATGATGCCGAAAAATTCAAGCTTCGTTCCCGTACTTTTTAATAGTAAAACTCGTAAAAGAGAAAAATAGAGAAAATTTGTTGTCAAACAAAATATTTTTCAAAAAGTTCGGGAACGCAAAAATGGAAAAAACGTCAAAAAAGCTGGAACAAATGTCAAAGTCGGCGTACCAGCCAATCAGACGCCGGCATCCATGTTACTATTTTTTACACGCTCAAATTTGTCGAGTAAAAAGTTTTTAAAGAGAGCGTCATTCAGCGCCATTTTTGTTTAAAGAGAAGTGAACATTTTACAACTTTTTTGTGTACAGGAACGCTTTTTCGAGTAAAATGTGTAAAAGTCGTAAAAATTGTAAAAACTTTTTAGTTCTGGAACACAGCTTCAAATTCATTTGAAATATATGCCGACAAACAGATAAACGCTGGACTTTGGTATCGTCGTCGCCCTGTTGTTGTTGTTTTTTTTCTCGACGCCCAACGCAAAACTTTAATCAAACGTTGTATCTGTATTCAGCTTTAGGCAGCATTTGAGTTAGGTAGTACTTGGCCTTTAATCTTTTACATAAAACTGAGCTTGTGTTTCTACCTATACAACGTTTGAGTAAAGTTTTGCGTTGGGCGTTGACAAAAAACAACAACAACAACAGGGCGACGCCGACATCAAAGTCCGGCGTTGATGTGTTTGCCGGTATATATTACAAATCATGGTTTAATAAGAAAGGTTAGCCAAAGCTATCTGTCAGTTTAAATTTTTTCTTTCGAGTGTTCCTAAAACTTCAAAATTATATACACAATCTGTGTATGTGTATGTGGTGTTTGAAAAATATGCCAAACAATTTTAAAAACAGTCGAATTCAGTGATTTTTAAAATTGTTTTTAGACCATTTGTATGGAAGAAATTGGCGAGATTTGCATTGAAACAATCAGTTTATCATATTCACAACTCGATTATGTGGAGAAAAATTAACTCTTCATTCATTTTTCGCGTTTTTTATTAAATGCTGGAAAAATTCATTGTAAACAAACCCACTTGTTGCTTTTATTTTGAAGTTTGAGGAATTCAAGAAAAACAAGGGTTCTATAGATTTTTTTCATTTAAACCTACCTCTTTACTTATACCATGTTACAAATGAATTTGAATTTTTCGGCATCATGCCCAACAGTGTAAAAACGGCCAAAACGACACAAAACTTTACTCAAACGTTGTATGTGTTTTCAGCTTAATGCTAAGTTTACATTTACGAAATCCACTCGATTTCATCTGTCAATTCCATAGCTCAAACGTCAAATGAAATCTCATCTGAAATCCATTGGATTTCATTTGACGTTTAACATATGGATTTGACAGATGAAATCGAGTGGATTTCGTAAATGTAAACATAGCATAAGTCCGCGGCAACGTTTGAGTAAAGTTTTGTGTCATTTTTGGAAATAGCGGCTGGATGGATTTGTAGATCGAAAAATAGATTTATCCCAAGATCTATTTACCAGGTCACGTAAGTAGCACAACAACAACACAATTTTCGACAAAAATTCTTCAATATGTCAAAATCTTTGTTTACGTTTTCATGCAACTTATTCACAATAACAACAAATTTGACAGATTGAATCCAATCAGCTGGCCGTTTTACGCCACCTTATAATTTCATCATGATTTATGCACATTTTTCGTGTAGGAGATGAAATTGTTTAGCTGCTTCAAAACAGGCTTACTTAGGAGGCGTTCAAGATCTATGGCTGTATTTACTCAAGTTTTGAATCCTATTTTGAATCAAAATGAATGGGCTGCGAAAGATGACACATACGATTACCATCAAGAAGTCGCGAATGCAGGATTTGGAGACATGCTTCATGACTGGGAGAGAAACAAAAAATATTTTCAAGCCTTAAGAAAAACTATAGCTCGTTTGCATAGCATGGGAAGAGAAGCTCACGTACTGGATATTGGAACTGGAACGGGAATATTGTCGATGATGGCAGTGGCGTCAGGAGCTGATTCCGTTACGGCATGCGAAGCATTCCTACCCATGGCCAACTGCGCCGAAAAGATTTTGGAGTCGAACGGAATGAAAGATAAAATAAGGTTAATCAAAAAAAGATCGACCGATATACAAATTGGTGAAGATATGCAGAGAAAAGCCAACTTATTAGTCAGTGAAGTTTTGGACACTGAACTAATTGGAGAGGGCGCTATTGGAATTTATAACCATGCTCATGCACATTTGTTGACGGATGATGTTATATGCATACCATCCAAGGCGATATGTTATGTTCAAGTAGTAAGTTCTCCATTAGCTGCTCAGTGGAATTCGCTGAAAATATTGGCCAATTTAGATGGAGATGTACTATTAAAGCCACCGTCTGAAATTGCCGAATGTAAGGGAGAAGCTAACCTTCATGATGTTCAACTTTCTCAATTGCCTTTGGAAACGTTTAGGCCGGTAACGCAACCCATAGAAATATTCCAGTTCGATTTCAATGCTAAAGAACGCCGTGAATCTGAACGACAACGAAATATAGAAACAAAAACTTGTTCCGCGGGAAGTACCGATTTGGTATTTTATTGGTGGGAGATTTCAATGGATTTAGAAGGAGATATTCGATTATCTTGTGCTCCCTTCTGGGCACATCCTGATCTAAAGATGGCTGCATCAAAATACCCTGCGAAACCTTTGCCCAATGTTATTCCATGGAGAGATCATTGGATGCAAGCAATATACTATGTACCCAAACCATTAAATTTACAAAACAACGACACGTTTACACTTCAATGTTGTCATGATGAATACTCCTTATGGTTCGATGTCACTGCCGGTAGCAACGGTTTGAACAAAAAAATGCCTAGACATGAGTGTTCCTGCAGAATGCATCTGACTTATTCAAGATCAAGAATTGGCCAATTAAACGAAAGTGTTCGCAATAAGCGCTACATGAAACTACTGGAAGAACAGATAAATGGGAGTTCAAATGTCTTGGTGCTAGGCGATAGTTGTCTATTGGGATTGTCTTGCATTAAGTTGGGAGCCAAGTCAGTGATATGTTATGAACCTCAACAATACTCAAGGGAATTTCTTAAAAGTGTAATAAATTGCAATCAATTGGAAAATGTAAAAGTAGCTGAAAAACTGGACAGTATATCGGATACCGAGTTTGATGGCATTAACTATATATTTGGAGAACCCTATTTTCTTACGTCAATATTGCCGTGGGACAACTTCTACTTCGGTACATTACTAATGAAAATAAAAGAAAAGCTTCGGAAATTTGATGAGATCCCCGTATCACCACATGGAGCAAAAATATACTGTGTTCCATTAGAGTTCCTTGACTTGCATAAAATTAGAAGTCCTGTTAAAGAGTGTGAGGGGTTCGATTTAAGACTTTTTGATGATATGGTACAGGCAAGTTAATTTTTGATGCCAATTTTCTTATTTCCAATATTGTTTTCAAATACTTCTCATCTAGCAAACCATAATTCGACCCTATTACTTCGAAACACAGCTATTTTGTCAAGCTATGGTTGATTTACAAAAGTTTTTCAAAATAATCAAATTATTACAATAATTATTTACAGAAATCCACATCAGTAGCCCAAGCAAAAGTTGAGGCACAACCTCTTTGGGAATATCCAGGCAAAGCATTAGCAAAGGAGCAAGTTATTCTTCAAATTGATTTCAAAAACTTTAACAAATTACAATCATTGAAAGGAACATTTCCAATAGAGCTGTAAGTTGTAACTTTAACAGCCTTAGTTTGAATTAATATCCAATAACTTATTTTTCAGTACTTCGGGATGTAATGGGATTGCACTGTGGGTCGATTGGCTGCTGGACATTAATCCCAAATCTATTGTCAGCTCGGGACCAATTCAACCCATTGAAGTAGGAAGCTATGTCAAATGGAATATGTTTGTACGCCAAGGTGTGCAGTTGATGAGTGAAACATTACAAGTTGAAAGTGGAAAGAGTGCAGTGCACTGGGAAGTTAATTTCAACCCAAATCAAGGACTTTTAGATTTCAATTTTATGGTCAAATGAGTATATGATATGTATGGACTATTGTCGCCAAGCAGCCAGTTGTTAATCCTATGGATATTTGAAGCGTGTGCACAATATGTTATATATAAAATTTTTATTTGTTAAAAGTTGTTTTACAATTTTTGTACAGTGAAAAAAGAAATCCATCAAAAATTATTTAAACAAAAGTTAAAATAGACGAGTATAATAAACATGTAAACAAAAATACATGGTAATAATTTAAATGCAAAGCTTATTAATTAATTGATAGTCGACAGTGTTACGGAGGTGCCCACAGACGATATTGTCTCCACAGAGTCACTGTGTTGCTGTCGAAACGTCTGCAAAGCGTCCAATATGTGTATTTCCTGCAAACCGCTAGATTTCTGTAAAGCCAGAACAAAGGCGTCTAATTTGCCACTGCCTGTTAAAAGCGTAGGCATATAGAATGGCAAATAAGATCGTTTAAAGATAGGACTTATAGAATCATCAACATCAGCATCGGAATCTTTTTGAGTAGCTGAGTGACCAATTTCTTGACTGTACGACCGGTGAATCCGTATTATTTGCAGAGATTGGAAATGGGCGACATACAAAAATGGTGCTCTGTAAAGGAATCCACACGGTGTATACTCCCAATGAATATCGTAGGGACGGGAGCGACAACCATATTCATCAACAAAAATACCATTTTCCATGAAACACAGTAAAAATTCATGTTTCGATATCCGCAGTGCATTGACCGGTGTGTAGTTGTGTACGTGCGAAAGAGATTTGTCAGAAACATCTACAAATTCCTCGGCGCCGTAGGTGGACAAGTCAATTTCAAAAAATTTATCCGACGTTACAATGGCGGAATGTCGAGTGTACAATATAGATGTTACTGCGGTTGCGGTATCAAGAGCTCGTACTGGTTTAAATTTTTGATTTTTAACGTCATATTTCAGTATCACGATTCGGTTGGATGTTGCTGCAATGGCTACAGTATCCAGGGGTTGATCGCTTTCCTGTGATATTTCCACCAGCTGCCATTTCTCGGCAGATGTTCGGTTTGCAAACGGTAACTCTAGTACGGATGCTTCTAAGGCTGGCTTCAGACAAGCACTTGATTGACATCGGGATTGCAAATGACGAAAATCACATTGATAAAGGGATTCTCCATGAGAGCCAACCATTATAGCTTTTGCCAGTGGCTGGGAAATGGCAATGTAACTCACAGCATCTACGCCAGCAAGATGAACTAAATTCTGCGACTGAATATGCAAGGCATAAAGGCCGATATTGCAACCGAGCAACAGTATTTTTTTCTCTTCAATTTCATAGGCGCATGCTACTTCTAGCGGAGTGCCATTTTGTACAGACGGTATGGCATAAACGAGTGTCTTCTGAATTGAGTTTACAGGCATCGATTGATCAGAATTACCTGCATCAGGCTCATCAATTTTGGCTTCGTAGGAATATTTGCCAATAGACTCTGTATCCAAATCTGCTTCCTTGGGAGCAGATGGTTCCTGAGTCAATACTTCACTAATGTCAACGGAATTTTCCTTATTTGTACTGCCCGATATCACTAGAGCTATACCACCGCAGTTTTGTTTGGCAGCACCACGACATTTCCTATGAACTGAATCTTTACATTCCCTACATTTCCAAAATGGTGAGCCGGCAACTATTGGATTTTGACAAACTGCACAATTGTCGGCTCCAGAGGCCGCTTCCTGCAAAGACAGCTCAAAGCGATGATGCGATGCAATATAATTTAAAGATTCACCAGGAAGTTTTGCTTCATTGGTATTTTTGTTGGGACTTGGCGCTGAAGACGATTGTTTGTTTTTACTTTCATCCTCTCCCACTTGTCTGTGACTTTGTTTGGTAGGAGTTTTCTTAAGATGTTCTTTTTCAGAATATACGTCGACTTTATTCTCTTTAGCTTTTAATGGTGACCGCCGCAAGGTATTAATGTTATTCCCTTGTATTTTATCTAATTGCTCCTGTAATGTTTTACAGCGCATTTTCTCTCGCTTCAGCTCTTCTTGTAGAGTACGGTACAGTATTGAGTTTTCAATGGTTGATTGTAACTCCTTTTTATTCGTCATAGTAGTGGAATGGTGTCCAAATATTTTATCAGCAAGTGTTTTCTTCTTCTTTTGTGTCAAATCCTCAACCTTCAGCTGGAGATAATCGATCAGTTTTTTGTGTTGGGCCAAGGTAGAATCGGATTTAATGTCTCTCTGCAGGAAGAAATTCTCTTTTTCTTCCAAAATTCTTTTCATGTCCTGCACTTCACTTTGTAATTCAGAGTTGGAGGCTGAAGTATCGGCAAGATTTTGTTGCAGTCTCTGGGCTTCTTCTTTGGCATGGAAAAGATCGGAAAGTATGCGTGCATTTTCCTCCTTCAATAATATCAATTCGCGTTCTAGATTTTCATTGACCACCTGTAAGTTTTGGTTTTCATTCTGCAGCACCTCGACCTTTTCTTGCGTTGCAAAGAGGGCCGTTGTTTGCTCAATCAAGTGATTTTGTTGATCTGCCATTTTGTTTTTCATTTCGGACAGAGCGTTGAGGTGGTCTTGAATCTCTTGGGACATGCACACTGTCTTCGACTCTAATGTTCGATTTAGACTTTGTTCGTCCCTTAATTTAATTTTCAGTTCCGATTCCAACTGCTCCTTTTCTCGTAACTGTGCATATAAGTTGTCCAGTTTTTCTTGATGAGCCTTGTTACATTTCTGTTCTTTTTCGAGCATTGCTTCTACCTCTGTAAGTTGGTTGTCTGTTACTGTGCACGCATATTTCAATCTTTCGTAATTATCCTTGAGATTCTTCAATTCAATTTGTGTGCCTGATAGCTGATCTTGTGTGCAGCTGTGACACTCCCTTTCGTCACTTATTTCTCTAAATAGGCGGGTGTTTTCTATGCCAAGTTTATCGCATTTCTGCTGACATTGATGAAGTTTTTGTTGTACGTCATATAGCCGATCCTCGAGTTGTTTAGACTTTGATATGTGTTCCATTACCTAAAAAAAGAGGAAAGACTATATTTGTGAATTAAATGTAGTATATTCATAGCTTTACCTCTGCTTTGCTCTCTATGCGTTCTTTTTCTGCCTTTTCCCACATACGATGCTCTTTTAGTATATCGGCCTTTAAATTCGTTATTTCCTGCTTAAGTTCATCAATTCTTTCTTCGCGTTGTTTTAGAGATTCTTCTGACAATTTAAGAGTACGTTTGACATCTTCTCGCTCTCCTTGAACTTTCTTAATGCGTTCTTCGGTCAGTTCCATACGTCTTTGGATCATTTTCTTATCAGCTAATGCCTCCTCCAGCTGCTTTTCAATCTTCCACAATGCTAAATTAGCCGATCGTGCTGATTGCCTCTCAACGATCATCTGTTCGCGTACTGCGGCCAGTTTGTCTTCCAATCTTTCGTTTTGCTTCTCTAAAATGTCTCCAGCGGCAACATGGAGATTTCCATTCCTGGGTGCCGGCATTGGCTTTGTAGGAGATAATGACTGTTCATTAAATCTCTCAAGCATTTCCTCTAATTTTTCTACGATTTCCTGTAACTTATCTGCCCGGGCTTTCTGAGAAGTCTCATTTTCTTTTGCCACTTCCAAATCAGCTCTTAACTGTTCTTCGATCATTCGAATGTCGGACATAGATCCTGGAGCAGTTTCATAGGGCGAGGACTCGGCTGCTATTTCGCTACTTGCTAGATTTTTTCCACACTCGGCAACCTTTAAATATATAATATATGTATGTATGTGTATTCATGTGTTGTATTATACTCTTGTGCCAAACATTGAAATTATCACATAAATATAGTATTTAGTTTTTAGGAGAGACCGGAGGTGAAGTGTCTCCCTGTTTTCCCTTCTAATTCATAAACTCAAGACATTTTCATGAACATGAGACAAACATACACTTCAAAGGCCTCAAATCTATCTTAGTCGCTTGCATTTTATTACGTTTTCGTATTTATATATGTACTACTATGTGCGCTTCTCAAGTCCGATTAACATATCGTCGCATCTTAAAGATATCATGGACACAATTCATATCAAATAATGAGGTTCTAAGAAGATTTAATAAAGAAAAAGAACTGCTGAACAACATAAAGAGACGGAAAACTGCATACTTGGGCCATATTATGAGAAATCCGAAATACAAACTGCTGCAAAGTATTATCCGTGTAAACATTGAAGGAAGGCCTACTAGAGGGAGGAAACAACTAATATGGATCAACAACATTCAAGAATGGACCGGCATACGTGATGTCATAAATCTGCTAAGCGAAGCCAGAAACAGAGAGACTTTTGCCGATATTATAAACAATATCTAATAATTTAAGTGTAATAATATAAAACTATTGTAATAATATTCTTAAATTTGCATTTTGGTCGCCAACATTCGAAAATCGAATAGGCAAATAAAGAAGAAGATTAACTTCAATTATATTCATATTTAGAGTCACCAGTTATTTTGGATTTTAATGCATAAAAATATGAGAGATATGGTTTTCCATCCGTTCTTTATTTCTGGTGTAGATTAGGATATAGTATCTTTGTATGTTTCAGGAGGCGGTCTACCATTAAAGAACTAAATAGGTCACATTTTTCAAGTTCTAAGACTCTTGCACTATTTCGACAGATTGGAGGTACGTGTCCTCAGAGCCTACTTTGCCCTACAAGTAGGAAAGAATTAAAAATTAAGGATAATAATTATTTTTCTTAATTTTTATCATATGGGAGTAATGTTTTCCAAGTGCCTATTCTGGTAGCGTAAATTGCTCTTAAAATGAATTGCCCTTCTGAGTGCAGGGGTGGGTGTGCATACCATTGCACCACGGTGACACCCATTTTTAGGTATAAATAGTCAAGTAAAAATTTGGACATGCAATATTTAATGATTTTATAAAAAAAAACCTCTGAATGTCAAATGAATTAAATTTTTTCGAATACTAAGATGTTGATATGTATAATAAATTTAGAAACCAGTAAGAAAATATCAGTCAGCTGTGCTGACAGAGATATACCTTCAGCCATTGACAAAAATAAACTAATAATAATTATGCAAGCCGATAGCCTGTGTTGCTGGTGCTTTATTACTATAATTTTATTATAATTTGTTATTATAATAAATATTTTAAATAAATAATAATTATGCCGTATACGTGGAATCTGTAGGTACCGTAATGTCGGGCTATACCAAATCATTGACATATAGGTACCAAACTTCTTCATAAAGGACTCGAAATATTAGATTACGTTAAGGGATTAGGGCACTTATTGCGCACGAAAAATGTCATTTTTCATGCATTTTTTACAAGAAACCTAACAAATTTTTTCAGAAGATTTAGTTTTCATCTGATAGATCACATTTTGAGCTACTTTCGAATTTTTTTTTTTTTGTTCAAAAATATTTTGCAGTGTTCTGACAAAATGGCCGCCTACGAAACACTGTTTTTGGTAAAGTAGTTTGCGGTGCCCGCTGTAGGAGTGCCCATACACAAAATGGAATGGTCCAGGTTTGAAGTTAGTTTGAAAACAAAAGTCCTTTCGTAGTATCCAAAAACAGGCTATTGTCCTTGAGGCGAGGCTTTTCCCATATACTAAGCACTTATTGGGCAATTTAGTGGATTTTATAAACAAAACCTTTATTGATTAGAGTTGTTTAACACTCTGAGTGTTACCTCAAACAAAACATAATGATTGTTATCCTTTAGTGTATTTTGATCCATGAGCTAAGTTTCAGCCAGTTTCCATTAATCATTTATGAAAGGATCGACCAAAAAAGCGCATCTTTAAGCCATTTATTCCTTGACCAAATAATATTATGAGGTCCTCAGGATGTTTACTTTGTGTATGCAATCAATTTCACTTCTATTCAAAAATTTTTTAAAGCGTGAACACTTGAAACGTAGTTGTACACCATTTTGTGATAATCCGAATTTGATTACACTATGGTTGGTATACACCGTACTAAATTTTTCTACATAAACTCACGTTTTTCATTAAAAATACTTAATTTAGATTAATGCAAAACCTAATAAACATATTCGTAGGGCAACTTCAAAAGAATTTATGTAACAAAGCGTGTCCAAAAATGGCTCATATCTGCCAATCATCCAATTTTTCAAATATAAACAAAATAATTTTTCTGCGCGAACATGAGATTTTTCTGCGCGAACATGAGATGCATAGATACGCTTTTTTAGCCGATCCTTACATAAGTGGCTAATAGAAATTGGCTTAACATGGGCCAATACACATGTTGTTCGATGTAACAGTGAGAGTGTTAAACAACTCTAATCACTAAAAGTTTTGTCTATAAAATCCATTTAATTCCTCAATTTATGGGAAAAATCACCACAAGGACAATAACCCTGTTTTTGGATACCATCAAAGGATTGGATTTACTACTATCAACTAAAATATTTAGAATAGCATTGGTCGACAGATGCTACTTTGGGCTAAGTAAGCAGTTTTTGTAAGAATTGCGCGTGTGTTTAATGTCCTACCGCCTGAGCTTAAAACGTTTAGTTTTTCTTCCTGTACTTTTAAGAGGAAGTTTGTTGCTTATGTTCGAGCTAATGAAATTTAAGTTTAACTGTGTTTTTATTTTTTTCTTTACGTTGCAAAACTGGGATTTTAAAGTTAACATTTTTATTGCGTTGTAATGTTAGGGAAATCGTATAAGTCAGAATTGTTTCAATTTTCATTAATGAATATTGTGAGTAGTTTAAGTGAAATACTGGGATTATATCCCCTTTTTATTTTTGCTAATATTTAATAATTTTCAATGCAATTTACTCTTATTATATTTTTAAATTTTATTATTTATTTTATTATTAAGTTTCATTATTTTCAATTCAATTTATTAGTAGCATATTTCTAAATTTTATTTTTTATTATATTATTAAGTTTTTTGATCTCAGAGTAGTATAATTTCTGTTGTTTTGTGTAACTAGATGGCAAAATGTGCTTTGTTACTATAACGTTAAATAAATAAATAAAAAAAAAAAGAATAAGAATGCCACATCTCGTCAATAAAAGGTAACACTTTACAAGACACTGCTACTACCCGTGCTAATGTATGGTTCCGAAGCACGGGTACTTGCGCAAGCATATAAGGCAGTGCTTGTTATGTTCGAGAGAAAAATTCTTCGAAAGATCTAGGAACCAATCTGCGTTTATGGCGAATATCGACTTCGTATAAACAACGAGCTGTATCAACAATACAACGACACCAGTATAGTTAAACAAATCGAGACACAACGACTGCAATGGCTAGACCTGCTAAAAAGGCGTATAAATACCGGCCGCATGGCTGAACACCCAGATCTGAAAGACCAATGCTTCGTTGGAGTGAACAAGTGAAACGCGAAATAAAAAAAAAACTCTATATCCTATTGCTTATTAACCACGCCCATAAATATCATTTTTTTACCTATTTAATTATATATTGAAAATTCAATTATTTTTTAATGTATGTTTGCTTAGAAAAAATCTTAGAACTTTCCGTTTGAACACTCCGTGAACTTCTAAATGTAATTTTGTTTTCAATCATTTGTCCCTGTTTTAAATGAATCTCCTGTTTCACTAAGACGATTCTAATACAAATTCACAGCTAGTAACCTGCGTTCCTGTCTGTATACAATGGATTTTGAAACAATATTGGGTATATGTTATTTTGATAATATTTAGCATTAGCAGTGTTATATAAGTCTATGTTATTACCTGTAACTCTCTTTCCAAACGATTATTTTCCTGCTGCAATGTCTCTATTGTTTTCAATATTTCCGAATACTTATGATGTAATTCTGAATTTTGTTTATGCAATTCATTGTTGGCTTCGATTTCTTTGTTGAGCCGTTTAAGAATGTCGTCGTTGCTTTTGGCCGATGCTATTTTTGCTTCTTCGGAGGTTCTTGTACTTATCAGGGTGTCATCCAATTCGGTGCGGACATCGCGCAATTCCATCGTAAGTCGTGATTTGTGATCCTTTTCGTGCCGTAACTTTGCTCTCAACTCTGTCAATTTCTGCTCATATATTTCAGACAAGCTCGTTTTATTCTTCTCAAATTCCTCACGATCTCTTTGTGATTGCTCTTTATGTTGCCTCAACATTTCTTTGTAGTTTTCCATTGCATCCTGTAAACGAGAGCACTCTTCAATTTTGAGTGACAACTCTGATTCACGTTCATCAAGTTTGGCATTAATTGCGGCAATTTCCATCTTCTTTTCTAATATACGTTTTTCGTAGGCAGCGTCCGATGCGTTCTTGGCTTCATCATATTTTTGTCGATTCATGCGTAACAATTCGGTTATTGTTGCCTCCTTCTTTGCCCACATTTCTTGTTCAATTTTTAATGAGCTTTGTAAAGTTTTAATCTTTGTACGCCACGTCGCCAATTCATTATTCTTTTCTTTAATTATGTTCTTCATTTTAATTATTTCTTCTTTGGCATCATCCAATGCTCGCGACTGGGTATTGGATTGCTTTGCTTTTAGTTCTGCCCTGAGAAGCTCTTGTTTCAGCTTTGTGATTTCGCCTAATCGTTCCTTATGTTTAGCTTGCTCTTCTTTAAGCTTGTTATTAAGTTTGGCATAGCGTGCATCCTCCAAGGCCCCATGTTCAATTTTTTGCAGTTCCATGTGAACAAAACTGTAGCCAATAAATGGTAAATCTTTACCAGAGAATTCGTTAGAATTAACTGCAGAAGTGACCGTCGACTTATTTGATTCGGTATCAAGTATTTTAGTTTTCTTCCGATTAAAATCTTCGAAATTTGATATGTCATCTTCACCTTGGAGAGTAGGTATTATGGGTGGTACTTCAGAACGCTGGTTTTCCCATTTTACGCTTTCAAAAAAGGGATGTTTTCGTATTTCTTCATAATTTAATCGTTTCGATGGATTGGTTACCAAGGACTCAATGAGACTCTTGAAATGGTCCGATAGCTTTAAATCGGTGGGGAAAGATATAAGTTCCTTTAGTTTACTTTCCTCGCAATAAGTCAATATTTTGGAATAGGTTTCATGCACATTGTCTTCATGGAATGGAGTCACCTCACAAACTAGTTCGTAACCAATGATGCCCATGGACCAAAAATCACAACTCACCTGGAAAAATGTTAAATTAAGGGTTATGCGTTTAGCATTAAGTTTTTCCAAACAAACTTACGTCGTGCATATTCTTTGTTAGCTTGAATGTTGAAATTGTTTGCAGTAACTCTGGAGCTATGTAGTCAGGTGTGCCCACCGGAGATAAACTAAACACATGACCATCCCTATCCAAAGCTGCAGCATTACCAAAATCTCCTAACTTTATGTGTCCAAAACGGTCAATAAGGATGTTTTCCGGTTTAATATCTCGATGGACATAGCCCATGCTATGTAAGGTGTTAATGGCCAATGTTAGCTCCGCCAAATAAAATCTTGCCATATGTTCGTCAAATGGGCCATGCCGAGACATCAAACCTAATAAGTCTCCTCCAGGTAGATATTCCATTATCAAATACAAGTGATCGTTATCCTAAAGACACAAACATTAAAGCTATAGATTGGCGTTTTATATTGTATGTATTACCTGAAAGGCATATTGTAAATTTGTTATCCATTCTGAACATCTTTTGGACATAATGTCACGTTCTTCCCGAACTTGCGACGTAGTAACAACCGACTTCCTTATTTTTTTCATAGCATATATGTCACATGTTTGCTTTTCCACAACCAAATACACATTTCCAAAATAACCTTTACCTATCAAACTGCGTATACTAAAGTCCTTGACATTCACTCGAAGGCGTTGTGTTTCTTCAATAATGCTTCTGTCTACAAAGATCGAAATTGTTTGGATTAGCACAATAAATTCATACACATATACTGCTGACATACATTTGTTGACAAACTCTGCAATATGTTTGTCACGTTTACGCAGTGATTCCTTGTCACATTCATTGTAAAGCAGACAAAATGCATCTAAAAGACTTTCTCGATTCAGGAACTCTGTCAATAACGTGCTGACACCATAGCCGCGGCCACCTACATCAAATGGTAAAGAATACGTAAACCAATTAGTGAGAAAAAGCATTGCTACAATTTAATTAAGTCGGAAGTGATTCAAATATTGGAACAAATTTCCTTTACCGACCCTTCGCAGAAAAAATCAAAAAATTTTGTTTTAAATCGCAAGTATTCTTAAGTAGCCGGCCTTCGGCCGGGGATTTAAGACTTTCTCCTATGGACAGGAGCGAATTTCGGCTACGCGAACAAACTTTTTTTTAAATCGTAAATTTTTTCCCAAGTAAACAAGCGAATTTTCGGAACTTCGGAGGCCTATATCTCGGTAAGTATACATTTCCCCAACAAATGAAATACATTGTTGGAATCGGCATGAAAAGCACTATCTGTGGTAATTTTTTCATAATTTTCTGCGGTGGGTCGGTAAAGGAAAGATATGCCCAAATATTTATTTCGTTTTTACTTTGTCTTAAACGCTAGAACTAAGATAAAGATGGCATAGGATGAATGTATAATTTTTGTCCATTTTGTCCACAGATGGTCTTGGAATGCTGATTACGCCAATGTGGAAGTCCATAAAATTCCGAAAAACCAAAAACAGTTTCAAATTCAGCCACTACAATCAACATGCTCCATTAATTTTTATATTCTTCGAGCTTGAAACAATTTAACAAATTTTTTTTTTGGTCACTATAAACATAAATTCTTTTGCGCTGGCTACATAGAATATAGAAAGTGGCAAGAATTTTCTTTGAGGCACTTACCCAACAGAACATTATTTAAGCGAACACTACGTACACTTATAGCATCAGAACTTATATCCATTTTCGTACACTATTTTATTATTTTGTAATTTTTAAAAACACATCATTTATCTGCTCAAAGTTTCTCCGGTCTTGAAATTTCTATGGCGGGCGTCGTTGAAATTTAAAATAAACAAGCGAAATTGAAATTGGCTGTCTGGTTACTTGGTTAGTTGGTTACTTGGTTACTCGTAAAAAATTCTGTCCTCCGTGGCTAGTGGACGATTTCACTTACGATTTTTTGTCTCCTCTTTGTGGTGGTTATTCTTGTTAGGCAGAGTTGCAAAACATAGTAAGAGAAATTGAAACAAAATTCAGTTTTGCAATGAATTTTGTGCATAAAAAATAATTTAAAGCATAAAATGATTATTTTTTATAAGCATTTTAAAAATTTTATAACATATTTTTATAAAATACCTTTTACATTAAGAATTTGTAACAAAATGTACACTTGGTACCATGTTACAAAAAAATTCAACCCTGTGTGTGAAATTTACGAAGATGAGCAAAAAGGAGACAAAAAATCGTAAGACAAATCGTTTAAATGTAAAGCAGCACTATCATTTAAACGATTGCTCGTACGAGATTTTGTCTCCTCTTTGATCATATTCGTAAATTTCACACACAGGGTTGAATTTTTTTGTAACATGGTACCAACCGTACATTTTGTTAAAAATACTTAATGTAAAAAGAAGGTATTTTATAAAAAAAAATTCATAAAAATTTTAAAATGTTCATAAAAAATAATCATTTTATGCGTTAAATAAATTTTTATGCACAAATTCATTGCAAAACCAATCTCTGTTCCAGAACTAAAAAGTTTTTACCATTTTTACACATTTTGCGTTCCCGTACACAAAATTTATATGAAAATCGTTTACGACTTTTACCACTTTAGCTCCGTTCCAGAACTTTTTTATTGGTAAAATGTGCAAAAGAGAGAACCCTCAAAAAATGAGTTCAACGCACACATTTTTTCAAAATGTACGGGAACGGAAAAATTGCAGAAACGTCAAAAAAGTGGAACAAATGTCAAAGTCGCCGTGTCAGCCAATCGGAAGCCGGCAAACATGTTGCACATTTTTGCTCGCTCAAATTTGTCGTGTAAAAAGTTTCTAAAGATAGAGCCATTCAGCGCCATTTTTGTTCAAAGAGAAGTGAACATTTTGCAACTTTTTTGGTGTACGGGAACGTATTTTGGGGAAAAATGTGCAAAATGTGTTAAATGTGTAAAAACTTTTGAGTTCTGGAACGAAGCTTTTATAAAGTACGGGAACAGGCCATAAATTTTGTTTCAATTTCTCTTACTATTTTTTTTACTATTTTCTTACTATTTCGACATGGGGCTGGATTCTTGTTCTATGAAAATTTGAAATGAAAAGTATTTCCTTTATAATTTTTTTTCATTTGACAGTTTTTTCCTTTATTGAGCCCATGGACTCCAACTAGAGCTGGCAAACCATCGATATTCCCAACATTAGATATTTTCGATATAATGTTTTAAAATATCGATTGCCATCGATATTATCGTTAAGTTGTCGTCACCATTAATTTGGAAATGAAAATGGAGGAAATGTCAATGATTTTCTTGACATTATGCAAAAGTAGTTCACAGAAATGTAAAGGAGAATAAACAACTGCTTTTATTTTATAAAAACGTAAAAAATACATTTTATTATACCGAAAAATGTGTACGTGGGACTACGGACTTACTTTCTTACTCTTATGTTACACGCTGAAACTTTCATACGAAACTTTCCCATTATTTTGGCGTTCTTATATGCCATTTAGATATGACACCATTAGCCGGATTTAGCGCATTATCAGGATTTATTTGCTAAATCCAGCCAAAATCTACCAGATTTCCCATACAAAAATAAATCCTCCTATTAAGTGGATTTGTTTTAAATCTGGCATAAATCCTCGTATACAACTCTGTTTTTAGCAACATGTTGCTAGAAAATACTAACTCTTATGTTACACGCTAAAAATTTCATACGAAACTTTCCCATTATTTTGGCGTTCTTAGGTCGAGTTCCCCATTACAGTAATTTTATAAAATTACTTTTGTATGGAACTCGATCTATGAACGCCAAAATAATGGGAAAGTTTCGTATGAAAGTTTTAGCGTGTAACATAAGAGTAAAAGTTGCAAGCTGGCACAAGAAACAAGGTAGATGCATCGGTGAATTGCTACACTAAAAATAATTTAAAATGTAAAAATTTGTAAACAAAGCGGAAAAATTAAATTTGTTTTGATGTACAAAGTTGATTTTAATCAACCAAGACTAATATTTATGATGTCCAAACGATAAAATAATTCGTTTATTTATTTTAGATGGGCAAACTGCGATAAACTAATAATTTATTTGCTCTTTAGTTAGCATTAGTAGCATAATGTGCTAACATGTACAGTATTAAACAATACATTTGTAATTTGACGTATGTTTTTTGAGACGAATTCTATTTACAAAAAATTCTTTTGACGTTTCACATTCGTTCAGATGGGCTGATGCATCTACCTTGGTAATTGTGCTATGAACAAAAATCAGCTGACTGCCATTTAAATCCTCGAAAATGTATATCTAAATGCAATGAGATTTGTACTGGATTTATTAAATCCAGTCGAGGATTTATGGCTAGTCTAAATGAGCTATTAGGTCGAGTTCCCCATTACAGTAATTTCATAAAATTAATTTTGTATGGAACTCGATCTATGAACGCCAAAATAATGGGAAAGTTTCGTATGAAAGTTTTAGCGTGTAACATAAGAGTTACACACACATAACCGAAAAGCAGCGAAATTTCTATTTATTTCATTTATTTCGATAATATCGATAGGCAAAACTATCTATCGATATTGAATTTTTAAATAACAATCGATATTATCGATAGTGCCATCGATTTTTTGCCAGCTCTAAGTTGGAGTCTCCAACTCCACTCCATTAAAAGTGTCCGTCTCGTGAATTACCGCAAAATGTTCGCAACTTAAGTTGTTATTTCTTTATTTTATAACAAATTCTTCGAAATGTATAGACTCTTGTTTATCTTTTGAAGAAATGTGTAGGGATCAACCAACTGTTTTTTTCTGTAGGGATCTCTACAGCAACTGCTTATAATAGCTTTGTTCCTTTACTTTTTTAATGGTAAGGGTGGTAAAAGAGAAAAGTGTCAAAGTTGCTCAAAATTGCTCTCTCATGAACATTTTTACCAGAAAAGTAAAGGAACGGAAAAATGGTATATCTGGCAGCAATGTCAAAAAGAAACATAAAAAATCAATTTTCGTCTTTTATTTCACAGTTTTTGATTTAGTTTTGTCAGCTTTCGACTTTTTCTTCTGTTTATCGTCTATTTGTGAAATAATCGTCATACAAAAGTCGAAAAATTAGTTCTGCCATTTTTTACCTGCAGAAATTTTGGTGGTAGCCTGTGGTAGAAGAGAAAGCCATTTTCGCTCTCTCTCCACTCTCACTCTCTTAAAAATTGCTTCCAGTTTTGCCACTTTTCGGGGTTAAGGAACGCTTTGCAGGTTAAAAATGGTAACAAATGGGAAAAATGGTAACCTCAGGTAAGTAAAGGAACACAGCTAATACTGTGAATTGCTTGTTTACATTTTGCATGTGATTTTATTCACAATAATGCATTTTGACAACTGGTATGAAGATCATACTGGTCATTGGAGTGACCAGGGTACCTCCCCCACAAAATTTTATAAGAAAACGTGAAAATAAGGATATTTTTGAACGTATTGTTAAAAAATACTTGCAATACTATGGTCAATACTGTCTCGATCCTGAATGGTCATCTCGGAAGTGGAATATCGCGGTCAGCCCAATTTTTCAAAAATGTGTAGATGATATCCTTAATCTTAGTAAGCGTGACTATACAAACGCTATAAACACTGGCTTCTGACTGGAAAAGTGATACACTTGCGTGCGTGTGTGTGTGTATGTACGTTTGTCTTTTGACAACAAAACAATACTTTAAGAAAAAATACACTTTTAAATCCTATGTTGTTAAGAAAATTTAATATCTTTTTTATACCCTCAGCCTTTAGGGTACCTCCCACACAAATGTTCAAAAATTGTCGCAAAACTTGTGCGCACGACAACTCGGTCCATACTTTGCACATCGTGTAATTTATACCAAACTTAGATGAGGTTTCAATATGGACTCAATCGGTCCACTCCTTCGGGTACCTCCCACACAAAATTTCGGAAAAGTTCAGTTTAGGACCTGCTCTCGAATCGCTTTGATTTTTGTTTACGCAAGTTGTATTCACTGTCCCCTATACGAAGGTACAAGTTTCCTCAGGGGCAAGTCCATACTACATAAAAAAACAGCCTGAAAGTTGAAAAACAAACCCTATGACACCACGTTTATGGGTCTTCGTATTATTTTTTCCAAACATAGTTTAAGTTCGTAGATAAGCCATATCGGTCCACTCCTTCAGGTACCTACGCCACAAAAGTTCAAAAAAATTCGGAAAAATTGTGGGCACGATAACTCTTGATGGGAGTGACCGATTTGGTCCATACTTTACACATTCTCATAATATCTACCAGAAATAGATCAGTTTCGAATATGGACTATATTTGTCCACTCCATCCCGTACCTCCCACACAAAATTTTGGATAAGTTCACTTTAAGACCTGCTATTGAATCACTTTGATTTTTGTTGAAGTAACTTACATTCGCTGCCTCAATTACGATGGTAAAAGTTATTTCAGGGGCAAGTCCATACTTCTTGAGAAAACAGCCCGAAGGGTGTAAAAACCCCCTATGGCACCCCCATGGTCTATGTCGGTCCATTCCTTTAGGTACCTTTTCCGCAAACATTTTGAACTTTAATCCTAATCAACATTTTTGTCGGTTCAGAAACCCCCTAAATACATACGTTTTTTGTGAAAAAAGTGTTTCAATTTGCCCAGGCTGAGGGTATATCTCTGTCGGCAAAGTCGACTGATACTTTTTTACTTGTTTAAATCCTAATAAAAATAATTCAACTCTCGCCATCAAAATTACAGTGTGAGGAGTAAAGTGTGCTTTACTTTTTATTTAATTAATTCATTTAATTTATAAGATACATAAGAGAATTGTAAAGATATTTAATGCAAGTAACAAAAATATTCGTAATTCGTAGGACCCGTAGGATTTCAGGACGCACTTTAGACTGCAAAAAAAAATTAATAATACATAAATGATGACACATTATTCAAATTAATAAATAATGAACACACATACCGTTCCATCCTAAACTTCATTCATTGAGGAGTCGTTCCTCCTCCTCTTCCGACATCTGTATTTCGAGGGCAGCCATTTGCTCACCCATTTGTGCGTCTAATGGCCTCTCGACTTGCATCAACAGTTGTTGTTGTTGGTCTTGTTGTTGTTGTTGTTGTTAGTGCTGCTGTTGTTGTTGTAGCACCTGCAGCTGGCGGGACACCTCACGTAGGTGTTGTTGCCGCTCGGCTTGCAGAAGCAACAGTTGCTGCCGGAGCAACTCGTTAGCCTGCAGCAATTGATTGACCAATTGTTGTTGTTGGCCTTGTTGTTGTTGTTGGTCTTGTTTTTGTTGTTGTTGGTGCTGCTGTTGTTGTTGCAGCACCTGCAGCTGGCGGGACACCTCACGTAGGTGTTGTTGCTGTTGTTGCTGCTGTTGCAGTGCAGCTGCTCCGCTAAAACAGGGCTTCTCATCATCATCATCCGCATCATCCGACGAGTCCACAATTAATATAACCTCCTCGGACTTCTTCGGTTCCTCCTCCTTTGGCTGGCGGCGCCGTCCCTCCATCTTTACTTCTTGGCGTAGGATTTGGTTGTTGTTGAGTTTTTCTTCTCGTTCCCTCTCTTACATGTTTTAATTGTTGTCACAATTTGAACAATTAATCCCTGCAAGAAAAGAAAAGTTATTGTTTATATTATTGTCACTATCATAAAAACTTACGGTTCTACGAGACATATTTTAAAACAATAAATAAGAAAGAATACTAGTATAAAGAAAAGAAAGAAAACAATTTGAAAAAACGACCGGTATGAACAATTTTGCTTTTTGAATTGAAAATGCGGCGTTGTTTTGTTCAATAAAGACCACTAGATCGATAAATGAAAATCAGGGCCTACTTTTGACGGCGATGTGTTATTATTGAAGGTTAATGTCATGTTCACACGAGCGTTTCAATTACGTTGTTCGCCTGTCGAACGAAAATTTAAACCGAAAACACATAAATTAATAGGAAAAGCAATAGACTTTCCTTCAAATGTATCTTCTATATTTAACTACACACATTTCATTCATTTTTTTCATAAATTCTGAATAATTTTGTATTTTCAATATATTTTTATATGTTTCTATTTTCAAAATTAAAGAGAGAGAGAGAGAGAGAGACATGTCAAAACAATGTTTGTGTATACAGACTTTCAGTTATTTGTTTCCTTTTTGTTTCTGATTTTTTACGCGATTTTGAACTAATGGACAAGAAATATGTGTGGAATTAAGAAGGAAACACAACCATCTTCCTTCTGCATCTATATAAAATGTTTAGTTCATTAATTTTCATTCATCTTTCGGCTTTTTTCTAAAAAATTTTGTGTTTTCAAAAAATTTTCAATTTTGAATTTAGACATGTCATAATTAATTTTTTCGATAAATTCTCTCATTTGTTAGGGATGGGACATACTTATTCGTCGTTCAGAGAGTATTTCTAATCGAACAACGTAGAAAAATCGTCGTTCGTTCATAGAATTTTGTGTGGGGAAATAAGTAATTTATTCGTAGTTAAGGGTCGAACAACGAACAACGAACGAACGACGTACCGTGGAAACGGGCTATAACCCATTGGGTTTAATAGGTTAATCTTTGCTGGTTACACTTAGCATTTCGAGGATATAAACTGTCAGCAAATTTTAATTTTGGCTGAAATAATTTTTAATTTTTATTTTCATTATGCATTTTCTTGGTTGAAAGATTTTGTTTCTCAATTATTTTTTTGTGACTGCATGACATGCGTATTTCATACTAACTAGGACCACAGGCACTAAAGTCTTAAATATTTTACATCACATTTTTGTTGTTGTAGCAATTCGCCGTTGTTTCTACCTTTTTAATTGTACCATGCCATGACATTGAATGATTTTATTGTTTTAAATGACAAACAATTTTAATTTCTTTTTTTAAACTTTATTAGATTTGTTGAAAACGCAATCTTCTACATACATATTATGCCTATGTAAAAAATGAAATAAATTCGCCGCGGCGAATAAAGAAATGAAATAAATTCGACGCGGCGAATAAAAAATGAAATAAATTCGCCGCGGCTAATAAAAAAATGAAATAAATTCGCCGCGGCGAATAAAAAATGAAATAAATTTTGATCAACATGGGCTCAAGGATCAAAATACACATATTGTTCGATGTAACAGTGAGAGTGTTAAACAACTCTAATCACTAAAAGTTTTGTCTATAAAATCAATTTAATTGTTCAATTTATGGGAAAAATCACCACAAGGACAATAACCTGTTTTTGATCGACAGATGCTACTTTGGGAAGTAAGCAGTTTAAGAATACGAATGCCACATCTCGTCAATTAAAGGTAACACTTTACAAGACACTGCTACTACCCGTGCTAATGTATGGTTCCGAAGCACGGGTACTTGCGCAAGCATATAAGGCAGTGCTTGTTATGTTCGAGAGAAAAATTCTTCGAAAGATCTAGGAACCAATCTGCGTTTATGGCGAATATCGACTTCGTATAAACAACGAGGTGTATCAACTATACAACGACATCAGTATAGTTAAACAAATCGAGACACAACGACTGCATTGGCTAGACCTGCTAAAAAGGCGTATACCTAAATACCGGCCGCATGGCTGAACACGCAGATCTGAAAGGCCAATGCTTCGTTGGAGTGAACAAGTGAAACGCAAAATCAAAAAACTCTATATCCTATTGCTTATTGACCACGCCCATAAATATAGTTTTTTACCTATTTTAATTATATTTTTTCAAAATAGTCTGGCTTAATCCCATTGTTGTTGTTTTAATATTTTAAAACAACTATTTTATTAGTGGAAAAGATTTGGCATTGTTCGCCAAGGGGTAAGGCAGGGAATACTATAGTTTCGATCCACGCCACTGGATCTCATCAGTTCCCTTGTTTCTTGTTTGTGGATATTCTCCACCGAAGTTATTTTTCAGTAACTTCTTCAACAAGAAACTTTTTATACCCAAACATCAATCGTCAGCTCGAAGTATAAAGGTAAGCAAAGAAAAAAGTTCAATGAGAAGTTCTTTCTTTGCTTACCTTTATACTTCGAGCTGACGATTGATGTTTGGGTATAAAAAGTTTCTTGTTGAAGAAGTTACTGAAAAATAACTTCGGTGGAGAATATCCACAAACAAGAAACAAGGGAACTGATGAGATCCAGTGGCGTGGATCGAAACTATAGTATTCCCTGCCTAACCCCTTGGCGAACAATGCCAAATCTTTTCCACTAATAAAACAGTTGTTTTAAAATATTAAAACAACAACAATGGGAACAATGGGATTAAGCCAGACTATTTTGAAAAAACAAAATTGCAAACGCTATCCCATAAAAAAACGCCACAATGCTTCAAAATATTTTAATTATATATTGAAAATTCAATTATTTTTTAATGTATGTTTGCTTAGAAAAAATCTTAGAACTTTCCGTTTGAACACTCCGTGAACTTCTAAATGTAATTTTGTTTTCAATCATTTGTCCCTGTTTTAAATGAATCTCCTGTTTCACTAAGACGATTCTAATACAAATTCACAGCTAGTAACCTGCGTTCCTGTCTGTTTACAATGGATTTTGAAACAATATTGTGTATATGTTATTTTGATAATAATTAGCATTAGCAGTGTTATATAAGTCTATATTATTACCTGTAACTCTCTTTCCAAACGATTATTTTCCAGCTGCAATGTCTCTATTGTTTTCAATATTTCCGAATACTTATGGTGTAATTCTGAATTTTGTTTATGCAATTCATTGTTGGCTTCGATTTCCTTGTTGAGCCGCTTAAGAATGTCGTCATTGCTTTTGGCCGATGCTATTTTTGCTTCTTCGGAGGTTCTTGTACTTATCAGGGCATGGAAGATTTCTCTCATATCACCTCGATTTATATTAAACCCAATAATATGGAACTACAGTTTATCGCCGAGTCCGAAGTTTTATAGCTGGTTTACATTCGACATCGTTTCCTGATTTCAAGCGAAATCAGGCAAATTTTACCATGATTTCGCATACAAAAATGAAATCATCTTATTTCGTTATTCGAAATCAACATCCAAATCACAGAACTCATGATATGCAACATTTTGTGTGTTCGTTTACTTACAATTCATGGTTTAATAAGAAAGTCAATTTAAATTTTTTCATTCGAGTATGCCTAAAACTTCAAAACAATATAAACAAAATGTGTGTGTGGTGTTTGAATAATATGCTAAACAATTTTAAAAACAATCGAATTCAATGATTTTTAAAATTGTTTTTAGGAATTGTTTATGGAAAAATTTCGTCAGATTTGCATTGAAACAATCATTTTATCATATTCACAACTCGATTATGTAGAGAAAACTTAACACTTCATTCATTTTTATCGTTTTTTGTAAAATGCTCAAAAAATGTATTGTAAACAAACCCACTTGTTGCTTTTATTTTGTAGTTTTAGGAATTCAGGAAAAACAAGGGTTCTATAGATTTTTTCATTTAAATCTACCTCTTTACTTATACCATGTTACAATTTGTACAAATTGTTACTGGATGTTGTTCGTTTACTCTACAGTACCATTCGATGTACATTAGGGACATATATTTTTTTGAGAAAAAAATATATCGTTCGGAAAAAACCATTTCCCAGAAAGACCTCTTCATATCAATGATATGTAACCTCCTCCAAGTTCGAACGATAAGCCGCGCAGTAACCGCTTGTAGAGGCGATACAACGTTTGTTAATATGAATTTCCAGCGACCCCAAACTTTTCTGCAAGAATTCTACTTTCTGCGAGAATTTATGCATTTAGTGGAATGATGTGGAAACATAAAAATTGAAAATTTAACGAATTTTCATTCATGTTTTCCAAAATATTCAACCAAATGTAAAAAATTATTAGTTTTTTAAATTCCAATAATTTATAGACATTTCGTTGTTTTGTTTACAAATACAACTGGCAGTAACGTTACAAACAAAAACGAATTCCTTTGTGGTTGTTGTTCGAGTTGTATTTGTTGTAGTATTTACTTTACCTTATATTTGTTCGAGTCCATTACAAGAAATCACTGGACTTGTACAAATTATTAAGTACCAAATATTGCCACACTTTTCACGTAATGGTTGGTTTACAAATCCATAGGTTAAACTGTCAAATCCATAGGTTAACATTCAAATGAAATCCAATGGATTTCAGATGAGATTTCATTTGACGTTTGAGCTATGGAATTGACAGTTGAAATCGAGTGGATTTCGTAAATGTAAACTTAGCATAACACAATAAACAAGGTAGATGATGAATTGCTGAAACCAAAATTTTTACAATTTGTACCACTTTTAACCCAAAAACCGTTCCCGTACTCAAAAAAGTTATAGAATGTTCACGTCTCTTAAAAAACATTAACATGGTTTCCGGCTTCTGATTGGCTGATACGCAAACTTTGACATTTGTTCCAGTTTCTTTGTTTGACGTTTTTTCCATTTTCCTTTTCCCGAACTATTTCAAAAACATTGTTTCTATTTAATTTTTTATTGTGTTCCATTTTTTTAATGGTAACAGTACGGTTACATTAGTTTTTCAAGGTCCATATCTGTTATCACATCAAACGTTTGAGTAAAGTTTTGTGTCATTTTTGGTAGATGAATAAAAGACAAAGAGCTGCCAAGTTTTCAACTTTTCTGTATTCTTCTACCAGAAATGACACAAAACTGTATTCATGATTACTCTCGAACAAATCAAATCCAAACTGTGGATATCGTAATATATTGTCCAAAATTAGTTTAAGTTGGATTTATCGATCCAATTCTCCCATAAAAAGTTCAAAATTACTGTAAAAATGAAACAAACGCTTTTAAAAATCTTTGCCGGCATTAAATAAAATGATTAATACTATGTTTACATTTACGAAATCCACTCGATTCCATCTGTCAATTCCTTTGTGTATACGTCACATGAAAACTCATTTGAAATCGATTGGATTTCATTTTAAGTTTAGCAATGGAATTGACAGTTGAAATCGAGTGGATTTCGTAAATGTAAACATAGTATAAGAGACCTTACGAGAAAAGTTTACAACGATATAAATTTTTGAATGGCAAGTCCAGGCTTCCTGACATAATTGTCCAAAATCTCCGGTGGGCACAATAACTATCGAAGGAGTAACTGACGTGGGTCCAACCTTTGCATATCGTATATTAGCAAATTATATTTGCCAATATTATGCTTGGTTTACATTTACGAAATCCACTCGATTTCAACTGTCAAATCCATAGGTTAAACGTCAAATGAAATCCAGATAAGATTTCATTTGACGTTTGAGCTATGGAATTGACAGTTGAAATCGAGTGGATTTCGCAAATGTAAACTTAGCATTAAACACGTTTTGAAAATTAAATGTTGTCAATTTAGAAAAATTGTAATCATGGTTTAATAAAAACCTTGAAAAACCTTGACACTTCATTCGTTTTTCGCGTTTTTTTTTTTATAAAATGCTCGAAAATGTTATTGTACATGGTTTAATAAGAAAGGTTAGCTAAAGCTTTCTGTCAATTTAAATTTTTTCTTTCGACTTTCGAATTCAATGATTTTTAAAACGGTTTTTAGAACAATTGTTTGGATGAAATTCGTCAGCTTTGCTGTGAAAGAAACATTTTATCATATCCACATCTCGATTATGTAGAAAAACCTTGACACTTCATTCATTTTTCGCGTTTTTTATAAAATGCTCAAAAATGGTATTGTAAACAAACCATGGTGGAATAAAAAGGTGTAGGGCCAAAAACATCTGATCTTCATACCAGTTGTCAAAATGCGTTATTGTGTATAAAAACACATACAAAATGTAAACAAACTATTCAGTGTAATGCATTATTGTGCTTGGTTTACATTACGAAATCCACTCGATTTCAACTGTCAATTCCTTTGCGTAAACGTCAAATGAAAACTCATCTGAAATCCATTAGATTTCGTTTGACGTTTAGTCAATGGAATTGACAGTTGAAATCGAGTGGATTTCGTAATGTAAACCAAGAATTTGTGTCATGGTATAAGTAAAGAGGTAGATTTAAATGAAAAAAATCTATAGAACCCTTGTTTTTCTTGAATTCCTAAAACTTCAAAATAAAAGCAACAAGTGGGTTTGTTTACAATGCATTTTTTGAGTATTTTATAAAAAACGCGAAAAATGAATGAAGAGTTAAGTTTTCTCTACATAATCGAGTTGTGAATATGATAAACTGATTGTTTCCATGCAACTCTCACCAATATTTTCCATACAAATGATCTAAAAACAATTTTAAAAATCATTGAATTCGATTGTTTTTAAAATTGTTTAGCATATTATTCAAACACCACACACACATACACATTTTGTTTATATTGTTTTGAAGTTTTAGGCATACTCGAATGAAAAAATTTAAATTGACATAAAGCTTTGGATAACCTTTCTTATTAAACCATGATTTGTGTTTACTAATTTTGACGTTTTATAGCTCATTTAGACTAGCCATTAATACTCGACTGCATTTAATAAATCCAGTACAAATCTCATTGCATTTAGATATATGCTCTGTTCCAGAACCTGCAAGATGCTACTATTTTTTACTACGATAACATTTTTTCCTTTATGTTATCGGAAAAAATAGTAAAAATTAGTAGATTCTTGCAGTACTGGAACAGACCAATACATTTTGAAGGATTTAAATGGCAGTCAGCTGATTTTCGTTCATAGCACAATTACCAAGGTAGAAGCATCAGCCCATGGTGGAATAATAGGGTGTAACGCCCAAAACAACTGATCTACATACCAGTAGTGCGATTCTTTAACTTATTTTTTGAGTTACCGACAATTGTCGGTAAAATTAAAAAGCAAAATTATGAAAGAAAAGTTCAAATAAAAGTTGACAACACTCGTGCAATCGGTAGAACTTTACGACTGCTTTTTATTCGTCGCTAACTTACCGAAAAACATCGTTAATTACCGAAATTGTAAGCATTTTAATTTTATCGATTTTTGTCGGTAATTCAAAAAATGTGTTAGAGAATCGCACTACAGTTGTCAAAATGCGTTATTGTGAATAAAATCACATACAAAATGTAAACAAGCAATTCACAGTAATGCATTATTGTGAGAAAATTTGACGTTTGACATGATTTGATGTAACACCTTCTTATTCCACCATGCATCAGCCCATCTGATCGAATTTAAAACGTCAAAAGAATTTTTTGTAAATTTAATTCGCCTCAAAAAACATACGTCATATTTAAATGGGTACTTTACACTATATGTATTTTACATATGGGTTGTCACTTTTTATATACAAAATGTATACGCAAAGTGACAACCCATATGTAAAATACATATCGTGTAAAGTACCCATAAAGAATTATTTTATCGTTTAGACCCCGTAAATATTAACCTTGGCTGATTAAAATCAACTTTGTACATCAAAACAAATTTAATTTTTCCGCCCTGCTTACAAATTTTTTACATTTTAAATTATTTTGTTTCTTGTGGCAGCTTACAACTTTTTGTATTTTCTAGCAACATGTTGCAGAAAACAGAGTTGTATACGAGGATTTATGCCAGATTTAAAACAAATACACCCAATACGAGGATTTATTTTTGTATGGGAAATCTGGTAGATTTTGGCTGGATTTAGCAAATAAAACTGTAGTGCGATTCTCTTACACATTTTTTGAGTAACCGACAAAAATCGGTAACATTAAAACGCAAAATTATGAATGAAAAGTTCAAATAAAAGTTGACAACACTGTTGCTATCGGTAGAACTTTACGACTACTTTTTATTGGTCGCTAACTTACCGAAAAATATCGATAACTACCGAAATTATAAGCATTTTAATTTTACCGACAATTATCGATAACAGCAAAAATGAGTTACAGAATCCCACTACTGATAATGTGCTAAATCCGGCTAATGCCCGTAATTTCTATGCATAGTTATCTATGAGTTCATAGATATCCACCGTGTAAGCAGAATGTCATAATTTCAATCCGTAGGTAACGTTACCGGGTCAAAAACGGCCGTGTTACTTACACCAAGGATTTTGCCTGGTTGATCGTTGCCAATGTGTTAAAAATTGTAAAACAGTTATATGTGGCAATGTTTTTACGAAATCATGAATGAAAATCACCAATGTTACCACATGTTTTCAAAATTTACCCGCCGCTTTAAATGGCACGTAGAAATTACCAAACGCGTAGGTATCTACCTACCTTGGGCTAGAAATTACGGGCATAATGATGTCATATCTAAATGGGAAAACAATGGGTCTATAGATTGTTTTCATTTAAATGTACCTCTTTAAGCGCTCGGCACATACGGTGCGTTCTGCGTTGCGTTACAACAACCACATGAAAAATGTGTAAGTGAAGCCAAGTTTTTTGAAAAACAACAACATGGCTGACGCATTAAAGTTAAACATAATTTAACTGTTTTGGGACAACGCGTGTCGCAACGTGTCACTAAACGGACCGTATGTGCCGAGGGCTTTACTTTTACCAAGATTGTAATCATATAAGATTGCATAAGGTTATAGTACGTTTATATATATCCGGGTTTAACAAACCTACTGGGTTTTAATTGTCAATTCCATTGCTTATATTTCAAATAAATCCTCAAAAAGAACCTTAACCTTAACCTTCTTTATGAGGATTTGTTTGACGTATATGTAATGGAATTGATATTTAAAACCCAGTGGGTTTGTTAAATCCTGTTATATATAAACGTACTATTACCTTAGCTCTGTTCCTTTACGTGCAAGAATCTTCAAGTTTTACCACTTTTTACTCGAAAAGCGTTCCTTTACTTCAGACACCATACAATTCATATGAGTGCAGGTTACAACTTATACTACATTTGCCGGTTTTACCACTTTCAAAAGTAAAGGAACAGACCAGAAGTTTTGACTGCCAGTTTTGCTCAAATAATCGGTTGCTTGTCAGTGTGGCAGTTCACTTTTTTCAGTCATCAGGCAGTAAAGCGCTCGGCACATACGATGCGTTGAGCGTTGCGTTACAACAACCACATGAAAAAAGTGTAAGTGAAGCCAAGTTTTTTGAAAAACAACAATATGGCTGACGCATTAAAGTTAAACATAATTTAACTGTTTTGGGACAACGCGTGTCCCAACGTGTCACTAAACGCACCGTATGTGCCGAGGGCCGTTGGGACACGCGCTGTCCCAAAACAGTTAAATTATGTTTAACTTTAATGCGTCAGCCATATTGTTGTTTTTCAAAAAACTTGGCTTCACTTACACTTTTTTCATGTGGTTGTTGTACCGCAACGCTCAACGCACCGTATGTGCCGAGCGCTTTAAGCGATAATTCCGAAAAATCATTTCTTTATAAAATCTGGTCTGTTCCAGAACTCAAAGTATCTACAACTTTTTGCTATTTTTTCGATAATATAAAGGAAAAATTGTTATCGTAGTTAAAATGTGTAGATTCTTGCAGTTTCTGAAACAAGCATTTGGTTTATAAAATATGTAAAGCACCGCTGATTGTCACGTACACCTTATATATAACACTATGTAATGCAATACAAAAAATGTTGAAAATAACATAGAATGATCGAAAAGTAGACCTCTCCGTTTTGAGTAAAGATCGAAAGGTCAATTTTTGAGTTCTAGGTAAAAATCAAAAGATCGATTTTTTAGTTCTAAGTAAAAGATCGAAAAATCGATTTTTAAGTTTTAACCAAAAATCAAAAGATCGAAAAGTCGACATTTGCTTGGTAATGCCATGTTCATACCAGCATTTGAATCACTTCAGCGCTCGGCACATACGGTGCGTTGTGCGTTGCGTTACAACAACCACATGAAAAAAGTGTAAGTGATGCCAAGTTTTTTGAAAAACAACAATATGGCTGACGCATTAAAGTTAAACATATGCTCTGTTCCAGAACTGCAAGCATCTACTAATTTTTACTATTTTTTCCGATAATATAAAGGAAAAATTGTTATCGTAGTAAAAAATAGTAGCTCCTTGCAGGTTCTGGAACAGAGCAATAATTTAACTATTTTGGGACAACGTATTATGTCTTGTTCATACTAAGGCTAAAGCCCTCGGCACATACGGTCCGTTTAGTGACACGTTGGGACACGCGTTGTCCCAAAACAGTTTTTTTGAGTAAAGTTTTGTGCCATTTCTGGTAGATGAATAAAAGACAAAGTGCAGCCAAGTTTAAATTTTCTTTTTTCTTCTACCAGAAATGACACAAAACTTTACTCAAACGTTGGATGTGTTTTCAGCTTTACACCCATGGCCAAATTATTATACCTAGGCGTTGAAATTACGGACATTAATAAAGTACTGAAACAGAACAAATTTGTTTGCTTGGCATTGTTGTCCATGCGATGATTCCGATATATAAAAAATTCGTCTTATCGATAACATCATCGATTTTTTACCACTGTCAGCTCTAGTTTTTCGTAATCTTTTCGTGATTCGAATTGAATTTTTCTTTCATTCCTCCAAAAAAGTTGTACTTCTGGCCAAGACGACGATGGCGGCTACGTTAGGAAGAATTTGTGGTTCCAAATTGCTTAAATCCGTGCCTGCACTGAATCTGCAGCAGGTAGACTAAATTTTTTAACAAATCAACAATTGTGTTAAATAATCCGATATCAATTGTCTTCGGAAATGTATTCGAGTTGAATTATGAAATGTGTTCAAAGTGTTCGATTGTGGCAATGAAATTGAATTAAAATCAATAAAATATAGGAATAAAGCCTTTCCAAAGACAATGTTTCACAAACAGATCGATATACCCCAAGAGTTGTTTATGCGTCAATTGCAACATAAAGTTTTTCTACGGGGTTTTCTTACCATTGACATTATGTAACCTGCCATTGAGGTTTTGTTTTTATTTAAGATCTAGCGAAAAAATACACGTTCGGATAAAAACATCGTTGGACAAGACAATAGAATAGTTTTTAATAAATTTATATCTATATTTTTTTACATTTCAGGCTAATGGTTTGTCCACCGCTAAAACTTGGACTAATGGCCAGAAGAAGGTAAGTCTTTTCACATGAATTAAAAGTGTTGGGGGGACAGATGTCGACTCCGGTAATTATTTTGCTTCGACATAACCTCAACAACAAATAATGCCCAAAAGTTGTTGAGATGGGATGTCATTTACAAACATGTTGATAATGTTTGGACGAAAAATTTTTGTACTTATCTTCAGCTTGTGGCCACTATCGGAGCTCTGACCGGTGGAGTTGGCGCCCTCATCTATGCTCTGGAGCAATCTGTTGAAGCTTCCGGCACTGAAGTTCATCCACCCAAGATGCCATGGAGCCACAGTGGTCTAATCTCAGCCTTGGATCATAGCAGGTATGTATAGAGGTGAAACGGTGGCGTAAAACATCTCAGTTAATATTTAATTTCTTGGACAGTATTAAAAATTTTGATTTATTGTAGTGTTCGTCGTGGCTACGAAGTGTACAAGCAAGTTTGCTCCGCCTGCCACTCTATGAAATACATTGCCTACCGCAATTTAATTGGTGTAACACACACTGAGGCCGAAGCCAAGGCCGAAGCTGAAGGAATTATGGTAAGCGAGGAGTTGTGGAACGTTGTGACAATTTTTTAAATCTATGTTAATGCTCAATAGGTCCGTGATGGCCCCGATGAGGCTGGTAACTACTATGACCGCCCTGGTAAATTGTCGGACTACTTCCCATCACCTTACCCCAACGAAGAAGCTGCTCGTGCTGCCAATAACGGTGCTTATCCACCCGATTTAAGCTACATTGTATCTGCCCGTCACGGTGGCGAAGATTACATTTTCTCGCTTCTTACCGGATATTTCGATGCCCCAGCTGGTGTAGTATTACGTGAGGGTCAGTATTTCAACCCTTACTTCCCAGGAGGTGCTATTTCCATGGCACAAGTATTGTACAATGAGGTAAAGTCTAAAGTTGATGACTTTAATTTACCATACTAATTGAGTTATTTGTGATTCCAGGTGATTGAATACGAAGATGGTACTCCAGCCACCCAAAGTCAGTTGGCCAAGGATGTGGCTACCTTCCTTAAGTGGACTTCTGAGCCCGAACATGATGTACGCAAACAAATGATCATTAAGGTTGTTGGTATTATGACCTTCTTGGCTGCCATCACTTACTACATTAAGAGACACAAGTGGTCCGCCATGAAATCACGAAAGATTTTCTACGTTCCCAAAAAAGATTAAGCCATTTTAGTTAAACGCCACATCTTAACTGTATCCGATTAGGCTACCATCAAAAACAACAACAACAATAGCCTTTGATAATGAGAAAAAGAAACTACAAAGAAAATAATCTTATAAAACGTTATTAGAAAATTATAAAAAATAATAAAAGATAATTAAAAACCAAAACTAAATTAAATTACTTTCTGAAGGTAATATAAAACCAAATAAACCAATTCAAATAAATATCCAATAGTATTCTTAATGAGTATGGTTTCTCACACAGATGTATGTATGTATTTATTTATTAAGAGTGCTCACTGAAATTTAAAAAAGTGTTTGCATTTGCAACATAATTTCTCTTGTTATCCGATGTAGCCTGCTACAATCCAGGAGGACATTTAAATACAACTGAATTAATCAGTATAGACAACATTTTATGGTTGATTAAGTTTGGAGATTTGTTAAAAATTAAGAACATAGTGCCTCTATAATGACATTGTGTGTGAGCTGATCTATATATATAAAAGAGCTTAGTGAGTGAGTGACTGAGTTACTGAGTGACTGACATATCATCGCCCAGACGAAACCGCTGAAGCTAGAAAGCTGAAATTTTGACTGTGGGTTGCTGTCGGTGTGTAGGGGTGAGATAAGGCTGGGTTTTTGGAAATTCGACCTAGAAGGGTACGAAAAGTACTAAAAGGTACTAAATATGGTACCCTTTGTATTATGCAAACGGGAAGAGCTAGAATTCTGAAATTTGGAATGAGGGTAACTGATGGAGATTTAGAAAGATGTACCAAAGGGTTTTTGGAAATTCGACTTATAAGTGTACGAAAAGTTACTAAATTTGGTACCAATTGTATATTTTGAGCTGATATAGCTACAATGTTCATATTTGGTATGGAAATCAAGGTTGGGAAGTGGTGTTGATATAAGGAAATTATTTTTGAAGTTCGTACTTATGTGAACGAGTAGTACTAAATGGTACTAAATTTGGTACAATTTGGATTTGGGTGAACGGATAGAGCTGAAAACCTGAAATTTGGAATTTAGATTACCGTTGAAGCGTACGATTGAGATATGGGTGTACTTTTGGAAATTCATACTTATGTGTACGAAAGGTACTAAATGGTACCAAATTTGGTACAATTTGGATTTAGATAGACATGGAAACCTGAAATTTGGAATTAAGATTACAGATGGAGTGAAGGATTGAGGTAGTTTTGGAAATTCTTACTTATGGGTACGAAATGTAGTAAACGGTACTAAATTTGGTACAAATTGGATTGGATGAACGGATAGAGCTGGAATCCTGAAATTTGGAATTTAATTACTTTTGGAGTGTAGGATTGAGTAAGTCTTGGAAATTTATACTTATGGGTACGGAAAGTACTAAATGGTACTAAATTTGGTACAATTTAAATTTAGTTGAACGGATAGAGTTGGAATCCTGAAATTTCGAATTACGGTTACTGATGGAGTGTAGGATTGAGGTAGTTTTGGAAATTCATACTTATGGGAACGGAAAGTACTAAATGTACTAAATTTGGTACAATTTATATTTGGGTGAACGGATAGAGCTGGAATCCAGAAATTTGGAATTAAATTACTTATGGAATGTAGGATTGAGGTAGTTTTGGAAATTCATACTTATGTGTACAAAAAGTACTAAATGGTACCAAATTTGGTACAATTTGGATTTAGATAGACATGGAAACCTGAAATTTCGAATTAAGGTTACTGATGGAGAGTAGGATTGAGGTAGTTTTGGAAATTCATACTTATGGGAACGAAAAGTACTAAATGTACTTAATTTGGTACAATTTATATTTGGGTGAACGGATAGAGTTGGAATCCTGAAATTTGGAGTTATGTTTACTGTTGTAGTATAGGAATGAGGTAGTTTTGGAAATTCGTACTTATGTGTACGAAAAGTACCAAATTTGGTAAAATTTGGATTTGGTTACAGAGATAGTGATACTATGATAAAATTTGGAATTAAGATTTCTGTTGCAGTATAGGATTGAGGTAGTTTAGTCAATTCGTACTTATTTCTACGAAAAGTACTAAATGGTACTAAATTTGATACAATTTGGATTTGTGAGAACTGATAGAACAGGAAACCTGAAATTTGGAACAATGATTACTTTTGGAGTATAAGAATGAGGTTCAGGAAAATCGTACCTATGTGTATTAAAGCTACTAAATGGGACTAAATGTGGTACAATTTGGATTTGGGTGAACGAACAGAGTTGGAGTTCTAAAATTTGGAATTAAGATCACTGTTGGAGTGTCATATTGAAATATGGAGGAAGTTTTGGAAATTCATATTGGGATGTAGGAAATGGTACTAAATTTGGTACAATTTGGATTTGGGTAAACGGATAGAGCTTACTTACTTACTTAGCTGGCCTTTTACAGAACATTTGTTCCACGGATCGGATAGAGCTAGAATGCTGAAATTGGAAATTAAGATTACTGTTGGAGCGAAGGATTGAAATATGCAAAAGTTTTGGAATCGTACCTTTCTGAACTAGATGGTACATGGTACTAAATTTGGTACATTTTGGAGTTGGGTGAACGAATAGCGCTGGAATCATGAAATTAAGACCTAAAATTACACTTGAAGTGTAGAATAGAGATATGGATGTAGTTTTGGAAACTTATCTTTTGTGTACGAAAAGTAATAATTGGTAGTAAATGGGGGTACAATTTCAATTTGGATGAAAGAATAGAGCTCGGATCCCGAACTTTGGAATTAAGATTACTTTTGCGGTGTAGGATAGAGATATGGAGGAGGTTTTGGAAATTCGTACTTATGTTTACTAAATTTTGTACATTTTGGATGTGTGTGATCGCATAGAGCTGGAATCCTGAAATTTGGAATTAAGTGTGGGAATCATATATGGAGGTAATTTCGGAAATTCGTACTTATGTGTATGAAAAGTTATAAGTGGAACTAAATTTGGAACCGTTTGGTATTTGCTAAACTAAGGAACTGGAATTTTGAATTTAAGTATTAGTGTTGGTGTGTAGAATGGAGATAAGAAAGAAATTTCGGAAATTAGTGCTTATGTTGCTAACTTTGATGTTGTGTTAAGGAACATAATTGGGATTCGAAAATTTGGTATTAAAGTCGCTGTTGGTGCGTAGGGATGTGGTTGTGGAAATAAGTTCCATAAGTATACGAAAAGTACTAAATCGTAGTCAATTTGTTATTGGATGTACGGATAGACCTGGAGTGTAGCGTTGGTATATGGAGGTGATTTGGGAAATATGTATGTACCATAAGTATACGAACACTACTAAATCGTTCTAAATGTGGGATTTGGTGTACGGATAGCGCTGGAATTTTAAAATTTGGTATTAGAGTCCCTTTTCGTATGTGGGGTTTTAATATCGAGAAGGTAGAGGTGTATGGTTGAGGTTTTGGAAATACAATAAGTACTAAAGGAGTTGAGCTGGAACTTTGGGATAGCAGTTGGTGTATAGAGTGGAGATAAGGAGGAGGTTTTGTAAATTCGTACTTATGAGTACTAAATGGTACCAAATTTGGTACAGTTTGGATTTGTGAAAACGAGCTGGAATCCTGAAATTTGGACTTAAGGAAATTAATGAATGGTACAGAATTTGGTATAGTTTGTTATTGTGTAATGAGGATGAGATAGAATTTGGAAATCTTAGGAGGAGATTTTGGAAATTCGTACGTATGTATATGAAAATTGTATCTGGGGAAACAGATAGAGCTGGAAATGAGAATCCCGGTTGGTATATAGCGTAATTTGGAATTATAATATTAGTGTACTAAAAGTTCCAAAGGGTAATAAAAATTAAGTGTACTAGAAGTACTAAATATTACTAAAATTTTTAGTATTAATATTGAGTGAACGGCTAAATTCAGTGCTTTGAGATTTGGGATTTCATTAAAATCGTTATGAAAATTCGATCTTAAAACGTATGACATGTTTCTACATGTAATGCCATAGGCATTAGGTGAACAAGGAGTGCAAAAACTGTTAAATTTTAGATAAGGTCCAGGATTTGAAAAGTTGTATTATATATTGTACCATTGGTTTTATGTGAACGCGAAGTAACTTACTGAAATTAAGTAATTAAATTAGAGATATGTGACAATTTTTTTACAAGAAGGTTTTTATCCCTTAATTGAAATACCTTAAATGAATTGACAGCTGTTGATGTTTTGTGGTGAGGTATACCGTTTTTTTTTTTTTTTTTTTTTTTTTTTTTGGAAATTCAGACTAAAGGGGTACGAATAGTACTTAAATGAAATCAAGTATGAATTAACAACAAAATTTTCATACCTCACCATTTCTCTATGAAATATTGTTTATTCATTTCCGCATACGAAGTAGCGGGCATTTTGCTAGTCTAAAATAAACAATCAAAATAGGACTGACTTCATAAATGCAGTATTTACATTGAAAAAAATTGCAATATTATAGAAAGATGAAGTAAATATGTGTGGCAACACTCATATTGTAAAAAAGAGACGTGTCATTTTGCTGCATTCATGAACGCACACATTGCTTTACTGTTTGTAAAATTCCGTTTTTTGAAAATAAATTTATTATATTGAATAATTACCACAACTCCGCCATTTCTAATAGATTCTTATGTATTTTTCCTGTTTTCTTTGCAAATTGGCATAACAGTACTAAAGAAATGTCAATTGGTGTGCAGTCCACTTGGAAACACTGCACAAATTCGGCAATTGCTGCGCAGTGTGATGTGTCGCGTGACATTTATGAAGTCGCGACGATATCAATAAAAAGACAAGCTGCATTTATGAAGTCGCGACGATGTCAATAAAAAAGACATGCTGCATTTATGAAGTCGCGACGATGTCATTTGACGCATCATACTGCATTTATGAAGTCAGCCTAGAATTGGGCTAGTTCACCCTTATTACGGTTGGCGTAGTCGTATGCGTAGTGGTAGTTTACTACTAACATTTTTTATTTTATAGTATCATAGATCCATAAAATATCGAATGAAACACACTCATTCCCTGGACGGATTTCTTGGGTTATAAATAACATTTATTTTTGTAATACGACAAATAGGTATCACGTATGACGTTGAAATACGAGGAGAGTCGTGACCGATTTTGTTGACGACTGCATATAGAAATAAAAACAAATCAATTTCAAAAGAAATTTTTGGCAATGATTAATGAAATACATATGTATATTAGGAAATATACTAAAATATATAAAAAAATTACTTCTTTTATTAATTTTTGTATGACAAATTTCATGTTTTTATCAGATGACAAACTTTCTATTGAAAATCTGTTAGAGTCCTCGTATAACGATTCAAGCAATGCAAATTTCTTAGTTCTTGCTCAAAAGATGATTTCGAACAAATTATTTTACAATTAAAACAAATACTTTTTTTGATTTTGAATGAGGAAAAAGTTGTCGTTGTCGTAAATTTTTCGTGATACCATAAAATAACCCTACGACAACGACAATAACTACAAAAACGTCTACGCCGAACAATTGTTTTGATTGTAAAAATTGTAGGCTTGGTTTTTCTTCTGGATTAAAAGTCTAAACATGATCTACTAACAATCCTATTAATTTTTTTACAAAAAGAATTCTTAAAATTTGATATATTGATATATTAGCTAGCAAATATATTCATAATACCAATCAGTCGTTTCGACGCGTCAACCGTAATATGGCTGCATATCTCCCAAATATGTATATTTTCGCCCGATTTTAGGTACTTGGTCCATAAACATCGATACGTGTCTCCAATGACGGAATGTGATGTTGGAAAAAGTTTGCCAAATTACATTGAAATCGGTTCAGATTTGGATATGCATAGCTCCCAACAAATTCCGCCTAGAAAGGCCCACACCTAGGCGGAATTTATTCCGCGTAGGGATATATGGCGTGCAGCACTAATTAGGCTTATATGAAGGCATTTTTTTAAATTTCTACAATGAATCCTTTGGGTCTCCGCATTTTCTGATAGCCGACGCATTGGCCTAATTAGTGGTGCGATTTTCTCAAAAATGCTTAGAACTCTTTACTTTTGGAAACTAGACACCTTCAGCTGTCCAACGCCACATTCGGGTATAGGCGCAGCATTTTTAGATTCTGTGTAATAGGCCAAAACATAAGATATCCTTGAAAAACTGACTTTTTTAATTTCCGATTTTCTCAAATTTTCTGCAATAAAATGCTTAGTGCTAAGCATGCGCGTATCATTTCTATGTATAATCGTCTAAAACATATATTTTAAAATAGTTTTTCAAAATCGTTTTTACCTTCGAACGAATCTGTTATACAACTGCTATACCACTAGTTCTGTGGGTTTTGTCTCCGCTAGTTAAAATCGATTTTATCTTCACACACATTCCAGCACCTCTCACATGACAATAAGTACACCTCCTACCAATACGCCTTCCTCACCACAACCAACAATCATAACTGTCAACCAAAACAACCACTCTAGCAATAACCCAGCCTCTTTACACCATGCTCCACAATCCTTCTTGATACTCCAGCTTAACTGCAGCGGTCTTAGGAACAAGATTGTATACACTCATCGGATTTTTCACCGATAAATGACGATTTCCCCACGCGACTCACGGTTCATTGCTCCAGCTCCCCTGACATTAGTATAGTCAGTTCGTCGCTTCTGCCCTTTACATCTTGGCAGACCAGTGTTTCGCTGGCATCGGACCATATTCCGATAATTATATCTGTGGAGAAATCGAGCGACTTTGTGGAGCCGGAAAAGCGTTCATTCATAAACTACAACAAAGCCAATTGGCCTGGCTTTATCAATGAAGTTGACGAAGCCATCAGTCAGTTGCTGCCCCCCTCATGTGCCAAAAAGGGAGAGAGTAAAGCTATAGTACTCCGGGCAGCAAAACGCTTTATCCTTTCAGGCAGAATTCCAAACTGGAGGCCCAATTTCCCAACACCTGCGGCACGTCTGGCCGAGCAAAGGGACTTATTACGCCAGACGACACCAGATGACCTGACAATACCAGCCCTGACGGACGAACCTCGTAAACCAGCATCGCATGGAAATATGGTTGAAGCACCTGGATACGCTGGTTCGCACAAGCTGTGGGCCACCATTAAGAGTCTATCGAGAGCGAAAACCAACAATGGAAATATTGCTTTCAATTTCGGAGGTGCTGATATATGGAATGCCAAGAAAAGCGCGTTTAAGTTCTGCCGACAATTTGAGGTTCACCCAACGGAGCAGAAAAGGGGCAAAAGGGCCGTCCTCATGAGAGCTAAGAACCTTAAAAAGAAAGCTCCCATCCAAATTTCGCCAGAGGACATTAGCGCAGCTATTATCAAGGCTAAGCCATCCAAAGCCTTAGGACCGGACGGCATATCGATGCTTATGCTAAAGCATATCGGTCCGGCAGCAAAGTGCTACCTTGCACAGATCCTGTCAGTGATTCCGGAGGTATGGAAGAGTGCGAGAATCATTCCGTTACCAAAACCAGATAAGACAGCCAGCCGAGGAGACTCGTACAAACCTATCTCCCTTCTGTCACCGCTGGCCAAGGTTTTGGAATCCCTCCTGCTGCCAAGTATGACAGAAGAATTAAAACTTGCACAACACCAGCATGGTGTTCCACAAGGCGGTGTCATCTCGCCGCTGCTTTTCAACTTTTATCTATCCAAATTCCTTACTCCTCCAGCAGGCATAAAACTAACAACGTATGCGGATGATTGCACCATAATTGCCCCTGGAGAGGAAGTCGATGAACTTGAGAACCGAATCAACAGCTACATCGCCACAGTCACCACTTTCCTCAAGGGAAGAAATTAAGAGCTCTCTGGACTAAAGAGGTGAAGCCGCAATTAAACATGCAAATCGGAGATAGGACAATTCCAACCGTCCAGCACCCAAAAATACTCGAGGTTACCTTCGACAGTATGCTCATATTCGCCAACCATGCATCAGTCCTGAAGTCCAAAGTCCAGAAGCGGAATAAGGTGCTCAAAGCCATCTCGGACACTACGTGGGGCAAAGATAAGGAGATCCTTCTGGCTACTTATAAAGCAGTTAGCAGATCGGTCCTTAAATATGCTGCACCCGTTTGGACTTCCTTCATTAGCGACACCCAATGGAACCGGTTACAGACAAAACAAAATAATGCCCTGCGAATCGCTACCGGATGCGTCCAGATGACGAGTTGTAACGTGGTTTTGTCGTCGGCTGGGGTAAGCTCAGTCGCGTCCAGGGTCTCCATAAGGACCCACTAAACCTTACGAAATGAGAAGACTAGTATTCTCCCTTTCCTGGGGGCTGAATCGGGGATTTATTGAATAAATACTAATTTACAATCTACTTGTGTTCAAATGAGATAAGAATGAATTCAATGGGTATATATTTAGATTAATAGTTGGCGTTGGATTGTGCAGACTCGCTGGGATTTGGCAGGTAGGAGCTCGTGTTGAGTTACCGGCTTCTTCTAGGAGGGAAACGGTGTTGTTTGTGTTTGGTGTTCGGCTGTAGATGATCGGGATGACGATGTATTCGGTGTTCGGCTGTAGATGATCGGGAAGACGATGAATTCGGTGTTCGGCTATAGATGATCGGGAAGACGATGAATTCGGTGTTCGGCTATAGATAATCGGGAAGACGATGAATTCGGTGTTCGGCTACAGATGATCGGGATGACGATGTATTCGGTGTTCGGCTGTAGATGATCGGGAAGACGCTGAATTCGGTGTTCGGCTGCAGATGATCGGGATGACGATGTATTCGGTGTTCGGCTGTAGATGATCGGGAAGACGATGAATTCGGTGTTCGGCTACAGATGATCGGGAAGACGATGAATTCGGTGTTCGGCTATAGATGATCGGGAAGACGATGGGCTCGGCAGTCGGATGTTGATGTTCGGGATAGCGGTGTGTTCGACAGTTGGCTGCTGTTGTTCGGGAATTCAACGGGTTCGGTGTTCGGCAACACGATGGGCTCGGCAGTCGGATGTTGATGTTCGGGAGTGCGATGAATGTCGGCTCCGGCGCTCGGCTGTTGATGTTCGGGAGTTAGTCTACCATGCGCTACTGAGTACGAAACAGCTGACCCGAAGGCCCTGTGGAACAGCTGGCACGAATGCCCTGTGGAACAGCTGACCCGAAGGCCCTGTGGAACTGCTGACCCGAAGGCCCAGTGGAACAGCTGACCCGAAGGTCCTGTGGAACTGCTGACCCGAAGGCCCAGTGGAACAGCTGACCCGAAGGCCCTGTGGAACAGCTGACCCGAAGGTCCTGTGGAGCTGCTGACCCGAAGGCCCAGTGGAACAGCTGACCCGAAGGCCCTGTGTATGTATCAGCCACCACAACTTAATGGGTAGCTCTCAAAAAGTATTCCCAACACTAGGCACCGAGGCGTAAGTTGGCGGAATTAGAGCAACCTTCTGTTCCAGCCCGTATAGCAAACTCCCTGCAGTAGTAAGCTCACCATTCTCAACCATTTCTGAATTCAATTCCTATCAACATCTTAGGCGGCCATCAGACCATCTGCTTTTTCATATGTATGTTGTCACTTTGGGTATACTAATATACAGAACAGCTGATTCATACATGTGAAAAAGCAGATGGTCTGATGGCGGCCTTATGGATCATTTCAGGGGAAACGGGGCAGCCAAACTGTTACAACAACAACAGATGAATGGCGCAGAGTGTGGACTAATTTTAAAGCTACAATAAAGAGAAAAATAACTAATAATAAGAATACCGCAACTACACCAACGTTTACACAATTTTTCCTCTATTGATTTCAACACTTCACAGATACCACTGAAAATGTGGGTTGAGCCATACCGAGGTAAAAGTCATTGCCATGGGATCTTTGAATACTTCATTCTGCAAAAAAAAGACGCAAAGCAGCACACACTTTAAGGAGTGGCTGTATGGGTGTTGACTTACGGTTTTTTTAAAATCGTTTTTAAAGCGTCTACTATATAAAGGACAGCGTCTGCTGCAAAAAAGGTTCCACTGTGCTTATAATTTTAGGAAAATATTCCTTTTGTTCTGATACTTTTTCATTTTTTTCAACTTGTTATCGGCGATTATTTTCTATCGCTTTACATAAAACAAATTTTAAATTTTATCGCAGAGACGACTGGCAACGCGACACGACTCGTGTCGCAATACAGAATCGACCCATAAGTTTCTGCTGAAGACCCTATAAGGCATCTGAAATTAGCGTTATATCTTTGTTAACTGTTGTTTTAGCTTATTTATGAGATGACATGTCTTCAGTCAAATTGAATGAGGATTATTCGAACTTCTAACTCGTTTCCTTCAATATCATTTTCGTCCTTTATTTTAAGAACCGCTATAAATGTTCTGCAAAAATGTCGCTCAGAAAATTTTAGTTACGGTTCTCATTGGCAACTTATCGATATTGTCGCGTTTTCATAGTCCTTTTGTGCATTTACCCGGTTTTCCTTGAGAGAAGGACTATATTCTGTTTTTTTGTGTATTTGTTATTTATTGGTTTTTCGAATATACAGAATATACAAAAACAAAAAACATAAGCTCTGTTCCTTTACGTGCAAGAATCTTCAATTTGTACCACTTTTTACTCGAAAAGCGTTCCTTTACTTCAGACACAATACCAATCATATGGGAGCTGTTTACAACTTTGACTACTTTTGCCGGTTTTACTATTTTCAAAACTAAAGGAACAGACCAATAGTGTTACGGAATTAGGTTTAACTAATCTCCGTGTAGACGTTTTATTCCCCGATACGATTGGTACCAAATAAAGTAGGGTTCGTTTAAGATTAAGTTTCTACAATGCTTAATTTAATTTATTACACTTATTCGGAACCGACTGTTATTGCTAAGTACACAGCTTTACTTTACTTCATTACTAGTCATTGTTTACACTTCGCGATAAAATCCATAACTGATCACTGTTTGTCAACCTTCTGGTATTTATATCCCGTGGTTTTTCGTTTGGAAGTAACTAGAGCATGCATCTGGCAACCTCGAGAAATATACGGGATGACGATATTGAACTTCCGAAAGAAAGCACAAGAAAACAATAGGTATGTACGACAACCCAAAAGTTTGTACAAACTTTTAAAAAATGCTGTTCGATAACAAACTTGTAAGTAAAAGAGAGCGAATTTGTAGAGAATTGTGAGAGAATTTTGGAGTCTTTTGTTACTGAGAACTTACAAGTTTTTGCAAGCAAAATTTTCCTTATAAGAATTTGCAAGTTTGATCAGCTGATTTAATTTCGAATGTTTTGTGGTGAACTTTGCAATTCTTGGCAAAAACATAAACATTTGGTTATTAAAATAATTGCAAGGTAAAATAGAGAAGAGATAACTAAATAAATTATGGAAGACGACTTATTTTGTAAAATAGCTTATTTTGTAGTTTGTGATGATTGTTTTATTTCTAAGGTATCAAATGCCAACAAAAAGCGGCGCATCTATGGAGTAGGAGGAACACTATGTGGACGTCCAGCCGTTAATTTATGATATGGAAAGAGAATTATTTTTGTAGCAATGGATAATCAAATAATATTCGTAAACAACCTTCGATTTTTAAATTAAATCTTATCCGCCAAACTTCTTGTTTGTCAAATCAACTGATTTATATATTAATCAACTTTACAATAATTCTAAGCCATCGGGCCAATTTCCAAAGTAAACATGGGAAGTAAGAACTGGAAAGATTAAGAAAATTCTACATGGTAGTTGTTGTTGCTTAAATAAAATAACTGCGTAATAAAACTTTACGTTACAATTCAAATTTTTAAATTAACGGAAATTCAACTAAATTAACTTAAACCTATCAGTTATATTCGTAACAATAGTTTTTCCTGAGCCAAAACGGGGTAAATGTCAAAAAAGACCATGAAAACGCGACAATATCGATAAGTTGTCAATAAGAACCGTACCTAAAATTTTCTGAGCGACATTTTTGCAGAAAATTTCATGCCCAAAAGGAATTATCTCTGCCCCAAAATTTCGATTCACAGTGTAATAAGTCAGTCTTTGAAAAATCAGCACATGTTAAGTTACTGCTCTTTGGGCCATTATTATATGTGTTCTTTTACTATCTGATGGATTTGAAAACGCAAAATAAATCAATTTGGAGGCATTAAAAATATAATTTTTACATTGAAAGTTAATGCCAAGAAGCTCCTCCTTAAAAGTCAATCATCACTTTTAACTTTAAGTTAAGCGGAAAGCTCTAAATCTGTTCGGTAAATCCAAAATATAACAAAAGAAGACTTGTAATAATGGGGGTTTGATTTTTTTTTTTTGTTATTGTTGTTCTTCTTTAACTGTTTTTATGGCTGGGGAGCCGAAGAAATATATCTGCATTTAAATAATGATTAATTGTTATATATTAATATATTAAAGTAAATTAAATTGAATTTATTATTTTATAACTCAGGTTTTTTGTCTTGAGATACGTTTATTTGGCCATTTAGGCTTTGTATCATGTGTTCAGACTTTCACATTGATTCAAAACTATATTTATGTTTAAACTCATAATAAATGTGTGCATTCATGAAATTGTTAATTACATACATATATTCACATCGTAATAGAGTTCAATAACTCAGACAGTATGTCATTGCGACAAAATAAACACACAAACAAAATATTCTAGTTGAAATGCAAACGCAGATTTACTGTTGTTATTGGCTAAAAAAGTAAAAATCAATGTTGTAATATGGTTGTGGGGCAATGAACTACAATGTTTCTTTCCGTAATTATTATTTTCTATATTAAGCAATTCTACCAACACACTAGACAATGATATCCAATGTGCAATTTAGCAATAATTTAGTATTTAAGAACAAATTTATCAATAAAGTGAGAACTTGAAAAAGCCTTCTTGTGCATACATCATTTCCTCTCCGATTTAACCAAGTTCATGTGCTTGTGTTAAAACTATAATTTATCTTGGTGACACTGCCTTGATAAACGACATCTACAACCTCATTTAATTTATCTTGGTGATCCGCCTTGATAAACGATATCTAAAACCTAATTGAAGGACAAAACAGTCCATTCAACAAACATCATGTATGAATTTTAAAATAAATAAATAAAAAATCATTTATTCATTTCATTTTAATACAATATTAGCTAATGGCCTTTGTAGCCAAAGATCCTACCTCATCTGTATATTATCCTTATACATATGTATGCATTCATAAATAAATCCTCGTATAAATCCAAAGAAGATTTGGTAACTGTAATAACCAGGGTTTCGGACTCTACGAGGCGGAGTCGAAAAAAATTTTTCTAACAAATTCGGTTTGTTTTATTCTTATATGAAAAGTAAGCGAACAAACAATTTTGTTGGTCCGTTTATTCATATTATAAGAAAGACCAGACTCAGCGCCCACAAATCGGACCAAAAAGCCAAAAATAAGCCATTGGAGCAAAAAACTGACCTCGCAGCTCATTGTTCGAAAGAAGGACACACACCAAACTTCAAAAATGTAGCTATTTTAGCACAAGAAAACAATTACAAAAGAAGATACTTTTTGGAAATGCTACATATTGTAAATGTCCCTACAGAAAACCGAATGAATTATAAAACCGATACGGAAAATTGCGCTCAAATTTATTGGAACATAATTGAAAAACACAAAAAGCATTAGTTGGAAATTCTTTGTCAAGAGGAGAGGATGGAACTCGCGGTTACCTACAAGAAAGATTTATAATCCAATGTAAAAATTGTTATATTATTGTTTTATATATTTATCTTAACGAAATGTTTTGTTCTTTTTAAGTAACACAAAATCCCTGATGATCACTATCAAAGATAGTCGAAATATTGGTAATAAAAAACAAAATTGAAAAACAAAAATTCATGTCCTTTCAATTTTACTGACCTCAAGCCAAATAAGCAGAAGAATAAATTATAAGAAAACTATGAAAACATGTAGGCAAAAAGAGGATGAGGCAGAGGATATTTACTATCATTTGTGCAACACCATAATCAATTTCTATGTCTATTTTTCCATGTCAATATGTCTTTTGAATTCAGTACAAAAATTTTAAGTAATATTTTTTAAATTCTTAAGTTATATATTCTAAATTCGTCTTATCAACCGAATTGTTTTACTTTCACATATTATATCCTATATATGTAGGTGAACGTTCTTATAACCCCTTCAAGCTGACAATGTTAAAAGCTTGAAGATTTTCTCACGGGGAAGTGTGCCAGAGGAACATAACTTCGGTTTAATGTTTTCATTTCAATTGGATAAGTTCAGTATTTATATGCAGGTTTTGTAGTTGAGTATTATATAAGGTCTGATTGATAACTTCGCAAGTAAAAAGTATTTGCAAGTTCTTGCAACTACTTCTCATTTCTCTTGTATTGAACAAGTTTGTTGTCGAACAGCATTTTGTAGAAGTTTGTACAAACTTTTGTGTTATCGAATAGACCTATTAGAACGAATGTTCTCTGATAGAATATCATATGCAGAATCCAACTTATAGAAAAAATGGAAATATGTACATATTAATTATTTTTGAGTGGTATTGAAAATTACCCTCGGAGTCGACTCCGGAGTCTGGAGTCGTGAAAAAAATCGACTCCAGAGTCGGGGTCGAACTAAAAATGGCTCGACTCCGAAACCCTGGCTGACTTTCTTTCGTCATTTGATTTGTGTTGTTTAAACTTCGTCAAAATATTTCAGTTGCACACTCATACATGGTCTGTTCCAGAACTGCAAGTATCTACTAATGTTTACTATATTTTCCGATAACATAAAGGAAAAAATGTTATCGTAGTAGAAAATAGTAGCTTCTTGTAGGTTCTGGAACAGACCAACATTGTTCCTCGAAAACGCAACTAAATTTATCAGAAATAAAAATGATACGTGTTTGCTTTTTACCTGCGTTGAAATTAGTATTATTGATGTTGTGAAACACGTAGCTTCGTAGTTGTTAATTGCAGCGGCGTTAAGTAACACCATATTTCGCAGATTTTCAGTCATTTGTAAATGCGCTTATTTGGCAAATGCTTAACTTGACAAATGATGATGTTTCGTTTCATTACGAAAAGGCTAGTTTTATAAGAATCATATTCAAATATAACCATATTACAGTAAAACGGCGTTCGCATTAGTGCATCTTAACCTTCTTTATGACGATTTATTTGACGTTTGCGCTATGGAATTGACATTTGAAGCATGAATACAAAGCAACTGACAATACGGAAGTCAGCCAAACTAAATGATGTTATAATAAAAGAAAAGCCATTAAACGATGTTCCATTCCATTCTTCGTCCATGGATCTAATATTATCATTATGCCGAATAATGGATAATATTATTGATATTCGACATAATAGCCAATAAAAATACAGATTAAAAACAATATTTTAGAAATAGTTTAAAGTATTTTATTAGTTAATAAAAATAAACCAAGATGACTTTTAAGCAACGATGAACCCTTTCATTCTGCGTTAAACGAGAGTAGTAATATTTCCCGCGTTCTATTGTTTTTCAATCTTATGTATCACTTAAAACTTAAATCAAAGATAGAATTGGAGAGGTGTTTGACTTTTTAGTTGTTATTTTTGTTTTCGACGAAATAGCAGCAGAAATCAAAAGTAAAAACATATTTTATAACATCAGTGACATACATACGAGGTTCGTAATATTTTGCAAATATGTATAGAAATAAATAATTAAGCAGCAGATGTGTAATCCCAGCCACATTATTTCATAGTTTAAAGCAATAAATAGTATTTTATTGGAAACAACTTGGATCGACAACAACAAATTGAAGCTTTCCTACTACGGATAATAAACCATGCTTTAGACTAAGAACATGGGCTAGTGCTCTGCCATATTATGTATTATATAGCTGGCGATGTTTAAAGTTTTCTTGTTGTTGGCTTCATCAATATGTTTTGTTGTTTGCTGACTTATAGCTGTTGTAAATGCTGCTGCAGTTGCTGCAACTAAAAACAGCTACCTTCTGGTGGTTGCGCCAATTTGAGGTTTTCTTTGCAAGTCATAATTCGGCGTATTTCTTGCAATAACGATTTGATAGTATATTCACGATTCCATCGTGAAAGCATGGGCACTAATCTCGGATCAACCTGTCAATAAAAAAGTTAATAAAACAGTGACCACACAATTCTTGCATCGAGTTTAACTCACCACTCCATTTTGAGTAATGCAGTTTATGTTGATTTTAGTTAAAAATTTTATCGTTGGAGGCTCATCAGGGTAACGTTCTCCACAATCAATCTTTAGAGAGTACATACGATTCTCATACGGTGTCTAAAGATATAGTAGAAAGGTAATTAAAATACATACATACATGCCAATTTATTCTACAAAACTGTTTGATATATAAGTACACAGAAATATGTACACTTACACGAGGAGGGCCAATAATCATTCCAATCCAATATGTAAGAGTCATGTCATCATCATTCTCAAGACCCCATGAAATAGTACCATCGCCAACACCTTTTTGGCCTTGATCTAATTCCTCAAGTAGACGGAAATTTCTTGGAACAACTGCAAAAATATTAACAGTGTACAAAGTATAATCAAATTTCGAAAACGGTACATGATGAAAAGTTCGTATTAATATGTTATATACTTATTTAAAAAGCAACTGAAATGAAACCTGTTGCGATTGAAATGAAACCTTGTAATATTTTTTTCCAAATTATTTATTTCTTATTAAAAGAATTTCTTATTAAGGTAGAAGCGGCAATCAGCTTTATTTTAACTTTTTTGTAAATTTGGTTTTTAAATTGTAATAGGGTCTACTCATGAAATTTTAAACTTCGAAATTTGCTACCGAAAAAGTGGAATTAATTATACCGTGATGTTTAATGCATTACAATGGTAACCCTGATCTCAAAAACAATTGTTTGCTGAAAACATAGAAGGGCTTTCTTGCACGCCAGCGTTGCTATGTTTTGTTTCTCTTTTTCGTTGTTACAACATAAATAAACATTTACGGGTAATTTTACAAATTTGTTTTTAATATAATAGTTTTTTGGACTTGTTAAGATACCGTCTGTGTTTGAAAAATATTAAAAAAGCAAAAAATTTTAACAAAATCCCTTTCTAATTTTCCCTTAAATTCTTTTTAAGAGTAATTTTGCCCATCTATGGCTGAAAACCTGGCTAAGCCGTTGAAACTTTGTTGCTTATTCTCTTTTCTGATATGTGTTGATCATGTGTGCTGCAAAATATGAGTATGTGTGTGCGATGCTTTTTTATTAGAGCAACCATATCAAATAGCATCAGCATCGCTAGCAATATTTTTGTGACATTTGTTGCTACGTGTTGCCGTTGTTCATTGTTGCTAAACATATTTCGAAGAAATTTTTGCAGGCAAACCTGCAAATATTCGGTGCTTTTGCTAATATGGCGTTAGCATTTTAAACCCTGGTTTTTCTAAATTTGTTAGTTGTTGTAATTCATGCATCTACCTTATATGAATATGCCTTGAAAATAACTATGTCTATATTTAATTTAGTCTAATGGCATGAAACGGGACATCGAACAGACCTAATATTTATCACCTGGGGCGTAATTACGACATTCGATTCGACCGAGTATTTGCTCGTGAATGAAAAAATCGAACTATGAAAGCTATGTGTCCTTCATGAAACATGTAGAACAATGGTGCACAAGAAGAGAATGCTATTTTGGGTTTTTGTATGGGAAAGAGAGTTGTAGTTAACTTTTTCGTAAAGACGCGTGCATGGCTGATGTAGAAGGAAGATGGTAAAATTGTGTTTATTTTAAAGCAAAAACTAAAAAAAAAACAAAATTATTAATGAAAAAATTTAAATATTTGTTGAATTCGTTGAACAATACTTTACTAGGCGTTTACACCAGACAGTTTGTCTTCAAATACAACTCTGATTTACTAACACATACATACATTTGTCGGCTGTCTCCCAGCTGTCCATCAGTTTTTCACAGACAGTAGGGTTAACAAATTGTTGACATCTTTGTAAAAATGTGTGAGATAATAATTGAATTGTGTTGAAAACAAAAGAACATGAACAAAATCAAAATGCAGTTTGTCAAGTAATTGTTTTCGAGCCAAGAAAATGAACATTATTTTGGTATTAATTGATGAAAAATGAGAGATGATTGTGATAAAATTGTCGGATTTTTTGCAAAAATTAGTTGGTCGACTTATTTCAGATAAGATTGGAAGTATAAATGAACAATTAACACAAGTAGTCTAACAAAAAATACCGAAAACCAATAACTACATGTAATGCAAGTTGCCAAATAAATGTTTCCGAAATATCCCAGCCAGCATTTTTTGAAAATTTAAAATCAAATTCGAGTCTTTTTTGATCCGAATGCACGATTAAAAAGCTGGAATATGAGCTCATTTTCTGATCATAAATGACTCATTCGTCGGGAGGAAAACGTAACTTCAGGCGACTCTTCTAAACAAATCACAAATGAGTCTTCGTCTGCATTAGTTTCGAGTCATTTTTGCTAATTTTTTGATGGTATACAAAGTATTTTTCGAGTCGTATTTCAATCATTTATTGTTGATTTGTTGATTAATTTGGGACTCTTCTTCGAGTCTTTTATGAGTAATGTTTATAACCGTTTGAGTCTTTAGGGATTCATTTATGAGTCTTTTTGTTAGACGAAATAAATTAAAAGAATTTTCTTTTTATTCTTTTATGTGTCTTTCATTTGTCTTATTGTCTTTTCTGCTGTGCTATGTCTTTTAATTATAATTATAATTTATACTGCTTCTTCATTTCACTAGGCAAAACCTGTACATGTGTTGTGTTTGCCTATACACTTAATAATATACGTTACATTTATATCAAAGTTTTATAGAAAGTGTATATGAGAATTATCTACAACCAAACAAAAATAAAAAAACAATCAGTTTCACTTTCGAGCCCCTTTCTGATCATACAAGTGACTTAATCAATTGTTGATCACCAAATGAACTCTAAAAAGACTCCGCAATGTGATTTTTGAAAAAACAATCTTCCAAATGCTAGCTGGGATAATGGAGATCCCAAAATACCGCATATTTTCGATAAATACTTGAAAATCATGACCTTTTTGAATTTTATTCTTAACAAGGATTAACTACTAACAAGTATCAACAATATTAGGCATAGAGTATCCCTACTAGTAGGGTTACCAAATGGACCAAGGGAGTACCAGGCCATATTACATGTAAACAGAGCCCTATAGGTTTTAAACGGGAATTATCTGAGAACTAAGACGTTTTATGAGTTTTCTAGTTCACGAGTATGGACTGCCATCAAATACAATAAATATTACCTACAGCATAATTATATCAGGAGGGTTGACAGATCGGCTTTAATGGACCGGGTTATATAAACAGTAAACGACACCACCTGGGTCTCAAAACAGGGCACCGAAGTTTGTTGCTTCACTTAAAATTAATTAAAAGACAATGTCATGTCACGAAACAATTGGAAACATCGCAGTAGGAGACCAATATTGTAAAGAAAATTATGGGGTAAAGACTTCAACAATTTTCCCAAATGCATACTACGACCTATTGGACACATTTCGCGTACTCTGCAGTACTACTGTAGCATTTTTTTGATGAGAAAATAATGCTTCAGTATTAACACGGAAGCCAAAAAACTTAGAGAATTCCTCTGAACTGGCTATAAACAGTTAAAATCAGATGTCTGATACAAAATCAGTATAGACTGACAATATCTTACATATGCATTTCTAAGCGATTTTTGTACTTTTATGTCATATTTTGGTTTGTTTTAGAAAATTCCTTTATTCCTTAATGAAATTTAAGTTAAAAAAATAAATTGTAAGACCTGGTTATGGATCCAGATGATCTCGTTTACTGTTTATATAATCTGGTACATTTGTAGAAGATCTGGCAACCCTCCTGATCTAATTATTCTGTAGGTAATATTTATTGTAACAGATGGCAGTCCATCCTGGTGAACTAAAAAAAAATAGAAAACGTCTTAGTTTGGTCTTAGATATTCGCTGTTTAAGACCTATAGGACCCTGTTTACATGTAATATGACCTGGTAGCCCCTTGGTCCATATCTTGACCCTCCTATTAGGGATATTCTATGACTAATATTGTTGATACTTGTTAGTAGTTAATCCTTGTTATCCCCCTGTTTTTGTAACTATTTTTTGTTCGTTCGTCAATATTCGTAATAATTTAGGCATCCATAGCTCAGCCCCTAGATGAAATACAGACCTAATTCTTCGTAGACACGTTCTATATATAGTTAAGAAGTCCTCATTCAAAAATCAATGTTCCACATTTTCGCCAAAGCGAGTAAATCAATCAACAAAATTTGACAATTCGTGTGAGAACAATAATTTTTTTATAAAAACAGGGGGTAAGAATAAAATTCATAAAATGTCATAATTTTCATGTATTTATGGAAAATATGGGGTATTTTAGAACACCCATTATATTTCGAAAACATTTATTTGACAACTTGCATTACATGTAGTTATTGGTTTTCGTTATTTTTTGTTGGACTACGTGGGTTAATTTTTTATTTATTCATCCTATCTTGTCTTTAATAAGTCGACCAACTATTCTTTACAAAAACCCCGAAATTTTTTCACAATTACACTGCTCAACAAAATTGAAAAAGTTGAATGTTTCAGACGAAGTTGCAGTTGTTTCTAGATGAAATCGGCGAGTTCCCAGCAAAATGTTCGATGCCAAAGATGTCATTCAATCATGGGTGAAATGATCCGGCATGTCATCTTTTTAGCATCTTCATCGATGAATTTTATATGAGCGTGGACCCCAAAAGATGCTATTCATTTTTGGATCCAAAGCATGTCATTTACACTAATGCCTTGACATGTCATTTTCACCAATGATTTGGCATGTCATTTCCACCAATGCTTTGGCATGTCATTTTCACCAACTCTTTGCAATGACATTATCATTACGACGAGAGTTTTAAAAACGTTGTTTGTGATTTCGAGTCTCCGACAACATGAAGCCTATTGTAAATAATTAATCTTATATATTTAGAAAAATGTGTATAAATAAAAACAAAATATTCATCTCTATTGGATCGATAGAATGGGTCCAAATGCTGGTGAAAAGATCGGATCTTTCACGACTTCCTTTGCATTTGTTCAAATGCTAATGAGAAGATCGGATCTTTCATGACTTCATTTGAACCAATGCAAAAGATGCCATGAAATCACGTCATCGCATGGAACCCCTTCCCTCAAATTTTGCTGGGTTATTTTCAAATCCGGTCCCGGGTTTTCTCCATCAGCTCTTGTTTTTGAGATATAGCTCAAAATCGGTTTTTACGAGTTTTACCCAGACATAAACCCAATTTGAAAGATGTGGAGATACTAGCAACGGAAAATAACTATAAAAGACGCTTTACGTTAGAGATGCTGCACATTATTAATATACCGAATGACAAAAGAATCAATTATAAAACAGACACAGACCACTGTGCGCATATGTATAGAAACTTAGTGCATAAACACGGACGAAAGAAAAACTTAGTTTGACGTTACCACTAGAAAGGAACGGATACTCTTCCAAAAATTCATGTAATTTGATTGTGTTATATTTAATATTTAACTTGTAATGAAAAATTGTGTTTTTAAAATACAGATCCCTGAAGATGATTGTCGAAGACAATTGAAATATTGGATAAAAATAAAATAACAATTTAACAACAAAAATATCAACAGCTTTTTAATGACCTTAAGCCAAACGATCGTCAACAAAAATTAGAACTCAACAGGTCAACAATAACAAACAACAACAATACAGAAAAATGTTAGCTTTCTTTGTTCGAAAACAATTACTTGACAAACTGTATCTGAACGGAAAACAAAAAGAAATTGATGATTTTCAGTCATAATTATACAACTGTTTTTGCAGTTGTCTGGACGCCTACGTCACATGGACAAGTTTTCGGTTTTTGACAATCAATATATGAACTCAACTGTCCTGTTATGTGTAAACGCAGGGTTAGGTAATCATTTTGGAATAAAGTTCTGCTAGAAAAATGTACCAAATTATTTTTGTAAAACTTTTTGATATTAGGTCTGTTCGATAATCCAAAAGTTTGTACAAATTTGTACAAACTTTTACAAAATGCTGTTCGACAACAAACTTGTTGAATAAAAGAGAAATGAGAAGTTGTTGCAAGTACTTGCAAATGCTTTTTACTTGCGAAGTTATCGAACAGGCCTATTATTGTAACAGATTGCTAATGCATCTACCGTAGTAAATGTATGGTTGGTGGTGCGAGTAGGTTTTCATAGTTCGATTTTTTCATTCACGAGCAAATACTCGATCGAATCGAATGTCGTAATTAGGCCCCTGCTCTTGCAGCACATTGTGCAAATACGGGGCATACTCCAAATTTCAAGGACGTGGAAATTTTAATTCAAGAAGGAAATTATAAACGCAGATATACGCTGGAAAATACTCAAGCCAGAATGATGTGTCGAATAGTTCGTTGTTTTGCAAATCAAAATTAAATGTAATTATCTCTCAATATTTATGTTCATACCTATATTTACAAGAAAGTTATTTGTTTTTTCTTTCAAAAAGTGAAAAATCCCAGATGATGACTTTCGAGGAAAGTCGAAATATTGGAACAATAAAAAAGTAAATAAAAAACAAGTGAGAAAAGGCTATAGTCGGTACGAAGCCGACTATGTGATACCCTACACCACTACTTCTGTGCATTATCTTTTCACTCGAAAACATTTCGTTTAGTAAGATACGAAAGTTTTCACATATGTATCTGGCTTTTATAACAAATGACTTAAGGCGAACTGAACCAAAATAATTAATATTTAATTTTATATTTGACTACTATCGACATCACCAACATCAATATGCCTCTATCTCTGTGAGAAAATTTCGTGATGATCCGATCAAAATTCCGACCTGTAGTGTGATTGCAGAAAAAGTGGAAAAAAGGGATGTATTACAGACTATTGCGATATCTCTATTATTTGACCACCTACGCCAACCTATCCATAATTTTAAAGATGGGATTTTCTACTTTCTTAGTCAGGCTTTGCTTTTAGATGGTCCCCAACCAAAGCACTATAGGTAATTTGCCCAGTTTTTGAGGCAAAAAGTCAAATTTGCAACTTTTTATAATAATAATTTTTTAGTTGGCATTGGAAATAGAACATGTCAAAATTTATTAATATGAATGATATTTTTAAAAATAGCGTCATTATCGCGGTTTAAATTGCCGTCAAAGTGAGAATTTCGAAGAAAAACTAAAAAAATATAATTTGTAAGGCATATTTCAATGTATTTAAAATGGCCGAAAAGTAAACCAAATATAAATATATGTAAAATGGAGTAGATTGGCAATTGCGAGAGGAATTTATTTAATATATAATATAGCTGAAACATTTTGGGTAGCGACCAAAAAACACAAAAAGTCAGAAATAAATATGTTATTTTTCTTAAACTCACTTCATATAGACTTATACTAAATTGGCCGTGTTTGGCCGTGATTTTGCCACGTAGAACACATTACTGAAAGTCTTCTGCAATGGTATTACTAGGTTTCAAAACCCGATTTTGCCCGTTTTTTGATATTTATGAGATTTTATTAGGTTACTTCTCAATAAAAAGTCTTAAAATTGTGGAAGTTTGGTTTGAGGAAATAAACAATAAATGTAAAAATATTGTTGTTTACAATTTCATTGCAAGTAAAATAAGTAATGGCGACAAATTGTTCGGTATATACGTGGTTTTCTATAAACGGTGCGGCAGTAGTAAGCTTTATTTTATCTCTCTATTACATATTAATCATTGATACGGTTTAAGGGAATACTAAACTCGTCTTTATTAGCGTACTAGCTGAACCCGGTGCGCTTCGCTACCCCGACTCAAGTATAATATAGTTTGACACATTTATTTGTAGGCCAATTTGCTTCCAAATTTCATTAAAATCGGGTACACATAGCGTGTGTGGTACATGAAATCAGCCGAATATATGTATGGGAGCTATATCCAAATCTGAACCGATTTCAATATATTTTAGCACACTGTTTTTTAGTCCAAATACCGTCACACATTCCAAATTTCATTTAAATCGGGAATATATAGCGTGCTTGTTGCATCAAATACACGAAATCGGACAAAAATATATATAGGAGCTATATCCAAATCTGAACCGATTTCGATATATTTTGGCACATTTTGGCACAATTCCATCGCACATACCAAATTTGGAGTCTGTATCCGTAACCGTTCTACAGATATTTGCATACAAAATCGAAATTTTTGGAGGTACCTCCGATTCTGATGCTATATCTCCGGATCGGGCGGAATTTTAAAACTTTTTATAGCCTATGTTACTTTCAGGCCATATAGTGATATACCCTAAAAATTTCAGGAAGTTCGGTTCAGTGGTTTTTGAGTCCATAAACTTCAAACAAACAAATAAACAAACATACAAACATTTTTCTATTTTATATATGGCGAAAAACAAAAATTTTTTACAATCGATGAATCCGAGTTTCACCCTTTCAGAATTCGCGAACTGTTAACATATTCTATATAGTATGATATACATTCTTTAAACTGAAGTGTTTTAGGAGGAATCCCATAAGGTCGACCATTAAAATTAATTTACGTGGAAGCTGTGTTGGCATCAATGTAGAAAAATAGGTAAAAATGGGTTGAAGCCAACAAGTTTTTTTATGCTCCCTTCCGATTTTAGGCTTAACCTTACATTTTATAGACATATGCCCAAAGAAAGACTCAAAGAATACTTCATGGGCAATATGATACTAGTGTATCATTTTTCGATATATCCACTGCATCCACCTAAAATTGATGCTGACATTTTGAAGCCGGAATTTCGGGTTTTTTTGAATTGTTTTAATAATTCGGACGCGCAACAAGATAATATTCAAAACTCACATTAGGATTATAAAACTCGTGATTCTACGTCGTTTAATGCATATCTCATGAGTGTGCTCCTTACAGCATCCTAGTAATTGGAGTCTAAAGGCCAATATTTGATGCGTGATTTTTTTAAAAAAACTTATTTTTTGCGTTTGAAATTTACAAGTGCCATTCAATTTCCTTTGTACCCCGCGTGAATTTAGTTTTTTTACGCGACGGATCTAATGAGACCTTCCGCGATCGAATCCATCCACTAAAACCGCGGATATAGATACCCTGAAAATAGGAAAAGCAGCAAAAAATTATTTCGACAAATCCGCGTACTAAACCGCGATTTTCTTGAAATTTTTTTACGCAAATGGAATCCTTTATACGCGGTTATAATATTTGCGAAAACGCGTGTCATAAATTACAGAGATTCGCGTGTAATATGGGTTTTTCGCCAAAAATAGAATGGGGAGGCACATCCGCGGTTCTTGAAGAATCTAATTAAAATTGGTATATTTGGACGTGTTTTTGATAGGCGCTGATGAAACCGGATGCGCATCAAAATCGTATGCACATTGCGCGACTTTTACCAACTTTAAGGTTTTTTGCAGTGTATGATGCAACTGGTGGCACACAATGGCCCCTGAGTGAAACATCGAAATATGCATAAATTTTGACAGAGATTGATTCGCTGTATCCAAAAACGGATGCGCATCAACCGACTTTAACTAATTCGCGAATAACAGGCTTTTTAATTATAATATTAATTGAATGATTGTAATTTCAATATTACTCTTAATTTCCTACCCTTATAAGTTATCACAGTAATCAGTTAAACTCTCGCGATGGTAAACCATATGTTTTGATGAAGTTTTAACTGTATACATTCATTATTCTATGGGATTTTAGCAAAATAGTTGGAGAACTCCCAAATATTTTTTTCTAATTTTTAGAATCAAACCAAAAAAATATTTGCAACAATATTTTCCAACAATAAGTTTTTCTCGTTTGTTGTTGCTATAATATGCAATTTATGTACCCAATCTCTATAAATTTGGTATCATATTTTTCTACACATTGTCTAGATTCCGCATATATTCTTTAATTTATTTTTTGAGGGTTTGTACGGATTCTGGGACAGGATAATTTGGATTTACTTCAAAATTTTTTTATTATTTGTTGACTTTCCGCGAAAATAATAATAAATTTAATAACTATTTAAACATCTACGAATAGATATGGAATGCTGTTAACGATTTATGCATACATTTTCTCATAACAACAAAAAAGATATTTTTAAATATTTTTTCTTTATATGAGAATAAAAACCGCTATAACTTTTGCGCGCATTGGCCAATTTCGTGAACGCGAGCAGATTTGAAAGCGGATTTTTTTCCTTTACCTCTGTACCAAAAATCGTAGATGTGCTCGTAAAAAAAATTTTTAATTTTTTTCAAATGGAATTGTAAAGGAATTTTGTTATTCGCCATATATAGATATTCAAAAAATAAACAAAACTGTCGTAACAATTCATTGGAAAATCTACTCGCGGGGACAAAATTTTTGTTACTCACTACCGTGATCGTTTTCAACAGTTTGTTGTGTATAAGAAAAGTAATAAAAATTGCATTGGAAAAAATAGCTTTGTTCGTTATATACGTAGTTGCTTATAACCGTTGTTCGTTATATCCGAATTTATCTGCAAAAATCTTTGTTTTATCTCACTTTTACACATAAATAATTTAAAAAGTTAAAAAATCCTTTAATTCCACTGTTATTAATTTTTGTCTCAAAAACAGGGCAAATTACCTATAGTGCAAAGGTGTGATATCCGTCATTATTATTAAAATCGCAAAAATGAAAAGTTGGGTTTTATTTGCGACTATTGTGATATCTTCGTTGTTTGATCACTTACGAGAACCTACTTTACATCATTAAAAAGGTGATATTTTCGTGATTTCATGACGATCCGATCAAAATTGTGACCTGTAGCGTGATTTCCAAAAAAAAATTAAAAATGGGATGTATTACCGACTGTTGCGATATCTCCGTTATTTGGTCACCTACGCCGACCTAGTTTGCATCATTGTAAAGATGGGATCTTCTACTTTCATAGTCAGGCTTTGCTTTCGGAAAGTCCCCAACCAAAGCTGTGATATTCGTCATTATAATTAAAATCGCAAAAATGAAAAGTTGGGTTTTATTTGTGATATCTTCGTTGTTTGATCACCTACGAGAACCTACTTTACATCATTAGAAAGGTGATATTTTCTACTTTCATTGTCATTGTGTGCTTTTGCTTTTGGTATACCCCATAAAGAAGCGGAGATATTCGCTTTGAAAAAACGTCTTTTTATCCACATAAGTTTTTTGCCCATTCCGACCCCTGAATATTATCCGACCATCACCAAAATTAATTAGATGGACGGACGGACGCACATAGCCAGATCGACTCAGCTCGTCTAGACATTCATTGTGATATATATAAGTATGGGTCTACGATCATTATTTCGATGCGTTACAAACTTTTTGGCCAAAACCAACTTATAATACCCTCCCCACATAGTGGTGTAGGGTATAACAAAACCAAAATTGTTTTTAATTATTCTGACCTAGAGCCAAACAAAGAAGCATAAGTTTAAGCAAATCAATAATTGCAACCGGATGTAAAATTGACGAAAAATAGGAATAAACATACATATATAGGTACATGCCGTATAGCAGGCAGCTAAGAATAATCCTATCTCCAGTATTCAAACTTGGTATTCATATGACGCTCCACTATTGAGTCATCACAACTATTGCATAAACGAAGACATCACAAACATCGAACATTTGGATATTACTGTTCTGATTCAACACCCGATTAGACATTCTGAATATTACCAATTTAACTAATTTAATTAATAATTGTCTACAATGCAACATAACACCGTGCATTTCAAAATGACCCACTCATTTTGCTAATATCGGCTCAAAACGAAGAACGTTAGTTTCTATGAACAATTTGGTCCAACAAATTGTCAATAAATCCATACTTGGATGGATTCACTTATTCTTTTGCAAGGCACAGGCGCACATCTAAACTCATATTTGGGTTGTAGGTGGGAGGGGAAATGTCTTTTTCAATAATTTGTCGCCTTAACCAATTTTCTGCAGACCTTAAACCATGGAAGAATGTGTGAAATCTCAACAATTATACTCTTATCAAAACACACACGTAAAAATCACATAAAATCATACAAATAAAAATGCATTTTCTCTCGACTTTGGAAAAGAAAATTTGCAAACCACAGGAGGACAAGCCCAGTGTGAAAATCGGCTAATATAATCTTTATGATCACTAGGTCGATTAAGTAGGTTGTGTTTTCGAATATGTTGCACATTTCGGTTAAATATTGCACATATAAACACATATTATCAAAATATTAACAATAAATAATAATTTCTTACCTACACCGGATTGATTCGCCATTTTCACTCTTCTTTTTCAATCTTTCAATCTACTCTACACACCACACTCACACAAACAAGTTATGGGATGAGGTAGGGATACACAAGTCGACTTTCGAATAATCGATTAGTCGACTCATTGTTTTAAGCGGGGTACACACGATCAGTTTTGACTGTCGATTTTCAGGAATTATCGATAACTCCAACAGTGCAGCAACCACAAAATATTTTGTGGATGCCTGATGACAGACAAAAGTGAACGGCCACACTGACAAGCAACCGATTATTTCAGCAAAACTGACATTCAAAACTGATCGTGTATACCCCGCATAATATTTTGTGGTTGCTGGACAGTTTCACATTTATCGATATTTCCGAAAAATCGACAGTCAAAACTGATCGTATGTACCCCGCTTTAAAAACAACAACCACATGATAACTTTAAAGTGGGGTACACACTATCAGTTTTGACTTTCGACATGGACTCCAACTTCTTTCCATTAAAAATGTCAGTCTCGTGAATTACCGCAAAAATGTTCGCAACTTAAGTTATTTCTTTATTTTATAACAAATTCTTCGAAATGTATACACTCTTGTTTATCTTTTGAAGAAATGTGTAGGGATCAACTAACTGTTTTTTCTGTAGGGATCTGTACAGCAACTGTAAAATGTATTGAACGGAGTGCATTTTTCATAACTCTGTTGGACTACATCGAAAGATGTTGTGAAATCATAAATCCAATTGCACAACTTCCAAAAATTTTTGCCGGGAATGTGTACCCAGCTTAAAATAAAACTTGTCATCATTTAGGCCCCTGCACATACGGCGCGTTGAGCTTTGCGTTACAACAACCACATGAAAACTTCAAGAACAAACTTGGCATTACTTACACATTTTTGATGTCTTTGTTGTTTTCAACGCGCAACGCGTAGCACAACGGACCGTATGTATTTGGCCCAATAAGGTTTGCATCCGTGGATGCTCCCAGCAAAATGAAACGTCAAATGAAATCTCATCTGGATTTCATTTGACGTTTAACCTATGGATTTGACAGTTGAAATCGAGTGGATTTCGTAAATGTAAACCAAGCATAAGATGCAGTGCTTTGTATTGAATTTATATGCATTCTTCGGACTGCATTTTTAATCAGTCTAAAGATGCAATTCAAATGCAAGCCATTGCGAAATATCCCAAAATAAATAAAATGCATTTATTATTTGTGTAAAACAAGAATACAAAGAACTTTATTTCATAAACACAAATTAAAAAAGTTTCCATTAAATTCAATCGCAATTGAGCTTACTTCCTCCGTTCTCCATTTAACCCAAGGCAATCTGATTTTACTTCATCATCCTAAAGGTTTTTTATGTTGTCTTCCCATCACTAGTTCCTCATTCGACATGGACTCCAACTCAACTCCATTAAAAATTTCCGTCTCGTGAATTACCGCAAAAATGTTCGCAACTTAAGTTTTTATTTCTTTATTTTATATAAAAATTTTAATGGCTAAGTACCTTGCTTACTTCTGCTAAAAGAATAAAAAAAGGAAAGGGCAACCCAGGGGCCTAATTACGACATTCTATTCGATCGAGTATTTACTCGTGAATGAAAAAATCGAACTAAGAAAACCTATTCGCGCCACCAACCGTACATTTACTAATGTCAAGTTTACACTTACGCTCCAAAATCCACTGGATTTCACGAAATCCTGAAATACACCCCGGTGTTTATACTTATTTTTTTTGTTGATTTCAAACATATCACAATTATCAAGGTAGATGCATATGTATGTGCAGCTGATCGAACATTAATTTTCAAAACAAGCTGTTGTGAGTTGAATTAGTCATCAAAAAAATACGACAATATAGAACTTTAAAGCTTTATTTCGAAAATTATAGTAAAATTATCAATATATCGTATTAATTGTGTATTGTACTAACAAATGAAAAAATAAAAAATGATTTCATCGTTGAAACATCATAATAATAAATTTTTGTAGATAAAAGTTGTGATCAGAACCTGCAAAATATTACTACTTGCTGTAGTTTTCCCGTTTAGTGCTACAAACGCGTTCCCGTATTCCGAAATTTAGCAAGACTTGCACTTCTCTTTAAACGAAAATGGCGCTGAATAACAAACACCATCTGCTCCTGTTTTCTGTCACACAAATTTGGCATAGTAGAAAGTAGCAGCATGTTTATTAGTACCTGAATATGTTAGCTGATACGTTGATTTTGACCTTTCTGGAGTTATTGCAATTTCCGTCAGATTTCCTTTCACGCATTTTTTAAGAAATTTGTATGGGAAAGCAATTTTTGACAACTTGATCTTTTTTCTAACATTACCGTTAAAAAAGTACTGGAACACAATGGAAAATAACATTGTAACAAAGTAACTTAATATTTTTTTCACATTGTTTACACATTTTTATAATAACATTTTTTGTTACAGCAATTGACCATCTACCTTGTTTATTGTGACACGTGAAAAGTGTTGCAACTTTTGGTACTTTTTTAAGCAAAGACAGTTGCTCTGTTCCAGAACCTGCAAGAAGCTACCATTTTTTACTACGATAACATTTTTTCCTTTATGTTATCGAAAAATATAGCAAAAATTAGTAGATTCTTGCAGTACTGGAACATACCAAAAGTTGTATATCATGGGTACTGTGATTTCGATGTTGATTTCGCTGAAATCACGAAATGAGATGATTTCATTTTTGTATGCGAAATCATGATAAATTTTGCTTGATTTCGCTCGAAATCACGAAACGCCTTCCAAATCACGAAACGACGCCGAATGTAAACCAAACATAAAGCGGGGTACACACGATCAGTTTTGACTGTCGATTTTTCGGAATTATCGATAACTGTCCAACCGTTCAGCAACCACAAAATATTTTGTGGTTGCCTGATGACTGACAAAAGTGAACGGCCACACTGGCAAGCAACCGATTATTTGAGCAAAACTGACAGTCAAAACTGATCGTGTGTACTCCACTTAGTCTTTGTTTAAAAATAAACCCATTTTTTACCATCTACTTTCTTAATGTTTTTTGAAAAACACATAGGTTTTCATAGTTCGATTTGTTCATTCACGAGCAAATACTCGATCGAATGGAATGCGGTAATTAGGTCCCAATTCGAAATTTTCTCGGCCTTCTTTATTCTTTTATTTTTATTATGTCATCGAAGGATGTAGTGAAATCATAACTCCACAAGCACAACTTCCAAAATTTGCTGGGTTGTTAATGAACACTTTTCGAGTAAAAGGTGGTAAAACTTGAAGATTCTAGCACATAAAACATGGTAGAACAAACCAGGTAAAGTAAGTACTACAACAAATACAGCTCAACAACAACCACATAGGAATTTGTTTTTGTTTGTAACTTTACCCAGCAAAAAGTTTGCATCCGCGGATGTAGTTGAATCACTACAAGTGTACGGTACATTTGCCGTTGGAGTACATCTTTACCTATGAATTCACTTATAAATTTTACAAGAGAGCGCGCAGCCAGGATACACTCCATTTTGCTTCCACAGCACATAGCTAGGATGCACTCCATTTTCGATCCAAATCACAACTATTGATGTAGTGTTTTGGATTGAATTTATATGTGTTCTTCGGATTGCATTTTTAATCAGTCTAAATATGCAATTAAAATACAAGCCATTGCGAAATATCCCAAAATAAATAAAATGCATTTATTATTTGTGTAAAACAAGAACACAAAGAACTTTATTATATAAACACAAAATAAAAAAAAAGTTTCCATTAAATTCAGTCACATTTCAGCTTACTTCCTCCATTCTCGATTTAATCCAAGCCCATCTGATTTTCTTTCATCATCCTAAAGTTTTTTATGTTTCCTTCCCATCACTAGTTCAGCTTTCGACATGGACTCCAAGTCCACTCCATTAAAAATGTCCTTCTAGTGAATTACCGCAAAAATGTCCGCAACTTAAGTTGTTATTGTGTGTGTGTACCCCACTTAAATCTCTTGCTATTGGTCCTCATCAACGCACATTAAAGAAGGTAGGTCGATGGTCAGACTAGCACGATTTCAACATGGCGACGTCAAGTTTATAGGAGAGGGGTATGAAGTAGTGAAACCCATGTACATGGTTTTCTGTGTTTGTTGTGTTGCCTCTTCTTGTTCTTCGTTGCAAAATTTTTTCTTCAATTCTCTTTCATTTTTATTTTCTCAAGCAAACGTTAACAACAAAACAAACATAGATGTATTTAATAAAAACATTTAACTAATGAAATAGTGAAAATTTAACTATTAATATTAATTTAATTATTAATGTTAATTATTTTATGTTGTTTTTTGGTTTATTTATGTCTTTTATTGTTTTTATTGGTATGAGAAACACAACAAACGCGAATGGTGAAATAAAGAGGACACGCAAAGATCTTAAATTTCACGTTAACGTGTGTGGACATTAACGAAATTTGAAAAGAAACTTTAACGAAATTGGTTTCATGAAACCTTGCTAGTCTGACCATCGACTAGCCGACTCGTATCAGCTGATTGAACATGAAATGTCAAATAAAATTGTTGTAATTGTGAAATGTAAACAAACATCTTGTTCTGATTGGCCGAAGCTAAATCGCTGCAAATTTAAGCGCCAAGGCGAATTGATTCTCTTTACAAATTTTGACGTATTATGTTACGACAAAAGTTGCTTTGTTGTAGCAATTCGCCGAATAGGCTACCTTCTATATTTGCCTTGGTCCTCATAACAATATTCCGTTAAAATATACAAATTTTTTGTGATTTATAACAAACGCAGATTAAAATAAGTGGTCTGTTCCAGTACTGCAAGAATCTATTAATTTTTACTATTTTAGTTGGAGTACATCTTTTCCTACCCAGAAAAAAGTTTGCATCCGCGGATGCAGTTGAATCACTACAAGTGTACGGTACATTTGCCGTTGGAGTACATCTTTCCCAGCAAAAAGTTTGCATCCGCAGATGCAGTTGAATCACTACAAGTGTACAGTAAACTTGCCGTAGGAGTACATATTTTCCTATGAATTCACTTATGAATTTTACAAGAGAGCGCGCAGTTATGATGCACTCTATTTTGCTTCCGTAGCACACAGCTAGGATGTACTCCGTTTTTTATCCAAATCACAGCTTTTGATGTAGTCGTTTGGATTGAATTTAAAGACACTCTTCGGATTGTGTTTTGCGAAATATCCTAGAATAAATAAAATGAATTTATTATTTGTGTAAAACAAGAATACAAAGAACTTTATTATATAAACACAAATTAAAAAAGTTTCCATTAAATTCAATCACATATGAGCTTACTTCCTCCATTCTCGATTTAATCCAAACACATCTGATTTTCTTGCTTTTCTTTTCAGTAGGGATCTCTACAGCAACTGCTTATAAAATGTATCGAACGGAGTGCATTTTTCATAACTCTGTTGGACTACATCGAAAGATGTTGTGAAATCCAATTGCACAACTTCCAAATTTTTTTGCTGGGAATAGGCCTGTTCAATAACTTCGCAAGTAAAAAGTGCTTGCAAGTTTTTACAAGTACTTGCAACTACTTCTCATTTCTCGTTCACTGAACAAGTTTGTTATCGAACAGCATAGCTCTGTTCCTTTACGTGCAAGAATCTTCAATTTTTACCATTTTTTACTCAAAAAGCGTTCCTTTAATTCAGACATCATAGGCGTTTACACCAGACAGTTTGTCTTCAAATACAACTCTGATTTACTAACACATGCATACATTTGTCATTTGTCTCTCAGCTGTCCATCAGTTTTTCACAGACAGTCGGGTTGACAAATTTTTGACATTTTTGTGAAAAAGAAGTTAGATGATAATTCAAATGTGCTGAAAACAAAAGAATGTGTACAAAACAAAATATGTGAACGGAAAACAAAAAGAAATCTGTGATTTTCATTCATAATTTTACAACTGTTTTCGCAGTTGTCTGGACGCCTACGTCACACAGGCAAGTTGTGGGATTTTGACAATCAATACATGAAGTCAACTGTCCTGTCATTTGTAAACGCAGGGTAAAGGCCTCGGTACATACAGTCCGTTTATTGACACGTTGGGACACGCGTTGTCCCAAAACAGTTAAATTATGTTTAACTTTAAGGCGTTTCTACACGATATGTTTTTTACATATTCATGCATAGCAACTGTCACTTTTTTTCGCCCATATGTAATTCCTTCTGCACGGCAAAATTTTATTTTTCATTCGTTTTCTGTGGTTTTCTTTATTTATATCACGTACAAACAAAACAGCTGTTTACCTTTGGTTGTACAGACGAAAATAGAGCGCGTTCTATTCGAAAAAATACATATGTATTCACATAACACTTTGATGCATTGAAATTTCTGTAAGGTTCACACCATGTGTACAAAATTCAGATTTGTAAAAAGTGACAGTTGGTATGCACAAAAATGTAAAAAACATACCGTGTAGAACACCTTTTAATGTGTCAGTGATATTAGCTCTGTTCCAGAACTAAAAAGTTTTTACAATTTTTACCACTGCGTTCCCGTACACAAAATTTATATGGAAATCGTTTACGACTTTTACAACTTTTACGACTTTTACCACTTTATAAAGTACGGGAACAGGCCAATTGTTGTTTTTCAAAAAACTTGGCTTCACTTACACTTTATTCATGTGGTTGTTGTAACGCAACGCTCAACGCACCGTATGTGCCGAGCGCTTATGTGGCTAACGCATTGAATTTAAACATAATTTAACTTTTTTGGGACAACGCGTGTCCCAACGTGTCACTAAACGGACCGTATGTGCCGAGGGCTTTAGGCCGGAATTTAATGTGGTGTTTATATTAGAGCTTTTTGCAGGGTTAACCTTCTTTATGAGGATTTGTTTGAAATATAAGCAATGGAATTGACATTTAAAACCCAGTCGGTTTGTTAAATCCGGTTATATATAAACGGGGTATAAGACTTTCTCCTATGGACAAGTGCAAATCTCGGGAACGGAAACAAAATTGTCTTTTAAATTTAATTTTTTTGGAGGAGTATATCTCGGGAAGTATACATACCCTTCAACAAAATAATACATCGTTGAAATCAGTATAAACATCACCATTTGTGGTAATTTTTTAATATTTTTTTGCGGTGGTTTGCCAAAATTTTAGACTAGGGGAACACGAAGGAACTTTGGAGGCCCATATCATGGGAAGTATACACTTCCGCAACAAAAGCAATACTTCGTTGGATTCGGTGTAAAAAGTACTATCTGTTGTAATTTTTTAATAATTTTCTGCGGTGGTTTGCCAACATTTTAGGCTAGGGCATGGTACAATTACTTAGGTAGAAACATCGGCGAATTGCTACAACAAAGCAACTTTTTTTGTAATATAAACTGTCAAAATTTTCGCCAAAAGGTTTCTTGTTGTCTCTTTTTATCGCTTGTGTTTGTACAGTGAACACATGCTATCTCTTACTTAGGGGTACTTTACACGGTATGTTTTTTACATATGAGTTGTCACTTCTCCAATACAAAATGTATATGCAAAGTGACAACTCATATGTAAAAAACATATCGTGTAAAGTACCCATTACCGAATCATATGGTTTTTGTTTTAATTTTAATGACGAATTCCTAGTTTTTTGACGTTTTAGATTCGATCAGCTGGGCTGAGGCATCTACCTAAGTAATTGTACCATGGGCTAGGGCCTTTGTGGAACTTTGGAGGCCTATATCTCTGGAAGGATACACTTTCGCAACAAAAGGAATACATAGTTGGAATCGGACTATTTTTTCACAATCTGTGGTAATTTTTTCATAATTTTCTGAGGTGGGTCGGTAAAGAAAATATAAGCCTACAATTCATATGGGAGCAGTTTACAACTTTTACTACTTTTGTCGGTTTTACCATTTTCCATTTTATAAAAGTTTGTACAAATTGTTGGGTTATCGAACAGACCTAATAAGGAAATTCGCCTCAGAAATATTCCGTCGCGGCGAACATTTGTTCGCCTTTGTTTATAAATTTTGACCATGGTACAATAAGAAAGGTAGATGCATCGGCGAATTGCTACAACAAAGCAACTTTTTTGTAATGTAAACTGTCAAAATTTTCGCCAAATGGTCTCTTGTTGTCTCTTTTTATCGCTTGTGTTTGTCTACATGGTACAATTACTTAGGTAGAAACAACGGCGAATTGCTACAACAAAGCAACTTTTTTTGTAATGTAAACTGTCAAAAATTTCGCCAAATGGTTTCTTGTTGTCTCTTTTTATCGCTTGTGTTTGTACAGTGAAGTGAACACATGCTATCTCTTACTTACCGAATCATATGGTTTTTGTTTTGATTTTTCACGGCGAATTTCTAGTTTTTTGACGTTTTAGATTCGATCAGCTGGGCTGAGGCATCTACCTAAGTAATTGTACCATGTGTTTGTCTATAAAGTGTAGCATGGTACAATAAGAAAGGTAGATGCATCGGCGAATTGCTACAACAAAGCAACTTTTTTGTAATGTAAACTGTCAAAATTTTCGCCAAATGATCTCATGTTGTCTCTTTTTATCGCTTGTGTTTGCCTATAAAGTGTAGACATGCTGTCTCTTACTTACCGAATCATATGGTTTCGGTTTTGATTTTTCAGGGCGAATACCTAGTTTTTTGACGTTTTAGATTCGATCAGCTGGGCTGAGGCATCTACCTTTCTAATTACACCTTGAAGTGTACACATGCTATCTCTTAGTCCCGGTCCACACTAGCGTGAATTTCATTAAAAAATTTCATGAAATTAGGTGTTCTTAAATCGAATTCCCCACTACAGCAATTTTATGATTTTACTATACTATGGACGTCGATCTAGAGACGCATAATTTCATATCAAAATTGCAATGAAATTACTGTAGTGTGGCCCGGGACTTACATACCGAATCATATGGTTTTTTGTTTTGATTTTTCAGGGCGAATTCATAGTTTTTTGACGTTTTAGATTCGATCAGCTGGGCTGAGGCATCTACCTTTCTAATTGTACCATGATTTTGACATTTCAAATCTGTGTTTTTGTTTGAATTGGGCCATGTATATAAACAAACGAGTCATACTTCTTCTTCGCTGTGTACTTAATTCTTATCCTGTATATGTATTTGATAATTCAAGGTTTATATAAAATTCGCTGATGCCTACTGAAAACGTCGTTATTTACGGAATATAAACGACCACCACTTCAGTATATGTACATTTGGAGTACATAATAGTCGTGTTCCTTAACGTGCCTGAGGTTACCAGTTTTGGAGCAAGTTGAATGTAGTGGCTGGATTTAAAACTTTGGCTTAATTTTTACCACAGGTAGGTCTCGTTGCCCTGATCACAAAAATATATATATCGTCTAGATGTAGTCCATACTTTCCGAGATATAGGCCTTTAAAGTTCCGAAAATATGTAGCCGAAGGCCGGCTAATTAGAGAAAAATTAATAATATAAAATAAAGTTTTGTTTCCATTCCCTAGATTTGCACTTGTCCATAGATGAAAGTCTTAAGTCCCCGGCCGAAGGCCGGATATTTAGAAAAAAATTTAATTTAAAAGAAAATTTTGTGCCCGTTCCCGAGACTTGTACCTGTCCATAGCAGAAAGTCTTAAATCCCCGGCCGAAGGCCGGCAAATTAAAAACATTTATAATTTAAACTAAATTTTTGTTCCCGTTCCCTAGATTTGCCCCTGTCCATAGGAGAAAGTCTTAAATTCCTGGAGGAGGACGGCTATTGCAAAAGAAAATTATAATTTAAAAGAAAATTTGGAATTTTTAATGGCCTATATCTCGGGAAGTATGGACTACATCTAGACGATATATATATTATTGTGATCAGGGCAACGAGACCTACCTGTGGTAAAAAAATCGGGTGTGCGCTCGTATTCCCGTCTTATTCCAAAACTTTTTCCACAGAAAGTTTTCAAAAATTAAATTTTTGTCGAAAATAGCAGGCCTTCGGCCGGGATGTAAGACTTTCTCCTATGGACAGATGCTAAACAGGACTAACGCGATCATAACTTTTTTTCAAAATTGTTTTTTTTTTGTCAAAGAAATATAGGGGTTTTCTGAAGATTCGAAGCCTATATCCCGGGAAATACAAACTTCCCAAACATGCGTAATCAGCATTCCAAGATCTACTTATAGACAAATTTTCAAAATTTGCTGAGTCCAGCCACTACATCCATCTTATGCCCCAGTTTTTACCACTGTTTACCCTCAGTCTTCTCTTACTTTTAAAAGCATACAATTTATATGAGAGCAGTTCACCACTTTTACCATTTTTTGCCGCTGTTACCATTTTTAAAAGTAAAGGAAAAGACCAAAAAATTGGCAATTAAATGTACTGTCACCTAATAGTATATACGCGTATTATTATTACAACAATGATAATAATAACATGTTTATTGGGTGATAATTTTGTTGAGCTGACCCAGCATCCACTTCTCAAAGCTTTGGCCGATAATGCTATTCACGCCTCAATCGGTGCGCTGTCTGGCATTGCATTTACAGTACAATTCTACGAAAAAACTACACATTTCTTTGGTTGGATCCTGATTTTTACTTGTTTTGCATGTTCTTCCCTTATTGATATAGATCACTTCATTGTAGCCAGAAGTTGGAATTTGGAGGTAAGAGGATATGTATTTGGTGGAGCGAATGTTTTCCACAGTTAGGTTTTATCACCCTGATCACACATATACATACATACCGACAGTACGAAATTTTGTTTTAATCGTAGTTTCTTTAATAGCTGGCCTTTCTCCTGTAGACAGGTGCAAATCTCGGGAACGGTCATTATACAAGGGCATTTTCGGAACTTCAGTGATCAGGTTGACAAGACCTATCTGCGGAAAAAATATACAGGGCAATCATGAATAAAAATTCCGTGCGGAATTTGTTCTCTTTCCTCGATTAGTCGAGAGTATTCCACAAATAAGTGATTGCAATAGTTTTCAACGTTTCAAAATATTGATTTTAAACAATTTCAATTTTCAAATTATTTTTCGTGCAAAAAATTCCGAGGAAAATATTTATGATTGCTGGTAGTAGCCTTATGCGTTAACTTAAAACTATTTTTTATTATCACTTGCTCTGTTCCAGAAGCTACTATTTTTTAATACGATAACATTTTTTCCTTTATGTTATCGGAAAAAAATAGTAAAAAATAGTAGATTCTTGCAGTACTGGAACAGACCAAATATGTTTGATTCCTTTTGAAGAGAAAGCAAAAATGTTATCGTGCTAAGATTATTTATTAATTTCAGGATGCTACAAATCTTTCTCGGCGCCCTTTTCTGCATTGCTCAACCATTGTTGTTCTGCTTTTGGTAACTTATCTTTGCACATCTTGCCTTAATTATTTCAAATCGAGTCTATTGTTGGGAGTTTTACTGTGTGCTTTCATAACACATCATACTCGAGATGCTATACGTCGTGGATACTGGTTTTATCCATGGGGACATACCGATAAATTACCGAATCTAGTCTATATTATTATAACAATATTGACGCCTTACGTTGTGAGCAATTTGCATAACATTTGTCGTAGTATCGTTATACAACAATTCCTTAGCCAGTATATAAAACTTAATGAAGGATATCATGAAAAAGACCCTAAAGGTTATCGTTATATGCAGGTATAATTGAATGAAGAATACTCCTTATAATGATAATATTGTAACTAAAAATGTGATCTGAAAATTTACATAGTAAAAATAGCTAATGTATATCAATAATACCTTTAAAAGGACGTAATAGCTTTATTATAGTAGATCTAGTAGATTGTCCTACTAATTATAAATTTAAAAGATGTCGCCTCCATTTCAAATGTCTTATACACATATTTAATATGTGATATTACAAGCAAGCACTGCTTCAAGAAGCCAGAATTATAGGCATTTAAGAATTTAGCTATAGAATTATTTTATTATAACAATATAAGATTAACTTCCATAACGTCATATGCTTTCTAAAAGTCTTAAGCACCCTATTCCATATCCCAGTGATAGAGAAATAATGCGAAGTACTGCGCCCCAAAACGTCACTGTTGCGCGTTTGAACCGCAGAATACATACAAAATAAGCATCAGTAGTGGAATTCGGCCATTCATTTTTCGAGTAACCGACAAAAATGCTTATAATTTCGGTAATAAAAGAAATTTTTCGGTAAATGAGCAATCAAAATAAAGCTGTCGCTATGTCCTACCAATAGCAACAGTGTTTTCAGCTTTATTTATACTTTTAATTCATAATTTTGCATTTTAATGTTACCATTTATTGTCAGTAACTCAAAAAATGAGTTACAGAATTCAACTACAGGTAAAAAAAAACTGATGCATTAGATTTTGTAACGGTGTGCATTTTTAAATAATTTTACATTGCACGAGCAATAACTGAGCCAACGTAGTTTTATGACGTTTCGGAAACCATACTAAATTTTAATTTAACTATTTATTGAAAGCGTTTATAACTATACGAAAATCACTTCATTTTTTTGACAAGTGCTGATTATCTTGGGAATGCACCGCCGTGCAGAAGGGCATTTATAAAGTCAGTCGTTATACGGAAGATAAGGGATGTGTTTCAAGAAATCGTTTTATTTCAATATGATAAATACAACAGGAATTATTCGACTTCACACAGAGCGAATTTTTGTGCTCACGCTTCAAGATTGCATAGATTATTATTAATATTTTAAGATATATGCAAAATAAAATTTAAATACATACACATAATTTTAAAATTTAAGTCTTTTTATTAAAATATGTTTCTTAAAAATAGTTATTTGCACTTTAATTTTGTTCACCAATAACACCAAAAAAATATTACTGACTTAAGACAATCTAAAATTTTGTATTTTACAATTGAACTGAATGCTATTCAAAAATAGACCTTAAAAAAATCTTATAACGCATTGCAAAATGAATTGCATAGAAATATGTTAATTTAAGGGTCAATTATCGATAGCAACCCACCTTTAGTTGCGTTGCCGACAACTACAGTTGAATTACTACCCATAATCGACCCCTAAAGCAATTATGAGCAAATACATAGCCTAATGAATTTGTACCAGTTACATACGTTTCCCTTTTAAGACAGATAATTGAAAAACTCAAAGTCATAATTTAGTTAAACAGATTCCTCTCTGTTTCGACTTCATCATAGACACCCTCTATATTCTTCAATTCAGCTAAATTTGGATATTTAACGATGACTTCATCTTCATTTCTAAATTCATTTCGATTGAATTTGTTTTCTTCGCCATCGCGCAAGCGTTGGTAAATTAAAATATGTTTTCCGGTCCTCGAATTAATGTACTGCAAAAGAGAATCTGTATTTAACTGTTTTTCTTTCACAAGGACGGACCAATGATTTAGGAGGATTTGGGGGTCAACATTGTTTACCTCCGCGTTCGGAACCCTTTCCAAAAGTTTGTAGTCAACAAGAAATTCGTTTATTGTTTCTGCTAATGGTTCGTACAATACTACGTGAGAAGGTTTTGCAGACCGTGGATATGATGGAATATGCGAACGTAGCCAATGTACTGGGGACTCGAAGAAGAGTTCTGCTTCATCCTTGTAGTTGGAAGTCCGTTTCAAATTTGGTTCGCAAGTCAAAAATCTCATTGTGACGTTTTGATGAATATGGCTGTAACGATGTAAATAATACAATACCAGTAGTATAGTATACCAGTTGCATCATTATTATGAAATCGGACTTACCTATAGTAGGGTGTTGAGTGGCAGGGCATTAAGAAAAGTATACTTGTGGGACGGTTTTGTTCGATTTTATATTCAGAAGCAATGTTATCAAGCTTCGACATAACATCAATACGTCCTCTTTGATGAATTGTGCTTAAGTACCAGGCTGGGACGGCATTTCCAACAATAATTAGTATGGCAACAGCCCACAAAGATAACCTTAAATTGAATATATAAATAAATATGTTATTTTAAAAGTAAGGTTGTGTAAAAAATCATACCTTGAAGCCTTGTAACTCCACCTAGTTAAGGTATCTGAGGCGACATAGAGACACAATGGCAACAAAATACATACAAATCGGAACTCCTTATGTTCTACAGTGCTTAACACAATGAGGGATAGCAAAACCGTCAACAGCAAATATTTTCTTGTTGGGTAAGCATTGCTATTCCGAATAGTTTCAATGACACCAAACAGGAATGGTAGAAAAGTAATGCCCAATACAGTAGGCAAACCAACTGTAAAATACCAGTGCCTAGAAAAAATATTTTAATTAGATTTATTGATTAATCCCCAGTATTCATGAAATGCTTCAACATAACAATTTGAAAACAAACCCGTTCGTCATTCAAAACATGAACTTGGTCCAAACAAAAATTGTATGGTGCACATATATTTTAAAATTCCAATTTAATTAAATAGGATATGTTCTCGTTTTTGCTCTTGGTATCTTCCAGTACTGCAAGAATCTACTAATTTTTACTATTTTTTCGATAACAAAGAGGAAAAAAAAATGTTATCATAGTAAACAGTAGCTGCTTGCAGGATCTGGAAGAGGTCATTTTTCTTTGTTTGCATTTTTGCTAACTTTTTACAACTTACCAAGGGTGGGAGCCATAGAAACTACCAATATTTTGAATAACATTGTACTTGAGGAATTCGTAGGGAGTAATCAGAAGTCGACCGTGCATGTAGGAATCGATACCTACGGATAAAGTTGCAACAAGTAATCTGAAATACAAACAGTAACGAATGTAGTAACTCGCATATAGTTGGCATTGTATATGGATGACACTACTTACCCAATAATTATGAATTTCTTAAATACTAATTCGGTCCACCTCAGCTTGGACTTATGAAGGTGATAAATAACCAGCGGCAACCAAATGATTCCAGCAGTTGGTCTAAGGAAACAGCACAAAGCGGCAGGCCACAAATAAGCTATTCCTTCGCCATGCCAAGGAAAATAACTTAAAGCAATAGTTGTCAATGATGTCTCCAATGTGTTACTTAAGGTTCTAGAGCCCGTATAAAACCAAAACCATGATACAGCGATCAGGAACAACCCCCACTTCTTCTTACCCGTCCATATATAGAACCGGTAATCGGAATAAGCTGATAATGTAGCTTGTAATAGACGAGGTAGGACTACCAGCCATTTTACTGTATCCAGACTCAATAGGGCCAATACTTTATAAATGCCGGCTATTAAAACTGGATATAAATAGCTGCGTAAGCCTTGCACCCATTCCCATGTTAAGTAACCATATCTATAAATAGCATTTATTAGTACGTATTATAGAGAAATTGGAAGGATTCAACTTTAAACTTACCCGAATGTGATTTTGTGTGCAACCTCTAAACTTTGCCAATATTCATCTGGAACATAAAAAGTTTTTACAACAAAAACAGAGGCCGTGCGTACTGCTAAGCAAAATAGAAACACGAGAATCAAATTCATCTTTTTAGTGATGAAAAAGTGAAATACAAAACATTTATTTGAGGGTACAGCTGATGTTTTTTATTTCACGCTCCACTTATGAATTTTCCTCCCGATAAGAAAAATATTCATGTAAATGCCACGCAAATGAGAACAATAGAAAAACAAGAACATACACGCTCTTTCTTTACGCACTAATTTAAAATATAAAGGCTAAGTCTAAAAATAAATAATATAAGTAAAAATAATATCTGGTTTTAGTGTTGTTGTTTTTAAATATTTATGTATATGACGTCACCAAGTGACGCGACTGTATAAAACAGATGTGGCAACGTCGTAGTTTTTATGGATGTATAAAATGGTAGTTGGTACCATGGCATATTTATATTACAAAAACCAAGGCACATTTATAGAAGGTAGAAGTGACAATCAGCTGTATTTTTTAACTGTGTTTGTGAAATCAGTTGTCAAATTCAAATACTGACGTAAAGACTTTTCAAATTTATGTCGATTTAATTAAACTTCTTTGTTAAACAAATATTTTTGGTTTTAATTTTAATTTGCATAAAAATAAAAATGCGAAAGTGTATCGTTTGCAAAAACGAGAAGTTCACGGAAACTGATCTTTTTTACTGTCCCGAAGGACGAAAAGAGGAGACGTAACTACTGCTTATTGATGCTGCATAAATATGTTCAAGAGCGGTTTTCTATGAGTTACATTCTAATTGATCGTCTAAACCAAGACATCATAGAACATTTCTTTCGGCGCTATCCGTAGCAAGGATGGTTTAAACGTCCACCCAACACCAAAGGAATTCAGGTATAGGCTAAGGAAATACATCCTAGGTATTTATAATAAAAGTGTTACATAGTAGTATTTAAAAGCATTAATATTCCTTTAGCTCGTGGCACCGAAATCTTACGAGGATCTGGATCTGTACAATCTGACACTACAAAATGGTGTAATCCTACAAATACATAAGTTTAATAGTAGAAATGCTAATACATCAACAATCCAGAATGATTTTGAATTTGAAGAAAATACTCCATTGTATGTGCAAGAGAACAACGCTGATGAATGGGAAGTGGAATTTCTTGAAGACATCCAAAATATGGTATTTGAAGAATAAGGTACATTGCAAGAACATGCTCTACAGTACTTTTAATCAAAAAGTTAAGTCTTCGCGAATATGAAACCTTATAGCACGGTTACACTACAGCTTTTTGCCGGGTTAGCCCACTTCATGAGGATTTATTGCTTAATCTGGTCAAATCTGACTAGATTTGCCATACAAAAATTAAATCCTGTCACGGCTGGGTTTATTTTAAATCCGGCACAAATCCGGCACAAATCCACCAAAAATACAGTGTTGTATTCGGTATTTGTGCAAAAAAATCCAACTCTACTCAAAAAGTACCAAAAGTTGCAACTGTTTTTGCAACAGAGTTTGTCGTGTTTTACACATTTGCGATTGGTCGCATGAGATGTTATGGAGTTAATAAATCTAAAGTTATTAGAAAATCATAAAACTATTTATTTTTTACATTATACAATTTTTTACAAAAAGTACGCTTGATACCAAGTTACAAAAAATGTATCCCTGCGTGTAAAATAATCGAATATGACCAAAGAGGGGCGATATCTCATACGAGAAATCGTAAAAGTGTAAAACACGACTTTATTAGTTATTTTGTATGTATACGTAAACAAACATCAGCTGACAGTTTATATCCTCGAAAAGCTAATGGGTACTTTACACGATATGTATTTTACATATGGGTTGTCACTTTGCGTATACATTTTGTATATCGATTTCTGCCATACAATTTTGGCCTAGTAGAAACTAGCAGCAAGCATGATCATGGTATGATTGCTGATACGTTGATTTTGACATTTATGCTGGAGTTTTTGCAATTTCCGTCATTTTTCCGTTCCCGGAATTTTTAATAAATTTTTGACAATTCGCTTTTTTCTAACATTACCATTAAAAAAGTACGGGAACACAATGAAAAATAGCATTTAAGAAAAGTAATTTAATATTTTATTCACATTGTTTACAAATTTTGATACTAAAATTTTTTGTTGCAGCAATTGACCATCTACCTTGTTTATTGTGATACGTGAAAAGTGTTGCAACTTTAGGTACTTTTTTAGGCAAACACAGGGTTGTATATCATGTGTACTGTGATTTCGATGTTGATTTCGCTGAAATCACGAAATGAGATGATTTCATTTTTGTATGGGAAATCATGATAAATTTTGCATGATTCCGCGCGAAATCACGAAACGCCTTCGAAATCACGAAACGATGCCGAATGTAAACCAGACATTATGCCGGATTTAAAATAAACCCAGTCGTGAGAGGATTTAATTTTTGTATGGCAAATCTGGTCAGATTTGACCAGATTAAGCAATAAATCCTCATAAAGTGGGTTAACCCGGCAAAAAACTGTAGTGTAACCGCACTATAAATGTAAACTTGACAATACACTCCGTTTCTTTCCTTTGGACATCTGAAATATTATTATTATTTCTTTTTTTGCTGAAAAAAACTAAAAGCATTTCAAATTGCTTACCTTTGTTGACATATTTGACATATTATCCATTTTTATATTTCAAAAAAACGTAAACAAATTGACACCAGCTGATTGATTTTCTACAGTATTGCCATATGGTATTCAGGTATTTCAACCTAAATTCAGTTTAAATTTCCTTTGATTTTGTGCATTAAGAATGTGGATAATTCACGAATTAATTTGAATTAAGGCAGTTAATGCAAATTAACGCTGCCATCTGTCTAGGGTATTATGCTTCCTGACAAATGACCCAACAACTCTAAAACCCCACGGCGACCAATTAATTTCTTTTACAATCAAATCATGTTCCAATATTGACTTTATCTCATGGTACAATAATACAGGTAGCATTATCATGCCAGCTGATGGTAACATAATGTGTCAATTGCATTCAATTGATGTCAAATTTTGACATCTTATGTTACCAACAATTACCGATGCGGCTACCTGTGTATTTGTACCATGCTTTATCTGTTTACTCCTTTGGGTACCACCCAGACACATTTTTGCGCAATGTGCAGTTCAAGGACTTGCCTCAGATCATATTAAAATGGTTACAGTAAGTAATCCTTATATACAACAATATAATTTTTATCGCGCTAAGTCCATGGATCTGTCTCTTCTGAAGCAACATCCACTTGTTTATAATAGCTGTGTTCCAGAACTAAAAAGTTTTTACAATTTGTAAGACTTTTACACATTTTACTCGGAAAAGCGTTCCCGTACACAAAAAAGTTGTAAAATGTTCACTTCTCTTTAAACAAAAATGGCGCTGAATGACGCTTGCTTTAAAAACTTTTTACACGACAAATTTGGGCGAGTAAAAAAATAGTAACATGGTTGCCGGCGTCTGATTGGCTGATACGCCGACTTTGGCATTTGTTCCAGTCTTTTTGACGTATTTTCCATTTTTCAGTTCCCGAACTATTTCAAAAAACTTGTGTGTGAGAACAAATTTTTTGCAGTTCTCTCTTTTACGAGTTTTACCATTAAAAAGTACGGGAACGAAGCTAATATATCTTCGATTTAAAAGAGTTTAAGGCCTGCGTACATAAGCTGCCTTGCCTGCTTACCTTGCTTACTTCTGATAAAAGAATAAAAAAGAAAAGGGCAATCCAGTTCGAAATTTCCTCGGCCTTCTTTATTCTTTTATTTTTATTATGTCAAAAATGAAGCAGGAAAGCAAGGCAATCAGGCAGAGCAGCTTATGTACGCAGGCCTTAACAGCCTCAAGGAGATATGTAGGTTATCAAATGCTAGCGAGTTTCGAGGATCATCACATGAATCTTGAAATTACATCTATTGTAGACACATCAGCGTAAAGTAGACGAAATTGTTTTCATTTCAGCCATGTAACTCTTCTATAAAAGAAGGTGTCATATTGTATTAAAGGAGACTTTGTGAAAATTCGTTAGAAACATGTGTCTGTAAATGAGTTTGTGGGCAGAGTCCTTTGGAAAGATTAGCGGTTAAAGACAAAAAGTATATAAATACATTATATAGCATACATACGTATATTTCGACGTTTTTGCAGTCATTTTTAATTTACTTTTTTGTTATTTTCTCCATTATTTGAAAGAATAAGCTTTATTTTTGTTTCTTATTTACTTTTATTTTCATGTCAAAGAAATCCAAATAAGTTTGACAATCGATTTGCTATAACAATAATGTTGTTTTTGTAAAAAAATAGTTGTTGTAATTCATGCAACTACCTTATATGAATATGCTTTGGGCCAAACCTATAAAGGCCTGTGTACATAAGCTGCCTTGCCTGCTTACCTTGCTTACTTCTGATAAAAGAATAAAAAGAAAAGGGCAACCCAGTTCGGAATTTCCTCGGCCTTCTTTACAGCAATACCTAATTTAAGTCGTGACGTACAAAAAATATTCACCTACCTATAACAACAACGCTCTCTGAGCGTCCGTATTACCCAAATACGTTGTATCCGAAATCCCATTTAAAACACAAAAACCGCGACTGAAACTTTATTAAATGTTTTCATTCCTAAAACAAACATTTTTCCTTTGAAATAAATTGTATTTCATGTTTGGTTGGGCTTTTGTTTTCAAAATACAAAACACACACATACATACATTCAACAACATATCGTACGTTCTGTCAAAGTTAAAAATGTTCAACTTACAAAAAGTATACGCTCGACGTATTTCGGTAGTTCTCATAAGAATACATGTGTTCTACTTTTTTCACCACAAACGCCCTGGGAATACGGTCGTATTTAGGCATATCAGTTATTCTTTTATTTTTATTATGCTCAAACATAGCTCAAACGTCAAATGAAATCTCATCTGGATTTCATTTGACGTTTAACCTATGACAGTTGAAATCGAGTGGATTTCGTAAATGTACGTTGTTTTTGTATTTTTGAACGCACACGCAGACTTATAGGTTTGGCCCTGAAGGATGAAAATCACTCACTGATAAATGAGACCCCAATAACAACGCGAATGAAAAATCATTCACTGCAGAATGAATACCTTACAAAGATACTCCATCTCTGTGCCAGATACTAAGAGAGCAGCGGTGAGGAAGCTCCCTTCTTACCCATAAGCTATTCACAGCTTTCGGGGAGAACGCGGATGAAGAGTTGTGTAAATAAATAAGTGGAAGGGTTGGTTATTTATATACAGTACAGTGTGTTTGGGATTCTAAAATGTTTACTCGCGTTCCTTTATGTAGACTACAGGCTCGTTCGTATTATCTTACGAAAACTAAGCCAGATTCGAAGTCGACTATAAAGCAATTCACTAATTCACTCACTATAACAAACAATATAAATAAGTGTCGCTTGTTCCAACCTCATAGACTGAAAGTAAGCAATGCCAGCAATAACAGAGGTACAGGTCTATGGAATCTTATTTTCGGCAAATATTTGTTGCTTACAAATATTGTTGGATCTGGGTTGCTTATGGTCGTTGGAGATGTTGCGGCACAAGAAATCGAACATCGTAGAGGCCAAGCAGGTTCCAAGCGTTATGACCTGGAAAGAGTTTGTCGGATGTTTGTTGTTGGTGCATTGCAGGGTCCACTTCATCACTATGTCTACAATTGGATGGATCGAGTAATGCCTGTTGCCAATTTACGAAATATCGCGAAGAAAATTCTTATTGATCAGTTGTTCATGTCACCAATATGCATATTCATATTCTTCTATTCAGCTTGTTATTTAGAAAAGAAAACTTTGAAGGAAACTAACGATGAGTTGCGCGAAAAATTCTTATTTATCTACTGTATGGACTGGCTACTTTGGCCCGGTGCTCAATATGTTAATTTCCGCTACTTGGATACAAAATATCGCGTAACATTTGTTAACGTTTGTACAGCATTATATAATGTCTTTATGTCATATGTTAAGCACGATTATTAGTACAATTTAGGTGAAATTGCTTATTGTATTACAAGTTAAATTGACACCTTCTGTAAAATTAATTAATGGGTTAAAGTTTAAAACTAGTATCTTAATGAGGCAATATGTAACAAAACAAAGTACCTGTAATCTAAGTCAGGTCGCAAATACATACACATAACCCAGAAAGTCTGCGTTCACCTTACTACTTTTTAAAAATGATGCTAAAACTTTAATAAATAGGTAAATGAGATCAGTTGTTCTTTCATAAATATGTTACTGGCACTCTTTAGTACCAGAATAAAAAGAAAAATTCCAGGAAATATATTATTTTTGCGAAGATAACGGTAAAAAAGTGTTGCAACTGCTAAATTAGAGCCCCAAAAAGTCTGCGTTCACTTTGTATGTTGCAATAATACTGTTAGTTTTTTTTGAAGTTTTCTCCCATTTTTAATCAATATTGTCACAACTGGTCATTCTGTGAGGTCGTTTGCACACTTAACTTAAAAAAGTAAAGTATTTTAAGAATGGAAAACAAGGGCAAAGAAATTAGCATCGATAAAAGGAAAATTCTAAGTAAATTATGGAAAATGCTATCGAAATATTGGCGAAACTGTAGGTAGAACATATTAGTCTATACATAGAGTGATAATTAACTATAAACAAACCGGAATTTTTACGTCAAAACCCAGATCTGGGCATTATATAGGAGCCAAAACCTTACAATCTCAGCAGTATGCTTTGAAACGTTATGTTGTTGCAACCAAAATTTCGTAGCTAAACCAAGTTCTTCTGCATTTTTGGTTCAAATTGCGCTTCATGATGTTTAGGTAACCATACTTGTCCATTGTCGATTCAATAAATACAAGTTGGTCCACTCCAGAAGCTGCTACACACCCCCAAACCAAAACAGCACCCTCGCCATTTTTTACAGTGTAAATCAAGATTTTGTTTTTCAAGCGATGTTCGAGCTTTCTCCAAACAGTTTGAAGTCCTTTCATTGCAAACATATAGAACATGCTTTCGTCCGAAAATATGACTTGATTCCGGAATACTGGAGGCTTGTTTATGTATTCATTAGCAAATTCAATATGCTTCTGCCTGTTAACTAGTGATATGTACTGCTTTCGCCGTGCGACTATACCGTGATATCCAGCTTTATGCAGTATTTTTCTGGCGGTTTGTGCACAAATACTTTTTTTGGATGCCATTTTCAAATTTTCAACAATTTTCGAAGTAATTATCGGACTGTTTGTTTTAACTATATTAGTTATGTTACGCTCCTCCCGTTCTGATAATATTTTTGACCGTCCAAAACTGAGCTTTGACCGTCCAGATCTGGGCTTTGACTTCAAAATTCCGATTTGTTTATAGTTAATTATCACTCTATGTATAGACTAATATGTTCTACCTACAGTTCGCCAATATTTCGATAGCTTTTTCCATAATTTACCTAGAATTTTCCTTTTATCGATGCCAATTTCTTTGCCCTTGTTTTCCATTCTTAAAATACTTTACTTTTTTAAGTTAATGTGCAAACGACCTCAAAGAATGACCAGTTGTGACAATATTGATTAAAAATGGGAGAAAACTACAAAAAAAAATTCAAAAAAACTAACGGTATTATTGCAACATACAAAGTGAACGCAGACTTTATGGGGCTCTAATCTAGCAGTTGTAACACTTTTTTGCCGTTCTCTTCGTAATAATAATATATTTTCTGGAATTTTTCTTTTTATTTTGGTAGTAAAGAGTGCCAATAACATATTTATGAAAGAAAAACTGATCTCATTTACCTATTTATTAAAGTTTTAGCATCGTTTTTGAAAAGTAGTAAGGTGAACGCACAATTTCTGGGCTATGTGTAGATATTAAGAAAAATCACATATCATTTTGTATATAGTTTAGTTTTTATTTACATATGCATGTAGTTCTGTTTTAGCGAAATTAAAATTGGTTTACCTCCACATCAAATAAAAAGTGCATTAAACGCATATGTTCCTGACTTATAAAATTAACTAAAAGTAATGTTAAGTTCTCGTTACAGCGCGATAGTTGCTGTTTGATCATCGCTCGAAAATCATCTCGCACTCCTTTTTCAGTACCTCGTGTACGTCGGGATGTTCCTGAAGCACTCACATCTAAAGGAGTAAAATCAAAATTGTACTCTTCGTTGTGTGAATTCCACATCGCCATAAATTCTTCTATAAAGTCAACTGTTATTATGAATGCCGAGAAATTATTGAAGGTAAAATTTCTCCTGGTTGCTATAATGGAAAATATCTGTTCAGCCAATTCTTTTTCTCTTGGATACTCTAATTGTAGTAATATAAGCAAATCACCCAAAACCTCATCAGGACAATTTGGTTCGTAGATACGACGCTATTCACAAAGAACAAGAGAATATATATAATACACAAATATTTTCAATTTTAGTCAAGTAATTCCTTACACATAAGTTCGTAACGATAGCTTTGCAGCAATATTGAAGTAAAGCCTTCTGCGTCAAAGGTATAAAAATCATATGACGGGGAACTTTCAACGTCAAGTGTTCCAAAAACTGTCCTGATGTTGTTGGAAGCTCTTTCAGTATTTTCAATATGCATTCGAAACCCTCGAACTAAAAAGGAATAAGTAAACTCTCTCAACAACATAAGTAAAATTAAAAAAGATTTACCGTTAATTTGCCTTGCAATAAATTTAAGCCCAACTTCAAAATATGGTGTACCAAACTACTTTTTATAGTCATCTCAAGCATCAGCTTTTTGGCTTCTTCTTGATGTCCAAAATAGATTGCCAAGTCGAAGAGAAATCTAGAAATCCAAGGAGATAGTGGAAGTGTTAAAAGCAGTTTACTAAATTCTCGCTGAAATTGTTCTGTGTTTAGTAATTGCCAACATTGTGCAGCATGGACAAATGCTTTCGAAATATCTTTGCTGGTTGGCGTCGTTAGTGATATCTGTGGTGGCTCCATTTGAGTGTCTGATCGTTCTACCTTCCAGTCGCTGAATCCCTCAACTAAAACATGATTGATTTCCACGTCTTCCGGTCGTGTGTTGCAGTTTTTAATGTAACAATGCAAGGAGTAAATGAAGAGAGTCGTTGCATAGAAAAGAACATGAGTACTTCCTGCCGGACTTGTTGATACAATTTCAATAAGTTTATCCCAATAGATGTTTTGACCCCTACAATTGGACATTCTTAAGCACTTTTACAAACACAAAGATGATCTCGGGAACATACCAGGATTTATTGAAAGGCAAAAATGCTTCCCATCGTTGTATTTTTCCACATAACATCAACACTTGGAATATTTTCTTCCATATATCGTTGGTATCGCATTTTACCTCGTCTAATATCTGTCGAATATAATACTCAAGCGATATCGTGAAAAGTCGACAAACTAAGTTTGGATTTGTTGCCAGATCTGGTGTTTTGTGATAAATTAATGGCAGGGCTTCCTCTACCAACATTTCCTGATATTTTTGGGGATTTTGCTTCATGCCGTCGGCAATCATTTCTAAAAGGCGGGGCTTCAAACAACAACAACAACATCAATGATTTACAACTTTATCCGTAATTGATGTTTACTTACCGAATGTGTTACTGCGGCCTGTGGAAAACGCTTAAAAACAAGCAGCAACAGTTTACACTGATTTAAACTATTTTCGGTATTATTGACCGTCATCATAAGGATCTTGTGCTGAACTTCATAGGAAACATGTTGGAACATCTTAACATAGAATTCTTGCTGTGATGTAATTTCGTTCTCATTTTTTAAGGCATTCGTTAATTCTCTGATCTCCTCTTCCAGTAGTTGTACATTTGGATTTTGAACGGTCAAAATTCTACAATTACATATTCAGGCAAAAATAACTATGTATATAACATAAACATATTAGCACGTTCGCGGATGTGGATGCTATAGTACTCATTTTTATGACGGCGCAAGATGACGTGAATGCTATAGCATTCACATGCAAAGCCAATTCTTATTCATTTACTTGTATGTATACAATCGTCAGTTTTTGAGATTAGTAAATATAATACGACTACTTTCAGAAATATCCATAATATAATAAATAAAAAATACTAACCCCCATTATTACAAGTCTTCTTTTGTTATATTTTGGATTTACCGAACAGATTTAGAGCGTTCCGCTCAACTTAAAGTTAAAAGTGATGATTGAATTTTAAGGAGGAGCTTCTTGACATTAACTTTCAATCTAAAAATTATATTTTTAATGCCTCCAAATTGGTTTATTTTGTGTTTTCAAATCCATCAGATAGTAAAAGAATACATATAGCAATGGCCCTAATATTTATAATTAATAAATACAATTACAATTAATTTCGAAAATTTTTTGCACCTCTCTGATATTTTTTTGTCTGCGAACAAATTAACATTTAAGGACTTTTACACTGACGTTATTTTTGAATTCTTCATAAACATACTTAGTCAACTAAATTATTGCAAAACCAAAATTACAAAATTTTAAATAAAACAATTGTTGGTATAAATGACTCACATTATTCATATATTTGTTAACAAATATTTGCTCCAGCGACCGACAGTGTGCGCTTACTGAGAGCAAGTGAGAGTAAATAATACATTGAAATTTAAGCTCACTTGTTCTCAGTAAGCGCACATTGCCGGTCGATGGAGCGAAAATTTGCCTAATGTTACCTTAACTTTACACATGTTTAAATGTTCTTAAAATTACCACAAAGGAGAACAACTCATTGTTTGTACAATAGCAGCTTGTAAACCTCTCTGAATTGAATAAGTTTTGGAATGGCATATTCCAATGTTGTTGTAACAGAATAGAAACCTAGGTAGAAGCATAAATTTTATGCTGTCCGCTTGCCGAAACACTATGGTTTCGGGTTAATCCGGTACTAAAAACCGCTCTGCCGTGGGATTGAACATATTATAATGGTATTTTTCTTTAATGTATTTTATGAAAATTTTAAACGGAGTCGTTTGAGTACGAACGATACGTTTGAAAAATATTTTTTTACAAAAACTGGCTGTTCTTTCCGAAATTTTTTTCATGTGTTCCATAAATTTTCGATGGGATTAATCTCCGTACTTTGGGCCAGGAGATAAGAATTATGTCTGATTGTATTTATGCATATAGCAATTTGTTTGAATTTCTAGGGTCAACAAAACAAAGTTTTTTAACTCTGTTGGTTAAATAATTTTTTAAAACATATGTGGTCTGTTCCAGTAATACAAGAATCTGCGAATTTTTACTATTTTTTCCAATAACATAAAGGAAAAAATTGTATCATAGTAAAAAATAGTAGCTTCTTGAAGGTTCTGGAAAAGAGCAATGGAGTCAATTGACGTGTTAATATATCACATTACTACTTTTATTTTTTTACAAATTGGTTAGGAACCAATGTCGTCGTTTCTTGGTATCATCTTTTCATTTTTCTAATATCACGGTTATACTAGAGGTTTTTGCCTGGTTAACCCACATTATGAGGATTTATTTGACATTTGCGCTATGGAATTGACATTTGCAACACAAACCCACTGGGTTAATCCGGTTAAGTGTAACCGGGTTATATATATATAGGGGACCCGGCGAACTTCGTCTCGCAGTTTTTTAGGTACAGAACTTGATGGCTTTGGTTCAAACCTATAATTTTTTATTTGGTGCTTATTTAAATTTGCGTTTTAATCAACTAACCCATTTTAACCTATTTACCCATTTTGATCCGATCGTTATCAGGTAACCACCTTCGTATGTTTTTATACCATCCACCATGGTATGGAGGGTATATTTAATTTGTTTTTCTGTTTGTAACACATCGAACTAATCATTTGCACATATATTCTTGATCAGGATAAAATTCTAAGACGATATAGCTATGACCGTCTGTCTGTGTGTCCGTCTGTTGTAATCACTGTAGCGTTCGCAATAATTGAGCTAGAGCGCTATATTTTTGCACCCGAGTGTCTTTTTTTCCATAGGCAGGGCAAGTTCGAAGATGGGTTATATCGGAACACTTTTTGGTATAGCCCCCATATAACGCTACTTCCCGATTTTCGGTATTTTGGGGATTTTACCTACATTTTTTGACCGAACTACCTGTAATTTCAGGTTTGGGGTTCCCAGTGTTCACAAAACATCTCCACCAAAAATCGTCAGCATAGGTCCATGTTTTGGCCTCCATATAACGGTACCTCCCGATTATCGGTATTTTGAGGATATTAGCTAAAATTTTTAACCGAACTACCAGTAATTTGACAGTTGAGGTTCATAGTAATCACAAAACATCTCCACTAAAAACTGTCAACATAAGTCCATGTTTTGGTAGAGCCCCTACATAACGGAACTTCCCGATTTTCTTTATTTTTAATTACATTTCTTGACCGAACTATCTGTAATTTCAGGTTTGGGGTTCCCAGTGGTTCCCAAAGAATATCCACTAAAAACAGTCAAGGTCCATGTTTAGGTATAGCCCCCCTATATAACTGTACCTCCCGATTTTTGGTATTTTGAGTATTTTAGCTTAAATTTTTGATCGAACTACCTGTAATTTGACCGTTGAAGTATCTAGTAATCACAAAATATCTCCACCAAAAACTGTCAACATAGGTCCATGTTTAGGTATAGCCCCCTATATAACTGTACCTCCCGATTTTCACTTTGATATAGCCCTATATAAGGTTCCTTACCGATTGAATAATATTTTTTTTATGTTTTTTACCTTATTTAGCTATCAGAGGTCATAAAAAGGCGGAACAATACTTCTGGAGAAGTTAAATGTCTTTGGAATCTTTCCGCGTTGCAAATGTTCAGATGATTCAAAAACATTTCATTTTCTTTTGATTGTTTTTATCGCACTCAGCAAATTTTGACAGGAGGTTTCATTCACGCATTGTGATAAATTCAAAATGTTCAAACGAAATTAGTTTGTTTTCCCTAGCCTATGTTTACATTTACGAAATCCACTCGATTTTAACTGTCAATTCCATTGCGCAAACGTCAAATGAAATCCAATCGATTTCAGATGAGTTTTCATTTGACGTATACATAAAGGAATTGACAGATGAAATCGAGTGGATTTCGTAAATGTAAACATTGTATTAATAACAGCTGTTCCACACCTTCAATGTTAACAATGTTCACAGTTGCGTTGTTGTGTACAATGCATGAGTGTGCAACTGAAATATTTTGTCTAGGTTTGCAAAACACAAAGCAATTGACAATACGGAAGTCAGCCAAAGGCACTATCATCTAGAAACCATACAACAATATTAGCCATCGATTTTGACAAAGCGTTTGATCGCATAGACATTCACATTATACTTGAAGCTTTATCATCATGTGGAGTTGGATCAAAGATTTTAAACTATATTAAATATTTTTTAACAAATCGACATTTTCGTGTTAAGATAAACAACAAGCTTTCTCAACAATTCCCGTTACACAATGGTATACCCCAAGGCACACCACTCTCTGTCGTCCCTTTCCAAATAGCATTTAATGAAATAAGCGGTATCATCAATAAACACAACATTTACCATTGCTTATATGCTGACGACTTGTATATCGTTAGCATACGGGCATGTTCTGGAATTCACCGTGTATCCATTTCACATCACACATGCACTTCACCTTTGAAAGCAATTGCTGTTCTGTATTTCACGTGAAAAGAGCTTTCATATTTCACGAAAGAACTTTGGAAAGCTTTATTACAGCTTTCAAACTTTATCATTAACAATGAAAAAATACCATTCTGTGTTGGCGCATCAACGAATACCTATGCGTGTGTGGGTACACAGCAAACCAATCGTACAGACATCGTAACGAAATTCGGACGATACGTCCGATATCTGATCTGAAATTGTAACGATATCTTAACGAAAGTTGTATGAAGTGGTTTTGACATAATTTCGGAACGAAATGTCGGAGCGACATCGGATCGATTTCGGTCCGATTTCGTAACGAAATCTGAAGAAAATCCTTGGGAAATTCGGAAAGGAAATTTCTTTCCGACATTCGTTCTGAAATCGGAACGAAATCGGTACAAAATCTGAACTATTTCCTCTCCGAAAAATCGTTTAGAAATCGGAGCGAAATCTGAACGACTTTACTTCCGAAATTGTTCAGACGTGTCTGACATCAGACATTTGGTTTGCTGGGAAACTATGACTGGCTTTTTGGCCACAAACAAAAATGTGAATATGGAACATGTAAATTTTTTGAACAAGTTGAGAAATGAAATAAATAACAGCTGCATAGAAATGAATATACACTTGCTAAAAAAGGGAATAGAAGAGCAAAACAAAGAAATTAATAAAAAAGTAATATCTTAATTAATCATGAAATTATTACAATTAAATATACAAAGTTTGAGTAATGATAATAATAATAATAAAACACTGTAAAAACCTGTTGGAGTTATTTCTAAGAAATAATAACATACGTATAGCATTGATAAGTGAAACGTGGTTAAACGATAATACATCTTTTAGCCTTTGTAATTATAACTTTGCATACAAGAATAGACCCGACGGATATGGAGGTGTTGGTATTTATCTGAAAAGGAAGGGATATTTCCTTTTCTTTGGTAAATATTAACATCAAGAGATGTATTTGAGAAGATGGTAGATGATCTTTTTAGGTTGTTTGAAAACTCTAACCATCCGACAATAAATGCAAGATCAATGCTGTAGGGTGATTCGATTTCAGACTACCGTGGTATTTTTTTTGGGTGACACGGCGGCAAAGTATGACTTTTTCTACTTAAATAACGGACAACCAACGTATCGTCTGCAGGACAGACATGCGTCTGTGCTCGATATTACCTTTGCGAAAAATGTAGACATGATGCCGGAATGGAAAATTTGTTAACCATCTCATCCCCAATGTTGCATATATGCAACATTGTGTTTATGAGCTTCTAAGTACCGTTATTTTACATATTTTTCTTTGAACCTTTCGCAAAAATATAGCCTCGTGTGTTATTTAAGCTTACAACTTATTAGTTTGTAGTCAGCTCTACACGTGTTCAATTATCGTGAGATTGAAATTTACTAATTGATTTTGCAAAAAATCGTTGTTTTCTAAAAGGGTTAAAAAACATTAATGTAATTAATTAACCCCAGAACCAAGTTGAACAACTTAATATAGAAAGGTAAGTAAGTAATTAGATAAAAACACGGCATGAAAATATTATTTAGATTGCCTGTAATAATTTTGTAAATGTGGTGTTGCGTATATGCAACATTGGTTCATTATGGAAATTTTAAAAATAAAAACATGTATTTGTATACACATTCTAAGATGCGCCCTTGGTACAATAAGAAGCAACCGACTGAAAAATTGTACTCTAAGTAGTGAGAAGGAACTTCAAAAACGAGGACGTGGGTCAAGCGATTTCCAATATGAAGCAACGCACAACTTGTTCGCTTGTCGTTGGTACGATAATAAGAATGTACAATTGGTTTATAATTATGTAGGTAAGAATCCCATGAGTGAATGCCAGAGATGGTGCCGCAAAGAGAAGAAGTTTATAACAGCCATAGTAGAATGCTACAACAAACACATGGGAGGGGTAGATCTTGCGGATATGCTGCTTGAATTGTACAAAATCAATCACCGCTCAAATAAATGGTACATGTGCATAGTGTACTGGTGCATAATTTCGAGTTTAGTAAACAGTTGGTTGTTGTACCGCAGAGACATCATACACACGAACGGCGAGTTGAAGCATATGCCACTAATAAATTTCCAATTGGATGTTGCTACAGAGCTTTTGAACGCAAGTCAAGCTACAGTTGTTGCAAAAAAGAGGGGCCATCCATCATCACCAGCTGCTTCTACGGGCTCTGAGTCAACCCCATATAAAAGAGCATACGCTTAAAACCCTGCACAATCCATACGATTTGATGGTAATAATCATTGACCGGAATGGGGAACACGGTACAGTTGTAGGGTATGCAGCATTGGGTTTCCAAGCTGTAAATGCAGCAAATGCAAGGTGCTCCTGGGCTCCAATCCTCAAAAAAATTGTTTTGTATCCTACCATACATAAATTTAAATAATAAAATAAATAAACGCCATTTGAAAAAAATCAACTTGTATTTAAATTTATTCCACCATGTTGCATATACGCAACATCCTGTAGCTCTTGAACCAGGACACCTAGGACGTTGAAAATTTTTTCAGTCGATATTAAGGTTAACCCTCTCTTATATGTATACTCAAAAAAAAATTTAGCTACCCCCATTTTAATTCGGGGATGAGAGGGTTAAAACAAACTGACAAACAGCAATCATTTGCCAATAATAATTGATTTTCTATCACTTTCAGGTGCCCCAAGGCTACAAAGAGAATTAAACGTAAAGCGATTTTGGATGAAATGTCTAGACTTGAGGTAGGGAATTCAATTCAGGATTTCAATGAAAGAGTACGTAATATAGTTGAGAAGAACACGATCACGATAGGACCGAGGAACAGATATATCCCTAAGATGTGGTGGAATGAAGAAATTCAAAAACTGTATAGATTGAGACAGGCGTCAAAGGCAAAATACTTTAAAACTAATACGTTAGAAGACCTTAGGGTTTACCAACTAGCGGAGGATGCTTGGAGGGAGAAATCGAAAGAACGGAAGAGGCAGAATTTCCTCGCCGTTTTGGACGAACTCTCATCTAGTCCACCATCCAAACATTTTTGGAAAACAATTAAGAAAGTGAGAAAATACAAGCAAAGTAAAAATGTGAATAACTCATGGGACGATGAACAGAAGGGCAAATTCCTGCAACATGAAGCCTCAGCGTCGGTGCAGCAAGGGTTAGGATCATATCCAACACAATTGATTACGAATATTTCTTCCCAGAGCGACACCAATAATGACCCCAGAAATGTCGCATTATTATTATGACATGTTTATAAATGATTATCATATTACAAACTTAGTCTATTTACAAAGTTTCGCCATGTGTTTCTATTATTAGCTAAAAATTGTAATTGATCTAGATTTTGGTTAGTTTCTGACATGATTGTTCTTCTCCATGTAGTTCTTGGTCTGCCTCTTTTGCGACGTCCTTGTGGATTCCATCTAAGAGCCGAGTGGGAAATTTCGTCCTCGCTTTTCCCCAATGTATAGCCCAGCCAACCGTATTTTTTCCTGGTTATATCGGATTCTATTTCATGTTGCCGTGTAACGATCCACAATCGCTCATTAGACATGGTTTGCGGCCACCATATTTTCAAAATTCTCCGGAGACATCTGTTTATGAAAACCTGTAATTTGTTGATGTCGCATCACAGCTTAATAATAATGCAACGACAATGAACACTGGGGATGTTCATGGACATTCACTTTCAGTTCTTCGAAGCAGGATCTGTGGAGGACTTACACCCACCACCGATTCATGGATTCAGAATCCAACGAGAGTCTAGGAGCCTCACATAATGATAAGGACATCCCCAAGCAGTCATTTGAGAATTTTAAATGCTTCCTCCAAACAAGAAGTTCAGTTTCAGCGCCAGGCGCTGATCTAGTATCATACGACTATCTTAAAAAACTCTGACCTGAGGAATTAAATAAATTTTTCAATATTTTGTCAGAGATATGGAAGAGTGGAAGAATCCCTGAAAACTAGAGGGATATCAAAATTTCTCCTATCCCGAAACCGGGTAAAGACATATCCAAAATCGAAAACTATAGACCTATATCTCTATTGTCGGTACCACTTAAATGCTTGGAAGCTAACCTAAATGACATGATACAAGAACATATTGAATCTAACAACTTATTACCTGCCAGATCATACGCCTTCCGACCCGGGCACTCAACGTCCATGTGTATAAATGACCTTATAAAATAAGTGTACTCACTTAAGGCTAATGGAGATCATGTATTAGGTCTGTGTGTAGATGTTGAGAAAGCATATGATTGTGTAGATGTCGGAAAATGGGAAGCACAGTTAATTCAATTTAATTTAAACAAAGCTATTGTCTCCTGGGTGGGTGCCACCGTGGTGCACGCTGAAGGTCGCGGGTTCGATTCCCCGGCCAGTCAACATCAAAATTTTCAACGGTGGCAAAATACCCCTCAGTAATGTTGGCGACATTTCCTGAGTATTTCAGCCATGTAAAACTTCTCTACAAATGGTGTCTTAGGACACGCCGTTCGGACTCGGCAATAAACTGTAGGTCCCTTATCATTGAGCTAATATGAATCGGGGTGCACTCATTGGTATGAGAGAAGTCTCCCTTGTCCCGTATGGGATGTTTGTGGAACAATTATTATATATTGTCTCCTGGAAAGAGACTTCCTCCAAAGGAGGAATCTCATTCTAGGGACACATAAAATTACTGGAAATGGTGGCCTAGCGCAAGGAAGTGCGCTTAGCCCCATATTTTTTAACGCATATACGCATCGGCAGCATTGGCAAACGCGGACAAAGGATCCGTGAACAGGGTCAAAACATATATCAATGGTTGCTTGAGAAAGTCACTAGGAACGATTAGATCCACACCCGTCGCATGCTTATATAATTTAGCAGGGGAATTACCACTAAAATATAGATTTTGTCTAACAGCGGCAAAAGAGTTGATAAAGTCTTTCGCGTATAGAAGACCTATAAGAGAAACTCTTCACAATTTGAGACACTCAATTAATACAGGCATATACAAGACATACATAAGATATAAAGACGTTATAGAAAGGGTTGGAAAACCCTCACCCATGGGAATAATGGCAGATAATATATTTCTTTAAGGGCATATCATCCAAAAAGTCAAACGCAGGACAGACAGTTATTGACCAATTGTATCAGCAAAAAATAGAAGACTTGAAAAACAATGATTTTTTCTGGTTCGGCTTTTGTCCATGAGGGCGTTGTGTTTGCTTATTATAGCAGTGAAACAGTTTCGTCCATGTCGGCTGAGCTAATTAATTAAATTAAAATTAATCAAATCTCTTGAATATGTTTTGAATAACAAAATTAATAAGGCGGCAATCCTATCAGATAGCTTGAGTGGTATTCCAGCTATCGAGAGTAGGGGAAAAGGCAATTTTTTAATAGATCGAATAAACTGGTTGGCTAAAGAAATTGAGGGTGACGTCCAACTGCATTACATACCTGGTCATGCCAATATCCGTATGAACGAAACCGTGGACCAAGCAGCAAAACGAGCTAGTGAAATTGGAGCAGAGATTGAAATGCCTCTAACGATTATCTAAATAACAAATGACCTTTGGTCAGAATGGTCGAGTGAATACAAGGACCTTGGCCGGGCGACTTCTTCACCATCTGCCCTGACATTACTAAGCGACCTTGGTTCCGAAATACCAAAGCTAAACCTGCCGAGATAAAGCAAATAAAAGCACATTACAAAGAATGAAAGTTGTAACATCAGCACTCTGTGAAGCATGCAACTGTGAAGAAAGCGTTGACCACATTATATTCCAATGTCAAAAATTCTCAACAAAAAGAAGCCTACACGCCTTCATCCAGAGCTCGAGATCCACATATGAATTCATCAAAAGATATGGATTTGACAGTCTACCTCCCATTGTGAAATTTCTTAAGGATGTTAAATTTCATCTCTAGAATAGACGCGAAATAAGCTTTAAATTGATCCTGAAGGATATCAATTTTTTCATCAGATTATTTGAGGAGTAATCCCTCTTATACGTGTTGTGGCGATATCTCAGAGGGACTGGGCAACTCAACCGTCTCTCACCATTAAAATAAAAAAAACTTGTAACCTAAAAGGCATCTCGATGACTAGCATGATTAGCCCCCATACAGTTAAGACTGGAGGTTCTCTTCGTACGTATCATAAGTATATTTCCAACAATTCATTTACTTACATATAACTAAAACATTTTGCAGCTTCCTCGAAGTTATTTGCTTCCTTCTCTAATTGGTATGCTTCGAACTGAAATATGTTTTCAAAAAGGCAAAAAGGAATGATTGTGACAAAGTTTCGAATTGCAAACCAACCTGCACGTTGAAGTTGTTGGGATACAAGGTTTTAGCGGTGATAATCCATGATTTTGCCGATGCCGGATCGGTTGTTTTCAACCTTTTCGCCTGTTCTATTATATAGGATTCATCCATAATTGTTTATCTCCAATTGCTATTTTTTGTTTACTTGTGGACGATGTGCGGAAAGAAAGGTTCAAAATAGCATTTCCGTGAAACAAACTATCGGAACTACATACTGTCAAGTAAATTTTCAATTCAACAGGCCTGTTCGATAACTTTGCAAGTAAAAAGTTGGTCTGTTCCAGTACTGCAAGAATCTATTATTTTTTCCGATAACATAAAGAAAAAAGTGTTATCGAAGTAAAAAATAGTAGCTTCTTGCAGGTTCTGGAACAGAGCAAGTGTTTGCAACTACTTCTCATTTCTCTTTTACTGTACAAGATTGTTATCGAACAGCATTTTGTATAAATTTGTGCAAACTTTTGGATTATCGAACATACCTAATGTCATGTTCACACGAGCGTTTCAATTACGTTGTTCGCCTGTCGAACGACGTACACGAATTAACCCGTTTCCACGACACCATTCGTAATTAACAGAAACATAAACAACATTTCCTTCATTTTTGTTTCCTTGTTTTCACGAAAATTTGAACCGTAAACACATAAAATATACATTAAATGTATAGGAAAAGCAATATAATTTCCTTCAATTTTATCTTCTATATTTAACTACACACATTTCATTCATATTTTCCATTAATTCTGAAAATTTTGGTATTTTCAATATATTTTTATATGTTTCTATTTTCAAAATTAAGGAGAGAGAGACAAGTCATAACAATGCTTGTGTATACAGACTTTCAGTTATTTGTTTCCATTCTGATATTTAACTACACACATTTCATTCATATTTTCCATTAATTCTGAAAATTTTGGTATTTTCAATATATTTTTATATGTTTCTATTTTCAAAATTAAGGAGAGAGAGACAAGTCATAACAATGCTTGTGTATACAGACTTTCAGTTATTTTATAACAAACTCTCCGAAATGTATACACTCGTGTTTGTCTTTTAAAGAAATGTGTAGGGATCAACCAACTGGTTTTTTTCTGTAGGGATCTCTACAGCAACTGCTTATAAATGTATGTTACGGAGTGCATTTTTCATAACTCTGTTGGACTACATCGAAAGATGTTGTGAAATCATAACTCCAATTGCACAACTTCCAAAATTTTTTGCTGGGTCTTTTTCTATAAATTCACTTATGAATTTTACAAGGGAGCGCGCAGCTAGGATGCACTCCATTTTGCTTCCACAGCACACAGCTAGTATGCACTCCATTTTCGATCCAAATCACAGGTTTTGATGTAGTGTTTTGAATTGAATTTAAAGGCACTCTTCGGATTGTATTTTTAGTCAGTCTAAAGATGCAATAAAAATCCAAGCCATTGCGAAATGCATTTATTATTTGTGTAAAACAATAATACAAAGAACTTTATTTTATAAACACAAATTAAAAGAAGTTTCCTTTAAATTCAATCACATTTGAGTTTACTTTCTCCGTTCTCCAATTAATCCAAGCGCATATGATTTTGCTTCATCATCCTTAATTTTTTTTATGTTGCCTTCCCATCACTAGTTCAACTTTCGACATGGACTCCACCTACACTCCACTCCATTAAAAATTTCCGTCTCGTGAATTACCGCAAAAATATTCGCAACTTAAGTTTTTATTTCATTATTTTATGTCAAACTATCCAGCAACGACAAAATATTTTGTGGTTGACTGATGACTGTCAAAAACAAGTAAAAAAGTATCAGTCGGCTTTGCCGACAGAGATATACCCTCAGCCTGTGCAAATTGAAAAACTTTTTTCACAAAATCAAACGGTTCACGTTAATTAAACTGTTGATTAAGATTAAAGGTCAGAAGTTTTGCGGAGGAGATACTAAAAGGAATGGATCGACATTGACCGTTATGAAAGTGGATCTCCAGCCACAACATATGGTGCCATATGGGGTTTTTACACTCTTCGGGCTGTTTGCTCAAGAAGTATGGACTTGCCCCTAAAAAACTTATACCACCGTAATTGAGGCAGCGAATGCAAGTTGCTTCAACAAAAATTAAAGTGATTCGAGAGCAAGTCTTAAAGTGAACTTATACCCTAGACAGACGGCAGAGTTAATTTGAATTAGGAACTGCATTTATTTTTACACTGACAGACGACAAATTCTGCATTTAAGAAAACAGCTGATTGCTGGTTAACATGTATTTTGTTGTTGTTTGAACTGCAAAATTTTGGTTGCACTGCATTATCTGTTTTTGCACGGCAATATCGGCCTTCGTTCTCTGTGCAAATCAATATATTTTCCTACAGTATTGCCATATTAAAATTTAGTAAATGCAGATTAAATACTGTTCTATCTTCTGCATTAAGAATGTGGATAATGCACGAATTAATGTGCATTAAGGGAGTTAATGCAAATTAACGCTGCCGTCTGTCTAGGGTATTAGTCCCAATTTACATTAGGCGAGTTTACTTGCGGCAATTGTCAGTTTGTAGGTGAGAGAGGGTGCTGAGAGGCAAAGGGTTACCATATGCCTCACCTTTCTCTCCTACAAAATGACAATTGCCGCAAGTAAACTCGCCCAATGTAAATTGGGACTTATCCGAAATTTTGTGTGGGAGGTACCGGATGGAGTGGACAAATATAGTCCATATTTGAACCTGATCTATATCTGGTAGATATATTAGGATGTGTAAAGTGTAGACCAATTCGGCCACTCCCATCCAGAGTTATCGTGCGCACAATATTTCCGAACATTTTTTAACTTATATGGGGGAGGTACCTGAAGGAGTGGACCGATATGGCTTATCTTCAGAATTAAACTATGTTTGGACAAAATATTACTAAGGCCAAATTTTGGACCGAATCTGCAGATCCGTTCGAGAGTTATCTTGCGCTCCCACCACCTCGCACGGTGTCAAAGGGGTTTTTTGCAACTTTCAGGCTATTTTCTCAGGAAGTATGGACTTGTCCCCGATGAAACTTGTACCGTCGAATAGAGGGCAGTGAATGCAAGTTGCTAAAACAAAAATCAAAGCCATTCAAGAGATGGCTCTAAACTGAACTTTTCCGAAATTTTGTATGGGAGGTACCCGAAAGAGTGGACCGATATAATCCATATTTGAACTTGATGTATGCCTAGAGGTAGTATTACCATATCCTAAGTTTGGTTCAATTCGGTTACTTCCTTCGAGAGTTATCGTGCGCACAAGTTTTGCGATAATTTTTGAACATTTGTGGGGGAGGTACCTGAAGAAGTGGACCTATATGGCCCATCTTCGAACTTAAATCAAATCTGGACAAAATATTTGGATACCCAAAATTTGAACCGAATCGATTGATCCGTTCGAGAGTTATCGTGCGCACCAGCCAGACGGACAGACAGACGGACGGACATTGCTAGATTTACTCAAAATTGTCTGAAACGGATATCGTACAAACATACTTGGGGTCTAAAACCATTATTTCGATGAGGCACATTTTTGGTCGTATCAAAGTGTAAATACCCTCTTTAGCCTAAAGGCTGAGGGTATAATGAACGGACACACCGGCAATCAACCGATTATTTGAGCAAAACTGACAGACAAAACTGATCGTGTGTACCCCACTTTAAAATGCGATTTTTCGTTCTGGCGATTATTTCAGTAAAGTATAGTACACATTGACAAGCAAAAATGACCGTCATCGAGGACTATTTCGTGAATATCAAAGCCTAACTTATAAATTTCTTTTGAAGTCTCTAAATAATACCGTATACAGTATAATCTCGATAATCCGGACACCACATGTTTCGGCGGTGTCCGGATTAACGAGTAGTAACAAAAACATATAATTTTGTGCGTTTAAATCATTAATAACGGGTGCCGCTTCCCAGGCTACCAAATTTACTTCTTATATTCATCCAGTGTAATTTAGGTGACATTTGCTGAAAATGTTGTCATCTAAAACTTCTCTATAATTGGTGTATCCTTAGTCCTTGGTCACACTAGAGTGTTTCATTGAAATAATTTCATGAAAACAAGGGTTCCTAGGTCGAGTTTCACAGTAGAGTGATATCATAAAGTTGCTGTAGTGGGGAACTCGATCTATAAATACTTAAAAATAGCGTTAAATGTTAATACATAAATAAAATATTTCAATTTAAATATTTGACAATATCTCAAATAAACAAAACCTGTTGAATTTGTTATTATTAATTTGAAGTTATAAGCAAACCGACATCAGAGTTGTTTTTTTATAATTTCATGAACCTGCCCAACCTTCTAATAATTGAACCATGAGAAAAATATGTGATATCCGGATTACAGAGTCTACAATTAAAAATTTTTAGTGCCCGGATTACCGCGTTGTCCGGATTAACCAGTGTCCGGATTATCGAGACTATACTGTATATTGTATTTCAACAGTTTTTAACTAAATAAAAGTTGTTATTTTCCGGAAAATTGTCCTAAAAGTACGTTGACTGTCAGTTTTGAATGATAGTGTGTACTCCCCCTAATCCTAAAGCATAGTACACACGGTCCAACAAAACTGACAGTCAACGTACTTTTATGGCAATTTTCTGGCAAATAAAAACTTTTTGTTAGCTAAAAATGATTGAAATACAACATTTAAGGTATAATTTAGTGATTAGGAAAGTAATTATTCAGCTAGACTTTGATATTAACGAAATAGACCTCGATGACTGTCAGTTTTGTTGGACCGTGTGTACTATGCTTAAAACTCGACTTTCGATTTTTTGATAAGAGTAATTTATCTGAAATTATCATATGAAATTAGCGTTTCTAGATTGAGTTCCATAGTGGAGGAAAATCATAAAATTGCTGTAGTGTAATGCTAAGTTTACATTTACGAAATCCACTCGATTTGAACTGTCAATTCGATAGCTCAAACGTCAAATGAAATCTCATCTGGATTTCATTTGACGTTTAACCTATGGATTTGACAGTTGATATCGAGTGGATTTCGTAAATGTAAACCAAGCATAATTCGATCTAATAACTCATAATTTAATGAAATTCATTCTAGTGTGGACTGACAGCCTGTTTCTGTATGTCGAAAGAAGAATGTGTGCGAATGAAACACGCCCAAACTTTAGTTTTCGAAATAATTTTACATTTGCTTTTGCTTCAAAAAAAAAAAAAATGAAAAACACACAAGAGTTTGGACGTGTTTCATTCGCACACATTCTTCTTTCGACATACAGAAACTGGCTTTGAGACTAATACCAAGTTTATACTTGCGCTCCAAAATCCACTGGATTTCATGAAATCCTGAAATACACCCCGGAGTTTACACTTATTTTTTGTTGATTTCAAACATATCACAATAATCAAGGTAGATGCATATGCGCGGCTGATCGAACATGAATTTTCAAAACAAGTTGTTGTAAATTGAATTAGTCATCAAAAATACACGACAACATAGAACTTTACAACTTTATTTCGAAAATTTTCGTAAAATTATATATATCGTATTAATTGTGTATAGTCAAGGCATATTTATTAAAGGTAGAAGTGATAATCTGCTGTATTCTTACTTTTTTTTGTAAATTTAGTTTTCAAAATGTAATAGGGTCTACTCATGAAATTTGAAACTTCGAAATTTGCTAACATAAAATACTTATTTTCATCGTAAACCTGTAATAAAAGTTACCTACGAGATTTCTGAATGCGTTATATTTACTTTTCGATTCAAATTTGTTCTATTTTAGAGGATTTTCAAAATGAATTTATGTGTTTTCTGAAAAAAAATTTGGAACGACCCTATTATTCAATAGTTTCTTTGACAATTAATCTTCAATAACAACAATGTTGTTTTTGTAAATTTGTTAGTTGTTGTAATTCATGCACATACCTTCTATAAATTTGCCTTGTGTATAGTACTAACAAATAAAAAAATCATAATAAATTTTGATAGATAAAAACTGGGTTGAGAACCTGCAAAACATGTATTACTACTTGCAGTAGTTTTCCCGTTTTGTGCTAAAATTACGTTCCCGTACTCCGAAATCTAGCAAGACTTGCACTTGTCTTTAAACAAGAATAGCGCCGAATAACACCCTCTTATCCTGTTTTAGGCAATACAGTTTTGGCCTAGTAGAAACTAGCAGCATTTTCTTTGGCATCTAAATAAATAAAACGATAGCTGATACGTTGATTTTGACATTTCTGCTGGAGTTTTTGCAATTTCCGTCATTTTTCCGTTCCCGTATTTTTAAGAAATTTGGGGAAATACATTTTCACAATTCGCTCTTTTCTCTAACATTACTATTAAAAAAGTACGGGAACACAATGAAAAATAGCATTGTAACAAATTAATTTAATATTTTTTTTCACATTGTTTACAAATTTTGATACTAAAATAGCAATTGACCATGTACCTTGTTTATTGTGATTCGTGAAAAGTGTTGCAGTTTTTGGTACTTTTTTAGGAAAAATCAGGGTTGTATATCATGTGTACTGTGATTTCGATGTTGATTTCGCTGAAATCAAGAAATGAGATGATTTCATTCTTGTATGTGAAATCATGATAAATTTTGCTTGATTCCGCCCGAAATCACGAAACGCATTCGAAATTACGAAACGACGCCGAATGTAAACCAAGCATAACCGCAGCAAATCGATTGTAATCGATCATTCACCGATTTATGAGTTTTCTTTTGAAAATGTAAAGAGGAGCACACAATCAGTTTTGACTGTCAGTTTTGCTCAAATAATCCGATGCTTGCCCGTGTGACATTTCATTTTTGCGGGGTACACACGATCAGTTTTCCGGGGTACACACGATCAATAGTAGAGCTGGCAAACCATCGATATTGCCAACATTAGATATTTTCGATATAATATTTTAAAATATCGATTGCTATCGATATTATCGTTAAGTTGTCAACACCATTAATTTGGAGATGAAAATTGCGGAAATGTCAATGCTTTTCTTGTCATTTTGCACAAGAAGTTCATATAAATGTAAAATAGAATAAACAATTGCTTTTATTTTATAAAAATATTAAAAAATGCATTTTACTTTTCCGAAAAATGTGTACGTGTAACTGCGGACTTACTTTCTCACACACACAAAACCGAAAAGCAGCGAAATTTCTATTCATTTCAATGAATTTTAGGTTGCCGATTTTTGTTCCGATAATATCGATAGGCAAAACTATCTATCGATATTTAATTTTTAAAAAATAATCGATTTTATCGATAGCGCCATCGATTTTTTGCCAGCTCTAATCAATAGTGCGATTCTCTAAAGCGGGGTACACACGATCAGTTTTGACTGTCGATTTCTCGGAAATATCGATAAATGTCAAACTGTCCAGCAACCACAAAATATTTTGTGGTTGCCTGATGACTGACAAAAATGAACGGCCACACTGGCAAGCAACCGATTATTTGAGCAAAACTGACAGTCAAAACTGATCGTGTGTACCCCACTTAACTCATTTTTGAGTTACCGACAATTGTCGGTAAAATTAAAGTGGGGTACACACGATCAGTTTTGACTGTCAGTTTTGCTCAAATAACCGGTTGCTTGCCGGTGTGTCCGTTCATTTTTGACAATCATCAGTCAACCACAAAATATTTTGTCGTTGCTGGATAGTTTGACACTTATCGATATTTCCGAAAAATCGTCAGTCAAAACTGATCGTGTGTACCCCGCTTAATATGGGTTTAAGTATGTAGTTTTCCAAATCAAAACAAGCCAGAATATCTCTTTCGCGGTTCGCTTAAATTAAAATGAATAGTGACAAGATAAGGAAGATGAGAATACCTAAGGAAGTACATCAACTGGAACGTTCGCATAAAGATCATGGTAGGTTTAATCCTAGTTTAGTTCCGAATCGATCTGAATTTTTGGGTCGTTGGATGTTCTGAAAAATCGTAATATTGTCATCTTTAGGCATTACCTGTAAAATAATAAACGACAACAACTTGGTAGCTAATATGCGAGGCCCAAAAGATTCACCATATGAGGAGGGTGTTTTTATGATTTCTATATCATTTGGAGAGCAGTATCCGTTTCGGCCGCCAACCTTCAAATTCATTACTCCTGTCTATCATCCAAACATTGATAGCTGTAAGTTCATTGTTTTAATCAAATTAAACAAGAATTCATACATAAATGACTTTTCGCTTAGCTGGCAAAATATGTCTTGATTTATTGCGAATGCCTCCAACGGGATCATATAATCCTGCAATTACATTGGAATCTATTCTGTTATCCATTCAATTGTTGCTAGCGAATCCCAATCCGGATGATCCATTACAAGGCGATGCTGCGGATTTATATAAAAGTAATACCAAATTATTTAACGATACAGCAAGGCAGTATGTTGCAAAGAATTGCAAGCACATTGAGGAGAAAAGCACACCTGAACCGGTATTACCTTCTGATAAATTTGAAGGCGACCATGAAACTGGCAAAAAACGCCTTAAACTAAGTTGCGCAAAGGCACATAAGTGATCTGGTATATTCCTGATAATTTATTTACGGCAATTTCACGAAAGAATAAATTTCCTTTTCAAAATGGTCTACTATAAGATCTGGGCTGTTATATATATATATTTTATAACTTGTTTCATGTATTATTTTAGACAACATTTATTTTACAAACAAATTAAAAAACACTAAAAAGGATAGAACGTAAAGAAAAATGTAATATTAACTCCCCCTTAAATACTCTCTTATTATTTTGCTCAGCATTGTATCGGATGGTCTGTACCAGAACTGCAAGAATCTACTAATTTTTACTATTTTCTGGAATAGGCATAGAATTTCCCACACAAATATTTAATAAATGAAACACAAACATGTAAACTAAACTTAAATTATATGTGTATTTAATTGGTAATGAATGCTTCATAGTTATTTTTAGGTATATTATTGATTTTACTGACAAAAACGACAATTTTGGAAATGGGCGATTTAAAACCTCAATACTTAAAATCCGCTTCACCACCATCGAAACGTATAAAAACGTAATGTTATAATGTATTAAAAGGAAAAAAATAATGATTTATGTAAATATGTCTGATATTGAGAATTTCGTATAACCAATAAAATGTATTTTCTGATAATAGGAAGGAAGGATGACACAATCTAAATATTGAGTTTGTAATTTATGTATCTTGATGTTTCTCGTAAAACGCATCGAGGTATTTTTTGTACTCTTTTTGATCAGTCCACATCATAGCGGCCTGTGCGTTCAGGGGACTGTCATTGTTCGGCTCACCCAATAATGATTGTATGGACAGCAAAATTGTGCGTACATCATACAATGCTGACCACTTATCTTTCAGAATATCCAAACATATTGCGCCTTGTAAATCAACATTTGGATGAAAACATGGCGTTAAAAATTTCACTACAGGAGGTGCGTATGGGTATGAATTGGGAAATTCCAATGATAAACGGTACTTCTGTTGAGCATAAACGGTGTTGACAGGCCCAGCAATAGTACCGATCCACTTGAATATATTTTCGCCATCAGGAAAGGCAGATATGCCCTTTTCGGTGGTCATCATAAGACTCATCAATTCTTTTTGTAATCTGTAACAACGAAAATATTAGAAGGAAATAACTTATCCATGGGAATGTACCGAGCTCACCTTTTACTAACTGCATGATTATCCTTTATAGGCACTGAATCATCATTATGTTTTACCCCCTGAGATCCTGAGAGACCGCTATGTTCCGGGCTAATATTTTGTGCCATTATCTTTGTTTTGCTGTTATATCTTGAGCGTGTTAAACCAAAACTGATACTTAAGAAGGTTTGTTTATTCTGCCAATTTTGACGTTTTAGCCAACCATATATAAAGTTTGTTTGCAGAACTTGTAATTTAGTACTAAACAAAATGGAGATTCAGATTTGCGAAAAGAAAAAGGTGGGAGCAGACGCTCAAGCAATCGCCTAAATGCTGGCGTACCGCAACATGCTGACGACGACAATTTGCAACTTTAATAAAAACGTACGACAATCGTCAGTTTAAAATAGCTGTTTCCTTACATACCTGAGGTTACCATTTTTAACCTGCAAAGCGTTCCTTAACCCCGAAAAGTTGCAAAACTGCAAGCAATTTTTAAGAGAGTGAGAGTGGAGAGGGAGCGAAAATGGCTTTTTCTTCTACCACGGGCTACCAGCAAAATTTCTGCAGGTAAAAAATGGCAGAACTGATTTTTCGACTTTTGTTTGACGAATTACGACTAAACTGGACGAAAAACAGAAGAAAAAGTCGAACGCTGACAAAACTAAATTAAAAACTGTGAAATAAAAGACGAAAATTGATTTTTTATGTTTCTTTTTGACATTGATGCCAGATCTACCATTTTTCCGTTCCTTTACTTTACTGGTAAAAATGTTCATGAGAGAGCAATTTTGACACTTTTCTCTTTTACCACGATTACCATTAAAAAAGTAAAGGAACAAAGCTAATATCAACGGTACCAATTCCGCTAATACCCCGTTTAGACTATGCTTGGTTTAGGGAATCCAGTGGTCATTTCGCACAAGAGCTGGCAAAAAATCGATGGTACTACAGATAATATCGATTATTTGTTACCCTGCGTTTACACATGACAGGACAGTTGAGTACATGTATTGATTGTCAAAAACCCAAAACTTGCCTGTGTGATGCCTGATTTAGACTATGCTGGATTTAGCAAATCCAGTGGATTTAAGTTGTCATTTTCATACAACACATGTCAAATAAAACCAGATAATTGCTAAATCCAGCGTAGTCTAAATGGACTTTGACGTAGGCGCATGATACAATAAGAAGGTAGCAGCAACTGCCGTTTTTGGTAACATAAGATGTCAAAATTTGACATAAATTCAATGCAATTGACACATTATGTTACCATCAGCTGGGCTTCAGCTGGGCTGATAATGCTACCTTCTTATTGTATCATGCATGGTACAATAATTCTTAGGTAGGCCACAGCTAACAGCTGATTACAATTTTTTTTGTCATGGCTTAATCTGTCAAAACCGTGTTGACATGCAGAGTTGATATTTATTATTGATCAAAAAATTCAACTCTGTTTTGTTTTCATTTCAACATTTCGTTCTTCTTCTTCTTTGTTTACTCATCCGTTATCATTCATCAAAACAATTTTGACGTTTTACGCCATAGCGACAGGGTTGTATTTTTTTGGCGATTCTCATACCTGGCCTACCTATGAATTATTGTACCATGGTATCATGCGTATGCGTCCAGGCAATTGCAAAAACAGTTGTAAAATTATGAATGAAGTCGTCGATTTCTTTTTGTTTTCCGTTCACATATTTTGTTTTTGTTTTGCTGCATCCCAGTCCTGGGGCTCAATTCTGTTTCTATGAAAATGTTAAGTGAAAACTTTTATAAAGGAGAAAACTGTCAAATGAAAAAAAATTATAAAGGAAATAGTTTTCATTTAAAATTTTCATAGAACAAGAATCCAGCCCATGTTGTTTTTTTTTTTTGTTATTTGAAATGGCTTTGTTTTCATTTGTTCAAAAATGTGCATGTTTACTGTCTACGAAAATTACCAGACAGTGCCGAGGCAACTAGACAAATGTTTGTATGCATTAGTAAATCAGAGTTGTATTTGCAGAAAAACCGCTAATGTCATGTTCACACGAGCGTTTCAATTACGTTGTTCGTCTGTCGAACGACGTAACCGAATTAACCCGTTTCCACGACACCATTCGTAATTAACACAAACATAAACAAAATCTCCTTCATTTTTGTTTCCTTGTTTTCACGAAAATTTGAACCGAAAACACCATGGTATCTGTCAAATTTAGGTAAATGCAACTCTGTATGTCTGTACAGGACCGTGTCAAATACAGAACAACAACAACCCATGACATTTAATAACAAAAACAAAATAAATTTGTTAATTAGTGTTTGTGAAAAAATAAAATAAAAATTCGAAAATTCCAACTAATAGCGGAAGATTCATGCTGTGGAGCAGGGATCAACCACAATAACATCAGTTTCAACAGACGCAACAACACGGACTGCGGAAAATTCCCTTGGCCTAACCATTTTCCTACAAAGCAGGATGGATCACATATAAATTGAATTTTTCATATGGAACAAGAAAGATGCCATACAATAACCATATCGGCAGTAGCAGCTAAAAGCATTAATGTTTGTATGCAGAACAATATCTTTGATGTTGGTATGACTATCGGTTTCCCAATAGTAAGGAGTAATAACCTAAAATGATCCGAGCCTCACCGACCCAAAGTTCCTCAACTGCACGGAATGTTATGGTAGGCCTGCCGCTAATAATTCTTTGACCACGTGCTCCGTAGTTGTAACTACAGCAAAAAGTTTGCATCTATTTCTATGAATTCACTTATGAATTTTACAAGGGAGCGCGCAGCTAGGATGCACTCCATTTTGCTTCCACAGCACACAGCTATCCATTTTCGATCCAAATCACAGCTTTTGATGTAGTGTTTTGTAATGAATTTAAAGGCACTCTTCGGATTGCATTTTTAGTCAGGTTAAAGATGCAATAAAAATTCAAGCCATTGCGAAATATTCCAGAATAAATAAAATACATTTATTATTTGTATAAAACAATAATACAAAGAACTTTATTGTGGTGTATTTCATGATGTATTGATATTTTATGGCAACCCTGCACTGTTAAGTTTTTCTACTCAATGCTAATGTATCTTTGGTACTAATTAGTATTCGTTACATTTTTAGTAACAGCCATTTTACATACTAGTTATTATTAACTTGTTCACTTCGATTTCAATCATCAAACTCATCAAACCTTCGACTCCATTTTTATAATCAACCTTAATCTTTGTTGTTAGTTATTTATTAAATAAAGCATTATTATTTAAACATTAATCAACGCGTGCTCATTTTTATACCCTCAGCCTTTAGGCTATGAAGGGTATATACACTTTCATACGGGCAAAATGTGCCTCATCGAAATAATGGTTTTAGAAACCAAGTATGTTTGGACGAAATGTGTTTCAGACAATTTGGAGTCGATTGAGCAATGTCCGTCCGTCTGTCTGTCTGTCTGGCTGGCTGGAGCGCACGATAACTCTCGAAGGGTTGAACCGATTCGGTTCAAATTTTGGCTTTCGTAATATTTTGTCCAAACTTAGTTTAAGTTCGAAGATGAGCTATATCGGTCCACTCCTTCCGGTACCTCCCCCACAAAAGTTCGAAAATGTTCGGAAAATTTGTACGCACGATAACTCTTGAAGGGTGTAACCGATTTGGTCCATACTTTGCCCATCGTGGAGCGTGTACCAGACTTAGATCAGGTTTTAATATGGACTCAATCGGTCCACTCCGTCGGGTACCTCCCACACAAAATTTTGGAAAAGTTCAGTTTAGGAACATCTCTCGAATCGCTTTGATTTTTGCTTTAGCAACTTGTATTCACTGCCCTCCATACGACGGTATAAGTTTCATCAGGGGCAAGTCCATACTTCCTGAGAAAATAGCCTGAAAGTTGCAAAAAACCCCTATGACACCGTGTGAGGAGGTTGGAGGGCAAAATAACTCTCGAACAGGTCTGCCGATTCGGTCCAAAGTTTGGCCTTAGTAATATTTTGTCCAAACATAGTTTAAGTTCGAAGATAAGCCATATCGGTCCACTCCTTCAGGTACCTCCCCCACAAAAGTTCAAAAATGTTCGGAAAAATTGTGCGTACGATAACTCTTGAAGAGAGTGGCCGAATTGGTCCATACTTTACACATCCTAATATATCTACCAGATATAGATCAGGTTCATATATGGACTATATTTGTCCACTCCATCCGGTACCTCCCACTCAAAATTTCGGATACATGTTCACTTTAAGACCTGCTTTCGAATCACTTTGATTTTTGTTGAAGCAACTTGCATTGCTGCCTCAATTGCGATGGTAAAAGTTGTTTCAGGGGCAAGTTCATACTTCTTGAGCAAACATCCCTGAAGTTCTAAAAAACCCCTATGGTACCATATGTAGCGGCTGGAGATCCATTCTTTTTAGTATCTCCTCCGCAAAACTTTTGATATTAAATCCTAATCAACATTTTTGTCAGTTCAAACGCCCAAAATTTTTAAAACTCCCTAAATACATGGGTTTTTTGGAAAAAAAATTGTTTCAATATACACAGGCTGAGGGTATATCTCTGTCGGCAAAGCCGACTGATACTTTCTTACTTGTTCAATTTAAATACACAACAAAGAATTGGCGACGAGGATAAACTCAAGTTCAAAGAGTTCTCAATAAGATTTTGTGTAAAAAAATATCTATTTTCAACTTCAACAAAATCCATAACCTAAAATGGATCAAAATCAATTGGCGAAACTGTTGGAAGCCATTACAACAATGGCAACAGCAATGCAAAATCAGCAACAAGCTTCAACTTCAACATCCACCAATGTGCAAATAATTACAAATTTCGATGCCTTCGAACCTAAAACGGAAAATTTTCAAACGTACAAGGAACGGTTGGAGCTTCACTTGCAGCTGAAAGGAGTGTTCGACGACAAAGTGACCTGTGTAAAGCTTTTGTTACAATATATCGGTTCACCTGTATATTCAACTCTATCTACTTTAGCTGACCCAAGAAACGTTAGTGATTTGAAGTACGACGAAATCATTCAATTTCTAACTTCTCATTTTTGTCCGAAGAAAAATATTTTGGTGGAGCAACACAAGTTTCTTTGTGAAATTCAAAATGAAAATCAAACCATCGAGCCAGTGCATGTATGTTTGTGTGTCAATGCAAAAAATCAGTGGCAGAAATATTTTTGCGCTCTCAATTCATCCGAGGCTTAAGAGATGATTATATACGCGAGCAACTACTTCAAACGCCCGAGGCAACATTTACACAGATTGTTGAAAAAGCAACAACAATCGAAGCAGCAAAAATCAACAATATGGTTATCTCTCAAAACACATCAACACAAATCAACCAAGTTCAAGAAAGCCGCCAAATTAACAAGATTCGAAGCCGCAATCAAACCCATCATAACAACCGAAGAACACAAAGTAAAATTAATTACAGCGAATTGGGACTTAATGGTATGTGTGTGCGTTGTGGACAGACAAATCACTTCGCTAATGAGTGCAAAATAAACAAAAATACCTTAAAGTGCCGTTTATGTGGGAGAGTCGGCCATTTACAACAAGTGTGCATTCAAGAGAAAATCAATCAAAGGAAAACAAAAATCGATAAATATACAAATTCGATCGATAATTGCAATCAGCTGTTCGATAGTAGCTCATCACATACACATGACACTAGTGATATTTTTGGTATCAATCAAGTGCAAAAACATAAACAAACAGCAACAGAGGATACTGAAAATTTTTACACAAAAATAAAAATTGAAGGAAAAAATCAATGTTTCGAGTTGGATTCTGGTGCCGCATATACCCTAATACCGGAAAATCAATTTCAAAAACTGAAAATAAATAATCCGGTACGGAAATCCAGCATTGAACTTCGTTCATATACCGGTGAAGTGTTTGTGCCAATGGGTGTTGTTACCATTCAAGTGCAATATAAAAACAGAAAATCAATAGAAGAAATATACATTGTCGATTCAAAATATCCAGCAGTAGTTGGCCGTACTTGGATACGCCACTTAAATATCAATTTCAATGATGCCGATTTGGAACATTCAGTTTACAATCGAAACAAAAACAACATTTTCAGTCAAAATTGCAACAATTAATTCGGGGAGAAAGCGAGGAAGAAACCAAAAACAACACAGCAATGAACCACAAATCAGTTTTAAAATAATTAATTGCAAACTATCAACTTTTCGTTTCACGAAGCAACATCAATTCGACAAATTCAACACATTCTGAGAATAATTCGACGAACAAAAATCAAAATGTACGTTTCCAGCCCTCAGTACAGTAATTAATATTGTCAACTCTTCAGATTCTTCAAATGTACCTGCAGCTCCTGAATATTCAATGCGATTGAGTTGTAAAGAAGACCTGTTGTTCGTTTACCAGTCGGGCAAAGCACTTTTTAAGCCTGGGAGATTGTGGTGTATTTCATGATGTATTGATATTTTATGGCAACCCTGCACTGTTAAGTTTTTCTACTCAATGCTAATGTATCTTTGGTACTAATTAGTATTCGTTACATTTTTAGTAATAGCCATTTTACATACTAGTTATTATTAACTTGTTCACTTCGATTTCAATCATCAAACTCATCAAACGTTCGACTCCATTTTTATAATCAACCTTAATCTTTGTTGTTAGTTATTTATTAAATAAAGCATTATTATTTAAACATTAATCAACGCGTGCTCATTTTTCAATTTAAATACACAACATTTATTATATAAACACAAATTAAAAAAGTGTCCATTAAATTCATCACATTTGAGTTTACTTTCCCCGTTCTCCAATTAATCCAAGCGCATCTGATTTTGCTTCATCGTCCTAAACGTTTTTTATGTTGTCTTTCCATCACTAGTTCAGCTTTCGACATGGACTCCAACTGCACTCCACTCCATTAAAAATTTCCGTATCGTGAACTACCGCACAAATGTTCGCAACTTAAGTCCCAATTTACATTAGGCGAGTTTACTTGCGGCAATTGTCAGTTTGTGGGTGAGAGAGGGTGTTGAGAGGCAAAGGGTTACCATATACCTCACCTCTCTCTCCATCAAACTGACAATTGCCGCAAGTAAACTCGCCTAATGTAAATTGGGACTAAGTTTTTATTTCTGTATTTTATAAAAATTCTTAAGGCCTCCACTCATTAGTCAGTCTGACTGCCAGCATCTATGGTAGTATGTGTAAATTTTTGAAATTTTGAGAATGTAAGTGTGACTTTTTCAAGACTGATGAAAATCAAAATAGTTTTGATTTCAAAATGAACCCCCATCAGTCTGGGTGAATTGTGTTTATTTTCAAATTGTCAATAAACAATTTTGAAAAACAGAAAATAATGTTCATGTAGGAACACAAAAAACGTAGAAATCAATCATTTTTGGAGGAGGAATTCAAGATTTTTAGACTTGACTGATGGTTCGTGCAGCAATTTAAAGTTTAAATTCAATCCAAAACACTACATCAAAAGCTGTGATTTGGATCGAAAATGGAGTGCATCCAAGCTGTGTGCTGTGGAAGCAAAATGAAGTGCATCCTTGCTGCACGCTCCCTTGTAAAATTCATAAGTGAATTCATAGAAAAACATGTGCTCCAACGGCACTTGTACTGTACACTTGTAGTGATTCAACTGCATCCGTGGATGCATACTAGAGTTGTATAGTTCATGAACGAACTAGTTCAATTGAACGATTCATTGAAAAGAGCGTATGAACTAGATCAGTTGATATAGTTCATTATAGTTAACTGAACTATAATCTGTCGGCGACCGTACGATCAACGAACGATTCAAAATCTAGTTCAACATGTCGTTCACAAATATATAAAGTGGTCTATGTTAAGGGATGCCTTTGTAATGTGATCAGTTTGTTTATGTTTTGGATCAAGGTACATGGAATAGCTGTCCGAAAATAAAGATTTCTACAAAAACATACGAGACATAACATATTACAATATGTCGAATCCAGATTCAATCTGCCTTTTTGGATAGAAAAAAATGGAAAAAAATAAAAATAAACACCACACAAAGCTTTTTTGCATATTCACACACACAGCACACGATTTTTTGCCAGCCACCTAAATGAAGGATGTTTTTTCTAAAATTAATTAATCTTTAAGAATGCAATAAAACTATGCAAATGTAATATTTTTGTTATGGAGTAGTTAAATTATATTAGTCTTTTGTTTGTATTTGGTGTATGTATGCGTTTTCATCAAACGACCGATTAAGAGCCGGTGAACGATTTTGATCCGAATGATTGAACTGGACAGTGAACTATGAACTAGATTACTGACCTAGTTCAGTTTAAAGAGCTGAGCTATTGAACTAGATCTCTTAAATGAACTAGATTGTACAACTCTAATGCATACTTTTTGCTGGGATGTACTCCCACGGCAAAAGTACTGTACACTTGTACTGATTAAACTGCATCCACGGATGCAAACTTTTTGCTGGGTAATTACGACCATTCCACAATTAAGTCAGGAACATCATTCTTTTCGTCGGAAACAATAACAAACTACTACTATTCCACCATTCTGATTCCTAAATGGCACAAAAAGCGAAAAAATTGGAAATTATTGATCGATTATTGTGTTGCATAATTTTCAATGCTCAATTTAGAAATGTTAATTTTTTGTTTTCTGGTAAAATTTTAGTATAACGGTACTTTAAACGGAATATTTTTGTATGTCATCTCAAAGACAACTTTTCAACCTACAAAATTCTTTTTTGAATTGTTACAACATCTCAACTCGTTTCCAACCCCCAGTTTATGCATTTCGAAACGAAAATGTGTGCGCATGAAATACACCCAAACTTTAGTTTTTGAAATATTATTGCCTTTGCTTTTGCTTCAAAACAAAAAACAAATTTGAAAAACACACTCAAATTTGGTAGTTTTTCTTGCGCATTCATTTTCTTATCGACATACATGAACAGGCCCCAAGTTATTAACGTTTACATTTTTTATTTCAGGTTGCATAATTTTCAGTGACAGTCACTGTATGTAATGCTTATACTATGTTTACATTTACGAAATCCACTCGATTTCAGCTGTCAATTCCTTTGCGTATACGTCAAATGAAAACTCATCTGAAATCGATTGGATTTCATTTGACGTTTGAGCAATTGAATTGAGTGGATTTCGTAAATGTAAACATAGTATTAGTTTACATTCGGCGTCGTTTCGTGATTTCGCGCGGAATCAAGCTAATTTTCGCATACAAAAATGAAATCATCTCATTTCATGATTTCAGCGAAATCAACATTGAAATTACATTACACATGATATACAACCCTGTTTTTGCCTAAAAAAGTACCAAAAGTTGCAACAGTTTTCACGTATCACAATAAACAAGGTAGATGGTCAATTGCTGCAACAAAAAAATTTACTATCAAAATTTGTAAACAATGTGAAAAAATTATTAAATTACTTTGTTACAATGCTATTTTTCATTGTGTTCCCGTACTTTTTATACCCTACACCACTATGTGGGGAGGGTATTATAAGTTGGTTTTGCCCAAAAAGTTTGTAACGCATCGAAATAATGGTCGTAGAACCATACTTATATATACCAAAATGAATCTCTCGACGAGGTGAGTCTATCTGGCTATGTGTGTCCGTCCGTCCGTCTGTCCATCTAAACCTTGTAATCACGCTACAGGTCGCAATTTTGATCGGATCGTCACGAAATTTTGAGTGTTGATGAGGGTTCCGGAGGGGAAGAAGCCTATTGATTTTAGTGATGGTCGGATAATAATTAGGGGTCGGAATGAGCAAAAACGTTATTTAGAGAAAAAGTCTACATTTTATTCCAAAGCAAATATCTCAGCGTCTATAAGGGGTATATAAAAAGCAAAACTTGTCACACCTTTGGTTGGGGATCTTCTAAGATTATTCCGCGCTATTTTTGTTTAAAGAGAAGTGCAAGTCTTGCTAGATTTCGGAGTACGGAAACGCATTTTTAGCACTAAACGGGAAAACTACTGCAAGTACTAATATTATGCAGGTTCTGAGCACAACTTTTATCATTTGTTAAAGGTGTTCTACACGGTATGTTTTTTACAAAACAACTGTCACTTTTTACAAATCTGAATTTTGTACACATGGTGTGAACCATACAGAAATTTCAATGCATCAAAGTGTTATGTGCATACATATGTATATTTTTCGAATAGAACGCGCTCTATTCTCGTCTGTACAACCAAAGGTAAACAGCTGTTTTGTTTGTACGCGATATAAATAAAGAAAACAACAGAAAACGAATGAAAAATAAAAATTTGCCGTGCAGAAGGAATTACATATGGGCGAAAAAAAGTGACAGTTGCTATGTATGAATATGTAAAAAACATACCGTGTAGAAACCCCATTAGTACTATATACAATTAATACGATATATAGATAATTTTACGATAATTTTCCAAATAAAGTTGTAAAGTTCTATATTTTTATATTTTTGATGTTTAATTCAATTTACAACAACTTGTGAAAATTCATGTTCGATCAGCTGCGCATATGCATCTACCTTGATCATTGTGGTATGTTTGAAATCAACAAAAAAATAAGAGTAAAGCTGAAAACAGATACAACGTTTGATTAAAGTTTTGCGTTGGGCGTCGAGAAAAAAACAACAACAACAGGGCGACGACGATACCAAAGTCCAGCGTTTATCTGTTTGTCGGCATATATTTCAAATGAATTTGAATTTTTCGGCATCATGCCCAACAGTGTAAAAACGGCCAAAACGACACAAAACTTTACCCAAACGTTGTATGTGTTTCCAGCTTAAACACTTATTTTTACACTTATTGTTTACACTTATTTTTTTGTTGATTTCAAGCATATCACAATAATCAAGGTAGATGCAAATGCGCAGCTGATCTAACATATATTTTCGAAAAAAGTTGTTGTAAATTGAATTAATCATCAAAAATTTACGACAATATAGAACTTTACTGCATCATTTCGAAAATGATCGTAAAATTATCTATATATCGTATTAATTGTTTATAATACTAAGAAATTAAAAACTAAAAAATGATTTCATCGTTGAGAGATTATAATAATAAATTTTGATACATAAAAGTTGTGTTCAGAAACTGCAAAATATTACTACTTGCAGTATTTTCCCCGTTTAGTGCTAGAAATGCGTTACAGTACTCCGAAATCTAGCAAGACTTGCACTTGATTTTGAATAAAAGCCTCTTCTCCTGTTCTCTGCTATAAAAATTTGGCCAAGTAAAAACTAGCAGCATGTTTTTGGAATCTGAACACGATGGCTGATACGCTGATTTTGGCATTTTTGCTGGAGTTTTTGCAATTTCCGTCATTTTTTCGTTCCCGTATTTTTTAAGAAATTTGTATGGGGAAGCAATTTTTGACAATTCGGTCTATTTTCTAACATTACCATTAAAAAAAGTACGGGAACACAATGAAAAATAGCATTGTAACAATGTAATTTAATATTTTTTCACGTTGTCTACAAATTTTGATATTAACATATTTTGTTCCAGCAATTCGCACATCCACCTTGTTTATTGTGATACGTGAAAAGTGTTGCAACTTTTGGTACTTTTTAAGGCAAAAGCAAGGTTGTATATCATGTGTACTGTGATTTCGATGTTGATTTCGCTGAAATCACGAAATAAGATGATTTCATTTTTGTATGCGAAATCATAATAAATTTTGCATGATTCCGCGCGAAATCACGAAACGCCTTCGAAATCACGAAAAGACGCCGAATGTAAACCAAACATAAGTCTCGTTTGTTGATACATATGAGATCTGTTCCTTTACGTGCAAGAATCTTCAAGTTTTACCACTTTTTACTCGAAAAGCGTTCCTTTACTTCAGACACCATACAATTCATCTTCGAGCAGTTTACAACTTTTACCACTTTTGCCGGTTTTCTTCTTCTTCTTCTTTATTTGCGCATCTGTGTTTCGGATATATGCGATCATATAATAGGTCTGTACGATAACTCAAAAGTTTGTACAAATTTGTACTAACTTTTACAAAATGTTGTTCGATAACAAACTTGTTCAGTAAAATAGAAATGAGAAGCACTTGCAAGAACTTCCAAATACTTTTTACTTGCGAAGTTATCGAACAGGCCTATTAATTACAGATTATTTGTTGATTTACAATTTGCCGGTTTTACCACCTTCAAAAGTAAAGGAACAGACCAATGGTCTGTTCCTTTACCCAGCAAAAAAAAATGGAAGTGGTGCAAGTTGGAGTGAGGATTTCATTACATGCATGGATGCGCTTCCAGTGGACTAATGAAAAAGGCAATCCTTTTCCTCACATTTGGATTACATCCAACAAGCACTTTTATGTATAAACGATAAAAAATTCAATTTTCATTCAACAAATGAAATTAAAGTAATACGGCGTTTATATTATAGTTTTTTGCAGGGTTAACCTTCTTTATGAGGATTTGTTTGAAGTATATACAATGGAAATGACATTTGAAACCCAGACCCACTGGGTTAACCTTGTTATATATAAACGGCCTATAAGAATAAAATTAAAATGTCTTATTAATGGCCTGTTCCCGTACTTTACAAAGTGGTAAAAGTCGTAAACGATTTTCATACAAATTTTGTGTACGGGAACGCAAAACTCGTAAAAGTGGTAAAAATTGTAAAAATGGAGTGCTTCCTAGCTGCGTGCTGCGGAAGCAAAATGGAGTGCTTCCTAACTGCGTGCTGCGGAAGCAAAATGGAGTGCTTCCTTTCTGCGCGCTCCCTTGTAAAATTCACTGAGGAATTCATAGAAAAAGAAGCACTTCGTGACACTTGCACCAGTGATTTAACTGCTTCCGTGGATGCAAACTTTTTGCTGGGTTACTTTTAAAAACGGTAACAGTGGCAAGAAATGGTAAAAGTGGTGAACTGGGGCTGAATTCTCGTTCAATGAAAATTTGAAATGAAAAATATTTCCTTTATTATTTTTTTTATTTGATAATTTTTTCCTTTATAAAAGTTTTCATTTCACATTTTCATGGAAAAAGAATTGAGCCCCTGTTCTCAAAAAATTGTAAAGAGGTCCGAGCAAATTTCGAACTGGGTTGCCCTTTTCTTTTTTATTCTTTTATCAGAAGCAAGCAAGGTAAGCAGGCAAGGCAGCTTATGTACTCACCCCTTTACTCTGAAGACATGTAACTTAAAGGTATTTTTTGACAATGGGATATTTTTACAGTAGATGCAGTTGATAATTAGGTACAGTTTTTTGATGAAAATTGAAAATATCAAAGTTAAAATAAAAAAATCCTTTGTTTAAACATAAGCCGACATTCGGACGGGGATTTAAGATTTTTTTCTATCAATAAATCTCGGCTAACGCGAACAACATTTTTCTTTAAACCGACATTTTTTATGATAGATCCGAATCCAGTCCAAGATCCGAATCCAGTAAACGGTGTTTTACAATGGGGATATTCAGTCAGCGCACAGATTATTTTATTTAAAACATCAATTTTTAGGAATTTCTTTTTCCATTTTAGTTAAAACAATGTTACGATCGGTCTGCACATTTGAAGAGTCAGTTTGTGCAAACTCGGAAAATTTTAGACGTTGGCGCAGTTCAAGAGCTCGGATATCAGTCATCAAAGAGTGTTGTTTATTTTCCAAATCGACATCTATTCTTTGCGCATGCTCTTGTAGAGAGTTGAAATTGGTTTTGGCCTCTTCAATTTTATCTATTAATTGTCGGCGGATATCGCGAAGTTTTTGGACTTCAACACACAATTGTTCATGTGCTTCGTCCAGGCAGAGTTCCATTCCAGAGCGCTGTGCCCTATTTTCTAAACGCGTTTCGGCTAGTTTACAGGCGTCGGTTTTATCTCTTAATGACTGCTCCATGGTTTTTATTTCGCAAACTGCCTTTTCCATCTCTTCCTTCATCTGGCATAAAATGAAAAGCTTTTAGACTTCTCGATTATAAAAGTTTTACTATATACTTACTTTCATTTGCTGCCATTGCAATTCATTTCTAGCTCTTTGTGTTTCAAATATACGTTTCCGTATTGTGTGTTCAGTTCTTTCCTGCTGAGACAAGAGCATATTACGTGCCTTTTCCCGACACACAAACAAAGCTTCACGTATTGCATATGTGTCGGCAAGTTCGTTCTCTGCAAGCTGTTTCATCTGCTTGGTATGTTCTTGCCACGACTGATAAGAACAATAACTGAAATAAATATTTCAATTTAAATTAGATTTTCAATGTGTGTATAAGAGTATACTTTTTGGGATTCCTTGTTGGGTCCGGTTTGTAAGTGATATTTGCTGCAAATTTATCTAATGTTAGTTGATGCATGTCCAACTCCTCTGCTTCCGTTTTGTTTGTAACCTCTAAATTTAGTTTGAATTTTACTTCTTCCAGCCTTGACAGTTTTTCCCAGGCTTTTTGGCACTGGGATGCTAGAAGGCGTTGATTGTTTTCAACTATTGTGAGCTCATTTTTTATCTCTGTGTCAGCGTCATCATATGTAATTTCTGCTCCCAATCGACAATCTCTCATTGTTAGGCATTCCCCAATTATAGACAGAGGGGTCTGCATTGCCTCTAATTCACGTTCTGTAGAAGACTTTTCATCGCTTAAAAGTTTCATTTCTCTCTCGATTCGTTCCAATGTCAGTTTAATCGAATTACGCCATTGATTTAGCTCAGAAATACTGTGATATATACATAGTTTATTGTTATAAATGTATAATATTGAAAACTAATCTAAAGATAGACATACTGACCGTTGCGCTAACGCTTCGTTAGATTCATAATTTGTCCAATCAGCTTCTATTCGAGTTTCATTTCTTAAAGTTCTGGAACTTTGACGGATACAGAAAGCATCATTACGTCTAGCATCAGCAATATTCCGCAACTTATTCACACGACTGTTCCAATCTGACAGCGATAGATGCTGAAGTGGTTTTTCCAAAACTAATAGAGATTGATATGCCATTTTCAGAAAATGAAAATATGAACAATTTTAGACCTCAATAATTGGTATATTGTTTGATTTAAAGCTCAATGAATATTGCTTCTGGCGAGTAGTTTACAAAAATATTGTGCTTTGTATTGTTTATTTGCTGTAAACTGGTTTTATTATTTTGGTAACCATAATAAGTTACCATGGATCAAAACGTTTAAACACTATCAATCTATCTATACTTATAAAAGAGTTCAGTAATGATGACTCACTGACTCACTGACTGATAATCAACGCCCAGACTAAACGGCTAAAGCTAGAATCTTGAAATTTTGGGTGAGGGTCACTCTTGGTCCGAAGGTGTCAGATAAGGCTGGATTTTTGGAAATTCGAACTAGAACTGTACTAAAAGTACTAAAAGGTACTAAATATGGTACCCTTTATATTAGGCAAACGCGAAGAGCTAGAATTCTGAAATTTGGAATGAGGTTCACTGATGGTGAGTTAGAAAGGTGTACCAAATTGTTTTTGGAAATTCGAACTATAAGTGTACGAAAAGTACTAAAAGTTACTAAATTTAGTACTATTTGGTATTACGTGAACGGATAGAGCTAAAATCTTGAAATTTGGAATGCAAATCAAGGTTAGAAAGATGAGTTGATACAAGGAGGTGGTTTTGAAAATGTGTACTCATGTGTACGAATAGTACTAAATGGTACTAAATTTGGTACAATTTGAATTAGGGCGAACCGATAAAGTTGGAATTCTGAAATTTGTGAATTACTATTACTGTTGGAGTGTAGGTTAGAGATATGGAGGTAGTTTTCGAAGTTCGTACATATGGGTACGAAAGGTACTAAATAGTACCAAATAAGGTGCAATTTGGATTTGGGGGAACGGATGGAGCTGGAATCCTGAAATTTAGAATTAGGATTACTGTCGGGGTGTAGGATAGAAGTATTTTGGAAATTCGTACTTTTGGGTACGAAAAGTACTCAATGGTACCAAATTTGGTACAATATGAATTTAAGTGATCGGATAGAGCTGGAATAGTGAAATTTGGAATTAAGATTACTATTGGAGTGTGGGATTGGGATACTTTTGGAAATTCGTACTTATGGCAACGAAAAATACTAAATGGTACCAAATTTGGTACAGTTTGGATTTGGGTGATCAGATACATTTGGAATCCTGAAATTCGAAAGCAAGATTACTTTTGGAGTGTTGGATAGAAGTAGGTTTGGAAATTCGGACCTATGGGAACAAAAAGTACTAAATGGTACTAAATTTGGTACAATTTGGAATACGGTGATCTGATGCAGCTGTAATTCTGAAATTTGGAATTAAGATTACTGTTCGCGTGTAGGATTGAGGCAATTGTGGATATTGGTACTCTTGGGTACGAATAGCACTAAATATTACCAAATTTGGTACAATTTGGATTTGGGTGAACGGATATAGCTGAAATTCCGAGATTTGGAATAAGGAGTACTATTGGAGTGTGGATAGATAAAGTTTTGGAAATTTTTAGTTATGGGTAGGAAAAGTACTAAATAGATTTCAATGATGGGATACATTTGGAATCGTGAAATTCGGAATTAAAATTGTTGTTGGAGTGTTGATAGAGGTAGGTTTGGAAATTCGTACTTTGGATACGAATAGTACTAAATGGTACCAAATTTGGATTTGAGTTATCGGATGTATCTGGAATTCTGAAATTCGGAATTAAGCTTATTGTTTGAACATAGCACTGAGGTAGTTTTGAAAATTTTTACTTATGTGTACGAAAAGTACTAAATGGTACCAAATCTGTTACAATTTGGATTTGGGTGAACAGTGAACTGGAATCCAGAGATTCGGAATAAGGATTACTGTTGGTGTGTAGGATTGATGAAGTTTTTGAAATTTTTAGTTTTATGAGTACGAAAAGTACTAAATGGTACCAAATTTTAATTTTTGTGATCGGATACATTTGGAATCCAGAAATTCGGAATTACGATTACTGATGAAGTGTTGAAAGAGGAAGGTTTGGAAGTACTTACTTTGGATACGAAAAGTACTAAATGGTATCAAATTTGGTACAATTTGGATTACTGTGATCGGATGCAGCTGTAATCCTGAAATTTGGAATTAAGATTACTGTTGGCGTGTAGGATTGAGGTAGTTGTAGAAATTCGTACTCATGGGTACGAAAGTACTAAATGGTACCAAATTTGGTACAGTTTGCATTTTGGTGAACGGATATAGCTGGAAACCCGAGATTTGGAATAAGGAGTACTGTTTGAGTGTAGGATTGATAAAGTTTTGGAAATTTGTAGTTATGGGTAGGAAAAGTACTAAATAGTACTAAATTTGGTACAATTTGGATTTCAGTGATAGGATACATTTGGAATCGTGAAATTCGGAATTAAAATTGATGTTGAAGTGTTGATAGAGGTAGGTTTATAAATTCGTACTATGGATACGAATAGACCTAAATGGAACCAAATTTGGATTTGAGTTATCGTTTGAACATAGCACTGAGGTAGTTTTGAAAATTTGTACTTATGGGTACGAAAAGTACTAAATTTGGTACAATTTGGATTTTGGTGATCTGATGTAGCTGCCATCCCCAATTTTGAATTTAAAATACCTGTTGAATTGTAGGATTGATAAAATTTTGGAAATTTTTAGTTATGGGTAGGAAAAGTACTAAATAGTACTAAATTTGGTACAATTTGGATTTGAGCGAACGGATAGAGTTGGAATCAAGAAATTTGGAATTAAGATTATTGTTGGAGTGTAGGATTGAGATATAGAAGTAGTTTTTGAAATTCGTACTTATGAGTGCGAAAAGTACTAAATTTGGTACAATTTGGATTTGAGCAAACGGCTAGAGCTAGAATCTTGAAGTTTGGAATTAAGATTACTGTTGGGGTGTAGGATTGATGAAGTTTTGGAAATTCGTACTTATATGTACGAAAAGTACTAAACGGTACTAAATTTGGTACAACTTGGATTTGAGCGAACGGGTAGAGCTGGAATCAAGAAATGTGGAATTAATATTACTGTTGGAGTGTAGGATTGAGATATGCTACAACTTGGATTTGAGCGAACGGTTAGAGCTGGAATCTTGAATTTTGGAGTTAATATTACTGTTGGGGTTAGTTTTGGAAATACGTACTTAGTTTTAGAAATGCGTACTTATGCTTACAAAAAGTACTACATTTTGTACAATTAGGATTTAGGTGAAATTTAGCGCTCGAATCCTAAAATGTGGAATTAGGTACACTTAGGGGTACGAAATGGTTCCATGTATGGTACAATTTTGTATTGGATGAACGGATAGATCGGGATTCGTGAGATTTGGAATTAAGATTATTGTTATCATTTGCTTATAACGTCCGATTTAAGAAATATGTGCCATAAAATGTGCCGTAAAAAGTTGTAAATGGCACAGGATTTGGTACAATTTGTTATTGTGTAATGGGAATTTTGAAATAATAGGAGGAGGTTCGTATGTATATATTTACATGTAAAGTACTAAATAGTTCTATAATTGGGGGAACAGATAGAGCTGGAAATGAGGATGGCGGTTGTTGGGTTAGGCCGTATTTGCGCTGAGAACCTCAATTAAAATATCTCAAAAAATGTGGATTGCTCTTGATGTGTAGGCGTGACAAAAATCGAACTAAAGTGGTACGTATTAGTACACAAAATGTTTCCACCATTCTATATTATATATTGTTCATTTGTTGTATATATTTTACGCATACGAAGTAGCGGGCACTTTGCTAGTATCATTATATAATAAAATAATAGATAACTTTCGTGAAGAAAGTATTTTCCTTCATTTGAAGTCCACGAAAACGATTTACGTATGTCTGGTAATGCCAATATCAGTTAATGAATTGGTCTGTTCCAGAAGTGCAAGAATCTACTAATATTTACTACTTTTTCGATATAATAAAGGAAAAAATGGTTATAGTAAAAACATTGTAGATTCAGCACCGTGCTATTTTTTGGTCTGTTCCAGTATTACAAGAATCTACTATTTTTTACTATTTATTTCGATAAATTAAAGGAAAAAATGTTATCGTAGTAAAAAATAGTAGCTTCTTGCATGTTCTGGAACAGAGGATTTGTTTCAAATGCATACAGTCAGGGACAAAAGTTTACATACACCCCTAAATCTCGGGTTTAGGGTAAGTAATGATTTTTATGAAATTCCAAGTATACAGTTTTGATACTTCTCGCTAATAAACTATATTTAATACAACAAAAGTATATTCCATAATACAAATAACAGTAAATTTTACAAAAACCAAAAAATTATAGGGACAAAAGTTTACATGCACCACAAGGAAATATGTTTATTACCGTACAATTTATGGAATTAGCAGCAAAATTTATACATTTTATAGTTTTGGCGCCTGAGATATATTTTAGAGAAAAAAAATATTTGGGGGCTTAATGTCGTTATATAAGGTCGGACTTCTTGTAAAGCTCATTAAAGCTGACCCTTGCTAAATTCTTTGCGTTTTTAGGTATTGTACTTTATAAAAAGCACAAAATTAGTGTCAAAGTGCAAATTTTGAGACCCTAGAAAGCTTTTGAGTTGTTCTTGTGCTAAATATTCCTTCCTGGACGTGGATAAATGTACGTTTTTCCTCAGATTTCTCAGGAAGTTAATAGATTCCAGATAGATAACAGATAATACTATGTGTGTTCGTTTACTCAACATTTGTACGAATTATTTCTGGATGTTGTTCGTTTACTCTACAGTGCAATGCAAAAGACCTGTGTCGTTTACAAGAAGTTACTGGACTTGTACGAATTTGTACAAATTATTGAGTAAACGAACACACCTACTATAACAAAAAGCTAAAAACCAAAAAAGAGCATTTGTTTTTGGTACGACAAATTGGTATTAAGTATTGAAATCCGAGTCATGGTTGTTTCTATTAATGCAGCACAGCAAACAAAACCAAATCAATTTCAAGAGTTTTTTGGCAATAATTATTAAAATATATTGGCAAATAACTATAATATATACAATCTTTACTACTTTTTTTCATTTTCGTAATATAAACTTCGAGTTTTTATCAGATGACTAACTTTCTATTGAAAATCATTTAACTCACATGTACATACAATATGTAAGTTAACGTTACACTCTATTAAACATCAAGAGTTCAACGATTGCGGTAAGATGACACCACACCGCGTACTCCATCCAACATTTCAAAGCAACCGAAAAACAAATGTCGAGTCAGCTATGAATATTTATACAAGTTTTCAAACTCAGCCATTGTCTAGCACCACATCTAAATTTGCCTGATGAACTGGCATAAACCACCAGCGAAACGATCGTAGCATATTGGTTGGATGTGTGTGCACTTCGCTAGATATCACTTTTTCAATACAAAACTCCTTAGGTCATACTAATCTCAATTAATACAATTAAATAAAAACTCTCACAAATAAATGACATTCGTCCTAATAAGACTACAATTAAATAAAAACAGTTTTTCGTTTTATAACGTTTTTTTGATTCTCCTGTAAAAATTTATAGCCTATATAACCTAATATATAGCCCTCATATAACCGTACCGCCCGTTTTCAGGTATTTTGACTTTTTTAGCTACATTTTAGACCGAATTAGATATAATTTGGAATTTATTGTTCCTAGTGATATAGAAACTTCTCCACTAAAAATGGTGAACATAGGTCCACGTTTTGTTATATGCCGATTCGCCAGATTTCAGGCATTTTGACTGTTTTAGCTACCTTTTCTGGCCGAATTACACCAAAATAACTATCAGCCCGTTCATGTATGTCGCACGAAAATGCGTACGTACGTGTCCTATGCGAAATACTACTAATTTGAATGTATATTTGAACATAAATGAGAGCCAAATGAGAAATAACAAGTAAAAAGTCGTTAAGTTCGGCCGGGCCGAACTTTTTATACCCTCCACCATAAAATAGTCTTAATTAAAATGGAATAATTAGGGTCCTTTCAAAATTTTAGGTGGAACAACTTTTCGACAATGGATAGAATCCTACTGCCTCCCACTATTGCTTAAATTACACTGTGAACACAAATGTTGGGGCAGAGATAATTCCTTTTGGAGATGAAAGCCCTTGGTGTGTGTATATTAAAAACCCCGAAGGACAGATGCGCAGTGAGTCGAACTTCCGCGTTATCGCGTGATTAAGTTTTTGCAAGAGACCCTGTAAGCCATCATGAATTAGCATTATATCTTTGTTTGTTGTTTTTGTAGAGCACTTAAGCAACAGTGAACAAAGATATAACGCTAATTCCTGATGGCCCACAGGGTCTCTAACAAAAATTTCATCATGCCATAACGCGGAAGTTCGACTCACGGCGGATCTGTCCTTCGGGGTTCATAACATATTCACCAAGGCCTTTGTTCCCCAAGAGGAATTTTCCGTGCCCCAGACTTTCAACTCCATTTTGTTGCACAGTGTTATCTAATCTAAAACCTACCAAAGAGTCAACCTATCTTTAAATTTTTTGGCGGAAAAGTTTTATAGCTGCAGGGAACTTGACGAGTCAAATTGAGGGTAGTATCATCAAAACAATGTAGACCCTCAAAAACTGACCCATGTTGACGAATTTTAGTGAAGAAATTTCGTGACCACTGAAAATTCCCGAAAATCGGGATATACCAAAACATGGACCTATATTGACGATTATTTTTGAATAGACAAAATTGTAGCTAAAATTCTCAAAATACCGATCATTACAGCGAGTTCGGTTAAAAATTGCAGCTAATATTCTCAAAATACCGAAAATTGGGAGATACCGTTATATGGGGGCTATACCAAAACATGGACCTATGTTGACGATGTTTCGTTGGAGATGTTTTATGACCACTGAGAACTTCAAATGTCAAATTACAGCTATTTCGGTTAGAAACTGTAGCTAAAATTCTCAAAATAACGAAAATCGGGAGGTACCGTTATATGGAAGCTATACCAAAACATGGACCTATGTTGACGATGTTTGGTGGAGATGTTTCATGACCACTGAGAACCTCAAATGGCAAATTACAGCTAGTTCGGTTAAAAATTGTACCTAAAATTCTAAAAATACCAAAAATCGGGAGGTACCGATATATGGGGCTATACCAAAACATGGACCTATGTTGACGATGTTTGGTGGAGATGTTTCTTGACCACTGAGAACCTCAAATGTCAAATTGCAGATAGTTCGGTTACAAATTGTGGCTAAAATTCTCAAAATACCGAAAATCGGGAGGTACCGTTATATGGGGGCTATACCAAAACATGGACCTATGTTGACGATGTTTGGTGGAGATATTTCATGACCACTGAGAACCTCAAATGGCAAATTACAGCTCGGAGGTACCGATATATGGGGACTATACCAAAACATGGACCTATGTTGACGATGTTTGGTGGAGATAGATATTTCATGACCACTGAGAACCTCAAATGGCAAATTACAGCTAGTTCGGTTAAAAATTGTAGCTAAAATTCCCAAAATACCGAAAATCGGGAGGTACCGATATATGGGGACTATACCAAAACATGGACCTATGCCCATATCCTTTGGGGTATAAGTTTGTTGATCACTAGGAACCCTAAGTGTCAAATTATAGCTGATTCGGTCTGCAAATGTGGCGAAGAACGTCAAAATACCTCAAATCCGGAGGTACCGTTATATGGGGGCTATACCAAAGAGTGGACCGATATAGCCCATCTTCGAACTTGACCTGCCTATGGAAAAAAAGACCCTCGGGTGCAAAATTTGAGCACTCTATCTCAATTATTGCGGACGCTAGAGTGATTACAACAGACGGACAGACAGACGGACATGGCTAGATCGTCTTAGAATTTTATCCCGATCAAGAATATATATACTTTATAGGGTCGCAAATGATTAGTTCGATGTGTTACAAACAGAATGACAAACTTAATATACCCTCCATACTATGGTGGAGGGTATAAAAACAAAATCCACATATATGTACATACAAACATTGGAATGTGTGTGATTTGTTTTGTTTGAGAAAATAAAATGTTTCGGTATTTTGAATTATTTGATTTAATTGATTTCTTCAAAATAATGAAGGAAACCGCCTTTAAAACGCGTCTATAAAATTTTTATTTTGTTTCAAGAATGTGTTGCATAAATTTGTTGTAGGATTTTCGGTGTTATTCGCGAGTTTATGTTCTACTCGACATCTACGAAGTAAGTGAGTGATTTTGACACTCACTTCCTTTCTACAAAAGATAGTCCTTTCGAAATACATAAACACAAATTTACATGTACGTTTACGTGTTATTTCGTATGGCTTGTCAGCCGCATAGATTTTTGTTTCGATGATGTTTACATAAACAGAAAATGATTTTTTTCACTTCGGAAACACAAAAAACCTTTCGGTCGACATACATACGTAAACAGGGGGTATAATTTGGCTTTGTTAAAGCAATTTGTCCACCTAAAATTGTTGGCATATGTAAAAAATGGCTTAACTTTACGCTTTAGGATCGGATCACGCTGAAATTTTTGTATTGGATAGATCTTGTCTTCCTGATTACGGCAATATATATTTTTTGGCTGGGACGTACCCGGTTATTTGATCCGTAAGTTTGAATAAAAAAACCCACCGTAGAACCGGTTATTATGAACCGATTTATGACAGGGGTATGATATGAAAGTTTTTGAAAATACCTATCGAATGGCATACGGGTTCATACTAGAGCTGGCAAACCATCGATATTTCAAACATTAGATATTTTCGATATAATATTTTAAAATATCGATTGCTATCGATATTATCGTTAAGTTGTCAACACCATTAATTTGGAGATGAAAATGGCGGAAATGTCAATGCTTTTCTTGACATTTTGCACAAGTAGTTCACAGAAATGTAAAGAAGAATAAACAATTGATTTTATTTCATAAAAATATTAAAAAAATTCATTTCAGTTTTCCGAAAAATGTGTACGTGTTACTACGGACTTACTTTCTCACACACACAAAACCGAAAAACACCGAAATTTCTATTTATTTCAGTGAATTTTAGGATGGGGATTTTTGTTCCGATAATATCGATAGGCAAAACTATCTATCGATATTTAATTTTTAAAAAATAATCGATTTTATCGATAGTGCCATCGATTTTTTGCCAGCTCTAGTTCATACCCGTCTTATAACTGGTTCGACATATATATATACAAAAAACCGTTTTTAAAACCGGTTATTTTATAAATAATTTTAAAATGTTAAAAAATAACATAACACGGTAACCTTTCCAACGCGATTCTATTCGCAGCGGTGCCATATATGGAGCCGGAGATATTGGTCTTTAACTATTTGCATTATTCTTTCTATAAAAATTTTTACAATGTAATGAAAATATAATAAAAAAAATGAATTCAGTAAAACTTTGGATTGCGTAGCTGGTTTTTGGACATATCCCAGAGATGAAAATCATAGGCCACGGCCGAAGGCCGGCAATCTAGAAAAATTTTATGTAACTTTATACATATATGCTCTGTTGCAGAACTTGCAAGACGCTACTATTTTTTACTACGATAACATTTTTTCCTTTATGTTATCGGAAAAAATAGTACAAATTAGTAGATTCTTACAGTTCTTGAACAGAGCAATAATGTTTTAAAATTTTTTATACAACGACCGGTTTTTTGAGCGGGGTATATACGATAGGTATTTTCATAAGCTTTCATATGATACCCATATCAAGTAAATCGGTTCATAATAACCAGTTCTACGGTGGGTTTTTTATTCAAATCTACGGATCAAATAACCGGATAACCGGGTACGTCCCAGCGAAAAAGTATATATTCCCGTAATCAGGAAGACTAGATCTATCGAATTTTTTTTTAGAAAATCCGGGATTTCAGCGTAGAGTAAAGTTGTTCCGTTCTATATATAGGATTCATCCATAATTATTTATCCCCAATTGTTATTTTTTGTTTATTTGTGGTCTAACGTGAGGAAGGTTAAAATAGCAATTCCGTGAAACAAACTATCGAAACTACATTCTTTCAACAGTGATGCCGTGTTTGGGTGTTTGGTCGAAAATCGTAATTTTTCGGGAGCCAAAATCGTCAAATCGCAAAATAGTCCCAGCAAAAAAGTTTGGAAGTAGTGCAATGCTGAGTTATGATTTCAATACATCCTCCGATGAAAAATGCACTCCGTCCTAGAAAAATAAATTGTAAGTAATACAATGTAGACTAGTTCTATCACGACATGTTTTGATGCAGTCCAAACGGAGTCGTGAAAGAGGACTCTATTCCTTACATTTTAACCGCATTCGGATGCGATCCAATGAATGACATCCTCTCCTCACATTTTAACAGCATCTGGATGCAGTTCAATCGGAGTCGTGAAAAAGGCACTCCGTTCGATACATTTTACAAGCAGTTGCTTAGTGATTCCTAACAATCGAGCCAGTTTGTAGACACCTAAAACTACAGATCTTTTCAAAGATAAAAGATTGTGCTTCAATTTCTTAAGTTTTTATATAAAATAAAAAATACAACCAAAAGTTGGGAACATTTTTACGGTAACTCACGAGAAGAAAATTTCCTAAGCCGAAGGTCACACTAGAGTGGTTTCACTGAAACTTTTCTTCTTCTTCTTCTTTATTTGCGGATCCGTTATTCGGATATAAAGCGATCATACAATAGTATACATTACATTTATATATCATATGTACATGTTATGTTATTTTATTTTATGAAATTATAGACAGCTCTCGATTTTTAGCAGCATGTAGCAGATTTGTTTCATCTCTGTATCCTGTCCACACTTGGATGTTACTTAGCCAGTATATCTCTCTTCTGCCTCTTGGTCGTTGTCCTTCTATGTTGCATTTAATAATGCATTGTATAAATCTGTATTTGTCATTTCTCATCAGGTGTCCAAGGTATGCGTATTGAAACTTTTAGGGATTCTTAAATCGAGTTCCCCACTACAGCAACTTCATGATTTTACTCTAGTATGGACATCGACCTAGGAACCCTGGATTTCATGAAATTGTTTCAATGAAACCATCTAGTGTGACCAAGGACCATGATGAAATAATAAGGTGGCGTAAAACGACCAGCTGATTGGTTTCAATCTGTAAAATTTGTTATTGTGAATAAATTGTATGAAAACGTAAACAAACATTTTGACATATTGAAGAATTTTCCGTCAAAAATGAGTTGTTGTTGTGCTACTTACGTGACCTGTTAAATAGATCTTGCCAAGGACTTATGAAGTGCTGTTGGAGTACTTGTCGAAATCTCAACTGGTGATGGGAAGACAATATAAGAACCCCTTTAGCAGATGAAGCAAAAACATATCAGCTTCGACTAAATGGATAGCGGACGAAACAAACTCAGTTACGATTGAATTTAATGAAGAAATTGCATAAAGTTCTTATTATACTTGTTTTACACAAACAATAAATTCTTTTTATTATTTTGGAATATTTAGCAATGGCTTGCATTTTTATTGCATCTTTGAACTGCATAAAACACATTCCGAAGAGTACCTTTAAATTCAATTCAAAGCACTGCATCAAAACACGTGCTTTGGATGCAAATTGGAGTGCATCCTATTCCCCTAAAGGGTTAATTATAATGAGATTCCGAAGGCATAGTTAAAATGCAGTGCTAATGGAGTGAATCTTTCAGTAGTCACGCTCTTGTAAATATCACCCAACAAAAAGTTTGCATCCGCGGATGCAGTTAAATCACTAGAACAATTGCCGCTGGATTTTACGAGAGAGCGCGCAGCTAGGATGCACTCCATTTTGCTTCCACGGCACACAGCTAGGATGCACTCCATTTTCGATCCAAATCACAGCCTTTGACGTAGTGTTTTGGATTGAATTTAAATGCAGTCTAAAGATGCTATAAAATGCAAGCCATTGCAAATATCCCAAAATAAATAAAATACATTGCTTATTCGTGTAAACAAGAATATTAACTTTATTACACTAATACAAATTATAGAAACTCTCCATTAAATTTGATCATAGCTGAGTTTACTTCCTCTGCTCTGCTTTTTGTGACATCGCAACTGATATTGCTTCATCATCCAAATGGTTTTTCATTTTTCCTCCAACTCCTCAAAACTAATTTGCGTCTCGTGAATTACAGCAATGTTCGTATCTTTAGTTTGTATTTCTTTATTTTTTTAAACAAATTCTTATAATTTTAGACACTCTTTCTTGTGTTCAGAAAAAAAGACTGCGACCGTAGGGATCAACAAATTGGCTTGCTTGGCTAGGGATCTATAAGTGAGTGCTTCTAAAATGTATGTAGCGGAGTGCATTTTTCATAACTCGTGTGGACTGCGTCGAAAGATGTATTGAAATCATAACTCTACATTGCACTACTTCCAAACTTTTTTGCTGGGCATGAGTGAAAATGCATAATTTGATGCACTTCCAGATCACTTGTACATATCGTCACCATAAATGCCGGAAGACGTAACCCACAAAACCAAAACTTTACAGGAGAAGCAAAAAACGTTATAAAGTTAAAACTGTTTTATGGAATATTAATGTTATGAAGGCGAGTATATGGGATATTATCGATCATATACGAAGGGGAATTAGTAGTGAAACCAAAACCGCTGAAGTGCATAGTTTTGAGATCCTCCATTACAACAAAATCTGCAATATTATCCCATTTTCCCAAATGCCATTTCTTGAATAGCATCGTTGTTTTTGAACGTAGAAGCTTGAAATTTTGCCAGATCATGTATTTTAGCTTTCGGTATCAGATTTCGTCAAAAAACAAATTTCGATTTTCATGTCGGTTACGTCTTCGGGCATTTATGGTGACGATATGCACCCTTATTACGGTTGGCGTAGTTGTAGACGTTCAAGTGACGTAGACGTTGTCGTGGGCGTAGTCGTAAGTTACATTTTTTATGTGATGAAAAATGATATACAACGACAATTTTTGACTTTTATATATGTTATATCCTTAAAAAATCGAAAGAAATACATTCGTAATCCCCAAAACGGATTTCTCGTTTTAAATATAATTTTTTTTTGATATGACAAATTCGGTATTACCTATGGCCGTAATACGACAAATGGATATTACGTAGGGCGTTGAAATACGAGGAAAGAGTCGTGACCGATTTTGTAAACGACAGCATATAAAAATAGAAACAAATGAATTTCAAAAGATTTTTTGGCAATGATTATTAAAATATATTAGAAAATAACTATAATAAATACAAACTTTACTACTTTTATTCATTGGCATAAGATAAATTCCGTGTTTTTTATCAGTTGACAAACTTTCTATTGAAAATCTGTTAGAGACCTCATATAACGATTCATGCAATGCAAATTTCTTATTTTTTGTTCAAGAGATGATTTCAAACGAATTGTTTTACAATTAAAAAAATATACATATCGCTGATTTACTCAAAGAGTGGCATAAATCAAAAAATGCGTTTTCTGAGTTAGCAATTTCTATTTTTTCAACGGATTTTACTTCATCTTGTGTCAAATTTTCATATTGATATCTCTAAAACTCGACGAGTTACAGCTCCTTTACTACGAGTCTCGCATAAGTCATCACAAAAGTTTTTTTAGTTTATGAAGAACTAGAACACTTCAAATCATGCTTGATCTTGCACAGAAATTTAGAACTGGTATCTGGCTAGCTGTTTGCAAAATATTGTCCAAGTAGTTATTTCAGTTTTTGTGTAATAATCGTTTTAAGTGCAGAAGTCAAATTTCAATCGCCAACTTAAAACGCTTTTTTCTCGAAACTGTATTTTTTGAGACGTGTCACTCTTTGAGTAAATGAGCGATATGTATATATTTTTAAATTTTTATGAGAAAAAAATTGTCGTTGTCGAAAACCCGGTTTTGCTATATAGACAATTTGAATTCTTCCACATCCCTAGGAATCCTCAAATATTCATATCTAGAATTTGGAAGGATATATTTAGTTAATCATTTCTTGTTCGTATTGCACGTAAATGGAATATATTACCCCTGGAATTACGAATCTTTTCCCATTCAAATAATGTTTTTAGGTTAAAACTTTTGGAACATTTTACCAGACCTTTGATCGTGTTATAATCTTAACATTAGTGTTACTTGTAACTAGGACTATTTCTGATTATATCTTTTTTCTTCTTCTTGTATTAGCTGTGTCTGGTTACCCTCAAATTTGTAACAATTTGTACCAATTGTTGCTGGAAGTCGTCTGTTAACACAAAAAACCAGCAAAAGAGAGCGATTCGAGAGAGACATTTTGACAGTTCTTTCACTGAGAGCTTGCAAATTCTTGCTGGACAAATTTCTTCTAGCAAGCACTTGCAAGCTTTTCTTCTTCCTGAAAACAATCAATCATCTGTTTTTAGTTTTTTTGTTGATTTATGTTTGTGAACATTAAAAACAATTTTATTGTGGAAATAACATAGTCTAATTGTATTGTTTTATGGAGAACAAATTTGTAAAGTGGAAAAATACTTTATTGTTTCATTTTCTTTTTTATTTTCAATAAAATACAACGTGTTTGCTTCCTTTATTGGCGGATAAATTGTTCTGTTTTGGCAAGCCAGCTGATTGCTTGATGGTTTTTGCTGGGAAGGTGTCTGTTTACTTTTTACAAAAGAGAATAAAAACCCCTTACTCTCTGAGAAAGTTCTTGCTGGGAAAGTAACCAGACAGACTTATTGTTATGGTGGGGACCATACTGAAATTAATATTGTATAATACGTATAGTTCAAAAACTTTTCATATTTTTCTTTTATATAATAAGTATGTTTATTAAGATGTATATATTTGAAATGTAATGTTTTTGGCCTTAAAGGCTTTGTATTGCATAAATGGACTAAATAAATAAAATAAATAAATGTTACGTGGTACCAAAAAATATCCCTACGACAACGACTACGCCAACGACCACAAAAACGTCTATGCCGAACATTTATTTTGATTGTAAAAACTGTAGGGTTAGTTGTTCTTCTGAATTAATAGTTTAAAAATGATCTACGTATAATTCTATTAATCTTTGTTACCAAAAGACTTCTTTAAAAATTTAATTTTTTGCTTGTAATTTTGGATACGACAACGCCAACCGTAATAAGGGTGATGATTTAACTGCATTTTTGGAGGCAAAGATTTTGCCGGTGTTGATTCATTTTAGAAGCACTCGCTTAAAGATCGATTACGGATAGCAACTCAACTGTAGTTGCGTTGCCGATGAGAAAATCATACAATTAAAATAACTGAAACGACAGAAATTTTTGTCATATCCATTAAATGTCAGTGTTTTCAACCTTCAGCTATTAATCTAATTGTAAAAAAGTATGAATTTCAATTAGGAAATGGAAATTTTTATTTTTTCGCAACGCAACTGGAGTTGGGTTGCTATCCATAATCGACCCCTAAAACCCCTTCGGAAGTAAAATCAATTGCGGTGCCATAAAATGCAGCGCAGAGGAAGTAAACACAGTCACGATTAAATGTAATGGAGAATTTTTATAATTTGTGCTAAGCTGGGTACACATTATCAGTTTTGAATGACAGCTTTGTTGTTGCTTGCTAGTGTGGCCGTTCATACAACCACCAAATATTTTGTGGTTGCTGGACAGTTATCGATAATTTAAAAAAATCGTCATTCAAAACTGACAATGTGTACTGTACTTTAATGTAATAAAGTTCTTAATGTTACAGATGGGTAAATTGGGTACAAATGGGTAAATACCCAGGTATTTACCCAATATGTGGGTATAAACTACAGAAACTAAAATCAATCAATTAGATGCGAAAACGCAATGTTTTAGCTAATTTTAACTGACTATGAATAAAATTATATTTTTTACATACGGAGCAAGATAAAATATGACCAATTTTGGTCCATATTTTGGTAAATTTCCCAGATATTGTGACATCACAATTTTGATATTTGAGAGCTATTAGAGCGGTTAGTTGTAGTTCCCCATGCAGAAAAACACATATGTTGGATCGAGATCCAAATGTTATCATAAATCAGGTGGATTGACCCGCGATTTTAGTGGATAATCTTGCGATTTACGTCCTCCTCGACAAAGCTATAATTTTTGCATTCATCGTTAAATTTTTCGCACAAGCAACTCCAACGACCGATTTGACACATAAAACGTTTAGTCCGCGTGGTTAAACCGTTTATCTGGCATTCTTTTTGATTTTCTGTTTGACAGAAAAACAAAATTTTGATTTCAAAATAAAATTTTATTTAGTCCCAATTGACATTAGGCGAGTTTACTTGCGGCAATTGTCAGTTTGTTGGTGAGAGAGGGTGTTGAGAGGCAAAGGGTTACCATATGCCTCACCTCTCTCTCCATCAAACTGACAATTGCCGCAAGTAAACTTGCCTAATGTAAATTGGGACTTACCCAAATAAACACACAAAAAAGAAATTTACCGGGTATTTACCCATGTTTTGGGTAAATACCGGGTAGAATCCCATCTATATTAATGTTCTTGTTTTACACAAATAATAAATGCATTTTATTATGGAATATTTTGCAATGGCTTGCATTTTTATAGCATCTTTAGACTGCATTTAAATTCGATCCAAAACACTACATCAAATGCCGTGATTTGAATCGAAAATGGAGTGCATCCTAGCTGTGTGCTGTGTAAGCAGTGTAACAGTTCCACTTCATGGCGTAAAATCACGATAAAGTGAGAATTTAATTTTTTTTTTCTAAAATTTTCCGCAGGTTTTGGGTTAATACGTGAATATCAGAATTTATGTTTTTGATATGTTTTGTGATAATCATCATATTATATCATTGATGTCAACGCCTGCACGTTGTCGTAACAAGAGAGAATAACGAATTCAAATGAGAGCTATGTCAGCCGTAGTTTAACAAGGGGACATTACCCTCCCATCAATTCTCTCTCATTTACTTTGGACACCAATGCCGTTGTTTAACAAAGGGACATTACTCTTCCATCAATTCTCTCTCATTTATCGTGTCAACAGGATACATTGACGGTGCGTTTCTGTTCGATCTTGTGAGAGTCTTTAGTCGGACGACAAAGTTTTTTTTTCACTAGTTGCAGAATTGATTAGTGAAATATGGAACTGTTATTAGCCTTGACCTATATTTTTTGTTCGTGGTTATTAAACCAATGTGATATTATGATTAGGAAATTATGTTATATTTTAAGTTAATATCCCTTCAGGGATGTTGTGGGAACATATGTATGTATGTATAATTTTGTAGATTGTAATTTGGAACATATCATTAAAGGTCAAATGCTAAGTTCAGTTGAAACTAAAATTTCTGAGCCATAGTACTACAACTCTCTTGTTGAGATTGGCGGATTTGATAAGAAAGTATGACAATGAAAAGAAACGGTGCGATCTGGTTTCACTCGATTTAACGAAAGCTTTCAATTCTCCCTGTTATTCCACAATGGTTCTAAAGCTTACTGTCGACTGATTTTATCTTACCTTAGTGGTAGAAGTCAATTCGTTGTTGTAAATGGTAAAGTTTCAAATATTCTTAATTTGAGATTCGGAATACCACAAGGGTCGGTTTTGGGACCTTTATTGTTCTTCTTCCTAATACCATTGATTCGCATTTCTGTTTGCTGATGACTTTCTTCTTCTGTTTAGTGCTGAAAGTGCCTATTTTGATGTTTTGGAACCCAACATTAATTATAATCTTGACAAGGTGGCTGCGTGGTCGAATAGGAATTCATTTTTGATAAACCCTACTAAATCCAGGGCAATATTGTTCGGATGTACTTGAACCATTTTACCTGATTTCGATGTAAAAATTTGTAATTCTCGTGTAGATGTCGTGAGTTCTCCTAAGGACCTAGGCGTTGTTATTGATAATCGATTGAATTATATGCAGCACTTGCAATCTGTCCTTGGAAAAGTTTCTTTTATATTGCGAAGCTCTACTCTTTGAATGTTTACTTGCAGTTAAAAATAAAATTTAGAATAGCGAATGCTTTACTGATGCCCCTAATCCTGTATGGGCTGGAAGTTGTTTCAGGCACTACAGCTATAGTAATGAAAAAACTGGAGAGAATTGTGAATATGGTAGTACGATTTGTTTTTGGAATCAGGAGTCGTGATCATATCTTTGAGTTCGTTTTGGGGTGTTCTTTTTAAAATTTTGTTAGTTATCGCAATCTGTCCTTGGGGTATTCTAGTCCCATTGCGTGACAGTTTCACTTTTTCACGGTCGGATAGGAATAAGGAAAATACTGTGCCAATAATAAACTGTCTTTGCTATGAAAGATCTTTTGTCGTTAGAGTTTCCCGCTATTGGAATGTTTTACCTTATTACTTGCGCATTTTTTTCCATACTAATAACGTTTTCCGATTAAAGCTCATGGATTACTATTCTAATAGAATTATCTACAATGCATAATCTTGCAAATATATCTATTGTTTTTGTAAATGCTCTAATTGAGAGTTGTTATAATAATTAAACCGGATACGATTTTCTTCAGTTTCTACCATGGTAGAACAAATATAAGGTAAAGTTAATACTACAACAAATACAACTCGAACAACAACCACAAAGGAATTTGTTTTTGTTTGTAACGTTACTGCCAGTTGTATTTGTAAACAAAAGAAGGAAATGTCTATAAATTATTGGAATTTAAAAAACTAATAATTTTTCACATTTGGTTGAATATTTAGGAAAACATGAATGAAAATTCGTTACATTTTCAATTTTTATGTTTCCACATCATTCCACTAAATGCATAAATTCTGGCAGAAAGTAGAATTCTTGAAGAAAAGTTTGGGGTCGCTGGAAATTCATAGAAAAAGGAGAAGCTGTTTCAATGTTTTGTTTTAGAAATCAAAGAAGCACATGTTTATTAGGGCTTTATTTTTTTAAATTTTAACAAAATACCTCACATATTAACAAACGTTGTATCGCCTCTACAAGCGGGGATTTACTGCGCGGCTTATCGTTCGAACTTGGAGGAGGTTACATATTGTTACGAATGTAACTGATAGGTTTGTTAGTTTAGTTTTATTTCCGTTAATTTAAAAATTTGAATTATAACGTAAAGTTTGTATTACGCAGTTACTTTATTTAAGCAACAACAACTACCATGTAGAACTCTCTTCATCATTCTAGTCGTTACATTACCTTTTGTTAATGTTCTTTTGTTTGTTTTGCCATAATAATGTAATTATCGTTTAGTTCCTACTTCTTGTATTTCGTGTAGTTGTTTGTTGTTGTAGTTACGTCATTACTGTGCTTGTATGTATGTGAGTATGGATGTTCGCTTAGTGCGAATGTGCGTCTGTGTGTTCGTTGCACAGATTCGAGGTGTTGCCAGATTTCTAGAAATTTCTAGACCAAGGAGATTTTGGGTATAAATAGAGTTACGAATGGCAACATTGGGTGAGTTGTGTTTTAAGCGTTGAACTGAACAGATCGGTTAAAGAATAGCTGCGTGCTAACTAGAGACTTGCTGTGTGCTTAGTAATTAAAGTCGGTTCTGAATAAGTGTAATAAAGTAAATAAAGCATTGTAGAAACGTAATCTGAAACGAACCCTGTTTTATTTGGTACAAATCGTATCGGGGAATAAAACAACGTCTACACGGATATTAGTTAAATCTAATTCCGTAACAATATCATTGATATGAAGAAGTCTTTCTGGGAAATGGGTTTTTCCGAATGATATATTTATTTTTCACAAAAAATATATGTCCCCAATGTACATCGACATAGAAATAAATGTATAAAATGTCATATGAAATTTGACACTAACGTTACAACCCAGTTCAGTCAGCTGTGTATTGCTGCTACCTTTTCTTATTCTACCATGAGTTTCTACTTTATCTTATGGCTGGGGAGCCAATATGTTTATTATTTTTTTAGTTGAATATAACTATTGGTCTGTTCCAGAACTGCAAGAATCTGCTAATTTTTACTATTTTTTTCCGATAACATAAAGGAAAAATTGTTATCGTAGTAAAAAATAGTAGATTCTTGCAGGTTCTGGAACAAAGCAAATTAAAGCAACCTTTTGCAATTATAAAAATCGGCCATAACTTCTACCCCCATTATTATAAGTCTTCTTTTGTTATAGTTTGGATTTACCGAAAACATTTATAGCGTTCCGGTAAAGTTAAAGTTAAAAGTGATGATTGAATTTCATGGAGGAGCTTCTTGCCATTAACTTTCAATGTGAAAATTATATTTTTTATGCCTCCAAATTAGTTTATTTTGCATTTTCAAATCCATCAGATAGTAAAAGAGCACATGTAATAATGGCCCCTAGACTATCAGAGATATGTGACTAAAATAATCTACTGATATATTCTTTGAGTTTAGTTAAGTAGAACTGAGCTCTTAAAGTATTGGATTTTTGTACCACTTTTAATCCGTATGGGCTCAATCATTAACTTGAGTTTTTCTCGAATCGGGCAAATGGCGTATGGAACACTTAAGCATGACTCCGACGAATTGTAGTATGTAACATACTAGGTGTGTTCGTTTACTCAATAATTTGTACAAATTTGTACAAGTCCAGTAACTTCTTGCAAACGACTAATGTCTTTTGTATTGTACTGAAGTGTAAACGAACAACATTCAGTAACAATTGGTCTGTTCCAGTACTGCAAGAATCTACTAATTTTTAATATTTTTTTCGATAACATAAAGGAAAAAATGTTATCGTAGTACAAATTTTGAGTAAACGAACACACATATCCTTTTACTGTCTTCTTACAAAATTAGATTTTTTAAATATGTATTTGTTTTCACGCAAATACAAAATAAATATGTATAAATACTATGAAATTAGTGAAGGGAATAGAACAACAAATCTTAAGAGATTCTTATAAAACTAAATTATAAAACTACGTAATTTTATTGGAATGTAACCCCCAGTTTTTGTAAAAAATTTTATTCTTCTCACACGAATTGTCAAATTTTGTAGATCGATTTACTCGCTTTAGCGCAAATGTAGAGCGCTGATTTTTAAATGAGGAATCCTTAATGATATATGGAACGGGTATACGAAAAATTAGATGTGTATGTCATCTGGGGGCTGAGCTATGAATGTCTAAATTATTACGAATATAGACGAACGAACAAAAATAAGTTACAAAAACTGGGGGTTAGATTTAAAAAGGGTCCCAAGTTTTTATAAGATTCAGCAAAGCTAACGCCTTTTCTTTTTTTCTTGCTTCCTTATTTTGTGCAATCTACGATTAATTGGCTGTGGCTCACAACTTGCCTTGGAATCCTGAAAAAACAAATGGAATACATACATATGTATATTCACACACATATACCGAGTTCTGTCAATATACAAACCTCTTGAGAATCCTCTTTGTCACGATGTGATGTATATGGCATTAAAATTGATGTTATTATACATGCCAATTGGAAGAACGCTCCAAAATACAAGCCCCATTTTAGTATGGAGCTAAATATGTCATCGTCCACGTATTTATCTAATTTTACCGACGGATCCATTGAAAATGTTGTTTTTATAAAAAAAATGTAAACAGTGGGGTTAAGTTCATAGTATTCCTAGAAATGAACAAGTGGAACTTTATCATCTAGTAGAGTTGTATAGTTCATGAACGAACTAGTTCAATTGAACGATTCATTGAAAAGAGCGTATGAACTAGATCAGTCGATATAGTTCATCATAGTTCAATAGTTCACTGAACTATAATCAGTCGGTGACCGTACGATCAACGAACGATTCACAATCTAGTTCAACATGTCGTTCACAAATACATAAAGTGACGGCGTCGTTTACGTTAAGGGATGCCTTTGTAATGTGATCAGTTTGTTTATGTTTTGGATCAAGGTACATGGAATAGCTATCCGAAAATGAAGATTTCTACAAAAACATACGAGACATAACATATTACAATATGTCGAATCCAGATTCAATCTGCCTTTTTGTATAGAAAAAAAGGGAAAAAATAAAAAGAAACACACACACAAAGCTTTTTTGCAATGACAATTTCTACACACACACACAACATACGATTTTTTGCCAGCCACCTAAATGAAGGATGTTTTTTCTAAAATTAATTAATCTTTCTTTAAGAATGCAATAATGCAAGTGTAATATTTTTGCTATGGAGCATTTAAATTATATTAGTCTTTTGTTTGTATTTGGTGTATGTATGCGTTTTCATCAAACGACCGATTAAGAGCCGGTGAACGATTTTGATCCCAATGATTGAACTGGACAGTGAACTATGAACTAGATTACTGACCTAGTTCAGTTTAAAGAGCTGAGCTATTGAACTAGATCTTTCAAATGAACTAGATTGTACAACTCTATCATCTAGTTCAATTACATATGGTCTGTTCCTTTACTTTTGAAAATGGTAAACTGGCAAAAGTAGCAAAAGTTGAAATCTACTTCCATATGAATTGTATGGTGTCTGAGGTAAAGGAACGCTTTTCGAGTAAAAAGTTGTAAAACGTGAAGATTCTTGCGCGTAAAGGAACAGGGCTATATTCAGACGAGCGAGTTTGACTGCTCAAAAACGCGTTGTCCGTTTTGATTCTCATTCGTTGCAACAAAATGTGGAAGTGAACGAAAACGTACAAAAAGTACTTTTTTGATGAATTCGTTCATGAAATATTTTACAAATTTTTTTTCATGTACATGTTATGATTTTTTATAATTTATTTAGGAACTTCTTTCCTTTAGAGGCACATGGCGGAAAAAATCGGCATTTTCACCTCAGGTAGTCCTTCCGATCCTGATTCCAACGGTGTATAACATTTGTCTCGGGAAATGTATACTTCCCGAGATATAGGCCTCGAAAGTTCCGGAAAATCCATAAAATGGACTTAAGTTAAATATGTTTAATAAACTCGAATTGTATGGAAATTTGGTTATTACAGGTATGTAGCGTTCTCCTAAATGCACTAGTGTAGGGAAAGTCCACACTTCTCGAGAAATAAGCCACTAAAGTTCCGGGACAATTTTTCGAGAATGGGAACAGAATTTCTTTTAAATAGCATTTTTTCTAGGTAGCCGGCCTTCGGCCGGGGATTTAAGACTTTCTCCCATGGACAGGTGCAAATCTCGGGAATGGGAACATAATTCTTTTTAAATTGAATTTTTTCTAAGTAGCCGGCCTTCGGCCGGGGCTTTAAGACTTTCTCCTATGGACAGATGCAAATCTCGGGAATGGGAACAGAATTTGTTTTAAATAGCATTTTTTCTAGGATTTAAGACTTTCTCCTATGGACAAGTGGAAATCTCGGGAATGGGAACAGAATTTTTTTGAAACTATAATTTTTTTTTCTAAGTGGCAAAAACATAATACCTTTTAAATGGTAAATTAAGATATATGTAAGACTGAATAAAAAATATACATTATTGTACAAATTTCAATCAGTATTATTTATTATGTGCTAATAAGTTTCATAAGCCTGACTATGACATTGAGTGGATTTCGTAAATGTAAACATAGTATAAGGCTAATTCGCAACTTTAGTTTGTATTTTTTTATTTTATAACAAATTCTTCGAAATATATTCACACTTGTTTCTCTTTTGAAGAAATTAAGTCGGCAGCGACGGTCGGCAACCAACTGTTTTTGTTTTGTAGGGATCTCTAAAGCAACTGCATATAAAATGTATCGAACGGAGTGCATTTTCCATAACTCTGTTGGACTACATCGAAAGATGTTGTGAAATCCTAACTCCAATTGCATAACTTCCAATTTTTTTTGCTGGGTATGAATTCATTTATGAATTTTACCAGAGAGCACGCAGCTAGGATGCACTCAATTTTACTTCCACAGCACACAGCTAGCTCTTATGTTACACGCTGAAACTTTCATACGAAACTTTCCCATTATTTTGGCGTTCATGGATCGAGTTCCATACACAAGTAATTGTATGAAATTACTGTAATGGGGAACTCGACCTAAGAACGCCAAAATAATGGGAAAGTTTCGTATGAAAGTTTCAGCGTGTAACATAAGAGATAAGTGTAGGATGCACTCATGGCACAATTACCCAGGTAGTGGCATCGTAAAATTGTGAATATGTTATGTCAAAACTTTCTTTATGTTGTTGGGGAAATTACAACAAAAATAATTTTTTTATAAAGGGATTTGACTTTTCATATTCGATCAGCTGGTGTGATACCACTACCTGGTAGTTCTGCCATGGATGCACTCCATTTTCGATCCAAATAATAGCTATTGATGTAGTTTTTTGGATTGAATTTAAAGGAACTCTTCGGATTGTGTTTTTAATCAATCTAAAGATGCAGTAAAAATGCAAGCCATTGCGAAATATCCCAGAATGAATAATATTAATTTTTTTAATATTAATTTTATTATTTGAGTAAAACGATGGAGTAAAACAAGAATATTAACAACTTTATTATATACATAAACACAAATTATAAAAAGTTTCCATTAAATTTAATCGCAATTGAGTATATTTCCTCCGTTCTCCATTTAATCCAAGCGCATCTGATTTTGCTTCATCATCCTAAAGGTTTTTTTATGTTGCCTTCCCATCATTAGTTCAGTTTTCGGAATGGACTTCACTCCATTAAAAATTTCTCGTGAATTACGGCAAAAATGTTCGCAACTTAAGTTTCTATTTCTTTATTTAAGGGCCAAACCTATAGCTCTGCGTGTTGCGTGTGCGTTCAAAAATACAAAAACAAAATACATACGTGTATATCAATTTGAAATATTGTTTTTATATTTTTGAACGCACACGCAACACGCAGAGCTATAGGTTTGGCCCTTATAATAAATTCTTAGAAATTTATATACTCTCTCTTAAGGGGTGTTTACACTATCTACCAATGTCATATGAACTGTCACTTCTTTAATCCATTCGACATCCTTTATGTTTGTCAAATAACATATCACTTTGATTTTTTGCGTTCACACTAGCATACAATTTCGTATGACCACAAAATATAAATCACGCAACAAACAAAAATTATTTTGTTAAAATCTTTAATCGCACTCACATTTTCGTTATCTTTACCTATTTTCTTAAGTTTTTGGTAAAATTGTTTTTTTCCAACAATTTATTTCTCAACTGCATACGAAAAAACATAGCCGAATAGAGCGCTGACTAAATGAAAATTTTACATATGAGTTGCCACATTATTTTGATAGATGAAAATGTTCATAGTGGTCACACGATGTGTATAACATTCACAGGTAGCAAATTTCGGTGTGTTCGTTTACTCAAAATTTGTACAAATTGTTACTGGATGTTGTTCGTCTACTCTTCAGTACAATGCGAAAGACCTTAGTCGTTTGCAAGAAGTTACTGGACTTGTACAAATTTGTACAAATTATTGAGTAAACGAACACACCTTTTGACATCTCATATGACATTGATAGATAGTAGCTCTATTCCTTTACGTGCAAAAATCTTCTAGTTTTACCACTTTTTACTCGAAAAGCGTTCCTTTACTTTAGACACCGTACAATTCATATGGGAGCAGTTTAAAACTTTTACTACTTTCGCCGGTGTTACTATTTTCAAAACTAAAGACCAAGTGTAAACACCCCTTTATATTTACTAGGCGTTTACACCAGACCGTTTGTCTTCAAATACAACTCTGATTTACTAACACATACATACATTTGTCGTTTGTCTCCCCGCTGTCCATCATTTCTTCATAGACAGTAGAGAAGAAAAATTTTTGGCATTTTTGTAAAAATAAGTGAGATAATAATTGAAATGTGTTGAAAACAAACGAACATGAACAAAAACAAAATATGTGAACGGAAAACAAAAAGAAATCGATGATTTTCATTTAAAATTTACAACTGTTTTTTCAGGTGTCGGGACGCCTACGTCACACAGGCAAGTTGTGGGATTTTGACAATCAATACATGAACTCAACTGTCCTGTCATTTGTAAACGCAGGGTTAGAACAGTGTTCACCAGCAACAACAAAAGCTTCGTTCCAGTACTTTTTTGATGATAAAAGTGTCAAAAGAGCAATCTGTTGAAAATTAGTCCAACACACACATTTTTCCGAGATGTACGGGAACGGAAAAATGACAAAAACGTCATAAAAACTGGAACAAATGTCAAAGTCGGCGTGTCACACATGTTACACATTTTTGCTCGCTCAAATTTGTCGTGTAAAAAGTTTCTAAAGAGATTTTTTAGTTCTGGAACGAAGCTAAATTCAACATCTGCGTTTGTGTTGGGCACACACATGAGATTAGGTCTGTACGATAACCCAAAAGTTTGTACAAACTTTTACAAAATGCTGTTCGATAACAAACTTGTTCAGTAAAAGAGAACTGACAGAACTTGCAAGTGGTTTCAAGAACTTGCAAATACTTTTTACTTGCGAAGTTATCGAACAGGCCTATTATCTATCCCTCTCTAGCATGGTACAATAATACAGGTAGCATTATCATGCCAGCTGATGGTAACATAATGTGTCAACTGCATTGAATTGATGTCAAATTTTGACACCTTATGTTACCAACAATTGCCGATGCGGCTACCTGCGGCTACTGATTTAGAATAAATGACTTCGCTAGCGGCGGGTAGGGATCAACCAACTGTTTTTTTGTAGTGATCTCTTAAGCAACTGTTTATAAATTGTACCCAAGTCGATGGTAAGACCAGCACGATTTCAACATGGCGACAGTCATTTACATGGTTTCCTTGCCAAAACAGAACATTTCGTCCGCCAATAAAGGAACAAAAAGAAGCAAAAATTTTGTATTTTATTTAAAATAAAAAAGAAAATGACCCAAAAAGGAATTTTTGCACTTTGCAACTTTGTTCTCCGAAAAAACAATAGAATTATACTATGTTTACATTTACGAAATCCACTTGATTTCATCTGTCAATTCCTTTGTGTATACGTCAAATGAAAACTTATCTGAAATCGATTGGATTTCATTTGACGTTTGAGCAATGGAATTGACAGTTGAAATCCCTTGTTTTCCTGAATTCCTAAAACTTCAAAATAAAGCTGTGTTCCAGAACTAAAAAGTTTTACAATTTTTACGACTTTTACACATTTTACTCGAAAAAGCGTTCCCGTACACAAAAAAGTTGTAAAATGTTCACTTCTCTTTAAACAAAAATGGCGCTGAATGACGCTCTCTTTAAAAACTTTTTACACGACAAATTTGGGCTAGTAAAAAAATAGTAACATGGTTGCCGGCGTCTGATTGGCTGATACGCCGACTTTGACATTTGTTCCAGTTTTTTTGACGTATTTTCCATTTTTCCGTTCCCGAACTATTTTAAAAAACTTGTGTGCGAGAACAAAATTTAAGTAAACAGAAAAGCAACAAGTTTATTTGTTTACAATGTATGTTTTGAGCATGTATAAGAAACGCGAAAAATGAATGAAGTGTCAAAGTTTCTCCACATAATCGAATTGTGGATATAATAAAATGATTGTTTCAATGCAAAGCTGAAGAATTTCTTCCATACAAATGCTCAAAAAACAATTTTAAAAATCATTGAATTCGATTGTTTTTAAAATTGTTGGGCATATTTTTCAAACAGCACACACACAGATAATGTTTATAATTTTGAAGTTTTAGGAACACTTGAAAGAAAAAATTTAAACTCTGTTCCAGAACTAAAAAGTTTTTACAATTTTTACGACTTTTACACATTTTACCCGAAAACCCGTTCCCGTACACAAAAAAGTTGTAAAATGTTCACTTCTCTTTAAACAAAAATGGCGCTTAATGACGCTCTCTTTAAAAACTTTTTACTCGACAAATTTGAGCGTGTAAAAAATAGTAACATGGATGCCGGCGTCTGATTGGCTGGTACAGCGACTTTGACATTTGTTCCAGCTTTTTTGACGTTTTTTCCATTTTTGCGTTCCCGAACTTTTTGAAAAAAACTTTTGTGTGACAAAAATTGTTCTCTCTTTTACGAGTTTTACTATTAAAAAGTACGGGAACAAAGCTTTAAACTAATATGCCATTTAGATATGACATCATTAGCCGGATTTAGCACATTATCAGGTTTTATTTGCTAAATCCAGCAAAAATCTACCAGATTTCCCATACAAAAATAAATCCTCGTATTGAGTGGATTTGTTTTAAATCTGGCATAAATCCTCGTATACAACTCTGTTTTTTGCAACATGTTGCTAGAAAATACAAAAAGTTGCAAGCTGGCACAAGAAACAAGGTAGATGCATCGGTGAATTGCTACACTAAAAATAATTTAAAATGTAAAAATTTGTAAACAAGGTGGAAAAATTAAATTTGTTTTGATGTACAAAGTTGATTTTAATCAACCAAGACTAATATTTACGATGGCTAAACGATAAAATAATTCGTTTATTTATTTTAGATGGGCAAACTGTGATAAAATAATTCTTTATTTGCTCTTTACTAAGCATTAGTAGCATAATGTGTGACCATTTTCAGTATTAAACAATAAATTTTTAATTTGACGTATGTTTTTTGAGACGAATTCAATTTACAAAAAATTTTTTTTTACGTTTCAAATTCGATCAGATGGGCTGATGCATCTACCTTGGTAATTGTGCTATGAACAAAAATCAGCTGACTGCCATTTAAATCCTCCAAAATGTATATCTAAATGCAATGAGATTTGTACTGGATTTATTAAATCCAGTCGAGGATTTATGGCTAGTCTAAATGAGCTATAACAGATATCTTTAGCTAACCTTTCTAATTAAACCATGGGGTAACCAGACAGACTTATTAACAACAAAATAAGCATACAAAGATTTACAGCCAGTTTCTGTATGTCGAAAGAAGAATGTGTGCGAATGAAACACGCCCGAACTTTAGTTTTCGAAATAATTTTACCTTTGCTTTAAAAAACAAATTTGAAAAACACACAAGAGCATGTTTTAATAAGAAAGGTAAGCCAAAGCTTTATGTCAATTTAAATTTTTTCATTCGAGTATGCCTAAAACTTCAGAACAATATAAACAAACTATGTATGTGTGTGTGGTGTTGAATAATATGCCAAGCAATTTTAAAAACAATCGAATTCAATGATTTTTAAAATTGTTTTTAGACCATTTGTATGGAAGAAATTGGTGAGAGTTGCATGGAAACAATCAGTTTATCATATTCACAACTCGATTATGTAGGGAAACCTTAAATCTTCATTCATTTTTCGCGTTTTTTATAAAATACTCAAAAAATGCATTGTAAACAAGCCCACTTGTTGCTTTTATTTTGAAGTTTTAGGAATTCAAGAAAAACTAGGGTTCTATAGATTTTTTTTCATTTAAATCTACCTCTTTACTTATACCATGCACAAGAGTTTAGACGTGTTTCTTTCGCACACATTCTTCTTTCGACATACAGAAACTGGCTGTTAATTAATAAACTAGGGAAAATTTAACTATTAATATTTAATAATATTTAATTATTTTGTGTTGTTTTTTAGTTTATTTATGTTTTGTTTTTATTGGTAGAGAAACATAAGAAACGCGAATGGTAAAATAAAGAGGACACGCAAAAATCTTAAATTTCACGTTAACGTGTGTGGACACTAACGAAACTTGAAAAGAAACTTTAACTAAATTGGTTTCAAGAAACCTGGCTAGTCTGACCATCGACCAACGGAATGCATTTTTCATATCTCCGTGTGGACTGCATCGAAGGATGTTGTGAAATCAAAACTCCGCAAGCACAGCTTCCAAAATTTTTTGCTGCGAAATAAAATGCATTTATTATTTTTGTAAAACATGAATACAAAGAACTTTATTATATAAACACAAATTAAAAAAGTTTCCCATGGTATAAGTAAAGAGGTAGATTTAAATGGAAAAAATTTATAGAACCCTTGTTTTTCCTGAATTCCTAAAACATCAAAATTAGTAAACACAAAAGCAACAAGTGGGTCTGTTTACAATACCAATGTTTAGCACTTTATAAAAAACACGAAAAATGAATAAAGGACCAAGGTTTCTCCACATAAACGAGTTGAGGATATGGTAAAATGTTTGTTTCAATGAAAAGCTGACAAATTTCTTCCATACAAATGTTCTAAAATTTATTTTAAAAACCATTGAATTCGATTGCTTTTAAAATTGTTTGGCATATTATTCAAACAGCACACACACATACAAAGATTGTGTATATTGTGTTGACGTTTTAGGAACAGTCGAAAGAAAAAAATTAAATTGACAGGAAGCTTTGGCTAACCTTTCTTATTAAACCATGAAGTTTCCATTTTGTGGTTGATGGGCAGTTTGACATCGATATTTCCGAAAAATCTACAGTCAAAACTGATCGTGTGTACCCCGCTTAAGAGATTCGATTTTTAGACTTTTCAAACTAAAAAAATCGATTAATCAAAAGTCGAACTTAACTATCCCTAGTCTGGTAGTCTGTCCTGCCTGAACGGTCAGATTGGAAATATAGAAGAATTGTAAAGGGAAGTCCTATTTATATCCTTAATACTTAAAATAACCAGTTATGTCGTTACAACGTATCAACAATGTTTCCATACGACACTTGTTTTATTTGAAGAATCCCAAGCAGTATTCCCATGTATCACGTAACATCGTTCGCAGACAATTTGCAACAGCTCCCCCAAAAAGTACTGGCCCCAGTACTTTGAAATTAGCCATTCTAGGCTCTGCGTTGGGAGCTACGGGAGGTACGGTATACTCTCTCTATAATAATTGGAAGGATGGAAATTCACATAAGGAACATGAACGATCTGCGCCGGTCGTTGTTAAGGAGTTTCCAAATGTTAAAATAACCAAGCGTTTCGTTAATCCGAAGGACAACTCGGGACTGGATATAACTCTATTTCAATTTCAAACCTGTCCTTTTTGCTGTAAAGTAAGGGCATTTCTCGACTATATGGGAATTTCATATAAAGTAGTTGAAGTCGACGCCGTTTTGCGTCAGGACATCAAATGGTCAACACAGAAAAAAGTTCCAATGGTGCTGATAAGGCAGAGAGATGGACGTTATGTGCAGATGACCGACTCTAGTGCTATTATTTCCTTGATAGCGACGTATTTGAACGATAAGAGTACAGATGTTGGTGAATTGGCACAGTTTTATCCCACTATTTCGTACTTTGACGACAATCAGAAGAAGAAATATGATATTATGAATAAATATTTCCTCATGTATAGAGATCAAACCCCCAAAGGACATTCAAAGGATGCTGAAGAGTAAGTATTGTCAATATGACACAATGTACGATTTGTCCATTGATGTTGCATTTTTAAATCCAACGCATTATTTATTAACTCTCTATAGGCTTGAACGTAAATGGCGTACATGGGCAGATTCTCATCTTGTTCACCTTATCTCTCCGAATTGTTACCAAACCTTAGATGAAGCATTTGAAACCTTTGAATGGTTTTCCCAAGCAGGTGAATGGGACATACATTTCCCTCATTGGGAGCGTAATTTGATGGTGTATGTAGGTGCTACAGCTATGTGGGGCATAGCTAAAATACTAAAGAAGAGACACCAGTTGTCTGACGATGTTCGATCTCACATGTATGACGCGTGCAATAAATGGACCAAAGAGTTAAATAAGTCAAATAGTAAATTTATGGGCGGAAAGCAGCCAAACTTGGCGGATCTCTCTGTATTCGGTGTCCTTAGTAGTATGGAAGGTTGTCAGGCATTCAAAGATTGTGTACAAAATACAAATATAGGTGCGTATAAAACTTTTTACAACGAATATGTCCATAATTTTTTACTTTCACAGGAGAATGGTTCTACGGCATTAAAGAGTTAATTCAGAAAAATCGGGGACAACTAATACGTGAACGTATTGAAGGAGAACTTTCTACCATGCTGAACTCAGCTGCTAATTAATCTTCGGAACAAATTGAATACTCTACCAGCTGACGGAAAAAATCTGAAATTTTTTTAAATTGTAAGTTTTTTCTAAGTAGCCGGCCTTCGGCCGGGTTTTTAAGACTTTCTCCTATGGACAGGAGCCAATTTAGAATTTAGGGCACGAAAACAACATTTTTTTAATTTAATTTTTTTTCTTACTTTAACAAGGGAATTTTCGGAACTTCAGGAGCCTATATATCGGGAAGTATGGACTTCCCCCCAACAAACTTTACATTTTTGTAATCAGGACGTAAAGATCTACCTGTGGTAAAAATTCAGATTTTTCCGCCAGCTGGTAGAGTATTCTATTTATGTCTAATCTTCTAACAAATCTAATGGTCAAAATCTGGTTGTTTTTCTTTTTGCTTTGTTTGCGTATTTTTTATGAATTTTGAAGCAATAATATTGACTATGACGACATTAACGTATTTAAAGATGGAATCTGAAAATAAATTATTTCTGTAAATATTAAGTTAATTTATTTAATTTTATTAATATTTCTGGTTTAGTTTTTAAACTAAATATTGCAATACCGAGGTAAGTTGTCGGTAACATATTTAGTATTCCATACGGCATGCTGGAATTTTTAGAAGACCGGTCAGAGAGAAATTGCAATATCTAATAACTTCAAAATACATTATTATATGTTTCATTTTACTATTGGGTGTATTTTAAATCGCAAAATAAACCAATTTGTCACCATTAAAAACATAATATTCACCTTGAAAGTTAGAGGTCGATTATGGATAGCAACCCAACTCCACTTGCGTTGCCCACAGCAAATTTAGTAATAAAATTTTCTATTTTCGCATTAAAATTTATACTTTTTTACAATTCAATTAATAGCTGAATTTGACAAAAATGTCCGTATTTTTCTAATAACGCAACTACAGTTGAGTTGCTATCCATAATCGACCCCTTAATGCCAAGGAGGTCATCCTTGAAATCTATTCATCACTTTTCACTTAAAGTTGACCGGAACGCTATAAATCTGTTCGAAAAATCCAGACCATAATAAAAGGAGACTTATAATAGTGAGTGACATTTTCATACATATTTGTTTATAAATTGTATTTTCGCTTAAACATGTAATGCTATTCGTATGATGTAAAATATTTGGTTTGTACTGCAAGAATCTACTAATTTTTACTATTTTCTTCGATAACATAAAGGAAAAAATGTTATCGTAGTAAAAAATAGTAGCTTCTTGCAGGTTCTGGAACAGAGCAATTGATTCCGTACTTGTTTAGCGTACTTGGTACTATTGTAATTATTGTAAATCGCTATTTTTTGTTTTGAAATTGGTGCAACAACGAACAACTTACACACGACCAAGGCCTAATTACGTGATTCGATTCGATCGAATATTTGCTCGTGAAAAAGATTTCGACACTAGGGATACGTAAAATCGATTTCGGTTAATCGATTATTGACCGTAAAATTTCCAAAAGTCGTAGTCGACTATTGACTGTGCGAAAACCGAATAATCGATTATTCTTAGTCGACTTTCGGAAGACGGAGTCAACTATTATTCGTAGTCAACCATTAGTCGTAGTCTATTATTATTCGTAGTCGGCTATTAATCGTGGTCGACTATTAGTCGTAGTTGACTATTGGGTGTGCTAAAACCGCATAATTGACGGTCCTTTATTTACAACCATCACGGATCGTATTAACGAAAATGGTCGATTATATTCGATTATAATCGGTTTTCGGCCGTTAACGATTAATCGAAAGTCGACTTTTAGAACACTCTCAAATAATCGACTAACCGAAAATCGAGTTTTAAGTTTTTCACGAAAACCGAATAATCGAAAAACCGATTATTGCAATTCACTGCGTATCCCTATTCGACACGATAAAAAAGTGGCATGACGAGATTCGATCGAAATCGTTGATCGAACGTTTCGAGAGTAACCGGTAATCGAACTATGAAAACCTATGAGTACTTTAGGGAATATTATGAAGGTAGATGTAAAAAATTGTGTTTGTTTGAAAGCAAGAACTAAAAAACAAAATTATGAATGAAAAAATGTAAATATTTGTGGAATTTGTTGAACAAAACATTGAATAATAATTTCGGAATGAAGTTGTGCTAAGAAAAAAAGAAAATTATTAATTCTTGCAAAATCTTTTTGACATTGTTGTAAGAGATTGCTAATACATCTACCTTAATAATCCTCTCTCAAAATAAATGAGAGTTTGGTGGGTGTTTTGCATTAGCATCGGTGTCCAAAATAAATGAGAGAAAATCGATGGGAGAGTAACGTACCTTTGTTAAACAATGGCTGACATGCTCTCATTTGAATTCGTTATTCTCTGTTGTTAAGACAACGTGCAGGCGTGTTCATCAATAGCAATGGTGCACAAGAAGAGAATGCTATTTTGGGTTTTTGTATGGGAAAGAGAGTTGTAGTTAACTTTTTCGTAAAGACGCGTGCATGGCTGATCAATAGTTTAAAATCATTGATGTCCAAAATAAATGAGAGAGAATTGTTGGGAGAGTAATGCCCCTTTGTTAAACAACGGCTGACATGGCTCTCATTTGGATTTGTAATTCTCTGTTGTTACGACAACGTACATCAACGTTTAAAATGTACTTCACTTATAAAATAAAGGCTATTAATATTAAATATTTTTTTCTGTTTTGCAGAAATGCTTATTTTTCAACTTATTTTTTTAACGACTGCAAACACTAATTTTTGGTTAATGATTGCATGCATTTTAATTCTAAATTTATCACAATTTCTAAACACGACTGCAATGGACTTTTCCCAATTTCTCTTGTTATATTGAGTAAAAAATGCTGCCAATTATTTACTAAAATCGTTTTTCTTCTATAAAACGACAACAAACAACAATTTTTACATTTTAAATAAAAAGACAATATGTCTGTTCCAGAACCTGCAAGAAGCTACTACTTTTTACTACGATAACATTTTTTCCTTTATGTTATCGAAAAAAATAGTAAAAATTAGTAGATTCTTGCAGTTCTGGAACAGACCAAATAAGTCTGTACGATAACCTAAAAGTAGGATGCGGCGCATCCATGGAGTAGGAGGAACGCTAAGTGGACGGCCAGCCGTTAATTTATGATATGGAAAGAGAATTATTTTTGTAGCAATGGATAATCAAATAATTTTCGTAAACAACCTTCGATTGTTAATTTAAATCTTATCCGCCAAACTTCTTGTTTGTCAAATCAGCGGACTTCTTGCAAGTTTTTGCAAATTGTTGTTCGATAACATTCTGCAAATTTTTAGCTTCGAGAGAGTAAAGCTGGGTACACATTGTCAGTTTTGAATGACGATTTTTCGGAATTATCGATAACTGTCCAAACGTCCAGCAACCACAAAATATTTTGTGGTTGCCTGATGACTGACAAAAGTGAACGGCCACACTAGCAAGCAACAACAAAGCTGTCATTCAAAACTGACAATGTGTACCCAGCTTAAAATTAGTGAAGAGAAGTTACTGAGAACTTGCTGAGTACTTTTTACTTGCGAAGTTATCGTACAAACCTAAAGCGGGGTACACACGAGCAGTTTTGACTGTCGATTTTTCGGAATTATCGATAACTGTCCAAACGTCCAGCAACCACAAAATATTTTGTGGTTGCCTGATGACTGACAAAAGTGAACGGCCACACCGGCAAGCAACCGATTATTTGAGCAAAACTGACAGTCAAAACTGATCGTGTGTACCCCGCTTAATAAGAAATCTTTCATTTTATTTGTTTACGATAGGCAATTTAGCCTCGAGAAATTACTCTCAAATTTATGCTCAATTACACGATAATTTTACTCGATAACGAATGTTGTCATCCAAACTTTGAGTACACAGGTCGAAACAACTCGATATCGAATCACATAATTAGGCCCCAGGTAGCGGATTGACAAATTTTGGATGTTATGTCAAAAATTTCTTTGATGTTTGGGAAATCACAAGGCATATTATTTATACAGCACCCTGCCACACGGCGAAATAAATATCATGAAATGATGAGCTCTTAGGACGAGATCCATACTAGAGTAACTTTATTCAATTGCTGTAGTGGGTAACTCGATTTAAGAACCCCAATAAAATGGGAAAGTTTTTAATGCAAGTTTCAGCGTGTGGCATAAGACAAAACATTGTTGTTATTGAAAATTAAATGCCAAAGAAAATATTAAATAATAGGACAAATATAAATACATTTAAAAATTCCTCTAAAATAGAACGAACTTGTATCAAAATGTAAATATAAAGTATTCAGAACTCTCGTAGGTCATTTTTATTACATGTTTAGGATGAAAAGAAGTATTTTGTGGTAGGATATTTCGAAGTTTAAAATTTTATGAGTAGACCCTATTACATTTTGAAAACCAAATTTATAAAAAATGTAAAGTTACAGCTGATTTTGTGACAATCAGCTGTATTTTAACTTTTTTTGTAAATTTGGTTTTCAAAATGTAATAGGGTCTTTTCATGAAATTTGCTACTATAAAATATTTATTTTTATTGTAAACGTGTAATAATAATGACCTACTGCAGTTCTGAGTGCTTTATATTTACATTTTAATTTAAATTTGTTCTATTTTATGCCATGTTCATACCAGCATTTGAATAACGTCGTTCGTTCTCATAAATACTTACACGAATTAACCCGTTCATACGACATGGTACTTCATTCATAGCAACATGATTCATATTTTCATAGTTTTTGTTTACCGATTTTAAAGGAAGTTTCAGCCAAAAGACGAGTAAAGTTAATTGATATGAACTGAAAAAATGTTTGTCCTTCTTTCAGACATCTATTTAATATTAAATTATATTAGTTTCATACATGTTTTCTATTTTTTCTAACAATTTTGGTGTTTTCAGTATATTTTCAAATTTTTCTATTTTAAAAATTAACGAAAGAGACCTGCCAAAATAACTTTTTGGTATACAGTACACGAATTTGGAACGATGGACAAGAAATGTAAATGCAATGAAAGAGAAGACAAAAATTGCTATGATTTGAATGTATACTAGTCGTTAAACCGTTTACTTTTCATTCATATTTTGCAGTTTTTTCTAAAAATTTTTGGGTTTTTAATAAATTTTTAAATGTTGTATTTTTCCTGTCATAATTAATTTATTTCGATAAATTCTCTCATTTGTTAGAGATGGGACATATTTTATCGTCGTTCTGAGAGTAATTTAAATTGAACAAGGTACAAAAATCGTTGTTCGTTCTCAAAAATTTGTATGGGAAATGAAGTAATTATCAGCGTTCGAAAACTTACATTAAGGTACCGTACAATAACGTTTTGTAGCGTACCTAGCATGAAAAGTTACACTACGATAAGGTACCGTACATGTACACAAACTTTAAAAAAAAATTTAGCGTTTGTGTACATGTACCCAACGAAAATCGTAGCGTACATGTTTGGTACGCAACCACCATTGTAAAGTAACAACCACTTACCCAACCGAAATGGTTGGGTACGTACGTTATAAATGTTGCGTGTACATTAAAAAACCACGTAGCGTACATCATTATGTACCCTAAAAAACAAATAGAGGTTGCGTACACCTGAGTGATGTTTATGAAGAGGTTGCGTACACCTGAGTGATGTTTATAAAGAAAAACTAAATATGAATGGCATGAGGAAAAATACAACCATAAAAATAAGAGTGAATATCGTATTAATAAAATACAAAAGTATGTCAGGAAAAATGTCTAAAATTGTCTTTTCCATTTCAAAAAAATCAAAAAAAAAAATTTTATACTACATCAATGATTTTTGGTACATAGATTAAGAAAAAAATCTGCATTCCAAATCTATTTCGTTACTAACTTTGATCGTTGCGCGCAAAAGATATGACCGTTTTAATTATGATAATTAGAAAAAAATCTAAAAAAATCGCGATTTAATATAGTTAGCTGTTATATCCTATTATCGTTAACTGAATTCGTAACCTTTGCGATGATGCAAAATAATAGCAAAGTCTCAATGGATTCGCGAAAAATTAAATTTGTTAAATAATTTCACGTATTTACAAACATATTTTTGAAACAATAGCGCTCATACTTACGAAAAATATATAAAAAAATTATAACAGCATCCTGACATTTTGAGGAATAAAATGAAACCTAAGTTGTGAAGGTTGGAGCTATAGTGTTCATGTTATTTGCAAAAATACGAAGAAAATATTACGAAAAAATTAAAATCATATTATTCTAATTTTATTTTTTATGGTTTTATAGGAAAAGTTGGAGAAAAAATGTTTGAGTTCTTCGGCATTTTCGTCAAAATTTCACGCAATAATGATGATATTCCGTTGTAACAAATTTTTCGCATATAGTTTCCTATTGGATAATATTATTAGAACCTTATATTAAATCACAAGGAATTCCAATTGTGGCATAACGTTAAAATAATGTTATATTGAATATTATAACATTTGAGACGCATATAAACCGCGTAATTATGAAAATGACATGATGCGCATCCGATTTTCCAACACAGCGAATCAATCCCTTTTATTTGATGTACAGTTTGTCAAATTTTATTTGGCGGCCACGATGTAGCATCTGCGGCATATTAGGGTGCAAAATACTGTAAAATGGTCATAATTTCCGCGATGTTCATTTACATTTTATGCGCATCCGATTTCAATAATCACCGTCTCAATGCGACCCATCAAGAACCGTGGATGTAGCATCGCACTAAATTTTTAGAAAAAATCTATTATATCTCTGGATTTACGAGAGTTTTTAAATATCTGTTTTCGCACAGTTTAAACACGCGTGTCGATCTATTTATTTAAGTAGAACTGATACATCCAAAACGCGTTTTAATATGCGATATTTTCAAAATAAATTTTTGCAAATTTTCGAAATTTGAGGGGTATCATATCCTCTGATCTAGTGGGTGGATTTTTACGCGTCGTGGCTTGTAAGATTCAGAACGTAAAAAAACTAAATTTAGGCGGGTTTCCAAGGAAATCAAATGACGTTTGTAAAATTTAAACCAAAAAATAGGGTTTTGAAAAAAAATTACGCACAAAAATTTCGTGTTTGGGCGCAGATTACTGTGATCCTGTGAGGGCTACACCCTCATGTTATACATTAAAAAATTCGAAATCGCGAGTACTACAATCAAATAGTAAGATTTTAGGGAAATCCAGCTGCGCGTCCCGATTAGAGCAAAAGATTTAAAAAACCCCATTTTTCAGGTTTCAAAATGTCAGCATCCATTTGAGGTAGATACAGTGGATATTATAAAAAATTAACGAATATATAAAAGATTAACATGTGAGAAAGCTCAACTTTCATAATTGAAATCCCCATTGACTTTTACCATTAATATACATATGTTCAATATTTGTTGCTGACATGCGGTTGCGCTGATCAGATAATATGTATTTCATAGCAGAAAATAAGCGTTCCACACTTAATTGGGTTGACGGTATTACCTGTACAATATTGTCAATCTCACTGATGATGGTATTCTGAGAGTACCAAAATGCTATTATATTCTCATTTAGTCGCAATCTTGATTGCAGCACATAAGTGGCAAAATCACCTTCTAAATTGTGTAAATTAGATGAACTCGGAATTTCTGTGGCAGGATCTATCATTTGCAGATACTCGGAAAAAGATTTGGCTGCATTGTAAATAGGTTTAAATAGTCCCAAGAATTCAGTTGTGAAAGACCATTCTTCAGATTCAAGAAATAAATCAGGATAATCCTTGCTTAGTGTATTTATAATATCCCTCATTTCCAGGATTCTTTCAATCATTTTATATGTTGAATTCCAACGTGTTGCACAATCAATGATATGTTTTTTGTAGAGTTCACTTCTTTGAAAATTTATAATCATTTTACTTCGTTTACACACAGTTGGAGAGTGTGAGCACCACAACGAATGCTAGTAATTGTGTTCGATGAGGTGTTAAAATCAATTGATTAAATTGTGTCAATATCTATTCGCCAGTCGAAATAATCTTCATCTTCTTCGAAATCCACGGCATCATTATCTATCGACAATTGCATTTCAGAGTTCAGGATTCGTACAGTTGTGAGCATATTTGATCCGTTGTCGGTTGTAATCGTTAAAATATTACGTAAATCAGCATCATATTCCTTTAGAGCATCCAATATAACTGTTTTTAAATATTTAGAAGTGTGATTTTATCTAAGTTCCTTTATAGCCAACGTTTTAACAACGATTATACCATGTTTAATGTATTTAACAGCCTTGTTGCGACATCCATCTTAAGGGAAAATAATATCCATTTAATATCGTTTGAGATTCCCGTTTTAATATTTTTTGAGAAAGCTATAAATCGTTCTATTACGTTATGTTCATTTACCGTTATCCCGAGTACAATTAAAACAGGATCTTTAAGAACTTTGTAGGCTTTATCTTCGTCCATATGTAAAGTACGTCCATTTTTTTTTTTTTTTTTTTTTTTTTGTAAACAGTTCCACCGTTGCTGCTTCAAAGTTTTTTGGATTCACACTTTTTTAACAATACTTTTATGTCACTTTTTTCTTTTACGTTTTCCCGCTTTTGATCAATATAGTATGCATACAAATCGGGATGCACATTTTTCAAATGTCGCTCTAAATTTGCGGAATGCCAATTTAAAATATTGTTGAGGAAATTTTGTAAATTACACACTGTTTGATTTGATTCGTTTGTACTGAATATATCACGAAGAACAATATTTGTTGGTCTTGGCATTTTTATAATTATTTTCCACTTAACGTTTAAAAATGAACTAAATAGCATTTGCGGGTGTTCTTTTGCATATACAGTTTGCAAAAAATTAATTTTCTTAAAAAATTTAATTACCTGCAACTATTTCAAAGGGTTTTCGCAAAATTTTCCATAAATTATACAATAAGACTACGAGTGTAACAAACTCATAAAATAGTTCATTTATGTGGTAATGGTTATACTTTATTACAATACACAAGAAAGGTAAAAAGAAATATTGTGGTTTACAATTTTTTTAACTCATAATTTTTATGATGTCAAAAAGAAGGGACAGGTACTTTATGGTTTTGGTGTGCGAGGAATTCCCATAATTCTACTTGTAAACAAACTTAAAAAATATAGCAGACCCAAAGAACGGATGTTTCCTTCACAGCTAGGTACCAGTCCTTGGCTACCTCAACGGCAATTCATAAATAGGAAAAACACAAAAAAGCAATTCTTATTGTGATGTTGTAGCATTTCTTTTTGTAAGATGATGTTGATACTGAAAACAACTTACTTGAAACTGTTCTTCGATGCTTTCTTGACATTGCTAAAATTTTAAAATGAACCACCTGTTTTCACAATAATGATACGATTTTTAATAATAAAAAACTCCTCCATAAACTAAAGCCCTATAGCAACCCTTTTAAAAAATGTCAAGATTTTATATATTCGATGAGAGCGTTTTGTTTAGGCATTACTAACTTCTTGCATAAGTATTTATGACATTTAAATAATGACGTTTATAGTCCTAATTAATTGAAGATACATGTGGTGTATTTCAATAGTTATTTCAAACACATGGCAACACTGATTCTATGTTATGCTTTTTCTATTCTATCAATGTATCTTTTGTACTAATTAACTATTCGCTACATTTTTAGTAACAGCCATTTTACTTACTAGTTATTATTAACTTGTTCACTTCGATTTCAACCATCAAACAGATCAAAACGTTCGACTCCATTTTTATTCGATTTATATTCTTCTTTGTTGTTATATATTTTATTAAATAAAGCATTATTATTTAAACATTATCAAACGCGTGCTTACTTTCAATTTAAATACACAACAAAGAATTGGCGACGAGGATAAACTCAAGTTCAAAGAGTTTTCAATAAAATTTTGTGCAAAAAAATAATTTTTTTCTAATTCGATAAACGCATAACCTAAAATGGATGCAACTCAATTGGCGCAAATACTGGATGCCATTACGACAATGGCAACAGCAAAGAAAACCCATCAACACCTTCAGCAACATCTTCCAATCAAATTGCAAATCAATGAAGAATAATAATAAATAAACAAATCTATGCTAAAGTGCCGTGTATGTGGAAGCAGTGGTCATGTGCAACAAGTATGGAGACGGGCGAATATCAAACAAAAGAAATCAAAAAGAAAATAAATCAACAACAACACACACATACATGCGATCAGTGCAATCAGATGATTGACTGCAATGCGGTCACTCACTGAACATACCCCATCAACAAGGGTATTGGTAAAAACAAAATTATCAATACAATCAATAAACTTCGAACATCAAATCAAAATCATCAATCAATCAATTCAAATTCATCAATTCGACAATTCAAATCAACATAAATCAAAACCTTCAAATATCAATCAATTTCAAAAAAAATATTCAAGCCTGGGAGAAATAGTGCAAATTCCTGAGTGCAAAAGGAAGTCACCGGCATCTACAAAATGGAAAAAAACTCCATACACACAAAACACTACATTTCAAATAAAAATGGTCGTTTCAACAAATCGGTGTCATCGTTAACCAGTTGCGACGAATCAAACATGGTGCAAATCCTAGTACGGAAAAGCAACAACAACTAAAATTCAGCATCAACAACTCAACAAAATCGAAACACCATTTTAGAGGAAAATGCATCAATCATCAATACAAGTCAATTCAACAAATCATCAAATCAGAATCATCAACCTGTTTCAAAATGTAAAAGCTGTTTTTAGTGAAGTGCCATACCATCAATGAAGTCAACAAGATTCCTGTCTGATACCTCTGATGTGCAAGAAGTTCAAGTAGAAGGAAATTACCTTCGGCTCTGCTGACGGACCAAGTCCTTATTAAGCCTGGGAGATTGTGGTGTATTTCAATAGTTATTTCAAACACATGGCAACACTGATTCTATGTTATGCTTTTTCTATTCTATCAATGTATCTTTTGTACTAATTAACTATTCGCTACATTTTTAGTAACAGCCATTTTACTTACTAGTTATTATTAACTTGTTCACTTCGATTTCAACCATCAAACAGATCAAAACGTTCGACTCCATTTTTATTCGATTTATATTCTTCTTTGTTGTTATATATTTTATTAAATAAAGCATTATTATTTAAACATTATCAAACGCGTGCTTACTTTCAATTTAAATACACAACAATACATATTCATTTATATTTACTTGTATTTCATTTGTATATATTCCACAAAAATTAAAGTTTATATTTTTAATACCTTATTAACCAAACAAATGTAAGTGTACGCTACCAACACATTCTTTCTGAAGGTACATTTTGATGTACTCAACGTGGTTTTTTAATGTACGCAACCTTTTCGGTTGGGTACGTGGTTGTTACTTTACGATGGAGGTTGCGTACCAAACATGTGTGTTTGACGAACTTTTCGAATCTCGTTGGGTACACGTACACAAACACTAAAATGGATTTTTAATGTTTGTGTACGTCTACATAAACTTTATAATTTTTTTTAGTGTTTGTGTACATGTACGGTACCTTATGATAAGGTACTGTTTGTTTCCGAACACTGATTTTTACAATATTTGTAATTTTTCCATTCCAGTACTTTTGGAAAAAATGTCAATTAATATCAATATTTGTTCTATCGCAAGTGTTTATTACTACTAAAAATTAACAATTTAATTTTGCCATGCAAATAAAAATCGTTTGCTCTTGTTATACCCTACACCCATGGTAGAACAAATACAAGGTAAAGTTAATACTACAACAAATACAACTCGAACAACAACCACAAAGGAATTTGTTTTTGTTTGTAACGTTACTGCCAGTTGTATTTGTAAACAAAACAAGGAAATGTCTATAAATTATTGGAATTTAAAAAACTAATAATTTTTCACATTTGGTTCAATATTTTGGAAAACATGAATGAAAATTCGTTACATTTTCAATTTTTATGGTTCCACATCATTCCACTAAATGCATAAATTCTCGCAGAAAGTAGAATTCTTGCAGAAAAGTTTGGGGTCGCTGGAAATTCATAGAAAAAGGAGAAGTTGTTTCAATGTTTTGTTTTAGAAATCAAAGAAGCACATGTTTATTAGGGCTTCATTTTTTTAAATTTTAACAAAATACCTCACATATTAACAAACGTTGTATCGCCTCTACAAGCGGGGATTTACTGCGCGGCTTATCGTTCGAACTTGGAGGAGGTTACATATCATTGATATGAAGAAGTCTTTCTGGGGAATGTTTTTTTTCCGAATGATATATTTTTTTCTCAAAAAATATATGTCCCTAATGTACATCGAAATAGAAATAAATGTATAAAATGTCATACGAAATTTGACACTAACGTTTCAACCCAGTTCAGTCAGCTGTGTATTGCTGCTACCTTTTCTTATTCTACCATGCCCTACACCCTACACTGTGGTACGGGGTATTACGTCTTTGTGCATTTGTATGTAGGCCAGCTAACATTTTTTTCCGAATTCGGAACGAAACTCTACACAAGTTTCCGATTCTGATGCCGAATTCGTTCCGAAATCGGAACAAAATTGTGTGAAGGTGCCCACGAATTCGGAAATTTTTGTCGGAAATAAATCGGAAGGAACATTAGAGTTTCTTTCCGAATTCTGAACGAATTCGTAAAAAAAACTCGAATGAAAAAAGGGAAATTTTAAGGGAATTTTCGATTATCTGTACAATTTCGGAAAAAACTCTAAATGAAGATTCCAATATGGACAGAAAATAGGATGAATTTCGGATACTTTTTCAGAATATCGAAACAAATTCTGATGTTCGATCCGAAATTCGGAAAATTATCGGATGTTTGATCCGATATTCGGAAATTATCGAATTTTTGATCCGATATTCGGAAAAATCGGAATATTTTCGAAAGTTTTATACGAAAATCGGAACAAATTCTGATGATTTATACGAAATTCGGAAAATGTTCGGATGTTTGAAGCGAACTTCTCAATAATTATTTTCCTTATTTGTTGAACTTTATACATAGGATTTAATAGTAGTATTCATTATAAAACACAACCTTTCCTAATAAGTTCTCCACATGCCATCACGCTGTTGTTCTTTTATTTATTTATTTTATTCATATTAAACTTATAGTAAATATAAGATTAATATCCAGAAAAAATAGCATTAGCTACATAGGCCATCGGTTAATACAATTTGTGTTATGATAAATGCAATTAGTTGTGAAACAGTTATATTACAGTTTTTGTAAAAGATATAAAGTTGTAGCATGGTGGAATAATAGCCCATTTAGATATGACTTCATTAGTCGGATTTAGCACATTATCAGGTTTTATTTGCTAAATCCAGCCAAAATCTACCATATTTCCCATACAAAAATAAATCCTCGTATTGAGTGGATTTATTTTAAATCTGGCATAAATCCTCGTATACAACTCTGTTTTTTGCAACATGTTGCTAGAAAATACAAAAGGTTGAAAGCAGGCACAAGAAGCAAGGTAGATGCATCGGTGAATTGCTACACTAAAAATAATTTAAAATGTAAAAATGTTTAAACAAGGCGGAAAAATTAAATTTGTTTTGATGTACAAAGTTGATTTTAATCAGCCAAGACTAATGCTTGGTTTACATTTACGAAATCCACTCGATTTCAACTGTCAAATCCATAGGTTAAACGTCAAATGAAATCCAATGGATTTCAGATGAGATTTCATTTGACGTTTGAGCTATGGAATTGGCAGTTGAAATCGAGTGGATTTCGTAAATGTAAACTTTGCATAATACATACGATGTGTAACCGATAAAATAATTCGTTTATTTATTTTAAATGGGCAAACTGCGATAAAAGAATTCTTTATTTGCTCTCTAGTTAGCAAGATCTATTTATAAGGTCACGTAAGTAGCACAACAACAACTCTTTTTTGGCCGAAAATTCTTCAATATGTCAAAATGTTTGTTTACGTTTTCATACAAATGATTCACAATAACATAAAAAATGACAGATTGAAACCAATCAGCTGTTCATTTTACGCCACCTTATAATTTCATCATGCTAGTTAGCATTAGTAGCATAATGTGCTAGAATTTTCAGTAATAAACAATAAATTTGTAATTTGACGTATGTTTTTGAGACGAATTCTATTTACAAAAAATTCTTTTGACGTTTCAAATTCGATCAGATGCGCTGATGCATCTACCTTGGTAATTGTGCTATGAAAAAAATCAGCTGACTGCTATTTAAATCCTCCTAAATGAAAATCTAAATGCAATGAGATTTGTACTGGATTTATTAAATCCAGTCGAGGATTTATGGCAAGTCTAAATGAGCTATAATGTCCAATTTACATTAGCAACTTTTTCGTCATTTAGAGCTGTTTCGTCATTTATTTGCTAAAACAGGCAACATTTTGCGTCATTTACCATACAAAATTAAATGACGATAGCTGCGTCATTTATTCTAAACAACGCACGAAAACACCATACTATTATACGCAACCCTGCTTTTTCGTCATAAACTACCAAAAAATGCAACTGTATTATGATGTCTTTGTTTGTTTGTGTGTGTTGTAGAAAAACAATAATACTCAAACGATGAAAAAAGTGTAAATAAATGTTTAAAAAACTTGCAAAAATAAAATTTTTTCAAATTTGAATTAAGTCAAGTTATTTGGTAAACATTAGTGTTGTGAAATTCTTATTTTTCGGAATTAAAATTATTGTGTGCGTGTGTTATTGTATCCGTGTGTATGTGCGATTGTGTGCGTAAGCAAATGACGCAAAAAACAGATGTAATATGCTGTTTATACTATAGTTTTTTTCGGGGTTAACCTTCATTATCGGGATTTAACTGCTTAATCCTACCAAATTTATCAAGATTTACCATACAAATTTAAATCTTCTCATGACTGGATTTGTTTGAGATCCAGGACGAAATCTGGATACTAATGTCATGCAACGCTGTTTTTGTACAAAAATATGCAACTCATTTTCCAATGTACGAAAAGTTGCAAGCGTTTTCCCAAATCATTTGTTTACATTCTGTTTCGTTGTCAAAACACACAGCAAAACAAATAAAGAAAATTGTAGAAAATTGAGATAAATTCGCTGAGAGGTAAATAAATATACATATATTTGAATTGCAAAATAAAATAAAATGTCTACTTCTTTTCAGGAAAGTCTACAGCAAGAAGAAAACGTTGGTCATAAGTCGCAAAAGTAAGAAGCTTTAAAAGTTCCGGAATAGCTGTCAACAAACAGCCATATTGGCATTCAAAAACCAGCAGAAACAACAAGAACATGGATTCGAGAATATACATAGTACTACAACAGCGTTATACGCCATATCCACGGATATCAGTAGGGGACCAAACAACCACGTAAAGCTGTTGGAGGATATAGAGAAGACTACCCTCCTACAGTGTTTGAAACGTTGGATAATCAAATGTGTGGATGCCAGTCTAAGAAGTCCAAACCCCGTAGAGTGCAACATGGTGTTCCTCAAGGTGGGGTGATATCTCCGGAACTGTTTAAGCTCTATTATCTGAAATTCCAATCCTATGAGGGCACATAGATCTTAATGTATGTGGATGATTGTCATATCGTCGATGACATACTTACATACATTTATGATAGTTTAAATGTCTTCATAGCTGGCCTAGTGTATAGTGCAGTTCGTCCATCTGAGGGATATGAAAATGTCCACCGCTAAATCCACTGCCACACAGTTCACCCACTGAACAGTCGATAGTGTCCTGGTTCCGACCACTACTGCCTCAAAATATTGTGCGCAACGTTCGATAGCATGTTTAAGTCATCCGCACAAGCCACATATATTTGCCACAAGTTAAGAAATAGGAAAAAAGTGCTCAAGAAGATAGTCGGCAGCACTTGGGGAGCTAACAAAAAAAACCTTGTTGACCACAGACTGAACGCAGTAGGCCTGTGGAATAATATTCAAACTTTCCACAATGCCGCATTGAGAACTGCAACAGAGTGCCTCCTTATGACACCACTGGCCCATTTTCATGAGGAGACGAAGTAGTGAGCAGCCCTGCCTCGATTTAATGGACAAACAGTCCCACCCAAGCACGTCACGAGAGATATTCATAATCAGAGGCAGGATTGGATATCATTCAATCTGACGCAGTATGAATGCCGTACAGAAGAACGCCAGCTGTCAAGGGAAACACCCGTGGTTTTAGCAGTTACCTCACTGAATTGATAAAATTCCCAAATTCAGATGGCTAATATGCAATCTTACAAATCGCAGTTACACCACAATTCATTGCCAAAATACATTAAAAGTCCAAAACTTAATATGAAAATAAATGAACAGTTAGATAATGGACCGAAAGTTCCAAAAATAAATGCAATTAGTATTTTTGTATTCTGTCAGCCCAATCGTGTCGCCTCTTTCTAATACATCCCCAGCGAATGTACCAATAAACCTCGTTCGGGCATAATTTTTGGGTTCCAACGATATAATTTTTTTCTAGAAACCCTAAAAATTAGAATATTTATTTCTGCTGTCACCAACTAGAATTTGAAAAATAAATAGTTTTCAACCAGACTATATGTTTGCGTTCTTTATTATTTATAGCATATCAGAAGAGATAAATATAAATGTATGTATCAAGGTGGGGTTCAGCTGCTGATATAGCAGTAAAAACAAATAAAAAAGTATCAGTCGGCTTTGCCGACAGAGATATACCCTCAGCCTGTGTAAATTGAAACACTTTTTTCCCAAAAAAAACTTATGTATTTAGGGGTTTTCAAAATTTTGGACGTATGAACCGTCAACAATGTTGATTAGGACTAAAGTTCAAAAGTTTTGCGGAGTAGGTACTAAAAGAAATGGACCGACAGACATAGACCATGGGGGTGCCATAGGAGGTTTTTACACCCTTCGGGCTGTTTTCTCAAGAAGTATGGTCTTACCCCTGAAAAAACTTTTACCATCGTAATTGAGGGAGCTAATGCAAGTTGCTTCAACAAAAATCAAAGTAATTCGAGAGCAGGTCCTAAACTGAACTTTTCCGAAATTTTGTGTGGGAGGTACCAGAAGGGGTTTACCGATTGAGTCCATATTGGAACCCCATCTAAGTCTGGTAGAAATTTCCCGATGTGCAAAGTATGGACAAAATCGGTTACTTCCTTCAAGAGTTATCGTGCGCACAAATTTTGCGAACATTTTCGAACTTTACCGGAAGGAGTGGACCGATATAACAAATCTTCGAACTTAAACTAAGTTTGGACAAAATATTACAAAAGCCAAATTTTGGACCGAATCGGTTCATCCGTTCGAGAGTTATCGTGCGCTCCAGCCAGCCAGGCAGACAGACGGACCGACATGGCTAAATCAACTGTAAATTGTCTGAAATACATTTCGTCCAAACATACTTGGGGTCTAAAACCATTATTTCGATGAGGCACATTTTGCCCGTATGAAAGGGTATATACCCTCGTTAGCATAAATGCTGAGGGTATAAAAAGATTCTGCTAACGTGGATCCAGCAGCGAACGAAAAAGACCATGTTGATGGAAAAATTCGCTTCTATTAGATAGATTTACGAAATCCAGTGGATTTCAAATGTCAATTCCATAACGTATACGACAAATAAAATTCAATGGGTTTATATTTGACATATTTGCAATGGAATTGCAGATTTCGTAAGACGTAATATAAACTGCTAAAGTAACGAGTTTTCCACCAACATGGTATTTTCCTTTTAGAGATAGCTGCCGAGGCCCAAAACGGTGAGGTATCTTCAAGATCGGTTCTTCTGAATGGGTATCGAGCTTGGAAAAGTTTTCATTCCATATCCTTGCACACTCTTTGTTATTTCATTTCCCTCTTGTTCTTGCGTGAGCTAACTTTTTCTGTTATTGAATGAAGAGTAGCTCTATATGCCGCACTCTTTTTTTATGTCTGGTCATCCGTTCTTTGCAAATTTTGGATGGGCAATATAATATGTTTCAGCTCTCTTGTGCAAAGCTTTGCTGCAAGATGGTAGTAAATCGGTCGTAATTCTAACACACTTGATGAGCATCATCCATCTATCACATTATAATCAATATGGTATTCCATTCTGGTGCTGATAAAACATTGGGTTTCCGAGAATTTTCCAATAGTTGAACCAAAGATATTCATTCAATCTTGGGATTAAAATAGTCTAGAACACGTTCAATTCATTGGTCAGAACTAGGTATTTCTGGAAATTCACAACATATTTTTGTATGTTTGTTCATCTTCAGATCGATAAAAGAGAGATCTGACATCTTATATTTGGAGACGAATTGATTTCATGGTAGGTCAAATCACATTTAAAATTTCTTTCGATGCGATTCCCGTCCTATGTTTACTTATTTTGTAATTCTTCAGAATTATGTTACTAAATTTATGTTGATTTCTTTTTGATTTGCTGTTTTGTATGTATACACAAACAAAAATCAGCTGTCAATTATATCCTCACAAAGGTATATATAAACGGTATAGATTAACCCACTGGATCTTTTAACCTCACAGGGTTAATCTTCAATAGTATAAACGCCCTATAAATACACTTCATTTGTTTCTAGGATTTCGTAAAACGAAATCATTTAAAGTGCATATGTAAATTGGACTTAAGAAGGTGTTACATCAAATAATGTCAAACGTCAATTTTGCTCACAATAATGCATTACTGTGAATTGCTTGTTTACATTTTGTATGTGATTTTATTCACAATAACACATTTTGACAACTGGAATGAAGATCAGCTGTTTTTGGCGTTACACCTTATTATTCCACCATGAGTTGTAGATAGAATTGATGTTGTCGGCATTGCGGGTTTTAAGCATTTCCATTCCGCTGTTGTTGAGTATTTTTTGTTGCGTTTGTAATAGGCAGGTGCAAGATTGTAGTAAGTGTTGAACCGAGGAGATGTCCCCGCATTTCCGGTATATCGTCGGTGTCATGCTTAAGTGTTCCATACGCCATTTTTGACATTTTGAGATAAAGGCACCTTACAAGGTGAACCATGCTCTTTCTGATTTTTTGGTCGGTTTTGCTCTATCTCTTATAGTTTCTGAAATATTCAGATGCCAGTATGTTCCATATCCGCTTTGTGACCCAAAAAATCTTGTCGTTTTGTTCCATATCCATAAAGCCTGGCGTATGGAACAAAACAACTTTGAACTTTTTAGTTCCATATCCATGTCGTTTGGCGTATGGAACAAAAAGAGACAAAAACGAATTGTTCCGCACCAAAAATGATGGCGTTTGGAACAAAAAATTGCCCATTTTTGCCAAGTTACGGAAAAGTGTGGCGTATGGAACAAATTTTTATAAAGGACTTGGTTTAAAAACTGAAGAATAATAGTTTCTAAATTCAAATACACTCCACGTCAGTAGAATAGAACACCTACATTTTTGGTAATGTTAGCTTATTTATCCCAAAACTAATGGATCTGCGTTTTCAATCCTGTGGGGATGTAAAGTCTATGATGTTCCGTATCAACCATATAAAAAATTATGTTTTTAGCTCTTCGCGAAATGATTTTCTGATCTATTTTCCGATAGTACTATGAAAAATAGGCATTTATTTTTGGTCATCAGGATAGAACAGTCAATTTATTTTCGCGAATTTTTGAGATATTAACGCCGAATTTTCTTTCAGTAGATAAAGCAAGGCTTTCACATCATTTTTCACCAAAGAAAACCTATAAATTATTCTGCGGACACCGAAATAACAGCGTTAAAGGGTTTAAATTGACCGATATTGGAAACATCTCGGAATGTCAATAGGAGTCGCGCAGTATTGTCATATTTCTTCACAATAATATAGAATATTACACAGACAACCTCGACGGATACTATCGAGTGCTTCGGATGCTGATAAGATGGAATATTTTCAAAATAATTATGACAAACGTCAAAATTCTTCTAAATACCTTGATGTTTTGTTCAATAAAATGGTTTTTCCGCGAACAAGTCTGCCGTTCAAAGGTTTGGAAATATGCTCCAGATTTGGAGGAAGATAATCTGATACGAAAACAACCGTTATTTTAATGCACTGAGGGAAATTTTAGTAATTTTTAAAACAACATACGAAACCTAAAACCTCAATTTCCATGACTGTGTTTTCCCGCGAAAACGGGGCTTTTACATTTGCGATTTCAGTTAAAAAACTACTAATTCGTAAAATCCGGTGTGGAGAGCATAACCTGGTCCATTTATATTGGAGCATAACACTGTTGAGAACAGTCGCGGACACAGAAATAAGAACACATATACAATTCAAAATCCAAAGGGTGTGTTCAATTTGAAAAATGTGCTAAAATTTCCCTCAGTGTATTAAAAAAGCGGTTATTTTCATACTTACTTACTTACTTACTTAGCTGGCCCATTACAGAACATTTGTTCTATAGGCCGAACTAAGAAGAGATCTCCATTCCTCTCTATTTGTTGCTTTGCACTCTGGAATACCGCGCCTTGTCATCTCATCATGTGGCATGTATTCATACGCCTTTTTAGCGGGTTCATCATCGCTCATTCTTTTGATATGGCCTAGCCAACGCAATCGCTGCATCTCGATACGTTTAACAATATTGATGTCGTTGTATAGCAGATACAGCTCGTGGTTCATGCGACGTCGATATTCACCGTCAACGCAGATTGGTCCGTAGATCTTTCGAAGAATTTTTCTCTCAAACACACCAAGCACTGCCATGTCTGCTTGCGCAAGTACCCAGGCTTCGGAGCCATACATCAGCACGGGTAGTATCAGTGTTTTGTAGAGCGTTATTTTTGTTTGACGAGATGTGGCTTTGTTTTTAAACTGCTTACTTAATCCAAAGTAGCATCTGTTGGCCAATACAATTCTTCTTTTTATTTCACAACTGATGTCGTTTGTTGTGTTGACGGAGGTGCCGAGGTAGACGAAGTCTTTTACTACCTCAATATTATAGGAACCAACTTCCACAGTCGGTCCGAGCTCAATGGACGCATTGCGCGTCGACACCATCAACTTGGTCTTCTCACCGTTTACCGCCAGACCCACTTTAGCAGATTCTCATTCGACCTTTATAAAGGTATCAGTTACTTCTTTTACTGATCGACCCATGATGTCTATATCATCAGCATAAGCAAGTAACATGTGGCTATTGGTGTAGATTGTGCCACTTCTTTTGACGTTTGCCTCTCGTATAACCTTTTCTAGCAGGATGTTGAAGAGGTCACACGAAAGGCTGTCTCCTTGTCTGAAACCTCTTTTGGTACCAAACTCTTCGGAGAGGTTCTTTCCTATTTTAACTGAGGACCTCGTGTCAGTTAAAGTCATTTTACAAAGCCGGATGAGCTTTGCGGGAATACCAAATTCAGACATGGCTTGGAATACCTTTGAGCGCAGCGGACTGTCGAAGGCTGCTTTATAATCGACAAAAAGGTGGTAGGTGTCGATCTGCATCTCTTGGGTCTTCTCCAGGATATGCCGCAGGGTAAATATCTGGTCAATGGTGGACTTGCCAGGTCTAAAGCCGCATTGGTATGGTCCAATAATCTCGTTGACCATTGGCTTTAGTCGTTCGCACAATATCCCTGACACGATCTTGTAGGCAATAGGGAGTAGACTTATGCCCCTATAGTTAGAGCATACAGTCTTATCTCCCTTCTTGTGGACGGGGCACAGGATACTCAGGTTCCAATCGTCGGGTACTCGTTCTTCCTGCCAGATGGTGCTAACTAGCTGATGAATACACCTTATCAGCGTGTCGCCTCCGGTTTTGAACAGCTCGGCTGGTAAGCCATCGGCCCCTGCTGCCTTATTATTCTTCAGCCGATTTATTGCTGTCTTTACCTCATCTTGGCTGGGCGGTATACATTCAATACCATCTTCTGGGATTGGGACTGTGGTATCTTCGTCGTCTTCGCTGCTATTGGATACCAACAGATTTGAAAAATGTTCTTTCCATATCCTGAGTACACTATCTGTATCAGTTACCAAATTACCTTGCTGGTCTCTACAGGAGGATGTGCCTGTACCAAAGCCATCAGTTTGATGCTTGACTCTTTGGTAGAATTTTCGGACTTCATTCTGGCTCCTGTACATCTCGATTTTTTCACACTCCCGCTTTTCCATCTCTCTCTTTTTCCTGCGGAAAAGACGTTTCTCCTCTCTCCTTTTCTCCCTGTATCTCTCTCGTGCGCTACGCGTTGCTACGGATTGTAAAGTAGCCTTATATGCCGCATTTTTCTCTTCGGTGGCAGCACGACACTCCTCATCATACCATGGATTCCTTGGTGGAGGTCTCTGGTATCCAAGTATGGATTTTGCGGCTGTTTGCATGGAGTGGGCAATGCTTTGCCATTGCGCTGATATGTTATCGGGATGAGGAGGGCTTTGATTAAGCAATTGGGCTAGTTGAGTGGAATATGCTGTGGCTATCTGTTGTGATTGCAGCTTACCGATGTCTAACTTTCGTGTTGTGTCTGTTCGTACTTTGTTTGCTACGTTTAAGCGGGTGCGTACCTTTGCTGCAACAAGGTAGTGGTCCGAATCAATGTTTGCGCCTCGGAACGATCGTACATCCAACACGCTCGATGAATGTCTTCCATCTATCACAACATGATCAATTTGGTTTCTTGTTTTCTGATCTGGAGACAGCCAGGTGCCCTTATGAATATCGAGATGATTAAATCTGGTACTGCTAACTACCATGTTTTTTGCAGCTGCAAAGTCTATCAGTCTCATACCATTGTCAGATGTTTCACTGTGGAGACTGAATTTCCCGACTGTTGGGCCAAAGATATTCTCCTTTCCAATTTTGGCATTAAAATCGCCTAGAATGATTTTAATGTCATGGGCAGGGCAACGGTCATATGTTTCTTCTAAGCGCTCGTAAAATATATCTTTGGTCTGTTCATCCTTTTCTTCAGTGGGAGCATGAGCGCAAATAAAGCTGATGTTGAAGAATTTAGCTTTTATTCGAATTGCAGCAAGTCTTTCATTCACTGGAGTGAAGCTGGATACAAGATGTTTTAGTCTCCGACTAACTACGAATCCACAACCAAACTCATGCTTTACGTCATGGCAGCTATAATACAGTGCGTCACCTTTAGGTGTTGTTGTGACGCCTTTCCCAATCCATCGTATTTCCTGTATGGCAGTAATATCGGTCTTGTACTTTTCAAGTACGTCTGCCAATGCGAAGACTGCACCTTCTCTATAAAGAGTGCGAACATTCCAGGTGCAGATTCGCAGATCATGGTCCTTAAAACGTTTGCGGGGTTCGTCAACTTTAGAGGGGTTTGTTTTTCTTTTCTTTCGTTTTTTCATAGTAGGCTGTTTTTTCTAGGGGAGGGTTACTAACCCGACGCCCAAACCGAAGTTTTTAACGTTCTTATGGGTGAACGCGCGGCACATGTTAGCTCACTACCTTTAACGGGTGTTAAAGGCAGTTCCCCAGGTGACACCACGGGGAGGTCAGTGTCCACTTGGGATGAAAGAGGGACCAAGATAAATCCTGGGCTTTGCCATGTTAAAACCGGTCAGGACCGTTCCTTGGTATCTTCCATCCCCTACGTCATATCAGATTATTTTCCTCTAAATCTGGAGCATATTTCCAAACCATTAAATGGAAGACATGTTCGCGGAAAACCCATTTTATTAAACAAATCATCATGATTTTTAAAGAAATTTTTAACTTTTTCATAAATATTTTGAAAATACTCCATCTTATCAGCATCCGAAGCACTCGATTGTATCCGTCGAGGTTGTCTGTGTCATATTCTATCTTATTGTGAAGAAATATGATATAATTGCGCGACTCCTATTGATATTCCGGGATGTTTCCAATATCTGTCAACTTAAACCCTTTAACGCTGTTATTTCGATGTCCGCGAAATAATTTATAGGTTTTCTTTGGTGAAAAATGATTAGAAAGCCTTGCTTTATCGACTGAAAGAAAATTCGGCGTTAATATCTCAAAAATTCGCGAAAATAAAGTAACTGTTCTATCCTGATGACCAAAAATAAATGCCTATTTTCCATAGTACTATCGGAAAAATTAACAGAAAATCATTTCGCGAAGAACTAGAAACATAATTTTTTCTGTGTTTGATATGGAACGTTATCGACTTTAAATCCCTACAAAATTAAAAACGTAGATTCATTCGCTTCGGGATAAATAAGCCAACATTAACAGAAATTTAGGTGTTCTATTCTACTGACGTGGAGTGTATTTTTGAATATTGTATTGTTATATGAAAACGAAAATTTATCAATCGTTTAAACAAAAAATCCCTTATTTAAAGACACAATTTTGATGTAAGTCCACAAAAATATACGCAAAACGTCCATTCGGCTTGAAGCTAACCGACTCCAAAAATGGTATTATAAGAAAATCGCGTTTACATGTTTTATGTTACCTTAGAAATGCAAAATATCAATCCGTTTTGTCCGATCGAAATTTTTACCACAAAAAATAGTGATAAGTGGAGGAAATCCCTTAAATAAATGTTAAGGAAACCTATAATAATGGTCCTTATTGTATTCATATGAGAAAAATGAATGTTTCATTTAAAGTCCTGATTTTTAATCTCCACAGTAGCACTTCATATAAGGGAGGTGGAACACGATTGATAAAAAGAGTTTTGGTTGAAATGTGACAAAACGTGTTCCATGTGACACAAACTGCCAAAAACATGAAAAAAGATTCCATGGAACAATTCAGCAACTTTTAGCAATTATAAAAATTTGCCATAACTTCTAGACTTGCAGAGTCCGAACGGCATAACTGTATATTGATACAATGGCAGTCCAGGCACTGCGAAGGCAGTTTTCTCTTTGGATGCATCATCTAAAGGTATTTGCCAGTAAGCGTCTTTAAGGTCAATACCTGATATGTAATGTGTATCCTGCAGACGACTCAAAAGTCCATTAATATGAGGGAGGGGGTAAGCATCTTTTTTTGTTAATGAATTAAGTTTTCTTGAATCGAGACAAAGTCGTATTTTGCCAGGTTTTCGGACTAAAACTATTGGACTACAGTAGGGGCTGTTGCTCTCCTCTATAACGCCCAATGACAGCATACGATCAAGCTCTTTGTAAGCTTCTTCTTGCCTTGGTGGTGAAAGAGGATAGTGCTTAATTTTGAATGGCTCTGACTCTCCAGTATCTATACTATGAACTTCTATAGAAGTTCGGCCTAAACCGAGCTTCTTAAATGATGGGAATTTTTCTACAACACGTTTTAAATCGTACAATTGGAAATCAGTCAGACTATGCATATTTTCACTGGAGGTCATAAAGGCTTCGCTATCGAGAGAGAGTTCAGAAACAAATATTTCTGGAGCGATATTAAAATCTTTCCAAAAGTTGATGCCAAGGTAAACTTGTTGATGCAACGTGGGAGATAAATAAAATAAGATTTTTCTCGTCACATTTTTGAAAGTGACTGGAATTTCCACAAACCCTATAACTCGTTGTGAGCCTCCATCTGCGGTCTGCAATGAGCTGAATAGTGGTGTAAATTTAAGATTCAATGTTGTTAAAAGATCCTGACAACCTTTTCCCAACACACTTATGGATGCCCCTGAATCAAGCAACCCAAAAAATTCTAGTTCACCTAGATAAATTTTAGCATACGGTCTTGAATCCTGGTTGTCATCAATGTAAGTTGCTTCTATTAACTTGGAAAAAGCTCTTCGCTTTCGAAAACGCTCTCGACATTTAACAATCCTTTTAGATAAGGGTTTTTGTGAAAATATTTTATTTCTGATCTCCTCATATTTCAACTTTCTTTCGTGTAATGACAGATTCGGATTTATTTGATTTGGAGTAATGTTGCCGACAGATGAAGCTCTTGTTGTTGTGTCCGTAAAGGAGTTTGTTTCTGAGAAGGTTGTTTTGTTTAAATCTGTTAAATTGGAGGGATTTTGTTTGGGGAACGAGTTACCCTCATTTACTCGTTCGCAATCTTGTTTCCCTGGTGTCTTTTTGGGCATTGCAGAGTATTCACATTTTTCTCTCCACACCGATAACAGAACAGTGTTCTGACGTTCGATGGACACTCATAATAGGAATGACCAGTCTGGTCACAATTCCAGCATTTAAACCTGGATGTATCTATATCTTTCTTGGAAGAATTGGAAGTCTTATGAAAATTGAGTGCTTCCACTTCATAATCATTTTCAATCTTATTGTCTTGTCCAATGACGTCATCTAATTCTGAAACAAACCTACGATTTCTATGTTGGTACTGTCTTATAACATACCTCTCCGCCTTTCTACCGGCGTCTCTTAAGCTATCTAAATCTATAGACTCGTCCATAAAGAGCAAAGCTCCTATTGACTCTTTAACATTGTTTTTGATAAGATCAATTATTTTCATCTCACTCATTGGTTGAGTTAGACGAGAATTCATAGCTACAATATCTGTAAAAAAGTCGTCAAATGATTCTTTTGGCAATTGACGTCTCTCTATTATTTTGAATATTTTGTCACATTCATTTTCTGTCCTTCCAAATTGTTTTTTCATGGCTCTCTTCAGTTCGCTTAATGATGTATTTGGAGCTTGTCTCAAATAAGCCCAAAACCATGTTTCTGCTTTACCTTTCAATAAAATATGAAATCCGCCTATCAGTGTTTCATCTGAACACTTATTACGTTTAGCTAGAGTGTCTACTTTAAATAGGAAATCAGAGACATCTTCTGTGCCATCATACGAAATATTCCATTTATCAATTTTTGCAGAGAAATTTGAGCAACGTGTTTCTGAACGGGAATTGTTCAAGTTATCGTTGAAGGAACGATCATTGTTGGATGTAGTCTCTCTGTTCTGACTATTTGGATTATCGTTACCTCCAGATCGGCTACTAGTAGCACTTAAAGTTTCTGTTAAAAGTTGCCTTAAAGCAGAAAATTCATTTAGAAAAACACCTTCTAATCGAGAAGTTATATCGGTTACCCCGTTCGTCGGTGGTGCATTTAGCGCTTGCTGAGAAGTACTTGCTTGATTATGTGGTTCTGCCATGTTTAATTGATTAATATTAGCTCGATTTCCTAATAAGGCTCTTGATCTAGTCCGCATAGGACTTATATTGAAACGTGGTCTAGTATGTGGCTGAACTTCCGTATCTTCATCAAAAGTATAATCCAAAGCAATATTTCTATTAGATGGATCTTCACTGTCAGATAAGCTAACCACTTTTCGTTTTCTGGGCATTACTCAACTTGAGTCTTATGCCAAGTTTACACTTGCGCTCCAAAATCCATTGGATTTCACGAAATCCTGAAATACACCCCGGTGTTTACACTTATTTTTTGTTGATTTCAAACATATCACAATGATCAAGGTAGATGCATATGCGCAGCTGATTGAACATGAATTTTCAAAACAAGTTGTTGTAAATTGAATTAAACATCAAAAATATTCGACAATACAGAACTTTACAACTTTATTTAAAAAATTATCGTAAAATTATCTATATATCATATCAATTGTGTATAGTACCAAAAAATAAAAAAAAAAATAAATAATGATTTTATAGTTGAGACATCATAATAATAAATTTTGATAGATAAAAGTTGTGCTCAGAACCTACAAAATATTAGTATATGCAGTAGTTTTCCCGTTTAGTGCTAAAAATGCGTTCCCATACTCCGAAATCCAGCAAGATTTGCACTTCTCTTTAAACAAAAATAGCGCCGAATAACACCATCTTCTCCTGTTTTCTGCCATACAATTTTAACCTATTAGAAACTAGCAGCAACCATGTTCATATGTTCATTGGTATCTAATATTATAGCTGATACGTTGATTTTGACATTTCTGCTGGAGTTTTTGCAATTTCCGTAATTTTTCCGTTTCCGTATTTTTTAGGAAATTTGTATGGGGGAGAAATTTTTTATAATTAGATCTATTTTCTAAAATTACCATTAAAAAGTACGGGAACACAATGAAAAATTGCATTGGAACAAAGTTATTTAATATTTTTCACGTTGTTTACAAATTTTGATACTAAAATTTGTTGTTTCAGCAATTCGCACATCTACCTTGTTTATTGTGATACGTGAAAAGGGTTGCAACTTTTGGTACTTTTTTAGGCAAAAGCAAGGTTGTATATCATGTGTACTGTGATTTCGATGTTGATTTCGCTGAAATCACGAAATGAGATGATTTCATTTTTGTATGCGAAATCATAATAAATTTTGCATGATTCCGCGCGAAATCACGAAACGCCTTCGAAATCACGAAAAGACGCTTGCGCAAGTACCCAGGCTTCGGAGCCATACATCAGCACGGGTAGTATCAGTGTTTTGTAGAGCGTTATTTTTGTTTGACGAGATGTGGCTTTGTTTTTAAACTGCTTACTTAATCCAAAGTAGCATCTGTTGGCCAATACAATTCTTCTTTTTATTTCACAACTGATGTCGTTTGTTGTGTTGACGGAGGTGCCGAGGTAGACGAAGTCTTTTACTACCTCAATATTATAGGAACCAACTTCCACAGTCGGTCCGAGCTCAATGGACGCATTGCGCGTCGACACCATCAACTTGGTCTTCTCACCGTTTACCGCCAGACCCACTTTAGCAGATTCTCATTCGACCTTTATAAAGGTATCAGTTACTTCTTTTACTGATCGACCCATGATGTCTATATCATCAGCATAAGCAAGTAACATGTGGCTATTGGTGTAGATTGTGCCACTTCTTTTGACGTTTGCCTCTCGTATAACCTTTTCTAGCAGGATGTTGAAGAGGTCACACGAAAGGCTGTCTCCTTGTCTGAAACCTCTTTTGGTACCAAACTCTTCGGAGAGGTTCTTTCCTATTTTAACTGAGGACCTCGTGTCAGTTAAAGTCATTTTACAAAGCCGGATGAGCTTTGCGGGAATACCAAATTCAGACATGGCTTGGAATACCTTTGAGCGCAGCGGACTGTCGAAGGCTGCTTTATAATCGACAAAAAGGTGGTAGGTGTCGATCTGCATCTCTTGGGTCTTCTCCAGGATTTGCCGCAGGGTAAATATCTGGTCAATGGTGGACTTGCCAGGTCTAAAGCCGCATTGGTATGGTCCAATAATCTCGTTGACCATTGGCTTTAGTCGTTCGCACAATATCCCTGACACGATCTTGTAGGCAATAGGGAGTAGACTTATGCCCCTATAGTTAGAGCATACAGTCTTATCTCCCTTCTTGTGGACGGGGCACAGGATACTCAGGTTCCAATCGTCGGGTACTCGTTCTTCCTGCCAGATGGTGCTAACTAGCTGATGAATACACCTTATCAGCGTGTCGCCTCCGGTTTTGAACAGCTCGGCTGGTAAGCCATCGGCCCCTGCTGCCTTATTATTCTTCAGCCGATTTATTGCTGTCTTTACCTCATCTTGGCTGGGCGGTATACATTCAATACCATCTTCTGGGATTGGGACTGTGGTATCTTCGTCGTCTTCGCTGCTATTGGATACCAACAGATTTGAAAAATGTTCTTTCCATATCCTGAGTACACTATCTGTATCAGTTACCAAATTACCTTGCTGGTCTCTACAGGAGGATGTGCCTGTACCAAAGCCATCAGTTTGATGCTTGACTCTTTGGTAGAATTTTCGGACTTCATTCTGGCTCCTGTACATCTCGATTTTTTCACACTCCCGCTTTTCCATCTCTCTCTTTTTCCTGCGGAAAAGACGTTTCTCCTCTCTCCTTTTCTCCCTGTATCTCTCTCGTGCGCTACGCGTTGCTACGGATTGTAAAGTAGCCTTATATGCCGCATTTTTCTCTTCGGTGGCAGCACGACACTCCTCATCATACCATGGATTCCTTGGTGGAGGTCTCTGGTATCCAAGTATGGATTTTGCGGCTGTTTGCATGGAGTGGGCAATGCTTTGCCATTGCGCTGATATGTTATCGGGATGAGGAGGGCTTTGATTAAGCAATTGGGCTAGTTGAGTGGAATATGCTGTGGCTATCTGTTGTGATTGCAGCTTACCGATGTCTAACTTTCGTGTTGTGTCTGTTCGTACTTTGTTTGCTACGTTTAAGCGGGTGCGTACCTTTGCTGCAACAAGGTAGTGGTCCGAATCAATGTTTGCGCCTCGGAACGATCGTACATCCAACACGCTCGATGAATGTCTTCCATCTATCACAACATGATCAATTTGGTTTCTTGTTTTCTGATCTGGAGACAGCCAGGTGCCCTTATGAATATCGAGATGATTAAATCTGGTACTGCTAACTACCATGTTTTTTGCAGCTGCAAAGTCTATCAGTCTCATACCATTGTCAGATGTTTCACTGTGGAGACTGAATTTCCCGACTGTTGGGCCAAAGATATTCTCCTTTCCAATTTTGGCATTAAAATCGCCTAGAATGATTTTAATGTCATGGGCAGGGCAACGGTCATATGTTTCTTCTAAGCGCTCGTAAAATATATCTTTGGTCTGTTCATCCTTTTCTTCAGTGGGAGCATGAGCGCAAATAAAGCTGATGTTGAAGAATTTAGCTTTTATTCGAATTGCAGCAAGTCTTTCATTCACTGGAGTGAAGCTGGATACAAGATGTTTTAGTCTCCGACTAACTACGAATCCACAACCAAACTCATGCTTTACGTCATGGCAGCTATAATACAGTGCGTCACCTTTAGGTGTTGTTGTGACGCCTTTCCCAATCCATCGTATTTCCTGTATGGCAGTAATATCGGTCTTGTACTTTTCAAGTACGTCTGCCAATGCGAAGACTGCACCTTCTCTATAAAGAGTGCGAACATTCCAGGTGCAGATTCGCAGATCATGGTCCTTAAAACGTTTGCGGGGTTCGTCAACTTTAGAGGGGTTTGTTTTTCTTTTCTTTCGTTTTTTCATAGTAGGCTGTTTTTTCTAGGGGAGGGTTACTAACCCGACGCCCAAACCGAAGTTTTTAACGTTCTTATGGGTGAACGCGCGGCACATGTTAGCTCACTACCTTTAACGGGTGTTAAAGGCAGTTCCCCAGGTGACACCACGGGGAGGTCAGTGTCCACTTGGGATGAAAGAGGGACCAAGATAAATCCTGGGCTTTGCCATGTTAAAACCGGTCAGGACCGTTCCTTGGTATCTTCCATCCCCTACGTCATATCAGATTATTTTCCTCTAAATCTGGAGCATATTTCCAAACCATTAAATGGAAGACATGTTCGCGGAAAACCCATTTTATTAAACAAATCATCATGATTTTTAAAGAAATTTTTAACTTTTTCATAAATATTTTGAAAATACTCCATCTTATCAGCATCCGAAGCACTCGATTGTATCCGTCGAGGTTGTCTGTGTCATATTCTATCTTATTGTGAAGAAATATGATATAATTGCGCGACTCCTATTGATATTCCGGGATGTTTCCAATATCTGTCAACTTAAACCCTTTAACGCTGTTATTTCGATGTCCGCGAAATAATTTATAGGTTTTCTTTGGTGAAAAATGATTAGAAAGCCTTGCTTTATCGACTGAAAGAAAATTCGGCGTTAATATCTCAAAAATTCGCGAAAATAAAGTAACTGTTCTATCCTGATGACCAAAAATAAATGCCTATTTTCCATAGTACTATCGGAAAAATTAACAGAAAATCATTTCGCGAAGAACTAGAAACATAATTTTTTCTGTGTTTGATATGGAACGTTATCGACTTTAAATCCCTACAAAATTAAAAACGTAGATTCATTCGCTTCGGGATAAATAAGCCAACATTAACAGAAATTTAGGTGTTCTATTCTACTGACGTGGAGTGTATTTTTGAATATTGTATTGTTATATGAAAACGAAAATTTATCAATCGTTTAAACAAAAAATCCCTTATTTAAAGACACAATTTTGATGTAAGTCCACAAAAATATACGCAAAACGTCCATTCGGCTTGAAGCTAACCGACTCCAAAAATGGTATTATAAGAAAATCGCGTTTACATGTTTTATGTTACCTTAGAAATGCAAAATATCAATCCGTTTTGTCCGATCGAAATTTTTACCACAAAAAATAGTGATAAGTGGAGGAAATCCCTTAAATAAATGTTAAGGAAACCTATAATAATGGTCCTTATTGTATTCATATGAGAAAAATGAATGTTTCATTTAAAGTCCTGATTTTTAATCTCCACAGTAGCACTTCATATAAGGGAGGTGGAACACGATTGATAAAAAGAGTTTTGGTTGAAATGTGACAAAACGTGTTCCATGTGACACAAACTGCCAAAAACATGAAAAAAGATTCCATGGAACAATTCAGCAACTTTTAGCAATTATAAAAATTTGCCATAACTTCTAGACTTGCAGAGTCCGAACGGCATAACTGTATATTGATACAATGGCAGTCCAGGCACTGCGAAGGCAGTTTTCTCTTTGGATGCATCATCTAAAGGTATTTGCCAGTAAGCGTCTTTAAGGTCAATACCTGATATGTAATGTGTATCCTGCAGACGACTCAAAAGTCCATTAATATGAGGGAGGGGGTAAGCATCTTTTTTTGTTAATGAATTAAGTTTTCTTGAATCGAGACAAAGTCGTATTTTGCCAGGTTTTCGGACTAAAACTATTGGACTACAGTAGGGGCTGTTGCTCTCCTCTATAACGCCCAATGACAGCATACGATCAAGCTCTTTGTAAGCTTCTTCTTGCCTTGGTGGTGAAAGAGGATAGTGCTTAATTTTGAATGGCTCTGACTCTCCAGTATCTATACTATGAACTTCTATAGAAGTTCGGCCTAAACCGAGCTTCTTAAATGATGGGAATTTTTCTACAACACGTTTTAAATCGTACAATTGGAAATCAGTCAGACTATGCATATTTTCACTGGAGGTCATAAAGGCTTCGCTATCGAGAGAGAGTTCAGAAACAAATATTTCTGGAGCGATATTAAAATCTTTCCAAAAGTTGATGCCAAGGTAAACTTGTTGATGCAACGTGGGAGATAAATAAAATAAGATTTTTCTCGTCACATTTTTGAAAGTGACTGGAATTTCCACAAACCCTATAACTCGTTGTGAGCCTCCATCTGCGGTCTGCAATGAGCTGAATAGTGGTGTAAATTTAAGATTCAATGTTGTTAAAAGATCCTGACAACCTTTTCCCAACACACTTATGGATGCCCCTGAATCAAGCAACCCAAAAAATTCTAGTTCACCTAGATAAATTTTAGCATACGGTCTTGAATCCTGGTTGTCATCAATGTAAGTTGCTTCTATTAACTTGGAAAAAGCTCTTCGCTTTCGAAAACGCTCTCGACATTTAACAATCCTTTTAGATAAGGGTTTTTGTGAAAATATTTTATTTCTGATCTCCTCATATTTCAACTTTCTTTCGTGTAATGACAGATTCGGATTTATTTGATTTGGAGTAATGTTGCCGACAGATGAAGCTCTTGTTGTTGTGTCCGTAAAGGAGTTTGTTTCTGAGAAGGTTGTTTTGTTTAAATCTGTTAAATTGGAGGGATTTTGTTTGGGGAACGAGTTACCCTCATTTACTCGTTCGCAATCTTGTTTCCCTGGTGTCTTTTTGGGCATTGCAGAGTATTCACATTTTTCTCTCCACACCGATAACAGAACAGTGTTCTGACGTTCGATGGACACTCATAATAGGAATGACCAGTCTGGTCACAATTCCAGCATTTAAACCTGGATGTATCTATATCTTTCTTGGAAGAATTGGAAGTCTTATGAAAATTGAGTGCTTCCACTTCATAATCATTTTCAATCTTATTGTCTTGTCCAATGACGTCATCTAATTCTGAAACAAACCTACGATTTCTATGTTGGTACTGTCTTATAACATACCTCTCCGCCTTTCTACCGGCGTCTCTTAAGCTATCTAAATCTATAGACTCGTCCATAAAGAGCAAAGCTCCTATTGACTCTTTAACATTGTTTTTGATAAGATCAATTATTTTCATCTCACTCATTGGTTGAGTTAGACGAGAATTCATAGCTACAATATCTGTAAAAAAGTCGTCAAATGATTCTTTTGGCAATTGACGTCTCTCTATTATTTTGAATATTTTGTCACATTCATTTTCTGTCCTTCCAAATTGTTTTTTCATGGCTCTCTTCAGTTCGCTTAATGATGTATTTGGAGCTTGTCTCAAATAAGCCCAAAACCATGTTTCTGCTTTACCTTTCAATAAAATATGAAATCCGCCTATCAGTGTTTCATCTGAACACTTATTACGTTTAGCTAGAGTGTCTACTTTAAATAGGAAATCAGAGACATCTTCTGTGCCATCATACGAAATATTCCATTTATCAATTTTTGCAGAGAAATTTGAGCAACGTGTTTCTGAACGGGAATTGTTCAAGTTATCGTTGAAGGAACGATCATTGTTGGATGTAGTCTCTCTGTTCTGACTATTTGGATTATCGTTACCTCCAGATCGGCTACTAGTAGCACTTAAAGTTTCTGTTAAAAGTTGCCTTAAAGCAGAAAATTCATTTAGAAAAACACCTTCTAATCGAGAAGTTATATCGGTTACCCCGTTCGTCGGTGGTGCATTTAGCGCTTGCTGAGAAGTACTTGCTTGATTATGTGGTTCTGCCATGTTTAATTGATTAATATTAGCTCGATTTCCTAATAAGGCTCTTGATCTAGTCCGCATAGGACTTATATTGAAACGTGGTCTAGTATGTGGCTGAACTTCCGTATCTTCATCAAAAGTATAATCCAAAGCAATATTTCTATTAGATGGATCTTCACTGTCAGATAAGCTAACCACTTTTCGTTTTCTGGGCATTACTCAACTTGAGTCTTATGCCAAGTTTACACTTGCGCTCCAAAATCCATTGGATTTCACGAAATCCTGAAATACACCCCGGTGTTTACACTTATTTTTTGTTGATTTCAAACATATCACAATGATCAAGGTAGATGCATATGCGCAGCTGATTGAACATGAATTTTCAAAACAAGTTGTTGTAAATTGAATTAAACATCAAAAATATTCGACAATACAGAACTTTACAACTTTATTTAAAAAATTATCGTAAAATTATCTATATATCATATCAATTGTGTATAGTACCAAAAAATAAAAAAAAAAATAAATAATGATTTTATAGTTGAGACATCATAATAATAAATTTTGATAGATAAAAGTTGTGCTCAGAACCTACAAAATATTAGTATATGCAGTAGTTTTCCCGTTTAGTGCTAAAAATGCGTTCCCATACTCCGAAATCCAGCAAGATTTGCACTTCTCTTTAAACAAAAATAGCGCCGAATAACACCATCTTCTCCTGTTTTCTGCCATACAATTTTAACCTATTAGAAACTAGCAGCAACCATGTTCATATGTTCATTGGTATCTAATATTATAGCTGATACGTTGATTTTGACATTTCTGCTGGAGTTTTTGCAATTTCCGTAATTTTTCCGTTTCCGTATTTTTTAGGAAATTTGTATGGGGGAGAAATTTTTTATAATTAGATCTATTTTCTAAAATTACCATTAAAAAGTACGGGAACACAATGAAAAATTGCATTGGAACAAAGTTATTTAATATTTTTCACGTTGTTTACAAATTTTGATACTAAAATTTGTTGTTTCAGCAATTCGCACATCTACCTTGTTTATTGTGATACGTGAAAAGGGTTGCAACTTTTGGTACTTTTTTAGGCAAAAGCAAGGTTGTATATCATGTGTACTGTGATTTCGATGTTGATTTCGCTGAAATCACGAAATGAGATGATTTCATTTTTGTATGCGAAATCATAATAAATTTTGCATGATTCCGCGCGAAATCACGAAACGCCTTCGAAATCACGAAAAGACGCTTGCGCAAGTACCCAGGCTTCGGAGCCATACATCAGCACGGGTAGTATCAGTGTTTTGTAGAGCGTTATTTTTGTTTGACGAGATGTGGCTTTGTTTTTAAACTGCTTACTTAATCCAAAGTAGCATCTGTTGGCCAATACAATTCTTCTTTTTATTTCACAACTGATGTCGTTTGTTGTGTTGACGGAGGTGCCGAGGTAGACGAAGTCTTTTACTACCTCAATATTATAGGAACCAACTTCCACAGTCGGTCCGAGCTCAATGGACGCATTGCGCGTCGACACCATCAACTTGGTCTTCTCACCGTTTACCGCCAGACCCACTTTAGCAGATTCTCATTCGACCTTTATAAAGGTATCAGTTACTTCTTTTACTGATCGACCCATGATGTCTATATCATCAGCATAAGCAAGTAACATGTGGCTATTGGTGTAGATTGTGCCACTTCTTTTGACGTTTGCCTCTCGTATAACCTTTTCTAGCAGGATGTTGAAGAGGTCACACGAAAGGCTGTCTCCTTGTCTGAAACCTCTTTTGGTACCAAACTCTTCGGAGAGGTTCTTTCCTATTTTAACTGAGGACCTCGTGTCAGTTAAAGTCATTTTACAAAGCCGGATGAGCTTTGCGGGAATACCAAATTCAGACATGGCTTGGAATACCTTTGAGCGCAGCGGACTGTCGAAGGCTGCTTTATAATCGACAAAAAGGTGGTAGGTGTCGATCTGCATCTCTTGGGTCTTCTCCAGGATTTGCCGCAGGGTAAATATCTGGTCAATGGTGGACTTGCCAGGTCTAAAGCCGCATTGGTATGGTCCAATAATCTCGTTGACCATTGGCTTTAGTCGTTCGCACAATATCCCTGACACGATCTTGTAGGCAATAGGGAGTAGACTTATGCCCCTATAGTTAGAGCATACAGTCTTATCTCCCTTCTTGTGGACGGGGCACAGGATACTCAGGTTCCAATCGTCGGGTACTCGTTCTTCCTGCCAGATGGTGCTAACTAGCTGATGAATACACCTTATCAGCGTGTCGCCTCCGGTTTTGAACAGCTCGGCTGGTAAGCCATCGGCCCCTGCTGCCTTATTATTCTTCAGCCGATTTATTGCTGTCTTTACCTCATCTTGGCTGGGCGGTATACATTCAATACCATCTTCTGGGATTGGGACTGTGGTATCTTCGTCGTCTTCGCTGCTATTGGATACCAACAGATTTGAAAAATGTTCTTTCCATATCCTGAGTACACTATCTGTATCAGTTACCAAATTACCTTGCTGGTCTCTACAGGAGGATGTGCATGTACCAAAGCCATCAGTTTGATGCTTGACTCTTTGGTAGAATTTTCGGACTTCATTCTGGCTCCTGTACATCTCGATTTTTTCACACTCCCGCTTTTCCATCTCTCTCTTTTTCCTGCGGAAAAGACGTTTCTCCTCTCTCCTTTTCTCCCTGTATCTCTCTCGTGCGCTACGCGTTGCTACGGATTGTAAAGTAGCCTTATATGCCGCATTTTTCTCTTCGGTGGCAGCACGACACTCCTCATCATACCATGGATTCCTTGGTGGAGGTCTCTGGTATCCAAGTATGGATTTTGCGGCTGTTTGCATGGAGTGGGCAATGCTTTGCCATTGCGCTGATATGTTATCGGGATGAGGAGGGCTTTGATTAAGCAATTGGGCTAGTTGAGTGGAATATGCTGTGGCTATCTGTTGTGATTGCAGCTTACCGATGTCTAACTTTCGTGTTGTGTCTGTTCGTACTTTGTTTGCTACGTTTAAGCGGGTGCGTACCTTTGCTGCAACAAGGTAGTGGTCCGAATCAATGTTTGCGCCTCGGAACGATCGTACATCCAACACGCTCGATGAATGTCTTCCATCTATCACAACATGATCAATTTGGTTTCTTGTTTTCTGATCTGGAGACAGCCAGGTGCCCTTATGAATATCGAGATGATTAAATCTGGTACTGCTAACTACCATGTTTTTTGCAGCTGCAAAGTCTATCAGTCTCATACCATTGTCAGATGTTTCACTGTGGAGACTGAATTTCCCGACTGTTGGGCCAAAGATATTCTCCTTTCCAATTTTGGCATTAAAATCGCCTAGAATGATTTTAATGTCATGGGCAGGGCAACGGTCATATGTTTCTTCTAAGCGCTCGTAAAATATATCTTTGGTCTGTTCATCCTTTTCTTCAGTGGGAGCATGAGCGCAAATAAAGCTGATGTTGAAGAATTTAGCTTTTATTCGAATTGCAGCAAGTCTTTCATTCACTGGAGTGAAGCTGGATACAAGATGTTTTAGTCTCCGACTAACTACGAATCCACAACCAAACTCATGCTTTACGTCATGGCAGCTATAATACAGTGCGTCACCTTTAGGTGTTGTTGTGACGCCTTTCCCAATCCATCGTATTTCCTGTATGGCAGTAATATCGGTCTTGTACTTTTCAAGTACGTCTGCCAATGCGAAGACTGCACCTTCTCTATAAAGAGTGCGAACATTCCAGGTGCAGATTCGCAGATCATGGTCCTTAAAACGTTTGCGGGGTTCGTCAACTTTAGAGGGGTTTGTTTTTCTTTTCTTTCGTTTTTTCATAGTAGGCTGTTTTTTCTAGGGGAGGGTTACTAACCCGACGCCCAAACCGAAGTTTTTAACGTTCTTATGGGTGAACGCGCGGCACATGTTAGCTCACTACCTTTAACGGGTGTTAAAGGCAGTTCCCCAGGTGACACCACGGGGAGGTCAGTGTCCACTTGGGATGAAAGAGGGACCAAGATAAATCCTGGGCTTTGCCATGTTAAAACCGGTCAGGACCGTTCCTTGGTATCTTCCATCCCCTACGTCATATCAGATTATTTTCCTCTAAATCTGGAGCATATTTCCAAACCATTAAATGGAAGACATGTTCGCGGAAAACCCATTTTATTAAACAAATCATCATGATTTTTAAAGAAATTTTTAACTTTTTCATAAATATTTTGAAAATACTCCATCTTATCAGCATCCGAAGCACTCGATTGTATCCGTCGAGGTTGTCTGTGTCATATTCTATCTTATTGTGAAGAAATATGATATAATTGCGCGACTCCTATTGATATTCCGGGATGTTTCCAATATCTGTCAACTTAAACCCTTTAACGCTGTTATTTCGATGTCCGCGAAATAATTTATAGGTTTTCTTTGGTGAAAAATGATTAGAAAGCCTTGCTTTATCGACTGAAAGAAAATTCGGCGTTAATATCTCAAAAATTCGCGAAAATAAAGTAACTGTTCTATCCTGATGACCAAAAATAAATGCCTATTTTCCATAGTACTATCGGAAAAATTAACAGAAAATCATTTCGCGAAGAACTAGAAACATAATTTTTTCTGTGTTTGATATGGAACGTTATCGACTTTAAATCCCTACAAAATTAAAAACGTAGATTCATTCGCTTCGGGATAAATAAGCCAACATTAACAGAAATTTAGGTGTTCTATTCTACTGACGTGGAGTGTATTTTTGAATATTGTATTGTTATATGAAAACGAAAATTTATCAATCGTTTAAACAAAAAATCCCTTATTTAAAGACACAATTTTGATGTAAGTCCACAAAAATATACGCAAAACGTCCATTCGGCTTGAAGCTAACCGACTCCAAAAATGGTATTATAAGAAAATCGCGTTTACATGTTTTATGTTACCTTAGAAATGCAAAATATCAATCCGTTTTGTCCGATCGAAATTTTTACCACAAAAAATAGTGATAAGTGGAGGAAATCCCTTAAATAAATGTTAAGGAAACCTATAATAATGGTCCTTATTGTATTCATATGAGAAAAATGAATGTTTCATTTAAAGTCCTGATTTTTAATCTCCACAGTAGCACTTCATATAAGGGAGGTGGAACACGATTGATAAAAAGAGTTTTGGTTGAAATGTGACAAAACGTGTTCCATGTGACACAAACTGCCAAAAACATGAAAAAAGATTCCATGGAACAATTCAGCAACTTTTAGCAATTATAAAAATTTGCCATAACTTCTAGACTTGCAGAGTCCGAACGGCATAACTGTATATTGATACAATGGCAGTCCAGGCACTGCGAAGGCAGTTTTCTCTTTGGATGCATCATCTAAAGGTATTTGCCAGTAAGCGTCTTTAAGGTCAATACCTGATATGTAATGTGTATCCTGCAGACGACTCAAAAGTCCATTAATATGAGGGAGGGGGTAAGCATCTTTTTTTGTTAATGAATTAAGTTTTCTTGAATCGAGACAAAGTCGTATTTTGCCAGGTTTTCGGACTAAAACTATTGGACTACAGTAGGGGCTGTTGCTCTCCTCTATAACGCCCAATGACAGCATACGATCAAGCTCTTTGTAAGCTTCTTCTTGCCTTGGTGGTGAAAGAGGATAGTGCTTAATTTTGAATGGCTCTGACTCTCCAGTATCTATACTATGAACTTCTATAGAAGTTCGGCCTAAACCGAGCTTCTTAAATGATGGGAATTTTTCTACAACACGTTTTAAATCGTACAATTGGAAATCAGTCAGACTATGCATATTTTCACTGGAGGTCATAAAGGCTTGGCTATCGAGAGAGAGTTCAGAAACAAATATTTCTGGAGCGATATTAAAATCTTTCCAAAAGTTGATGCCAAGGTAAACTTGTTGATGCAACGTGGGAGATAAATAAAATAAGATTTTTCTCGTCACATTTTTGAAAGTGACTGGAATTTCCACAAACCCTATAACTCGTTGTGAGCCTCCATCTGCGGTCTGCAATGAGCTGAATAGTGGTGTAAATTTAAGATTCAATGTTGTTAAAAGATCCTGACAACCTTTTCCCAACACACTTATGGATGCCCCTGAATCAAGCAACCCAAAAAATTCTAGTTCACCTAGATAAATTTTAGCATACGGTCTTGAATCCTGGTTGTCATCAATGTAAGTTGCTTCTATTAACTTGGAAAAAGCTCTTCGCTTTCGAAAACGCTCTCGACATTTAACAATCCTTTTAGATAAGGGTTTTTGTGAAAATATTTTATTTCTGATCTCCTCATATTTCAACTTTCTTTCGTGTAATGACAGATTCGGATTTATTTGATTTGGAGTAATGTTGCCGACAGATGAAGCTCTTGTTGTTGTGTCCGTAAAGGAGTTTGTTTCTGAGAAGGTTGTTTTGTTTAAATCTGTTAAATTGGAGGGATTTTGTTTGGGGAACGAGTTACCCTCATTTACTCGTTCGCAATCTTGTTTCCCTGGTGTCTTTTTGGGCATTGCAGAGTATTCACATTTTTCTCTCCACACCGATAACAGAACAGTGTTCTGACGTTCGATGGACACTCATAATAGGAATGACCAGTCTGGTCACAATTCCAGCATTTAAACCTGGATGTATCTATATCTTTCTTGGAAGAATTGGAAGTCTTATGAAAATTGAGTGCTTCCACTTCATAATCATTTTCAATCTTATTGTCTTGTCCAATGACGTCATCTAATTCTGAAACAAACCTACGATTTCTATGTTGGTACTGTCTTATAACATACCTCTCCGCCTTTCTACCGGCGTCTCTTAAGCTATCTAAATCTATAGACTCGTCCATAAAGAGCAAAGCTCCTATTGACTCTTTAACATTGTTTTTGATAAGATCAATTATTTTCATCTCACTCATTGGTTGAGTTAGACGAGAATTCATAGCTACAATATCTGTAAAAAAGTCGTCAAATGATTCTTTTGGCAATTGACGTCTCTCTATTATTTTGAATATTTTGTCACATTCATTTTCTGTCCTTCCAAATTGTTTTTTCATGGCTCTCTTCAGTTCGCTTAATGATGTATTTGGAGCTTGTCTCAAATAAGCCCAAAACCATGTTTCTGCTTTACCTTTCAATAAAATATGAAATCCGCCTATCAGTGTTTCATCTGAACACTTATTACGTTTAGCTAGAGTGTCTACTTTAAATAGGAAATCAGAGACATCTTCTGTGCCATCATACGAAATATTCCATTTATCAATTTTTGCAGAGAAATTTGAGCAACGTGTTTCTGAACGGGAATTGTTCAAGTTATCGTTGAAGGAACGATCATTGTTGGATGTAGTCTCTCTGTTCTGACTATTTGGATTATCGTTACCTCCAGATCGGCTACTAGTAGCACTTAAAGTTTCTGTTAAAAGTTGCCTTAAAGCAGAAAATTCATTTAGAAAAACACCTTCTAATCGAGAAGTTATATCGGTTACCCCGTTCGTCGGTGGTGCATTTAGCGCTTGCTGAGAAGTACTTGCTTGATTATGTGGTTCTGCCATGTTTAATTGATTAATATTAGCTCGATTTCCTAATAAGGCTCTTGATCTAGTCCGCATAGGACTTATATTGAAACGTGGTCTAGTATGTGGCTGAACTTCCGTATCTTCATCAAAAGTATAATCCAAAGCAATATTTCTATTAGATGGATCTTCACTGTCAGATAAGCTAACCACTTTTCGTTTTCTGGGCATTACTCAACTTGAGTCTTATGCCAAGTTTACACTTGCGCTCCAAAATCCATTGGATTTCACGAAATCCTGAAATACACCCCGGTGTTTACACTTATTTTTTGTTGATTTCAAACATATCACAATGATCAAGGTAGATGCATATGCGCAGCTGATTGAACATGAATTTTCAAAACAAGTTGTTGTAAATTGAATTAAACATCAAAAATATTCGACAATACAGAACTTTACAACTTTATTTAAAAAATTATCGTAAAATTATCTATATATCATATCAATTGTGTATAGTACCAAAAAATAAAAAAAAAAATAAATAATGATTTTATAGTTGAGACATCATAATAATAAATTTTGATAGATAAAAGTTGTGCTCAGAACCTACAAAATATTAGTATATGCAGTAGTTTTCCCGTTTAGTGCTAAAAATGCGTTCCCATACTCCGAAATCCAGCAAGATTTGCACTTCTCTTTAAACAAAAATAGCGCCGAATAACACCATCTTCTCCTGTTTTCTGCCATACAATTTTAACCTATTAGAAACTAGCAGCAACCATGTTCATATGTTCATTGGTATCTAATATTATAGCTGATACGTTGATTTTGACATTTCTGCTGGAGTTTTTGCAATTTCCGTAATTTTTCCGTTTCCGTATTTTTTAGGAAATTTGTATGGGGGAGAAATTTTTTATAATTAGATCTATTTTCTAAAATTACCATTAAAAAGTACGGGAACACAATGAAAAATTGCATTGGAACAAAGTTATTTAATATTTTTCACGTTGTTTACAAATTTTGATACTAAAATTTGTTGTTTCAGCAATTCGCACATCTACCTTGTTTATTGTGATACGTGAAAAGGGTTGCAACTTTTGGTACTTTTTTAGGCAAAAGCAAGGTTGTATATCATGTGTACTGTGATTTCGATGTTGATTTCGCTGAAATCACGAAATGAGATGATTTCATTTTTGTATGCGAAATCATAATAAATTTTGCATGATTCCGCGCGAAATCACGAAACGCCTTCGAAATCACGAAAAGACGCCGAATGTAAACCAAACATTAAGAAGGATATATAATGTGCTTGTCACTATATGGGACTAATTTTCGTTATGTCGCTGACGAAATTTATCTTCATTTATTTGGAATTGTTGTTTGTGACATAGTTTAAACGGATAGTAAGACTAGGTTTGTACTCCTTTGACCTAAAAGTTCCCTCCTTGTTAAATTATGTACAACCTATGTCGCTATTATTTCTAGACTCTTTATCTAGTATAAAATTGACTGACAAAAATTGAACATAAGACTATTGAAACTACTTGGTATATAAAAAAACAACACCGAGTAAAAATTGCTAAAAAAAAGAAACAATTTTTGAGAAATTGATATACTTGACTCATTTTTACACCGGCATTATGTTGGGCTAAAATTTGGAAAAGACCTATGTCAACTATTTGTTCTTATAATTTAAGAAACATATGCCCTGACAGAGGTATCAATAGAGGGTTAAACACGAACTTACAACGTGGAATTCTTAACAAATTTTACGAGGACTCGTGTTTTGGTGAAGTAAAAAAAAATTACGATCTTAACAAATTATTTTAACTTGCCATTCTCGTTGGGCGCCATTCTCTTTTTGTAACAGTCTGATTAGCCTTAGCATCTTGAAATTGTTTGCTATTATGGTTTGGCTTGCTTGGAAGGTATATAAAGGGGCTGAGCTCGCCGGTTTTTGGGGAGGTTCTTTACCAAACTCATAATAAATGAACTGCTCAAAGAGAAAGAGAAGAATAAACCTGTCCAAGACTTTGATATGTAACAACTAACTAACTGAACTTATTAGGTCGTAGAGTAAAAAAAAATTATTTGCGAAAGATGTTTTTCGCTTGGACACCTTTAAATAAATCCCACCCAAAATAGACCAAAAGTAACCCGTGTCCATGTCTTCATTGGATTACTTCCCTTAACTTCATTTACTTATCCGTTTTAATCACAACAACAATTCCAATAATAACTGCTCTATTCCATGTTTAGTTCTTTACACTTCATTTATTAAACAACAATTTCATTATTTTATCGAATACTCGTGAGAGTCACTTAAACTAGCTCCTCATATAAATCAAATTAATTAAAAATATCAAATCAGATAGATTATCTATCGATATAATTTGCATGCTTTGGTTTTACTTACAGTTAATATTTCACTGTGTATTTCTATAACTATTTGTAAAGTTAGGTTACCTTCGATGTCACCAATGGACTGAGCTCAATTCACCGGGTTCCGAAGATCTTCTGGAAAAGTGTCAAGAATAATATTATGTACCAAATAACCTCGTAACTTCCTTACAATATTTATAACCCACGGTTTCTACCGTGCAATGCAGGGAATTTACAAGTATAAACTCACACATGCAACTTATATTAACATTATTTTTTTTTTTTTTTTTTTTATAGAAATATTATCTTCTTGGAAAACTTGAAAAATTATTGATTGATATCATTTATAATTTTTGATTGAAATTAAGACAAACTTTAGAATAGTTATATTTCAGGGCAAAATTTTAATTTCAGTTAGTAGAAATAATTATTGGTTAAAAAAATGCTTAATTTTTTTATATTCATCAAATCATTCTTTTTGTAATTATTAACATTTTTGCTTTGAATAAGCATGTGAAGTTATTGAACATCAACTTTTCAGCCATAGTTACGATTATACTTAATAATTACGTCTTTCAAATGACATTTAAAAACTCCGACGGCAAATCAATCTTCAGCGATCATTCTCGGATATGCATATTAGAGACAGCCATAAACGTGAAGTCAGCACTTACCATGTTTAACCTTACTCTTTATCTTCATGATTCCACCTTGGAATTGTGGGTGGTACTAATTTTGTTTGGAACACTGGATGAAATTCAGCAGGAACGATTAATCTCTATACTGGAGTTCAGCAAGGATCGTGATATTGATACAGGACGAAGCCTTCTTCCTTTGAGTTATAATTCCTTGCTCGTAGAGTCTTTACTTTATTTCGTAATTATTTTAAATTTTAGACTTAAAACACTTTCTTTTAGGCAAAAGCATTTCACGTATGTTACTTTACTTTTAATTTCTTTAAAGTCTGTCACATGTCTATTGAACTTTGTTTAATTTAACAATTGATCGGTGTTCTTGACTTCGTACTTGATGAGTTGGTGGTCAGACAGAAAGAGATCGATCTGAGTTTGTCATTTACAACATTACCCCTTAGCAACAGAAAATCTTTTTATTTTCTTTTCTTTAAACTTGTTGCTTTGCTTTATTTCTGCTGTCGAATTTTAAGACAATATTTGCATATCATACCCTTTCTGCATTGATCTGCACAACAACAACAATATAATTTAATGTAGTTCGCAATAAACACTATTACAGCAGTGTGCTGGGGGGAGTGGTCAGGTATGAATTATTAGTATAACACTTTTGGCATGTTACCTTCCACTATACAAAGTGGAATACAATAATTTAAAATGTACTCTTAGTTATAAGAGTTAAAATGAAATACTTTGGAGCAGGAAGAGAGTAAAAATTATTTTGTGTAGAGTTGAGCATACCCAACGAACAAAAGCAAACTTGTCATACGATTTTTTTGTAATCTGCTACAAACCTTCTTTGCAGTACGAATAATATGAGGACGAAAATAAGGAAAACAGATTAACAAAATATTTTATCCGTGGGACTCGTCCACACCCTGAGATTAGTTAGCTGGGCAATTACTTAAAAAGGCTTAAGGTCTTTGGCATGATAAAGACCAATATATTTTCCATTTAATGTTTCGAGTTCATAACATGACGAACCAACTTTTTTTCTAATGCGGCATTTAGAATACGGTGGTAAAAGTTTGGAGTTGATTCCCTTTTTGAAATCAGACTGTTGAAACGTTTTGCGATATAATTCTTGTCCAACTATATATTGAATATCTTTGCTACGAGTATTATAACTTCGTGTTGCTTTTTCGTGAGCCACAACAAGGTTATCTTTGATTTTATCATGCAATAATTGCAGTTTAGCATCACTTGTATTGCAGTTGAACTGTCCTTCTGTAACACAACTCAATTTTTCCATAATAGCATATGATGATCCATGCAAAACCATACTATAACCAAATACTCCGAAGTAGGGTGAACATTTTATTGCTTCATGAAAATCACTACGGAGTATGCTAGCTATTTTTGAAACGTGTATATCCCACTTGTCCTGATGATCTTTCAACAAAATTCTTAATTTTATAATGAATTCACGGTTACTTCTTTCAGAAGCATTTGCTTGTGGGGTATACAACGCAGTCTTTATATGTTTTACCCCGTATGCCTACAGAAAATTTGACATTTCGGCCGATACAAATTGACTACCATTATCGGAGTGTATGTATTGTGGTACGCCGAACTGGTGAAAAATATTTTCTTCCAAGTATTTTATAATTGATGAGCTATTAGCCTTTTTTAATGGCTTTAAGAAAATATATTTGGTAAAATGATCAATTGCAACGAAAACCATGGAGTTACCCATTTTAGTCCTTGGGTAAGGTCCTAATAAGTCCATGTATATTCTTTGGAAGGGACGTTCTGTTAGCAATTGCTTACCCATTGGTGGTCTTGAAATTTGATTTGCAGATTTGACAGATTTGCAGATATCGCAGTTTGAAATGAAAGTCTTAATGTCTTTTGCCATATTTGGCCAAAAATATTTTTCTCTAATCCTTTGCTACGTCTTACTGAAACCTCCATGACATGAAACGATATTATGTGTGCGTTCCACTATGTCAGCTCTCAACTCGAAAGGGAGCCATAATCTCCACAGTGAGTCTTCATCCTCGAACACTCCCTTTCTGAATTTGACTCTTTGGTAAATGAAACCGTCGGAGATAGTTGTATCCGGAAACTTTTCGGGATCCGATTCAAACATTGCAATAAAATTCAAATATTCTTTTGATTTAAAGTGTTGTGATGATAAATCGATTTCGGTATGGATGGATTCGGCAGTCGCAGACTATCACAGATATCTGACTAAAATAAATTACTAATATATTCTATGAGTTTAGTTAAGTAGAACTGAGCTCTTAAAGTATTGGATTATTGCACCATTTTTATTCTGTATGGCCTTAAACATTAACTTGAGTTTTTCTCGAATCAGGCAAATGGCGTATGGAACACTTAAGCATGACACCGACGATATGTTGTCTGTATTTTTTGGTAAAAAGATGTTGGTGTGTGGCAATTGTATGCCCCTTTCGAAGACGGGAGAATATACGAATTTGTTTTTTTAGTGGGATATACGGGTGGTATGTGGGATTTACTTGACTGTAGTGGTAGTGGTGAAAAGTACTTTTGTTAGTATCGAAGTAGTGGACAAGTTTAGTAGAAACGAAATTTTTAGATCAATTTTTTCGATTAAGGGATCATCTACTCGTACTAGTGGGGCCGTACAAGCATTTTTGGCAGCTGAGTCTGCACAAGTATTTCCTTTTATTCCTACATGACCAGGAAGCCAGAATAGTTTAATGAATTTCTGATGAGGTATCAAACTGTCTCGTATTTTGTTAATGCATTTCCATTTTGTATTTGATATATTTGAAACTGCTTTTAGCACTGATAGGCTATCGGAGAATATAATCGTTTTATCCTTAGTATGTTTAGGTTTACGACGTTTCCGACGTATGTAATATACGTCTGAAATGTATGTCAGATACGTCATAATTGCAGACAGACCATCTCTGCCTGTGTTGTCGACAACAGCATACGGCATACGCCGTGTTGGCCTGATCTTTTGAGGCATCTGTGAAAAGTAATTTCCATTCAAGGGAAATATGAACGAAGCCTTTAACGGTGAAAATGTTGTATACAGAATCAATCTTGATGGAGTGTCCTATATATGTTCATCGGGTGCCTGACGCAAGCGGGGTTCAAAGAAACAGTTTGTATGGGTTCAAGGATACAAGAACAACATCATATACTCATATTGACACGAGATTACAGATTCTAGTGAAATGAAATGGGGCTAATATCAAAGGGGATCGGATATTTGGGCAAGGATATGAAGGCTTCGATCATATTTATGAATAAAATTTTGCTATATTGTACTACCATGCATCAAGGATCACCCATTGTAGTCTCTAGACCTCAAATCCATTGAGTACTTACCGCAAAAATTCGAAAAAAGTTAAATAAGGCCTATTTTGTTCGAAAATAGCCCGAATGCTATACTACGGGTCCAATGGGGGATTATCACTGGATTTCACCAAAATACAGGTGGATTTATTATTTAGACACTAGAATAGGAATAAAATATGCTAAAAAGCCAAAATAAAGGCATTTCAATCTAAAGAATTAAAACAACTTTCTTACTTTTGGCAAGAGTGTAAACTTTCTTTTGACTCTTAAAATGTTGGGTTATTTTATCAATCTCCACTTATTTCATAATTAAGCTTATACAAGGCCTATTATTTTCTGGATTTTAATTCTCCACTAAACTCTTAAACAAATTGTGGTTGTGTTTTATATTTATTATATCATTATACCGGTGTAATTATGATATTAAAAACTTTTTGTGAGGTGTAAACATTCTTTTGACTCTGACTGTACAGAATATACAAAAACACAAAACATATTTTTTTCTGAGCAAAAACAGGGGAAATGTGAAAAATGACCATGAAAACGCGACAAAATCGATTATTTGTCAATAAGAGTCGTACCTAAAATTTTCTGAGCGACATTTTTGCAGAACATTTCGAAGCTGAAAAACGTCATCTTGTGGTACTTTTATAGCGGTTTTAAAATAAAGGAGGAAAAGGACATTGAAGGAAGCGAGTTAGAAGGTCGAAATGCTCTACGAAAATAATCCTGATTACAAAAATACATGGACAGACGGACGGATATGCATAAATCGACACAGAAAGTGATGATACATAGCATCATCCCTAAAAGGAACTATGGATCTATCTCGTTTCCTTTTGTATATTACATACAAATGCACAAAGATATAATACCCATTACCACAGTGTGGTGTAGGGTATTAACATGTAAATGAAAATCATAAAATATAAACCTAAATTTTAAACCCTATAAAATATCCGTTAACGAAGCATCGGGCATTTGGTTGTTAAATATAACGACAAGATAAAGAAAGACACTTTTATTTATCAAATTTGATAAGATCCGCATTGAAAGTACGTATCTATACGTGCTGCACTTGGAAAAATAGTATCGCGTAGTTCATTAAATGAAGTTATAACGTTTTATTTATAATGAACATTTCTGCAAAATTCGTGGATTCCAACAAATAGAATTTATAACAAAAATATTAAATAATAGTCCGAACGAATTATTTTGCTGCAATTACATTATAGCAATTTTCTAAATAATTTTACAGTCTGTGGCAAATGTTAGTATGCACGATTGAAAACCTTATTGAAAAAAAAGAATTATTTCATAGACACGATGGTAGTCTTCGGTGATAGCAATGAAAAGTGTGTTTGCATACATAAGAATCACAAAAACTCAAAATTTATATCGCCAAAGTAAGTATGCACCGTAGTACGCTTGTGGAACTGTGTAAAAATTCCTGATATTTTTGAACAAAACGTAACTAAATCTGTATTAAAGGTCAGGACGTATGCAACTTAAAATGGTGTATATCCACATTTCATATCTCGTTTTATGTAAAAGCTTTGTGCTGCAATTTCTGTCATGTAAATACGATAATACATTATAGTCATAAGTTCCTCATAGTGTGTATCTAGCTCATACATTTCATTGTTTTTTCAAAAAAGACTCAATAAATATAAACATAAACTTAAAGATCAGGAAGATATTAATTAGTTTTAATGACAGTTACAGTACTTATAGTGACAAATCCACAGTACACTGAATCGTAAAACCCAGAATAATTGCTCATCTATAAATACAACCACTGCAGCGAGAAAATACGGGTGTTATGACCTGTTTGTTAATTCTGACGCTATAAAATGCTCTAAAGTTTTAATATGAGGTAATCTTCATCGATTTTCAACATGTCCTGCTTGATAAAACTTGTTTTGTTAAAAAATATCAAGAATTTTTTACACAGTTCCGTAAGCGTTCTCCGATGCATACTTAGGGCCTCTTCACATAAGACGATTTCTGGCTTAATTCATTAAATTGCATGTTCTTTAAGTCAAAAGTCAAAACATACTAAAATCGTGTTTCAATACACATTTAGCCGCGTAGAGTTGCCGCATCTCTTATGTGAGGAGGCCTTTACTTTTGCGATAACATTTTGGGCTTTTTGAGATTCGAACCGTACATTTTCTTATGTATGCAAATATTAAACACTTTTCATTGCTATCACCGAAGACTACCACTATGAAATAAATCTATTTGTTTGTTGTTTTCAATATGTTACAGTGTTTTTTATACCTAATACATTGTGGTTTCAATGTTGCATACTAACTTTTGGGACAGACCGTGTGTTAGATATGTATTTATTTACAGTGTATATAAGATAAATATTTGTTCTGATAAGATATTTTTGTAACGAGTCGTATGAATACTTTTTTTAATTATTTAATTCAGTGACGCATCGGCATTTAACAAAAACTTTTCACTTAAAAACGCTCTGCAAAAATGTTTAAATATAACCTGACTTGGCTTCTGCTTCTAATCCTAATATGTAAGGCTAAACAAACAATTGCCGGCAGTGGCCTTTGAGGGCGAATCTGAATTAATAATCCAAACTGGAAGCATTTTTTTATTCTCAGGTATTGACAGTACCCACCAAATGTGCTCTGACATCAAGTTGCGTGAATAGTTCCTCTGCAGAACCTCTATGTATGTTGGATGAGCAGAACGGTTGCATACGCCAGTATGCCAGTAAATGCCACTTGGATATAGATGCCTGCGTACAAGGGAAAAGTAAGGCGTAAACATTATTTCATTAAGATTTATTTAATGAAATATTTATATTTTTCTTTAGATTTTACAGACTATAGTAATTTGTACTGTATGATGGACACATATTTATGCGAAGGAGAATATGAACGTTGGACCATATTTTTTGGACATGAGAAATAGCGACTTCAGTAAAAGTAGTATTGAAAATCGATTGTAGTTAAAGTATTCCATATCAGTATTACTATTTTTATTTTGATGTGAATATTGTTTGTTTTAAAGCATACAAAAACGCGTAACACTTTTTAAAATTATAAAGAAAAATAACGTTATATATAAAGGACTTTCGTTTACTTAACACCGCTGGAAAGATAAATGTCGGATAGCAGATACTAAACTCCGTTACCATTAAATCGTATTATGTTAGCCGGATAGTTGAAATTCCGCATAACTGAAAACAAATCGGACATTTTTACTGTATTTTTGTATCCAAAACGTCACAGACTTTAGAAATCTGTGCGATTAACCGAAAAATTGTGCGGACTCATTATTCTCCATACCACAATGTGGAGAGAGTTAATTTTTTTCCAAAAATCATGTAAAATAATAGTCCTTACTTTTATAATATTTTCCAGTCATTCTATACGTGGTAATTACATTGAGATAAATCCGAAACTTTGAATAAGATTAGGTCTAGGAAAATACATACAATTTTGGATTATGATCGCATAGTATATAGCGGTTAGACAAATTAAAAAAAAATAATAATAATTTATGACTTTTATGTCTAATACTAAGGAGTTTATTTCAGTACAGTAACTTACAATGTTGCCACCAGTAGTAGGTCTCATTCATTTTTTACAGAAAAATTTTTAAATAAATTCTTTTTATCTTCAAAGGGATTTTTTCTTCAAAAAATATATACCTAATATACATCGAACATAGAAATAAATATAAAAAATGTCGTATGGAATTTGAATTTGAAGTTCGGTTGCCGGCGTCTTAGCGTTCTGAGCCACCATCAACTTGTCAAAACTCTAGTAGACAATAATTGATGATCAAAAATCCTCTGATATAGAAGAGCAATTACTAATGACGTAGGAATAAAACTTACCATAGTATTTGTGAACATTGAAAAATGGGATTACCAAGCAGGAATATAGGAAAAGTTTTGAGTTTCAATTAACTGACATAATTTCGGATATGCATTTATCTAATGAAGTGCGATATATATACTAGTTACCAAGCTTTGCCTTCGTCTGCCACAATAACAACATCCTAATACGCCTGAAGATCGGCTTAACCACCCGTGAAACGTAGCGTAATGGTTGGATGCGTGGGACTTCGCTAGACTCCTAATTTTTCAATGTATCTCTTAGGTCATGAAAGCTCAACTCGAAAGAGAATTAATTAATTAAATAAAAAATTCACTATACATGACCTTCACCTTAACAAGGCAAAAATAAAATGAAGAAAAAATTGATTTCTGGAATAGAAGGGGGACAAATGAGTCGTCTTTGGAAATAAAAAGCTTCAATTTGAATTTCACAAATGCAAAATTGCAATCTTGGATGTATAAATAGGAGCTCCAAATGGCGAAAATTGTCTAGCAACAACAACAACATCTAATATGCCTGATGATGTTAGCCTAACCAGCTAACGAAACGATCGTCGCATAGTGGTTGATGTGTGCGTGTAGGACTTCGCTAGATATCAATTTTTCAATGTAATCTCCTTAGGTCATAAAAAGCTCGATTAATTTAATTAATTAAATCTCACAAATAATGGCCTTCGCCCCTAAAAAGGCAAAAACCTAAAAATTAAAATAAAGAACATTTTGACAAAACACCACCACCCCTGTTCAGCCTGCTGAGTATTGCTGTTACCTTTTCTTGTTCTACCATGATTTTTGTCGATATCAAAAAAGAAAAATTGTTATTGTATTAAAAAATAGTAGCTTCTTGCAGGTTCTGGAACAGGCATTAAATGAACAGGAAAAGCAATAGACTTTCCTTCAAATGTATCTTCTATATTTAACTACACACTTTTCATTCATATTTTCCATAAATTCTGAATAATTTTGTATTTTCAATATATTTTTATATATGTTTCCATTATCAAAATTAAAGAGAGAGATACATGTCAAAACAATGTTTGTGTATACAGACTTTTAGTTATTTGTTTCCTTTTTGTTTCTGATTTTTTACGCAATTTTGAACTATGAAAAAAACCAAAAAGTTGAAACACAAAAAATGCCATAACGCATTCATTTTTCAACGGATTTTCTTGGTTTTTCCCATTTTGGAACGCCAACTAAATTTCCTACTTGCTAACTGTAAATAATTGTACTGTTAGGTGTCGTTTACGCATCCTAGAGCACAAGGAAAAACATTTTACTGTTTTTTAATGTGTTTTTGTCACACTTAAACCACTATTACTTAGCTATTTGTTAACCGATTTTAAAAATCTATGGCTTATTCGAAAGATATTACACTCCCCTTTATAGCGAAAAACAGTGCGTGCAAATCGGTTGTGGAAAAAAGTAGTAATGTCCGTTTAAAGTTGAAAATCCAACAAAGCCCATTTTTCACTACATTTACCGCTATAAAATGAAAAACCGAAGTGACCCAAAGAAACCAAAGGTATTTTCGTCTTCTGTGGACTCCCACAAAACCGAATTTATGCATTAGAACCCCTGCAAATTTTCACTGTAGCACAGTGTTATTATTTGATTTTACTTCATTAATGTACTTATTTTGCCTAATTTTTATCTAAGTTTTATTATACCCTCAGCCTTTAGGCTAAAGAGGGTATTTACACTTTGATACGACCAAAAATGTGCCTCATCGAAATAATGGTTTTAGACCCCAAGTATGTTTGTACGAATCCGTTTCAGACAATTTTGAGTTGATCTAGCAATATCCGTCCGTCTGTCTGTCTGGCAGGCTGGTGCGCACGATTACTCTCGAACGGATCAATCGATTCGGTTCAAATTTTGGGTATCGAAATATTTTGTCCAGATTCGATTTAAGTCCAAAGATGGATTATATCGGTCCACTCCTTCCGGTACCTCCCCCACAAAAGTTCGAAAATGTTCGGAAAATTTGTGCGTACGATAACTCTTGAAGGGTGTAACCGATTTGGTCCATACTTTGCACATTATGAAATTTCTACCAGACTTAGATCAGGTTCCAATATGGACTCAATCGGTAAACTCTTTCGAGTACCTGAAGCAACTTACATTCGCTGCCTCAATTACGATGGTAAAAGTTGTTTCAGGGGCAAGTCCATACTTCTTGAGAAAACAGCCCGATGGGTGTAAAAACCCCCTATGGCACCCCCATGGTCTATGTCGGTCCATTCCTTTAAGTACCTTTTCCGCAAAATTTTTGAACTTTAATCCTAATCAACATTTTTGTCGATTTTGTTTTTTTGAAACCCCCTAAATACATAAGTTTTTTGTGAAAAAAGTGTTTCAATTTGCACAGGCTGAGGGTACATCTCTGTCGGCAAAGCCGACTGATACTTTTTTACTTGTTTTTATATAAGTTTACTGTTAAAATAAATTTAAATATTTATGTATCTAATTAGATCCAAAGATCACCAAGTGTAATATTTAATTTTGACTGCGGGGATTTACTTTAACTGCTAAATATAAGATTTACTTATACGTTTTACTACAAACTTTTTATATAAAATAAATTGAACTGTTAAAATAAATTGAACTATATATTTGATTTGATTTGACATCCAGCTCTACTATAAATTGGTGCAAAATACCATGACAAGTGTGTGGGACTTCCTAGTACTAATTATTGGTGGTAAAATGATGCCATGGCAAATTAAATGCACTCATCATTTAATTCTCGATTTGTCGTCGAACATTTTGCAGGAAGCTACAAAGATTTTTTTGTTGATAACATCTTAAATACGAAAGATAACATCCTGATATCGACATTTATAGTAAGTTTACATTTACGAAATCGAGTGGATTTCAACTGTCAATTCCTTTGTGTATACGTCAAATGTAATCTCATCTGAAATTTCATCTCATACCGGCAATTTTCAGGCAATTCTTTTTAAATTTTTTCCAATGTTTTGAAAACAAAACTTGCCGAAACAGAATTGCATGTATAAACGCAAGAGGCAAGTTTAAAAGAAAACGAGAAAAATTGTGGCAAGGAAAATCGTTTAATGTAAATCGGGGCTAATGAAGAGATGAATAAATTTGTTTCACAAAACAATTGATGTTTCTTTTAATGTAATAAATAAAATAAATACGAACTATAGCATAAAATACAATTTGGTATGTTTGACGTCTGTTTGAATGGAATCGAACACTTAGCCACTCCACATTTCCATAAGGCGATTCATTAACGCTTTCAAGGGAGCCATACCAACTAGTACAACATTTCGGCCCGCATCTGGTGCTTCGGTTGTTGTCGTAGTAATTTTTGTCTCCGTCTTTGTGTTTTCCTCACTCTCGTAGCTTTCCGAATTGCCACTTTTTGTCATATCGAAGAGGGAAAATGAATTCTTACGATTTTTGAAACGTGATATTATTTCGGGCGCTGGGTTTTTAAGCAGCATGCCCTGACGAACGAATGGTGTTTTTGGCAACATACGACTATCTTCTCGTGAAATTTCATTATCTAAATTATCGAATTCCGGATCCATTAAAAGTTTTGCTAATTTCTCTCTCAAACTTATGCTGGGCTCTGCTAATGCTAGCGCTGAGATCACTACAAATAAAACAAATTTACCGTACATATATTAGCGAAGGGATACTGGAGATAATCCACAATAATATCAAGATACTCAATAAAAAAGAAACAATATTAAAATCCATAGGCACTGCACTCACCCACTACAAGAAAACACGTTGTAAATTTAACTCTGGTATAAATCATCTTCGTTAAAGAAATAAGAGTTGTACCTTTGATCTGACGAATGACAACTGAACTGATCCATAACTTAATATCTTAAGATATTTATAAAAATGTTCAATATGTTTAGATACGTGACGGCTGAGATAGTTATTTCATTTCAACAGTACGGATTTCAAACAAGAAGATATAATGTCACGTTCTGCTATAACGAAGAAATGGAATAATAATTCTGGGTAGAGTAGAAGTTACATGTATGTACGTAAATAATTAAGTGTGTGTATGTATATCAATCGTTTGAATTACTATAAATATTTACGGAAATAATTGCACGAGACTTTTATTGCAAAGTATTACGTATTGTATCTTTATTCTTATTATTATTGTGGGACCAATATCACGAATCAAATATATAAAAATAAAACAAAATCTAAAACACGATATTTTCCTTTAAATACGTCATTCTTGTATTTGACAGATACTCCCAAGGCATATTTATATAAGGTAGAAGTAACAATCAGCTGTATTGTTACTTTTTTTGTAAATTTAGTTTTCAAAATGTAATAGGGTCCAGGGACGTACGCAGGAGGGGCAAAAAATAAACTTTTTTAATGGAACTGAAGTTAGTGTGTGATATCTGGATATGTACTTTAAAAGGAAGAAAGGCCGATATGTTCGGGCCGAACTGTTTATATCCTCTAACACATTAAAACACTGAATGTCTCTATTCGACATATTCGCGAATGAAATCCCACTTTCTGCAAAGAGGTTCTCTGTGGAACCATATTAACAATTCTCCGCAGGAATCAGAACCCAAAATGCCAAATAAGAGTTAATGTGGTTGAAAATTCTGGGATGCACCAAAATGTAAACCTATGTATAAGGGTAATATTAATTTGAAAGATGTTTTGATTATTGCGTCAATTCTGTTAGAGAATTTGGTTAAAAACTTCAAAATACCGGACGGAACTTTTGTATGGGGACTATACCGAATAATAATTTTAATTTAAGCATTTGAATAACGTCGTTCTAAAAATGTTTGGGTTTTTAATAAATTTTTAAATTTTGTTTTTTCCTGTCATAATTAATTTATTTCGATAAATTCTCTCATTTGTTAGAGATGGGACATATTTCATCGTCGTTCTGAGAGTAGTTTAAAATGAACAATGTACACAAATTGTTGTTCGTTCTTAAAATTTTATATGGGAAATGAAGTAATTACATCGTATTTTGGGGTCGAACAACGAATAGAGAGAGAATTACCGTCAGTCTGAACAAGACATAAACATCCAAGCACTGTTATATTATATTCTGTTCCAAATTTCAAGCTTCTATATAAAATATTGTGATCTCTTTCTATTGGATTTAAATACTTTGTGTCAATGTTGCATATAAAATCAACTAAAAACCCTTAAAATAGCTGTACGTTACGCTACACAACATTTTTAACTTTCATAATTTTTGGTCAATTTGGGCCCCCCCGAAATGAAATCCTGCGTACGTCCCTAATAGGGTCTACTCATGAAATTTGAAACTTCGAAATTTGCTACCATAAAATACTGCATTTCATCCTAAACGTGTAATAAAAATTACCTACGAGAGTTTTGAATGCGTTATATTTACATTTTGATTCAAATTTGGAACGATCTTATTATTCAATATTTTCTTTGACAATTAATTTTCAATAACAACAATGTTGTTTTTGTAAATTTGTTAGTTGTTGTAATTCATGCATATACCTTATATAAATTTGCCTTGGATATTCCTAATAATTAAAAACTGAACTGAAAAGCGTTCAACTGAAACTCTTTTGATGTAAATGCGAAATAATTGTTTGTTTGTATATCATTGTTTGTTTATATATAACATCCCTGCGGGAAAATATCCAAAAAGTCCAGGCGATGAAATTGCTTGAAGGAGATAAGGTTTAACATAAAATTGTCGAAGTGATTGATTCATTTTATTTCTTCCTGAGCGGTTTAACTTAGTCCCAATTTGCATTCGGCAATTTTCCTTGCGCCGGTTGAGGAGGTACAACCAAAGTTGTTTCCTAAGTCTGAAAAGACAGCATGTGGCAAGGATGTCAAAAATGTGAATCAAACTAAGTTCAGTTTTGTTGCCAGTGGGAGAGACACTTGGGGATCATCATGGATTCTGCAATCTGATTTTGGACATCGAGCAACCCACACTCCAGCCTAAAGTGAAACGTTGGATATTACAATTATATGTTTGGATAGAGTCGTACTTGGGTTTCCGGGAAAATAAGTAAAATCCATGTAGCTTTTTTTGAAAAATAGTTTTCCTATATTCGACTCTGTTTCAATGGGATATAATGGAGATTTTACAGATCTTACTATCTGTTTATACGCGAGGTATGTATATGCAAAATTTCCCTAAAGGTCGACGTTCACCACTGACTACTCCAAGATACATTCAATCGCATGTTAATGTTTTCCGCGCATCACATAACTATAAGCGATAATCTGAGAAGTAGAGACGCTAATAAAGAAACCTTGTTGACCTCTTATAACGCTGTGGTAACCTTTGCAGCGTCAATACCTGTCAAAACGACGGACTGAGAACTGCAAAACGCTTTCTCTGCATGACTCTAGTGGACATTTACATGCAGAGAAAAATTACTGAATGCGAGGGAATAAAAATAGGTTCAAACTAAGATCGACCTACTCAACATACTCCCGAAGCATTGTGGTTACAGCCATCCTAGAAAAGGAGATATAGCAAGATGTGCCCGTCCGTCTATCCATTATAAATTGCAATCCAACTCATGGGCGATCGTCATAAAATTTTTAATATAAGAATTTTTTTTTTCGACTATCTTCGATAGTCATCATCAGGGAAATATCTTTAAAAACACATAATTATTTTTATAAAAATATAAAACAATTGTTAGAAATAATATTTAGATTGCTGTTTCTTATTTTATGATTCTAACACCTTCTTCCATCCTCTTCCGTTGACAAGAATTTTCCAACTAACTTTTCTTGTGCTTTTCAATGACGTTTCTGTATATTTGAGCACAGTGCTCGGTGTCTGTCTTATAATTCATTCGATGGCTGGTTGGGACATTTACAATATGTAGCATATATCTACGTCTGTAATTATTTTCTTGTGCTAGAATGTCTACATCGTCAAAATTGGGTGTGTGTCCTTCTTGTATGCAGTGAGCAGCAAGGGCTGTCTTTTGCTCTAAGGACTTGTTTCTAGTCCACAAAATCTGTGTAGCCGGTATTAGATTCGATATTGTAAATAGATGAAAGTTTCAATTCACAAAGGCTGAGGGTATATCTCTATCGGCAAAGCCGACTGATACTTTTTTACTTGTTTACTTAAATCTACACAAAGTCTAAGAACTGACAATAAATAAATTACCGTTGTACACTTCAAGGTTGGTCGCATATCGTAACACCGTACGAGTTTTAAAGCTATTTGGCATTATTTTTTCAAATCGACAAGAACAAAGCGTTAACATTTATTTCTTAAATGTAAAAAGGTAAACATTTTTAAATGTGAAAATAAAAATATTCATTTTCTGGGTTTCTAAACAGTTTTTCCTTTATTTTGATATACGTTTTATGGTGTTACATTCATATGTACGTTAGTATCAGATATTTGTTTGTGTGTTTATATATTATTTTTTTATTATTGCATACAAATTACAACACTATATATACTATATATGTTACATTAAAACAGAGATGTTAATGCCATTCATGAATGTTGCCTCGGACAACAACTAAAGTGACATTTAAAATTATGTATTGTATGTATTTGAACGGCAGGATAATAACTTAACTCCGATGTCACGTCGTATTGTCCAGCAATTGTTGATTGATGGCCTTGAAGGACCACACGTGTTTATTGAATTCATGGAGTTGCCAACATATACGCCACACACATCCTAATTTTCAATGGCGGAAAAAAATAATAAAGTAAACATAATATGATTTTGTTATCTGGTTTTTAATTTTCGTCAAATTCCTATCCAAACACTAACCGACTAAATACCTAAGTACACGTAAAATCACCATTTTGATGTTGTCTTTTGTTTGGCCAAATTAATTTAGCGTTCTTACAAAGTGCGGCTTTGTGCACTGAGTTGCGTACACGTCGAAACTTAGAACGGATATGGAGGCAAAACATCTAAATGCAACGGTTAAATTGGCCAAAAAGAAGAATTATGAAATGCAATTGAAGTGGTTGGTAGTCACTTGAACGGTCGTTACAATGGTTGTTCTATCGGTGGCTCTGGTGCCGGTTCTTTAAAGTGTTAATAGTGTAAGTGTGTGTGTATGTTTGGGGTGAACGAGTGTTGTTGTTTGGTATGAATTCTAGTTTTGAATTTGGCAAACAGCCAAAATATGTATAAATTTGTCTATTTGCTATTAACACAGTCACAAAAAACCATCTCTTGGTTTGCCTCTATACATGACCATTCATTTATTCGAATGCGCTAAAGAGTTGTGAGCAATAATGAATAGGCTTGCTCCGTAATCTTGGACTTTTCTAGACTTGTGATTGGGCAATCTGCAAAAGAACATTTGACAGAAATGCAACATTCAGTTTTATTTGAAAGAACTAGTACCGGTGTTAGTATTGCAGCATTCAATCCAGTTTATTATGGCCAATGGGTGCAAAATGCTTTACGACAACTAAGCTGATGTTGGAAAATATTTCTGCTTGTTATGAAAACGCGTTATGAAAACGCGTCGTGAAATGTCATTTACACTACTGCTAAGAGGTAGTTTACACTATCTATCAATGTCATATGACACGATATAAAAACATTCCATATCTGCCCACGCAGACAATGTGGAGACGTAATTTTATTACAGTTTTGCTGGTGTGGACGCACGAAGTAAATGGCGTAAGGAAAATCCCCAATGTTGCACATATTAGCGACTATATAACGATGGAAAATTTCATGTCATATGACATTTACATATAGTGTAAACTACCCCTAAGGCAATAAGCTTTAAAACTACCCTGATTGTAGAATTCATCTGTCATAAAGAAAAAACAGGAGTCCACCTGAAATATCGTGTATCGGTCATATCAAACCAGTTCTTCACTATCCGTGTGTCGCTTGGAGCTCTACCGATAATTCCAGAAAGAGATTACAACAATTTGATAGATACTAACTTTTATAGATAATAACTTCAGCAAATGAACAAAATTCAAATCAATGTTTTTTCATCAGCCGCAAGCCAATCCAAAACTAAATAAGTAGGAGAAAATGACAATGGATTGGCAATACATGGTGAAAAAGACTGATGTTTTTTGGTACATTTCTGCTGTGGATAATGAGGAGAGCCAATTTTAATACAATAAGAAACCCAAGAATAGAGATGAGCGGACTGTAAAAAAATATCAGTCGGCTTTGCCGATAGAGATATCCCTCAGACTGTGTAAATTGAAACTTTCATCTACGGGCAGATCGAATATCGGCTACACAACCAAAAGTCTATTACCCAAAAATTGTGTATTTAGGAGATTTTCAGAATTTTGTGAACTTTCCGACAAAAATATGGGTTTGGATTCAAGCGGAGGATGTACCTGAAAGTGGATCTTATTTTGGGGGTCATTGCTTACGATAGATATCAGTTGGTCAGGAAGCATGGACTGCTTTACGAAAATCATAATATCTCTGTTAAAAGCTTCGTTAAAATTTCCAAAGGATCCCCGAAGAGACCGCAAAGAAAATGTTGAACTTTTGTTAGGGGTTAATGAAAGGACAAATGATATTGCTTTTGGCGCGAATCGGTTTAGATTTGGATATAGGTCCCATATATCGACACCTCCAAATAATAGTATGCTAAGTCTAAAAAGTGAGTTTTGCAGGAGAAGCTCTCAAAGTTTGGAAATTTTTTTGAACTTCAGTACTATGCTAAGTCAATATTTGTTTATAACTTCTGTTCGGATTGACCGATCATTACCAAAATTAGACAGAATTTAAGTTAAAGGACGTTCGACACCTCCAAATAATAGTTTGCTAATTCTGAAAAGCGAGTTTTGCAGGACAAGCTCTAAAAGTTTGGAAATTTCTTTGACCTTCAGTACTATGCTAAGTAAATATTTGTTTATAACTTCCGTTCGGATTGTCCGATCATTACCAAAATTTGACAGAATTAAAGTTAAAGGACGTTAAATATAAAAATGTAAAGAACTTGAAAACATGCTAAGTCGACTTAGCATACTATTGTTTGGAGGTGTCGATATATTTTCTGTCGATTTTAAGCATTTGATGCATATGTCCAATTTCGATGAAATTTTAAAAGTATGACGCAGGGCCTATTTTCGAACCAAAATTATTGGACAAAATATAACAATATTTTGCTAGCAAAACATATTTGAGCTTTTGTGGGGGAGGTACCGGAAGACCTGGACCGATTACAGCCATCTTCGAAATTTATCTATGATTCGCAGAAATATTACCATATGCAAAATTTGGGCAAACGCAGTATCCGGTTCGAAAATTGTCATGCGCAGCAGTCACCACACACCGTGGCCGTAGGGGTTTTTTTTACAGGAAGTATGAATTTGCCCCTTAAAAAGCGTTTACCATCGTAAGTGTTTACCCCGAGAACAACCTCCAACAACAATTCACCTTACTAACCCATCGTTTTAACAAAGCCATGCCACATTGAATATTTAGTAATTCTATGACTAATAGAAATTGAAAAATAAACAGTAAACATATGTATGTTCTATTTTAGAACAGTTGAGGAGAATTTGTGTTCAATTTCAACACACTCTACATTTTTATTTTACTTTTTCTGGATTTGAACAAGCCAACTCTACACACTGTGCCACGTGTGCAAACATTAAGGGTTGTTTATGCGCTTACATGTGCACTATGGTTATGATTTTTTTACAACCTCACAATCCTGTATCATAGAGTGATGAGTTTCTACATACGATTTCATAAAATCTTTGTTACAAGGTGATTCGGTAAAAAAACCTCACGCACAAAATGATTTTAAAATTTGAATTTATCAGAATTATTGGCAATTTTGTGAAGTCACTGTAAGAAGATATATAATAAGAAATAAACTTTTCAACTAATAATAGTTCTTTAGAAACGTATGTACTTTGGATAAATAATTTGAATAATACAAAAATAAAAATTAAAAGAAAAAGAAAAATAATTTTTTTTTAGCCTTCATCGATTAGAATGCGAGATCCCGGGTGTGTGTTTCTATCGCCTAGGAGTGACTGCTTTGGGTAATGTGCGATTGAAAATGCTTGCTGGGTAAGCAAAAGTTCATTCATCCGTCGAAAAGTCATGCACCACCAACTCTTCGTAATTTTGCTTACAAACAATTGTTTGCCGGCGGAGAGCGCTGAAGACATAAACATAACCCTCGGATTTGTAGTCGGACACACACGCTCTGTGCATTGTACCCAATACTTAGTAATGGGTAAAGTAATTCTAAAATATATAAGAAAAAATCCAGATAATTCAGAGATAATTCCTTTTGGGGATGAAAGCTCTTGGTGAGTATATTAAGAATCCCGAAGGGCAGATCCGCCGTGAGTCGAACTTCCGAATTATGGCGTGATGAAGAAAGCAGAAATGCTGAAGACCCTGTAAGGCATCTTAAATTAGCGTTATATCTTTGTTAACTGTTGTTTTAGCTTATTTATGGGATGACATGTCTTCAGTCAAATCGAATGAGGATTATTTTCGTAGAGCATTTCGACCTTCTAACTCGCTTCCTTTAATGTCCTTTTCGTCCTTTATTTTAAGAACCGGTATAAAAGTATTACAAGATGACGTTTTTCAGCTTTGAAATGTTCTGCAAAAATGTCGCTCAGACAACTCTCATTGATAACTAATTGATTTGTCGCGTTTTCATGGTCATTTTTGACATTTACTCTGTTTTGGCTCAGAAAAAAACTATTGTTTGTGTTTTTGTATATTCTGTATATTCGAACAACCAATAAATAACGAATATATAAAAAACAAAGTATAGTATTTTTTTGAACAAAAACCGGGTAAATGCATAGCAAATGAAGACTACGGCCTGAATTCGCCTTTTTGTATCACCTTCCTAAATTCGCCTTGATGGATATCATCAAGGAAAAATTGTTACCGTAGTAAAATTTTGTAGATTATTGCAGGTTCTGGAACAGACAATTAATTTAACAAATTGCTACATGGGATTTGTTATGCCTTGGGTCACATCAAGGTTCATTTGCTGTTAAAAGTTTTTGTGAGAAGAATCCATCAAAGAAAGAAGGAAACCATAAAATATTCTTCGCGAAGCTTTAATAAAGATATTGTACAAATATGTATATTCGTGATATAAGTAAAATATTTGTTAAATATTTTTGCAAAGACATAGAACTGTAAAGACTGGAAAAGATGCATAATGCAGAAATGTTTATGAAACAAAATATATAAACATTTTACCAACAACAGGGATATGTTAATGATAAAAACCCTATTAAAGCGAAATTCGGCTTATACAAATTGTAGGAAAGCAAAAAGTTGGACTGAGGATTATATTCCATAGCAGTTTCCAGTTCATTGAATATGAACTTGGCGGTAAAAAACGCCTGAAATTGTTAACTACTTAACAGAATGTTGTTATGATATCGTAACAACAGAGCTTAACTCCATCTATTGACAAATGTTAACAATTGAGTTTCCCAATCCCAATTATGTATTTAAATCTTTGATTTTTGATTAAAAAATATGTTTTGACAGTTAATAAAGGCTTGAATCACCTTCCTAAATTCGCATTGGGTCACATATACAAGATTGTACTTGCAACAGCGAATAACTACAGATGCAACTTTTGACATAATATAAACTGTCAAAATTTGTAAATAGGACGACAAAAATATGAGAGAGAATTGCGGCAAATTAAATTCAGCGCATATATATAACATTTTAAGCTGTTTGTTAATGTTAAACAAATTAAAATAATTATTTTAAGGCAAACTTATTAGTAATTTTGAAAATTTTTACTGTTATGATTTGACAAGCAAATATGTGCCCTCAAAGAAATGCGTCAAATGCCATAAAACTATTAAAAAAATATTTTTGTTAAAAATCATGGTGCAAGAATGAAGGTGATACAATAATACCAACTGATGTCTTCATTTGCTGTCAAAATGTTTTTTAAATCAAAAATAAATAATAACTATTTTTTTCTATAAGTCCACATGTACATTAGGCAATATCCCTTGCGGCAATTGTCAGTTTGTCGGTGAGAGAGGGTGTTGAGAGGCAAAGCATATGGCTCACCTCTCTATCAAACTGACAATTGCCGCAAGGAAAATTGCCTAATATAAATATGGACTAAGGAATATCTGTGTACAACATCTTTATTTAAGCGAAGAATATTTTACCGTTTTATTCTACCTTTTGTGGATAGTTCGCTCAAACAATTTTGACAGCAAATGAAGACTACGGTCTGAATTCGCCTTAATTCGCCTTTTGGAGCACCTTGTTAAATTCGCCTTGGGTAAAAATATAGTTGAATTCTGTTAAAAAATATTGTTTTTTCGGACTGTTCCTATACACTTTGAAATCGATAAGTAATTCAGTCAGTTCATTATTTTCAGATCCTGGGAGCGGGAAAGATTTGGACATCTTGACGTGCGCTGTTAAAGTGCTGCTTTTAATTATATAGTTAAAAATCTAAGAAAATCAATATCGCGTAAAAAGTTTTCTTTCATTTTTACAAAGACATAAATACAACAAGATAAGACATTTTTTTGCTATCATTCTTCAGTGAATGGCTTTTGAATTTAACATAATGTTATATTACGATATGGTGATATAACATTTTTTCTTTTATACATTTTTACGTATTTAACCGAATTTACCGATCCAATTGACATAGAATTATTCTTGAATAGATCCTTGAATTCATAAATTTCGTTTCTGATACCATTACATGAAATGTTCCCCCTTGGTTGCGATTTTGAATTAACTGCAACCTGTTAAGGGTAATGTTTCTATACAAAGTATCGTAGTCTTAGTTGTATTTATGTCTTTGATTTTTAGAATTATTATTGTCTCTATCAATTTTTGTTTGTGTCATATTTCTGCATATAAAATACAAATATTCAATATTTTAGCAGTTCGAACGAATCGAAAGCCATTACTATGTAACATTCGAACATGACCAATTTCATTAAATAATGGATAAATTGTTTAAATCCACAAAATGAATGCACAAATCCAAAATGTCTAAATTTAGAATAAAATATTGCATGTACATATGTATGCATGTATATGTACATACATATTACAATTTTACACTAATACACGCACATCTAAAGCAAGTTCACTTTAATTGAATTTCAAAAGCTTTCGAGATGCCTTTGAATTTTATTTCGCCAACAATGAAAATTAATCGCCATTGTCTGTCTAAGAAGCCTAGTATTGATCATGAATTCATTCCACTCAGCCATTGTAAAACAGGCAATGTAAAGTTTATTACAACACGTTTGTTACCGTCGAACAAAAAAAAAAACACCATACAATGTGGCAGCCAGAGCCAGTGCCACATATTCAATGTTGCATGTATACAATTTGCAACATATCTGAACAGTATGTGCATTAGTTTGGGTTCAAAAAACTATAATTTTCTGTTATAATTTTTAAAGAATCCTATCCGAAAGTTCAAACTTTTGAATTATCTGTTGTAGTTGTAAAGATTACTTCAGGGTGTGAAACAAACGTTTTTTAAATTTCTTCTTTTTCAACTCTTTCATACCTTCATTAATGTTGAAAGGAATGGAGAAATATCTTGTATATCTTGTTATATCTTGTATAATAGTTATAATAGTTGCAATAAACTTAACTTTGTGGTTTTTTCCGTTGACTTGGTTATTCTTGTCTTGGTGGCTATAAGACATGGCCCAAAAACTATTTCCATTTAATGCTATTCACCTTCGATTTTTATGTGAACGTATCAAGTTTATGTTTAATATCTGGAATGTAAAAATGCAGAACAACAATAATGGCGAGAAAAATACGCTTATGCGGCTGGTGGTTTGTGTCTTAAATCTTTCATGTTTTTTGAAAGTTAGTTGAAGTTTTAGCGTATTTATCAAACTCAGCCCAAGAGTATGCTTTAATATTTGCATTTTTATGAAGTAATATGACAGATTATAAATAAAAAGATCTGATATGAGATGTTACTACAACAAATTATCTGTTCCGAATATAAATTTAATTTATATAGAAATTAAAAAAAAAACACCCTTGGCTTTATTTTTAAAATTACCATATTAAATTAATAAATAATAAATGTTTTTAACGAATTTTTCATAGTTTTGTCTCCTTGAAGATGTTCATATTATGTGATTTGTAGCTGTATTCATTCTTACCAATAAATCGCATTGCTCGGCGCACTAATGTTATAATGTTATAATTGAAACAATCCTCATTCTAAGCTTTCCTAAATGAATCATATCTGTATCTCTTGCGCACTATTTATAGCCAAATGATGGCTACATCTGTATTTCTTATCGGAGAAACCAGAAACCTTATCGATGTTACAGTTCAAAACAATACTTCTAACATTTTTTAAAATAGCTTACGGCCTATTTTGAGACGTATAATATTTCATCGAATTAGGTCATGGCGTTTCGGGATATTATTTTTGGGGCGAATACTGTGAGAGATTAACAGATTTTAAATTAGACCTAAGGAAAATAGACCCAATGATTCCGATGTGTGTGCCCTACTTCCCTAGAAGCTGGAAGTCAGTTGGAGGTTTGGTTTTTTTAATTAACAGAGGAATAAACTTAAACTTCAATAAAATAATAAACATTTGTAACTAAATGAACTTGTGTTTTTATCGTTAGTACCCATTTACATTTTCCTTGCGGCAATTTTTCTCGTTCCCTTTTAAAATTGCCTCCTACGTCTACATAAGCAATTCGGTTTGGGCAAGTCTTGCCCGGAATTGCCTGAAAATTGCCACATGAGCAATTTTTTCCACTTCCATTCCGCTTACGTGTCTCTCCTACAAACTGAGACTTGCCGCAAGCAAACTTGTCTAATGTAGGTTGGGACTTATGTATATGGTCTTGATTTGTAGTTACAGACATAATAGGTCTGTTTGTACCATAACTCATATATTTGTACACACTTTTACAAAATGTTGTTTGATAACAAACTTGTTCAGTACAAGAGAGCGACTTGAGAGAAAAAGTTTTTGCAAGTATTTTTTTACTTGCGAAGTTATCGAACAGAGATAATGTCGCTTACCAAAACTGTTCCAAAAACATTTCACAGAAGTGGATGGAGGCTCGATACCTTTTGTTATCATAAATTCAATATAGATCAGTATTAAAAATCATACCGATGCTGAATTTGATGGGACAATAAATTTCATAACATTAAAAAAATAATAATAATTTCATCTTTGGGAGACAATCTTTTATTTCGTGTCATTATTATATTTTCAGATCTTCCGAATTATTTTCTTTTCAAACAGCCCTAGTACGGTTGTATTTGTTTGCAAGCATCCATGCACATTAGAGCGACTCAGAAAACAAAATTTCCTTTTTTTTTAACTCTATATTTTTTTCATTTGATCTAAAAATGTCGTCCTACCGATCTATGTTTCCATAGTAATTTGTATTGGAACAAATTTAAATTTTCACGAAAATTGTCTAAAAGCCGCATTTATGGTCCAGTCGATGAAAAAACGATTTCTACAAAAATGTGTGATGATCCGTTAACGATAACTCGTGCCTTTTTACCGATCTTTATTTCCATAGTATTTGTATGGGACCAAAGGCGAATTATCAAGAAATCGTTCGTTCTACAGTAGGCCTGTTCAAAGTGCGCACCTGGGCTGTCGGTGCCCAGTCAGCATTTTTTGAAAATTTTAATCAAATTCGAGTCTTTTTTGATCCGACTGCACGCTTAAAAAGCTAGAATATGAGCTCATTTTCTGATCATAAATGACTCCTTTGTCGGTAGGAAAACATAACCTCAGGCGACTCTTCTAAACAAATCACAAATGAGTCTTTTTCGAGTCGTATTTCAATCATTTATTTGTGTTTTGTTGATTAATTTGGGACCCTTTTTCGAGTCTTTTTAGAGTCATGTTTATAATCATTTATGAGTCTTTAGGGAGTCATTTATGAGTCTTTTTGTTAGACGAAATAAATTAAAAAAATTTTCTTTTTATTCTTCTTTGTTTCTTTCCTTTGTTTTATAGTCTTTTCTGCTTTGTTATGTCTTTTAATTATCCTTTATGTTGCTTGGTGGTTAGTATACTGCTTCTTCATTTCACGTTACATTTATATCAAAATTTTGTAGAAAGTGTATATGAGAATTTTATTTTTTTATTTACAACCAAATAAAAATAAAACAAAGCAATCAGTTTTTAATCACCTAACTGTTCAAAATATGATCAGAAGGTACATAATTATAATCACTTTTCAAACACCTGCATGACCCTTTTTTGATTAAGCACTTTTCAATCTTCCAGATGATCAAAATGTGACAATAAATAACAAAAAATGGTCACATTTTAAACACTTCAATGACTAATTTGTGATTGCTACACATTTATTGTTGTATTTTTAATTAAACTCTTTTTAATCACTACAGGGAGTCACTTTCGAGTCCCTTTCTGATCATACAAGCGACTTAATCAGTTTTTGATCACCAAGAGGACTCTAAAAAGACTCCTCAATGTGATTTTTGAAAAAACAGTCTTCCAAATGCTAGCTGGGTGTGTGTCAATTTGTTCACACACACAATTTAAAAAGAGAGCTTTTGTTTTTGCTTTGAATATTTTCAAAATTAACAATCAGTCTCTATTGAACATTCAATGAGGAAGGTTCTGTTTTCGAATTTGTCTATGAATTTATATGCGTACACTGAAAAAATGAATGAAGATACTGAATACGAATTTTTATTTGCCGAAAATTATTACGGCAAATTAGAGTGTTTGGTTTGTCAGCGCACTTTGGCGCAACAAATTAAAACATCAACAGTCATATTTGGTCAAAATAAAAAATTCTTCTATTAAATTTTGAAACATAAAATAAAAAGAAAACTTGTACAATATTTCTCACAATCTACAGAGGCAAAATGAAAACATTGAAATTTGTGTATTTCAAAACCAACACAATAACAAAATGTATATTAATGTGTGTGAGCAGGCCTATTCTACAGTCCACAATTACCCAATAGAAAGTGTCTTCGAGACAACATTGATGAATCGTGCACGACATACCCAATTCGTTCACGACACTTTGCAGACAGCCCTTTGGGATTGTTGACGACATTTTCACACAAGTGTCCGCCTATTCATGCACGACAACTTGGGCGACAGGGTAAGCGAAGTTGTCGTCGGTGACAATGTACATGACACTGTCTTGCAGATAGTCGACAGTTTTAAAGACACTGTCTTGCAGATAGTCGTTGATGACAACTTTACAGACACTGTCTTGCAATAAGTCGTTGACGACAGTTTTAAAGACACTGTCATGCAATGAGTCGTTGACGACATAATGCCTTACAATGCCATCTATTTTCTCTTCAGTGATAAATAACCGCAGTTCCTCCAATAACCCCATTTAAAAAGAAAAGAAACAATTTTTTTGAATATATAATAATGCATATATAATTAAAGTAAATAAAGTAAATTCAAACATTGTATTTTTCAAAGAGTATATAATTATAAATAATTAAAATGATAACATAGTTATAATAAAACTTAAAACAAATAGTAATAATTATAAAATTGGAAATATTTTTCAATTTTTGTTTTCTGTTTATCGTAATTTAAAAGTTGGATGGAAGTGCTGGGAACATTAAAGTTTTCTTCCCTCAGAATTGCCAATATATCATCTCCCAAACTTCTAGATACGTTGTGCTTCAAAAAAACATCCCTCAATTTATCACGCAGTGTTGGCTGGAATTGGGAACTTTCGTCACAAACAGGCAAATCTTCAAGGAATGGTTCAAACTAGGAATTTTCGTTGTAAACTGGCAAAACTTCAACATTATTATTGTCCTCTGCCTGATAGAAGTCTTTTTGATTAAATTGTTTTCCTCGAAGTCTTTTCAAATAATCCAGACTTTTTCGAGAAATTTCTCGCCGCAAAGATCTTTTAGATGACATAATGAAATGTTGTAAATATTATTTAGTTTTACTTACGTTCTTTTATAATCTGTATATTTATTCACTTTTATTTATATAAACACACGTTTAATATGTTTAATATTTATATTCAATAGCTTATTTGAAGGCAAGAACCGAATTGAAAATAACAAAACAAAAAATAGTTTTAATTTTATATTAATATTGCATAGCTTGCTGCTTTCATACAGTTTTGAATTGGTATCGTTTTTTTTGTTTTACACGACACATTGCAAGACAATGTCTTGCAAATTGTCACCTATTCGTCATAAAAGTGGTAATAAATTTAAAAGTGGCTTTTTTGAAAAATTTCTTGGGTTCTTTGCCAAGACACACTGCAAGACATTGTCATTCAACTTGTCGTTCATGACAATTTCGGAAATTTCGTTAACGAATCGTGCACGAATATGTCTTCGAAGACTCGATTTTCTAAGGGGAATCGAAGAAAAAATTACCAGTTCATTGTTGTTGTTGCTAAAAAACTAATCCTACAAAAATGTTTGAATATCGTTTTTGCTCCAATTCGCATATGTATGACCATTTATATGTGATTTGGACCCTATAATAATATTAATATAATCCGAGCTGATTGGAATATAATTACGGCATTTAGAGAATGGAAACAAAGATCGCTAGGATGGCACGGGTTAACGTTAACCGATCGCCATAAAATTTCATAAATAAGGTTTTTGGATCAAAAAAAAAAAAAAAACATTGTTTTTTATGTCACTCTTATGTAAATATACATACAATACTCGGATCACTCCAATGTTTCAATATGTTAATCTTACCTTCAATGTGCCGGCTTTTGTTTGTTTTTGTTATAGTTATTCTTTGTTTTGACCAGAGATGTTTTGTTTACTTTCTCATTAAAACGAAACGAAATTCTCTTTGTGAGAAAAAATATTGATCTTGAAGAGAGCAATATTCTCCAGACTCTGCTAACTGAGCGGCAACAGAGACGCCAACAGCGAAGCAACTTCATGTGTGAATGAATGAATTTTGATAAGAAATGACCCAAACGCTCAACAAGCCACAGACAGGCGTTAAGGAAAAGTATTTTACACATTTCACATCAGTTGCTTACGAAGAGCCATCCAGTGCGGTTGGGATGGTCTCCTGAATAGAATACAAGACGAAAAGTGAAAAGAAAAAAAAAAAAAACAAATAAAAAACTAAAGTGACAATTTCAATACAAAAAAGGACTACTCAGGATTAAATTGTTTTTGTGTGATAATTAATACAAATCAAATACAAAGCCACGATGGGGTGTAACCGCAATGCCCCAATGCTGGTGTGGCTAGCGGTAGTGTTTATAACGTTGGCTGTTGTTCCAACAAAAACAAATGCTGAGCTAACGCCACCATATTTTAATTTAGCCACCGGACGCAAAATTTATGCCACGGCCACATGTGGCAGTGATACTGATGGACCCGAGTTATATTGTAAATTAGTTGGTGCCAATACAGAGAACGATCCCTTCGATTATTCGGTTATTCAGGGTCAGGTAAGAATCTGTTATCCCAAACGCTGAATACTGCCCTACGGGGGGTGCATCTATTCGTTGTGCATTGAAATTTATCAAAAAATAAAATATTTGTTTTGTCAAGTAAATATTTGAATGAGTTTTAGCCGAGATGTGATGAATGGCCTGTTGTTTGAAGTGTTTTGTGTGTGTGTGTGTGCGGTGTAGTTATGAACAGATTTCATTCTAAAAAAATAAATCGGCTAAGACCATAACGTAATACCTGCACATGTGTTTGGATTTTAACATACAGTTGGTGTCAAAAAATGTAATACACATATTTGAAGATTCACATTTAAATACAAAACTTTAACAAAATAATGTTTTAAGAATATAAAACATAATGTTGTAGTGCAGTATAATTTACAATGTAAATGTTCACTAATGAAAACAAAAATACTGTGTAGTCTCGATAATCCGGACAACGCGATAATCCGATCATCACTATTTTTGTACACTTGAAACATTGTTTACTTCTATATTTATTTTAAGCGTTCGGTTATAGCAATTACAAATAAAAAAGTGTTGTTAAATGTCTACCACGAGTGACTTAATCATAGAAATTAATTTATTATTTGGTAATTTGGACACCACCGAAAAATGTGTTGTCCGGATTATCGAGATTATACTGTGTCTCGGTCCTTCACATGTAAAATCATTTAGACATTTTCTTGACACCTATGGTATATAACATGTGAATGCACTTTGTTTGAATATGACCGTGTGCATTTTGAACTGTCTAATGGGCAATTATTGGGGGCAACCCCTGTCAGTATTAAAAACTGGAGTTTTAAAATGAAACATCCCATGAATCTCTTCGTTAATCTTTGATTTTTATTTTTTCATTCTCATTTTTAGGTCTGTGATTACTGTGATCCCACCATACCCGAAAAGAATCACTCGCCTGAACATGCCATCGACGGCACTGAACAATGGTGGCAAAGTCCTCCGCTATCTCGTGGCATGAAATTTAATGAAGTCAATTTAACCATCGATTTTGGCCAGGTAAGCAAGAATGAATGAACAAAGCTAAAGAAAACGACGAAATAATAAACCTTTCAATGGAATGAAACACTAAAATTTCTTGGGACACAAAAAGGTGATGCTTTCCTATTTGCGACTTTACTGTCTTTAAAAACAAAAGAAACATAAAAACGGTCAAATTAAATGACAGAAAGGAAGAATATACAACCTGTTTGGAGAAAGAAAATATTGAATCCATAGGTGGTACACAGAGAAAGAATGTGGCAGTGGGTATAGGCTTAGTTTTGAGGAGATTTGATTATGTTACGCCAGTAATTAGTTTGCAGTTTTTTTTATGTTTTGGTATTTTCATACATTTTAAATTTCAACAAATTCATCTCTTAATGAGAAACACTAAATAAAATAATTAATCGTATTTATGTATTTGATCTTCAAAAATATTTTCAGTGCATTTTATGCTTGTTTCACGAAAAAAGAAAAAAATCCCTAAAAACTTGACAGACTCTTGACAGAAACATGTCTGCCATAAAACTGGATGTTAAAAATTTACGACTCCTAAAGGAGGAGAAACTTTAAATACATACATATGTATGTGTATGCCTTAATATAAGAAGAATACAAGAAACATTTTTCTCATATCTTCAGTTTTATGACTAGGCTAAGGGTTATCGGAAAATTCGTTCAATCGCTGTATTTGTACAAGCGTGTGTATCTATTCATTTCCCACTCTTTAGGAGCAGCATATTTCACTTAAAGTTGAAGGGGGTAGGCATTTCATATCTTGCTTTCTTCTGAACAACGCAAAGGAAATCAGAAACCTCACAAGTGTTGATGGCTCCGGCCTTTCTTTCTTCTAAAATGAAATATGAACATACTTTTACCACAACATGCCTTCTCCAACCCAAGTGGCAACTTGTGGGGCAAAAAAAAAAAGAAACATATGCCGGTTTATCAGCCATTCAAATTCTCTCGGACAATGCGTGCCTTATATTCAACTATGAATTATGATGTAGTCTGGATGGTGGTTGTGTGGGTCTCTAAAGCGTTGCAGGAAATTGCCTGATAAGAAAAAATGAAAAAAAAAAATATTAAGAACACAAACTATGGCTTATCTCGTTCCTTAAACCATGATTTTTAAGAATGAAAAGAAAATATGTACACATGTTTGTATTGAAGTTTTGTGTTTTTGGGGTCATATGTGTTTTTTATATTTAATTGCAAACTATTTCGGATTTAAGAGTTATCACCATTTTAAATTTGTATTTAAAAGATAAGTACAAGTATGTGGTATAAATAAATACATATGTATATTATTATAACCCAACAGACCAGTCTCTGAGCAAAACTATCGGGAAGCATTACAATACCATATAGTTTTTGGGAGAATGGCGTGGTGGAAACTATTATGGTCATAATAATATCAGCGTTGTCCTAATATATACAAATAGTACATTTTATTAGTATATCGGAGAAAAAGAAAATAAAAAAGAATTTCTACAAACTTCCAAAAAGGGATGACCCACATTAGCTATTTAAATCCCTATAATATCCTTGTAATATACGCATTCTTTCATACATTCAGTTATCCATTCGTTCTTTGGTTTATTCATTACTCAAATTCATGACTCCAATATGTATTCCAAACAGATGTAGTAGATTGTATATGTATATATTTGCATAAATTGCATGTTTTCAAAAACAAACAATGTTGAAATAATATACATAAATTAGGTTGTGCCAATTGTTTTCCAGTATATTAGAACGCATATGGTAAATTTCAAATTTCTTTTGCAATTCCATTGGAAGAAATGTTAAAAAATTTTTTGCGAGCACATCCGCAATTTTTGGAACATAGATTAAGAAAACAGTCGTGGTTTCAAATCTGTTCGCGTTCACAAAATTGGATGCTGCGCTCCAAAGTTATGGGGGGTTTTATTCCCTTTTAAAGAACAAACATTTAAAAATTCCATTTTTGCTGTAATAAGAAAATGTATATATAAAGCGTTAACAGCATTTAATATCTATCCGTAGATGCCTAAATATTTACTAAATGTATTTCTAGTTTCGCGGAAAATCAAGAAATACTGGAAAAATCTTGGAGTAAATTTAATTTATTCTAATTTAGAGTCCAAATAAAACTCGAAAAAATAAATTAAAAATACGTACAGATTCTAGACAACGCGTAGAAAAATATGAGACCAAAATTTTAATGATGATTTATAACTGCCATATTACAGCAACAACAAAAGACGAAAACTTAATGTTGGAATATTATTTCAAAAATATATTTTTTTGTTTAATACGAAAAATAGAAAAAACATTTTTGGGAGTTATTCTACTATTTCGCTAAATTTCGATGCAAGGACTGACGGACTTCCCTGAAACTTCTTCAAGAAAAATGCGATGACAAACAGGAAAGTGTATTTGCTTACTTTGATAAACAATAGGATTATGAAATAGAAAGTAATATTGAAATTGCAACCAAAGAAAAAACATAAAAGTTAAAAAACGTATAATTCGCGAATTCGTTAAAATCAGTTAAGGCGCATGCGCTTTTCAGATACAGCGAGCGCATCTCTATCAATTGGTCTGTTCCTTTACTTTTGAAAGTGGTTAAACCGGCAAAAGTAGCAAAAGTTGTAAACTGCCACCATATGAATTGTATGGTGTCTGAAGTAAAGGAACGCTTTTCGAGTAAAAATTGGTAAAACTTGAAGACTCTTGCACGTAAAGGAACAGAGCTAATATGTAGCGATTTTTCCACTTTTCATTCAGCGGCCAAAGTGTGCCGTCAGCTGCATCTTACTGTTCAAAAAACCTTTATGTGGGTAAAAATAGCGCGATGTACATAAGATTATAAGGCGCATCCGATTTCAGTGACCGCCTATAAAAAATACGTCATTATAACAAATTTTAAACAAATTCGTCAAGAACCGCGGATGTGCTACCAAATTCTATTTTATACGAAATACGAATATTACACCAGAATCTCGGTAATTTATGCCACACGGTTTTAGAAAATAATATAATCGCGTATGAAGGATTCCATTTATGTAAAAATAACCAAAGAAAATCGCGGTGCAATGCGCGAATCATCAAAATATAATTTTGCAGAATTTCCTACTTTCAAGGTATCTATAACCGCCGTTTTAGTGGATGGATTTGAACGCGGAAGGGTTCATTAGATCCGGCGCGTAAAAAAACTAAAATCACGCGGGGTTCTAGGGTACCTGAGCCACAGTTGTAAATTTTGAAGCCAAAAAACAGGTTTTTATAGAAAATTTACGCACCAAAATTTCGACTTTGGACTCTTATTACTAGGGAGCTGTATGAAGCACACTCATGAGATATACATCAAACGACGTGGAATCACGAGTTCTACAATCCAATAAATAGTTTGGGAAATTATCTGGTTGCGCCCTTCAATTATAAGAAAAATTCAAAAAACCCAGATTTCAAAACTTCAAAATGTCAGCATCGATTTTAGGGGGATGCAGTGTATATATCGAAAAGTCATACATTTGAACCATGTTGCCCAAGGGGTACTCTTCAATTCTTTCTTTGAGCTCAGGTTTGAATTTTCCGTGGTTTGACCAGAAATCAAGAAAGAACACAAAAAAACTTGTAAACTTCAACACATTTTTACCCATTTTTATACCCTCAGCCTTTAGGCTAAAGAGGGTATTTACACTTTGATACGACCAAAAATGTGCCTCATCGAAATAATGGTTTTAGACCCCAAGTATGTTTGTACGATATCCGTTTCAGACAATTTTGAGTAGATCTAGCAATGTCCGTCCGTCTGTCTGTCTGTCCGTCTGTCTGTCTGTCTGGCTGGCTGGTGCGCACGATAACTCTCGAACGGATCAATCGATTCGGTTCAAATTTTGGGTATCGAATTATTTTGTCCAGATTCGATTTAAGTTCGAAGATGGGCCATATAGGTCCACTCCTTCAATTAATATAAATATATTCATATTATATAAAATATATTGACAGTTCGCGACTTATTAAATGGTGAACCTCAACTTCAACGATTGTAAAACATTTTTGAATATTACCATATATATATGGTAAAAACCAAAAATGTGTTACAATCGATGAATTCGAGTTTCACCCATTCACTGTTGACAACTTCTATAAAGTATTACTGAAATTCTTTAAAATTAAGTGTTGTAGGAGGGATTCCATAAAGTCGACCATCAAAATTAATATTCGTAGAAGCTTTGTTGGCATCAGTGTAGAAAATGGGTAAAAATGGGTTGAAGCCAACAAGTTTTTTATATTTCCTTCCGTTTTCTGGTTTAATCTTGCATGCCCAAAGAAAGAATCACATACAACTAGTATATGTTTTTTTGATATATCCACTGCATCCACCCAAAATTGATGCTGAAATTTTGAAGCCGAAATTTTGGGGTTTTTTATTTTGTTTCAAATGGAATTGTAAAGGAAATTTGGTTTTTGTTTTGAAACTCTTAACCATATATGTTCTCGGTTTGGTAATATCCCAAAAATTGTTGATCACATTCGCTGCTTATAGGCATTTATGTTCTAATTCCCTCAGAGAACTGTCATTGTTTTCGATATCGCAAGATTATGAGTATTTCGAAGATCTTAGCCTATTTTATAAAAAGTTCGGTCCGAACATACGTTTGTTTTTCTTCTTTAAAGTTCATACCCAGTTATCACACTCAAACTTCAGTCCCATATTTCAAAAATGTTTTTAATTTAACACATCTATGACATTTAACCTATATTACCATCTTACTATTTTTATAATATTTAACTGAATAGACTCTGCATGGTTTTCGTTAATTCCTGAGTGCAACCTAAACGACTTCATTCGAATTCGAATTCGAATCCGCGAATGCAGATTGGACTTGTATCGAACATTTCCAATCCAGCTTTTGTGTCTGAAACATATGCAAATAATACTCTTTTATGTCGTCACAGTATAAAAGCATTGTTATTTTACTATGTAGAAATATCTCAGAAAATAAGTCAGAAACCAACATTCAAATACTTTTTTCTAAGTCCCGACAAAATACTGCAAGTTAAGAAGAAGCTTTGTTATTTTCTTAATTGTACGAGTTTTTGGATTCGATGACATTAAAAACTTAGCTGGACACCGTTTTTGCTATTTATTGCAAAAAGAATTCACACATTTTTATACCCTCCACCACAGTATGGATGGTAAATTAACCAGCAAAATGTTCGATGCCAAAGATGCCATTCAATCATGGGTGCAAGTGATCTGGCATGTTATCTTTTTAGCATCTTCATCGATGAATTTTATATGAGTGTGGACCTCAAAAGATGCTATTCATTTTTGGACCCAAAGCGTGTCATTTACACCAATGCTTTGACATGTCATTTTCACCAATGCTTTGGCATGTCATTTCCACCAATGCTTTGGCATGTCATTTTCACCAACCCTTTGCAATGACATTATCATTACGACGAGAGTTTTAACAAAGTTGTTTGTGATTTCGAGTCTCCGACAACATTAAACCTATTGTAAATAATTAATCTTATATATTTAGAAAAATGTGTATAAATAAAAACACAAAATTCGTCTCTATTGGATCGATGCAATGGTTCAAATGCTTATGAAAAGATCGGCTTCCTTTGCATAGGTTCAAATGCTGATGAAAAGATCGGATCTTTCACGACTTCCTTTGCATTGGTTCAAAGGCTAATGAAAAGATCGGATCTTTCACGACTTCGTTTGAACCAATGCAAAAGATGCCATGAAATCACGTCATCGCATGGAACCCCTTCCTTCAAATTTTTCTGGGTATGTTTGTTCTTCCGTTTGTAATGCATTGAAATAAACATTTGCGACAATATAAAGTATATATATTCTTGATCAGGACAAAATTCTGAGTCGATCCATGCATGTCCGTGCGTCCCTCCGTCTGTGGTAATCACTCTAGCATCCACAAAAATTGAGAAAGGACTCCGAAATTTTGCTCTTTTTGTTTGCAGTTTGAAGATGGGCTGTATCGGTCCTCGTTTCGGTATATCCCCCATGTAACGGTACCACCGAAAACTTTCCCACGTAAAATTGTGGACATTGGTATTTTCGTAACAGAAAGGAAATTTGAAAAAAATTATTGAAAATATCCCCAGCAAAATATGTATTAGATGCCAAAGATGCCATTCAATCATGGGTGCAACTGATCTGGCATGTCATCTTTTTAGCATCTTCATCGATGAATTTTGTATGAGCGTGGACCCCAAAAGATGCTATTCATTTTTGGATCAAAAGCATGTCATTTACACCAATGCTTTGGCATGTCATTTTCATCAATGCTTTGGTATGTCATTATCATACGGAGAGAGTTTTAACAACGTTGGCTGTGATTTCGAGTCTCCGACAACATCAAGCCTATTGTAAATAATTAATCTTATATATTTAGAAAAATGTGTATAAATAAAAACACAAAATTCATCTCTATTGGTTCGATGGAATGGGTTCAAATGCTGATAAGAAGATCGGATCTTTCACGACTTCGTTTGAACCAATGCAAAAGATGCCATGAAATCAGGTCATCGCATGAAACCCCTTCCTTCAAATTCGCCTTAATAAGGCAAAATAAAATAATTTCACCATAAGCCAGGCTGTGATTCGAACCTGAGTCTCCGACAACCGGCCGGTTGCCGGCGTCTCAGCTTTCTCAGCCACTATCAACTTGCCAAAGCTTCCGATGACAAATATTGATGATCAAATCTTATAATACAGAAGGACAACACTGCCATAGTATTTGTAATAAAGCATTGAAAGATAGGGTATCCAGCCAAGTCGAACTATTGGAAAAGTTTGGAATTAAATAACTGACATTAATTCGTATATACAATTTTCAAATGATTTACGTATAAATGCTAGTTTTCAAGCTTAGCCGGTCCCCCTTCGTACGTCCATGAGTACATACATCACCATATGTATATATTTTAATCATAGAGTCACTGTAATTCCATAATCAGATTTTTTTGGCAAGAAAATGTCCCGAAAATAAATTAAACAGAGGGGTTGTGATGTTTTAAATAAAATACACATTAAATTTTATTTCAGATTTTAGAAAAGTTCAGATAAAATTTGGCATCTCTACATCCTGAACAAAAAATCTGATTTGACCGCAAAAGAGCAACACATTGACTGCAAATTCATTTAAAAACTTACTTTGCAGACATTATTGAAATTGGATAAATAAACAAAATACAATTAAACTAAACAAATGCTGTTGGTTTTGTTAGTTTTTTTTTTTTAGTTTTGCTTGGTTGGGATCAACAAAGTGAGCGTTTGGCGTTTGTATATACGAGTAGATTTCAGTTTGGATGTTAATTTAGCGACAAATGAAATAATGATCTCATATTGGATATTTCTGTACATTCGTTCTTACATTTCAGTGATGTGATCCACCATAAAGACGTAAATATGTGTGCGTAAATATGTGTAAATAAACATGCTTCTAACAAAATATCCATTGAAAGGCATAAATATGCGTGTAGGACAGAAAGACTTGGAAATGAAACATGCAAACAACATCAAATTTGCTGTTATTTTTTTTAATCGATTTAAAAAGCACTTATTTTTTATACATTATAATCACAAAAAACAATATCCCGAAATTATAACTTACAATTTAATATTTCCTAACAATATTTTCTACAGCAGATAGTCTCCTGTAAAAAAATATGTCTCTTCAGATATTCCATTAAATGGAAAATCTGAATAGGTTTAGTTTTTACATTTTATAAAAGAGGTTAAAGAACTTTAAGTATAAATAGGATGACATTTTGACTTTTGATACATATATTTGTGTGGTTCCTTTTTTAAAACAGCATAGGTCGACTTTTGTCAATATTGAAAGCTTTACATGACAAAACAATTTAATATTTAAACTAATATAAAACGATATGGGTTAACATATGTACTTCTCATAGAATGACTCTTCTGGGGACAAAACCAATTCTATATAATTTTGTTGATATTTAACATTTCAAATAATACAATTGTTCCACAAACATTCCAGACGGGACAAGAGTGACTTCTCTCGTCGTTGAAAATTTGATGTTGCCGTGCAAGGCGGGTGTGCTTACTATTTATTGCACGACGGTGGCGCCCTAATATTCCAAATATACATACAGTTTTAACTTACAAATAAAAGCAACTAATTTTCATTTTTAAATTCACATATCCATTTCTTAATTTTTTTAAAAAATTAATGAAAATTGTTTTATATTGTTATCATCTTTCGACTTATGTTCTTTTCAGTGTAAACCACATATTTGCACAGTAAACAAACGATGTAAATTTTGCAAACATTTTAATTGTTAATGTCTCATGACTTTATTGTTGCTAAATATGCAAAATTAATTTTCCAATAAACAGTTACTATGCAAATAGTCAAATATATTAGCAACTGTGGAAGGCAAAAATATAAAGATAATTTGCTATGCAAAGATGATTTATTAAACAAACTCTGCATTCTCATAAAATGTTTTTTCTACACTGTACTGGCCGAATGTTAGGCGTCAAATTGCTATACTTTTGATGAGATCATATTCTGCAGTTAGTCTGGAATTTAAAAACAAACACAAATATAATGCAATATTTTTGCAAACATAAACACAAATGAAGCAGACAAAAAACATAATACACTTTCCAGCATTCTGCACCGCCAAAGTCATATTGCCCCAATGCAACGGATATGAACTCATACACGTTTGTTTTATTTGCTTAAAATTTCTAAGTATCATCGTTTCAACAATTAAAATGCAACTACGTAAAAATGTGTGTAAGTGCAAGGCATTAGATGAAGATGTTGTCTGGTAGACGACGAAAACTATAAACCAGTGATGATCTGTTAAGGAACTTTGTGACTGCCGAATAGATGTAAAGTAACAGAGTGGATGTATTAAAAGTAACTTTACGCTACAGCATTCGAATTGCAATGATATGTTTAGGGTGATTTCCGTGTTAATTGGAATTTTCCAGTCTACAGCAATACTGTAGCCCTACATTAGTAGAACTTAAGTTTCAAACAGATGAACTAAGAAAAAACTGAAAAATTGTACATAATTTCTAGAATTCTGGTCAGTAGCAGTTAAACTGTTGGGAATTGAACCAAGTATCCCGTTTGCAAAAATCTTCCAAATAAGAACAGACGATTGTGAAATTCTAAAATACTTATTTCACGTTCTTTCGGTGTTATTTAATATCACACCTTCTACAGAATGTTTTTACAACACTGTTCACACGCGCAGTTTATCCTCATATAGCGACTTCACTACATTGTTGATGTATTTTTGAAATTGTCGTTAAAGAATATATCGGCGCCTCCAAACAATAGTATGCTAAGTCAACTTAGCATGTTTTCAAGTTCTTTACATTTTTATATTTAACGTCCTTTAACTTAAATTCTGTTAAATTTTGGTAATAATCTGACAATCCGAACAGAAGTTATAAACAAATATTTACTTAGCATAGTACTGAAGGTCAAAGAAATTTCCAAACTTTTAGAGCTTGTCCTGCAAAACTCACTGTTCAGAATTAGCAAACTATTATTTGGAGGTGTCAAACGTCCTTTAACTTAAATTCTGTCAAATTTTGGTAATGATCGGTCAATCCGAACAGAAGTTATAAACAAATATTGACTTAGCATAGTACTGAAGTTCAAAAAAATTTCCACACTTTGAGAGATTCTCCTGCAAAACTCACTTTTTAGACTTAGCATACTATTATTTGGAGGTGTCGATATGTACAAGGAATAATGTAATAGATGCATTCATTTTACAACAATGGTTATATATTTTGAGGACTTAAATCCATTTTTTTTCCAAACCAGAAATGTTAATGCTATTATCTGCAAGTTTGCTGCAGAAGATTTATGCCAGAATTATTGGTGATTACCTTAAAAATGTTCCACCGCGTTTTTTTGGCAATAAGTTTAAAACGAATAACTCTTTACTGGACATTTTTGGTGTTATTTCTACCGATTTGTTTTGTTAACTAAAGAACGGTTACAGAATTCCATTACACATACATTGTTGACTATGATAATATACGAGTTTGTATGATAATGCTTGTCAAATATTTCATAGTTTCCGACAGATTATCTCAATGACACAGCAATACATCAACGCATCTGTTATTAAAAAAGTCAGCTTTTTTCTCCTTCGTTCTTTTCAACCGACAAATGTGCAAAGAAGTGCAGAAATTTTATGGCAGCAATAAAATAATCTCGGTATCAACTAACAACGCCATCTGATCTAAAGAAGAATCACATCAATTTCAATGGAACAAATAGTGTCTGCAAATAAACGAAGCCTCTAATGACACATCTGATGAACATTTCAAGAGAAAAATATTGAATACCACACAATTATTGTATGAGAAATTTAAAGCGATGTGGAAACATTTTTAATACAACTGCAATGAATTACATCATTTTAAGATAATTTTAAATATTCTCCACATGTGAGAGAACATTTTCTTTTGTTCTCGAAGCACCAATGCATATTTCCTTTAAATTTTCAGAAGTTTTCGTTATAATTTTAATGAAATAATTTAAAAAATTGACGATAAATCATATACTTTTAGCATATTTCACATCACAAAGGGTCTCATTATTATGTGCATACACATATGTATACATTAGGGTTATGACTTTTTTACAACCTCATATCCCTGTATCATATCTTCATGAGTTTTTACCCAAGATTAAATAAAATCTTAATTATAAGGCGATTCGACAAAAAAATAGCTCAAGCACAAAGTCATTTGAAAATTTATCTATATGGCCTTTTTCGACAAACTTTTGAAGTCACCAAAGTAGATATATAAATGAAAATTAGCTTTGGAGCCATATGACATAACCAAAATAGCTTAACTATATGTTCCTCACTAAATGTATCTTCATATCAGTACGTATATGTATATCATTTTATATCATATGTAATTTTATTTCATATATCATATCAATTAAAAGTTGTTTGTGCGGGACATTTTTCAACGTTATTCAAAATTGCAGATATGAAGTATGTACAACTCGAATGGGTATTTTCCTTCATGAATTGTGATATGTTCCATTTCAGAAAATTGATATGATAGATTGGCAGTTGCTTAGAAAGCTAAGACCACGACAACATTGTCGATTTTTTGGAGAGGACCAAGATTAAAACCTCAGCCGGGGCTGCTTGGCTCTGCTGTGAATTTTTATTTATTGTTGTCTTATTAAAACGAAGGTCATTATTTATGAAAATTTTTAGTTAATCGAATTATTCGAGCTAACATAACCTAAAGATTTTTATTCATTTTATAGTCTTTTTTTCACATTTTTTTCAAAGTGTTATGCCTAACCTTTTTTAATACCTAAATAGGGTAAACTTAGTTTAGTCATTAATAGTCAAAAGTTCATTCATTCCCGCTAAAGGAATGAGAAAAAATGTCATAACCCTAGTGTACATACTTCCGCTTGTGCCAGATAAGAAAGATTTAAAATGGAAACAACAATAACAACAATGAATAAATATTTTTAATCAGCTGTGACTTTACTAATTTGTTTCTTAAAGATTATGGAATTTATAAGAAAAGTGGAATAGGAATTTCTTAAAATTGAGAGCATCCTTATAAAGATGCTAAAGGTCAGGTCAGGAAAGTTTGGTTTATACAAGTACAGAAACTAATATCTTCAAAATAACTGAAATTCTGGGCTACACCAAAAAGTGATAATAATTTTAGAAAGAATATTTTATTTCTACCGGAAACCACATATCGCTCATTTACTCAAAGAGTGTCACATGTCGATTGAAACAGTGTTGTATATCTTGAATACTGTGATTTCTTGAATGATTTCGCCGAAATCACATGATATCCTTTTTTAAATATTGCTGGATTTCGGCTGAAAAGGCAACGAAATAGCGAAAGATGGTCGAATGTAAACCAGCTATAATAATGTAATATGTTGCCGTGTTTTCTTTCTTAATGGCGCCCTAATAAGTCCGTGTATATACGTTCAGACTGGAAAGGCAAATTTTCTTCTCAATTTCTGTTAAAATTTCCTTGCAGTTTAGACACGCAAATAATGTTTTTGTACATTTTCTGATTCTTCTTTACACTCATTTTCTTATTTGACCATTCAAAGGCAATACTAACTCCATATTTTTTATAGAAATTAAATTACATTTAATTAAAAATTAAATAAATACATATGCATATGTTTACTATTAATTTTTACTGATCATTTCTTGTTCAATTTATATTTCATCACAAAAGTTTTTAATTCAAATATGTACATATATGCGTTGTGGTTTATTTGCCGGCGGAAAAAATAAATGAAAGAAAATGCAGAAAAAATCTGCAAAGAATAAAGAAACAAAACAGAATTTGCGAGCACAGGGGTGTGTGTACCCCCTCTCATTTCTCTCTACTCCCTTTCCCATAAACTCAATTTCCTTTCCCATTAACTTTGAACGTCTAAACACCGACTAAAGAAGTAAGCATAGTCGATATATCGTCCAACATTAAGGAATATTAAAAAACGACTAAAAGTATGCAATACTTTATATAAAGTGTCTAAAATCGAATTTGAATCTGTTGAATAGTATTCAAACTGAATTTGGAATACGAATCTTCTATTTACATCAGTTATCGGGCACCATCTAATAGGTAAAAGGCGGGGTTCGTGAATTGAATTATTGGTATCTAAGTAAAGACTAAATAAACATTGTGCTTGTATTGTGTTAAACAACAACAAATTCCTCAACCATACGAAAGCATACGAGGTTGCATATATTGTACGTGTACTTCTGATCGTCTTCCCTATCCCAAAATTTGTCTGCAAAGTGTCTTTAAAGTTGTTCCCAATCCATTGAGGACGTCTTGCAGACAGTCCTTTAGGTTCATGGGCGACAATTTCACACAAATGTCGAAAAACGCGCGCGACTAGTTGGGAGACAAAGAAAGCGAAGTTGTCTTAAACGACGATATAATGGACACTGTACCTTCGTTAATGAATACATGGAAGACTTTGTCTTAAACTTTATCATTGAGACAATATTATCCAATATATGGATTCCAATAAAAGAAAATATCATTAGTTTTCTATAACATTTACTTACAATATTTCCTCCCCATCTCCTTTTAGTTTACCATTATCGAAAATTGAAAAATCTGCAAAACAACAAAATTAAGAATCTGTAATTACGACCCGCTTGACGACTTTATTTTCACGATGGACGATAGACGCAGGTATCACACGCATTTTGACATACAATGTGAGATACCATTTTCTTTATCGTAATCGTGTATCTTAAAAACAGTGCTTATGGGGAAAACTGCTTCCGCATTTGAAAATAACTCGCCAATTTCAGTTAAAAACAAAAAAGAAAAACAACATTCTACTCGCAATGGATACAGCATTTCTAAGTAATTCAATGTATTGTTTTTTTTTTGATTCGCAGGAATTTCATGTCGCTTACCTATTCATTCGTATGGGTAATTCACCACGTCCTGGTCTATGGACTTTGGAGAAATCAAGCGATTACGGCAAAACATGGACACCATGGCAACATTTCTCCGATACACCTGCCGATTGTGAAACCTATTTTGGCAAGGACACCTACAAGCCAATTACCCGCGATGATGATGTCATTTGTACTACAGAATATTCGAAAATTGTACCATTGGAGAATGGTGAAATTCCCGTTATGCTTTTGAATGATCGCCCATCGGCCACTAACTATTTCAACTCGACGGTGCTGCAAGAGTGGACTCGTGCCACAAATGTGCGCATACGTCTGTTGCGTACGAAAAACTTGTTGGGCCATCTTATGTCGGTGGCTCGACAGGATCCTACTGTGACCCGCCGTTACTTCTATTCGATTAAGGACATATCAATTGGTGGTCGGTGCATGTGCAACGGTCATGCCGATACTTGTGACGTCAAGGATCCAAAGAGTCCTGTACGTATCTTGGCGTGTCGCTGTCAACACCACACCTGTGGTATTCAGTGCAACGAATGTTGTCCCGGTTTCGAACAAAAGAAATGGAGACAAAACACGAATGCTCGACCATTTGAGTGTGAACGTAAGTACCCGATCCTTCCCATTCACATTGTCATTGATATATGTAATCTCCTGATATTTCTCAGCCTGCAATTGTCATGGACACACCAATGAATGTGTCTACGATGAGGACATTGATCGCAAGAGTTTGTCATTGGATATCCATGGTCGCTACGAGGGTGGTGGACGTTGCTTGAACTGTCAGCATAATACCGAGGGCATAAACTGTAACAAGTGCAAGGCTAAATTCTACAGACCAGCTGGCAAATTTTGGAATGAAACTGACGTGTGCCAACGTAAGTATTCGTAAGATTCATGAAGTGTAGTGTCTCTAATACCACCATGTCATCCAATAGCTTGTCAGTGCGACTTTTTCTACTCCACTGGCCATTGTGAAGAGGAGACTGGCCGATGTGAATGTCGCAAAGCATTCCAACCTCCAGATTGCAAGTCCTGTGCTTACGGCTACTATGGCTACCCCAATTGCCGTGAATGCGAGTGTAATCTCAACGGCACTGATGGTTACCATTGCGAGGCAGTCAATGGAGAATGTCCTTGTAAAATTAACTTTGCCGGTCACTATTGCAAACAATGTGCCGATGGTTACTATGCCTTCCCTGAATGTAAAGGTACGTTTGATCCAAAGAATAGTATGGAATACGGCCAAGTAATATTAACTCAAATCTGTTTTAATTCTCGTAGCTTGTGAGTGCAACAAGGTCGGTTCCATTAGCAATGACTGTGACCTGGTAACGGGTCAATGTAAATGTTTAAGCAGTTTTGGAGGAGAACGCTGCGAGCGTTGTAAGCATGGCTATTTCAACTATCCCAAGTGTCAATGTGAGTTTTTTGTTTGAGTCGGAAGTAAGTGCTGTAAATTATAAGTGTTATTCTTGAATTCGCCATAGATTGCGACTGTGATGTCCAGGGTACCGAAGAGGAGGTGTGTAACAAAGAGAACGGACAATGTATTTGTCGTGAAGGGTTCGGTGGTCCCCGTTGTGACCAGTGTTTGCCTGGCTACTACAATTATCCCGATTGTAAACCCTGCAACTGCTCGGCGACCGGTAGTACAGCCATTACTTGTGACAACTCTGGCAAGTGTAATTGTCTCCCGAATTTTGCCGGAAAACAGTGTACGCTTTGCAGTGCTGGATACTTTAATTACCCGGAATGTTTGCGTAAGTTGAAAATGTTGAAATTTCGGCCGAAACGTGCCGTTAGTAAGCGATTTCGTTATTTGTTCTTTTCACAGCTTGTAATTGTGATGTCCATGGTTCGGTTGGTGTTACTTGTAACGCTGATGGCCAGTGTTTGTGTCATCCTAACTTCGACGGAAAACTTTGCGACACGTGTAGAGAAGGTTTCTACAATTTCCCCAGTTGCGAGGACTGTAACTGTGACCCGGCCGGTGTTATTGATAAATTTGCAGGCTGCGGTTCGGTGCCAGTTGGAGAACTGTGTCAATGCAAGGAGCGTGTTACCGGCCGCATTTGTAACGAATGTATGCCTCTATTCTGGAATTTGAATATCTCAAATCCAGATGGTTGTGAAGTTTGCGATTGCTGGTCGGACGGTACCATTGGCACTTTGGACACATGTGATTCGAAGACGGGTCAGTGCACGTGCAAGCCTCATACCGATGGCCGTACTTGCAAAGAATGTAAAGATGGCACATATGACTTGGACGGATCTTCTTTGTTCGGTTGCAAGGATTGTAATTGTGATGTTGGTGGTTCGTGGAAGAGTGAGTGTGACAAAACTACTGGCCAGTGTAAATGCCACCCTCGTGTTACCGGCCGTGATTGTACCCAGCCATTGACTACCCATTACTTCCCCACTTTGCATCAGTTCCAATACGAATACGAGGATGGTTCTCAACCATCGGGTGCCAAGGTGCGTTACCAATATGACGATGAAGTGTTCCCCGGCTATAGCAGTAAGGGTTACGCCGTCTTCAACGATATCCAGAATGAAGTGCGCTATGAGTTGAACGTGTTCAAGTCTTCCGTATACCGAATTGTCATTCGTTATGTCAACTTGAATGACTTCAATGTAACCGCCAGTATATTGGTACAATCGGAAAACCCCTTGGAAGTGGATCAAAAGTAAGTTTGGGTGTAGAGAGTGAGAGAGCGAGGATAGGCAAAGTGTGAAATTGTTTTTTTTTTCTTCATTTAGTGTCAAGGTGTTGTTGCGTCCCACAACTTCTCCGCAGTTTGTAACCGTTGCCGGTGAGAAGGGTAAAAAACCCTCAGCTGTTGTCCTGGATCCTGGCAAATACATTTTTACCACAAAATGTAACAAGAACGTGATGTTGGATTACTTTGTTCTTTTGCCGGCTGCTTACTACGAGGCTTCGATTTTGACCCGAAAAATTCTAAATCCCTGCGAACTTGGAAACATGGACTTGTGCAGACACTATAAATATGCTTCGGTGGAAAAGTAAGTTGTAGTTAGACGGGATTTCCAATTATGAAGACATCTAACAGAATTTATTTGCAGTTTCAAGCCAGCTGTTCAACCCTACGTCCTCAATCCTAAGGGCAAGCCCACAAATCCTCTTGACTTCTACAATGATCCAGACCACTTAACTATCATCAACCATGTCGGTGATATACCCATGCTGACTTCCGATCAGCTGGAACTTTACTACCTGGTGGAGGTACCACGTAGTGGCAAATATATATTCGTTATCGATTACGTGAGCGAACGCAGCTATGCAGAACCCGGGTTCATAAAGCTGCGCATTGGTGATGACTTGGATGATTATGGTTCCACCACGGTTTACCCATGCCTTTACTCGATGGCTTGTCGTACCCCCATAATTGACGACCAAATTCGCGAAAAGGTATTCTACATTGACAAGGAAGAAGACAAACCGGTTATCGTTTATGCCGATTTTGAAGAAAACGAAAAGATTGCCATCATTTCGGTGACGGCCATACCGGCTGAAGAATGGTCCACGGACTACATTACACCTAGTCCAGTGTGCGTGATGAATAAGAACCAATGTGCTGCACCTAAATTCAGATCAGTTCCCGATTCGAAGAAAATCGAATTCGAAAGTGACCATGAGGATAGAATTTCCTGGAATAAGCCACCATATGCTGTGCTGGACGATAAGGTCAAGCTGGTGCATTTGGACAATAAGGAAGAAGAATCCTCTATTACTATTGAGTCCAAGGTGTCGGAACCTGGTCGTTATGTGGTCTTAGTAAAGTACTACCAACCAGATCATCCGAAATTCAAGGTTATGTACACCCTGACATCTGGAAAGAATCAGTACGATGGCAAATTCCACATTAATCATTGCCCGTCGAGTTCAGGTTGCCGAGGTGTCATACGTCCCAATGGCGACGAGTGGTTTGATATTGAAGATGAGTTCAAATTCACCATTACAAACAACAGGCCCCAGGGCGTATGGTTGGACTATTTGGTTGTGGTGCCAGTGGATCAGTACAACGATGACTTGCTGGAGGAGGAAACTTTCGATCAAACAAAGGAATTCATCAAAGAGTGTGGACAAGATCATTTCTATATTACCCACAATGCTTCGGACTTCTGCAAGAAGGCTGTATTCTCGTTGACTGCAGACTACAACAGTGGAGCCTTGCCTTGTAACTGTAATTATGCCGGTTCTACCAGTTTTGAGTGTCGACCATTTGGTGGCCAGTGCGAATGTAAACCGAACATTATTGAGCGCCAATGTGGTGCCTGTAAGACCGGCTTTTACGGCTTCCCCGACTGCAAACCTTGCGATTGTCCCAGCACTGCCATGTGTGAACCACATACAGGAGAATGCGTCTGTCCACCAAATGTTATCGGTGAGCTGTGCGATAAGTGTGCTCCCAACACCTATGGTTTCCATCAAATTATCGGTTGCGAGCCTTGCGAATGCAATTACTTGGGTATTGCCGATGGCAAAACTCAGTGCGATGCCTTCAACGGCAGCTGTGAGTGTCGTGAAAATATCGAGGGACGAGCCTGCGACGAATGCAAAAATGGATTCTTTGATTTCCCCCAGTGTGAACAGTGTTCGTGCAATGTTGCAGGAACTGAGTTGGAGATTTGCGATAAGGTCGATGGCACTTGCTTCTGCAAGAAGAATGCTGTCGGTCGGGACTGCGATCAGTGTGTCGAAGGTACATACAACCTGCGTGAATCTAATCCAGATGGTTGCACGCCATGTTTCTGTTTCGGCAAAACATCACGCTGCGAAAGTGCATACCTTAAGGTTTACAATGTCAGTCTATTGAAGAAGGTCTCGCTCAACACAGCCCAGTTTACACCCAACTCCATTGACTTTGCTATTTGGGAAATTCCACCCGAAGATTTGCTGATCAACGAAACAATGCTACAGGCCGATTTCTCTCTTAACGAAATCGATGACGACTCCACTGTTTACTTCGGAGTTTTGGACTACTTGATGAACCAAAATAGTCACATCTCAGCTTACGGTGGGGAATTGGGATACTCATTGTACTATACCACTGGCCTGTCCGGCAAACCAATAACAGCGCCCGATGTCATATTGTTCAGCAAAGACCACGTCTTGGTACATCAGAGCTATGAGCAGCCTTCAAGTAATCAGATGTTCAAAAATCGCGTGGAAATGGTGGAGGATAACTTTATGACCCAGGATGGCAAACCCGTGAGCCGTGCCGACTTCATGATGACCTTGAGGAATCTACACATGATCTACATACGGGCCAACTACTGGGAGCAGACGTTGCTGTCACAGTTGTCCGATGTATATTTGACACTGGCCGACGAGGCTGAGGACGATAACATGGATGGTTATTCGTTTTTGGCTGTGGAGAAATGTCAGTGTCCCCCTGGCTACAGTGGCCTGTCTTGTGAAGACTGTGCTCCTGGTTATTACAGGGATAACTCGGGTCCCTACGGTGGATATTGTATCCCTTGCGAGTGCAATGGCCATGCCGAAACATGCGACTGTGCTACTGGAATCTGTCAAAATTGCCAACACTCTACAACCGGAGATCACTGCGAGATGTGCATTGAGGGTTACTATGGCAACGCCACATATGGCTCACCACATGATTGCATGATTTGTGCGTGCCCACTTCCCATTCCCAGTAACAACTTCGCTACAAGTTGCGAAATTTCAGATCTCGGAGACAAAATACACTGTGAGTGCAAACCTGGCTACACTGGTGCCAAGTGCGAGTACTGCTCCAATGGCTATTATGGCAATCCCCAGATTCCTGGTGATTATTGTAAACCTTGTGACTGTTCGGGAAATATTAATCTCTCCGAGCCTGGTTCCTGCGACACAATTACTGGCGAATGCTTACGTTGCTTGAATAATACTTTTGGCGCGGCATGTAACCTCTGCGCTCCTGGTTTCTATGGTGATGCCATTAAGCTGAAGAATTGTCAGAGCTGCGACTGTGAGGAGTTGGGTACTTTGGAGTGTGATCCCTTCGAAGGTAGCTGCAAATGTCACGAAAATGTGATTGGCGAACGCTGTGACAGGTGTAAACCTGATCATTACGGCTATGACTCCGGCGTGGGTTGCCGGTCGTGTGACTGTGGCATTGCCTCGAATTCTACACAGTGTGATGAACACACAGGCAAATGTGCTTGCAAAACAGGTGTCACTGGTAGACAGTGTGATCGCTGCGCTACTGACCACTGGAATTACTCCAAAGATGGCTGCACCCCTTGTAACTGCAATCAGGGATATTCTCGAGGCTTTGGATGCAATCCCTTCACAGGCCAATGCGAATGTTTGCCTGGCGTAATTGGTGATCGTTGCGATAATTGCCCACACAGGTGGGTCTTGAAGAAGGACGAGGGTTGTTTCGAATGCGACAATTGCCATCACGCCCTACTGGATGTCACCGATCGCATGCGTTATCAAATCGATCCCTTGGTTAATGAATTCCAATCGGTTGCCTTAGCCTTCTTTACCAGCCAGAAGTTGAGTTACTTCGAAAATTTGACAGATGCCATAGCCCCCGAAGTGCAGAACTTAGATCCAAAGAGTGTGAATCTGGAACCGTCAAGAATTAGTGTTTCGGAAGTGGAAAACGAAGCTAAGCAGTATACCAAACAAGTAAATTTGACTTTGGAAAACGCTGAAGAGAGCCGCAAACGAGCTAGCGGACTCTTGCAGAATGTAACCAGCATCAGTGATTTGGTGTCGACGAGCGTCAATGAAGCTGCAGACGCTATTGGTGCCGTTGATGCATTGTCGCGTAACCTGGAAACAGCAGCCAGCACAAAAATTGATTCGGCTCTCAGGGATGCCCAAGGATTACTGCAGTCTATTAATGAAACCTCTATTGATTTGGAACGTAACGATTTGGTTCTGAAGAGAGCCACCGAATTGCTGAAGGAAATAAGTTTGGTCATTACACCAATAAACAATCAGAACAAATCACTGACTTCGCTGAAGAATGACATCGGTGAATTCAGTGACAAACTGGAAGATCTGTACAACTGGAGCGAAGAGGCATCAAATAAGGCTGCCGAGGTAGAACTTCTGAACAATCTGAATAAGCAACAGTTTGAGAATTCTAAATTCGATGCTGTTAGCGATCAACAGAAGGAAGCCGAGAAACATATTAAGGATGCGGCTGATCTTCGCATTAACGGAATGTTCGGTTTAACCAATATCGAAGAGAAAATTGGCGACTTGGGATACGTACTTAATAGTCTGCGCGATCTAAATAAGCAAATCGATGTCGCTTTGCCCAGTCTAGAGGAACAACACCTCGAGGCTAGCAACTTGACAGCTGCTGCTGAATTCAGAGCATTGGAATTGTCAAAGAGAGCTCAAGATCTCTCGGAACAGTATGCCGAACTTACTGCCTCCTCGGAGCCTGCCATCAAGGCTGCCACAGCCTACAGTGGAATAGTTGACGCTGTTGTTTCTGCCCAACAATTCACCAAGGAAGCCAAATACGCTGCTGGTAATGCCACCGAAATGACTGAGGGAATCGAGGGTCGTGCAGGACTTGCTGACAAAGATTCCGCCGAACTACTCCAGGTGGCAAGAGATTCGTTGCACAAGGTTCAGAGCGAGTTGGAACCACGCCTCAATGCATCTGCCTCCAAGGTAGAGGCCATTTCTAAGATGAATGAAAATACCGAGAAGAGGTTGGCCGAAATCAATACCCTTATGAAAGCTTCGCCTGCTGATTCTCAAAGAGATTTGTGGAAGAACTCGAATCAGAATGCAACCGATGCATTAGAAATCATGACCGAAGTGTTGACTATTTTGGACCCTGTTGTTAAGCAGACCCCGAAGGAGCTGGAGAAGGCCCGAAACATTTCCAAAGATATCGACTCGACCAACAAGGATATTAGCCATGTCCAAAATCTATTGGACGGAGTGGAAGAATCGATTTCCTCTTTGTTGGATTCGGCTGATGGAGTTGAGCAACAGCAGGCCGAAGTTGAGAAAGCTGCCCAGAATGTGGGAGAAGAAATCGAAAACCTGAAGCGTCAAATTGAAACAGCCCGTCAAATTGCCAATGACATTAAGGTCGGCGTCAAGTTTGGCCCCAGCACCGTGTTGGAATTAAAGGCCCCCGAAACTCTGCCCTTATTGGCTACCCACACCAAAGTCTCCACATATTTCAAGACCAACAACAACAATGGTTTCCTTCTGTACCTGGGCAATGACAACAAGACTGCCACCTCTGCTCCGTCTGCCTCTAAGAACAATGACTTCATGGCCTTGGAAATAGTCAACGGTTATCCCATACTCACTATTGATTTGGGCAATGGACCGGAACGTATTACCAGTCCCAAATATGTGGCTGACAATGAATGGTATCAAGTGATTGTCGATCGTACGGGTCCCAATGTCAAGTTGACCATACGCGAGGAGTTGAACAACACGGAAGTGAAGGAACATGAAACCCAGGAAGTTCTACTCGGAGCTAACAACGTGTTCAATGTTGATCGCAATAGCCGCCTGTTTGTGGGTGGTTTACCTCCCCCGGCCGATTTCACACCGCCTGAAGATATTCACACGAGTTCCTTTGTCGGTGACATGGAAGATTTGCGTATCGGTGATGAACACGTGGGCCTGTGGAACTTTGTCAACGGCGAATCAAATAACCAGGGAGCATTCCCACGCGACAAATTGATTACCGAGGAAGTGCCACCAACAGGATATCGCTTCAACGGCAATGGCTATGTTGCGCTAAAGGCTACACCGTTTAATTTCAAGCAACGATCCAGCATCACATTCAATTTCAAGGCGTCCAAGGATACCAAGGACGGTCTATTGTTCTTCTATGGACGCAACAATCAGTTTATGTCTGTGGAGATGTCTAACGGTGCCATATTCTTCCGCTATAAGTTGGGTGACCATGTCGTATCAACCGGCAGCAGTGACAAATACAATGACAATAAGTTCCATCATGTTGTGGCAGAAAGAGACGGGCGACGCGGTCTGCTTAAGGTCGATGACCAACTTATGATCCAGGAAGAAGTGCCGGCTCATATCGACGATACTTTGCCACCGCTGAAACGCATGTTCTTCGGTGGATTCCCCGGCAAACGCAACAACACTCTGATTGTAGAACAAAACTTTGATGGTTGCATAGATGACGTCACGATTTCCGGTATTAAAGTGGACTTGGGTCAGCATATTAACGCTGTCGGTGTTAAGCCTGGATGTCCTAACAAATTCTCCACTGTATTGGCCTATTCTCCACATGAGCATGGTTATTTGAAGGCCAACAACATCAGCTCCGAAAACAATTTGAATATAAACCTAAAATTCAAAACTCGTCAGAAGGATGGCGTCCTCCTGTACGGTACCAATCACGATCAAAGCTCTACAATTAGCCTGACAGTGGATGATGGTTTCCTGGTACTGCGCAGCATGGGTAGTGAATTGGTTTCGGACATGCACCGTCTTAACGACGGAGAAGAGCACGTGGTGACTATACTGCACGACGACAGCCAGCTGAGGTTGTCCATAGACGACGTGGAAGACAAACGGTAAGTCTAAGTCTGCTGTAAGTGGAAGGTGAAAGTTAACAATTTACTGTTGTTTGTTTTTTTAGTTTAACTTATGCACCACAACCTTTGAAAATGATGGCGGGTTCCATCTTCTTTGGAGGTTTACCAGAAGACTATGTGCCGGTACGCAATGGTCTCTCGAACCAAGCCTACTTCGTGGGATGTATTAGTGACGTTACAGTCAATGGCCAGATTATCAACTTTGCCGACAGTGTGGAGAAGAAGAATGGCAACATAAATGGCTGTCCAAGCGATATCCTGGGTATGTTAACTTAATATAGGCAGCCCAGAATTCCTTACTAAGATTATTTTTATTTGCAGCTTATGACATAAGTGAAGTACCGATATATTATCCTAATGCTGCCAATGAATTGAATAAACCGCCTGCAACGATAGATGTGCCAACTGTACTGACAACACTACCACCACCTACAATGGCTCCAGAAACTACTACAACTACGAGATTAATAACTACCACAACACCGTCAACTACAACCAGTACCACTACAACGACGACAACAACAACAACATCGACAACTACCACTACTACAACAACGACAGAAAAACCGATTATTCAACCGGACATATTCTCCGGATCTGATATTGATGAGGATGATACACCTCTGGTACGCAAACCGGATATTGTACGTCCCCTCAATCAACCGGAAGATCCACGATGCAAATTGCCCACAAATCCCAACTACGATGTCGATTTCTCAGAAGCCGGTTATCGCTTCTTCTCATTGCGAGAACAGCGCTTAGAAATTCCCAGCCTAAATACAAAGTTGCGCAAACACTACGACATTACATTGACCTTCCGTACAGTAGAGAACTACGGTATTCTGTTCTATGCTGCTGATAAACATCAAAGTGATTTTGTTGCCGTTTACCTAAATGAAGGCAGAGTTTTCCACGCGGTACGTTTGGGAACGGAGAAGATCATTGTCAATAGCACAGCCGAATACAATGACGGCGAATGGCACACCGTGCAGTTTATTCGCACACAGCGCCGTGTCAGCTTATTGGTTGACGACGAAGAGCAGTTGCCCTCTTTCGATTTGGAAGAACGCAACATACATGTCATCAATATCGTCTTCCCTCTGTACGTGGGTGGTGTACCCAAACATATCGAAGAAATGGTCCACAATAACACCGACTATGCTGATGTGCCTAAATTCTTCAACGGTTGCCTAAGGGATCTCAAATTTAATGGCATGCCATTGGAACAGGAGCCGCAACCCGTCTTGGTGGTGCCCTGTTCGGACAAAGTGGAAGAGGGTCTATTCTTTAACAAACCGACAGGTTTTGTTAAACTCTTTGAACGTTTCACTGTCGGAACTGACTTTAGCTTGAGTTTCGATTTCCGTCCCCGCGAACCAGACGGTTTGTTGTTCTCCGTACACGGCAAGAGCTCGTATTTGATTTTGGAATTAGTAGACAATACCTTGTGGTTTACGGTGAAATCTGATGCGAAGAATATCGTCACTACCAGCTACACCCTGCCCGATGATGGCAGTTTCTGTGATGGAAAGTGGCGTAATGTGCAGGCTGTGAAATCGAAATTCGTCATAACCATATCGGTGGATTGGATATCTGCTAAGCCTGGTGTAGGTCAAGAGGGCTCTACAATGACCAAAACGAATCGTCCTCTGTTTATGGGTGGCCATCAAGCCTTCAACAAGGCTCCAGGCTTGAAGACCCGTAAGACATTCAAGGGTTGCATACGCAACGTACACGTGAATAAGCGTCCAGTAAGAATAACATCGAATCTCATCTATGGTGAGATATGGAAGGATGTGTGTCCTTTGAATTAAATCAACAAACTAAACGAGAACAAATAACCGATAAAGACCGATGCCCAACGAATTAAGGCCGAACGATTTAGGACTCTGTGATGGGTTTGATGCTGAGGATGAAAAACCAATATTTTGGTCATAATCCCTGATATTTTTAACTTTACCTTATTTTTTTTCTTCTTTTCGACTGTAGTTTTAAACCATAATACAAGAGAAATGTTGAGAAAGTGGTGACAGATTAGTGGCCGAATAATTGGCATTTGAAATTCAAAAACCCCTATATTGATTAGAACTTTTAGATTTCGAAGACATTTTGAACAAACATGCGACTTTTTATTTAGAAATAGTTTTGCGAAAATTAATGAGATTAATTTTTTAAGGCAAGGTCACATTTGGCAAATATTTGATGCAAATTTGTTTTCCCATATTTGCCCAAACAAGTGTGAATTTCATTCAGAGTTGATTTTGTGTTCACATTAAATTCATGGTGAATGCACATTGGCCAAATGTTTGCATATTGGTCTGTTCCAATACTGTAAGAATCTACTATTTTTTTCTCGATAGCATGAAGGAAAAAATGTTATAGTAGTAAAAAAAATTGTAGCTTCTTTCAGGTTCTGGAACAGAGCATATATTTTTGTTTTCCCAAAATCTGCCGTTTTCTTCTTCGCTTTGAATAATACAAGGTGACCAGCACACTTTGTGACAAAGAAATATTTGACTTTTTTTGACAAATATTTGCCCAATGTGACCGTACCTTTACTTGATGTTGCTCCTTTTTGGTGTGTTCCAGACCTGCAAGAACCTACAAATTTTTACTATTTGTTTCGATAACAAAAAAGAAAAATGGTTATCGTAGTAAAAAGTTGTAGTTTCTTGCAGGTTCTGGAACAGAGCATTTATTGTATTATGGTTTTAGATATGTCTGTATGTATCTTACTTTTACTACATTCAATTTTTATACTTTTCTAAGCTATCCGATCGAATATGTTTGGAATAATTGATTTTAACCGTTCGTTCGTTTGAAACCAATTATTGTAAGCGTTTTCGCTTGCATTTTCCATGGATTACATAATTGGTGGCATTGTGCTAAACTAAGTCATATTTCCGAATATATGCCACACGTGGAACGTCTGGTGAAAAATGCAAGTCTTATACTTTGTTCACGCCGTTCAAATATTTCAGCGAATACTTCTGTTTGCATAAATAGTTGATGTGTGTGAACGAAACTATCTTTATCATTTTTATCTTTATTACTTCTCAAATATGTGCCAAAATATATATTTTAAATAATTTTTATTTCAATAAAGACGATGAGTTCAATAAAGTGCTTATTTTCATTTTTGAATAAATCAATTGAATGAGTTTAACGAAAACTTAAGCAAACATGACCACATGGAGGAACAATGTGGTGATACATCATACTTGTCTCTAGTTTGTTTCTGTCCGTGCTGAGTGACATTATGAACGGAGATTGAAATCATTGGATACTTAGGCCACAAACAATGGTCTAGTGTTGAATTTAGGGAAACTGAGAGGGTTCTATTCACAAAAAAACTAAATATGCAACCCCTAATCTACAACGATTAGGAGGTCAAGAAATACCCCTATCAGACCACGCCAAGTACTTAGGCGTTTACCTAGAATCAAAACTGCCATTGAAACATAACATGGAAGATAGACCTCATAACGCAACAGTTACACACTGCACATGTAGCCAAATGTTTAGGATCTGTTGAGGTCTTAAACGTAAAGTGGTGTTATGGATGTAAACCAGCATAATTAGATCAATACCAACGCCTATAGATTTTAACGGAATAAAACAGACTACATGATTGTACGTGAGTGGTGTGATTTTCACAACGATATATGACGAAAGGTCAAACAAATTAAATATTGATGAAGCCAAGGTTTGCACTATTATAATACGCAAAATATTGCAGAATGCCATGACAGCTCAAAAATGTGACTAAGAAAGTTAATTTGGCGGAAGTTATGACCGCGTAAATAAATACCAAGTAAAACGTGTTAAGTTCGGCCGGGCCGAACTTTTTATACCCTCCACCATAAAATATTCTGTAGTAAAACGGAATAATTATTTTCTTTCCTGTCCTCAATTTTAGGAGGAGATATTCCGTGACCCCTTATACCTAAATAAGGTAAAAAATCATAAAAAATGTATTCAATCGGTCGGAAACCTTATATGGGGCTAAAACTAAAGTATGGACCTATGTTGGTGGAGAAGTTTTGTGACCACTGGCAAACTCAAATGTCGAATTGCAGATACTTGGATCAAAAATTGTAGCTAAAATGGGGAGGTACCGTTATATGGGGGCTGTACCAAAACGTGAACCTATGTTGACAGTTTTCGGCGGAGATGTTTTGTGACCTCTGGGATCCTCGGTCAAAAATGTAGCTAATATCCTCAAAATACCGAAAATCGGGAGGTACCGTTATAAGGGGCTATATCAAAAAGTAGGGCGATATAGCCCATCTTCGAACTTGACCTGCCTATGAAAAAGGAAACTTGGGTGCAAAAATATAGCGCTCTAGCTCAATTATTGCGAACGCTAGAGTGATTACAACATACGGACAAGAATATATATACTTCATATGACTGCAAATAATTAGTTCGATGTGTTACAAGCAGAAAAACAAACTTAATATACCCTCCATACTATGGTGGAGGGTATAAAAAAATCCAGCTGCACGAATTAACAACCTTTTGCCTATTAAAGACTAAAGTAACTTTTTTTCCATTTAAATATTGAAAAAGGTCACGAACTAAACACTTTTAATTCATATGATATATGCAATAATGTTATATGATATAAAATGACATATATGAAATAATATGCTGATAAAATTAGTCAGAAACAAAAGGTTATGTAATTTTGACAATGTCGTGTGGCTCTAAGGCAGCGTCGCCCATCAATAGTAAAGCGTATGTGTACGCATGGGTGAAAAAAACAACAACCACATGATGTTCATCGTTTTTTTATGTACACGTACACTGTGCGTGAGACAGACAAGCAAATGCAAAAACAACTCAGTGGGCGCCCTCACTATACTGTCTTTGCAAAGATGCGCGTCCCTGCTCTAAAGCCACGTTTATATTATAGCCTTTTGCAGGGTTAACCTTCTTAATAAGGATTTATTTGACGTATACGCAAAGGAATTGACATTTGAAACCCGGTGGGTTTGTTAAATCCGGTTATATATAAACGTACTATAAAGCTTGTTTTCAATTATTTTCAAAATTGCTCATAAATAAAAAAAATTAAATGATTTTGTGTGAAAGGTTTCTTTTTATCGAATAGCCTTATTATTAAGATTTCATCTATTCTTTGGTAAAAGCTCATCAAAATATGATACAGGGATGTAAGGTTGTAAAAAGTCGTAACCCTAATGTATATATTTTTTGGCTATTTTTTATCCATGGGCCCGCGCAAGTTTCATTTAGTAAGGTTATCCAGAAAGCAAATTCAGGCCTTAAGCATAGTACACACTGACCAACAAAACTGACTGTCATCGAGGTCTATTTCGTTAATATCAAAGTCTAGCTGAATAACTATTTTTATACCCTCCACCATAGGATGGGGGTATATTAAGTTTGTCACTACGTTTGTAACTACTCGAAATAATCATTGTAGACCCCACAAAGTATATATATTCTTGATCAGCGTGCAATTCTACATCGATATAGCCATGTCCGTCCGTCTGTCCGTCTGTCCGTCTGTCCGTCTGTCCGTCTGTGGAAATCACTCTAGCGTCCGAACGGATTGACGTAGGTTGATGAAATTTTGGGAAAATATGTTATATTTACGTAGGACTTTTGGTATTGAAAGTGGGCTATGTAGGTCCACGCTTTCGTATAGCCCCCATACAAAATGACGCGTGACGCGTCGTCGTTTTAAGGAATTTTTAAGATATTTGGCCCATTTTACCACCGAATTGGTTGTAATTTGGTATTTTGTATCTTCAGAGGCCAGAAAACATTCCTACCATAGGTGGGTTATATAGGTCTACGTTTTGGTATAGCCCCCACATAAGGCCCCTTATAAAGTACGCGTCATTTTAATATATTTTGAATGTATTAGACCCACTTAACCAAAGAATCGGTTGTAACTTTGTATTTTGTGTTTCTAGAGGCTAAGAAACATTTCTACCATAAAATGTTTATATAGGTCCACGTGTTGATATAGCCCCCATAATACAATATCTCCCGATTTTCGATATTTTGAACGTTTTAGCCTCATTATCACACCGAGATGGCTGAAATTTGGTATTTAGTCTTCTTTAGGCGTATAAAACTTTCCCCCAGAAATTTGTAGGTATAGGTCCACGCCATCATATAGCCCCCATAGAACGGTACCTTCCGAATTTCGGTATTTTGAATGTTGTGGCCACATTAATCCACCGAAATGGCTGAAATTTGTGGTGGAGGGTATAAAAAGTTCGGCCCGACCGAACTTAACGCTTTTCTTACTTGTTCTAATCTCTAAATGCAGTGTTTGAATTTGCTACCAGCACAGCACTGAAATCACTAAAAATATGCTATTGTTATGCTGTGCTGTTTTCAAAAACAAAATCGAAAACTGTTGCTGTGCTATGCTGCGAACATAAAAGTAGCACAGCACATGGTCTATGCTGCGCTTCTGAAATCTTCACAGCACATAGCATATCATAGTCATCAAAATCAAAAACGAATGCTGTTGCTATGCTGCGCTGCGAACATAAAAGTAGCACAGCACATGGTCTATGCTGTGCTTCTGAAATTTTCACAGCACATAGCATAGCATAGTCATCAAAATCAAAAACGAATGCTGTTGCTATGCTGCGCTGCGAACATAAAAGTAGCACAGCACATGGTCTATGCTGTGCTTCTGAAATCTTCACAGCACATAGCATAGCATAGTCATCAAAATCAAAAACGAATGCTGTTGCTATGCTGTGCTGCAGACATTTTAACAGCATAGTAAACAGCCGCAGTCAAGAAAACAAAAACGAGAACTATTGCTGTACGGTGCTATGAACAAAGTCAACAGCATAGCATCAAACATAACCCAGAAAAATGTTTGATGGCAAATAAGTATGTATGTATTTTAAATGTAACAGAATTTGCTATTGACCTGTGAAACCATGACTAAATGCATATTTCGATATTTTTAACACACTACTATGTCTGTTAATTGACAAAACAGTAATATATAATTTTTTAAAGTACCAAAAAATCTCTTATGTCAAATTGTTACGAATCTCTTTACCTGAATGAAAAATTTGAGAAATAAGGAAAGAAACCCCATGACTATTTGCTGATTATTATTATTGGTCTACTGTAAAAAGCCCAAACATTCCTGTATGTTCTGCAACTAAATAATTGTTGTTATAGATAACAAAATTTCAAAGAAAATATTGAATAATTGATCGTTCTAAAACTATTCTTAGGACAAATATAAAAACATTTCGATAGACCGCTAAAATATAACAAATTTGACACAAAATATTATAAAACAAGTAAAAAAGTATCAGTCGGCCTTGCCGACAGAGATATACCCTCATCCTGTATGGATAGAAATACTTTTTTTCCCCCCCCAAAAAAAAAAAAAACTTATGGCCGTATGCACCGACAAAAGTATGGATAGGATTATCACACTAGCCTGCGAAAAACATAATATAGCTATATTCGGTAATATATTCGGTTCGAGCCTTCCAGGCACTACATATGGTGGCATAGAGGTTTTTTACAACTTACGGGCTCTTTTCTCAAGAAGTATGGACTTGCCCCTGAAAAAACTTTTACTGTCGTTATTGAAACAGCTAATGCAAGTTGTTTCAACAAAAATCAAGGTGTTTATTTATTATTGTCTTTTTATTGTCTTTTAATTAAAAATCAAAGTGATTCGAGAGCAGGTCTTAAAGTGAATTTATCCAAAATTTTGTGTGGGAGGTACACGAATGGGTGGACAAATATAGTACATATTCGAACCTGATCTATATCTGGTAGATATTTTAGGATGTGTAAAGTATGAACCAAATCGGTCACTCCCATCAAGAGTTATCGTGTGCACAATTTTTCCGAACATTTTTTTAAATTTTGTGGGGGAGGTACATGAAGGAGTGAAACGATATGACTTATCTTCGAACTTAAACTAAGTTTGCACAAAATATTACAAAGACCAAATTGTGGACTTTTCTCAGGAAGTATGGACTTGGCCCTGATGAAGATTATACCGTTATATGAGGGGCAGTGGATGCAAGTTGCTACAACAAAAATCAAAGCGATTCTTGAACAGGCCCTAAACTGAACTTTACCGAAATTTTGTGTGGGAAGTACCCGAAGGAGTGGACCGATTGAGTCTCAACATTGTCAGTGAACTATAAGTATTTATGCCAAAATTCATCTGACAACGCCAACTCCTTTTATATTTGGCCACCGTTTATTCGAACTCGCGACATAGTGCAGCGTTTTTTGAGGTTATGCGCCATTATCTCGGGAACTATGGACTTGCCCTCGAAAAAAATTACAATGACGTAAAAGAGGCCGCACGAACATCCTGTTACAAAAAATTTCATAACGATTCGTGAGGTGTCACTAAACTGCACTTATTTCAAATTTTTCTGTGGGAGGTACCTGAAGGAGTGGCCCGATATAATCCATATTCGAACCTGATGTATGCCTAGAGGTAGTATTACCATATGCAAAATTTGGTTCAATTCGGTTACTCCCTTCGAGAGTTATCGTGCGCACAAATTTTGCGACAATTTTTGAACATTTGTGGGGGAGGTACCTGAAGGAGTGGACCTATATGGCTCATCTTCGAACTTAAATCAAATCTGGACAAAATATTTCGATACCCAAAATTTAAACCGAATCGATTGATCCGTTCGAGACTTATCGTGCGCACCAGCCAGCCAGACAGACCGACAGACAGACAGACAGACGGACGGACATTGCTAGATCTACTCAAAATTGTCTGAAACGTACTTGGGGTCTAAAACCATTATTTCGATGAGGCACATTTTGGTCGTATCAAAGTGTAAATACCCTCTTTAGCCTAAACGCTGGGGGTATAAATATAGTAACAATAGTTTCTTGAAACTAATTTATTTAGTCGGTAACCACACTAGCATGAATTTCATTAAACAACTTAATAACATTTTGTGTTTCTAGATCAAGTTTAACAGTAGAGTAAAATCCTGAAATTGATGTAGTGGAGAATTCGATCTAAGAACGCCTAATTTAATGAAATTTAATAAAATTCTCGCTATTGGCGTCTATGGCTTATGGAAGCGAACTTCGAGTTTCTAAATGCATGTTATTGCCACTTGTACCTGTTTTAATATATGTACTAGAGTGGTTTTAAAAATCGATGTCCAATTTTTATGCGGCACCCTCCTAAAACGTTTAGTTTTGTTAAAAATTAAGATTGACAGAGTTTGAGCTCAATCGGAGTATGTTAACACGTGCCACTGGTGCCTCAAAGTTTCCATGGGCCCTTTATATAGCCAAAATTAAAATCTGACCCGATTTTCAAAAATTTTTGTGGGATTACTTGTTTAGCAACTTGTAAACTGTTTTCATCGATTGGACAATAAATGTGATCTGTAAAGTGAAAATTCGCCAATACAAATTAAAATTAAAATTGGTCCCCATTTTATAGGGCCAAAGGCGAATTTTCAGAAAATCACTCTATAGACCACATTTATTATCCAATCGATCAAAAAAGTACCATGTATGTACCTTGTAAGCAATAAACAGCACTGAACAACTCATAGGACCATTATTATAAGTTTTCTTTTACTATTGGATGTATTTGAAAACGCAAAATAAACGAATTTGAAGACATTAAAAATATAATTTTCACATTTTAATATTATTTTAACCGGAACGCTAAAAAATCTGATCGAAAAATCCAAACTATAACAAAAGAAAGCTTATTTATAATAATGGGGGTTAGTGAGTTTGCTGGGTTAACATTAATTATGCTATGCTATGTAGAAATGTTTACAGCACAGCAGAGCACAGCAATCGTTTTTCGATTTCATGACTATGCTATGTGCTATGCTACTTTTATGTTCGTAGCATAGCACAGCAACAGTTTTCGTTTTTGTTTTTAAAAACAGCACAGCATAGCAATAGCATTCGTTTTTGATTTTGATGACTATGCTATGCTATGTGCTGTGAAGATTTCAGAAGCACAGCATAGACCATGTGCTATGCTACTTTTATGTTCGCAGCACAGCATAGCAACAGCATTCGTTTTTGATTTTGATGACTATGCTATGCTATGAGCTGTGAAGATTTCAGAAGCACAGCATAGACCTTGTGCTATGCTACGTTTATGTTCGCAGCATAGCACAGCAACAGTTTTCGATTTTGTTTTTGAAAACAGCACAGCATAGTAATAGCACTCGTCTTTATTTTTGATGCTGTGACTATGTGCTATGCTGCGTCACTTTCACAGCGCCAGCATAGACCTTGTGCTGTGCTGTGAAAAACTAGCAGCAAATTCAAACACTGTCTAAATGTTACTTTACATATTGTATTTCAAACATTTTTAGCTAAACAAAAGTTTTTATTTGCCAGAAAAATTTCTTAAAAGTAGTTTGACTGTCAGTTTTGAATGATGGTGTGTACTTCCCTTTAGTGTTCTCTTGATGTCAATAGTTTTGTAGCGAGGAATGCACAAAAACGAATAAAACTACGAAATAACTACGAACAATTCAGATAAAGAAGTTGTAGAAGTATACTTTTGGTTAGACTGAAATATTTGTTATTTTTTAAAACAAAAATGTATTTTATTTAATTGAATTAATTGAGCTTTCATGACCTAAGGAGCTTTGTATTGAAAAAGTGATATCTAGCGAAGTCCACACAATCCAACCAATGTGCTACGATCGTTTCGCTGGTGGTTTAGTTCAGCTCATCAGGCATATTTAGATGTGGTGCTAAACAAAGGCTGAGTTTGAAAACTTGTATGTATATATACTAAACTTATTGCAAATTTGCAGTTGTGAAGTATTGTTGAAGCCTTTTTACTATCAAGTCAGCCTAGTGTGTGTGGTCTTCATAGAATCCTTGGGCCCACCAAATGATCTCCTAGAAAATATTACTTAATCTTCTATGAAAAGACCACCTGTAGTGCGATTCTCTAATACATTTTTGGAGTTACCGACAAAAATCGTTAAAACTAAAATGGTTTTAATTTCGGTAATTAACGATATTATTCGGTAAATTAACGACCAATAATAAGTAGTCGTAAAGTTCTACCGATAGCAACAGTGTTCTCAACTTTTATTTGAACGTTTCATTCATAATTTTGAGTTTTAAAGTTACCGATATTTGTCGGTAACTCAAAAAATGTGTTAGAGAATCGCACTACTGATCTTTTATGAAAAAAGAAAATAGGTTTGTCATCTATAAGAAGAAAGCTTTGTCTTATATGAGAAAAGACCCTTTTGATCTTTCGTGCAAATGTCTTAAATCCCTTCTTATCCAGTGAAGATCGTAGCATATTGGTTGGATGTGTGTGGACTTCGCTAGATATCACTTTTTCAAACTCATTTAAATAAAAACTCTCACAAATAAATGACCTTCGTCCAAATAAGACAACAATTGAATAATGTATTTTGACAGCAAGAGAAGACTTCAGCTGGACTTACAGCGTCACCTTGTTATTACATCATGTGTGGCCCTTCGTAAAATGCCAGAAATACCTTCACTTATTTCCTTAATTGTCAAAATTAATTACAAAAATAAAACATCGGTCGTTTTTGTTACAAATTCAAAAATATCCCTTTGATTTGACACCTAAGGAAGTATTCAGCTGGGCTTTCTAGATGATCTGAAATTAGATCAGGATATCAACCCATTATTTGGCAAAGGAATTTTGTGCCATAATAATGGGTAAGTAGTTTGATCTGTAAATTAAGTTTGTAGGCAAACATTTGGTCTACTTTTGTGTACGCATAGAAAATATATGAAGGAATTTAAAAGTTCTACACACGTGAAAGACAGAAACACTTTCCCTCCATACGATCGTTTTGCGGATATTCTATTCGAGAACCACGCACGATAATAAATTGAAAACGATTCATTCGTCCTTCGATTTCGATAATATTATTACCAAATTAATTGACGATAGTTTTTACGATAGTGGCGAAAAATATTATTGGTGGGGTTTCTCGATGTTTCTGTTATGTACCTTTTTCGACCTTATTTCTTTATGTTTGCGATTCGATATGTAACTGTTGATAAACATTGTTGTCGTGTTTTTATGTTGCCTGATTTTGGTCAGAATGAGTTTATGTTGTTTTTCGTATTGATGTTTTGCAAATAAGACAAAAGTTTATTGCGTTTATTCCCGTCTTCATCTCGGTCTCGAGTACCTTACCCACAAAAGTTCAAAATGTTTGTTTAATGCAGTTTAGGATCTGTTCGAAGATCCTTTGGAAAATTGTACTTTTTTCTCTTTCGTGGTCACGTCCATACTTCCTGCCATAGTGGTAAAAAAACCTCTAAGTTATACGGTGACGAACTGAAATGACTGAATGGCGCGCAATGTATCAAAAAGAACTGACTCCCAAAATAAGATCCATTTTCAAAATGGACTATGTAGATGCATTCATTCTTTCAAGTACCTCCTTCTTTGAGCTTTAGTCCAAATATATATTTTTTGTCGGCAAGTTCATACGTCTAAAAAGGGCCACAAAATCTAAAATCCATATAAATACATGGTTATTGGGGAAAGGGATTTTGAAGACGTAGCAGGTATTCGATTCTAAATTGTCCATAGATGAAACTTTCAATTCACATAGGTTGAGGGTATATCTCTGTCGGCAAAGCCGGCTGATACTTTTTTACTTATTTCTACGACTTATTTATTATTTTAAAGAGCATTTTAATCAAAACACTGGAAAGAAAACAAATTAACGAAATTAGAAATAATTCAGCGGTATTAAATTTTAAATAGAAGTAAATCTCCCTTTCTTTTTCGTAGGAATCCATAGAAGTAGGACCATAATAACAGAAGACAATACAAATGGAGACAATTGTTTGTGATGCCCAAATACACGAACGTTGAAAAGAACAAAAATCGGCAAATTTTGTTGGACCCCATAGGGGTTGAAATTGAAACCAATTATTGTAGAAATTCAGGAGGTGTTTGTAGAAACATTCTTTGGGTGTTTCTTCTTTGAAAGATGGCATGAATTCCAAGGCATGTTTAGATATCCAATTGTTAACTACAACAATTTGTCTTTCTTTGGTGGTAATATTGGTAATAACAATTTTGTGGCAATACCAGGAAGGATAACGTCCAGATTGATCGTTAGAAATGATTAATTTTGAGGGTATTTTTACATTTTGACTATCAAGTAGAAATTTAGAAATGGAATTTCTCAAAAGTTGTGGTTTCGAGGGATTTTGAAAAACCCTGACAGAGTAGGGCCCGTTTTCCGAAACAAAAATAAATTTAATGTTCGCTGTTGATGATGAGTTCCAATGTGAGCCCGTATAAACAAGAATTTCTATATCAGAGCGTTCCACGGCATCCGAGATAAGAATAGGAATGTTATTCTTAATTCGATGGAAGTTAATGAGCAGTGTTGCTAGGCATGCCAACAACAGGAAGATAATATAAAATGTCACAACATGCCAATTGATTGAGAGTTGGTCCAGTAACCAGTGTTCCTTGAGTTCTTCTTTCACTGTAGGTTTGTATGTCCTTGTTGCAAAATTAGAAAAGTGCTGGCATTCGCATTCAATTTGTTGCGAATTGGTTGACTCGTATTTGGGTTTGCAACCGCTGGTCGTCCATTGAGGGTCTTCCACATTCCATTCCCAGTAAAGACATTGATAAATATCTAGGGAATATTTGAAGGAAAAGGGAAACATGTTCACTTCTTTGGCTGCGAGAAAAGCTATGAATGCATTGATGGATTTGTTGTTGTTATTAAAGGCCAAACTCGTTTGATTTAAATGCCGTTCGCCTTTAAATAACATTTGAAAGCCGCTTGGTTTTCCTGTCAATCCAATATTCAGTAAAATGCTATAACTGTGGTTTTGTACTTTCAAAACCAGTAATGAATTTGGAGGCATCTCTACAATGAAAAGTGGCATATGTCGGTGACCCTTGATTTGTACCTCAAATTCGTGATCCATGGAAGATGTCTTCAGCTGATATTTTACATAAATGGGATGTCGGAGCGGTAAAGGTGACTGGAGATCCGGTATGGACAAATATAACAAATTTGAAGATACTGATTGCTCATTTGGATACCACCAAAATCTATTACGTTCGATGGAACCCATTTGAAGAACAATTTCATTACTCCCCCGTTGTCTCTGTACATCTCGAACTGTCTGACTGGCCAGATTCAACTCAATGGAAAAATTTTTCATGAAAAAGATTTGATTTTCGTCATTATCAACTGCTAACATACGCATTTCGGTAAGATCATCCTCAATGTGAAAGTTGGGTTCCCCCGGTAGATAGATATTGATCGCCTGAAAACTCAATGAATTTAAACTTTTGTCCAATTCCCTAGAAGTTTCCAGCCAATTAGTTAGCTTCTCTGTGATTACAATATCGAAATCGGATAACTCCGCGTAGTGTTCGGCTAATGGATCATTTGCCATTATCATTTCAGGAAATGCGGTGGTCTGTACATCCATAAAGTGTTCCCAGCGTTTTCCTAGCTCTTTTATTATATCAACCAATTGACGTAATGCTATTTTATATGAGGCGATATCGAAGGTTTCAATTTCTTTATCTCTGAGAGTGAGTTGAAGTCCCTGTGTTAATTTACGAATATATTGAGTGATGGACCCAGCTTTACGAAAATCTAAGGGTTCAATATTCCCAATTAAATCATGGCAAATTGCTAGCCATTGTTCAACCTCCAGCAACGTTTGCAGCTTGAAATTATGCAGTTTACCCATTAGCAGATCGGCTCCATCTTTGTCCTTTATGAAGTCTACAAGAGTTTTAATGAGAATAATAGCCGTCTGTCGCTGAGAGTTTTCAATTAGAACTGCAACATTTGTTCCGTTGGCCATAAGAAACTCTTTCAAATTGTTGGGTTGTGGATGTGTTGTTATGTCCACGCTCAATGTAGTTTCATTGCAAGCATTCCATTGATCACATATCACAACAGTTAAGAGTTTACTTTTTGGCAATCTAAGATATACATTCGGATCATTGATCTGCTTCAAGGGAAAGTTGTCGGAAAAATGCCGATATTGTAAGGGTATATCTTTATCTTGATAGTTCTCACATTCGATGTAAAATTCCGTTTCAAATGCTATTCCGGTAGTGGGTTCTATCGAACAATGTCCTCCAGTCGGAGGAGTATTTAATTTTAGTTCGATTGTGGAGACTCCCATTATTCCACGGTCATGAACTTCCAGATTGACTAATTGCATCGATTTTCCATGCTTCGGATAAAATATCAAATGACGATTCTCTTTTTGAGTGATGCCATTGACTGACCAATAAAATAGGGCACTCGAAGAGCATTCCGAACAAATACCTTCAATATGAATTATGTGTCCTGCAGCATAATAATCGCGCAAACAATTGCGTCTACATTTAATGTCTACTTGTAGTTGGGGATCAGATACAACGTGGACTTCTTGTTGTGTTCTATCGTGGCTGAAGAGATTTACCTTCGATGACACCGTTAGAGTAAATGTGTAGGAGTGATTTACCTCGATGTGGCCTTTCGCCAGAGTCAATTTATTCCCTGCAAGCAATTTGAAAAGGCAACAACAATTGGTAAGCCTAAATGTGATTAATTAAATTTTTCTCAACTTTTAAGTTTATGAAAATCAAAAGGCTAAAAATATTATCAGGACATCCAACCAATAACAAAAATAAACCAACTATAGTGGTCCTATGATAATAGAAAACACATTAGGACTTACCTGCACCCATTTTTGGATTGCAGACATCTTTGTGCGGATTATTCATGGAAACGCAGTCCCAGTTGTAGACTAAGTCTTGTAGAGAATCTGGAGCCAAGGCAAAGTCACGACTTCTCGATCCATCTAATAACAGATTTTGCGTTATACCAATTTGTCGCCAAAGACCTCCAACTATTGTAGCTTTTACAGGTTTGGGTAACAATAGAAGGAAACACTTAAAACAACGTCTAATTAGAAACACGTTCTTATTTAGACAGCCTTATTGAAATAATTACGTACCCTAGCCTCAGTGATACTTTCAATATTCTTGTTTCCTCTTTCGACCATTCTAATGACCAATGAATATGACGACATAACTTCACCGTGATAGCTGAACCACAATTTATATGGCGGGACTTTTAACATAGGCACAACGGTATTTCCAAATTCATGCAACATTTTGTCGCCAATAGTATTAAAAATACGCCAATTAAAGACAAGGTTTGAATCTGAAAGACATCGTCGTTGTATCACTGCTTCAAAAGTATTGAAACGAGCAATGTCCAACATCAATGGTTCCAGGGGATCAATGCCATGCAAAAATATTAATTGGGGCACACATTGAACACTCTGCTGTGTTAATATTAATATATCAAATTCGTTATAGTAAAATAAACTACCGGCAGTTTCGGTATCATAAGAGCGCAAGGACAACTTCAGGTTATCTAAATGCCAGAAGACTTCTTTGGCTAGACGATAGTAACCCTTCTGAAATTTCAGATCATTGTAGTAACGTATGGCATGCTGTTTTATAATAGATTCCAAATTAGACGAATATTTCCATTTTAGCGTTGAGTCCATCGAAGTAGTTTCAAAACTATCGATTACATAATTATTGGACATCAACTCCACCGAGAAGTTTACATATCCAAGATGTTCCATAATCAGTAGAAAGTTGTGTTCTTCGGAATAGTATCCGTAATGATTGAAATATAAAATCATATTTTGAAATACATTTGAAATTTTGATGTCGCACCACAGACCGCCATAGCCATTATCACAATTTTGGCATATGAATTGACCAACCAAATTTTGACATTGGCCATTATTTTGACATGGCTCTTCGAGGCAGTTGTTACTCATTTCTGTACAGCGAAGTCCTTGAAAATATTTGTTACCCACACATTGACATGTTTTTCTGCCGTTCTCTTCGAAACATTGTCCTTCGTGATTGCAAAAGGATACGTTGCACATCTTACGAGTTGCTATTGATAAAGCCAACGCGATATAAATGAGATGGATTGCGGGGCCAAACAAATTACACATTTCTGTCTTTAATGGGATATACTCGTTTATAATTTTTGAAGTGAATATTTTATTTTATCTTTTTAAAGGCGAAACCATGGCACAATTAACCAGGTAGTGGCATTGTAAAATTTTGAATATGTTATGTCAAAACTTTCTTTATGTTGTTGGGGAAATTACAACAAAAATTTTTTTTAATAAAGGGATTTGACTTTTCATGTTCGATCAGCTGGTGTGATACCACTACCTGGGTAATTGTGCCATGGGCGAAACCTATAGCTCTGCGTGTTGCGTGTGCGTTCAAAAATACAAAAACAAAGTACATGTATTTCAAATTGAAAACAACAACAAATACATGTATTTTGTTTTTGTATTTTTGAACGCACACGCAACACGCAGAGCTATAGGTTTCGCGCTAACAAAAAATTGAACGAGGTTTCGAGTGGCGATCATTAAGCAGGACACTCACTATCAAATTGGTTTGTCAATATTGGTAATAGTTGCTCTGTTCCAGAACCTGTAAGAAGCTACTATTTTTTACTACGATAACATTTTTTGCTTTATGTTATCGGAAAAAAAGTAAAAATTAGTAGATTCTTCAAGTTCTGGAACAGACCAAGTAGTGTGTGTGAACTTGTACCCAGTTGTTCAATAAATAGCAATAGTCTACTTTGACATAGTTATTTAACTAGTTACTCATTGATCGTAGTTACTTTACACCCAAAAATGGCACACAAAATAGCCTATGGCCTGATTTTGTCACTGGAAATGGGCTTCCCTGCCTATCATGTCAATGCCGTAGTTACAGGTAGCATGTAATATATTTGCTCTGTTCCAGAACCTGCAAGAAGCTACTATTTTTTACTACGATAACATTTTTTCCTTTATGTTATCGGAGAAAATAGTAAAAATTCTTGTAGTGGAACATACCAATTATTACGACTGGTTTTTATTCATCGCTAATTTACCGAAAAACATCGTTAATTACCGAGATTATAAGCATTTTTATTATACCCTCCACCATAGTATGGAGGGTATATTAAGTTTGTCATTCTGTTTGTAACACATCGAACTAATCATTTGCGACCCTATAAAGTATATATATTCTTGATCAGGATAAAATTCTAAGACGATCTAGCCATGTCCGTCTGTCCGTCTGTCCGCCTGTCTGTCCGTCTGTTGTAATCACTCTAGCGTCCGCAATAATTGAGATAGAGTGCTGAAATTTTGCACCAGAGCGTCTTTTTTCCATAGGCAGGTCAAGTTCGAAGATGGGCTATATCGGTCCACTTTTTAGTATAGCCCCCATATAACGGTACCTCCGGATTTGAGGTATTTTGACGTTCTTCGCCACATTTGCAGACCGAATTAGCTATGATTTGGCACTTAGGGTTCCTAGTGATCAACAAACTTATATCCCAAAGAATATGGGCATAGGTCCATGTTTTGGTATAGTCCCCATATAACGGTACTTCCCGATTTTCGGAATTTTGAGAATTTTAGCCACAATTTTTAACCGAACTATCTGCAATTTGACATTTGAGGTTCTCAGTGGTAATGAAACAACTCCACGAAACATCGTCAACATAGGTCCATGTTTTGGTATAGCCCCCATATAACGGTACCTCCCGATGTTCGGTATTTTGAGAATTTTAGCTACAATTTTTAACCGAACTAGCTGTAATTTGACATTTGAGGTTCTCAGTGGTCATGAAATATCTCCACCAAACATCGTCAACATAGGTCCATGCTTTGGTGTAGCCCCCATGTAATGGTACCTCCCGATTTTCGGTATTTTGAGCATTTTAGTTACAATTTTTAACCGAACTAGCTGTAATTTGCCATTTGAGGTTCTCAGTGGTCATGAAACATCCCCACCAAACATCGTCAACATAGGTCCATGTTTTGGTATAGCCCCCATATAACGGTACCTCCCAAATTTCGGTATTTTGAGAATTTTAGCTACAGTTTTTAACCGAAATAGCTGTAATTTGACATTTAAAGTTTTCAGTGGTCATAAATCATCTCCAACGAAACATCGTCAACATAGTTCCATGTTTTGGTATAGCCCCCATATAACGGTATGTCCCGATTTTCGGTATTTTGAGAATTTTAGCTGCAATTTTTAACCGAACTAACAGTAATGATCGGTATTTTGAGAATTTTAGCTACAATTTTGTCTATTCAAAAATAATCGTCAATATAGGTCCATGTTTTGGTATATCCCGCCATATAACAGTACCTCCCGATTTTCGGGAATTTTCAGTGGTCACGAAATTTCTTCACTAAAATTCGTCAACATGGGTCCATTTTTGAGGGTGTACATTGTTTTGATGAAACTACCCTAAATTTGAATCTTTAGTTACCTGCAGCTATAAAACTTTTCCGCCAAAAAATTTAAAGATATGTTGACTCTTTGATATAGCCCTGTAGGTGGTACCTTTCACCTAGCTGAACACATTTTTTTAGATTAGATTAGATAACACTGTTCAACAAAATGGAGGTGAAAGTCTGGGGCACGGAAAATTCCTCTTGGAGAAGAAAGGCCTTGGTGAGTATATTATGAACCCCGAAGGACAGATCCGCCGTGAGTAGAACTTCCGCGTTATGGCGTGATGAATTTTTTGTTATAGACCCTGTGGGCCATCAGGAATTAGCGTTTTATCTTTGTTCACTGTTGCTTAAGTGCTCTACAAAAACAACAAACAAAGATATAATGCTAATTCATGATGGCTTACAGGGTCTCTTGCAAAAACTTCATCACGCCATAACGCGGAAGTTCGACTCACGGCGCATCTGTCCTTCGGGGTTTTTAATATACACACACATAGGGCTTTCATCTCCAAAAGGAATTATCTCTGCCCCAACATTTGTGTTCACAGTGTAATTTAAGCAATAGTGGGAGGCAGCAGGAGTCTAACCAGTGTCGAAAAGTTGTTCCACCTAAAATTGTAAAAGGACCCTAATTATTCCATTTTAATTAAGACTATTTTATGGTGGAGGGTATAAAAAGTTCGGCCCGGCCGAACTTAACGACTTTTTACTTGTTTTACCGACATTTGTCGGTTACTCAAAAAATGAGTTAGAGATAGTAGTGCGATTATCGACATAAAACGGTAAAATAAAATTTCGGTAATTAACAATGTTTTTCTGTAAGTCAGCGGCGAATAAAAAGTAATCGTAAAGTTCTACCCAAGGCGATTTTGCATAGAAACCTAATTCGGGCTATGGCGAACATTTCACAAAAAGAATTATCCAAATCGGTCCAGCTGTTCTCAACTGATACCATTACCAACGAACGACATTTGATTTTTATTTGCAAAGATTACTACATTTGTTTTGACAGCAAATGAAGACATCAGTTGGCATTATTATTGTACCACCTTCTTTCTTGCACCATGGTTGTCACCTTTTATTTTAACTTTTCATTTAAAATTTTGCGTTTTACCCAGCGTTTACACATACCAGTGACAGTTCGAAAAATTCAATACATACACAATTTTTTACTACACCAATTATATTTTTTGAATTGTCGACACCACTGGCACTCGATTTTTCATGCCAGTAAAGCTGGGGCTGGATTCTTCTTCTATGAAAATTTGAAATGAAAAATATCCTTTATAATTTTTTTTATTTGACAGTTTTCTTCTTTATAAAAGTTTTCATTTCACATTTTCATAGAAACAGAATTGAGCCCCTGGGTACACATTGCCAGTTTTGAATGTCGATATTTCGCAATTATCGATTACTGTCAAACCGTCCAGCAACCAAAAAAAAATTGTGCGGTTGCATGATGAATGACAAAACTGAACGGCCACACTAGCAAGCAACAACAAAGCTGTCATTCAAAACTGACAATGTGTACCCAGCTTAAAATTTTGAACTGAACTATTTGTAATTAATTCGTCATTTGAAGTTCCCAGTGGTCATATAATATCTCCACCAAAAACTGTCAACATCGGTCCATGTTTTGGTATAGCCCCCCTATAACGGTACCTCCCGATTTTCGGTATTTTGAGGATTTTAGCTACAATTTTTAACCGAACCTGTAAGTTGACGTTTGAGGCTCCCAGTGGTCACAAAATATCTCCACCGAATACCGTCAACATAGGTTCACGTTTTGGTACAGCCCCCATATAACGACACCTCCCGATTTACGGTATTTTGAGGATTGTAGCTACATTTTGTGTACGAACTACCTGCAATTTGACAGTCGAGGTTCCTAGTGATAACATATAATGGTACCTCCCGATTTTCGGTATTTTGAAGATTTAACCACGATTTTTTACCTAACTATCTGTAATTCGATATTTTAGGTTCACAGTGGTCACAAAACTTCTCCTCCAAAAAATTTTGAACATCGGTCCATGTTATAACGGTATCTTCCTATATAACGGTAGCTTCCCATTTTCGATATTTTGAGGATTTCAGCTACAATTTTTGACCGAAAACTCACAAAACTTCTTCACCAACAATTATCAACTTAAGTCCACACTTTGATTTAACCCCATACAATGTTGTCAACCGATTGAAGACATTTCTAATCTTAACGCTTTTTACTTTTTTTTGAGAAAAGGATTTTGTTGTTTTGCCTTATAAAGGCGAAGGTCATTTTATAGTGATTTTTTTTTATTTAATTCTCTTTCGAGTTGAGCTGTTTTGACCTAATAGGTACATTGAAAAATTAGGAATCCACCGAAGTCCCACACATTCAAGCACTATGCTACGTTTCACGGGTGGTTAGACCGATCATCAGGCATATTGAATGGTGTTTTTTAGTGGGTGGACAATATTTTACTACCACAATTACATTTTTTGAATTGTCGACTCCACTGGTACTCGATTTTTTATGCCAGTAAAATTTTGAACTGGCTGCCAGTGATATATCGAAAATGAAAAAAGAGTTGCCGAGACCATTTGTTAATCCATATACATTTTTCTTTTACGAATGCAAAGATTTACAGCCAGATTAGTTTTTATAAAAAATTGAGAAGCATTCGTTTGATTCCGAAAAGCTTTGTATATCACTGTTTCCATTATGTTAATTTTTAACATTTTTCGAATTGTTCTCATTAAAAATATGTTCTTTGTGGCAATACCATGGCACAATTACCCAGGTAGTGGCATCGTAAAATTTTGAATATGTTATGTCAAAACTTTCTTTATGTTGTTGGGGAAATTACAACAAAAATAATTTTTTTTATAAAGGGATTTGATTTTTCATATTCGATCAGCTTTGCCGACAGAAATATACCCTCAGCCTGTGTATATTGAAACATTTTTTCCCAAAAAAAACTTATGTATTTAGGGGGTTTTAAAAAATGTTGGGCGTATGAAGCGACAAAAATGTTGATTAGGATTAAAGATCAAAAGTTTTGCGGAGGATATACTTAAAGGAATTGATAGACATAGACCATTATGGAAGTGGATCTCCAGCCACTACATATGGTGCCATAGGGGGTTTTTACACCCTTCGGCTGTTTTCTCAAGAAGTATAAACTTGCTCCTGAAAAAACTTTTACCATCGTAATTGAGGCAGCGAAAGCAAGTTGCTTCAACAAAAATCAAAGTGATTCAATAGCAGGTCTTCAAGTAAAGTTATCAGAAATTTTGTGTGGGAGGTACCGGATGGAGTGGACAAATATAGTCCATATTTGAATCTGATCTATATCTATATCTGGTAGATATATTAGGATGTGTAAAGTATGGACCAAATCGGCCACTCCCTTCAAGAGTTACCTACGAACAATTTTTCCGAACATTTTTGAACTTTTGCGGGGTAGGTGCCTGAAAGAGTGGACCGATATGGCTAATCTTTGAACTTAAACTGTGTTTGGACAAAATATTACTAAGGCCAAATTTTGGATCGAATCGGCAGATCCGTTCGAGAGTTATCTTACGCTCCAACCACATTTTGCCCGTATGAAAGTGTATATACCCTCGTTAGCATAAATGCTGAGGGTATAATCAAATGCCGTCATAACCCAACGTAGGCTTTTATGGAAAGAAAATTTTTTCAATTTTCATTTCAATTTAAATTTTAAAATTTGAATTTAAAGTTTTTCTGCAAAAACTACTGAACCGATTTTCTTAGAATTGTCAGGGAATGTAAAGGGATGGCCCCCGAAAACAGGCTACATATTTTATTGAATTCCAGAGGGGGTGCATCGGCTTGCATATTAATTTTCGAGACAACGAAACGATATATTTACAAATTTCCTTAAATGGAGAGGTTCAACGGTCCACCAGCCATGAAAAAATAAAACATATGTATGTATATGTAAGTCTCAATAAGCGGGGGAATTCAACTTAACCATTTCTTATTTTTTTATAATTAGATCACATTAGGATAAAGACAGAGGACATGGACGATAATAAATCCTAAACAGCATAAATGGGCGAAAAATCCGACAATCCGTAAGAGAAAAGAAAGATTACAGACATAATCTGTTGGTAAATTTAAAATACTCCTCGGTTTGACAATGTACCGAAGAAGCGAGGTAGAAAATATGATACAAAGATCTCATTAAAACTCATTACAACGGGTCAGCAACGCGGACCGGGGTCTGCTAGTTTGTAATAATTATTACAAATGTTTCGAATTTTGACAGTTGTATAAGGGAAATTTTGCTGGAAAAAGTGTTTCAGGAACAAACAAAAAGGACAAACTTTGAAATGGTGCTAAACATTTTTGTCCAGAAAAATTTAGTAAGTAAAATGATAAACCTAACAATTATTACATTGTGTTAACAGTTGTATGATTGAAAAGTTGCTAAAAAAGAGTTGCAACAACATTTAGTAAAAATTATCGAGCAGCCCATTACAACCCAATACAGTCAGCTGGGTATTGCTGTTACCTTGTATAGTTCTACCATGATTAAAAAGTACTAGTATCACTGCAAAACCAAATCAGCAGCCTCCCATGGTATAATCATACACTCAGCTTTTCTACTAACGAGTGTATATACACTTTCATACGGGCAAAATGTGCCTCAATCGAAATAATGGTTCTATGGTAACTATGTTTGTACGAAATGTATTTCAGACAATATGGAGCCGATTTAGACATGTCCTTCTGTCTGTCTGGCTGGCTGGTGCGCACGATAACTCTCGAACGAACCGATTTGGTCGAAAATTTGGATTTAAACTTAGTTTAAGTGCGAAGATGAGCCATACCGGTCCACTCCTTCAGATACCTCCCTACAAAAGTTCGAAAATGTTTGGAAAAATTGTGCGCGCGATAACTCTTGAAGCGAGTAACCGATTTGGTCCACACATTGCGCATCGTGAAATTTCTACCAGATATAGATGATATTCTTATATTGACACTATTGGTCTACTCCTTCGGGTACCTCCCACACAAAATGTCGGAAAAGTTTAGTTTCAGACCTGTCCTCGAATCGCTTTGATTTTTTGCTTGTATTCACTGCCCTAATTACGACGTTACAAATTTTATCAGGAGCAAGCCCATACTTCTTGAGAAAATAGTCCGAAAGGTTTAAAAAACCTCTATGGCACCATGTGTAGTGGTTGAAGCGAACAATAACTCTCGAACGGATCTGCCGATTGGGTTTAAAATTTGCCGTTCAAAATATTTTGTCCAAACTTAGTTTAAGTTCGAAGATATACCATATAGGTCCACTCCTTCATTTACCTCCCCCATAAAAGTTCGAAAATGGTCGGAAAAATTGTGCGCACGATAATTCTTGAAGGGAGTAACCGATTTGGTCCAAACATTCCGTATCGTAATATCTCTACGGGAGAAGAGTCTCCCTTGTCCCATCTGGGATGTTTGTGGAACAATTATTATATCTCTACGGCACATATATCAGATTCGAATATTGACTATATATAGAGTTGTGTCGTTCGTGAACGACCCGGCTCATATGAACGACTCCGTGAAAAGAACGAACGGATACGTATCCAGCTCATTCGTTTATATCGTTCATTTATGTAGATCACTATGCCATTCTGCTTCAGCAGAAACAAAAACTACCACCATTAGCTTTGCACATAAACAAGCAACACAAATGCATTGGGTTGCAGAGTTGTGTCGTTCATGAACGAACTTTTTCAAAAGAACGAACGGAGCCATATTGAGCACATTCTTTTACACCATTCTTTTAGATTATGTTATTCATCTCATCTCGTTCAGTTGGCTCCTCTCGTTCTTTTTGCTTCACTCGTTCTTATAACTCTTGTTTTTCTAGTTTATTAAGTTGAACGAGTGTTAACTTTCGCTCTATCTCCCTATTACGATGAAAACATTTAGTTTCTTTCTTGTTAACATCACTACGCGTTGATGAATTAACAAAACAAATATCTTGCGTGTTGAGTGTAGTGTTTTTTAATTTATACCTCGTATAAATTCAAAATATATGAAAATTATATTAAAAAAAAATTAATGGAAATAGGATATAAGAATACTTTTTGTCTATCTTTAAGACTGATAAAACGACTATTGATGCAGAGAATGAACGATAGCCACATAAAAATGATAGACTGAAATGTTTTATTGAACGAAAAAGAGCCAAAGAACGAAGTGGAGGATCCGAATCTTTTTGGTGAACGGAAGAAAAAGATCAATCCGCTCAACGAACGAGATTGCCCAACACTAACTATATAGGTCCACTCCATCATGTACTTTCCACATAAAATTTGTGAAGAGTACAGTTTAAGACCTGCTCTCAAATCGTATTGCTTCTTTTTGTAATAACTTGTATTCGCTGCTCCCATTGCGACGGTACAAATTTTATCAAGGGCAAGTCCATACTTCCTGAGAAAATTGTCCGAAAATATAAAATAACACTATGGCACCATGTGTAGTGGCTGGAGCGCACGTTAACTCTCGAACGGATCAGCTGAATCGGTCCAAAATTTGGACTTCGAATCCCTTTTGTTATTGTTGTAACCACTTGTATTCACTTTCCCCATTACGATTGTTGTGTTTTCGGGGGTAAGTCGTTACTTCTTGCGATAATCGCCCAAAAGCTCCAAAAATCCTTTTCATTCCTTTCATTTCACGCGTTTTATACCCTACACCACACTGTGGTAAGAGGTATTATGTCTTTTTGCATTTGTATGTAACATACAAAAGGAAACGAGATGGACCCATACTTCCTTCTAGGCATATACATAGAATCACTTTCTGAATCGATTCATGCAACGTACAGGTCACATTTATTATTCAGCTAGGGAATATCATTTTTTAGCCATAGTAAGAACGCTATTGCTTTTGGTGGATACAGCTCCCATATGTATTTTCGGCCTATTTCATGTATTTGCTGCATCAAACAGGTTAATACGTCCGATTTTGATGAAATTTGGAATGTGTAACTGAATTCGGTTTAGAAATAAATATGCCAAAGTATATCGAAATCGGTTCAGATTTGGATATGACTCCTATATGTATTTTCGGCCGATTTCAAATATTTGCTGCACCAAACACGCTATATAACTTTGATTTCGATGAAATTTGAAATGTGTGACTGAATTCGGTCCAAAAATAAATGTGCAAAATTATATCGAAATCGGTTTAGATTTGGATATAGCTCCCATATATATTTTCGGCCGATTTTACGTATTTGCTGCACCAAACACGCTATATCTTTCCAATTTTGATGAAATTTGGAATGTGTGACGGAATTTGGTACAGTAATATCAAAATCAGTTCAGATTTATATATATCTCCGGCATATATAGTACATATTCAAAGTGGTGTAGGGTATCATATAGTCGACCACGCCCGATTTGATCCTTTCCCTACTGGTTTATATTGACTTAATAACTACAAATTTCTATTAAACGGAAGCAACTTGTTGCTACTGTAATGAAAGATATTATGACAAAAAACGGACACAGTTACTGGGTTCGTTTTCTTTAATTTTTCTGAGTATTTTATGTAAGTACGACAAAAACCCTAATTGGGTATGGTGTTGCCAGATCGAATTTGGATTTTATGGCCTTATCTAAACCTTGCTAAATATTGACTTTTTAGATCAAATCGAGGCTTAAACTAATTCGAATCTTGTTTTGAACTCTGCATCAAAATCGAAGATGAGATCAAGAAGAAAATATTTGTAAAAATATTCAAGTAGAAATGTATAATATATCTAAAAAAGCTATAATATGAATATATTTCGCACCATTTCCAAAACTGTTAAAGTATTCGTAGTGATCTCTTTGAGAAAAAATATTCGTTAAAATATAGTACACAACTGTTCAGAATATGACATAGTTGTAGATTGTCTCTATCACGTTGTTTCAAGTATATTTTCGATGACAATTTGATAAATACATATGTATATCAAAAATGTAATTCAATCCCCAATACGAGAATAAACTGGCCAGGCGACCACTGTTTGAAATTTGTGAAAAAAAATGAAATAAGCATTTTAGAGCTTCAGAATGATGTGAAGAATTGCTGGGCACATTATTTGGAAAAGGCTACTTTATTCAGTACTCAATAGTTTAGCTGCTACGGATTTCCAGAAAGAATTTAAAATGTCTATATTTTATCGAATGTGATGCGTTTGATGTTATTTTTCCTAGTTGATGTTATTTTCCCTAAAGTAGTGGAACATATGTGCCAAACGGACATATGTTCCACTACTTTGGGGCGATAATATTGCCAAAGACTGTAAAGAAAAAAATCTTATTCGTTTCTGAGATAAAGCTCCGATCAATATATACTTTCAGAAAATGCCTACTAGAAGTTGTTTACATTTTCAGTGTTGCACAGTGTTATTTATTGTACTTTTCTGCCTTTGCATATAACATTTGTGCCACAATAAGTTTCCATGAAATCGGCAATTAATTAGGAAAGTGAATGAAAAACATGCTTAAAATCGGTTTGTACTAAATTGAATATTTCTGATTTGGCATGTTATAAAGACAGTTGTAGTTACCTCCACTAAATTTGCTAATATCAGTTTCATTTCCTACATATATGTACGTACATACATACATATGTATGTATAATGTAGTTTCACATGACACATTCCATTTCAAATAAAATCTGAACTTGAAAGTATTAAAAAAAACAAACATGCATACAAACATATGTATGCATTTATTTATGCGTTTATCCATCAATATAATGAAACATATCTTAACGCTTCAGACATCCATACACATACATACATAGCACATATGCTCATATCAAAATACAAATGCTTGCAAAACATGCGAAAAATGTCCAAAACTAACAAACGAATTAAAGCCAGCAGACCAAAAATATCAATGCTAATTTATGACAAAGTTTTATGGCGTATTTTTCTCTTCTCTTCCTCAAATCGCTGATCCTCTGTGGAAGTTAAGCAAGAAAAGTGGCAAAGGTTCATTAATTTTGCACATAATTTAATGCGACGCCTGAAATGAAACAAAAGCCACACAAAGTCAATGTCATGGGCATAAAACCCCACACTTACACACGTACACACACACTTACGAAATACATATGTACCTCAAAGGAATCCGTGTTGGTCCCATCCGAAAAAAATCAAGTTGTTTCGGACAGACAGACAAAAACTATGTTTTTCAGGTGTAAATTAACTACACACATTTATGTTTGTCATTAAGCTTTGAGCTCAATCAAGCTGGGAGGGTTAAAATGTGACCAGGTAGATATATGTATACTTGTACACTTTGTTGGCTGTCCGTCCCCGGGGACCATCATGAAAGATCAACAAATTGGACACACACACAGAATGAAAGGCAAACTTTGTTTAAACAAGAATTCCTGAAGGCATTTAAATGATCGTAAATTAATGAATGATTCTTTGCATGACGAAGATTTCTCTGCTGGTTTTGTTGGCTTAACATAAATTCCTATCAATCCCCGTGTTGTGTTGTGTACAACACATTGGAACATTGAAACACAAGGAGCACGCGTCACATAAAAGCTTTTTGCGCTGGTTCAGGTTCAAGATTCCGGAGATGTTTTTTCATAAATTAATTATGATAAAATGCTATAATTTTTAACATTTGCTTAAAAAGTCATTATCGATAGTCAAATGATTCATAACTGAGCCAATAGTAATTTGCTCGGATTTCTATGAGAAAATTGGGAATATTGGGGGAATACACTTCGCTCGCTTTTGCTGATGATGTCGTGATTAAAAAGAAATTTTTTTGAGTTTGAGTGTCAATGTTGTATGGCGATGTTTAGAACAAATTATTTACAGTGACTGGTACTGAAAATAATGCAACATGAAATAAAACAAGTAAGAACGGCGTTAAGTTCAGCCGGGCGGAACAATTTCCCTTCGTATATGAAGAAGACAAAATTCCAAATTTCAGCAATTTCTGTGGCTAATTTTCACAATAACCACATTCGGGAGGTACCGCTCTATGGAGGCTATATTAAGACAGGGACCTGTACCGACAAATTTCTGGGGGAAAGTTTTATACCCCCAACGAAGACTAAGTACCAAATTTCAGCAATTTCGGTGGATTATTGTGGCCGCAACATTTAAAATACCGAAAATCGGGAGGTACCGGTCTATGGGTTTCTGGAGGAAAGTTTTATACCACCAATGAAGTCTAAGCACCAAATTTCAGCCATTTTGGTGCATTATCGTGGCCACAACCTTTAAAAAACCGAAATCGGGTGGTACCGTTCTATGGGGGCTATATGAAGGCGTGGACCTTAACCGCAACTTTCTAGGGGAAAGTTCTATACCCCCGACGAAGACTAAGTACCAAATTTCAGCCATTTCGGTGGATTATTGTGGCCACAACCTTCAAAATACCGAAAATCGGGAGGTACCGTTCTATGGGGGCTATATGAAGGCGTGGACCTATACCGACAAATTTCTGAGGGAATGTTTTTTACCACCAACGACGTCTAAGCACCAAATTTTAGCCATTTTGGTGGATTATTGTGGCCACAACCTTTAAAATACCGAAAATCGGGAGGTACCGTTCTATGGGGGCTATATGAAGGCGTGGACCTTTACCGGCAAATTTCTGGGGGAAAGTTCTATACCCCCAACCAAGACCATGTACCAAATTTCAGCCATTTCGGAGGATAATTGTGGTCTCAACCTTCAAATACCGAAAATCGGGAGGTACCGTTCTATGGGGGCTGTGTGAAGGCGTGGACCTATACCAACAAATTTCAGGGGGAAAGTTTTATACACCCAACGATGACTAAATGCCAAATTTCAGCCATTTTAGTGGGATAATGAAGCTAAAACCTCAAAAATACCGAAAATCTGAAGGTACCGTTCTATGGGGGCTATATCAAAACGTGGACCGATATATCCCATTTTCAATACCAACCATCCTGGAAGTAATAAAAACTTCTGTACCAAATTTTGACGCTCTTCATAAAAATTGACAGCTGTATCTTGATTTCAACAGACAGACGGACATGGTTAGATCGACTTAGAATTTTATGCTGATCAATAATATATATACATTATAGGGTCTCCGACGAACTTTTCGATGTGTTACAAACGGAATGACAAATTTAATTATACCCTCCATATGGTGGAGAGTATAAAAATGTAAACGTTGATAACTTGACAACGAGTTGAGATTTTTTAACAATTCAAAAAACAATTCAAGGCTGAAAAGTTGTCATTAAGATGGCATACAAAAATATTCCGTTTACAGTACTAAAATTTTGCCGGAAAACAAAAAATGGGCATTTTTAAAATTGTTGCACCACAATAATCGATTAATAATTTCCAAATGTTTTGCTTTTTCTGCCATTTTAGTAATCAGAATGGTGGAATAATTTGTTCCCTATCGTTATCAGTCGTTTTATCATTTATTCCGATAAAAAAATATGTTCCTGACGTGTTTTTGACATGATTGTTATTAATGTCCCTTTGTAGGCAATTTGGCTAGAAAATTCTAGTTATACCCTCAGCCTTTAGGCTAAGGAGGGTATATACACTTTGATACGATGAAAATGTGCCTCATCGAAATAATGGTTTTAGACCCCAAGTATGTTTGGACGAAATGTGTTTCAGACAATTTGGAGTCGATCTAGCCATGTCCGCCCGTCTGTCTGTCCGTCTGTCTGTCTGTCCTGCTGGCTGGAGCGCACGATAACTCTCGAACGGATGAACCGATTCGGTTCAAATGTTGGCTTTCGTAATATTTTGCCCAAACTTAGTTTAAGTTCGAAGATGAGCTACATCGGTCCACTCCTTCCGATCCCTCCCCCACAAAAGTTCGAAAATGTTCGGAAAGTTTGTGCGCACGATAACTCTTGAAGGGAGTGACCGATTTGGTCCATACTTTGTATGGCGTAAACTTTCTACCAGAGTAATATGAGGTTCCAATATGGTCTCAATAGGTCCACTCCTTCGGGTACCTCCCACACAAAATTTCAGAAAAGTTCAGTTTAGGGCCATCTCTCGTATCGCTTTGATTTTAATTTTAGCAACTTGTATTCACTTCCCTCCATACGACGGTACAAGTTTCATCAGGGGCAAGTCCATACTTCCTGAGAAAATAGCATGAAACTTGCAAAAAAACCCATATGACACCGTGTGAGGTGGTTGGAGCGCAAGATAACTCTCGAACGGATCTGCCGATTCGGTCCAAAATATGGCCTTAGTAATATTTTGTCCAAACATAGTTTATGTTTGAAGATAAGCCATATCGGTCCACTCCTTCAGGTACCTTCCCCGCAAAAGTTCAAAAATGTTCGGAAAATTGTTCGTACGGTAACACTTGAAGGGAGTGGCCGAATTGGTCTATATTTTACACATCCTAATATATCTACCAGATATAGATCAGGTTCAAATATGGACTATATTTGTCCACTCTATCCGGTACCTCCCACACAAAATTTCGGATAAGTTCACTTTAAGACCTGATATCGAATCACTTTGATTTTTTTGAAGCAACTTGAATTCGCTGGCTCATTTACGATGGTAAACGTTTTTTAGGGGCAAGTCCATACTTTTTGAGCAAACAGCCCGATGAGTGTAAAAAACCCCTATGGTATGATATGTTGTGGCTGGAGATCCACATCCATAACGGTCAATGTCGATCCATTCCTTTTAGTATCTCCTCCGCAAAACTTTTGATCTTTAATCCTAATCAACATTTTTGTCTGTTCAAACCACCAACAATTTTTAAAACCCCCTAAATACATACGTATTTTGGGAAAAATTGTTTCAATATACACAGGCTGAAGGTATATCTCTGTCGGCAAAGCCGACTGATACTTTTTTACTTGTTTTTGAAGTTATTTTCCAAAAATTGACTATGCAAAATCATTAAGGGTTATGTCCAGAGTTTGTACAAATAAAAGTGCAAAAAACTTTGGTCTATGTCCTGATTTTTACTTCTATCAGGGCAACGCCGTTAAAGACTTGTATAATATAGAGCAAGCCTGGCTAATATAGGACGTTCCATATATCATTAGATTGTGTGTACGAAGAAAATCGATGACAACGCCTTTTTTCTTGTTGTTCGAGAATCAAATGAAGTCACTAAATCCCCAGTCAGGACTGTGCGGCGGGTGACCCATCAATTCCACGTTTGCCTGGTCGAACAAGCACTGGTTTGAATCGATGTGTGAGAGCTCTCATTGTTATGATGCAGAATGATCATCAACTGTCCTACATTTTCCAAGCCGTATAGTCGCTTCCAAGTGCTTCTAACATGATCAAATTTCGTTGGTTTTGACTCGCTTTCGAAGACCTAAACGGTCAATTCCTGTTTTGTTTCGGGCTCCTAAGCACAGATCCAATCCACAAGGGCCTTTTTTGAGCGATTGTCAAATTTGCTGTATCTAAAATCCATTTTTGTGGACAGGTGTTCATGCAATATCAAGAAATGCCCAAGAGTGCCTATATCTCGTGGTATATTGCATTATCCGTTCACGCACGGCTTAGTTTTTTTGTGGCACAACGACCGATTTTGTCGACCCTCACACCTACGTTTTTTGGCGAGTGTCGGCCACAATTGAATTCATTAAACCAATTTTGCTATAGAATGGCATACAAATATTTAATTTGATCGATGCACTCTTGCCGTGATTATCCACGTGGAGAGTTGTGAAAAATGATCGGAAGAAAATGTTCACATCTTTGAAAGCGAATGTGCCTGACCTTTCTACATCATGAGTTTCTCATACTCGAGTATCGTAGTTTTTTCGTTATTCTATTGGTAGAAGACGTCTCCTGCCCTTTCCTCCTCATAGTTTGTCTCTCATAGTTTGTCTCTTTTTGTTTGAGAAGAAAATTAAGAAACTTTTCCAAAATTTATTACATATCCCGCGATAACAATTTCTTCCATTTTAAACTTTCAACTTATTTAGAGTATTGGAAGATTATATAATCTAATCCACTTGAATTCTAACTAAATTAAGTGATTCAATTGGATGACATTGTTTGAAACGGGAGAATAACAAGAAGAATTCTGAATTAAATCAAATGACATTGATTATTAGTTTGGTTTGCTTACTAACTCAGCTTTGCTTTCGTATTGGTTTGAATTGTCCTCATATGTTGTTTGCAACAACAAAAAAATAAGATAAAGTTAAACACTCAGCATGATTTTACTCAGTTTCCTACCCTCCATTCAGAATATCTGTTTTTGTGTCGTTTGACTTTCCTTGCGCTCTATAATGTCGCGACAACCGGACATTAGTCATGTGTGTCCACTGTTGGGGTTTAAGTGGAGTGGAGAACACTGAAACATAATGTTCCCAGTGTGAAGCCTCTTAGAGAAACAAAAAACCGAAAGTGTTTCGCAATTAATTCAGCGATTTGTCAAACAAATTTTTAAAATACATTTTTTACTCGCATTCATCCTTTTGGTTTCGGTGTGGATTGCCTGAAAAGAGAATGGAAACCAAGATGACAATTTGTGTATTCTGGCCAATTGATGAGCAATACAGATTAGAGGGGAAGTAAATTAATGCAAACATGTCAACAGCGATATTCAGGAAGGCTGCACAAACCATAAAATTGGCATTTTAAGGCATCGCTCGCAAAAATGTGTACATAACCTAGATGAGGATATTATTATTACTCGAACTCAGTTCGGTATTGAGTAGCGACAAATTATATTCATGTTTTTATTTTTGTTACACCTGCTGTCACTTTCGTGGTTTTTAAGATACGAAAAAATCCCACATAATGTTATTCTTAAACGAAAGACATAAGACACAAACATATGATTCTTTTAATCCTAACATTTTTTTTAGTTATCAAAAATTTGTACACCAATTATGGCAAATTGTGTTAAGACACGTACATGTTCGATATAAAAAGCGCGACATCTTAGAAGATCACAATACTTCCCAGTACAATGACAAGGAAAACAAAACAGCAGTGGACAAACAGTTTTAATTCTTCAAGAGAGGAGAGCGGAAGCAAACACAATGTCGCATTGCCATAGCTGATGTAAAGCAAATTTGTCTCAGAACGAACAAACACAAAAATCGCATGCAACTCCAAACTACGGCAATGTGACGGCTGCTACCACACTGAAAACGACAATCAGCGTCTCCAAACAATATTGGTTTTTGCAACAAGAATTGACTACACATGACAGTCTGAGAGAAAAACGAAAACAATAACCGTCAGCACGGTAAAAACAGTGATAGTTTTGCATACTGCAAATGAAATCGCGAACAGCTAAAAAAGCGTAACATCTTGAAACCTTTAGCCTCTCGGGAAATCGATAATCTCTTCTATTGAGGCATGTGGTCATTCATGGCCTGTAAATGTCAGAGAATCTCAAATATGTTAGCGAAATAAAAAGCTGGTTTAATGTAAACAACAAGTGAGTTCAATCATCCAGGCTTGGGTTCGCTGTTTTGCTGAAAATTTGTTTTGCACTTTATGCGACAAATGACACGAATGACACCGAAATAGGCACCGTTGTCTTTTCATCCGTCCCTTAGTTTTTGTCAATTTTTATTTGAAATATTAAACATTGGCCAGTGAGGAAACTTTAAGTTTTCTCCCGTAACCGTCGTCGTCGTAGAGGAGACTGATGTTGCCGCAGTTGCTTTTCAACGTTGCGCATTGCTCACCTAGACAAAAATGGTAAGCAATAACAATGTATACTAATTACCCTCCGGGGAGTTTTGTTAGGCAAGTAAAAGTTTTGCCAAAGCTTGAATGGAATAGACGCGAATTGTAACCATTGAAAACCCAACAAACTAAATCAAAATAGAAATTTCGGATTGACGAAGTAGAATATGGTTTTGGGTTTTAATTATTTTTATCAAAGTTGATCATTAGTCGATATTCTGTTTAGAATTTTTCACTAAAACTCACTATGAAAGAAGCGGCTGGCGACTAGTATAATAATATAATTGTTACACAAACACCCCAGAAGGGATAAGGGAGACTTCTCTCATATCAATGAGTGCACACCGATTCATATTAGCTCAATGATATGGGACCTAATTTTTACCGAACGGCGTGTCTAAGACACCACTTGTAGAGAAGTTTTACATGGCTGAAATACTCAGGAAATGTCGCCAACATCACTGAGGGGTATTTTGCCACCGTTGAAAAGAGTTTGATGTTGCCTGGCCGGGGAATCGAACCCACGACCTTCATCGTGCAAGGAGGGTGTGCATACCATTGCACCACGTTGGTACCCGGTGACTAGTAGTATACATGTTTTTTAAAATTGTTGTTTGCTTTGTTGATGGTGGTTCTGAGATAGATAAAATCATTCACTACCTCCACGTTAGAAGTTTTTGGTACATTCTTTTTCGATCATTCACAGCGTGATATTACATCGAACACACGATAGTCTATCCCTTGCTTAAAACCTCGTGTACTACATAAATATTTTACAGAACTTTTATATTTCGGCTGAGGCCTACATATCAGATAGCGTCGTCTTCCAACGCTGTATGATAAAACGCGGATATAACTTAGACATTGTTTGAAACATCTTTCCACGAATATGACTGTTGAAACCAGCCTTACAGACATAAGTTCCCATAATATCTTCGAAGGAGCAAGGAAGTCTTCTCTCATATCAATGAGTATACGCCGTTTCATACGAAAATCTTCCAAAGTCCACAGCTTATTGTTAGCAAGTCAGGGGAATGAACACGAATATCCTTCAACTAAAGGCAACAAGGTTGCCAGCAGAGATTATTCATACAAGTCGATCTCAAATTTGTCTCTGGTAGCGAAGACTCATGAGGCATTACTTCAACCTTGCGGTAGAGAGAGTTATCCTCTGGGCCATCAATACGGATACCGGAACCGAAGGGAACTGTTTTACATGTACCTAACCACTGCTTAACCTGAAACCGGGACTTCCCCAAGAGGGAAACTATTTAACATGTACCTTACCACAGCTTAACCTGAAATTTCACGACCTGTTAAAGACAGAGATATACGGTCATATCGTCAAGTCCAACCGTTGGTGATAATTGTGACATTTATCTCTTTGACGTCACTAAGACAATGACCGCATAGACTTGGAGATGAAGCTACATCTAAATGATCGGGTGAGCTACCAATTATTCAAATAATGAAATGCCAGATTCATTATCTTGGATAAGTCATCCGTTCATGCCACACCTCTGTGTGATAAGAATTGTATTATAAACAAGGACTTCAAATTTTTGACCGGTCTGGTTGTGCCGTATAGTTATCGCATATTTTAAAATCTTCGTTAGAATTGTTTTGTTTTGCTTTTAGCAAGCGAACTTAATAGGATTTGTAGTTAGCCAAAATATGTAAAAATTTCTTTAAATACGTCAATAAAATATTATGATCGGTTTTCAAATTTAATCTTTTAAATATATATACATATCAGGAAAAATGTCTAAAATTGTCTTTTCCATTTCAAAAAAATCAAAAAAAAAATTTTTGATACTACATCAATGATTTTTGGTACGCAGATTAAGAAAAAAATCTGCATTCCAAATCTGTTTTCGTTACTAACTTTGATCGTTGCGCGCAAAAGATATGACCGTTTTAATTATGATAATTAGAAAAAAATCTAAAAAAATCGCGATTTAATATAGTTAGCTGTTATATCCTATTATCGTTAACTGAATTCGTAACCTTTGCGATGATGCAAAAAATAATCGCAACGTCTCAATGGATTCGCGAAAAATCAAATTTGTTGAATAATTTCTCGTATTTACAAACATATTTTTGAAACAATAGCGCTCACAGTTACGAAGAATATATTTAAAAATTATAACAGCATCCAGACATTTTGAGGAATAAAATGAAACCTAAGTTGTGAAGGTTGGAGTTATAGTATTCATGTTATTTGCAAAAATACGAAGAAAATATTAGGAAAAAATTAAAATCATATTATTCTAATTTAATTTTTTATGGTTTTATAGGAAAAGTTGGAGAAAAAAATGTTTGAGTTCTTCGGCATTTTCGTGAAAATTTCACGAAATAATGATGATATTCCGTTGTAACAAATTTTTCGCTTATAGTTTTCCTATTGGATAATATTATTAGAACCTTATATTAAATCACAAGGAATTCCAATTGTGGCATAACTTTAAAATAATGTTATATTGAATATTATAACATTTGAGACGCATATAAACCGCGTAATTATGAAAATGACATGATGCGCATCCGATTTTCCAACACAGCGAATCAAGCCCTCTTATTTGATGTACAGTTTGTCAAATTCTATTTGGCGGCCACGATGTAGCATCTGCTGCATATTAGGGTGCAAAATACTGTAAAATGGTCATAATTTCCGCGAAGTTTATTTACTTTTTATGCGCATCCGATTTCAATAATCACCATTAAAAAATACATCATTCTATGCCGTTTCAATGCGATCCATCAAGAACCGTGGATGTAGCATCGCACTCAATTTTTAGAAAAAATCTATTATATCTCTGGATTTACGAGAGTTTTTAAATATCTGTTTTCGCACAGTGTAAACACGCGTATCGATCTATTTATTTAAGTAGAACTGACACATCCAAAACGCGTTTTATTATGCGATATTTTCAAAATATTTTTTTGCAAATTTTCGAAATTTGAGGGGTATCATATCCGCCGATCTAGTGGGTGGATTTTTACGCGTCGTGGCTTGTTAAATTCAGAACCCAAAAAAACTAAATTTACGCGGGTTTCCACGGAAATCGATTGACGTTTGTAAATTTTAAACCAAAAAATAGGTTTTTGAGAAAAATTTACGCACAAAAATTTCGTGTTTGGGCGCAGATTACTGTGATCCTGTGAGGGCTACACCCTCATGTTATACATTAAAAAATGCGAAATCGCGAGTACTACAATCAACTAATAAGCTTTTAGGGAAACCAACTGCGCGTCCCGATTAGAGCAAAAATTCAAAAAACCCCATTTTTCAGGTTTCAAAATGTCAGCATCCGTTTGAGGTAGATACAGTGGATATATTAAAAAATCATACATTAGAAACTTCAACTCTGAAGTGTACTCTTTAACTTCTCCTTTGAGCATTAAGCTCTACATTGTGTTGTAAAACCACTAATTGGAAAATAACATAATGAAACTCGTTTTTTTCAACGATTTTTTCCGATTTTTTTACATTAGTACGACCACAGCTTCCGCTCAAATTATTATTTTAAGAAACCCCTCGGTGAATCGGACTAAAACAGTTTATTTTACCGAAATGCGGTCAAAAGTTATGATATAGTAAAACTGATCGCGAGTTACAATACCCCATACCTCAGTTTCAACATAAGTTAATTTTCTACAAAAAGCTTGATATATAGATAGTTTCAACATTTTAAAACTTCTTAGTGCATATTTTCTTTAAGGGTCAAATGACACCGAAATGCCTTAGTTTATTTTTTACACTAATATCTCGACCGTGGGTGCCACCGTGGTATAATGGTAAGCACGCACGCCTGTCTTACACAACGAATACCCGGGTTAGATTCCTAGGGAAGATTACATCATATACCCCTTAGGTATGTATAACTGTGCGTTGTACTTACTTTAAAGCCAACTACAAGTTAAAAAAAAAATATTAGAATCTTGGAAATCATGGAAATCTCAAAATGTTTGTTGGGTACTTAGCTTACGATACATTAGTTACAAACGCTTTTACACTCTGAGAGGAAGGCAGAATGTAAAAAGTGGATTAAGCTTTATATCTGAGCTGTTTCTTCGTTTCGCACAGTAGTAGGTCACATGGTTTTTGTTTTTGCAACAGCTTGTGATCTGCTTAGATACTTTTGTGGACGAAGAGGATACCGGCAACTCATTCACAAACTGAGATAAACCGAAGCGCCTACTTCATAAACCGCCACTTTAATAAGAAATGCGCTATGTTAAAGAGCAGCAATGCAGTTGCTAACTTAAATATTCTGAATCTATGATGGATGCTGGACTTGCATTGTAGTAAACGAAATGTGCTGGAATAAAAGTGTCGACATTTGTTAAAATGTCGAAAAAGCGACATCAAATACAGAAAACCATGACATATGATCAGCAGTTGCGACAACAGTGGCTATAGTTTCAGATGGGGATGACAGTGAAATTCTGAAAAATAATAAAATGGTGGATTCAATCTGATGTTATTAAGTTCTTTGTACAGCACTTTAGAGTGAGCAGAGACTTTCAAACTTTGATTTTGGTAAACCATTTTTCCATAGAATTGGCAAATATTGTTTCCGTATGAAAGCATGGGCAAATTATTTTCCACAACATAAACTAATATTGATTGAAGTTCCGTTCACAATTATGATCCACTGTTTCTTTGTTGGTCCTTACAAAGATTTTCTGTTAAATGCTACAACGACTGATGTGATGTCACTGTTACTGCTTTACAAACAGTTTATGTGTAAACTGTTGATTGACGCTTCGGATAACACACTGTCCTGATATTGATATTGAATTTTGGAATACGACCACTAGTGAGAATGCCAATAGACCGTTGAGACACCTAGACATTCATGCATTCAAACAAAATCCCTGCAGCGTCACTCGCACTGTTTTCATAAACATTTTTTGAGCGATGACGAAGCTTTTCCTTCCATTAATCGTAAGAGTGTCAATAGCCAATCGCTTAAGATTTCACAACTGTCAAATTAAAAAAAATATATTTTAACGAGTGGTGGCATTTTTGTACATTGAGTTGTGTTTCAGTTTTGGCTCCTTTGTACTTATTAAGTGGCGTGAAACGATTTTCTAGAATGTTTACGAGGGCTGAACGATAACTATCTGACCTAACAATGAAAGGCGAATATTTACCATCAAAAGGTTTTATTGTTTTCCTAAGTAGTTTCCATCATGATTTATACACTTTTTCGTGCGCTCAAACCTATTGGCGAAGCACTTTTTCCACTCCGATTGAGACACCTCCAAAACATGGTTTTTGAACGCATTTACAGCATAGTCTGGCAACAAAAATCGTTGAGCACGCCTTTTTTTCTTGATGTGGTGAAATCAAATGAAGTCATTGGATCTCCAGTCAGGGCGGTACATTGTCATGATGCAGAATGATTTGTCTTCTCTTGTTTGTTTTTCGAATTTCTCAGGAGACTTCAGGCAAACAAATTATAGTGTACCACTCCGAACTAACCGTCCTATATTTCTTAAGCCATATATTCTCCACATGTTCAGTTTTTCTGAAGAAACCGGCAACCTTTTGCTACGAAGTGCTTTTTACATGAACAACTTTCGCTTGATTTGGCTCGCTTTCGAAGACCCAGACGGCCGATTCCTGCTTTGTTTTGGGCTCCTAAGCATATATCCTAGATTCGTCGTCGGTGACGATCTTATAAACGTCGTTTGAAATACCGCGATCAATTTTATGCACTATTTCTTTTAACCAATTCACAGGAGCCTTTTTTTGAGCGATTGTCCAATTTTGCTGGATCTAGCGAGAAAAATCCATTTTTGCAGGCAGGTGTTTATGCAATATCAAATGTTAGTTGGTGGAATAAATGACCTAGGATGCCTCTATCTCACGGTATTTAACATGGCGATCTCACATTATCCGTTCATGCGCGACACAACGACCTTCGTTTTTTGGCCAGTGCTGACCACGTTTGAACATCGACATACAAAGATTTAATTTTTTTAATGTTCACAAGTAAACTCCATTTTTTTTTTAATTTTTTCAAGTCACTGTAAACAACACGTAACATGGTCGTCCGATGAACTGTACTGAGTAAGTCTAGGCTAAAAACCGTCAAACTTTCCAAACAAATTTTCAAATGGCGCCTGGCAATACGCGGTGTTGCCGATGCCAGGTAGTTTTCGTGCAGCCCTCGTATGAGTTGTCTATTAAATTGTGCATTTGTTGGGATTTCATTTAGGTAATGAATACTGTAATAGACTAATTTTATGGTATTGAATTCAGTCGAATAATTTCAGTTGCATGACGAATTAAATAGTTGTGAGTTTGTTTCTTAAGTCTTTTGTTTTGTCGACATGGTTCACATCATGTCACACATTGAAAACTTGGCAAGTTCAATATGAATGAATGCAATCAACCAACTAGATTTATGATCGATAAGTTCACGATTGAGTGTCAATCTAAAGTAAAGTAGAATAAAGACTTTTTAGATATTTTAGGAGATATTAACTGTACCCTATTGAAAATTGCTTTGAGGGGTTGCAGTCAAAAGAGACCATTTTATGATTTTTTAATAAAAACAAATATAATCTTTTTGTACTTTCAGTAATTATTTATTGAAAATATTATTATATATTGAAAATTCAAATTCTTCCATTTTTAAATACACTCTGTTTTGAAATTTACTAAATTCAAAATATTTCAAAAAAATATAATTTTATTATTTATTTATTTATTTATTTATTTATTTATTTATTTATTTATTTATTTATTTATTTATTTATTTATTTATTTATTTATTTATTTATTTATTTATTTATTTATTTATTTATTTATTTATTTATTTATTTATTTATTTATTTATTTATTTATTTATTTATTTATTTATTTATTTATTTATTTATTTATTTATTTATTTATTTATTTATTTATTTATTTATTTATTTATTTATTTATTTATTTATTTATTTATTTATTTATTTATTTATTTATTTATTTATTTATTTATTTATTTATTTATTTATTTATTTATTTATTTATTTATTTATTTATTTATTTATTTATTTATTTATTTATTTATTTATTTATTTATTTATTTATTTATTTATTTATTTATTTATTTATTTATTTATTTATTTATTTATTTATTTATTTATTTATTTATTTATTTATTTATTTATTTATTTATTTATTTATTTATTTATTTATTTATTTATTTATTTATTTATTTATTTATTTATTTATTTATTTATTTATTTATTTATTTATTTATTTATTTATTTATTTATTTATTTATTTATTTATTTATTTATTTATTTATTTATTTATTTATTTATTTATTTATTTATTTATTTATTTATTTATTTATTTATTTATTTATTTATTTATTTATTTATTTATTTATTTATTTATTTATTTATTTATTTATTTATTTATTTATTTATTTATTTATTTATTTATTTATTTATTTATTTATTTATTTATTTATTTATTTATTTATTTATTTATTTATTTATTTATTTATTTATTTATTTATTTATTTATTTATTTATTTATTTATTTATTTATTTATTTATTTATTTATTTATTTATTTATTTATTTATTTATTTATTTATTTATTTATTTATTTATTTATTTATTTATTTATTTATTTATTTATTTATTTATTTATTTATTTATTTTTTTTTTTTTTGTTATGGAGTAGTTTAACATCCCTTCCATTTCCTGGAGTATAATAATTCTATCAATCAAAATGTTTTATATTGAGTATAGTGTATATTTTTATTTTATAATTACTACCCATATTTTTATACATAGTATTTGTGTTTTGGAGTAATTCATCCCTCCCTTAAGTTACTTAATTTTAAATTATCATGGCATTATATTGTAGTGTACAGTAGGCCGGGGCGATTTGTATGGAAGGAAAAAAGTGTTATCTTCGGAACCAACAAAGGTGTAATCAGCTACTTGCTGTCATTTGATTGACCATTTTATTAGCTTTCTAATGATATACATATACGGTCAATCGGTTACTTAAAACCGGTTCCAAAATCGGTTTTGATATCAGAATAACCGGTTCGAAAATTGAGATAACCGGATCTATCCTTCAATAAAATTTGTTATTAACGAGTTCGTCATTACAAGAGCTATTTATGGCAAGTATTTCAAAAGCACCACATACCAATAACGAATATACATAAAAACATAACTTAGTTTTCTGAACAAAAACCGGTCAAATGTCAAAAAGGACCATGAAAACGGGGAAATGTCGATTGGTCATCAATGAGAACCGTACCTAAAATCTTCTGAACAACATTTTTGTAGAATATTTGGATGCTGTAAAATCTCGTCTTCTGGTACTTTTACTACGGTTCAAAAAATAAAGGACAAAAAGGACATAACAGGAATGGAGTTAGAGGGATGAAATATTCTACAAAAAGATTCACCATTCGATTTGACTGAAGACATGTAATATCAAAATGAAGCTACAATTAGTGAGATGCAATACAATTAGTGAGATATAAAGCTATTTTCTCACAAATTAAGGGGCCTAAATTAAACCATTAATCACGCAATATCTCGGAAACTTGATCTATGGTGAAAATTTCCTTTTGGGTTCTTAGTACACTCACCGAGGGCTTTCATCTTCAAAAGGGATTTTCCACCCACTGAATTTGAGTCCCATTTTATAGCACAGTGTCATTTATCGATATTTTCCGAAAAATGTGCACATTATCGAGGCCATAACTGCCTGAAGGAGAGTTCCAATGCTTTTGCGATGTACTAGAGAGTTCTTTATTATTGTCTTGGCTACAATTGTTGTCTTTGTGCTGGATAGAAAATCTGAGTGGTTTGGTTGATATATGCCAAAGTATCCAAAAATCCTTGAAAAAAAACTTCAAGTCAAAATCCGGGGGCTCGATTTTCACCATAGATATATGGTCTAGTTGACTTTTTTTCTCAGTACAATCCCAAGAATCAGAAACTGCAGGCGCCCGTGGTGGTGTTCAAATCGCTTTACTCTAGTGTACAGCCTTAAGGTCGAAAGACTGGGCATATGAGAATTGAAATAAATAAATATTACACCAAAGCGCATTGCTACTACTATTGCAGGATAAGTGGATAATCTGCAACAAAGTGTGTTGATGTATTCAATTAAATAAGAATATAACTAGTCTTTAAACGAAGATTTTACTAAATATTCATTTATTAAAAAAATGGATAACAATCAGTATTAAAAGTTCATTGGTATGTAGAGCCAATACTGGAAACAAAATATATTCAAAATATTGTTTCTATGTGACTTGTGACATTCTGCATGTGTTTATGAAAATGTTTTCAAAAATGTCAATTTGAATGAATACGAAAAATAGAACAAAATTGTATGGATATCGTTGAATATGTATCACTGAAATTGTTCACAAGCGTTAAGTGAACATTTTGCATGTTCGTGTCTTGGGTCTTTTGTTTCAAACAGCCATTTATGCCATTGTACAGTTTATTTAATAATCCCATTAAATTTACATTTTAATTGACAACAAATTATAATGCAACAACAACAAAAATAATAAAGGCGTTAGTAAACTACCCGTAACACCAAACTTACACTTGCATACATATCTCTCCCTCTTACTCACTGTCTTCGCTATCGACTTCAATCAATAAGCAAAAGCGTTGATATATATTTTTTTTATAAAATGGAAATAACATTCCTACAATTAACAAATTCTCCATTGTTCTGATTCGGAATTTTTAATTATAGCAATTGAAAATCAATTCATAATTCACGGCCATCAAATGACAGTTGTATTTTCATATCGGTTTTTGTTCCATTTCAATGCGGCAAACGTCTTTGGTTTTTGCAGCCGTTGTTCTGCATGGCGCTATTTTCAAAATAACAACAACAAATAGAGGGGGTGGTTGGGGGACGAAAACGTCAAACAGGCTCATAAAATAAATCGTGTTTTGTCCCGCTTTTGTAATTCCGTTTCTGTGTTCGGTGTCTGGCGTGTGTTGTGTTAAACATTTGTTGCATGTCGTGCTAACTTCCATTGCAAAAAATCGCAAAAAAATATGAAAAATATGAGTTTCTGATGTTTTAATTTTTTGCGTTGCTTTTCAGCTATTGTCGTATTTCAGTAAATAGGAAAAATATGTTCAACACTTTTGTTGTTTACTGTGGCGTGTAATGAAAGATTTATGTGTTATAATTTAGCGAAGTAATTTTCAAGCTCTATGGGGCAATATGAACTTCAATGGTGACGTTTTAGTGTACGTATTTGTAATTATTTAAACATATTTTTATTAAACATATTATTATATATTACATATTATATTAGATTATTTATTGTTGTTTATTCGACCTATTTATTGGTTTTAAATGAAGCAAATATTTTTTGAGCTTGAGGTCATGTTTTTTATTTTAATTTTTCCAATATTTCGCAATTACTCTAAATTGCATCTTCAGGGAAAATATTAATAACTTATAAAACTAGTGTCAAGATTACTTATAACTATGATAGACTTCACTATCGTCGTCGTCGAGTGCAATATTTACACTCGATGACGACGATAGTGAAGTCTATCATAGTTATAAGTAATCTTGACACTAGTTTTATAAGTTATTAATATTTTCCCTGAAGATGCAATTTAGAGTAATTGCGAAATATTGGAAAAATTAAAATAAAAAACATGACCTCAAGCTCAAAAAATATTTGCTTCATTTAAAATATTATATTAGATAATATAAATCATTCAACAAATTGAACATTTTCTATTAAAATTTCTATTTATCCCGGAAGCAAAATGGTAAAATGTTTGGTCGAATGTTCTAGAATAATTTATGGAAATAAAGTGTAACTTGTGGCTTTACCGAGGAACCTAAAAAATTCTGTTATCAACTTTACCGTTGGCTAATTTATACATCGAAGACATATTTTATATCTGACACGAAATATATCTTTTTTTGCAACTAAAAATATATATATATATTCTTTGGTACCACGGTGGTGCAATGGTAAGTACGTCCGACTTGCACTCAGAAGGTCAGCGGTTCGATTCCCAGGCTGGGCAAAAACATCATACTTTCCAACGGTGGCTAAATACCCCTCAGTGTACAGTATGCGACATTTCCTGAATATTCTTGCCATGTCATAAGACACACCGTTTGGACTCGACGATAAAAGTAGGTCCCATATCAATGAGCTAATGTGAATAGACGTGCACTCATTGATATTAAAGAAGTCTCCCATGTTCCTTCGGGGATGTGTATAGGAACATATCATTGTATGCAACAATAATACAGTTTATATCTATTTTTTCACTCTTTACGTGTAACTTGGCCTACGCAGATGACATATACATAAAATAGGTCGATCAACACGAGCCGTAACAGCCACCTTTGCAAAACTTGAAAAAGAGTCTGCCAAAGTGGGTCTGGCAGTCAACGGCGATAAGTCAAAAGTTATGGTATCAACACGCAAGATGTCCAGTAGACTCGGAGAAACTGTTGATATTCAGAACTACTTTGAGGTAGTAAATGACTTTATTTACCTCTGCACCGCCATAAATAAAACTAACAACATCAGTTTTGAAATCAAAGGCAGAATAATCGTGGCCAACATATGTTACTTTGATGTAAGTAAACAGTGTAAAAGCAAAACCACGTCACGTCAAACAAAAATTACACTCTATCAGACACTGATACTACACGTACTTATGAATGGATATGAACTTGCGAAAGCAGATGAGGCAGAACTTTGTGTGTTTGAGTGAAAAATTCTTCGAAAGATTTATGGACCAATATGCGTTGACGATGAATACCGACGTCGTATGAACCACGAGCTTTACCAGCCGACCGACATGGATATAGTAAAACGTATCGAACTACAACGATTGCGTTGTCGTGGCCATGTCAGCAGGATGGATAATGCCAAAAAGGCATTTGAATACGACCCACTCGACGGTATACGCCCCACGGGAAGGCCAAAACTCCGATGGAAAGACCAAGTTGAAAAATATATCACTAAACATGGCATCCAAAATTGGAGAAGTAAAGCAAAAGATCGGTGCGTTTGGAAATCTTTTCTTAGTTCGGATTATGTAACAAGACGTTTTGTTTAGTATAAAAGCCATCTAAGTAAGTATCGATTTGAAATTGTGTTCTTTCCATTACGGACAAGCGGCAAGGTGAATCTTCTGAAGCGATTTCTCTTTTATCTTAATGATAACGCACCTTATTTTTAACGCCATGTCAAATCAGCTTATTGAACGCCTCAATAAGAATATCGGGCCAGCATTGCGTTGAGGGGCTTAGTTAGCGCCGAAAAGAACTTGTGATGCTAACCACAGGAACTGAAACTTAATACTATGCAACACTGAAAATGCAAACAACTTCTAGTATGCATTTTTTGAAAGTACATATTGAGACTACAAGAACCCTAGTAGGGGTTTGTCCTCTCAGATCCAGTTCGAATTTTATGGCCTCATCTAAACCGGGCTAAAACTACAGTTGTTTGTGTTTATCGGGCCTTTATCTCAGAAATGCTTAGGAATTTGACCTTGCTGTATTTTGCAATATTGTAGCACTGAACTAGTGGAACTTATCATTTGAACAGACCATATAAGAAAAACTCTATCTAAGGCCGATAAAATATAGAAAAGTTTACATAATTGCTGAAATTCTGGTCAGTATCAGCTAAACTATTTGGAGTTGAACCAAGTAACATTTTGCAAAAATATTCCAAATAAAGTTTTCAGCAATTCTTCAAACAATTCTGAAACTCTACAATACTTACTTCATGTTGTTTAAGCGGTTTTTTCATCATATCTTTTACAACACGTATTTCAAACACAATTCACACCAACAGTTTATTCTCGCATTTCGGATTTCACCACATTATTGACATATTTTTTAAATAGTCGTTGAAAAATATTCTGAAAACTACGTGATAGAGGCATTTTACAACAATGACATGTTGTAAAGATTTGTGAATTACATTCCAGCGAATATTTATCAAAAAGAAAAAAATTAAGAAAAATTAATGGTTTCGGAGATATGGTGCGAAATGTATACAAATTATGAAGATTTTCGATATTTTATAAAATTTGAGGCAATAAATGTAGTTTTTGAGTTTATTATTTCTCCAAATATTTTATTCTTGCCCTTATCTTCAAATTTGTTTGAGATGTCAGATTAATATTCACATAGGTTTCAGAGATATAGCCCAGAATTGCTTTAAGAAGTCAATATTTAACCATATTTAGATGGGGCCATAAAGTGTCGCTTAGGTCTGTACTTTCAAAAAATTCTGAGCTCAAATTGTTTGCACAAGGTTAGCTTAAAAATGTTGTATAGTGTAATTTATCCCACATAAAATTAAATTCCATCTAAAACAAGTGACATAAATCTGAAAACATTTTTCACGAGAGTCATGGGTCATTTGAAGCATTATTACCTTTGTATGTTTTTCTTTCGCTGTAGAAACTAAAAATGTATTCTACTTGACCATCTTCCATTCATTCATTGAGTTTAGGATATATAAAAAATAACTGAATGAAAGAAAGGCGTTGAAGTGAACATTGCCACAAAATAAAAAGAATATAAGCGTGAAATACCACCTCTTTTGTTTGCTGTTGTCGTTTGGTATGGACAATTGACTTTCCTGATTCAGAAGAGGAGGCTGTGTCTGTTTTGATGTCTTCATTATAATTTTATTTTGAGACTGCCTTTATTTATAATAGATTCATTGCAACTATACTAGTGGAAGATACTCTCCCAATGCAGCCGCTGTGGCACTACATCTGAAACTCATGTGGACTGTCCACCATTTACAATGCACCGCAACAAATTGCCCAATTCTGTTGACTAAATTTATCACGACTGAAATGCCTTTAGTTTGAGTGGGTAGTGTGTTGAAATTACATTTTGAATCGAGCCACGTAAAAAGAGGAATATTTAATATACAATTTTTCATAGTATCATTATGGTGGATTTATATTTTAGATTACTTTAAAGCCTGGGAAAGCAACTGCAAGGGCACACACGATTAGGTTATATTTATAACCTATGCAGCATATGTATACAAATAGATAGATAGATTACTAGATATGTGCAAAATTAAGTGCAATGATTTAGATTCAGATTTTCAATATTGAAAAATATTAAATAAACAATCTTGGATTTTGTTCTAAAATTACGCACTCGATTGTCATTTTCTTGGCCATGATTATTCATTTGAGGGCCAAACTAGTCGCTTTCGGCATAACAATACAATATTCCATTGTGTGTGTGTGTGTGTTTTAATATTTTTCTGCATTGCAGCTGTAAAATACTGCTGTTAAATTTGTTCACCATTTGTGTTAGATTTCATTATTATTTTTTTTTTCAAATTGATTTTCTGTGTAGAAACATTCTTGTAGGAGTTTAAACAAATTGGTAATGGCATATTATTTGTTGCAGAGAACAGTCAACAATTCACATCCACACCCCGACAGTGGTAAATAATAAATCTCCACAACAAAGCAGAGAATAAAAATAGAAATAAAATTCAAAAAGTCTATAACTCATATCAATGGTTAGAGTCTCTGATGGAAGCTGTATTAGTTCGCAGTTATACCATGAAGTAGCTTTAAAACAAATCATTCACAAAATCATAACCCACAAATTCTATTGTTTTTGAGTGAAACGTCATAGCCATTTCAATCGGATAATTGATGGTTAAAATATGATAATTCATATTAAGAAAAAAAGAACAACGATAAACATAGATTTGATCAAATTGAAGTATACTACTAAAACATTTACCTATACTTTGTGATATAGGATAGTTTCCATGTATTAAAAAAATGAAAACGGAGAAAAAGTTAGAATTATTTGTTTATGTACCAAAGGGTCAGAATGTATATAATGATGATATTTAACAAACGTCAACGAATTATAGCAATTAAGAATTAGTTTGGAGGGAAACATATTCACCTATCTTCTCGACTATCTGCCATAATTAGAGTTGTGCTAATCTAGTTCAATTGAACGATCTAGTTCCCTATGTAGTTCCAATCGATCGCATCGTTTGTGTGAAAAAGCTACGTGTGAGTGATAGCATACTTTCATTTGTATGACATCACTAATACGTTTTGGAACCAGTACAGTAAACTAGGAACTATGTATATTACCCAACTATAGGAATATTCATGCGAGTATTTGTCGGAGCTCCGGCCTAAAGATACTCAACTAGTTCCTACGAGCGTATAAGTTATAATCATTAGTTATTATGTATACACCACATAGTCTTTCTCTGTATGATTTTTTTTTTACTTTGATGAAATTATTGGATGTAATTATTCGAGCTCCTAATTACTGAAAAATTGATCAAAAAAATTAGTTTGTATATGTTATAAATTGAGCAAAATAGTATATTTTTGAAACACTTCTTTGAATAAAGTAGAAACCCCTTTAACACTACTTTAATTCATTGCAATATTTTTATCTGGGTGACGTAGGGGATGAATGACACCAAGGAACCGTCCTGACCGGCTTTAACAAGGCAAAGTCCAGGATTTATCTTGGTCCCTCTCTCATCTCAAGTGGACACTGACTTCCCCGTGGTGTCACCTGGGTTAGCTGCCTTTAACACCCGTTAACGGTAGTGAGCTAAAATGTGCCGCGCGTTCACCCGTAAGAACGTTAAAAACTTGGGTTTGGGGCGTAATCCATCTCTAGAAAAAAAAAACAGGGAACTATGAAAAAACGAAAGAAAAGAAAAACAAATCCCTCTAAAGTTGACGAAGGTGCAGTTTACGCATTGGCAGATGTACTTGAAAAGTGCCAGGCCGGCATTACTGCCATACAGGAAATACGATGGATTGGGAAAGGCGTCACAACAACACCTAAAGGTGACACACTGTATTATAGCTGTCATGACACAAAGCATGAGTTTGGCTGCGGATTTGTAGTTGGTCGGAGGTTAAAACATCTGGTCTCCACCTTCACCCCAGTGAATGAAAGACTCGCTTCAATTCGATTAAAAGCAAAATTCTTCGACATCAGCTTTATTTGCGCTCATGCTCCCACTGAAGACAAGGACGAACAGAGCAAAGATATATTTTACGAGCGCATAAGGGCCGTTGCCCTGCCCATGACATTAAAATTATACTAGGCGATTTTAATGGCAAAATTGGAAAGGAGAATATCTTTGGCCCAACACACAGTGCGAAATATGAACACTTTAGCGGAACTTTACTAATAACTTTTAAAGGAAAAGGTGTAGATTCCTAAAATTTTGCACAAATGTTTCTTATATTAGTGGAGAGTGTGGGACTCAAATTGGGCCACATAGACCCGAGGTTTCCTGTAGCGGTCATGTAACGGTGGCTGCCGTTTTTACGTTTTACATTCATTTTTCAATCGATTTTGATGCAAATTGGTATATTGAGTTTTCAGCGGATAGAAAACTTATGCACAAAATATTTTTAATATAGGTTCGCGTTTTGGAATAGCCCCACATGCCGGGTTCCCTCATACTGGGTATTTTAAAGGTTAAAGACAAAAATTGCAGCCGATTTTGATGCAAATGTTAATTTTAAGATGTTAGCGAATAAAAAACCTCCTCACACAAAAGCTGTCAACATAGGTCCACTTCTGGGTGAAGTCCCCACAACCCTACACATCTTTTAAGGAGTAAAATATTAATTTTTTTTGTTTTCATTTGTATCTATAATGTTTATTGGTCCATTCAGCAGGTCTGGTATTTGCACCGCAGCATCTAAAAATGTTGCACTATATGTATGTAAATCACCAACATTTAGAGGTCAAAACTATCAAAAATTGCGAGAGGTTTCTTAATTTTACAGAAATTATCACTGTTAGAATTAGTGAGTTCATTTCTTCAAAACACAGTCAACAATGGCGTTCATTGTCGCGTTTACCTTCCACTTTTGGAAATTGCAACTGAATGGAATTCCAGAAGTCTTTTTAGAAAATCTTGAATATCTCCAAAGACCGCGCGATACCGCACCAGTTTTATATCTTTGTAAACAGAGGAGAATCCAAGCTTTCAGATTATATATATCTTAACACGTGAATGTACGTAATTCACTTTTGAAATGACCACGGAAAATAAAAAATTACAAATTTGAAAACTTCAAAAAATCACTTCTTTCCGACTAAAATTGCACGAAAACAATAAGGGTTTTTTGCGTTTCTTTAAGTGTAAAATATCATAATTATTTTTTAAAATATTAAGAAAAATAAATCATGGCATACTGACTTACCATTTGTCCGCGCCACTCCATTTTTTTAATGAATCAAAAATACATTTCTTACAAAAAATAAATCATTAAACAAAAGTGCAACTTTAATTGCATTTTTTAGCCGTTTCGTGGAGTAAATCGGCAAACTGAGTATGGACCATTTGCAGTGGAGTACTTAGCTAACGAATTCAATAAAAGTTTAATAAATTTCATTACTTTGTCGCCAGATCAAAGAACAATAAATCAAATTGATCACGTTGTGATAGATGGAAGGCATGCATCAAGCATGTTGGATGTTGCAGCAAAGGTACGTACCAGATTAAACGTAGCAACCAAAGTGCGAACATACACAACACGGAAGTTGGTAAGCTGCAATCACAACAGATACCCACAACATATTCCACTCAACTGGCCCAATTGCTTAATCAAAGCACTCTTCGTCCCGATAAGTTATCAGGACAACGGCAACACATTGCCCACTCCATGCAAACAGCCGCAAAATCAGTACTTGGATACCAGACACCTCCACCAAGGAATCCATGGTATGACCAGGAGTGTCGTGCTGTTACCGAAGTGAAAAATTCGGCATATAAGGCTACTTTACAATCAGTAGCAACGCGTAGCGCACGAGACAGGTATCGGGAGAAAAGGAGAGAGGAGAAACGTCTTTTCCGCAGGAAAAAAAGATAGATAAAAAACGGGAGTGTGAACTAATCCAGATGAGCAGGAGAAAGAATAAAGACCGAAAATTCTACCAATGAGTAAAACATCAAACTTATGGCTTTGTCACTGCCACATCCTCCTGTAGAGACCAGCAAGGTAATTTGGTAACTAATACAGACAGTGTGCTAAGGATATGAAAAGATAATTTTTCCAAACTGTTGGTATCCAATAGTAGCGAAGTCGACGAAGATACCACAGATCCGATCCCAGAAGATGGTATTGAATGTATACCACCCGGCCAAGGTGATGTAAAGACAGCAATAAACCGGCTGAAGAATAATAAAGCAGCAGGAGCTGATGGCATACCAGCCCAGCTGTTTAAAACCGGAGGCGACACGCTGATAAGGTGTATGCATCAGCTAGTTAGCTCTATTTGGCAGGAAGAACGCGTACCCGACGATTGGAACCTGAGCATCCTGTGTCCTGTCCATGAGAAAGAGAAAAGACTTTATGCTCCAACTATAGGGCCATAAGTCTTATCCCTATCGCCTTCAAGATAGTGTCAGCGATATTGTATATATAGTCCTTTTAATTCCGACTGGAACATAGGGCCGTCACAAATGTTTTCCATCTATCTCTATCCATGGCAAGGTTTTTCATTTCACTCCATCTTATTCGGCTCTCTTTTAATTCAGATTCTACTTGGCGCCTCCATGTGTTTTTCGGTCGACCAATACGTCTCGAACCTTGGGGATTGTACTCGATTAGTTGTTTGGTTACGTCAGTCGACGCTTTCCTCATGGTATGACCAAGCCATCTGTATTTCTTTCCTTTAATTTCATCTTCCAGTGGTTGTTGATTCGACATATTCCACAGAGCATTGTTGGTTATGGTGTTGGGCCAGTAAATACCATATATGCGACGCAGGCACCTATTCGTGAATGCTTGCATGGAGCGCATTAGGTTCTTTGGAATCATCCAGGTTTCACATCCATATAACATAACAGATTTTACATTGCTGTTAAATACTTTTAGTTTGGTTCCCGAGGATATAGTCCTATCTCTTCATAGTTTATTAAGCATTCCAAATGCAGTTTTAGCTTTGTTGAGTCTACATTGTATGTCTTTGTCGCTACCGCCATTTGTAGTTATAATGCTGCCGAGATAATTGAATGAGGATACATCTTCAATTGTCTGGTTCATCACTTGGAAGTGGTTGGTGTTTCCGCTATGTATTCTCATTGATTTGGTTTTTGCTATATTGATGTGAAGTCCAGCTCTAACAGCTCTGTCCGTAAGATTTGTAAGTTTTGAAGACATGTCGGAGAAACGGTGTGACAGGAGGCAAATGTCATCTGCGTAGTCAAGATCATCTAAATTTCCATGTAGGCCTATTGTCACTCCACATTGTTCTGCCATAGCTCTTCTCATAATAACATCAAGAACAATGTTAAATAGAAGCGGCGATAGGACGCAACCTTGTCTCACTCCAACATTAACCTTTATTTCTTCACTTACAAGGCCTTCGTGAGATATACGGCAATGTGCATCTTTATATAGCTCTTTGATCAGGTTAATTATTTTACGGGGTACACCTTTACATTCCAATGCATTCCAAATAGCATTGTGGTGGATTGTGTCGAACGCTCGTTTAAAGTCCACAAATATTAGATACAGTGGAGAACGCCATTCAGCATACTGCTCCACGATCACTCGGATGCTGTTAATGTGGTCTACACATGACTTATTTGGTCTGAAACCTGCTTGCTCTGGTCTTAGTTGGGGTTCAATAATTGTTGATATGCGCTTATGAAGAATAAGTGCAATGATTTTATTTAACATATTTAGCAACGTTATTCCTCTCCAGTTGCTAACGTTTTGATGATCGCCTTTTTTGGGTAACTTTATGACTAATCCCTCTTTTAGTTGCTTCGGCAGGTGCTCGTTTGTCCAAAAGTGATTAATAATTGGATATATTAACCTTGTCGTTAGCTGAATATCAATTTTTAAGATTTCAGGAGGTATGCCGTCTGGCCCTGCCGCTTTGCCACTTTTAAGTTGCTGGACTGCTTCCGATATTTCGGCCGGTGTTGGAGTTAAAACATTAATATCTTCTCTGATGTTGTTTGTGTGCTGCATTGGATCACAGTCACATATATTTATATTTTCATTGTTGCTCGTTGTCAATAGTCCTTTATAATACTTTTCCCAGATTTTCAACTGCTTGTCCTTATCGCATGTAAGGATTCCATTTTCATTTTTGAGGGGTTTTGCGCTGCATTTGTTGTTTCCTGCAATTTGTTTTGTTATTTTGTATAGGTCTTTCAATCTTCCTGTCTGGCAGGCTTTTTCTGCTTCTTCTGCAAGACTTTGTATCCAGTTCCTCCTATCTTTCCTGGCACTTCTTTTTACTTTCTTATCTTCAGAGTTGTATGCCTTAACTTTTCTCCGTTTTGATTGGGAGAATTGGCCTTGTTGATTTCGGCTTTCAACTGTTTCCTCTCTACAATGTGTTCCCATGTTGTGTCTGAAATCCATGGTTTACTATCTTTTTTGGTGTAGCCAATTTCATTTATTGCTGTTTCAGTGAACGCAGATGTTATCTTTTTGTTATCTTCAATTTCTTCATTCTCTGAGAGGTTGTTGACTTTTTCCTTCAGTTTGTTCGTGAAGTTGTTGCAGGTGTCATGGTTTTTGAGTTTTGTGATGTCCAATGATCTTCTCATACTTCTGTTGTTGCGAATTACAGATCGAAGTTTTAATCGTATATGAGCTACAATCAGGTGATGGTCGCTCGCAACGTCTGCTCCTCTCTTGTTTCTCACATCAAGCAGGGATCCTCTCCACATCTTGCTGATGGCAATATGATCTATCTGATTCTCAGTTAGCCTATCCGGGGAAACCCATGATACTTTGTGAATTTGTTTGTGCGGGAAAAGTGTTCCGCCTAATACAAGGTTGAAGTTGTCGCATACTTCTAGTATCAGCTCTGCATTTTCAGACAGGTGACCAAGTCCATGTTTGCCCATAACATTTTCACGGTTGCGGTTGTCACTCCCAACCTTTGCATTGAAATCACCCATTAGAATTTTGATGTCGCCATGATTAATGTTGTTAAGTACATTTGATAGTTCGCTATAAAAACGTGATTTGCATTCCATGTCGGCGAGTTCGGTGGGTGCATAACATTGAATGCATGATATGGGTCTTGCTTTTGATTTAAGTCGGACCACAATTATTCTATCTGTGTGTGGTTTCCACTCAATTAGAGCTTTTTTGGCTTCTGCAGAAAGGAGGACTCCAACGCCGCTAGCTCGGGGTTGGTCGGGAGGTTTTCCCGAGTACACAAATTTTGATCCACCGATAGTGTTGATTTCCCCATCTCACTTCGCTTAAACCAAGTATCAGCATTTTGTAGTTGATGAATTCTTTTTCTATCTGAGCAAGCTTCGATGGTTCCAACATAGTACGTACATTCCAAGAGCCTATTCGTATCCTTTGTTTCATTCCAATGGTCGTCATCGAGGGGGTTGGTGTTTGATTTTCATTTGTAACGGTTTCAGTAATCAATGTGTATTCGGATGGGTAGATGATTGGTCTAAGGCATCCTAGACTGGTGCTGGGGTTGCCAGCTTTGCCACCAGCCTGGCAAAACGCCGCTCGTATTAGCTTCCACTACATAACTATGAAGTGGTCCCCAGGGAGTACCACGCGGAGGCCATTGCTTCTGCAATGGGACCAAGATATTGATCTACGAGTCGACTTGACTTGTCTTATTAAGGATTGTGGGAACACTTTACCTTCTGCTTATTTGGATTGTAAGTCTTAGAAAGGGTCGCTTTAGCCACTTTACCTTATGCAGCCCTTACTCCCAGCCCTAGCGATATTGCGCGAGCGGCTAAAGTCCATGGTCAACGAAATAATTGGACCTTATTGCGGCAAATCCTGGAGAAGACCTAAGAGATGCAGATCGACACCTACCACCTTTTTGTCGATTATAAAGCAGCCTTCGACAGCCCGCTACGTTCAAAAGTATTCCAAGCCATGTCTGAATTTAGTATCCCCGCAAAAGTCTTTCGACTTTGTAAAATGACTCTAACTGACACAAGATTTTCAGTTAGAATAGGAAAGGACCCTACCGAAGAGTTTTGTACCAAAAGAGGTTTCAGGCAAGGAGACAGCATTTCGTGTGATCTTTTCAACATCCTGCTAGAAAAGGTTATACGAGAGGCAAACGTTAAAAGAAGTGGCACAACCTACACCAATAGCCACATGTTACTTGCTCACGCTGAGGATCTAGACATCATGGGGCGATCAGTAAAAAAGTAACCGATACCTTTTTGAAGGTCGAAGCAGAATCTGCTAAAGTGGGTCTGGCGGTAAACGTCGAGAAGACAAAGTTGATGGCGTCGACGCGCAATGCGTCCATTGAGCTCGGACCAACTGTTGAAGTTGGTTCCTATGATTTTGAGGTAGTAAAAGACTTCGTATAACTCGGCACCATCGTAAACACAACAAACGACATCAGTTGTGAAATAAAAAGAAGAATTGTATTGACCAACAGATACTACTTTGGCTTAAGTAAGCAGTTTAAAAACAAAGTCACATCTCGTCAAACAAAAATAACGCTTTACAAAACACTAATACTACCCGTGCTGATGTATGGTTCCGAAGCCTGGGTACTTGCGTGGGTACTTCTTGATCTAGGGGTTCTCTCTTGTAAGTTTGGACCTCATTTTCTAGATCATGAAGATCTCCTCTGATATGCCTGGGTAAGGATCCTATCCACCACATGGTGATTAGGATGGCGCTCTCAGTAACACCCGAGCAAGTACTGCAATGTTGCTGTACTGGAAGAATCTTTGTCTCCTCATGTGGTTTTGACAGGTTTGAATATTCCATTCGCGGCGCCGCACAATGATTAAAAAACGTTTTAATAAATTAGCGTAGCGTTTACACGTAGTGAGCTATTTTTTTTATTGTTATTTATTTTGGTGGAGTATAACATTTAGGGAACAACTGCTACCATCGACCTTGAAGAACATTCAACTCTGTTCCCAGCTCTGCCTTCCATGAGGTAAATAGAGTGGATGTAGATTTAGTGGCGGGTATTTGTATTTTCCTCTCGTGGGAAAAGTTGGTAAGATCAGTCAAATAGGAGTTCAGCCTTTCACATATGACATCAGGGAAGGTACCTGACGCCAATATCGTACATTTATCCTCATATGTATGTTACCGTCCCAATGCCGTCTGGGATTTGATTTCTTGTTCATGAATTCCACGTATATAATTCATTACCCAACGTTTCAAACTTGGTCAAAGGGTTGTCTGCTTGATGTCTTCAAACAGCGTGGAGTGCTTGACAGTATCAAAGGCTTTTATAAGTCTATCACTGTTCTCCCATATGGCTTGCTCTGGTTGAGTACTCGACTAAAATTTCTTGAGGTGGCGTGCAGAGCTATTGTCGTACTGTGCGGGACCACCCTGCCTATTTTCCAGTCTTCGGGAACGATGTGGGTGTCTAGCGAGAGGTTGAGAACTTTACTGAGATAATCTACTACTCTAACTTTCGAGTCAGTCAGCGTAACGTCGCTAAACGTGACTGAGGTCGTACCTTCCTTCCAGCGTTCGGTCTGTAAGTCTGACAGTCCCTTATCATTACTCAACTCTTTTATACAGAACCTAATATAAAATCACGTCAACCCTTACGTCATTCATCGTCTTGGCGATATTCAAGTGAGAGAAAGTGTGCATACATACATACATATAAACGCAAGATATAATATTTGCTAGAATTTATCATAAGAATCTATTTCTTAAAGTGCTTTTTATAGTTGACCCGACTTTGGTCCACTCCCTTTGGGTTTTGTTATTTTCTATGTATGTTCTATATACCAGTATATTATTATATATCAAGTTCAAATCCTAAACTTTGGAAAATTACGCTTAGTAATTATGTTTACAGCACAAATTTCAATGTTTCTTATGAAAGAACTTTCTTAGACATTTCTAACAAACAAACAAACAAACCATCACATTCTCTACTCTCAAGAAGAAAATCTTTCTGACCATATTCCATGAGATATATTACACAGGTCTTAATCTTCCGCCAAGATAAGTTTTTGTAAAAACGCGAAATTATTTTGTTGTTCCGCTTGTTGGTCACCATAAGAGTGCTGTTGAGAAGGATCCAGGTTAAACGAACACAACGAACAGAGAAGATGTAGAATTTTATAACGAAATAACAACACGTTTTCCACCAAAAAATATGTAACGCAAATTGACAAAATCTTACACATGTTTACATGCCGTACATTCAAGGAGGGTTATATGATAGTTAGAGAATAAAATATAAAATATATGTATGCTGAATCACATAGAGCATTTCCAGATTAAATGAAACCTTTTCCAAATTAAATGAAACCTTTTCCAAATTAAACGAAACCTTTTCCAAATTAAATGAAACCTTTTCCAACGGAAATGAAACCCTTTCCAACTGAAATGAAACCTTTTCCATTTGAAATGAAACTTTTTCCAAATTAAATGAAACCTTTATTTTTTATTATAATGAACAATAAAGTGATATTGATTTTTATTGTTTTAAAATAAAATAATAACATCAATTGATGTTATTATAACAAATATAGTTATATAGGAATGAATTTGTGAATAAGCGTTACAAGTATCATTGTTTTTTATTTTATTTTTGTTTTGTTTTTTGAGTTATTATTTCATAGTCTTTACTTCAGTCTTAACAATAAAAAAACTGTGTTTTCCAAACCTTAAAAATGAAATACGGAAATTGAAAATTATTTCAAAAACAGCCTCAGTCGAAATAGAACAAGCCTAAAACGTCGCAGTTAAAAAAACATGCTCGATGTTTTCCAAAATTGATACTTCAACAAAGGGAACATTTAATATTTATAGAAGAATAGTGGATTTAATCTTCAGATTGTGCTGCCTACTTTATAAGATCGATATGTAACTCTAATTGCAGTAAATAAAATCGGGGGTTTTGTGTACCATAATATAATTTCAAGTTTAAGCGTGAATGCAGACAAATTCAAACAATTTATAGAAGGTATTTTGGGGAAGATTACACCAGACTTAGAAATAGAAAACTCGTTTCTGATAATGGATAATCAGTAAATTCGTAAGAAGAATGACATAAGAACTTTATTACATATAAACAGATATCAACTTAAATTCCTGCAGCCATATTCCAAAAGTTCAACGGATTTAGAATGCATTTTCAAAAATAAAATGCTGCGCTACAACTGAACTTTGAGATCCGTCATTGAGGCTATAGAGCGCAGCATTCAACAGAAAAATCAGAAAGATTGTTCGAATTGGCCATTGTATTGAAAGTTTCCCGAGCAGAAAACTGAAGGGACTGACTACCTAAGAAAAGTATTATGTTAACATAGTCAATTTATATATTTTTCATTTCCAGATCGATATTAACAAAACCATAAAGAATTTCAGTGTTTGTTTTTCGTTTATTGATAAAAATAAAAATAATTGTTGACCTTACCGAAAAAACTAGTTAAAATTAAAATGCCCATAATTTCGGTAATTAACGATTTTTTTTTTTTTTTGGCAAGTTAACGATGAATAAAAAGTAGTCGCTAACCTTTACCGGCAGCAACAGTGATGCCAACTTTTATTGAAAATGTTCAATAATAATTTTGCAATCAATTTTACCGATTTTTGTCGGTAAAGGTAAAAATGAGTTACAAAATCCCACTACAGTAAGGTTTATCCACGAAAAACATACATATACAACTATACTTACTTACTTACTTACTTAGCTGGCCCATTACAGAACATTTGTTCTATAGGCCGAACTAAGAAGAGATCTCCATTCCTCTCTATTTGTTGCTTTGCTCTCTGGAATACCGCGCCTTTTCATCTCAACATCCACTTGTTTGCGCCATCTATTCCTTGGCCTGCCAATTCTGCGTGCACCGCCATGTGGCATGTATTCATACGCCTTTTTAGCGGGTTCATCATCGCTCATTCTTATGATATGGCCTAGCCAACGCAATCGCTGCATCTCGATACGTTTAACAATATTCATGTCGTTGTATAGCAGATACAGCTCGTGGTTCATGCGACGTCGATATTCACCGTCAACGCAGATTGGTCCGTAGATCTTTCGAAGAATTTTTCTCTCAAACACACCAAGCACTGCCATGTCTGCTTGCGCAAGTACCCAGGCTTCGGAGCCATACATCAGCACGGGTAGTATCAGTGTTTTGTAGAGCGTTATTTTTGTTTGACGAGATGTGGCTTTGTTTTTAAACTGCTTACTTAATCCAAAGTAGCATCTGTTGGCCAATACAATTCTTCTTTTTATTTCACAACTGATGTCGTTTGTTGTGTTGACGGAGGTGCCGAGGTAGACGAAGTCTTTTACTACCTCAATATTATAGGAACCAACTTCCACAGTCGGTCCGAGCTCAATGGACGCATTGCGCGTCGACACCATCAACTTGGTCTTCTCACCGTTTACCGCCAGACCCACTTTAGCAGATTCTCCTTCGACCTTTATAAAGGTATCAGTTGCTTCTTTTACTGATCGACCCATGATGTCTATATCATCAGCATAAGCAAGTAACATGTGACTATTGGTGTAGATTGTGCCACTTCTTTTGACGTTTGCCTCTCGTATAACCTTTTCTAGCAGGATGTTGAAGAGGTCACACGAAAGGCTGTCTCCTTGTCTGAAACCTCTTTTGGTACCAAACTCTTCGGAGAGGTTCTTTCCTATTTTAACTGAGGACCTCGTGTCAGTTAAAGTCATTTTACAAAGCCGGATGAGCTTTGCGGGAATACCAAATTCAGACATGGCTTGGAATACCTTTGAGCGCAGCGGACTGTCGAAGGCTGCTTTATAATCGACAAAAAGGTGGTAGGTGTCGATCTGCATCTCTTGGGTCTTCTCCAGGATTTGCCGCAGGGTAAATATCTGGTCAATGGTGGACTTGCCAGGTCTAAAGCCGCATTGGTATGGTCCAATAATCTCGTTGACCATTGGCTTTAGTCGTTCGCACAATATCCCTGACACGATCTTGTAGGCAATAGGGAGTAGACTTATGCCCCTATAGTTAGAGCATACAGTCTTATCTCCCTTCTTGTGGACGGGGCACAGGATACTCAGGTTCCAATCGTCGGGTACTCGTTCTTCCTGCCAGATGGTGCTAACTAGCTGATGAATACACCTTATCAGCGTGTCGCCTCCGGTTTTGAACAGCTCGGCTGGTAAGCCATCGGCCCCTGCTGCCTTATTATTCTTCAGCCGATTTATTGCTGTCTTTACCTCATCTTGGCTGGGCAGTATACATTCAATACCATCTTCTGGGATTGGGACTGTGGTATCTTCGTCTTCTTCGCTGCTATTGGATACCAACAGATTTGAAAAATGTTCTTTCCATATCCTGAGTATACTATCTGTATCAGTTACCAAATTACCTTGCTGGTCTCTACAGGAGGATGTGCCTGTACCAAAGCCATCAGTTTGATGCTTGACTCTTTGGTAGAATTTTCGGACTTCATTCTGGCTCCTGTACATCTCGATTTTTTCACACTCCCGCTTTTCCATCTCTCTCTTTTTCCTGCGGAAAAGACGTTTCTCCTCTCTCCTTTTCTCCCTGTATCTCTCTCGTGCGCTACGCGTTGCTACGGATTGTAAAGTAGCCTTATATGCCGCATTTTTCTCTTCGGTGGCAGCACGACACTCCTCATCATACCATGGATTCCTTGGTGGAGGTCTCTGGTATCCAAGTATGGATTTTGCGGCTGTTTGCATGGAGTGGGCAATGCTTTGCCATTGCGCTGATATGTTATCGGGATGAGGAGGGCTTTGATTAAGCAATTGGGCTAGTTGAGTGGAATATGCTGTGGCTATCTGTTGTGATTGCAGCTTACCGATGTCTAACTTTCGTGTTGTGTCTGCTCGTACTTTGTTTGCTACGTTTAAGCGGGTGCGTACCTTTGCTGCAACAAGGTAGTGGTCCGAATCAATGTTTGCGCCTCGGAACGATCGTACATCCAACACGCTCGATGAATGTCTTCCATCTATCACAACATGATCAATTTGGTTTCTTGTTTTCTGATCTGGAGACAGCCAGGTGCCCTTATGAATATCGAGATGATTAAATCTGGTACTGCTAACTACCATGTTTTTTGCAGCTGCAAAGTCTATCAGTCTCATACCATTGTCAGATGTTTCACTGTGGAGACTGAATTTCCCGACTGTTGGGCCAAAGATATTCTCCTTTCCAATTTTGGCATTAAAATCGCCTAGAATGATTTTAATGTCATGGGCAGGGCAACGGTCATATGTTTCTTCCAAGCACTCGTAAAATATATCTTTGGTCTGTTCGTCCTTTTCTTCAGTGGGAGCATGAGCGCAAATAAAGCTGATGTTGAAGAATTTAGCTTTTATTCGAATTGCAGCAAGTCTTTCATTCACTGGAGTGAAGCTGGATACAAGATGTTTTAGTCTCCGACTAACTACGAATCCACAACCAAACTCATGCTTTACGTCATGGCAGCTATAATACAGTGCGTCACCTTTAGGTGTTGTTGTGACGCCTTTCCCAATCCATCGTATTTCCTGTATGGCAGTAATATCGGTCTTGTACTTTTCAAGTACGTCTGCCAATGCGAAGACTGCACCTTCTCTATAAAGAGTGCGAACATTCCAGGTGCAGATTCGCAGATCATGGTCCTTAAAACGTTTGCGGGGTTCGTCAACTTTAGAGGGGTTTGTTTTTCTTTTCTTTCGTTTTTTCATAGTAGGCTGTTTTTTCTAGGGGAGGGTTACTAACCCGACGCCCAAACCCAAGTTTTTAACGTTCTTATGGGTGAACGCGCGGCACATGTTAGCTCACTACCTTTAACGGGTGTTAAAGGCAGTTCCCCAGGTGACACCACGGGGAGGTCAGTGTCCACTTGGGATGAAAGAGGGACCAAGATAAATCCTGGGCTTTGCCATGTTAAAACCGGTCAGGACCGTTCCTTGGTATCTTCCATCCCCTACGTCACCCTATATTTGATGTAATTACATCAATTTATGTTAGCATTTTAATTTAAACAATAAAAATCAATATTAGTTTCAAGTTCCTTATAATAAAAAATAAAGGTTTCATTTGATTTGGAAAAAGTTTCATTTCAAATGGAAAAGGTTTCATTTCAATTGGAAAAGGTTTCATTTCAGCTGGAAAAGGTTTCATTTCCGTTGGAAAGGTTTCATTTAATTTGGAAAAGGTTTCATTTAATCTGGAAATGCTATATTTACACTTTACATTGGGCCAGTAGTGCTATTCTCTAACTTATTATTTGGCTTACCGACAAAAATCTGTAAAATTTAAATAGTTAAATTACGATAGTTAGAGAAATTTGTCTGTAAGTTAGCAATCAAATAAAGTTGTCGTTAAATTCTACTGTTAACAACAGTTTTGACGTATTAATTTTACCGATTTTTGTGGGAAACCTAAAAATGAGTTACAGAATTCCACTACAGGTGAATGTTTTTCTGGGATACCTCTTTTAATAAGTGTGCACTTATTTTATATTTTTTAGAAGAAAAATTTCATAGTATGCCTTTTACCATTATTATCATACCCCACGTGTGTTTATTCTTACCTGGCTAATAATTTTCCTGTGAATAAATTTAAAGTCCAGCACAAAAAAAGAACAAAGATTAACTATGGGAGCAAGGCAATTTTCAACTTTTAACCTTCTTCTGGGAAACTGCATGCTTTCCAAGATTTTCTCGTAGTGTTTGTTGGATGTTATTAACAGAAGCAGCTTTTCTCTAGTTTCCACTTGAACAAAAAGCGTAGGTCGCGAACATTTCCTTTGCGGATGAAACATGAAAATATCAAAAAAGTCCCATGTCAAGTAATGTTGATAGTCGTTTATTACAAAGAACAGTATTAATCATTTTTCATTGTGGTGTGATGGGCTCCTTTAAATGCTTTTACAATTTGCTTGAAATACAAAAAAATCGAATTAGACGTGTTGTGTGTGCTTTGTGTGCTAGCGATACTTAATATATGAAAAAGTAAAATTAATTTATATTAGTTACTTACTTAGGTGGACCGGTGCAGAACTTTTTTCCAGAAGCGTAATTAAGAATGGATTTTCCAAGCTCCTCTTAATCCCCAATTTTCTAAACCACTTTTTTAAAATCTTGTTTTATATTTTAAAATGCAGACATTTTTATTTGTCCATGTTGTCTGCACAAATCTAACATATTGAAGACGCTAAACACATCCAATCAACCATTTCAATCGGAAATGAATTTACTTTTATAAGTCAATAGCTTTCAAAAAAAAAGTTTCGTCCATGTTTGTATTGAAGCTGTAACTGACAAAAAAACTGTAGAATCCTTCATACTATCCTCACCCTGGAACATCAAATATACAACTGTAAATCTTATTACTGGTTAGCTATTTTAAATTGGTTAATAAAATGTTTCACTCAGGTATGGATTTACTTCACAGTTTCTCTTGTGTGTTTCGTAGTGTTGGCAAACATTGTGCTTGCTAGAAAACAAGCTCCTGCTGTGTAACGAAAACATTGGCAAGTTCTTTTTGTTTGTTATCTAGCATTATTGGTTGGATTATATTGGAACTAACATCAGCTGGCAGCTATACAATGAAGTGCCGGCCAGGGCAGTGGTGGCGACAGAAATACTCGCAACCACCATTGCCAATTGATGTCGTTATTTGCAATAAGATCGTTGAATTCACATTCATAAACATATTTAAGGTTATTCATAGATCTGCTATGGTGCTGCCACCAAATAAGAACAATCATTTTATTATTAGCATTTAATTTTTGTTGTTCCACTTGACCATTCATTAGTGGCGCTTTAACGCCAGGCGTTGTTCGAACAACTGTCGAAAGAAACAATTGGAATTGATTTTGTCTATTATTTGCGGCACTTTGATACGAACATTAACATATTTAGTTGAATTGAAATTTTATTTGACTTCATTTAGATAAGGGCGAATGTGTGTGCACACTCATACATATGTATGTGTTGGTGTGGTCGTATTTTTCACGTTATGTTATGATTAAAAAGCATATAATTTAAATATTTCTACAATTCCGGATATATACTTTGAGAAACAAAAATCAGAGGATGGTGAGCAACGAATCGATGACAAACAAAAATTCCCATTGTGTTGACAACATTTGTTTATAATATAAGAATATTCTGTGCTAGGTGCTACAGGCATTATAAAAAATCTGTTGCAGATGTTTTTACAACGAAGCGAACATAGCCGGCTAAAAGCATTTTGTCTTAACTAGATTTTCATGTCTTGTTCGGTGTGTAAACATATTTTGTCTACATAGATTTACCATTAATTTTAACTACTGCAAAGTAGAGAGTTCTTTGATGCATATGACCAGGAGTCCTTGTTTAAATAAACATTATTTTTAAATTATTAAAATGACATAAAAAAATATATTTGTATAAAAAAATTTAAGAAGAAAATTCAAATTAACAAATCAGTCAATTTGTTCCTAGCTAAATGTCTTTCATCGAAATAGTGTTTTTAGACCCCAAATATGTTTGAACGAAATCAGTTTGAGACAATTTGTGAACGATTTAGCAATGCCCGTCCGTCCGCCCGTCCGTCCGGCTGATATTTTTCTAACGGATTAACTGATTCGGTCCAAAATTTCCAAGATGACCCATATCGGTCCACTCCTTCATGTACCTCCCCCACAAAAGTTCAAAATTTTTCGCAAAAATGGTATTCACGATAACTCTTGAAGGGAATAACCTATGCCGTCCATACATTGCACATCGTAATATTTTTACCGGACATGAGTCAGGTTCGAATATGGACTATTTGTCACCCAATCCTACACAAAATTTCAACAATTTTCGAAAAAATGCAGATTAATACCTGTTCTCGAATAGTTTTGATTGTTTTCAGCAGCTTGTTCTCGGGGCCCTTATAACGATGGTAGTATTTTTGGAGACAAGTCCAAGCATTCTAAGGCAATGACCCGAAAGCTATAATAGTGGATGTTGCACAACTTTCGAACCCGATTCTGTGTTAGTCCAAACTTTGCATATCATAATATTTCTGCAAATCCACTCCTATTGTACCTATGGTACCCGCGATAATATATCGTAAATGGAACAACCGATTTGGTCCAAACTGTGGATCTCGCAATATTTTTACAAAACTTAGGGTAATCCATATGTTTTCAGCAAGTTCATACGTCCAAAAAGTTCCACAAAATTCTGAAATATAATATTTGGGAAAAGGATATGTTAGAAAATATAAACCTCCTGCATTGAAACAGCAAGGAAACATATCGGGAGGAGAAAGAAAACAGAAAGAGCTGGAAAAGGTGAGCGTGAGAAACACGAGACGTTCAATGTGCAGGAGCTGATGGGGTGCTTGCCGTACTACTCAAGACCACTTGCGCCATATTGGCGAGGAGAATGTACGAGGGCTGCACGAAAACTATCTGGCCTAGACAGCACAGCGTGTTGCCAGGCGCCATTTGATTTTTTTTTGGAAAGTTTGGCAGTACTCAGAACAGTTTGTCATACTACCATGTGTTGAGTTGTTTACAGTGACTTGAAAAATCAATTAGCAAAAAAAAAAATGGAATTTACTTGTGAACATTTTCGTCAGATAATTTTTCACAACTTTCGACGTGGATAATCCCGGCAAGAGCGAATCGATCAAATTAAATCTTTGTACGCCTATAAAAGGCCATCCTATAGCACTGTGAAAAACTGGTTTAATGAATTCAATTGTACCCGTCACTCGCCAAAAAGCGAAGGTCCTGAGGGTCATCCGTTTTGCCGGAAAAGAATTAAGCTGCGCGTGAATGAGGCATCCTAGGGCACTTCTTCCACCTGGCCGCAAAAATATATTTTTCTCGTTAGATCCGGAAAATGTCGACAATCGCTCAATAGCAAATGTAAGCCTTTTTCTTCGGCAAAACTGACCGTTTGCTGAATATGCGGCTTGAGAAATCTACGACGGTTAATTCTGATTGGTAGACTTCAATTCTATTTGTTTGCCTGAAGTCTCCTGAGATATTCGAAAAACGAACAAGAGAAGACGAATCATTCTGCATCATGACAATGCGAGCTCGGACACATCGATTTAAACCAGCGACTGTTTGACCAGACAAAACGTGGAATTGATGGGTCATCCTGCGTACAGCCCTTACTGGGGATCTAACGACTTCATTTGATTCCAGCATATCAATAAGAAAGGCGTGTGTAGAAATCATGCTGGAGACTACTTAGGAAAACAATAAAACTATTTTTAATGGTAAATATTCGCGTTTTCATTGTTAGCCAGATAGTTATCGTTATGACTGGAGGAATGTCTACTATGTCCTGTGCCCCAGACGGTTTATGCCAATTGCAAAGGCTAAGTCTGATATCCATCGTGTATCAAGTGCTATTGAGCACATTATGTGAACGGCTAAAACCTAAAGTCAATTTAATAATTGGGTCATACTAAAGCGGATTAAGAACTGGCAAATCTACTATAAACCAAACCTTCACTCTACTTTAAATCTTGACAACAAATCGCCACCTACCACATGTTCGTCGACTATAAGTTCGCATTTGGTCCAATGAGGAAAATTCGTATGATTATCCAGGGCTGCCGCCGTGGGGAAAAAGTATGCTAGGATCATATAATTTTTAACGGTGGTAAAATACCTCTCAGCGTAATGTTTGGCGACATTTTCTGAGTATCTTAGCCATGTAAAACTTCTTTACAAGTGGTATCTTAGAACACGCCGCATGTTGGGGCAAGACTGAAAAAAACGGGTCTTAATTGAAAAATTGAAACACAAATTTTTGATAATCTGTCTTGACAGGGTTAACGAGTACAAAATTCTACCTCACTAGCCAAAATAGCAAAGTCGTTAAAGTTGAACATATTAAAAAGTATTAAATTTCGCTGCGTTTAAATCGCCATAACGTAGTTTTTGCTACATAAACATGGCATTTTCAAAATGGATATTTCAAACAGAGGTAATTCTTAATATTTTAGGAAAAATTTGTTCTGATAAAGTCTTGTAGTAATGTGTTTAAAAAAATTCGTCTAAATGAGTCCATATTTTGCATAATTTTGAAATGTATTGGAGTAAAACAAAAAAGAAGAAGGTCGTGAGAAATTTTTTTGTATTTTTCTCTTGATTGTTGTCTTTGATATTGCGCAAACAAAACTTGCGTCATGCTTGCGCATTTTGAGTTATTCCAAAAATGGTAGAAATAGCCTTGGGTCAAATTTTTGCATTTTGGGGTTTTTGTCCTCATTTTCTCTGTTATTGTACAGTATGTCGTGTTTTGGCTTAATGTCTGTGTTCACCCTACATAAGACAATTTGTGCACATCCACTATTATGTTATAGGTACTATATAATGATTTATATGAAATGATGGCGATGCACAAGGGGTGAAATAGCAAAAAAATTAAATTCGGTTTTTGATATAACTGTCGTTACATAGTAATATGGTACAAAATTCTAAGTCTCTAACAAAAATATCAAGATAGTATATTCATTATATTCATTAACATTAGATCACCCAAATGCTTCCCTGAATTAATCTCCGTTTTCTCCCGTGTCCCTTCTGGGATGTTTGTGTAACAATTATTATTATGCATGATAACATTAACTGACACAAGATCACCAGTTAAAATAGGCTGGGAGAGGTTCGAGCCAAAGGTGACAATCTAACACGTGGCCTAATTAACATTTTGTTGGAAAAACTAATAAAAATAGTCCTATATAGTAATGAAATAATGTTACTGATGTATGCAGATCGATCAAAATGGGCCCTATCGGTTTCTTTTGGAAAAATTGAAAAAGAATCTGTCAGACCAAGTGATGGTTCCAACACGCAAGACAGCCATCATTTATTATTACCTCGGCACCAACATAAATAAAACCAACAACATCAATTTTGAAATAAAGAGAATAATAATATTGGACAACAGATGCTACTTTGGTCGAAGTAAACAGTTTAAAAGGCAAACCTCCTCTCGTCAAATAAAAATCACAGGCACTGTTAATACCCGTACTTATGTATGGATCCGAAGCATGGGTACTTGCGAACGCGAAGGAGACAGAACTTGGTCAGTTTATGGACCACTATGCGTTGACGGTGAACACTCACATGGTACCAGCCTACCAACATCGATTGAGTAAAACGTATCGAGCTACAACGATTGCATTGGATTGATCATATCAATAGGAAGGATAAATATGCCCCCACCAGAAGCGCATATGCATAGAGAACATTTGACGTTACACTACCCAAGAGACGGCTAAAAGTCCGATGTTTGTACTACATTTATTTATATGCCACACTTCCATATAAACATTAGGGATATAACCACAAAAATGCCACGCCAGTACCATATGCAGAATATTGTCCTGATAACGAAAACGCGTGTTTTAGTTCGATTCGGTGAAAACAGTTTCCGCACCGACTGCGACCAAAGCCCTTTTGATGTTATTTCTATTTAAAAATTTAAATTTGCTTTGTTTGAATAAATATTTATAGAAAACAAATACGATTCTCACAGGCAAAGTCATTAAAAACAGTCTGTAACTTTCGCGAATTCGGTGCAAACGACCACATATTCTCTTGTCCGATGGGTATAATAAATACAAACATAAAATTCGCAAGTTTATGAAGAAAGACAAAAAAATGTTCTGAAAATCGCGATTTGATAACAAATTGGTCCATAATGGTTTGATATTGATTTTAAATTAGATTAAAACTATTAATATGTTATTACGAAAAGCTTATATGTCATTCTAACAAATAAAATTAAATAATGCATTACTCAACTTCAATGCATTTGGTGTGGAAACTTTTTTCGCGATAGAGAAAAAAATGATACCGTATTTCATAGTAGTTTTTCATGCTCTACACGGCTATGCGCTGGTATTTTTGATATTTGCAAAAAAGTTATAACCCTAATAAACATATATGTATGTCTTCTGCAAAACTAACTATTCTGTGTTATTTGAGGCTTTGAAATTCAAAGTCAATTTGTGTTTTGAAGTTTTGCTGTGGTGCTTCTCTTGGGTGCGAAGTTTTTATTTTGAATATTAAGCAATAATTGTTTGTCATCATCTAAATCATTGCCACCAAACCAACATTAGGATTGTCGTCAACAGACATCATTAAATTTTCACACGTTTTAATCGAAGAATATAGATTTAGCCTACCATTTATGGCGGCTGTTGTTATTGTTGTGAGATTCAGAGTTCAGATATGATTCAAATGTCACTTCCCAAGAATATTACAACGGAAATTAAAGTCAAAAGTACAGCACATTATCATGAAGGCTGGAAACGATCGTCGTTGTTAGTAAGTCAACCAGCCAGTCAATCTATTAGCAACACCTTTTATTGATTTGTTGCGTGGTTGCTCACTGAACCGTAACCAATTGTCGAAATTGTCGAAACCAAATTTGCAATTGAATTCAAATAAACAGTCATAACCCTAGTCAGTCAGCCAGTCAGTTAGTTGGCAAAAGGTTGTACGATGATGCTGACAAGCATATGCATATTGGCTGCCTTCCTTCTTTCGATGTTATTTGTTATGTAATATAGAAAAGCTGTAAACAAAAGACTCGAGATGTTGTTGGCATATGTACATATATAAGTTCAGCCGTGGAGTTTAAGTTAATCTTGTAATACATCGAATTAGCGTAGGATTGGCCAAATTGTATTCTTTTAAATAAATATTAAAAATTTGGAATTTGTGAAAATATTTAAGACCAAAAATAGGGTATTACTGAAAGTGTGCGAAAAGGAATGTATACAATGGTTTCACCTTCACTGAAAAAGCGTCTTATTACCTTTTTTACTTAAGATCTTATGTTTTTACTAAAGTGAAGTACTATCGACAATGTAATTCTCAAAGCCATGAATCTTATTGATAAGAATCACAATGATTCTAAGTGTACTTTATTCGATTAAAAGGTTTGAGTCTTATGTAAATTATTACAACTATTCCCCTCTATTCTTCTAAGCAATAAACTCAGTTCCGCCATTATTGGACGGCTGTTTGTACGTGTCCTTCAGGTACCACATTGTTATATAAGCGTGTGCTATTAATAGACGACAACAATAAACTGTAAACAGGTTGTTGGAATAGCAATTATCACACAAGAAATGAGCTATGCAAATACCAGCCACAGATAAAATGCGTTTATTTGCTATCTAAATATTGAACTAAAAAGCATAGTGACAGACAGCGTGGAAAATACCACAGAGTAGGCACCACTCAATACGCACAAGACATAACACAAAAGCCAATGGGTGGCATTCGACTCTTGAGGATAGTGACATAGGTCTTGAAGTAGAAAACAAACTCACTGAATAAACAAAGATGCCAAGATCCCCAGAAAAAAGGAACAGGATTACGCAACTAACAAGCTGCAATTAAAATCATTGGCACGCGATGGCATGCAACAATATGTATACAAGATATTCAAATCTCAAGAATGAGAGTTGTATATAACTACATGTTGTGAAAAAAGACGTATACTTAAGTCTGGGGAAATGTAACATAAGGATTCGTCAACGATGGTTAAACTCCTTGATGAAATGTTGGAAAGTATTTACATGAACACGTCTCAATAAATTGTACCTTAATATGTTAACACTTGGTTATAAGAACAAAGTCCCATTTCATTATGCCAACATATAAACTATTTTGGGAAAAATAGTTAAGTTTAATTTTTTCCTACAAAACGATAAACAATTATTTTTTAACAAACTCAGAATTCACTTTCAAAACATTTTCATTTCAGAAAACTAAACATAGTATCACATTATAAAATGGTGACTAATTTGATTTCTACTTTCTTCCATTATTGCGCTACCCCGTACCGCCGTAAAAATGCCATAGATAAGATCGCTTTATGTAACCATAAAACTAGTACAAATAATGCATAAACAAACATAATTGTTCATGTTAAGCGCCTTTAGAGCCTATTTTATTTATAAACTTCGACATATTTGCTGCGAAGCTATGATGCACATAACACTGCTTTCATCGTTTCAATGATGTTCTCAGCCATAAATATTGTAAAATGTAAATTAAATTATCACAAGTCAACACTAAAAGCCCTGGGAGACCATTTCAGCTAGAGACACAATTTAGTGCAGCGCAAACTACTTTTGGTGTAATTTTGTCATATTATTCAACTCGTTTAACAAATTCTTGTCAACGATTCTGTAGAGAATTAAAGATCATTAATTTAAATATCAGCTTCACTCTTGTGCGCACCATGCTCTTCGACTGTCGCTGCTGAACGCAAACATTGCCATGGAATAAACATTGGAAACTGAGACGGCAACTTGGTATTCCAGGTATGCAGTCGCACACTGGAGCCAAGTGCCAGTAATTAATGCCAATTTTGGTTGTCATAAATAAATTAATATTTTTTGTTAATTAATTTCAATGCTTTGATCTGTGGCTTAGTTAAGTGTTGGCAATTTTTTCAATTTTGAAAATTACACAAGAACGCAACACGAGCTACGTTGTAATTTAAGTCAGTTATGGTTGTGGTCGTTGCAATTGGACATTTATGCCGCAATTAAATAATATTTGTCGAAATGTTTGTGTTCTCATTATTATTTATAAAGTTAATCGACATTTATGTTAAATGCATTTGCAAAACATCTTCGATCATTCAGTTCAACTCCAACGAAAAGGTAATAAAACAAAATAATATTAAATCATTTTTTATATCTGCGGAAGTTGAAACTGCTTACTATAAAAATTTTTCTTATGTGGTTGTCTACAAAACATTTGTCCTATAAATTGAAATATGAATAAATTTCCACTTCTCTCTTTTTGTTGATCATTCTCATGATAGCTAAAGCAATCGTTTTAATTGTTACGTTTAACTATGCTAATGTCGTTGTATAGCCGATACATCTCGTAATTCATACGAGTTCGATATTCACCGTCAATGCTGATTGGCCCGTGGACCATTTGAAGGATTTTTCGCTTTCAAATTAGAATTTGTTGGGCTAAATGTTCCTTCTTTTATTTCACAACTGATTTATAATAATTTTTCCTCATTCCCATTCGGGACAAGGGAGACTTCTCCCACATCAATAAGTGCAACCCGATTCATATTAGCTCAATGATATAGGACCTACTGTTTATCGCCTAGTCCGAATGGCGTGCAATAAGACACCACTTGTATATAAGTTTTACATGGCTAAGATACTCAGGAAATGTCGCCAACATCACTGAGGGGTATTTTGCCACCGTTGAAATTTTTGATGTTGCCTGGCCGGGGCAATCGAACCCACGACCTTCAGCGTGCAAGGCAGGTGTGCATACCATTGCACAACGGTGGCATCCTCACAACTGATTTAGTTTGTTGTATTAATGCCGATGCCGAGGGAGATGAATGAAGTCTTTAACTGTCTCAAAATTGTAGATACAATCTTCCACAGACCGAGTTCTGTAGATGCATTGCGCGTTGAAACCACCAACAGATTCAATTAAGTAAGCATGTAACATGTGAATTTGTGTATATTGTGCCATTTCTTTGGATCTCGTATGACTTTCCCAGCAGAATGTTGAAAAGATCATACGAAAGGCTTCTTGCTTTTACGTCTTTTTACCACTAGGTGGTACATCGCAATAATGATCGTAGATCTATCCTTATATACCAAAATGAATGTCTCCACGAGATGAGTCTATCTGGCTATCTATGTGTGTCAACCCGTCTGTTCATCTAAACCTTGTAATCACCCTACAGGTCGCTAATTTGATCGGATCGTCACGAATTTTTGGGGGTTGGTGGCGTCTCAGAAGGGATATATGGTGGGATAATATTCAGTTGTCGGAATGGGTAAAAAGCGTTTGTAGGGAAAATACAATGTTTTATTCTTAAGTGAATATCTCAGCTTCTAGTAGGAAGAACAAAAAACCACTTTTACAGTGATAAAAAGTAGGTTGGCGTAGGAGGTCAAACAACGGAGTTATCGCAATAGTTGGTATTACGTCCCATTTTTCCATTTTTTGTAATCAAGCTGCAGGTCGTAATTTTGATCAGATCGTTAGATATCCTCAGATTTCTAATCTTTTGAATTGTATTTTCTAGGCAGATATCTCTGCTTCTGTTGGACATATTCCAAGAAGAGAGCTTGATACGAAACTCGACCACCTGAGCATTGTGTTGACATTTATGGTAAAATGTCAGAGTGATTGCAGAATTCTCAAAATATTGTGCTAAGAAGTATTTATTTCAATGAAAATTACATCTGCTTCTCTTCTTCTTCTCTTCGCAAGTATTCAGTCAGAACCAAGTAGATTGTCGGCAGTAGGCAAGTATAAAATTAGTATCTCCCTAAAAGAAATGTGTACCAGTGAAAAACTTGTGCACAGGGGTAGTGGTGTAGGGTATCATATAGTCGGTCCCGTCCCTGCTACAGCCTTTGTTCACTTGTTTTCTACTCATCTGTTCGGGGAGGTTCTTTGTTATTTTAATAGAGATCCACGTGTCAGTTAATGTTATCTTACAAATGTAGGCATACCTTGAATATAATGCTGTCGAATGCCCCTATGCAATTGACAAAAAAGGAAATATCTGGTCAATTGTGTATTTCTCAGGTCTAAAGACGCAGTCATATGGCCCAATTATTTCATTGATATAGAAGTTCACACAATATGAAAGAGGGGACAGTAATATAATTTGAGTATAATATCTTAGTACATAGTATGTATGCTCACGTACCTATCATCGGATACACGTTCGTCTTGCCAGGTGGCGTTAACTAGCTGATGCATACACCGTAACAGCGTGCCACCTCCGCACGGCTGGAAAATCATCGAAATCTGCTACCTTATTATTCTTCAGTCGGTTTGTTGGTGTCTTTACCACATCATGGCCAGGTGGTGTACATTCAAGGCCTTCTTTGCTAAGGCCTCTTGTATCCAAGTATGGATTTTGCGATTGTTTGCATGATGTGGCCATATTTTGCTCTCATTACACAATTGGACTGTGTTAATATCCGATGTCCAACTAGCGTCTTGCGTCTGTCTGTTATTTGCTACGTTTAATCGGATAAGTACCTCTTCTGCAACAAAGTAGAGATCTGATTCAATGTTTTCTCCTCGTATCGATCGTACATTCAGAACGCTCGATGAATGCTTCCCATCTGTCACAACGTGATCAATTATGAATATCGTAATGTTTACATCTGGTGATGCTAACTACCACATTTTGTGCCGCTGCCTCATTCCGTTGTCAGATGTTTCATTGTTTAGACTGGATTCCCGACATTTGGGGCAAAAATAGGCTCCTTTACAATTTCGGCATTCAAATCGCCTAGAATAATATTAATGTCATGTGCAAAGATAAGAATTGTTACAAGTGTGTCATTCACTGGTTTGAAAGTGGAGCCTAGATATTGTAACATACGACTAACTACAAATCCGCATCCAAACTTGTGTTTTATTTAATTGCAGTTAAAATACAGTGCGTCACCTTTTGGTGTTATTGTCATAACTTTCCCAATACTGCATGGTAGTAATATCGGTTTTGTACGTTGAAGTACATCACCCAGAGCATAAACTGTACCTCCTCTATATAGAATCTGAACATTACAGGAACATATTCGCATATTCGCGACGGAGAAGTGAAGATAATGTTTTTGCAAAGTCTTGTGAAGCACTGCTTTAGAGGCTTTAAAGATTCCTGAGACCCATGTCACTTTGACAACCATGAATCTCTGTCACCAGAGGACTATGCTATCCGCTACGTACTCCTTCACATTACCAACATATGTACAATGTACATACATATGTAAATGTTTTCCAAATTGTAAAGCCACACACGAAGTTGATACATGTGTATCTTTTGTATTCAAAATATCCACTATTCCGTTCATTTAATGCTCCATTAACATTAAATACAAATAAATACGGGGTTCGGATCAATACCATGATATTATGACCAACGAACAATCAACGGATAACTTGTCTAAGCAAAAACTGTTGGAAGAAAGCACAGCACAGACAAATCATTGCGAAAAATCTCTATTATTATTGGCTATGGTTAGGGGGCATATTTTGGGAGTACACATACTCGTATTCTGGCTGCACCAATCAACCTCCGTATTAGCATCCATAGATAATGGATAATGTTATTGAATAAAGCACTGAGACAAATGAAAACCCAAAATAAACATTTAAGATTTTCTTGGTAAGAAACCTCGTTGAATTTTTAGTATACCGTCAAGCTTTGAGATCAACAGTTATTAATGATGTGCCTGTGCCAGACAAATCGCCAATGTTCATTTGTACTTCATTATTACATTGTAACATCTGGACAAGAGCACAGAAAACCATTTAGTTAAAGACATTTGTACTCCATTGTCTTAACAAAACATGGAAAATGAATCTAGAAAAACGCTACATTATTTGTAGGACGAAAACAAGCCAATCCTAGAGGGGGATTCAAATATGTATGATTTCAATGTATTAGAGGTTTATAAATAATATAATGTTGTGTTGTATTGGCTCTTTGTGCGTTTGCGTATTCAAATCGAGAACTTGCGACCGTATTTATCATAGTAGTAATTTAAATTTTTAGTAATTGAGTAAATTAATAAAGCAATTACACAGACCAATCCAGAAATTTTAAACTAGTAAGTTTACTTGGTTAATAATGCTGATAAAAGAAGAAATATTATGATATTCACCCTATTTTAATCTGTGTATATTGTTTATATTGCTTATAAGCGCTCATTTATCTTTTATAAATGTGAAAATAATCAAGTGCACAGTATTTGAATTAACAGATGATAATACAAAATAGTTCAATTAACATTAGTTTAACAATACATACTAGTATAGTCAGCAATTAAATGTAAATTTATGTTTGATTTCAAGTAGAAACCATAAAAACACAAAGAAGGATGTAAAGATAAGTTAAACAAAAACCTGATTGATTAGGTGTTGAAGAAACAAATTTCAGACACATTCAAAGTGACGTTTTAGCCATTTGTCAATGTATTGCAGTTGGCGAAGTTCGTTTCTTAAGTCTTTTGTTATGAAGACAGCTGCTCTTGGTTTTATCCAAAGTTGCAATTTGATGTTTTAAGTTTCTCTTACTAATATGACGATGCAAACTACATATTTGTATTATCCTCCTAACACCACACTTTTCACCAATAATATTGGACTGAATATAAACCAATGTATGTATGCATGTATGTAATACCGTTTGTCCACTTATAACTTACCAAGAAAATGTTTTAATTATGTGCCACTTTTGTCTGCAACGCGCATGCGTCGCGTAAGCCACACTCTTGTTCGAAGCAATTCCATTTAATGTCTAACATCATACCAACGCTTTTGGCTGTTTAAAATTGGCGACAATAATCGCCAACATAGTTTCTGATTGATGTGGAAATATATACAATTTTATAGCATTATTGGAATAATCAATTCATTTTTGACGCACGTGATAACGAAACGTCAATTAGTGTGAGATGTTGATAATTATGATGGCAGTGCTTTTTTCAGACTAATTACTTTGCTTAGGGATTCCAGAGAGACGTTGTAAATAAATTGGTGTATTTTAATTAGGTAGTTGCATTCATAACATATATGTACAATATTCATACGAGGGCTACAACATAAGTTACTGGCCTAGGCCACACTACGTGTAATCAGTACGGTTTGACATACGACCATGTGTTGCGATGTTTACTGCGAATTGAACAAAAAACGGAATTCTCTTGTGAACATTTTTGTCGTATAACACAGTACAACACAATCAAACTTTTTTAAAATCGGCGTTTTGAATGTTTACGTCGGGAAGTAACCTAAATAGGCGTTGCAAGTTCCGCCCATTTCTATAGGTTTAGAAATATTCGACATCAGATTCCTTGGAATCCTTGCATTTTAGGTATAAAGTGTCCTTGGCAATATCACTGACAACAATGCGGGGTATCTTTTTATGAACAAAATTAACCCTCATGCGAGTCACTAAAGGGGTATTTTTGCCCCCTTTTTTAAAAAACGTTAAAAACTCCTTTGAAATGTGATCGTATCAGATCAAAATATTCTACAAAATTATTTGTCATAAAATTTTACCATAGGTGTCCGAATACACCAAAATAAATATCACTATAAATGACCTTCGCCTTAATAAGGCAAAAATAAAAAATAATTTCAGAATGAGCCAGGCTGGGATTCGAACCTGGGTCTCCGACAACTGAGTGTCGAGGTTGCCGGCGTCTTAGCGTTATGAGCCACCATTAACTTGTCAAAACTTTAGTAGACAATAATTGATAATCAAAAATCTTCTGATATAGGAGAGCAATTACTAATGACGTAGGAATAAAACTTACCATAGTATTTGTGAACATTGAAAAATGGGATTACCAAGCAGGACTATATGAAAAGTTTGGAGTTTCAATTAACTGACATAATTTCGCATATGCATTTATCTAATGAAGTGCGATATATATACTAGTTCCCAAGCTTTGCCTTCGTCTGACACAATAACAACATCCTAATACGCCTGAAGATCGGCTTAACCACCCCTGAAACGTAACGTAATGGTTGAATGTGTGGGACTTCGCTAGACTCCTAATTTTTCAATGTATAGAATAGGTCTAATAAGCTCAACTCGAAAGAGAATTAATTAAATATCACTATAAATGACCTTCGCCTTAATAAGGCAAAAATAAAAATTTTTAAAATTATATTTTATTTTTAACCTTTTAGTAAATACATTGCTTTGACCACTAAGAACAAAATTATAGTCAATTTAGGCCGAAAATTTAGATAAAAACTTTAAAATGCCTGAAATCGCGTAGTACCGTTATATAAAGGCTATACCAAAACCTGGACTTATGTCCATAATTTTGGTGGGAAGTTTCTGTACCATTTGGGATTCCAAATGCCAAGTTACAGCCAATTCTGGCTAAAAATGAAGATAAAATCCTTAAAACACTTGAAATCGGGTGGTAAAACTATATATGGGGGCTATATCAAAACCTGTCAAATGTCAACAATTTTTGGTGGAGCAGCTTCTGTACCATTGTGGACTCCCAATGCCAAGTTACAGCCAATTCGGCCTCAAAATGAAGATAAAATACTCATATTACTTGAAATCGGGTGGTACCGCTATAAGGGGGCTATACCAAAACCTGGACCTATGTTCAAAATTGTTGGTGGGGAAATGTCTGTGTCACTGGAAATGCCAAATGACAGCTAATTCGTGCAAGAATGAAGATAAAATCCTCAAAATACCTGAAATCGGGTGGTACCGCTATATGGGGGCTGTAGGAAAAATTGGGTCCATATTCATGTATTGTCATCCAAATCTGAAAAGCGTACAAAGGTTCAGTTCGATTGGTCAACTGCAACTGTGTGGAAAATGAGCTACCAGAGTTGAAATGCAAGTTAAATAAAACACCGTTAAAACACTGTTAAATGAACTAATCTTTGTTTTAGTTTCATATTCATGTATTGCCATCCAAATCTGAAAAATGTGCAAAGTTTTAGTCCGATTGGTTAACTGCAACTGTGTCAAAATTGAGTTACCAGATTTGAACTAAACGGACCAAAGTAAGTTAAATAAAACACTGTAAAAATGCAAGGATTCCAAGATATCTGAAATCGAATATTTTGAAAATGTTAGAAATGGGCGGAAGTTGCCCCGCCTACTTTGGTTACTTTCCGATGTACACTTTAAAAGCGTAGATCCTCCTTCCCCTCTTAGAATCTTCCCATAAAAGATAAATAAAAATATAAAATTGTTCTCATGTCGGTTTTTAATTTTTATTATTTACTAGGGGACCCGGCGAACTTCGTCTCGCAGTTTGTTAGGTACAGAACTTTATGGCTTTGGTTCAAACCTATAATACTATTATTGCTATCACCTTGTTCAGTGGCAAATATTTCTTTGTTTTGAACTGTTTAGGACGATCCTTGAAGCAAATGCATATTAGACAATTGTACTTTCGACAATTGTCAGTTTGACGAAGAGAGAAGGTACTGAGAGGCAAAGTGTTTCTATTTTCCTCGACTCTCTCTTCTATAAACTGACAATAGCCGCGAAACAAAACAGGTAACTCTAAATCGGGACTAAGATATATTTTTTAAGCAAATAACACGTTTTGCGATGTATATAAAAATATTTGGTAGCGCAGTTGAAGCAAAATAATATCATAACGCCCTACTCGTTTCAGAATCGATGGTTTTCTGCAATTATTGTTTCCACCACTGAACACGATATTTCACTAAAGCAATTGAATATGAATTTGAATTTAATGCTGAATATAGTGCTTATTTAAATTTGCGTTTTAATAATTTAACCCATTTTAACCTATATACCCATTTTGATCCGATCGTTATCAGGTAGCCACCTTCGTCTGTTTTTATACCCTCCACCATAGTATGGAGGGTATATTTAGTTTGTTGATGGGTTATATCGGAACACTTTTTGGTATAGCCCCCATATAACGCTACCTCCCCATTTTCGGTATTTTGGGGATTTTAACTACATTTTTTGACCGAACTACCTGTAATTTCACGTTTGGGGTTCCCAGCGGTCACGAAACATCTCCACCAAAATCCGTCAACATAGGTCCATGGTTTGGTATAGCCTCTATATAACGGTACCTCCCGATTATCGGTATTTTGAGGATATTAGCTAACATTTTTAACCGAACTACCTGTAATTTGACAGTTGAGGTTCCTAGTAATCACAAAACATCTCCACCAAAAACTGTCAACATAGGTCCATGTTTAGGTATAACCCCCTATATAACTGTACCTCCCGATTTTCACTTTGATATAGCCCCATATAAGGTTCCTTACCGATTGAATACATTTTTTTATGTTTTTTACCTTATTTAGGTATAAGAGGTCACAAAATATCTTCGTCTAAAATTGTGGACAGGAAAGAATATAATTATTCCGTTTTAGTTCAGAATATTTTATGGTGGAAGGTATAAAAAGTTCGGCCCGGCCGAACTTAACGTTTTGTTACTTATTTTTTCTGACTTCTCTATTTAATGTGATCTCCCGAATTCTACTTGCACTGCAAATTCGGTATTAGATGTAAAGGCTCTGGTAACATGGACAGAGCTATTCTATTACTTGCCTTTCTCTGTGTGTTTCGGATGGTTGAAGTCTTGTCACACTAACACGTGACTGTTGTCGATTACTTGGTCACCCTATATTTAAATTCGACGTAAATAACATAGTCAAATTAATATCACAAACTAATTAACGATTAATAAGTATTTACCTACTTATATTCGCCGATAAAGAATATTTGTCAGATAATTCGACCAAAAAAAAAAAACTCCAGTACCTCCGATTTCTTGTTTTTTTTTCAATTTTGAATATCATCCTTTTTCGAGTGACATACATACAGTGTACCAACAGTACCAATGTACATATGTATGTTTGTATGTATGTATTTGGCCGTTTGTAATTGCCTCCAGCTCTGCGGGAACTAAATTGATTGAATTCATACTCCTTTTACATGTATCATGACAGAATCTAAGCAGTATCAAAATATATCTGGTACAGCTTAAATATTATACCGCATACATGCAAGTTTATCTTTCGAAGATGTTTTTACCTACGGTTTAAAAGTATACATATATACCACAACTTCACTTCCAATGAAATTACCTCGGAGCTCTTGATGTTTCAATTAACCCACCAATTTTGTGGATTTGTACCTTTTTCCTCAAAACTGTGGAAACCACTTTTGGCATTATCATCTTAGTCTTTTCAATCGGTATCTGACAGAAACCAGCACTAATCTTTACAAACTCTAAACTAAGCCCTTTTAACCATTTTTCGCTGTTAATTTCCTAAAAAGACGCTTGAAAATAAATGAAAATCGTTTTGATTGTGAATAAATAATTCTATACAACTTTCAAAAATTGAAAAAACAGAGGCGTACAATGGACCCTCACAGTAGGTGCAAATACAATTTTCGCCAAAAACTGTCCAAATAAGTGCCAAGATTTACTCCAAACGCTAAGCTCGATAGAAATTTGTGGAAAAATTGAATTTATTGAAAAAATATTTTTGAAAATTTTTCGAAAATTTTCGCGATTTTTTTAGGTTTTATCCTTTTCTGCCATGAGACCATTCCGAATTGGTGCGAATTGTAAAAATCTGTTCAGCCGTTCTTGAGTTATAAGCGTAGTAACTAACATCATCCTTTTTTATATATATAGATTTCCCAATATAAGGGATCCGATAATTTTGTTTATTCCTCTTATTACAATTTCCATAAAGAGTACTTATTAGTACTAACACAGTGTTGGATCTGTCATGTAATCTTTTGGTTCAATACTTTTGGTACCTTCTTGAAACGCTTTAAAATTTGAACGCATACATTTTTGAGAGTAAATTTCATTTGAACTCATTGCAAAGAAGTGAGAACTTGCTTCTCATACGACTATAATATTCCTCGTGTTCGCAAATTGTTCCATAGACGATTTGTTTCTCATCGTAAGTACTGCCTAGTCTACTTTCACAAGTACCCATTCTTCTGAGTCATAAATTATCACGCAGTGAGCTTTGTGCGTTTCGAGGTTCTTTTGTTTTTAACAATTCTTTCCTATTGTAAAGTAATCCGTATTAATATTTTCCGTAAATGGCTGAAATATGGAGTTAGCAGTATTGTTATGGAATGGGCAATGCTATGCCATTGCAATCGGATTCGAGCCTTTGCTGCAACAATGTTTTCTCTCGGATCGGTTGTACGTCTAACGACATTTAAGTATTTTGTAAAATGAACAAATATCATTCACTTGGCCGTCGATATGTCTGAATCAAATTCTGTTTTTGAACCGATTATTATTTTATATGTATAAAATGTATATGCTAACGTGGTGCAATGATTGGTATACACGCCTTACACGCTGAATGGCTGAGTTCGATTCACAGTTTACACAACATAAAAATATTTAGAAGTGGGAAACCCCCTCATCATAATGTAGACTTATATGTCCTTAGTAATTTTCAGTCATATAAACATATCTACAAGTATTGTTGATAGACACGGCTTTGGGACTTGGCGATAAAAAGAAGTTTCCACATTATATATTAGCAGGCTGCACTCATAGTCTTCCACAGTGTTGTGCAAATCTTACAAAAACGTATTTTTCCATTCTTCTCATTATACTTCTGGCAGTTAAATGTAATAAGAATGATTTTTCGATGTCAAATTAGAGATCAATTAATTATGATGAATCTCGAATAATGGATATATTACATGCTGCTACCCTTTATTGAATACTAAACGATGATTATTCGTACAACTTACGTTAGTCACTGAAATGGTTTGAATTGATATATCAGCAATGATGATGTTGGCATAAACTTCTACCAAACCCCAAACCGGTAGGTTCGCAACATCAACAACAACACCAGCATCTGGTATGCTATAAATGAAGATACGTGTTACATTCCAGTTTAATATCAAATGTAAGCATCATCAGCATTGTGGTTATCGTCATCGTCATAACTTTGACAATCAAGACAATGCACCGTGAGTGCGGATGCATGCATGCAACCGGTATCCCAAACAGCATGCAAGCAAACACATTCAATAGAGCATCAGTCGTGTTATTCTTCGATTCCCAACTCAGAAATGTCCGTCGATAACTCGTTGCATTGTAAATTATTCTCATCTTAGCATTTAGACTAAACATATTAATTAAGCAATTAAAATCATATTAAAATGATGCCCACAACTTATTTTAGACATTCGATAGCCGTCTATTATAATCCAACACAAATTTTGCACACAAAGCTTGTGGTATTTATTTTTTAATATATTTGAGAAATAAAAAGTTCATCTCTAGTATGTGTGTAGAAGAGTAAAATCATATTTTTGACTCATACATCATTATGTAAACTGGCACCTTTTTATACCCTCAGCCTTTAGGCTAAAGAGGGTATTTACACTTTGATACGACCAAAAATGTGCCTCATCGAAATAATGGTTTTAGACCCCAAGTATGTTTGTACGATATCCGTTTCAGACAATTTTGAGTAGATCTAGCAATGTCCGTCCGTCTGTCTGTCCGTCTGTCTGGCTGGCTGGTGCGCACGATAACTCTCGAACGGTATCGAATTATTTTGTCCAGATTCGATTTAAGTTCGAAGATGGGCCATATAGGTCCACTCCTTCAGGTACCTCCCCCACAAATGCTCAAAAATTGTCGCAAAACTTGTGCGCACGATAACTCTTGTAGGGAATAACCGAATTGGTCCATACTTTGCACATCGTGTAATTTCTACCAAACTTAGATGAGGTTTCAATATGGACTCAATCGGTCCACTCCTTCGGGTACCTCCCACACAAAATTTCGGAAAAGTTCAGTTTAGGACCTGGTCTCGAATCGCTTTGATTTTTGTTTACGCAAGTTGTATTCGCTGTCCTCTATACGACGCTGTAAGTTTCATTAGGGGCAAGTCCATACTTCCTGAAAAAATAGCCTGAAAGTTGAAAAACAACCCCTATGACACCATGTGTATGGGTGGAAGCGCAAGATAATTCTCGAACGGGAATGCCATTTCCAGCCAAAATTTGGCCTTCGTATTATTGTTTCCAAACTTAGTTTAACAGCGTGTTTTTGTAAAAAGTTTTTGCCCATTCGTTCGTCGATTTCATGAACGAAGGCACAATTTGGTTTTCATAGCGGTTGACGTTTGTATTCGCGTGACAAACAAATGAAAGCTTTTTATTTTCGTAATTTTTTTGGTTTTCGTAACAAAATCAGACGAACGTGTACGTCAAAAATAAACGAATGGAAAAGACCCATCGTTTTAAATGAAAATTGTATAATTTGAGTAATAAATGGCACAAATCACATGAAAACGGGAAGGGATTGTAATTTTATTTATTTCTATAGAAGCGCACGCGTATATGCACATCCGTTTCTTCATATTATCACAATTATTTTTGCACACATTTGATTAAATTTTTTTCTTATTTTTTGTTTGTCATCTGTTTATCGGGGTTGCCATCAAGTAACACATTTTACGTGCAGATGCCTATGCAAAGATCACAAAATAAGTATCATGGAAACACTGAAATATAAAAGCTTTTATGAATTAGACGAAAGCTTTTAGATAAAAACGAATGATTCGTAAAATTTTACAAGAACCAAATTTTGAACGCATACGTTTTAGTACGAACGGTTCGTGTGACAGGCAAGCATTTTTACAAAAACACCCTGTAAGTTCGTAGAAAAGTCATATCGGTCCACTCCTTCAGGTACCTACCCCACAAAAGTTCAAAAATATTCGGAAAAATTGTGCGCACGATAACTCTTGATGGGAGTGACCGATTTGGTCCATACTTTACACATTCTCATAATGTCTACCAGATATAGATCAGGTTCGAATATGGACTATATTTGTGCACTCCATCCCGTACCTCCCACACAAGATTTTTGATAAGTTCACTTTAAGTCCTGCTATTGAATCACTTTGATTTTTGTTGCAGCAACTTACATTCGCTGCCTCAATTACGATGGTAAAAGTTATTTCAGGGACAAGTCCATACTTCTTGAGAAAACAGCCCGAAGGGTGTAAAAAACCCCTATGGCACCACCATGGTCTATGTCGGTCCATTCCTTTAAGCACCTTTTCCGCAAAATTTTTGAACTTTAATCCTAATCAACATTTTTGTCGGTTCATACGACCAATATTTTGAAACCCCCTAAATACATAAGTTTTTTGTGAAAAAAGTGTTTCAATTTGCCCATGCTGAGGGTATATCTCTGTCGGCAAAGCCGACTGATACTTTTTTACTTGTTTTATCGCAAAACAGCAATTTTTGTTAATGAGAAATTAAAAAATTATATTCTAATTTGTGAATTCGCTAATTTAACAAATTATTTTCCAACGGGAGTATTCCAAAAATTATAGTTATGCCCAAAGTAAAAAAAATCTTAGTATTAACATGTTTCAAAATTTGTATTACGAGTTCTAATGCTTTATTCACAGTCTACACAGTCCCCCTGATTAATTGTTGTCAAAGAAACTTAAACCACAATAATGTTAAATTTATTATGTTTGTTGTTAAAAGTTGTTAACAGTAATAAGAATGGCCAACCTTGTGTAGGCCTTGGTTTTATTATATAAATTTTCACCGAAATAGAAATTTTTAAAATAGTATTTTTATATATGTCACCTTGATTATTGCACTCTACATACCTAGATAAAAACATATACATGATAAAAACACACATTGACAAAATTAAATCAATTAAACGAGTTATGTTTGTACATATTTTATCAATAATGTATGTAAGTATATCATGAAAACCAGATACATATTTGAATTTATGGCCAACCAGTCATCATTCATCATTTTTTATAACTTTTACATTGGACTTTAAATTAAGAAAAATATACAAAAATGCCTCAAAAGTACAAATTAAAAATCAAGCTGAAGAAGGCGGTAAATCGTAATACAGTAGCCAGGTACAGATAATTTGACATCTAGAGTTGACAATCGGTAAATGACGACGATACTGGGCGTTCTTGATTTTATCATTCACAGACAAATGACACGGTAATGCAAGTCTGCAAAAACAGTGATCGCTCTACGCCAGAATCTATTGAGGCTTGCAGTTTAATTTATTGCTAATTGTCAATTGTATGAGATAATGTTTCGGATTTTGACATCTTGAATATGACCATGGTAATTTGTTATCACCTGCTTAAAATCTATGGAGTAAATATATCAATCTTCATTAAACGACATAATACAAATATTATTAAATGGATCCTTTGTGCGATCACAACTTGTTTCCTCTTTGGTGATTAATAAGATATTGATATAGTTTTACCACCACCTTACCGGTAGAGGTAACATGATATTTTTATAGGTTACTACAGAGCATAACACAATGGTGGTAAATTTGTAGAACAAGTATCAGCGGCAATAATAACTTTACCTTACTCCATTATGTGATTTCGAAATCGACACAATAAAAAAGCATGAAAAAAATGGACGGGGCATGCAATGACTGTTTGGAGCACAACACACAACGTCCTGCTTGTTGGAACTGAAATGTATTGTTGAATAGACAGCGGGAGTAGTTTGGTAATTAAAACTAGTTCTAGTTTTTTTACATTAGCCAAGGAAAACTGAGTCATATAAGGTTAAGCGTTGTTGTAAAGCTCACAAATAGTACTTAGTCAGATTACGGGTTTGGAGACAATATTGTAGGCACTATATTTAAATGTAAAATAAAATATGTTCCAAAAAGAAGCCTATGAAATAATTATTATAATAGTAAAGTACTTATGCATTAATTACGTTATCTATGTAATAATTCAAAAAAAGTGTTGTGATTTTTAATCCCTTAGATTTTAGGCTAAATAATGGGTTTAGACCTCAAGTAAAGGGTGTTTTTTAAGCTAGATAGAACCTTAAATTGTAAAAAGTAACATAAAAAATTAAATTTTCATGAAACTTTTTTTTTATTTGTTTCAGTATACTCTGACAAATCATCATGAATAGACTCACGTTTGAACAACGCTACGAAATTATCCAAATTTACTTTGTTTGTTAATAAGCAAAATTGCCGCATATGGAGTGAGCCCAATCTACAAGAGACCCTACAGACTCCATTACATCCAGAAAAATGCACCGTATGGTGCGGTTTTCACGCTGGTGGCATCATCGGACCTTATTTCTTCAAAAATGAGGCCGGAGCTCGCGTTACGGTCAATGGAGATCGTTACCGCACCATGATCAATGATTTTTTGTTTGAAAATATGGATGACATTGATCCGGAGGAGATGTGGTTTCAACAGGATGGCGCTACGTGCCATACGGCGAACGCAACCATCGACTTATTGAAATCAAAATTTGGCGATAAGTTGATTTCGAGAAGTGGACCCGTCAATTGGCCTCCAAGGTCGTGCCATTTGACACCTCTCGATTATTTCCTGTGGGGCTACGTGAAGTCACTGGTTTATACTGATAAACCAGCAACAATTGATGCCTTGGAGGCCAGCATTGTTCGTGTTATTCGTGACATACGGCCAGCAGTGCTCGAAAAAGTGGCCAAAAATTGGACGTCCAGAATGCACTTCGTCAAGAACAGCCGCGGTGCTCATATGCCCGAAATCATTTTCAAATGTTAATGTCACGTATTGATCTTTCGAATAAAAAAAAATTTTGATTACAATTTAATTTTTTGTGTTATTTTTTACAATTTCAAGTTCTATCGGGCTTAAAAAAACACCCTGTATATTTGGACGAAATCTATTTCAGACAATTTGGAATCGATTTAGCCATGTCCATTCTTCTGCCATTCCGGCTGGTACAACATTTTTCAAGAAATAACTCTCGAAGGGACTAACCGATGTAGTCCATACTTTGCACATCATAATATTTCTACCAGACATAGATAACGTTCGAACATGGAATATATCGGTCAACTCCTTCGGGTACCTCCCACACAAAATTTCGGAAAAGTGCAGTTAAAGACCGCTCACGGAGCGTTTTGATTTTTTGCAACAGGTTGTTCTCGGAACCTCGATTACCGCTTTTCAAGTTTATTCAAATACAAGTCACTACGTTCCAGAGAAAATGCCACGAAAGCTGTCAGATCTTAGATAAAGTTCGAAGATGGTTCTTATCGTTCCGCCCTTTCGTTGGTTCCCGACAAAAGTACAAAAATGTTTTGCTAACATGATCCATCGATTTGTTCCAAAGTCGGACCTAATAATATTTCGTCCAAACATAGTTTAAGTTTGAAAATGAACCATATCTGTCCACTTCTAAGGGTACCTCTATCACAAAAGTTCAGAAATACCCAAATAGGACCATTTAAAATTGTTAATAGTGGAGTTTTTTTTCAATATTCTAATGTTGTTTTTTAATTCGTATGTTTGTTTATCTCAACAACATATCAATGAAAACACCAAACAAACTGCAGAATGCTATAACCAATTTTTATTTGTTTTTTTTTTTTTTTGATAATATTATTGACCATTATGATGAACATTTGCAAATCGACATAAAAACTAAATAATAAAAATAAAAAATTTACCTTTTTTTGCAAATCACTTTATTATCTTTGGTCAATATTTAATTAAGTTTTACTGTGGTATATAAAATAGTAATAACAATTTAAATGTAGTTTATGTATGTTTTTTATGTATACTGTTGTTTTTCTTTTGGAAAACACATAAATTTTATAAAAGAAAAACAAGTAATTCATAAAGTCATAAACTTTAATGTCTAGTATGTAACAGTGAAAGTGAAGACAAAAAAAAAAAAAAAAAAAAAACAACAAATAAATGAAATGTATATCCTGCGATGGGGTGTGTTGTCTACTATAGACATAAATTATTTAATCAGTATAAATCCCCATTATTATTTTTATGCCTCTCCACTGTGCGAACACGCAAGCTAATTACGCGTTTTAGTAGATCGTATATTATATACATTTTATATATTTCTTGTTATATTGAACTTTAGTCTGTTTTCGACAAGAGTACATTGATATATTTTGTTTATTTTTTGCCGTTTATTATCGATTTCATTGCTATTGCTTTTGTTGTTGGAATTAATGGTTAGCCATTTTCATTGGTTTCATGGAAAAGTGAAGATTTATTATTTGGCAAAATGGTGCAACAGTAATTAAGCTGTTGTTAAAATATGAACCTCACATTAAACATTCCATGCAGAAACAGATTGCTTATATTTCTACTGGGTAGTCCAAATGCATTACCAGAGTAGAAGAACAATGTGTCGGCGATTTATTCCTTTCATATTTACTTTAATATTGCATTCATATGTATGTACATCTGGGTAAATATACAGTGTATTTGTGTAAACATGACAATCAGTTTAATTAATTAGGTGTCTGCAAAATCGATTACAGAAAATTCGTGATTTTTTGAGTTCTTGCAATATCCTTATTTACATATGTAAATAAAATATCAATCTGTCAATGTTGTTATTAAAAGTTTATTTGGTTATAACCGTTTGTTATCAAAATAAGAATATTTACATGCAATCCGTTTCATGTCAATAGCACATTTCAAATTGCTTTTTGTTACTTCATTTTAGTCGATATCCGTGGAATAACCTCTGGAATGTTTATATATCTTGGTTTGTAATCTTATGAAGTATCTTTCAACAAAAAGTTTGGCTTCCATAACGTACCGTTATATTTTTTTTTTTAATTTTCTTTCAAAAAACCCAAATTTGTACGATTTAAAGTGTTTCATCGGAATAGCACATTTTTTAATAACTTGAGTAAAAATGCAAATTTTGAATGCTACTGTTACGATTCTTTAAAATTGGAATAAATAAAAGCTATTTCAAGTTTAAAACGCTTAAATTGGTCGAACTATGACTTTAATATCGGGGAAATAAGACCTTATGAAAGCTGTGGACTTTAATTGTCTATAATACGTTAAAAATTTGGCATAAATTGACAGTTTTTTTCTTAGTTTTATAAAAAACTAAAGAAAAACGAAGAAATGAAGAGAGATGGTGCAAAATAAACTTGAAATTCTACTGAAAATTGGGTTAATATGATCGAGAAACTTCAAATTCCTACGACTCCTATTACATAATACGGGCCAATGTAGGAATTAAGATAAGTTAATCATTAAAATGCCAGGGATTGTTATTGCTATGGGTCTAAGCCAACATACTATAAAGAAAAAACGAGATCCTTCCTATTTTGCACCATCTCTCTTCATTCCTTCGTTTTTCTTTAGTTTTTTATAAAACTAAGAAAAAACTGCCAATTTATGCCAAATTTTTAACGTATTATAGACAATTAATGTCCACAGCTTTCATAAGGTCTTATTTCCCCGATATTAAAGTCATAGTTCGACCAATTTAAGCGTTTTAAACTTGAAATAGCTTTTATTTATTCCAATTTTAAAGAATCGTAACAGTAGCATTCGAAATTTGCATTTTTACTCAAGTTATTAAAGAATGTGCTATTCCGATGAAACACTTAAACCGAACAAATGTTGGGCTTTTTGAAAGAAAATTAAAAAAATTATAAAAAAGCAATTTGAAATGTGCTATTGACTTGAAACGGAGTGTATATACATACTTACATTGCCGACTCAATATGTGATACCCTAAAGTACATTACATGAATTCCATTCTGGCCAGGGCGAGATGTCCATTATTTAATTGTGAAATATATTGCTGTCTCAAAAACTGATGTCAGCAAAAGCAAAAATATCTACAAAGGTTCTCTGCTATGTATAGAGTTAAAGCTTTCCTCCTCCTTAAATTTTATTTTATTTTCTAAGGAATTAGATGCTAAAAAACTACACAGATTTATGGAAACATGTCTAAATAATTGTTTTTGGGTACTAGGAATTGGTAACGTTGCACTTATTCTAAATTTTCGCCACATCCGAACTTAATTTTCAACTACTTCTGTAATTATGGTTACTTCACAAACAAACCTAGGTTGCATAGAGAAATAAAGTGTTTATTCAAAAATGATGTTTTGAGTTACAACGATTGCAATAGAAATAGTAGAGCAAAAAATGTGACAAAACAGATATTGTCTTTCTAACAAAAAATGCAATGGTGAGCTGTCTGTTCCTCGCAGCATTGATAACGCTTCTTTCATCTGGTTGATTTGTCCATTCCAAAAGTTTTTTTATCCAAGATATGTATTTCTATTCTTCCTCTTGGCTTTTTATACCCTCAGCCTTTAGGCTAAAGAGGGTATTTACACTTTGATACGACCAAAAATGTGCCTCATTGAAATAATGGTTTTAGACCCCAAGTATGTTTGTACGATATCCGTTTCAGACAATTTTGAGTAGATCTAGCAATGTCCGTCCGTCTGTCTGTCTGTCTGGCAGGCTGGTACGCACGATAACTCTCGAACGGATCAATCGATTCGGTTCAAATTTTGGGTATCGAAATATTTTGTCCAGATTCGATTTAAGTTCGAAGATGGGCCATATAGGTCCACTCCCTCAGGTACCTCCCCCACAAATGTTCAAAAATTGTCGCAAAACTAGTGCGCACGATAACTCTTGTAGGGAATAACCAATTTGGTCCATACTTTGCACATCGTGTAATTTTTACCAAACTTAGATAAGGTTCCAATATGGACTCAATCGGTTCACTCCTTCGGGTACCTCCCACACAAAATTTCGGAAAAGTTCAGTTTAGGACCTGATCTCGAATCGCTTTGATTTTTGTTTACGCAAGTTTTATTCGCTGTCCTCTATACGACGCTGTAAGTTTCATTAGGGCCAAGTCGATACTTCCTAAGAAAATAGCCTGAGAGTTACAAAAAACCCTATGACACCGTGTGTAGTGGTTGGAGCGCAAGATAACTCTCGAACGGATCTTAGTTCAAGTTCAAAGATGGATTATATCGGACCACTCCTTCCGGTGCCTCCCCCACAAAAGTTCGAAAATGTTCGGAAAATTTGTGCGTAAGATAACTCTTGAAGGGAGTAAACGATTTGGTCCATACTTTGCACATTATGAAATTTCTACCAGACTTAGATGAGGTTCCAATATGGACTCAATCGGTAAACTCCTTCGAGTACCTCCCACACAAAATTTCGGAAAAGTTCAGTTTAGGACCTGCTCTCGAATTGCCTTGGTTTTTGTTGTAACATCGTGTATTCACTGTCCCCTATACGAAGGTACAAGTTTTTTCAGGGGCAAGTCCATACTTCCTGAAAAAATAGCCTGAAAGTTGAAAAACAAACCCTATGATGTTTATGGGTGGAAGCGCAAGATAATTCTCGAACGGAAATGCCGATTCCGGCCAAATTTGGCCTTCGTAATATTTTTTCCAAACTTACTTTAAGTTCGTAGATAAGCTATATCGGTCCACTCCTTCAGGTACCTACGCCACAAAAGTTCAAAAATATTCGGAAAAATTGTGCGCACGATAACTCTTGATGGGAGTGACCGATTTGGTCCATACTTTACACATTCTCATAATATCTACCAGATATAGATCAGGTTTAAATATGGACTATATTTGTCCACTCCATCCCGTACCTCCCACACAAAATTTCGGATAAGTTCACTCTAAAACCTGCTATTGAATCACTTTGATTTTTGTTGAAGCAAATTACAGTCGCTGCCTCAATTACGATGGTAAAAGTTGTTTCAGGGGCAAGTCCATACCCCCTATGGCACACCCATGGTCTATGTCGGTCCATTCCTTTAAGTACCTTTTCCGCAAAATTTTTGAACGTTAATCCTAATCAACATTTTTGTCGGTTCATACGACCAAAATTTTGAAACCCCCTAAATACATACGTTTTTTGTAAAAAAAGTGTTTCAATTTGCACAGGCTGAGGGTATATCTCTGTCGGCAAAGCCGACTGATACTTTTTTACTTGTTTCCTTCAATTTTACATTTAATTATGCTCTGGATGACAGAATACTTTTCGTTCCTCATTATGTGTCCCATATAGGATATCTTCCTTCTTTTTATGACATCAAGAAGTTTTCGTTCAGTGTTCATTCTTCTCAGGACTTCTTCATTTGGTACTCGGTCCAAGGAATTTTCAAAGTTCTGCGATAAATCCAAAATTTCAAATGCATTCAAATTTTTGTTCGTCGATTGACTTTATTGTCCATGTCTCTGCAGCATATAGCAGAGTGGACCATATACTATAACATTTTATGAAGCGCTTTTTTGTTGTAATGTTAACGTCATGACTTGTTAATATTTTGCGATGGTTAAAACAGGATTGCCTGGCTACTTCTATTCGGCATTTTATCTCTCTCGAGGTATCCCATTGGTCATTTATAAGGACCCCATGATATTTAATCTTCCTTACCCGTTCTATTTCGTCATTTTTTATTTTCAACGATGTGTTGTTTTGGTAATTTTGTCTACTTATTACCATATATTTCGTCTTCTTAATGTTTACGTTAAGGCCGTATAATTCGCTTTTATGAGTAAGTGAGTTAACTGTAGACCATATAGGCTAGTAACAATTAATGTTGTGTTGTCGGCGTATCGTATATTGTTTATTAATTCAGAGTAATTCACCCTAACGCCGATTTGCTCGTTTTCGACTGCTTCTTGAAATATTTTGTTGGAGTATAAATTGAATAATAGAGGTGATAGAATACACCCTTCTCTAACGCCTTTGTGATATTGTCAGGGAGATCTCTATCGACTTGAATGTTTGTAGTTTGTTGCCAATAAAGGTTCTTTATGCATCTTATTTCCTTTTCTGCTATTCCGGTATCCACCAAGATTTCCATCATTTTTTCATGTCTCACCGTGTCGAAAGCTTTTTCGTAGTCGACGAAACATAGGAATATGTCTTTTTGAACATCCCTACATTTTTGGATAAGGACTTAAATACTTAGTAGTGCTTCTCGCATTCCCATGCCTTCTTTGAAACCGAATTGTGTTCTCCCCATATTTTTTCACACATAGGGTAGATTCTTTTGTGTAGTATTTTAATGAATATTTTTAGGGTAATTAGTCTATAATCACCGCATTTTCGTGCATGTGCTTTTTTGTGGTTTAGCTATAAATGTTGATTTTAACCAGCCGTCGGGGTATTGTCCTGTATCGTAAACGTGATGGAAGAGTTTTAAGAGCAGTTGTATATTATTACCTTCTATTAATTTCAAAATCTCAGGGCCGACGGTCTTCTTATCTTTCATCATCTTCGGTGATAGGGTTTCCTGTTATATCTGATTCTGTATTGGTGTTATTTTCTGGCCTTTCATCATCAGTGAATGTTGTTTTTATATATTTGTGCCAAACATCTTTTTTTTTCTTTAGTCTCAAAAACAGCATTACTGTTTTCGTCGACAAGTGAAGCCGGATGAGTTTTGCGGTATATTCCGGATGCTTCTTTTAATTTTCGTGTGTAGGTTGAAATTGTCGTGAAGTCGGGGCAGCCTTTCGATTTCTTCACATGGTTTGTTAAGCTGAGAGTTCTTTGCAGCTCTTGTGGCGTTTCTAATTTCTTGGTTTATTTCCCTATAAATTTCATAGTTGGTATTTTTGTATATTTTTCGCTTTTTGCGAAGTTCGAGGATTTCTGTTGTTATCCAAGACTCTTCCTTTCGATTTGTTTTTGTACCTAATATAGTTGAGGTTATTTTAAAGACAGTTTTCATTTTACTCCACAAGTGCTCAGTACATTGTCTGTTGACGTTGTTAAGTTCGGTGTTTATATACATATTCTTTTACCTTGTTTTGTGGATGGGTCCTCTAATTTTTCTAGATTAAGTTTAGTTTTTGAATTCTTTTTTCTTGGCATTCCAAGTTTTATGCGCATTTTGCATAATAAAAGATTATGGTAGGAAGGGACATCCGCTCCGGGATATGTGGAAACAAATTTTGGAAATAACAAAAGAGACATAAGAACAATGATATTATACACCGAAACAGACATATTTATTCCAAGGATCATTGTCAGCATATTGAATTATGATTAGAAACTTGTGTGCCGCTATCATTATGAACTATCTACTTACACCTTTCTATATACCCTTTCTATATATATAAATGAAACGTTATTATATTACAGTTTTAATCACGTATGAATCGCACAGGTTTTAATAATACACTAAGTGACACCTTAACTGAAATCCTAATTTTCTGTTCACAGACTTAGTTCAGTTCTTCAGTTTTTTTGTTCAGCTAACTTATTGTATTCAACATAGAAACACTTTAACGGTTGTTGAAGTGTTTGCCACTGCGAATTTCTACAGTATGGGATCATAGTCGTACATTGCTGTTGGTGAAAATGCGGGCGTTGTGATGAAAACACCAGGGAGTTTCACTGTTTTTTTTTTGTTAAGAAAAATCTCAGTTTTAAAATGACGCCAACACATTGAATATAGCCGACGTGTTGTATGAACACATAATGCAGCAGTAACATCAACACCGCTATCAACTGCCGAGTCATTACTGAACAGTGGGAGCATTGAAAGTTTAAGGTCCTATATTTTTGTCGGCGCAGGAATATGAAGCAAATTGTTTTGTAAAGACCCATATATAAAAAGATTTTATTCGATTCTTCATGGTTAAAGGTTAAATCTACATTTTGAAAAGAAACATTTTGAGGTGTGAATATTTATTGGAAATTTGTGTAGCTTGTATAATAATGTATAAAGTGCTAAAAGATTTGTTTTTGATGGGGCCAATGATAGGTTTTCGAGGCAACAAATCACTGGGGCAAGCTAGACCTTCCAAATTTTGTACAGATGTTTATAATGGGCTTAGAAACTAATATGCCAAATTTGGTTCATATCGGTTCATATATACATATAGCTGCCGTATATATGTTCGCCCGATTTCAAGCAATTGATGGACCAAACACGCAAATTCTGCCCAATTTTTATGCGATTTGGAAAATACCACGGAATCAGGACTACAAATAAGTTTGCCAAGTTATATTGAAATCGGTTCAGATTTTGATATTGTTCCCATATATTTTCGCCCGATTTTATGTATTTGGGCACCAATCCCGCTATGTATGTCCAATCTTGATGAAATTTGAAATGTGTGACGGATTTTGGTCTAGAAACATTTTTGGCAAATGATATTGAAATCGGTTCAGAATTGGAAATAGCTCCCATATATATGTTCGCCCGATTTCACGCAAATGATTGACCATGCATGCAAATTCCATCAAATTACAATAAAATTTGGAAAATGTTACGGAATTCGGACTACAAATAAGTTTGTCAAGTTATATTGAAATCGGTTCAGATATAGAAATAGCTCCCTTATATACATTTGTTCAAATTTCATGGTTTTGTCTGTGGTCTGTTATAATTTAATAAAAAAGGTTCCAAATTTAGTAAAAATCGGCTAAGATTCCGCCACAAAAGCCAAGTTTGTCTGCGCGCAATGTGATGTTACCAGATTGATTTATTTTTTATTTTTAGTGATTCAGAGTGTTGGCAATCGGAATCCGTTATTATTTTTTTCAAATTGTTCACTTCAAAAATTGACTTTTTGCCTCGAAAACCTGCTATTGGCCCCATACTTTGCAAAGTATGGACGTCTCACAAATAGAATCGAGCTGTACTCTTTGACATGAGGGAAGCCTCAGCTGGGTTCGTCATGAGAAATATATATATATATATATATATTATATAATCTCCGCAAATTAGTCAGGAAGAAGTTGTTTTGCATCACATACATATAGGATTTTGACTGGTTGATCGTTGACAATGTGTTAAAAGTTGTAAAACACTTATATGTGGTAATGTTTTTGCGAAGTTATGAATGAAAATCAATGATGTTAACACATGTTTTCAAAAATTACGGCCTAGGTAAAGGCAACTAATGGGTAGTTTACCTAGACGTTGAAATTACGGGAATAATTTATATATATTTGCCATTTGGTCATTAATAGTTTCCTAAGAGACAACCAGTTTTACAAATATGAACATAAGGAATAGGTATTTTATTTTTGATCAGAACATTGGTGTGCTTTTTATTGGGTTAGCTTTTGCAATTCTGTTTTTTTTTTAAAACAGCGTGGCTTAACCCCCATTGTTGTTTTTTCAATAATCCTGGGAATCCGACTTTTTAATCCTCGTTTTGCCGTTTATGAAAAAAGACGCGAATTCCTAAACCCTACTCTTGCTTCACAAATCCCTGAATTTATATGAATTTACCTTCTACTGTTATATTTATGTTGAAACAAGTAAAAAAGTGTCAGTCGGCTTTGCCGACAGATATATACCCTCAGCCAATGTGAAGTGAAACTTTAACCCACGGACAGATCGAATGTATTAAAGGTCTCTTCAGAATTTTGTGGCCCTTTTTGGACATTTGAACTTGACGACAAAAATCTGGATTAGGAATGAACTGCACTAAGACACAAATGTTGAACTTTTGTGGGTGAGGTACCCTTAGGGAGGTCCGGTATGGTCCATTTTAGAAGTTAAACTAAATTCTGGCAATATATAAGGAGATCCAAAGTTTGGAAAAAAATGGTTGCCCCATTCAAGTGATATCGTCATAGCATTTTGGTCATAGTGCCATGAAACTAAGTTTGGATATAATATGACGAAGACCCAATATCGGTTGAACAGCTCGAGAGTTATCGTGCACTCCGACCGCCACATATAGTGACATAGGGGTTTTTACACCTTCGGGCTGTTTTCCAAAGAAATATGGACTTGCCGCTAAAAAAAACTTTTATCGTCGTAATGGAGGTAGCGAATGCAAATCGCTTCAACAAAAATCAAAGTGATTCGAGAGCAGGTCTTAAAGTGAACTTATCCGAAATTTTATGTGAGAGGTACCAGAAGGAGTAGACAACTATAGTCCATATTCGAACCTGATCTATATCTGGTAGATATATTGGGATGTGCAAAGTATGGATTACATCGGTCACTCCCTTCAAGAGTTATCGTGCGCACACTTTTTCCGAACATCTTTGAACTTATGTGGGGGCGGTACCTGAAGGCTTGTCTTCGAATTTAAACTATGTTTTGACAAAATATTACGAAGGCAAAATTTTGGACCGAATCGGCAGATCCCTTCGGGAGTTATCTTGCGCTCCAACCACTAGACACGGAGCCATAGGGGCTTTTTGCATCTTTCAGGCTATTTTCTCAGGAAGTATGGACTTGCCCCTGATAAAATTTGTACCGTCGTATGGAGGGCAGTTAATACAAGTTGTTGCAACAAAAGTCGAAACTATTGGAGAGCAGGTCCTAATCTGAACTTATCCGAAATTTTGTGTGGGAGGTTACCGAAGGAGTGGACCGATTGGGTCCATATTCGAACTTCATCTAAGTCTCGTAGAAATATCACGATGTGGAAAGTATGGATCAAATCGGTTACTTCCTTCAAGAGTTATCGTGCGCACAAATTTTCCGAACATTTTCGAACTTTTGTGGGGGAGGTACCGGAAGGAGTGGATCGATATAACCCATCTTCGAACTTAAACTAAGTTTGGGTAAAATATTACCAAAGCCAAATTTTTGACCGAATCGGTTGATCCATTTGAGAGTTATCGTGCGCACCAGCCAGCCAGACAGACAGACGGACAGACAGACGGACGGACATTGCTAAATCGACTCCAAATTGTCTGAAACACATTTCGTCCAAACATACTTGGGGTCTAAAACCATTATTTCGATGAGGCACATTTTGCCCGTATGAAAGTGTATATCACGAATATTGTCAATTATTTCATATTCCATTTCAGAAAAAAAGGATAAATTTTTTTCGCGCTACATCAACGATTTTTGATATGTATGTAGGTTAAGAAAAAAATTCCTAGTACGAATCTGGTCGCGAGCCAATTTTTGGTTGATTGGGACAAAAGTTATGGCGGTTTTATTTTCGTTTTAAAGAAAAAAATGTTATAAAAACGCTAATTATTTTACCGCGAGCAATTGCTACTAAAAAGTTATCTGGAAGTGGCTTGAGTTAGTAGATTGCATAATATTTGTTAAATGTTACTCAGTACTCGCGAAATGTATAAGAAATTGATAAATTAATGAATGTAAGTCAACTTTTTTCAAAATAAAGGTCCATTTACCTGCTATAAAATTACGAAAAAATTCTAATGGAAGCAAAACTTCACGGCGAATCAAATGAGACAACAATCATACAGATTGGTATTATAGTTTCGATGTCACAGCCAAAATAAACACATATTTTGGTGAAAAATATAATTTTTTGTTTGAAAAAATATTTTTCCACATTCATTATGTAGTATAAAATTTTGGAAAAATCTATAGGAATACTTCCTTCATTTTGCTTAAATCTCCCATTAAAATATACGGATTTTGCTTTTGCTAGACATTCATATAAAAGCTTTCCTATTGAGGAAGATAATTGGGTGGCTGAGGATATATCTCAAGGCATCTGAAATGGAAATAGAGGTCAAATAACCCATTTTAATTTATATGCATTTTAAAATACGTGTAAATCGCGTAATTATCAAAATCATTTTGCGATTTTCATGTACAGCAAGACCATATCTTTTAATTTGTATATATTTTTCGAAATTTAATTTGGAGGCTAAGATGTAGCATCGGCTGCATCTTAGCCCTAAAAAACCTATAAAATATCGATAATTTGCGCAAAGTGAATACAATTTTTGTCCGCATCCGATTTCAATGTCCACCATGAAAATCTACATCGATATACAGTCTGTCGCAAAAGTTAGTATACACCGTTGAAACCAAAATGTATTGGTGATAAATATCACTATAACTTATTGAAAACAACAAACAGTTAGTTTTATTTGATATATAAGAAGGTTGTCTTCTGTAATAACAAGTAAAAGTGCGCAATATTTGCATACATTAGCAAATGTACGGTTCGAATCCCAAAAAGACCAAAATTTATGTCGCAAAAGTTAGTATACAACGGAGAATCCTCGTGGAACTGTGCAAAAAATTCTTGATATTTTTGAACAAAATGAAACTAAATCTGTACTAAAGATCATAAAGAGTATATTAATTGGTTTTAATGGCAGTTATAGTGACAAGTCCAACGTACACTGGGTCGTAAAATACACAAAAATTGGTCATCTACAAATACAACAACTGTAGCGATAAAATTCCGGGCGTTATGTCCTGTTTATGAATTTTAAAGCCATGAAATGCTCAGAAAAGCTCTAAAGTTTCAATATGGGGTGATCTTGATCGAGTTTCGACTTGTCCTTTTTGAAGAAACGGGAATTTTTTGAAGGAAACCCATAGTTTTGATACCTTTGTCCTTTTGAAACATGTAATAATCCTTAATCCTTACACATAAGGACTTTCCTTTTCAGTTAATTTTCTCACAAATTATGTCCCTTTTCACATTCCCACCAAAAATAAATAGTAGGAGAACCTCAAGTTATGGTGTAAGCTCTACAGTGATACTCCACCACCACAGAAGGATATGATAGCTAATTCAAAATTTTAATACAGAGCTTTCTGTGCTGTTATAACGCATGGATTGTGTAAAAACGTTGTGAAAAGCTGTGTTCGCTTCACTTAGGACTAAAATACAACTGAATGGATCAGTTAGAAGTAGTTCATTAGACATTAGTAGTACATTAGACACTAGGGACATGAGAAGCATGTCCGATACTGCTATAAGGTCGGTAAGGCCGTATAACTGTAGGGCTTAAAACGGACCTTGAGGTTCTCCTACTATTTACTTTTGGTGGGAATATGAAAAGGGGCAACCTTTGTGAGAAAATTAACTCAAAAGGAAAGTCCTTATGTGTAAGGATTAAGGATTATTACATGTTTCAAAAGGACAATGGCCTCAAAAGTATGGATTTCCTTTAAGAAATTACCATTTTTTCAAACAGGACAAGTCGAAACTCGATCAAGATCACCCCATGTTGAAACTTTAGAGCTTTTCTGAGCATTTCATGGCTTTAGAATTCATAAACAAGCCATACACCCAGAATTTTGTCGCTACAGTTGTTGTATGTGTAGATGACCAATTTTTGTGGATTTTACGATTAAGTGTACGCTGGACTTGTCACTATAAGTACTATAACTGCCATTAAAACCAATTAATATACTCTTTATGATCTTAAGTACAGATTTAGTTTCATTTTGTTGAAAAATATCAAGAATTTTTTACATACTTCCACGAGGATTCTCCGTTGTATACTTACTTTTGCGACATAAATTTTGGTATTTTTAGGATTCGAACCGTACATTTGCTATTGTATGCAAATATTGCGCACTTTTAATTGTTATTACGGAAGACAACCTTCTTGTCTATCAAATGAAACTAATTGTTTGTTGTTTTCAATAAGTTATAGTGATATTTATCCCTAATACATTTTGGTTTCAATGGTGTATACTAACTTTTGCGACAGACTGTATATCTATTTCAAGGCGATCAATCAAGAACCGTGGATGTAGCATCACACACTATTTTTTGGGATAAAATGAATGTAGCTCTCTTATCAGTGAAATTTTCAAATCTCTGTTTCCGCTAAAACGAAGATGCTGTATTAGTTGTTTTATTGCTGTGGAAACGAACCGCAGAATACGCGATAAAATACGCGATATTTCCAAAAACAATTATAGGTGATTATTCTACTTTGGACTTTCTTGTAACTCGCGTTTTAGTGGATGGATTTTCACGGGGAATGATTCATTAGATCCGGAACGTAAAAAACTAAAATGTGCAATCAAGTACGAGGAAATCGAATGACAATTGTAAAAACTAGGCCCGAAAAATATGTTTTTTACAAAAATGTTCGCACAAAATTTCCGCATTTGGATGTAGATTTCTATGAAGCTGTGCAGACTACATTCACATTATTCGTATCAAATAACTCAGAATCGCAAGTACTACAATCCTATATATAATTTTTTGAAAAACCTGTTTTCGGAAAGAAATTAGAAGAAAATTTCAAAAAACACTGTAAATCTGGCTTCAAAATGTCAGCATCATTTAATGCTAGAAGCAGCACAAATTTTGAAAAGTAATACATTACTGAGATGATCTTTATTTAGTTTGCTTCTACTTTTACTTTGACAGGAAAATCGAGAGAAGTGTGGTTTACTCACAAATCGAAAGAAAACAAAAAAAGGCATGGTGGCTTCAACCCATTTTTACCCATTTTTTAACGTAAATATAGCCACAGCTTCCATACAAATTATCTTTTAAGGCCAATATTTTTTGCCACGTCCAAAAACATTTCATTTTATCCAAAAATATTTAATTTGTAATATATCGAATCACAAGTCGCGTATTTTAAAAGGGTAAACCTTGGCTTCAGCTATGTTAAATTTTCAAAAATATTGGTGATATACCCTTTCTAGCCTAAAGGCTGAGGGTATAAAAATGGTGACCAAATCTGTATGAACAAGTAAAAAAGGAACAACTTTATCCTTGCACCTTGATCCCCAAATATTGCCAAAAAAATGTGTGATTCCAAGAGATCTACTGCATATTAGAGGCGACTGAATTTCTAACAATACATGCTACAGGTCCTAATTGAATGAAAAATATATTATCGGCTTAATTTTTGGAACTTCAATAAGGTACCTGAAAACTGTACATAATATTTTAAGCACATGCCCTAGCATTGCTGACAAGTAAAGTCAACTATTTACGAAGAATTTGGTCGTAATCTTTTACGTAACGTTATGATCCATATTCTGGCGGTAGAAAAATCTGTAATTTTCCTTTCATATGAAAATATTTGTTTTAAAGATCGTAATTATAATTGGGATTTTTCTGCACGAACATTCCCCGTGAGTTTTTCCACTTTCTCCCTTAAGTTGAAACGACGGGGAATTTTCGTTCAGAATAGCCCCCAATATTTCGACGTTATTCCAGAGAGGAGTACAAATTTACCGCTAAGTTTCCGTCCATAAAGTCATGGAAAACGATATAATTACATCGGTATTTCATATTGGACTTGATATCTTAAGGCTGGATCTCTGAGTTTTTCAGTTTCCTCAAAATATAATTAAGTTTTGGTCAATATGAGTTAAATTCGCAATGATAACCCCATACAATATATACGTACAATATAAACGTTATAAACACTAAATGATTTCCTGTAGTGAGAGTGAATGAACTTTTGCCTATTAATGCATAAAATAACATTCATTCCATTTATTATAAAAAGTTCCGCACAAACCACTTTGGAAAAAAGATTTTTTTGAAATAGTTCTACGAAATGAAGAAAACATTTGTTCTCAAAAAATATTTCCTGTTGCACGAATGAATGGTCTTTTGCCTATTAATGACTAAAATAACCCTTATTCCATTTAAATTTTAAAAAAGGTCCTGCTCTAACCACTTTTTATTTTTATGATATATGAAATAAGTTATATATAATATACAATGATATATGTATATGTTATAATATGATGATAAAATTAGTGAGAAACAAACGGCTATGTCATTTTTGTTATGTCGTGTGCCTCTATAACTTGTTTACAGTTAAATATCTGCTTAGTGACTTTAAAAAAATTTTCAAATTTCTAAAAAATAAATACTTTAAAAGCTTTCTGTGCGAAAGCTTTTTTCATCGAATCGCTTTTTAATAAAGATTTTATGCAATCTTAGGTAAAAATTCATCAAGATATCATACAGGGATTCGATGTTGTAAAAAAGTCATAACCCTAATAAACGTATCCTTAGACCACTTATAATAAGTGAAATATATGTATATTACGGCAATGACTGGATCATTTGCAGCATTTTCTGCACTCAGAATAGGTATATGTAACAAAATTACTACGAAATCCCTCTTATATAGTTGACTTTATCTAATCTCAGTCAGTTTTCAAGCACCTAACTTAAGTAAAGATCCAAAAATTAGGCCGATAGTGTTTTTTTCTTTCTTTTGTTTTTTCAAAATAGTCTGGCTTAATCCCATTGTTGTTGTTTTAATATTTAAAACAACTATTTTATTAGTGGAAAAGATTTGGCATTGTTCGCCAAGGGGTAAGGCAGGGAATACTATAGTTTCGATCCACGCCACTGGATCTCATCAGTTCCCTTGTTTCTTGTTTGTGGATATTCTCCACCGATGTTATTTTTCAATAACTTCTTCAACAAGAAACTTTTTATACCCAAACATCAATCGTCAGCTCGAAGTATAAAGGTAAGCAAAGAAAAAAGTTCAATGGAAGAATAGAAGCCAATAATAGCAAGAACACTGGAAAACTGTCAAATGCACCTTATCTCATAAATTCCACATGGATAATACCCAAGTTTTCTAACCAAAAGTCGTCCTATGAAACGTTCAATAGTAACAAAGTTGAGGTTTTTTTTCATTCACTTTAACCGTGACCTCTGTGAAATGTGTCCTATAATGACAATGATAATACGTGGGTAATATATTTGGATCGAATTGTAGTCCTTACCGATCAAACTTAGAAATATTAAGCATGTAAAATATAATATTTAATATATTTTAAATGCAAAACATTATTGGTAATGAAGGTGTGAAGTGTGAGTTACTGTGTTTGTTTGTATTCTTATCGGAACCTGACTTCCATACAAAATTTCGTGACAGTCGGACTTTAATTTTGCCTGAAGTTTGATTAAAATATTAATCGACAGATGGACGGGACGGTCGAGCTGGCACACGTAGTTTGATTGTTTCATTTTGCCTATATATGAAAATTGGTATATCATAAGGGGTCTAGGACGACTATTTCGTAGTGTTACATGCATTTTGGTCAAAACAAATTTGTAATACACTTTCCACATTATAGTGTAGAATGTAAATAAATGGGATCTGATACCAGGGTTTTGTCATAAATGTAATGGTATGTTAATAATAAAGTTTAAGGTAAAGATGCGGATAACTTTGAAATGTCTACCGCTTTGCTTGTATCAAAATTTACTTATTTTCCCCTACTGTGAGACGGGATGTGTTTTGTTATTGGATGTTGTGTTGTTACAACCGCTTATTGTCCTACGTGCCGCAATGTTTGTATGTTAGTTGTCCGCTGTATGTAGTGTGCGCCTGCTAATCTTCAACGTGCAACAATTTAATGTTGTTGTTTTTTTTTTCTGCCAGAAGATAGATCCGCATCTACAGAAAAGTTATCTGCAATGTGCAACATGTAACTAAAGTAGTAAACTTGTTGAGTGCCAGTAACAAAGACGGTAGCAGGAGCAATACTCAACTTTGCCACCAAATCGTTGATGTAACGTTGCACAACAAACTCTTGTTACTGCCTGAATTGTCTCCGTTGCTTTTTGCAGTTCGATCAGTAGCATGCTGGTGTTATTGTTATATTTGATGATGTTTGTTGTTGTTGTTGTCGTTTTTTTCGATTACTACCATTCATGTTCGTGGTCAATGCCACAGCTGACCCTGTGATTTTGGAAATCATGGAAAGGGGAGGTGGGCAAAAAACTACTGAAAATTGCTTCTGGTTCCTAATATTGGTTGGCCTGCATAAAGCAAACTCTTGTTAATGTTCCATTGATTTGGTGCGTTTAATGGATGTTATGGTTCATAATTTAACGTCTACAATATCATTACTACCCAGATTCTGCATCATCACAACTAATGACTGCGAGATATCAGCGAAAAACAACAGGGTCTGAAATGAGAATAAACACAGATTGGATGGAATATGTTATCAACTGTTCTAATGAGAAGAAATAGAAGTGTTACCAATGGAGCTGTTTATAGCAAATCTATGTTGGAGTGGAAGATCAGAGAGGCATCTTAGGAAATTAATACTTATAAAATTAAAATGTGGAATATCCTAGCATATTTCATTTATCAATATCAGGATTTTTTTGGTATAAAATATATTTTTAAAAATTACATGTGTTACATATCTTTTAACCTTTGTGTTCCGACGTTTATCATCTTTGTGAGTGGATACTTCCGAATGGGGCTGAGATATTTATGCCTCCTAATTGAATGAAGGAAAAAAGTATGGCGGGATTGACTAAATTTTACTTGATTCATTTAAATGATTGAGTAAAAATTGAGAAATCACATTTTATAGGTAAGCAGTTGATACAAATAATATCTGAATAAAAAACATGTTTATTTCTGCGGAGAAAAATTGGAAGTTTAAGGGTTAAGGAACCTTTTATGTTCTTGCCTCATTGATGATGTTAACATTATGTAAATTGTTGTTGTAGCCGTTCCTGTAAATATATCTGTATATCAAAGGTGTTTTATCGGATTTCTCGACACACTATACTTTTAATACAAATACTATTACACTGTGCAACATTTTCAAGGTAATTTTGTGCAAACGATTTCAAATGCGGTTTTTATGAAAGTCTATGCGCAATAGACAAAACCATTCTTTGGGGTTAGTTTTGTTAGATCGGGTTCGGATTTTATGGCCCTGTCTAAACATGGCTAAACATTGAATTTTTAAAGAAAATGTGGGCTATATCTTTGAAACCAAAACGAATCTTTCCATGGCATGCGCAGCAAATTTGTCGATAAGACCAAGAAGAATGTATTTGGAAACAAAATGAAAACCAAAAACCTCATTTATTGCCTCAAATTTTATAATATGTATATCTAAAATTTCCGTGATTCATATATATTTCGCAGCGTATCTCCAAAACCATCAAATTTTTCTTAATGTTATCTTTTGAAACAATATTCGCTGGAATGTAATACACAACTCTTCAGAACTCTTCATTGTTGTAAAATTCCTCTATCGCGTTGTTTCTATCATATTTTTCAACGACAATTTGATAAATATATCAACAATACATTGAAATTTCAAATATGAGAATAAACAGCCTGTGTGAACGTTGTTTGAAATATGTTTTGTAGAAAGTATGATATGTAATACAGCCTAAACAACATAAAATAACCACCAGTTTATGTATTTCGAAACGAAAATGTGTGCGCATGAAAGACACCCAAACTTTAGTTTTTGAAATATTATTTCATTTGCTTTTGCTTCAAAACAAAAAACAAAATTGAAATACACACTCAAATTTGGTAGTTTTTCTTCCGCATTCGTTTTCTTATCGACATACATAAACAGGCCCTATGTGTATTACAGTTTCAGAATGTTCTGAAGAATTGCTGAGGACATTATTTGGAAAATTTTTGTGAAAGGCTACTTGGTTCAACTATCAATAGTTTGGCAGTTACTGACCATAATTCCAGAAATTATGTAATCTTTCCTATATTTTATCAATTTTGATGCGCTATATGCGGTTTTTAGTAGTTCGTCTGTTTGACAAATAAGTTCTACTACTTTAGGACTACAATATTACTGAAGACCGCAAAGCTAAATTACACTGTAAAACAAAATTAAACTTTTCTTAACATTAGAAGACACGTATATCGGCGTTTTGAAAGTTTACGTCGGGAAGTAACCTAAATAGGCGTGGCAAGTTCCGCCCATTTCTACAGATTTTGAAATATTCGACCTCGGATTCCTTGGAATCCTTGAATTTTAGGTATAAAGTGTCTTTGGCAATATTACTGACAACAATGCGGGGTATCTTTTTATGAAAAAAATTAGCCCTCATGCGAGTCACTTTTGGTCTCTTTTTTCAAAGACGTTTAAAAACTCCTTTAAAATGTGATCGTATCAGATCAAAATATTCTACAAAATTATTTGTCGTATAATTTTACTATAGGCCCCCGAATACACCAAAACTCTAAATCGTACCTAAACGTTAGGAATTTGCCAAAAGTAAAATCACGTTTTAGGGTTAATGTTGTACTTTATTTGAGTTTATTAAGTTTTGCCCCACAAAACTTCATTTTAGATAGAAGACGTCAAAGAAAAAAATGTTCTCCATTAAATTTCAATATAAGTCGCCGAATAAGTAAAATATGTATTTACAATATATATCAAGAAAATATGTACATCAAATTTGCCAACAAAACGCCCAAATATTTTTTGAATAAATTTGTTTTGTTCTATTTTCGAGTTGATGCATGAAAGTAACATGAAATTTAGTTTTAGACGAAAGGTGTTAAAAGAATAAATATTCTACACAAAATTTCACTGTAAGACGCAGAACAAACTAGATATCTAAGTAACATACTTCGTTAAGAAAATGACGTTACAAAATTGGATATTATAGGTAGAAATTATTTGTTAAACTTTTAGACTCTTAATTAAAATTTATACAATACTGAGTCAAAATATCCGAAAATATTTCACTTTTTGGGGATAGTGTCAAAAGAAGAAATGTTCCAAATCAAATTTCATTATGAGTTTATGAACAAAATTAATTTGTAGCTATAATATTTAACATCTCCAAAAGCTTTCGCTTTTTATATATGATGTAGGACCATATTCTACCGTTTTTATTCACATTTTCGTTGTCTGCGGTCACAATATATATTTTATTGATGTTTTTCATAATAAATTCTTTTAGAAGATTATGTGTACTTGATCCAAACTATTCTTGAAATATCTATGGTGAATATATATAGGGAAAAGATTGATAACCCAGATCGGACTTTAAAAAATTACGTATTTTAGTACTATAAACTAAAATAACGTCATCAGGATAAGTCATAGGTTCCTGGTATTGTATGTGAAAATGCGGGGATAGTCTACACCTATTGTCCAGTGAATATATATTTGACATACGAGTCCTAGCTTCCATGATTTTGACATAGTCCTAAATACTATAATGCTACTACTGATCTGACAAAATTGACTGAACTAATTGACATACATGTGTGTATCATGAATTATCATAACAAATTTAGTTATGATATGGCTAGTTACTTCGATTTCAAGGGTTAATTCAGACAAGTTTGTCAGATCAGTAGTAGCATTATAGTATTTAGGACCACGTCAAAATCATGGAAGCTAGGACTCGTTTGTCAGATATATATTCACTGGACAATAGGTGTAGACTATCCCCGCATTTTCACATACAATATCAGGAACCTATGACTTATCCTGATGACGTTATTTTAGTTTATAGCACTAAAATATGTAATTTTACAAAGTCAGATTTGGGTTATCAATATTTTCGCTATTTATATATATATATATATATATATATATATATATATATATATATATATATATATTCACCATAGATATTCCAAAAACAGTTTGGATCGAGAACACATAATCTTTTGAAAGAACTTATTATGAAAAAACATCAGCAACATATATTTTGTGACCGCAGATAACTAAAATGTGAAAAAAAGGTAGAATATGGACCCAAATCACATATAAATATTATAGCTACAAATTTCTTTGTTCAGAGACTCATAATGAAATTTGATTTGGAACATTTCTTCTTTTCACACAATCAATTTTAATTAAGAGTATAAAGGTTTAACAAATAATTACTACCTATAATATCTAATTTTGTAACGTAATTTTTCGAAAAAAGAACAAAACCAATTTATTCAAAAAATATTTGGGTGTTTTCTTGGCAAATTTGATGTATATATGTTCTTAATATATATTGTAAATGCATATTTCATTTATTCGGCGACATATATTGAAATTTAATGGAGACGTATTTGACGTCTTCTATCTAGAATGAAGTTTTGTGGGACAAAACTTAATAAACTCAGACAAAGTACAACATTAACCCTAAAACGTGATTTTACTTTTGACAGATTCCTGGCGTTTAGGTACGATTTATAGTTTTGGTGTATTCGGGGGCCTATAGTAAAATTATACGACAAATAATTTTGTAGAATATTTTGATCTGATACGATCACATTTTAAAGGAGTTTTTAAACGTTTTTGAAAAAATAGACCAAAAAGACCCTTTAGTGACTCTCATGAGGGTTAATTTTTTTCATAAAAAGATACCCCGCATTATTGTCAGTAATATTGCCAAAGACACGTTATACCTAAAATGCAAGGATTCCAAGGAATCTCATGTCGAATATTTCAAAACCTGTAGAAATGGGCGGAACTTGCCACGCCCATTTAGGTTACTTCCCGACGTAAACTTTCCAAACGCCGATACACGTGTCTTCTTTCATAATCTGGCCGAATTATCTTGTAATTATTTTTTGTGTTGTACAGTGTTATTGTTAGTTTCTGAGATAAGGCACGGATCATTTGAAAAAATGGTCGTTTTAGCCCGGTATAGATGTGGCTATAAAATCCAAACCCGATTTAAAAACACGAAACCCAACTAGGGGTTTCGTAGTCTTAATATATACTTTCAGAAAATACCCACTAGAAGTTGTTTGCATTTTCAGTATTGCACAGTGTTATTATTTGTTGTTTTTATATCCTTAGTATTTAGACTAACGGAAAAATTTTTAAAACACACAACAACGCTCGGAGCCGCTGCCAATGTTGTTTCTATCAAAGCAAAACTTAAATGAAACATTTATTCAAAACGTCACCAACTAAAATGACTGAAGAGCACGATTGAGTATCCGTGTTGGCTGAAATTTTACAAAGGTGTCTTCCAAACGTACATCAAGTTTCAAGAAGGTCTATGTCCGACAACACTTTGGAATACCTCTCTCCTAAAAGTTTAAAATTTTGCTTAAGTCCAATTTATGATCTGTTGGAAAATTGTAAATTTCATCGAAGGTTGTCCTTGTGATTCTGATTACAATAACACCATTTTTGTTCGTGGTCATTTCGTTGCTTCCTGAAAAGGTAAACAAGTAGGAAAAGCGTAAAGTTCGGTCGGGCCGAACTTTTTATACCTATACCTACAAATTTCTAGGGGAAAGTTGTATACCCCCAACGAAGACTTAATACCAAATTTCAGCCATCTCGGTGTGATAATGAGGCCAAAACCTTAAAAATACCGAAAATCGAAAGGTACCGTTCTAGGGGGGCTATATGATGGCGTGGACCTATACCTACAAGTTTTATACCCCCGACGAAGACTAAGTACCAAATTACAGCCATCTCGGTGTGATAATGAGGCCAAAACCTTCAAAATACCGCAAATCGGGAGATATCGTCCTATGGCACAGTGGAAAAAAATACCGATCTAGCGCGCCAAAAGTGAAAAAAATCACATACGCTAATTTAAAAATTATTAGTGCAGTATTGATCTAAGGTGTCCACTGAATCTAACGGAAGTTAAAATAATTTGTTTTCCATCAGTCAGAGCGAAATAACGGTTCATTTTTCGTTGAAAATTTATGAACTGGTTTTCGTAATATATTTTAGTAGTAAATTGGCGATCGTCTCTTGCAGTCTTCCTACAAAGTAATTTTAAAGCTTTATTGTATTAAATATTTCTTGAGGACAGGTGAATTAAAATATATTGAATATAAGACGTTATTTATTTTAAGTTGGATTTTACACTTAAAACATGTGACATCCGATTTTTTTTTTCAACTTGAGTACTTTGTTAATGCTATAACTAAGGAGTGTCGCAGGATGGCGCCTAGATTTTTTATTTTATTTTTAGTACACATAGTTCTTAACAAATATGCAAAATTTTAGCTGCAACAAACTGCAACAATTTTTTTATAATAATTTTTATAAAAAATTTCAATTATGCCATTATTTTGTATATTTCGCACCATATCTCCAAAACTGTTACATTTTTCGTTGACTTTCCTTAGAAAAAATATCCACAACAACATTGTTCCACAACATCCCATACGGGACAAGGGAGACTTCTCTCATATCAATGAGTGCACCCCGATTCATATTTAGCTCAATGATATGGGACCTACTGTTTATCGCCGAGTCCGAACGGCGTGTCCTAAGACACCACTTGTAGAGAAGTTTTTCAAGGCTGATATACTCAGGAAATGTCGCCAACATTACTGAGGGGTATTTTGCCACCGTTGAAAAATGATTGATGTTGCATGGCCGGGGAATCGAACCACTGACCTTCTGCGTGCAAGGCGGGTGTGCATACCATTGCACCACGGTGGCACCCAAAAAAGAAAAAATATCCGCTTTACTGTAATTCATAACTCTTCAGAACATTCCATTCTTGTAAAATGCCTATATCACGCTGCTTTTGGCACATTTCTCAAAAACAATTTGATAAATATATGAACAATGCATTGATACCCCAAATATGAAAATAAATAGCCTGTGAACATTGCTTGAAATATGGTTTGCATAAACTATGATATGAAATACCGCCTAAACAACATGAAATAAATATTTCAGAGTTTCAGAATGTTCTAAAGAATTACTGAGCACATTATTTTAAAAATTTTTGCTAAAGGTTACTTGTTTGAAGTCCCAATAGTTTAGCTGCTACTGACCATAATTTCAGAAATAAGATAAACTTTCGTATATTTTATCTATTATATAATAAAAATTGCTATATATATTAATAAATGAATTAAAATGATCCTTTTTGAACTAAAATTATCCAAATCATGGATAAACATACGATAAATTACTGATTTTTATTTTTGGCGCGCTAAATCGGTACTTTTTTCCACTGTGTATGGGGGCTATATCAAAACGTGGACTTATATAAACATTTTATGGTAGAAATGCTTCTTAACCTCTGGAAATACAAAGTTGCCAAATGGGACTAATACATTCGAAATATATTAAAATGACGCGTATTTTATATGGGGCGGTATATGGGGGTTATACCAAAACGTGGACCTATATAAACCAACTTTGGTAGGAATGTTTTTGGCCTCTGGAGACACAAAATACCACATTACAACCACTTCGGTGGTAAAATGGGACAAATATCTTAAAAATTCCTTAAAACAACGACGCGTCACGCGTCATTTTGTATGGGGGCTATACGAAAGCGTGGACCTACATAGCTCGATTTCAATACCAAAATTCCTATATACATATAATAGATTTTCCCAAGATTTCATCCACCTACATACGTCAAACCGTTCGGACGCTAGAGTGATTTCCACAGTCGGACGGACATTGCTATATCGATGTAGAATTGCACGCTGATCAAGAATATATATAGTTTGTGGGGTCTACAATGATTATTTCGAGTAGTTGAGGGTATACAAAGTCCTACGGTGACCATCTAAAATGGCTGTTTGGCACAATAATTACCGAAGGGCATTACTCGCGAAATTTGGTGCACTTGAAAGGTGGACTATAGCGTATGGAAATTTTAATAGCGTGTATCATTATATATTTTTTTTGCAAGAGAAAACAATACTTCTTGGAATACGGTCCCCGAAAACGCTTTTAGTACTCGAAGTTTTTGTTTCAATTTTATAATTTTATTCTCTGTAGACTGTGTAGATTGGGGTTTGTCATTGGAATAATTAGGATACAAACGCCTAAAAATTTACGCTGAAAACTTCCCAAACTTGTTTTGTCATCTTCGAAAACACTTGTTATAACCTCCACCATACAATAGATGGTATATTGAGCTTGCCATTCCGTTTGTAACTCCTCAAAATAATCATTTTGAATTCCACAAAGTATTTATATTCTTGATCAGCGTGAAATTCTACATCGATATAGCCGCATCCGTCGGTGTAAATCACTCTAGCGTCCGAACGAATTGAAGTATGCGAATAAAATTTTCGTTAAATGTGTTTTTATGTCCGTAGAACTTTTGGTATTGAAAATAAGCTATATAGTTTCACGATTTTGCATGGCCTCTTTCTATACCGTAACGTGTCAGTTTAAAGTATTTTGACCATATTTACCAACCGAATAAAGCAACGTGCTGATTTAATGTATTGAGGGCATTTGACACGGAATTGGTTTTAACTTGAGAATTTTTGTTTGTTTTTTTATGTTGATGTCTATAGCTCCACGTTTTGAGGTATCACACATATAACGGCACCACCTAATTTCAGTTTTTTAAATGATATAATCACATTTCCGGTCTTAATTGTCTGTTATTTTTCATTTTAGGTTCCTTCAGGTTAATAAAACTGTCCACCATGTTGTATAACGGTACCGCCCGATTTTTTTTTTTTTAAGAGTAGAAACAAGTTCGGCCCTGTCGATTTACTTATTTCTAATCGTGCCATTTAATTTCATATTACGATGAAGTTTAAAAATAAAAATATATTAGTTTATTTATATTTATCTTTATTTTTTTATATTTTATCTACGTATTTTTATACCCTCAGCCTAAAGAAATAATGGTTTTAGATCCCACAAAGTTGGTCTTAACTTTGTACATAGGACTATTTCGTCTTAACTTAAAACAAGATGGACTGCACAGGTAAACACCTTCGAACACATCATCCACAAAAGTTCATAAAATTTTCATATAATGTTCCCGTGGTCAAGCCCATCTATCCTTTGATTAAGGTCCAACAGTTATAAAACTCTGCGGCCGCCAACTACCTTCTGAAACTCACTTCTTCTACAATATTACATACATTTTTTATTACCTTTTCGTAAGATTTTGTTTTTTTTCATTTAACTATCATTGTATTAATTTATATTTGATGTAAAAGCCTAGTTCCGATCTGATGGTCATTTACCCTACGCTGACATTCTGTACGAACTAAATTGAAAGTTTTATCTGTACTTTTATTGCTGTTTACTGGTTGCAGTTCTTCGCATCTCCGACTTGCTGTGATTGTGTGGGATGTTTCTTGTCTGATTAAAAAATCTTTGCATTATTACCAACAAAAGCAATGGCAAATAACGCTGCTGCACAAGACATTAATCGCTAGTAACAGCCATGTATTACACGCATTAATTTTAAGACTAAGCTTTTGGTGCTTCTCTCGGCTGTTGTTTGTCGTTTTAGCGTAGGACGTTGATGTATTGATGGCGATCCTTGTCGTAAGGTTGCTCGTTTCAATGGGTTGTTGTGCCGAATGAATGAATGGCTGAATGTATTTGAGACATCATCGACATCAGTTAATTTAAAGTCGCACCGTTCAGCTATTAATTTAATGGTAAAGAGCAATGCTAATTCGATGCTACGATTAAACACATTAGAGTATTTTGGTTGGCATCCGAAGTCATGTAATTGATTGTGCTTAAATCGCTAAACATGACAATCGAAACAAACGAAAGCTATGCTTTTTACTGTGTCACCCATGCCAGTCGTGTTTGTTTTTGTTCGTAATCGATGTTGCCGTGTTGTTTGTCTTTTTAATTTGAAAAACCAAAAAGTTGAATGAAATTGAAACTAAATTTGTTTAGTACAAGATACGAAAAATAAGGTGTACATATGTTTATGTAGATGTCATGTGTCGAATGTCATTAAAAAATATTATGCAATGAATTACTAAAATAAAAAATCTCTAATTTTTTCATGTAACTTAACAACAAATACAAGGTGGTGGTTATACATTATATAAAATGTAATATGGACTGAAAGACATTACAATTCATGAAGAAAACAAGTATTCGGTTGTATATTCGTATATATCGACGCCTCCAAACAATAGTATGCTAAGTCGACTTAGCATGTTTTCAAGTTCTTTACATTTTTATATTTAACGTCCTTTAACTTAAATTCTGTCAAATTTTGGTAATGATCGGACAATCCGAACAGAAGTTATAAACAAATATTGACTTAGCATAGTACTGAAGGTCAAAGAAATTTCCAGACTTTTAGAGCTTGTCTTGCAAAACTCGCTTTTCAGAATTAGCAAACTATCATTTGGAGGTGTCGAACGTCCTTTAACTTAAATTCTGTCTAATTTTGGTAATGATCGGTCAATCCGAACAGAAGATATAAACAAATATTGACTTAGCATAGTACTGAAGTTCAAAAAAATTTCCAAACTTTGAGAGCTTCTCCTGCAAAACTCACTTTTTAGACTTAGCATACTATTATTTGGAGGTGTCGATATTGAGGAAGGATTCTAGAAGAACAAAAGCAATCACATCTGATATGTTAGATGGACTGATACAAACTTCTTAAACCATAGCTCAATTATTGGAAAAACTTTCATAAATAACAATCTAGGACGAATAAGACAACAATAAATAGTTATATGATAATGTTCAAATACATATGTACATTCTATCGTGTATTTACATACATATGTGCTCTTCTATATATGCGTGTCGGAAATAGAATGACATTACTTGTAGAAAAGTTTTATATCCAAACAAGTGAGCAAAGGTTATAGCCGGGACGGGGCCGACTATGTGATACCCTACACCACTACGCCTGTGCATCTACCGCGACATCTACTTGGTACTGATTGAAAGCTTTGTTGGTCTTCTTGATTAGTATTTTACATGTCTTTAATACACCAAATAGAAGCAGAGGTATTTGTCATTAAAGTAAAGACTTAAAATTGTGATAGCTTGGCGCCTTTTGCAATAACTCTGATATTGTACCATATATGCCACATTTTGTATTAATTTTAAGCTCAGATGGTTTAGTTCCATTATCAAGCTCTCTCCTTGGAATATATCCAACAGAAGCAGAAATATCTGACATGGAAATAAAATTCCATAAATTGGAAATAGGTATATCCCAGCGTGGGTGCATATGATAAAACGTTGAATGTTCTCCACATAAGTTTTTTGCCCATTCCGATCCATGAATATTATCCGACCATCACCATTAACCCTCAAATTCTCGTGAGGGTCCGAACAAAATTGCGACCTGTAGCATGACTAAAAAAATTGAAAAGTGGGCCACCTACGCCAACCATTGCAAAGATGGGAGTTTCTATTTTCATAGCCATGCTTTGCTTTTGGAAGGCACCTAACCAGAGCTGTGATATTTGTCATTATAATTAAAGTCTCAAAAATGAAACGTTGGGTTTCATTAGCGACTATTGCGATATATACTTTGTTTGGCCACCTACGACAACCTACTTTTTGGCCTCCTGGACCCCCATTAACTACCAAAATTTCCAGATGATACGATTTAATTTGCGGCCTGTTGCGTGATTTCCAAAAAATGGAAAAAATAGGATATATCTCCGACTATTGCGATATCTCCGTTTTTTGGCTACCTACGACAACCTACTTTGCATCATTGTAATGATGGGATTTTCTACTTTCATAGCCAGGCTTTGTTTTTGAAAAGTCCCCAACCGAAGCTGTGATATTCGTCATTATAATAAAAATCGCTAAAATGAATAGTTAGGTTCTATTTGGAATATTGTGATATTTTCATTGTTTGGCCACCTACGACAACCTATTTTACATCGTTAGAAAGGTGATATTTTCTACTTTCATTAGAATGTTTTTTGGTATACCCCTTATATAAGCTGAGATATTCGCTTTGGAAACAAATGTTGACTTTTTCTCCAAATAAGTTTTTTGGTCATTCCGACCACTAAATATTATCCGATCATCACCAAAATAGGCTTCTTTCCCTCCGGGACCCCCATCAAAACCCAAGATTTCGTGGCGATCGGAAAAAAATTGCGACCTGTAGCGTGATTACAAGGTTTAGATGGACAGACAGACGGACGGACACACATAGCTAGATCGACTCAGCTCGTCGAGACATTCATTTTGGTGTATATAAGTATGCATCTACGACCATTATTTCGATGCGTTACAAACATTTTGGCCAAAACCAACTCCCCACATAGTGGTGTAGGGTAAAAAAATACAAACTAAGAATCCATTGTTTTGGATCGTGAAATTGATTGTTTTCATGCAGAAAAAGTAGAATTTGGAGTATTGATACAAGGGTCAATGAACGATTCAACGATGGTGAGCAAGATCGAATACATAACGATGTTAAACATACGCCCGAATGCCCGTTACCAGAATGTAAGTTTTTAAAAAAAATTAAAATTGTAAAATGAAATAATATATTTTTAAATCTCTTACTGCCGCAAGACACTCAAATATCAATAAAGTTATTAATATTATATTATTACGGTTACTGTTAGACATGTAGTGAATTAGTACAATTGCTCATTGTGACAGAGTATAAAATATGAACCTTCTGTTTGTGTACAATGTTAATTAAAAACTTTAGTCAATTGACAATTGTTCTATGAAAGTCATTCAAATGAAATGAATTGACAACACATGGACATGAATGCAATTAGACAGACATTCAGTTGAAATTATTTGTGTAATCGTGGATACAATGTATTAAATATTGTGTATTGTTAATTGTTAATAAGTTTGTAAACCATCCATACCCCCGATGTTGCGGGGTATGACATCTTGCCAATCCAGTGTAATTTCTTTGCTTCGAAATAAATACTATTTAAATTCATTGCGACTTTTTCACCTTCGCAATAACATGATTTTTAAACTCGATCAAATTAACAAACAATGTACGGGCTACATGAAAATTGACCATTCATATATATTACTTTCCAAGTGTTATTTGTTTTATTTTAGTATTTGTATCATTTCATATATTGTATATAGACTGGACGTTGTTAGGTGATTTGGTAACGATTAGAATTTGATTCAGTTTAAAGTTTTAATTACTTATCTCCTGTGGTTTTTGTAACAGTGTCCATATTTCTACAACAACGTCGATTTTATAACGATTATGTATTACGGTTTACGGTGCATTCAGTTGAATTGAGTCTGCCACACTCTTGCATGTGTGGCAAATTCTCGTCGTATGTCTCTATTTGCGTTACAGTATTCTACCCGACTTGCTAAATCACGGAGTCGAATGAGTTACAGCGATGCTGGTGACTAGTACTTGTTCTAGTAATAATAAGAATTATGTCGTATTGTGTAGTAGCATATAAAACTGTCATGTCACATGCTCACTGGATATTGAACTAAATCAATACTTTATTAGCCGTGACAATGTTCATTGGCATGGCAAGGGGAGACCAATAAATAATCAACATTGTGATCGAAAAAAAAAAACTTAAGTGATCGTTGGTGTTTTGTTTTTAACAAAGTATTTCGAATTTTGGTGTCATTTAATTAAGATTGATGAATATTCTGATTTGAAACTAGATTTACATAGATATGCTAAATCTCGCAGATAATCGTTTTTGAATGCAACATTTTTGTAACTTTGATAAATTCATAGTTTGTTTTAAAGATAATGTGTTTTAAGTGGGTCGTCTCCAACAATACTGCTGCATTTTATAAACTCATTCTCATTTAAAAGATTCTTTAAATAATATTATGTTTTAAATAAATGTATATTTATATCAAATTGTGAAGCCACAAGAGATCATTGAAGGAATGCAATGGTTGTTAGGGTGTCCTGCGAGTTTTTTTAGTTTTACCATTTATTTTCGTTAATTACAATAGCTTAATTCTCATTAAAATAGAGAATTTTTCTGACCCCTAAAGTGAAAACCCACTATAACAATATACAGTCGAAATCGCTTATAACGTCGGTCAAGGGACGGACCAAAATCGGACGCTATAAGCGATAGTCGTTATAAACGATATTTATAAAAGAGGTGAAATTATACTATGTATAGTGACTTTTTGGTAAAAATAAGTAAATAAATTCAATTCAATTCAATTTTTTACTTTTCGCTTCTATATACATACGTATAAATGACTTAAAAACAAAATAATAATAATAATATATAAATTTTAAATTTAACTCAGATCTGAGTTTTGAAAGGGGTTCCAAAATACCTTCCTTGCTTGTAACATCTACTGAGTAAATTGTTGAAGAGTTTCTACAGCTAGACACGCCTCTGACACTGACGGTAATTGAAATTCTGGTTCTGTAGTAGTTCGGTTATTTCTTCGTTAGAGTTGCCTTAATCTAAAACTTCCAATATTATTTCGTCATATACATGGCAGATGTGGAAACATTGTCATCGATGGCAACTAATTTATCAATATCTTCTACGTGTTGGGAGAAATGAGAGTGAAGATAAATGTATTCAGAATCGTTCAAATGACCATCAACAATTCCGCATGGTGAAAACAATTAGCAATTACAGACGACGTTACATTTTTCCACGCTTCATCTAACAATAACACGGCATCCAACACATTTAATTCCGTATTTTGATCCTTTTCTATTCTTACCAGGATAGTGGATATTTGCCGATTCCGGCAGTGCGATTTTAACGATTTTATTACACCTTGGTTCATGGGTTGTGAAACAGATGTGACATTGGGTGGCAAAAAGTTAAGCTTAATTGACTTGAAACCGATCGCCTAGATGTTAGTCGTAATTCAGTAGTCCCCATCTTCGAACAGGTTTTGTTTGATATTTTTTGTTTCTTTGAAAAATATACATACAACAAAATATTGAGAGAAATTTTCCTTCCTCGTATGGTTCGAAGTTATAGATCTTTCAGGGCATTTAGAAAAAATATATCGTTGAAATCATAACCGCAACGAATTCAGTAAAACTTTCTGAACTGCTCCAGTTTTTTCGAGGGAAATAATACCAACCCTCCCCAAAAAATATATATTATGTAGTCAGGACTAGAATGCTCGCTCCCTCCAATAAGTCTAATTGATCGAAATAGAAACATTCCGATCCGTCACTAGACAAAACCGTATGTATCTCGATATGAGGCAAAGCCAAGGATTATCTCGGACTTCGTGGTCCTAATAAAAGGTTGTCCGGAGTCTCCGCCAGCATTTTTTTTCTCGCCAACGGCAGGTTACCTTCGAAAGTTTAACCGATTCCTCAGCTACCTGTGACAACGTCACGAGGAATGTCATCGCCATTCCATGCGCACTACTGGAGGGATACTATTTCAGTGCCTAGATTTCGGGCTTATCGTCACAGTATCCCTCCAGTAGTTCACAAGGAATGGCGCAGAAAGGAATCAACAAAAGTTCAATTGACGGATCAAACAATGTGACTTGAGTAAAATTCTACTTTTCTTGTTGTTTTTACACCCTCCACCATGGGGGTATATTAAGTTTGTCACTACGTTTGTAACTACTCGAAATAATCATTGTAGACCCCGCAAAGTATATATATTCTTGATCAGCGTGCAATCCTACATCGATATAGCCATGTCCGTCCGTCTGTCCGTCTGTGGAAATCACTCTAGCATCCGAACGGATTGACGTAGGTCGATGAAATTTTGGGAAAATATGTTATATTTACGTAGGACTTTTGGTATTGAAAGCGGGCTATGTAGGTCCACGCTTTCGTATAGCCCCCATACAAAATGACGCGTGACGCGTCGTCGTTTTAAGGAATTTTTAAGATATTTGGCCCATTTTACCACCGAATTGATTGTAATTTGGTACTTTGTGCCTCCAGAGGCCAAAAAATATTCCTACCAATGTTGGGTTATATAGGTCCACGTTTTGGTATAGCCCCCATATAAGGCCCCATATAAAGTACGCGTCATTTTAATATATTTTGAATGTATTAGACCCATTTGACCACAGAATTGGTTGTAATTTGGAATTTTGTGTCTTCAGAGGCCAGAAAACATTCCTATCAAAGTTGGGTTATATAGGTCCACGTTTTGGTATAGCCCCCACATAAGGCCCCTTATAAAGTACGCGTCATTTTAATATATTTTGAATGTATTAGACCCATTTGACCAAAGAATCGGTTGTAACTTTGTATTTTGTGTTTCCAGAGGCTAAGAAACATTCCTACCATAAAATGTTTATATAGGTCCAGGTGTTGATATAGCCCCCATAATACAATATCTCCCGATTTTCGATATTTTGAACTATTTAGCCTCATTATCACACCGAGATGGCTGAAATTTGGTATTTTGTCTTCGTCGGGGGTATAAAACTTTCCCCCAGAATTTGTAGGTGTAAGTCCACGCCATCATATAGCCCCATAGAACGGTACCTTCCGAATTTCGGTATTTTGAAGGTTGTGGCCACATTAATCCACCGAAATGGCTGAAATTTGTGGTGGAGGGTATAAAAAGTTCGGCCCGACCGAACTTAACGCTTTTCTTACTTGTTTTTATTAAAGAACGCAATTTTTGTGCTGTTTGTGAGAAATTTTGTGAACCATGGACCGATATCGTCCATCTTCCAACATGATCGAAGTTTGGGAGAAAATGGCGATATATAAAGATTGCGTCAAATTGTTACTTATTTTTCGTGAGTTAGTGTGCGTAACAGCCGCATAGAGAGATGTATTATCGGAAACGGATATAGACTTCATACATATATGTGAGGTTTAAAACCATTATGTTGATGAGCCGTCAAAATATTAACACAAATAAATAAATTAGGCTACTTTTGACGATATTTCAAAAGTATTCGTTGTCTGTCCATGTTTTCTGGTTGCGTTTCCACTAAAAATGCTCGCCAATTAGAAAATATGTTCACACAAGTTGCAATCAAACAATATCTCAATTACCCACATCTATAGAAGACAAAGTCGATGAGTAATTCTATACATATATCTGCATATGTATGGGTATACTATATTGCAATTACAATATTCATGAATTGACAACAAGACCAACATCGAACAGAACATCAGTCGCCGTAGCAATACCAGATGTGGAAAGAACAAACATTCGACAGAACTCCTCTAAAGCTGAGTGGGTTTTAATTATATGATTCTGGCGAAGACCATAAACGTTAGCATATTGCGTCGTTTATTTAAACTGCAACTGGTTGAGCATTTAGATGATGTTGAAACCATTTCCCGGCAATATTTGTCTTTCCACTTTTTTTTGTCTTTAATTTTTTAGTTATGGAAACCCATAATTTTCCATAAGCAATAAAATCAATAATTTGCCATATCGAATTATGTTTCACTGCAAAATATTTGAATATTATATTATTAGTGTAATGGGTGTTCGGGATTGGAATTAGTAAATAATTACAAGTAAAATGTTTATACTCTACATCACAATGTTTGTAAGCTGTTTGTAACACATTATATCGAGTGATTTATTAACAATCATTACAAGTATTCGGTGAAATAGACTTTTAAACAACAAACCACGTCAGGGGTGAAATATTAACAAATGATAAGATTGACGCCTTCATTTATAATCTGTTTCTTCAACACCTAATTTGTCTTGATACAGACATTAGTTTTGAAATAAATCAGACTAAATTAAACAGCTTAAAATGTCGTCAATGTGTGTCTTGCTAACGAACGGCATTTAGTACGGCATCCGTTCAGAGTGTTACCGCTGCTGGCAATCGGCAATTTTTCAAAACTCATTTGCAGTCAATTTTAGCGCATTTACATCTTTAAAAGAGAGAAGAAAAATGATTTAGTTTGCAGCTATTTGTGGTTGTAGTTTTTATTATCTGTTATCGCTTGGTCAAAGTTGGAGAACATCACAACGAGGGTGTTACAAAGTTTATTGGTATTGCTAAAAAAATGTAAATCATATAAAATGTTTAATGTATTATAACACATATATCGGAAGTATTTTAATAAAATATCATTGAATGTTGGTTGGTAATCATAGAATGTAAAACATATTCTGAAAATTATATACCACACTTTTATTCCATCTTTCGTCTTTACAATATGAATGGTTGAAATTCACTGGGAGATCCATACCAGTATTTCAAACTCGTCGTTATCAGATGATAAACACACATGTTTATTCATATTTTTTTAAATCGCTGGAGGACAAATTATTGTACATATTTTTTACTGGGCCACTTAGAAGACTATACATACAAAAGTATCAGTGTGTACATATTCTAAAAATTAGCTAATATTTTAGCAACCGACCATCACAATTCCAACTAGCTCATCTATTGTTGATTATCGGGATGTAATTTTGTATGATGAATTAACTCGCAAAACTTGAAATAAGCGTACATACGTCCTGTTGTTAACAAAGGATATAAACATGAACAATAGTTCGTATTTCTATAACTCGAAAGGTTTAATCCTCTCTTCTTTTCCGCTTAACTCCTTGTGGAGTCGGCTTCCGCTCCATATGCCTCGAATAAGGAATTTTCGGAATTCTGCCGCATTTCATAGTGGAAAGATAAGAAAGAAATATTGATAATACTTTCAATGTTTCCAAATTCATGAGCATTTTTTATAAAGAAGAAATAATATTATAAAAATTAACTAACGCAGATCTGCCTTGCTGACCCGCCGTTTCATTGCAACTTACGAAATGAATATTTTAATTTGCCAAATGGACTTATTATAAACAAAAAATTTTCGGGAACATTGGTGTCGATATGTAATACCGCCAAATGAATTGAGGCATGCGATTTTTTTCATATGTTGTAATTGAATGTGATATAAATGTTTGTCTAAAATCTAGACGTGAATATAATATATTTAAAAAAGTCGTTGTAGTCGGTTCTTATGGCCCAAATAAGCACCTATGATCGGAAACATAATTTTAAAACCGATACGTTCGTAAGTTTTGCTAAACTAGTTCATGGGGGAGGTGCCCCGCCCCTTTCAAAATTCAAAAAAAAAAAAATATATAGCCTTTTTCAACAGTGGTCATCTCTCTGCATTCTCTGGAATTTTCATGAAAATATATTCAGTAGTTTTGGAGATATAACATACCATACCTGTTTCAGAACCAGCGAGAATCTACACAATTTTACTTCGATAACAATTTTTCCTTTATGTTATCGAAGAAAATGATAGTAAAATTAGTAGATTCTTACAGTTCTGGAACAGACCAACTATTGTCTATGTCTGGAGTATTTCTCCAATGGCTTAGCTTCATATTATTCTCTATTGCAGAGAGTAATGTTTACAAAACGGGTGCCACCATGGTGCAATGATAAGCACGTCCGCCTTGCACTCTTTATACCCAGTGGCAAAATACCCCTCAGCGTAATGTTGGCGTCATTTTCTGAGTATTCTAGTCATGTAAGTGAAAGAGTGGAGTTCAAAAAATCAGAGAAAATCGATTTAGCCATTTTTGAGTGTATATTGAATATACAAAAATTGTTCTTATATGTTGAATGTACGTTTATTTTGATGAATTTTAAAATTTTAATTGTAAAGTAAATTTTTATTAAGCACTTACTTTATTATGTTTACAACAACAACTACTGTTTAGAAGTTTCTCCACCCTTCAGGTTCTTTCCATGTTATTGATGTGATTTTGTTTACATTCTCGGTTTTTTGTTCATATATGTATGTGTTGTTTTTCGCTTAAGTTGATTTGTGTGTTTGTTACACAGTGGGTTTCGAGATGTTGCCAGATCTTCTAGAAACATCGACAACTAGGTGGAATTGGGTATAAACACGAAGGAATTTTGATGGAGTCAGTCAGTTGTGATTTTTAGCGCGAACGAAACAGTCAGTTAGAGAAGAAGTGTTTGGTAATTAAAGTTGGGTGTTTGGAAACGTAATCTAAAACGAACCCTTTTTTATTTGGTACATATCGGGATTAAGTTAAATCTAATTCCATAGCAATATGTATGAGATATAGTATTTTAGTTGCAACTTCAGTATGTTGTAAGGTGGTCGGAATTTATAATTTGAATAGTAAATTATAGTCCTTAAACTTATTAAGATATGTTAACTTCAACATATTTCGACGATTGGTGAATAGTACCATCGCCACATTCCGTCGTGTTTTGATTGAGTTTATTTAGTAGTTTATTTACTCTAAGAGAGTATTGCGAATGCAATTTTTCTTGGTTTTTTTTCTTTAAATTAATTACTAACAAATAAAACAAAACATATATAATCGTCCTTATTTCATTACAATAACAAATATGAATATCAGTACCACAGTTCTGATTTATGTTGAAAACTAAAACGTAATTACATAAATTCCTTCAGCGAGTCATGAAATCTTGGTCACCATGTACATTTTCTTACAATGTTGTCTATTCATTCTCCCTCATTTCTATAGTTGTTATATGGTGCACGGATAACAACGAAAATGATGGTAGTTTATAGCAATCAATATTTTGTCAATCTGCCAAAAATGTTTTCTTTTTTAAGTATAGGTAATATCGTTGCTTAATTTTTATGTTAGAACATGTGTCTGCTGTCATCATTTGAATAAGGTTTTGCTATTCCTTCGAACTGAGTCGTAGCAGATATGTATATTATTCTCTGGTAATGCAGCTTTTATACACACAAATTACTGTTCGTCTTCTGTTTGTTGTTTATTGTCATTCCTTTTGAGCTTACTTTTGTCTCCATGTTTTCTATGTTTTCAGCATAGATTTTAGGTATGATGGCCGCTTTTTTGTGTCTGACTGAATGTCTGGCTGGCAATGGTTTTGTGACGCTTTATTGTGCTACATGTCGTACTTTTTGAATTGCAAATTTTCTTCTTAGTTTTTGCTGGAATTTTTATGACGCTACATTAAGTCTGCCAACTTCGGATTAAAAGATAAATTGCCGTTTTTTACATTTCTACAACTGCAAGCAATCTCCACTGCATTTCTACAATGTTTCCAAGCAGTCTGTTTTGCCGGCTGCTGTCGATGCCTTTTATCTGGCTTTCTCGTTTTATCTCTAAGCAGGCAAAAACAAAACAAAAAACGCTTTATAGCAGATTTATTTAAATTAGAAGCAAAACAGAAGAAAGAAACGTTGGTGAGTTGATATATTGATGTTAATGTCTTTTTGTCTCTATTTTGTTCAATTTGTGGAAAAAGATTTTGTGATTGTTTTACATTTTTTAAGTTTTTGTGAAACACAAACTCGAACGCTTTTTCAAATGAAAATTAAAATTGATGTTTTTATTACTTTTTTGATTAATGTCGAACATGCCAATACAGTACCAGGGATGACACAAAAATCAATTTTTTGTTTTCCTAGTGTCAAATTGTTTAAATGTAGTAAAGGTCATAAAACTCTGTAAAAGTGTTAAGTGGTTCCGAACCACGTCATTGCCATTCATCATTAAACTATTGTTACCAAACTGAATCCAATGTAGGAGTCTTTGCCCCGACAGTTTTTTTTTTGCACAGAAAGTGCGGAAACGACCTCTAAAAATACAGAAATATGAACATTGACACCAATATGAAGCAGGACAGTTTGTTTCCATCTTAATTTGTAGTTCCTTGATTTCATGTTATGGAAGGAAGGATTCCTTACTCCCAGTCCATTTATATTGATATCTCATCCTTTTGCCGAAATATATATACATACATTAAAGTTATCTCATTCAAATGCTATTTTGGCTGACGTACTCGTACTATCGAGCGGAAGTACTAACTCCAAGAACATAGAGTTAACAGTAGTTGTTCAAAGGAGTTGATGTTTTAATGGCCGATTATCCATCAGAACTTATTTTTCCTCAATTTTATTTCGCACCAAATCAGAGATATATAATGCGAATGGATTATTGCTTGACGATTGTTGGTTGAATGTATTATATGTAGGAAATATATGTCATATAAGTCATATTTTTTACAGGCCTTCTCCGCACACTACACAACAATGGAAACTTAGTGTGTGTTCCCGTACACGAAAAGTTGTACAACTTCCCAAATTTATGAAGGAATGAATAATACAAATTTTGACAAATATACGATTTTTGCAAATTCTGGAACATACCAAGAAATGTATGACATTCTTTTTAGTGTGTAACTGTAAAGGAAATCATGCATTGGAAAGTTTTCGAATTTACCATTTATAAATTTGCGACAACTTAACAATAAATCCAATTCAAGCATGACTATTTGCATAACGTTCTTTGTCCAACAACATTTGAAAGTTCTTTTCAAAGGCAATTAGCAAATGAATGCAGAAGTGCGCCAAATGTTGTACGTACTTTGTTGTCCATAAAATCGACGACTATTATAAACGGCTTATTTCGACTAATTGGTTAATTACAGCTTCTGTCATAACCATTTAAACATTTCAATAATTTGCTGATTGATAATTGCAAACGACATTTGGAATAGAACAGAATTAGAATTTGTGAAGTGATATTTTCGTAGATTATTTCTTTATTAAGAAAGAAAGGATTAATTCTCAGAGACATGATTATGTTTGTATTATTGTCATGAAATAAGAAAATGAAATGTCATTGCAATTGGCGTTAAGAACGGGTGTTAAAATAAGAACAATTTAATATTTTTTATACAAGGAATACAACGATGTGGGCTGATGATGATGATGTTTACAAGAGCACAATTGATTTCCGCATAATGTTCAGTATTACTCGTTTTGATAACGGCATGAATGTTGACATTCTCAACGCGTGCTATTGAAAGGTGCCAATGTCAAAAGAAAAAATCTAAAAAGATTGTTGTAATAACAATTAGCACATACGAAATGACTTTTACAAATACGTATTACAAATGGAATGTGTTTAAATAAATAGTAAAGATAGCAATTGCACAACTGGCAGCGTAAAAAACAATCAACCAACAAAACACCGAGACCATGGGTGGCATTTGACATCATAAGTAAAATACAACTATTCATGGAGGGTAGAACGAATTGACAAGACAGAAAAGAAACAAACAGGCCAAGAACTCTTGAAAGAAAAAACACAAGACAACAAACAAGGGGCAATTAAATTTCTTAACACGCGATGGCATGCAAAAAATGTCTGCAAACAAAGCATGGAACCACAGCATTTAATGGCCAAGCGACGATTTAACCATTAGTTTCCAAGTGGTTATGATCGAGTCTCCATGGTTGTCGTCTTGACCAATAGCGCATCTATTCGATATGTTTAAGCAAGTTAAACAGAACATGAGGAAGAAGAAGATGTGTATATTAAGCATAAATTAGCATGGTTGTTGTTGGGCATGTATTTAGATATTTAGAGAATAAGCGCCATCGAATGAAAGTCTATGACCAATATACTCATTGTGAATTACCAAATTAAGATGCACGTAAAGCAGAAAACGCTTAGATATTACTCAAATGGAAAAACTAACCCTTTCTACACATCTTGCGTTTTTCTATGCAAATTTTATAATATTCATGTATTTTATATAATTTTATTATACCACAACTATTCATACAGCTTCTTGTCACATTCTGTTAAGGTAAATCTTAAAATATGTTGGCATTTGTTTGATTGCAGTGAATAAAAATTTCAAAACAAAAAACTTAAGACACAAACATGCTGAGTAATGTCTTATACATCAGCACCTCCCGTCAGATGTTATTATTCCATAGCATGTTCTCTGCTTAAATAATTACAATTAGTTTTTATCTGAACAACAAAACAACAACTTCTGGTCATTGTAACCGACTTCTGCGCATCGATGTTGTTCAAATTAATGGGGATTTTATGTAGACAAATAATGTTTACACAAAATACAAGTCATGGAAATGTGGTTATGGCAAAAGGCTTTTAGCTGCATACGGTTGTCTAAATGGGTCCATTGCGATTGCCTTCCACGGCAAATTATTTTCATATTTTTGAGTTTATTATGACGAAGTCAACCCACATAGGGGACTTGAATGAAAAAGAAGCTGTTTAAATATACATATCTTAATATTTATCTAATTTTTTTGTTTTAAAATAGTCTGGCTTAATTTTAAAACAACGAATTTATAAGAGGAGAAAATTTGACATTGTTCGCCAAGGAGTAAGGCAGTGAAGGCTATAGTATGTTTCAGTAAAACCTTTTTATACCAAAACATCAATCGTCGGCTCGAAATATACGAGTAACCAAAGAAGCAATTTCCATGAGCAGTTTTTCTTTGGCAATCCCATATAACCTCAACGAATGTGCTTGCGAAGGCCATTTATAGTATTTTTTATTCAATTAATTCTCTTTCGAGTTGAGCTGTTATGACCTAATTGGTATATTAAAAAATTAGGAGTCTACCGAAGTCCCACACATTATCCATCGATAAGTTGTCAATGAGAGCGACATTTTTGCAGAACGACATTTTTGCAGAACATTTCGAAGCTGAAAACCGTCATCTTGCGGTACTTTTATAGCGGCTCTTAAAATAAGGGACGAACAGGACATTGAAGGAAGCGAGTTAGAAGGTCGAAGTGCTCTACGAAAATAATCGTCATTCGATTTGACTGAAGACATGTCATCTCAAAAATAAGCTGAAGCAACAGTGAACAAAGATATAACGCTAATTCCTGGGGGCTTATAGGGTCTCCAGCAAAATATTCAATATTCAAATATTCATCACGCTATAACTCGAAAGTTCGACTCACGGCGGATCTGTTCTTCGGGGTTCTTAATATACTCACCAAGGACATCCATCCCCAAAAGGAATTATCTCTTCCCAGACTTTCACCTCCATTTTGTTGCATAGTGTAATTTGGTTAGTTTTATTCCTACGTCATTTGTATTTGTTCTTCTATATCAGAAGATTTTTTGATCATCAATATTGTCTACTAAAGTTTTGATAAGTTGATGGTTATTTAGAATGCTACGACGCCGGCAACCTTGACACTCGGCTGTCGGGGACCCATGTTCGAATCCCAGCCTGGCTCATGCTGAAATCATTTTTAATTGTGCCTTATTAAACCGAAGGTCATTTCTAGTAATTTTTTATTTAATTAATTCTCTTTCGAGTTGAGCTGTTATGACGTAAGAAGTCTGAAACAAAAACAAAATCCTAATATACCTGATGATTTGGCTTAACCACCCTGAAACGTAGCATAATGGTTTGATAATATGTGGGACTTCGGTAGACTTCTAACTTCTCAGTGTACCTCGTAGGTGGTTGGTATTGAAAATGGGATATATATAAAATGTAGATAAAAATCTCAAAATAACTGAAATAGGGAGGTACCGTAATATGAGGGCTATACCGAAACCTGGACCTAAGACCACAATTTTTGACGCAGAAGGATTTTGATCATTGAGAACTCCAAGTGGCAAATTACAACCAATTCGGGCCAAAAAATTTTGATAAAATCTTTAAAATGCCTGAAATCGGGAGGTACCGTAATATGAGGGCTATACCGAAACCTGGAGCTAAGATCACAATTTTTGAGCGCAGAAGGTTTTTGATCATTGAGAACTCCAAGTGGTTCATCTGCCAACTCTTGAAGAGAGAACATTAGGAATATCGGTGCTCCGTCACATTAAACAAAATATCAAAAAAAAAAAAACTAGTTTAAACGAAGTGAATGCTAAAAAGAAATTGTTCAATACTTAATTTGAAGTGTGCATTACTTGAGATATATGAAATATGCCATCTAAACGCCGTATTATCAAAAAGGCAGCAATAAATTGCCCAAAGTGCAAATTGCAAGTCAATGAAGAAGAAGATGAAAGCATACAATGCGATAAATGCTCCAAAACTTTCCATGCATTATTCTCGAACTTAGATAAACGTCAGTTTGATCATTTAGTAAACAATGCAGATGAAGAGTATGTGTGTTATCTGTGTGACAACAAATCTGGTGACAGCATGAATAGAGAACTGAGTGTAATAAAACAACAACTAGAGAAATTAAATCAGCTGGATGAGATGAGGGAGTCTATGAACTTCATGTCTAAACAATTTGATGAGATAATAAGGGGCCTCGCGGAAAACAATAAGAAAGTTGAAGCAGTGAAAAAAGAGAATAGAATGTTAAAATCTGAAATAAATGAACTAAAAGAGACTGTTAGATTTCTTAATAACAATCGTGTTCGAAATGATTGCATATTTAGCGGTGTTGAGCAGAGTACGTAAAAATACTTTAAATAAAATTTCCAATCGTTTCGTTTCGTATTTTCCATAGGAACAATACAAAACGAAACATAACCCTCGTTGGCCGAGCTCGCTGTTTAGTTTCGTTTTGTTTACATTCGTGAGTACGAACAAAACGAAAAGCGAAAAGTACTCAACTCCACAACAACAGATAGAAAACTAAATACACTTCACCCCGGTTAATTACCTCTCATAAAATTCCAAAAAAATGAGGCAGTTATGCGGGAAAGGCAGTTACGAAAATCCCGCATAGCTACCTCATACGGGTAGTTATAAAAATCTCATCTCAACCTTACAAAAAATGACAACAATTAGAACATAATCGTCAAAAAACTAAACGGTGTATAGTAGAATAGTTAATTTCAAGTCTAAAAATATATAAGTTATATTATTTAACCCATAAGAAATTTAGTCATCAGTGAGCATAACATATCACTGGACATCTTTATCACAATTCAGGTAGACATCGAAATTGATTATCTCAGAAATACACCAGCGCACAGAGGGGAAACATAGGCCTAAAGTGGCTCAAAACTCAAAATATGAAAATGGTTTTTTTATGAAAAAATGTTGATAAACGGCAACAATACTCTTTTCTACATTTGCTATAACCACCCTCGACTTTGTAAGATTAACCAATCCAATGCAGCAGTCGATTGAACTCAGTTATACTGAAAACAAAAAGTAAATTTTCGAAAACTAAGCTATTAGGTTAACATTAAAATGACATAATTTTCGCGAAAATTTATATTTTTCAAGATTTATTGTTTTTGTACAGTCTCCGAACAAGATTGGCATTTAAAATATTCAGATTGATTTTACATCTTTGCTCTTTAATAATGGTGATACATATCCTCTTTATAAACATTTTTATGATAATTTTTAAGATTACTACAATTTCAATAGTGAAAAAGTCTATTTCCCCGTCGTTTCCCGACCATAGTTTCTTCTAATGTTTTATGCGCTTGAGTCTCAAATATCAGATTCAATCATAAAAAAATGCGCATATTTGCGCCATTCCGAAAAAAATCTAATTATTCTCAACTAAAATATGAAATATTTTTATATGGAATTGCAAGGTTTACTCACACTAAATTTTGTTCCGCCTTATAACCGGGACTCTTATTTATCAGACTAAGCCAACACCTATCAAATATGTCTACATTATTCAGAAACATTCACGGCTTTTCTCATGTGAATTGAGAAAAATTTATTTTAACTAAGTTTCAAAAAATAAAATTTAGAATGAAATATATGTATATGGGACTATATATACATCTGTACCGATTTGTTTGAAAATTGGCTCAATGTTTTTTTAGGCTAGTTCAGGTTGCATGTGTCAAATTTCAGAGATTTTGGTGCATTTTTATCTCATATCAGAGCGAATATATATGGCAGCTGCATCCAAATCTGGACCGATTTTCATTATTATCCATAGGATTATTTCTTGTACAGAAGATATGCTTGGTGCAAAATTTTATATCAATCCGACTATAAATGAGCTTTCTAGGGCTTTTGATCAAATTTTAACACAAATTTCCCCTCTGTGCAGCGTGGGTAATAAACCGATAAAAGTATTATTGTATGTTAATATCCGAATTGGGTACTTATAGAAAAGTAGTTAACCGGGAAAGTTTGAACTCATTTATATGAAAAAACTTTGGGGATTTAAGTTGTGAGGCAATTAAACGGGAAAGGCAGTTAACCAGAGAGGTAGATAACCGGGGTGCAGTGTAGTACTTAACACATGTGAATAAATCAAAAACGTTTGGTGGTTGATAAAATTCACTGTGGTATGCTGATGCTAACTTATAGGGTTGTTAAGCATCACATGTGTGTGTGTGTGTGTCTGAGTATGTCATTGACCATAACGCACGGCAAACGTTTCCCAAAAATACTTGTCGTTTCGGTGGTGAATGAAACAAATTGGCAAAGCATAGCCGAAGTTACATTTCACCAATCGTACGGTTTCCATCTTTTTACGTTGAAAAGTTTGTGTTTTTGTTTTGGTTGTGAGAATGAAACGATTCAGAGAAGCTGAAAAGTTTGTGGCGTTGTGTGATTTGTACGGGAATCGTTTTGTTTCTTTCCGTTCATTGGTGTTGAGGCTCCAGAAAAGGCAAATCCAATTGAATGCATTAGAAAAGTGATGGATAAAGTAAATGTGTTATTGGAGCCAAAAGAGTTTGAGGAAGCATATTTCATTGGAAAAAATAAAAACTCTAATTTGAAAACAATTGTAGCAAAGTTCAATACCAAAGCTACTAAACAGAAAGTAATGTGTACGAAAAAGTTGTTAGGTGGAATTGAGGCAACTAAATCGGAATATATATATGATTTCCTGGAAAGGAAACGATGGAGTTATTGAAATATGCCCAAACGCTGAAGTCTGTTGGTTACCGTATAGTGTATTCTGTTGGAGGGAAAGTTTTGGTTAAAATGAGTGAGCTTTCTAAGCCAAAATGTGTCAAAAACAACGATCATGTAGATACTCTACTCTTGAATGCTACTAGGAGTATTTCGACCAAATCACAAAGGAAGTCCAAATCGATCACAGAAATTTCAGATGATGAAAATGCAAACGATGATTACCAATCTCCATCCTAATTTCAGTTTTATTCAGTATAAATTATATCTAAAATCTTAATATCAATCTAAATGAATAAATATTTTAAATCTATTGAATCTTTTCAAATTAACTTTGATTATTTTTCAAGAAATAATAAACTGCACATTCAACCGAGAAAGCCGTAGTTAATGTGATTAATTACATATGTGATTGCATTGACAAAGGGTACTCTACTGTTGGCGCAATATTTTATGACTTCAGCAAAGCATTTGATTTGGTAGATCACTCAATTTTAATTGAAAAGATGTGGTTTTATGGAAAAGGAGGACGCGATCTTATGTTATTTAGAAGCTATCTTACAGATAGGAAGCAGTATGTGGATATAAATGGATCGAAAAGTAGAATGGTATATGTAAAGTATGGTGTACCTCAAGGTAGTGTACTAGGTCCTCTGCTATTTAAGATGTACCTAAATGATATCAACAACATTGGTTTAATTGGAAAAATATTTATGTATGCTGACGACTTGTGCATATTCTATCCTAGTAATGATGACCAAACACTTAAGTCTGCCATTACTCATGATTCTGATATACTTTTAAAGTTTGTACGTATAAACAAGCTGGTGCTAAATTCGGGTAAAACTAAGTTTATTAAATTCAAACCTCGCCACAATGCAAATACTGACAATGTAACTTTAGCAAATGGGGAAGTGATACAGGAAGTAAAAGTTGTACAATATTTGGGTATGTACATACAAAATAATCTTCAAAGGAAAATGAAGGTTGAACATCTTAAGTCAAAAATTTCTCCAGCTGTTGGCATTTTGTATAAGCTCAGGAATAAACTTGATAAGAAAGCAAAGTTAATGATTTACGATTCATTAATACAAAGCAAGTTGAGCTATTTATCGCTTATTTATGGACATAGCAGAAATGTAGACTTAAAAGCATTGCAGATATTACAAAATAAAGCTCTCAAAAATATATACAGACTCCCCAATCTACACCCGACGTTGTCACTTTATCGAGATTTTGCAGAGACGATTCTGCCAATATATGGCCTCTATAAATACCAACTCTTATTATATATGTATAAAGTCACGCATGCTATTGGACATCACACAATTAATATCGATAGAATCACTGATAATACTAGACAACACTCAGACCTAAGATGCCGACTGGAGATTACCAAACAACGAATTGAATACAATGGCAGTTTGGAATATAATAATAAACCAGTTGAAATAAAAAATGCTCCTTCATTGTCGATATTTAAAAGAAGATTGAAAAAATATTATTAGATAATATAGATATGCTTCTTATCTAATTTATAATTCTATATTGTATTTTTTTGTTAAAGTTTTTTTTTATACATATTAATATTATAAATTCTTGAGTATGTTGCCAGATGGCCTCTCCAATGCTATAGGCGCTGAGGCATATAAAAATTTAATTGTATTTAATTTGTAAAAATGAACTTAAATAAAAAAAAAAAATTACAACCACCAACCAATTACAACAAATTTGATAAAATCTTCAAAATACCTGAAATCGGGAGGTACCGTAATATGAGGGCTATACCGAAACCTGGACCTAAGACCACAATATTTGGAGCAGAAGGTGTTTGATCATTGAGAACTCCAAGTGGCAAATTACAACCAATTCGGGCCAAAAATTTTGATACAATCTTCAAAATACCTGAAATCGGGAGGTACCGTAATATGAGGGCTATACCGAAACCTGGTGCTAAGATCACAAGTTTTGGCGCAGAAGGTTTTTGATCATTGAGAACTTCAAGTGGCAAATTACAACCACCAACCAATTACAAAAATTTTGATAAAATCTTCAAAATACCTGAAATCGGGAGGTACCGTAATATAAGGGGCTATACCGAAACCTGGACCTAAGATCACAATTTTTGGAGCAGAAGGTTTTTGATCATTGAGAATTCCAAGTGGCAAATTACAACCAATTCGGGCCAAAAATTTTGATACAATCTTCAAAATACCTGAAATCGGGAGGTACCGTAATATGAGGGCTATACCGAAACCTGGTGCTAAGATCACTATTTTTGGCGAAGAAGGTTTTTGATCATTGAGAACTCCAAGTAGCAAATTACAACCAATTCGACCAATTCGATAAAGACATTTCGTTATTCCAGAAAGTTCTTTGCCGATATCTTTGCTACATTATTGTGGTCCATTGTTATCTTGAATTTTGAACGGTTTAGTATCTATGGAGCAGGGACCGAAAAAAGAGGATACAAATCGCATTTGATTTCCTATTTTGACCATTAAAACCCGTTTCTACAGAGTTCGTATGTTCTAAAAAGTTGTTTACTAAAATGTATGGTACATTTTTCTAGTTGGTTGTTCGCTTCAACTTTGATCGGTTTGATATCTGTAAACTAAAATCGGAGAAAAAATTAAAAGGGAAAATTGACTTTGACGATTTTGACCTTGAAGGTGAGGTTGAATGGGCTTTATGTGTTCACGAGAGGTACAAATTTTCTTCTACTAGTAAACCTAAATTATTAGCGGTTTAGCAGATATATGCCTGACAAAATGAACCCTTTTGACAACAAGGCCTCAGGTTTTTGGGGCCCATAACCACGAAAGTTGAATTGATAGGGAAAAACGCCGGGAAACGTATCTTCTTATTATTGGTAATAAACCATGACTCAAAAAATTACACACAGTGAAATTGAAAAGCAAAATACAAATTATATGTTTCCAAGAATTAAATAAAGGACTAAAAAATATGGGTTATAAATTGTGTATGGTAGCTCTTAATTTTGGCAAAATTCCACGTAAGTTGTTTCAACTTTATACTGATTTCTTTATCATTTTTTCAGATGGGATTTGAAAGCATTGATTTTATTGATTGATTCTACCGGGTGTTAATTATTCCCCCTTGTCGTTATACTGGCTACGAAGTTTTATTTAAATTATTTTTTCAGAAAAGGGAATTAGTTTAAGTGGCTTAGTTGCAGTCGTCAAAGCCGGCATTTTATTTTATTTTAGTTTTTTCCGTTGTTGGCGTTTTTTATTGTTGGACTGCAGAATTTTACATCTTTGTGTTTATTTCAGCTTTAGTCCATATTTTGTTGTATTCAAGTATTTGAATAACAACAAAATGTTTTACAGTGGATATGAAATTGATTAGTTGCGGGCGGAGGGTAGGGAATACTATACTTTCAGTTGTCACCAAACAACTTCATCAGTTCCCTTTTCCGCCGACTCTGTATCGATAAACAGGTCAATAAGCCCATCCAGCAAATTAAACAAAATGAGAAATTTGCTATATGGCCCTAAAGCTGATTACCCTACAATTTGAGTCGAACTAAAGAATTTTATATCCACCACTGTTTTTATGTCGTCTTTGCTTTGCAAAGAATACGAACATAGGATTGTTGCTTCAATAAGCGGGGGTAAAACAACGAGAAAGTTGTTGTTTTTGCATTACGCATTGATCAACAAGGCCGTGCTGATGCCTATTATTGTTGTTGGCGTTTTTTATTGTTGGACTGCAGAATTTTACATCTTTGTGTTTATTCCAGCTTTAGTCCATATTTTGTTGTCACCAAACAACTTCATCAGTTCCCTTTGACCTGTTTATCGATACAGAGTCGGCGGAAAAGGGAACTGATGAAGTTGTTTGGTGACAACTGAAACTATAGTATTCCCTACCCTCCGCCCGCAACTAATCAATTTCATATCCACTGTAAAACATTTTGTTGTTATTCAAATACTTGAATACAACAAAATATGGACTAAAGCTGAAATAAACACAAAGATGTTAGTTTTTTTCCTTAATTTTTAAATTGGCAACAAAACGTATACATACAAAAAGTATTTTTTCCATGAAAGTTGGTTAAAGTTCAAAGTCACCACCAACTATTTATTACTCATACATTAACACAAACGGTATTGGTAAAATATCTGCAGAGTATCCGATAAAAATCTAAGAATATAAAGGCAATATAAATTACTAGCTACGATAATATTTGAAACAAAAAACGAAAACATATACAAAAATAACGTTTTATTGCTGCTAAGTGCAGATTTCGAAAATGATAACAGAAAAATTATTAATTATAATACTTAAATGCTGCAACAACAAACGAACAAACATTTTTAAAGGATTGTGGGAAAATAAGTATCTATTACGTTTTGTTTATTTCCCAACTCTAACCGTAAGCCTTGGTGTCAAAATGGACCACAATAATAATAGCAATTCGAAACATGGTTAACATTTTCAGTTGCAATAAATTATTGATTGAAATTATAACCTTTCAATATTATTCTATGGTTGATTGTTTATTTTTATTATCACGCCAAATACCATGCCGGCATACATAGATATTTATTTACCATACATACATATGTACATATAAGGTAAAAAACATGTGTAAACATTTGTTGGATAACATTCTGGTGATCAAAGCCAAGGCACAACAATGACACAAAAATGCAAATTTATTTTTTGTACAAAAACATTTTCGACATATACTCGAATGTACGTACCTAACATGGTTTTGTTCGAGCTTCGGTATTTGGTAGCATATTCTAATGGTTGTGTCTTAAGTCTTTTGTCAGGAATTATGAGCACAATTTCCTCTAAACAATGCCTCAATTGTTCTCTTCAGCGTGAGTGATGTCAATTGGGTATTTTTCTTTATTAGTACGACTGCCGATAAGTACCTACAAAAATATGTGTTCTTAGTTGTATAAAGACTAATTTTAGAAAAATTGTGGTTTTGTAGTTGTTCCCACAAAATGGCATTAAAATCGCAAAATCAATACCTTTATCCCTTCGGTTATTTTGTATCGGACAATTAAAATCCCCAAAAATTAATTTGGGGACTTATTTAATTTTTCATATCCCACTGGACTTACCACGCAGTCGTTGTGCTCTCTCATGTAGTTATTGCTTATCAAGTAGTTTTTTGAAGAGCGTCTACTGATCAGTATGGAATTCGAAATTATGTTCCAAAAATGATTTACACACAACACCTGCATTTGCTGCATAAAAGTTTGCAAATCAAGAGTGAATGTTGGAAATGGAAAGTTTTTCAACAACAAAAAAAAAAAAAAAAAAAAAAATATATATATGGAGCTTAATCATTAGAATATATATGTAACTAAAAGCATAGGGAAATATGATGGTGAAAGTAAATCGTTTTCGATGAATGGTAGTACGAGTAGTTGTTGGTGCGAAAAAGGACGTGTCTTGGTTTCAAGTTGTCAAGTTTGATTCTAAAAAATCGAAGAATGCTTTAATGTCTATTAAGCCGAAATTGAAGGAATGTGAAGAAACAAAGAAAGTTTATGTGAATGACTTTCTTAGTAAAGACACTATGGGCTTACTTAATTATGCCAAGAATTTGAAGAAAATTGGTTTTCGAAGTGTATATGCCATTGATGGAAGAGTTTTCGTGAAGAGAAGCGAATTGTCAAAGCCAAAGTTAATTAAAGATATGGATGAGGTAGATAAGATTTTGGAAGAGGAAGCTACATATCAGGAGCATAGACGCTTATCCAGGCATGTGGAACATGATGATGTATCTGATGCTAATTATGAATCCCCCTCTTAATATGTCATTTTATAAAAGTTAAATTTCATTTTGTAATTAATCTCATCTCTAATGATCAATAATAAATATTTTAGTGATTTTGAATATTTTAATACTCAATTAAAAAATAATTTAAACAACATCAATATTGTATCTGTGAATGCCAGGAGCATCTCATCAATTTCGAAGTTCAATCGTTTTAAAAGCCTAGTTGCGCAATTTTCTAAACTACCCGCTCTTATTGCCATACAAGAAACTTGGTTAAACAGCGATTTGACTCAAATATATAAGTTGCCAGGTTACAATGTTGTTAACTGTTGTAGGTCGGATGGTTACGGTGGCACATCATTATATATAAAGGAAAATTTTTTGTATAAAGTAGAACACTGTTCTAGTCAACAAAATATTGAAAGTATTGCCGTAAAATTATTAGATGTTAAATTGGAAGCTAGACCACTTACTATTGTAACATTTTACAGGTCTCCAAGATGCAGTAAATCGACGTTTCTAAGTGTTTTGGAACAATTATTTATTCAGTTTGGTGGGAACCCTTGCATTTTTGTTGGAGATTCTAACATTAATGTTTTGAATGAAGTGGCGTGTAATGATTTGATTGATTTGCTTTCGTCATTTTGCTTCAAAAATTGTCATACGTTGGTCACTCGAAAAGTTAGTAAAACGTCTATTGACAATGTTTATACCAACCTGGAAAAAGCAATTGACATTTTTTCAGTAGAGCAGGAGTTGTCAGACCATAATATTATTTCTTGTATAATCAATTTGGCTATTGAGCAGTCTGATTTTATCTCGAATAATATAATTCGATATAATTTTGATGCGATCCAACATATTTTACAGGAACAAGTGCCTTTGTTATCCTTCACAGGCGACCCATCTATTGACACTTGCAATTTAGTGTCGTGTATCCGATCTGCTATTGAGAAGGGCACGGTTAAAAGGAATGTTAATTGTAGTTTGAAGAGGAAAATCGTACCTTGGGTTAATGGAAATTTGTACAAATTGCTTGATTTTAAGGAAAAACTTCTTAGGCTTAGAAGAAAGAAACCTGATAATAAAATTATTGCTGAACATCTTAAACGAATTAGTAAGGTAATAAAAACATCCTACAGAACGTCAATGAATAAATACTACTCGGTAAATTTGAGCAATATGCAGAATGATGCGGGAAAAACTTGGAAATTTATTAATAATTCTTTGGGAAGGGAGACTACCGGAACGTTGTTGGTGGAAGATGAAAATGGTGAAATTATAAGGGATAATTCGGGTATAGTGGAAAAAATTAATGATTATTTTCTGGATTCGGTTCAAGAACTCAAAAATAACATTACAGTATATCATTCTGATAACTATGACGCATTGAGAACAATGCCCTTTTACAATGTCAATTTCAATTTTCAGTGCGTTACAAATGTAGACATTGATACTTTAGTTTCGGAAATGCCACATGGTAAAAGCTGTGGGCACGATGGAATTTCACTAAAGCTAATATCAAATTGTATTCATTTGTTAGCACCGCGTTTAGTGGATATTTTCAATAACATTATTCATACAAGTGTTTATCCTGAAATTTTAAAAATCCATAAAGTCATTCCTATTCCTAAGAGTAAAGACTCGAGAACATTTGATTCATTTCGTCCAATTTCAATTTTATCAGTCATTGATAACATATTTGAAAGAATTATGCATGAACAGCTATATTCGTTTTTGAATGATAATCATATGTTACATGATCATCAATTTGGTTTCCGGAAAGGTTGCGGTACTGAGGAGGCAACGATGAGTGTTCTAAATTGTATATATCATGGGTTAGATAATGGTAATTGTGGTGTAGCGGCAATTTTTTACGATCTTAGCAAAGCGTTTGATCTTGTAGACCACAACATATTGCTAAAGAAACTCGAATGTTATGGTGTACGTGGTAATAGTCTATGGATAATAGAAAATTATCTGAAGAATAGAATACAATTCGTTAACGTCAACGGGAATAAAAGTAATTTTAGGCATGTAAAATACGGTGTTCCTCAAGGGAGTGTTTTAGGTCCACTATTATTTTCAGTATATATCAATGATTTGTCCCGGCTTCAGCTCAATGGAAAACTTTTTGTCTATGCAGATGACATATGCTTAATATACCCATACAGACATATAGACGGTGTGAGACCCTATATGGAACGCGATGCTTCACTAATATTCGAATACATGCGAATTAATATGCTCTTTATTAATCCAATAAAGACCAAGTTAATACGATTTAGACCTCATTTTCGCACAGAAAATGAGTTTAAAATTTATGTTGATGGTAACGAAGTGGTGGAAGTTAACTATGTAAAGTATTTAGGCCTACACATACAGAACAATCTCTCGTGGGACAGACACATTGAGCACTTGAGGTCAAAACTTGCACCTGCTGTTGGCTTGTTGTATAAATTTCGAAACAAATTTGATCGAGGTACAAAATTATTATTATATCACGCTCTAGTTCGAAGTCACTGTAACTATCTTGCTAATATTTATGCATATGGTCGCAATGCAAAATTAAAATCAATTCAACGAATGCAGAACAAAGCTTTGAAATCAGTTGCAAATTTACCACTTACATATTCTACACTAAACTTGTATAAATATGAATTTCCGAACATTTTGCCTATTTGTGGTCTTCATAAGCTACAAGTGTTGATGTATGTGTTTAAATGCATAAATGGCATAGGACATCATACAATAACATTTTCACGAAATCATAATCCTTACAGTACTCGCAATAATGATCAATTACGCGTAGCGCTATGCCGCACTGAAACGACAAAGCAATGCATACAACATTGTGGATGTAAAATGTTTAATAACCTTCCTCCAGATTTAAGAAATATTACTATATATTCACGTTTTAAGTCTGAAATAAAAATATTTTTACTTCGAAATGTTGAGGAGCTCCTGTTATAAATCATAAAATCAAACAAAATTATTATAATTAAGTTTTTTTTCATACTAATTGTTATTTATTCATAGTATAGTTACATGATATTTGCCAGCTTGCCTCTAAAATGCCTAATGGCGCTGAGGCCTTTGTATAATGAAAGAATAAATAAATGAAATGAAAAAAAAAAAAAAAAAAAAAAGTTAAAAATTCGCGCGAATTTTTAACTTGATACCAAGACACGTCTTTTTTCGCACCAACAACTACTCGTACTACCATTCATCGTATTTGATCGTAAATTGTTTTGTTGTGAAAATACGAGGGCAGTTCGGAAGCTTCTTAGCCTAGCACAAAAAGCGTGGTATAAACAGAAAGAAGTTAAGTGTTTTGGAAACTTCCATCTCTGTTATGAACACATGTTAAATTCTGTTTCGATCTGACAACTCCTTCATATAGGAACAGGTGTTCAAAAAAGACGCATCCGCAATTGTTTTACAATGGAAAAATTAGAAATGCGTGCTGTCATTAAATATTTACATAAAAAAGGTTTATCGAGACAAGAAATTCATAATGATATGGTGAATGTGTTAGGTGAAAGTGCTCCTTCATATGCAACAGCAAAAAATTGGGCTGCTGAATATAAACGTGGTCGTACAAGCATCGAAGATGAACTACGTAGTGGACGTCCAAAAACAGCAACAACAACAGAAATTGTAGCCAAAGTGGATGATATGGTATTAAATGATCGACGAATAAAAGTGCGTGAAATTGCCATTTAATTTTGCATGAAGAACTACAGATGAAAAAGCTTTCTGCAAGATGGGTGCCGCATTTGTTAACAGTCGATCAAAGGCAACGATTTTTTGGGTAAAACAATAAATTCAGAGTACTATTGCAACTTTTTGGATCAATTAAATGCACAAATTCAAGAAAAACGTCCTGGCTTACAACACAAAAAAATAATTTTTCATCAAGACAACGCACCAGCGCACAAGAGTGTTTTAACAATGGCAAAATCAACGAATTAAAGTACGAGTTGCTTGACCACCCACCTTATTCTCCTGATTTAGCTCCCAGTGACTTTTACTTGTTCCCAAATCTAAAAAAATTCCTTGCTGGCAAGCGTTTTACCTCAAATGAAGATGCAAAAACAGTTGTAAACCACTATTTTGAAGACCTTGAGGAAAACTATTTTAATCAAGGGATAGAAAAGCGTTGGACTAAGTGTATTGAAGTTTCAGGAGATTATATTGAAAACTAAAAATATTTATGAAAAACTAACTATCCCTTTCATTGATAGGCTAAGAAGTTTCCGAACCGATCTCGTAGGTTGATATTTTCACAACAAAACAATTTACATTGAAATTTTTAATATTTCAAAGCATTGAATGTGTATCTTTATTAAAAAAAAGAAAGAAATATTCCTATGAAAGACAGTGAAATAGATAAGTCAACAGAGTTATTGGAAAACGGTAAGATAACGGTGAAAATCTTTTTAACTTGGATAATATATGAGAGAAACGGCATGTGTACAAATGTACCAAAAGTAGATATTTTCCAAGAGGAAATTCGAAAAGTTTGTTTTCAGATGAAAAATAACTCAATTGCAGAACAAAATAACGTCTTCAAGTGCCCTTGTTGTCTAGAAAATTTTTATCTAAATTGATGTTGTATAACTGTATATGTTATCAATTACTATTTTGCTGCATACGAACAAAAAAACATAACAATCGATGAAAGTTTTTGAGGAATTATTTCATTTTTAAAATTGGGGACTTGTTTCATAAGGAAATAAGTCCCCAAATTTGGGGATTTATTTCATTTTATTTTGGGGAGTTATTTCACTTCGTTGTGGAGTTATTTCATTTAAATTTTTGGGGACTTATTTCATTATGAAATAACGCCCCAAAGTTGGGGACCTATTTCATTTTCAGTTTGGGGACTTATTTCATTGGGAACTTATTTCGTAACGCCGGCGAGCTGACGGCCGAGCTGTTAAAGACCAGTTGTGCGATTCTCCAACTCATTTTTGAGTTACCGACAAATATCGGTAAAATTAAAATTCCTATACTTTCGGCTATTAACGATGGTTTTCGTTAAGTTAGCGACGAATAAAAAGTAGGCGAAAAGTTATACTGATAGGAAGAGTGCTGTCAACTTTTGTTTGAATTTTTCATTCATACGTTTGCGTTTCGATATTTTTCGGTAAATCAAAAAATGAGTTAGATCCATCTAAGTAAGTTGGTATTCTTTTATAGTTCAAGTTCATTTTCACGATTTTGTCTTGTCTATCACGACCTTGTGTGAGCAAGGTGAAGATCCTAGCGACACTGCATCATGATGGATTTAGAATATACCCATAGTTTCCTTCGATCAGTTTAATTAATCACTTTTAAACTGGAAATAAAATTTAAAAATGTTCCTGGTTTTATTATCTTGACTGTACATATTTTATGATGCATTATTCACATGCAATTGTTATTGTACTATTCTGATGTAAAGAATAGTTTAATAATAATTAAAGTGTCAACTAGTTGTAATTTTGCATTTCAAAGCAAAGTAAAGCAAAAAATAAACAGAACTGCTACCTTAATACAGCACGTTGAATTCATCGCCGACTTAAATATAAACATGGGCCTGATAATTTGCTATGTCCGCGTTTTGTCCACTTCATTACGTGACTTGAACGGATGAATGTCTTCGAGCGCCATAATTCAGATTTATATCTTAATTGGGGTAGCAAATAGAATTTACCACGAAGAACAATCGATAATACGGAGGCTAGATGTCACACCGTGTCCCATGCTGTAATGTCTCCCAACTCTTTCAGCTGCTGCTGGTGTTTACGATAATTAATTGTGTTTATTATTTGTTTGTTTTGTTCAATTTGAAATGGTGCTGTGAAAAATGCACTCACTTAATTACACTTCAATTGTTTTATGGTATTTTAATGATATCGCATTAATTCTGCTTTACAGCTCTTATTTCTGTTTCTGTTTTTAATTATTTTGCTGCATGGGTCCGCGCATGCGATAAGGCTCAACTCAAATGGATACGATCAGATTTGTTTCGGTTGGCTTAGCACGTTGCAAGTTAAGATAAGCGCTTTGTGCAGATATGTCATACCTGACATGGACATAGTTTTGTGCCCGGTAACACCAATCTAATGAATTCAATTTTGATATTTATAAATTATGAATGCGACACGGATTAAATGGAACGCTTAAATTTCCTATTGTCTTTTGTAAGAAGCAAACGATAATGGACGAGAGGAGATATCGATGCTAACTCATAAAATGAATTATTCTTAAAGAACCAGATAAATATACATTAATTCGTTTAGATAATAGATTGACAAATAAACACGAGTGTGTGTGTTGATGGGGATTACACCGAGTAAATAAGTTAGTATATGGAAGTTTGTAATTTTGAGTTATTATACATAGGAGATAGCAATTTATTTGGTTTGAACTTTAAATTCGTATATATGTGGTTCAGAACAAAGAAACAAACAAATTTTATTTACATAAGGGTTTTAATTGAATTCGTTTTAAAGATACAAAAAGTGAATGAAGATCATTTAAGTCGGCGTTGAGCTTATTTAAAATGTATGTAAAATATATATCAGGAGTTTGCATTATAATCTGTAGGTACCGTAATGTGGGGCTATGTCAAATCATTAACATATACCAAAAATTTTTAGTAACCACACTTCTTCATAATGGACTCGAAATATTAAACTACATTAAACTAAGTTGGAAGACATTTTTGAAAAAGTTTTAGGATTATCTTGCGCAATAGCCATTTTAGTATGTGCCGGCAGGAGCTTTTGGGCCATTATCTCAAGAGTTATTGACTTACTCCGGAAAACATATACCGTTTTAAATGAGGCCGCTAAAACAACCTACTGAAAAGAGGATCAAAACGATGCGATAGGAGCTCCTAAACTTCACTTTTTTCTGAGTTTTGTGTGAGAGGTATAACATACTAATTACAAAACCCTTTTCCATCCCTTTATTTAAATTAGTGGCTATTGTTGGGCACTAAAATAAACAGTTGAATAAGCAGTTACCAAAAATCATTACTAGTTATATAAGTTATAATAAGGGGTTAGAAAGGGGTTATGTAATGAGTATTTTTGATTTATGTTCGTTCGACTATACATTAATTTCTCTATGTTTTGTTGTTGTTTTAGTAGTTTTGTTATATTGCAAATTGTCAATCACCTGTAAGCACAAAAATTATAGAAAATACAAACAGAGAAAGAAAAGAGAATCTTGGGTTATTTAATAATCCTGTTTATTCAATGATATTTCACTAGTCTTCAATTCCTATATCCAGACTTTTTTTTATAAAATGTTTATTTTTTTTTGTTTTTAAGAAATAAGTAATTGTTCACATAAAAATAAAAAAAATAGTTGTTTTCATCGTTTCTGATTATTCGCTCGTGCTACTTTGTCCACATCTGTACGTAGAAGTAACCCAAAGGGTATTCAGAACATTGCGAAACATTGACAAACATTTAATGTTCATTTAAATAAATCTGCTACATACTATTTTTTATAGTTTCCTATTTTGCATTTGCTTCGTAAAAACCAACAAAACAAAAGCCACACAGGTAACTGCAAGCATGGACGAAGGGAGCATGCGGCAATATTTGGCTACGAAGTATTGCAGTTGTAGAAATGTAAAAAAAGAACAATTTATCTTCAAGCAGAAGTTGACAGTGCAATGTAACGTTGTAAAAAATTACAACAAAAACTACGACCAAAATTTGCAATTCAAAAACATCCACATATATCACAATAAAGCGTCGAAAAACCATTGCCAGGAAAGACAGCTACTCAGGCAAAGAAAAAGTAAAAAACCAAAACAAAACGAAAAACAATCGCATTTTTGTAGTCATAAAACATGAAAACTACCAAAGAAAATATCAGCTAGAAAAAAGCATCACAGCTACATTTAAGTGACAGCAGACACATGTTGCAATATTTAACTAAATATTTTTTGTGGTAAATGGACGGACAAATGTGCATCACATATGTATTTTTTGTGGTGAATACAGGTTTGGAAGAAAAATAAAAAATATTTGAAAAATTTGAACAATGACATAATTTAATCTTCCGTTAAAATTGAAATTTGTAGCATAAATATCACAAAATTGAGTTTTTGAATCCTGTCAGTATTTATTGTATACGAAAAAATTTTAGTTATATAATTTCTGTCTAAAAAATTGCGACCATCGTCCATGTTTCGTTATAGTTTGGTAATGTCTAACGGAAAATCTATAGTTCTATATTTGATATTGCCAAAATAACAGAATTTGTAAGAATTTCGTTTTCAAAAAAATTCATTTCATGTGGATTCACATTTTTTTCATTTTTAAATTGAACTGTTTTATTCACAAATGTACATATATATGTATGTACATACATAAATATAAAGAAATCAAACAAAAAATGTACTCTCTTATATGGCATTCTATTTCATCCTCAAGCATTGCTCAGAGCATTTCTCGGAATAATGCCAATATGGATTGTTTGTAGGTGGCTAAAGGTGTTTCTTTATGCAACACCTATGTTGATATTGCCAAAATTGGTGGTTGGATCAAAGATCACATGCCGAAGATTTAAGATTTCATTGTTTCAAACTAAAAAGAATGGTGGGAATTGCAGTATTCAACGAAACAGATACATACATTTATATGAAAAATAAGCGTTAATAGAAAGGAACAAGATACAATTGCGTAAGATATACATATTAGTAATCAATGAAGTTCATCTTAATAATTAAATATAATATAAATAGCAAAAATAATAGACCATATGATATGGTCAGAATGGACATGCGTATAAGGTGGAAATAACAAAAAAAAAAAAAAAAATCCTAAGAGCTGAATTTGGTGAAAAGCTAGAATTTGCCTTAAAAGTCCCCATCGATCCCATGTGGGCAAAGAAAGTTATTCGGGGTCAAAGGTAAAATATTGGGATTTTTCGGTTTTTTGATCATATCTCAAAAGCGGGAGGAGCTTTCTGTAATATGGTAAAAAGAAAGTTATAGATAACAAAGTTTTTTACGAAATCGGTCCGTAAATGGCAAATGATCGACATGGGAGCTATAGTTCCAGAGATATGAGTCACGCAATATAGAAAATGCAAACAATTTTACGCCCCCCTTGCGGTAGTTTACATGTCGCAATTCTTCAACACTTATTTCACAAACCATACTTTCCACTCGGAAATGAACAAAGAAAAATTTAGGTTGAACAATATTATATAAGAGTGCTTTTTACAATGACCGTCTATCCGTTCTTATGATACGAGTCAATCTATACACGATATGCACTCATTAGCACGCCACCTAAGAGGAAATTATTTTACACTTTTTTCGCGAAAACTGTAGATTCTACTAAAAGATGATTAAAGAAAAAGTTAGAGGCTTTAAATTTTTCTTTTAGCTGGCCCATTACAGAACATTTGTTCCATAAGTCGAACTAAGACAAGATCTCCAATTCTCCCTATTTGTTGCTTCGCTTCTTCCTCTTGTTTGCTCCATCGAAGCCTTGGCCTGCCAGTTCTGCGTGGTCCACAATGTGGGACGTTTTATATGCTTTTTTAGCGCTCATTCTTATGGTGTCGTTGTATGGCAGATACAGCTCGTGGTTCATACGACGTCGATATTCACCGCCAACGCAGATTGGTCCGTAGGTTTTTCGAATAATTTTTCTCTCAATCACACCAAGCACTGCCTTGTCTGTTTCGCAAGTACCCAGGCTTCGGAACCATAAATCAGCACGGGTAGTATCAGTGTTTTGTAAAGCAATATTTTTGTTTGACGGGATGTGGCTTTGTTATTAAACTGCTTACTTTAGCCAAAGTAGCATCTGTTGGCCAATACAATTCTTCTTTTTATTTCCCAACTGATGTTGTTTGTTGTGTTTACGGCGGTGCCGAGGTAGACGAAGTCTTTTACTACCTAAACATTATAGAAGCCAACTTCAACAGTTGGTCCGAGCTCTATGGACGCATTGCGCGTCGACACCATCAACTTGGTCTTCTCTCCGTTTACCTCCAGACCCACTTTAGCAGATTCTCCTTCGACTTTTGCAAAGATATCAGTTACTTCTTTTTCTGATAGACCCATGATGTCTATATCATCAGCATAAGCAATTAACATGTGGCTATTGGTGTAGACTGTGCCATTTCTTTTAACGTTTGCCTCTCGTATAAAATTTTGCAGCAGAATGTTGAAGGGATCACAAGAAAGTATGACGTAGGGGATGAAAGATACCAAGGAACGGTCCTGACCGTTTTAAGATAGCAGAGCCTAGGATTTATCTTGATCCCTCTCTCATCTCAAGTGGACACTGACCTCCCGGTGGAGTCACCTGGGGAGCTGCCTTTAACACCCGTTAAAAGTAGTGAGCTAAATCGTGCCGCGGTTCACCTACAAAAACATTAAAAACTTGGGTTGGGGTGCCGGGTTAGTAACCCTCCCCTAGAAAAAAGCAGCATACTATGAAAAAACAAAAGAGAAGAGAAACATTTTATATCATATATAACTTTATTCCATATATCATATTAATTGAAAGTGGTTTGTGCATGACATTTTTCAATATTTAAATGGAATCAAAGTTATTTTAGCTATTAATAGACAAATTCATTCATTCATTTATTAATTCGTACAACAGGAAATAATTTTTTGAGATTTAGAAAAGGTAGGAACTTCACCGACCAAGTGCTAGCGCTCACAAATTTCATGGAAAATGGTTTCGATCAGATGCAAAACACAGCGTTGTCATTCGTCGGTCTGTCGGCTGCCTACTAGCTCCTACACTCTTCAAGCTTTACATCCACGGTCTTCCTGAGACTAAAATCAACACCGACATAAGGGCTTCCAGTGTTATCGAACATTCAACTTCCAAACTTAAGAAGAAAGCATGCTCTTCTCTAGGAGTATAACAAAATCGCTGAAAATACCAGGATAACCCTAAATTTAGATTTATCAATAGCATATGAATCCAGGCTGATATACAGAAAACCGCATTTATTACTATCTAAACAACTACCCAGTGAACATTTCAATACACAAACTGCTTGACTATCGCAACGGAACTCCTTGGGTCGTATCAGTCCTCTTTTCAACTGAATTCGATATACCACGCAAACTTTGGTGTAATTTAAATCGCCTCCGGTCTTCCACAGGCCAAACAATGGAAAACCTACACAGATGGGGTCACGCCGACGAAGCCTGCACATAATTTACAACTGCCCGATGCTATCATTTCCAGGAAATATTGAGGAAATGCAATGCCTTTCAACAGATGCAATGTCCTGGCCAAACACATTGAACCTGAAGATATACAAAATCAAAATTAACTCTGTAATTAAAGAAGTCCATACTCTAAATAAATCAAGCTCTCGCAAAGGGTGTTATGTAATTGAACATTTGCATATATCACGTTATGAATCGATTTGCGTATTTTAATAAAATAAATTGGAATACTTTCGTTTTAGTCATTTTTAGGTAAATTGATCTCTGACGTCCAATAACTTTTTTTGCAAAGATAAACTTTTCACCAAAATGTTGCTTTGATAAAATTGAGTGGGCTATATATTTTGCGTGCTATTTATATGGTTTTGCCGATAGTGGTATTTATACCGTTTTTAGGATCCTCGACATTATGGAAGTTTCTATTATTTTTTTTGTCCCTATCTAAGATATTAACATTCTTATGGACATATGTGTAAAGGTAGCTGCTCTCCAGATGGCACCACGGTTATAAATTCCTTTTTTTGTCATATTTAGTCCGATCAATTCCATTCCGTACCTTTTCTTAAATATTACTTAATTTACATCCAAGTTTTATATTTCCTCTGAAATCAATGTAAAATTCAATTTTTATAATGGGTTTAATCTTAAAATGCAAAAAAAAAAATACAAATACAAATAGGAAAAATCGATTGACCAAAGGTTTGTGTCTTAAGTCTATTGTTGGGCAGTTTCCCGCATACACAGAAACATGTATTGGCAATAATAACTGCAGGTTTTTATGTTTACATTTGTACAGAAATCATAGTAAATATTATGGGAGAAGTTCAAATATCCACAGAATATTATAGATTCTATACAATCCGCATAATAAATGGACACTGCATGCTAAATAAGCATTAATTTTATGTTGTTCCATTTGCATGGACAGTTATCATATTCGAATGTGCTGTTTTTTACTCACAAGCATATTTGGAGATTTTTAAGATTGCTATTGGAATTTATTGCAAATTTGTGTTTATGTGTTACAAATTTCGAAATAAAACTCGAAAATATTTCGCTTGGTTTACTCTTAGCGAAACAAAATAATTGTTAATTGGAAATACGAGGTGTAAAATACAGTATTTGTTTTTTTTGGATTTATGGTTTTCAAAATTTTAATGTCATGTATAACCGCAAGCATGGTGCAAATGAAAAAGAAACTATAGGAAATTATATATTTTGGAGTATTATTACATTTTGTCTTCTGCTGGAGGTGATTTCTTGTCATTGTGAATACATGAACAACGGTAATATCGAATGAGCGGGTGTGATCTGTTGTCAAATTATTTTTATTGTGGTTATTTTTATCGATAAATGTAAATGTATGGAAATAAAATTGATTGTCTTTGGGTTTATCAATGAGCAGGCAGCGGTATTTATATATTATTGGAATAACATTGAATTTATTGGTGGTAAAAATAATAGTGTTCGCCATGCATTGCTAATAGAGAGAGTATAGTTTCTGATCTGAAATTTAGGATTTTCCATGATTTGAGTGTGTTGAAATTACACCTTTAACTATAACAATCTGATGGTTAAATTCCTAGACCTACATTGTGGTAGACATCAATGACTTTGTAAATCATAACTATATTCAATATGTTCGAACATCATTGTCTACAAACTAAAAAAGTTGTAGGGGTAGCAAATAACTGTCACTTTTTTCATTTGAGTTCCCACATGTGTATTCTATCACTTAACATCTGCAATTTGAATACATATGGGCATATGATTCATAATATGTAAAATTATTGTAACCCCTTAACAATGAACACATACAGCAGTAATTCACAAAAAAACTATTCCTACGTCAGTTTTTGAAAAATAAATGAATTTTCTATGAAATCAATTATAAAGAAATAAATATTAATGCGTCTTATCGTTTTCATATCGACGTTTTTTCTATTTTGTTTATATTTACTTTTATCTAATTGCATCTAATATTCTGTAATAAGTTATTAATTTCAGGTTTGTTCGCCACTTAACGTTATTGGGCGAAATATCACATGAGTGACTTGAGCAACAGCTGTGGGCATGTGATTTTTCATGCAACAGTTTTTTGGAGATTTTTTTATTGGACAGACAGTACATGTATTTTCACCCTTCACCATGTCATGACAGGTATATTGAGTTAGTGATTGTGCTTGCATTTCTAAATATCGAATTAGTTTCATTTTCGTAATGAACTAATCGTAATGAACAGTTGGATAATAGTCTTATATTTGCAGGTATCAAACCATATAATATTGAATATATCGGATTACGAATCTCTTAAAATGCTAACTTATTTAAGAGATTCGTAATCAGAAAGTTTATTTACTTCATCGCCTTGAACTTCTCTAAATAGCTCAATTTGCAACTAATTAAATCAATCTGTTTTTTTTTATAGATATTACAACATCTCCCCTTCCACTAGTTTCTTTAACCCTAAATATATGGAAATATTTAGAGTTTATATTCCGGGATGAAGGGGTAGCGAGTTCGAACTGCCCGAACAAAATTCACTTTATTTATTTGTTATTATATCTTCATATTATAAGTCGGCGACTCTAAGTTGTCATGGTGTGTCTTTTTTGTGACAAGGAAAATATCGATATAATTTCGGTTGTAGGCATTTTTTGACAGTTTTGTACCACTTTGTTGAAATAATCATGAGTGGGCTCGTTTTAGATAACTGCAATCTAATAAAAAATAAGTGGGCTATATTAAATGTGGGAAAATAACAAAATTCCTTTGCAATTCCATTTGAAAAAAATTAAAAAAATTTTTCGCGAGCACATCTACGATTTTTGGTATAGAGTTAAAGGAAAAAAATCTGGTTTCAAATCTGCTTTTCACGAAATTGGCCGATGCGCGCAAAAGTCATAGCGGTTTTTATCCTCTTATAAAGAAAAAATATTTTCAAATTTCTTATTTTTTGTATTGAGAAAATGTAAGCATATATCAGTAACAGCATTTGATATCCATCCATAGATGCACCAAAATTTCCAAAATGTGTTTTTATTTTCGCGGAAAATCAAAAAAATTTAAAAAATCTGGCAATAAATTCAAATTATACTAACTCAGAGTCCGTATAAACCTCTAAAAAACTAAAATACGTAGAGAAAGTAGACAACGCGTAAAAAATGTGAAACCAAAATTTTAAACATTGGCTTTATAAATTGCATATTATAACAACAACAAAAGATAAACAACTCATTGTTGGAAAATATTGTTACAAATATATTTTTTGGTTTGTTTCGAATAATTACAAAAAAATATTTGAGAGTTATCCAACTATTTCGCTAAAATCTAATAGATATATTAAAGTATTCTGCTAAAACTTTTTCAAAATATATGGTTTACCATCGTGAAAGCTTAATTGCTTACTGTGATTACTTATAAGGATAGGAAATTAAGAGTAATATTGAAATTACTATCATTTAAAATATATGAAAATTAAAAAGCCTGTAACTCGCGAATTAGTTAAAGTCTGTTGATGCGCATCCGATTTTGGATAAAGCGAATCAATCTCTTTCAATATTTATGCATATTTCGATGTTTCAGTCAGCGGCCATTGTGTGCCGCCAGTTGCATCATGCACTGCAAAAAACCTTAAAGTTGGTAAAAGTCGCGCAATGTGCATACGATTTTGATGCGCATCCGGTTTCATCAGCGCCCATCAAAAATACGTCAATATACTCCTATTTCAAATAGATTCTTCAAAAACCGCGGATGTGCCTCCACATTCAATTTTTGGCGAAATACCCATATTACTCGCGTATCTCTGTTTTTTATGACATGTGTTTTCGCAAATATTATAATCGCGAGTAAAGGATTCCATTTATGTAAAAAATTTTAAAGAAAATCGCGGTTTAGTACGCGGATTTTTCAAAATATATTTTTGCTGATTTTTCGATTTTCAAGGTATCTATATCCGCGGTTTTAGTAGATGAATTCGATCACGGAAAACTAAATTCACGCGGGTTTCAAAGGAAATTGAATGACAGTTGTAAATTTTACACGCAAAAAATATGTTTTGTAAGAAAATTCACACATGAAATTTTGGCCTTTCGACTCCAATTACTAGAATGCTGTAAGGATGCACCAAACGACGTAAAATCACGAGTTCTATAATCGTGTTATGAGTTTGAAATATTATCTGAAATATTATTAAAAAAAAATTCAAAAAACCCCGAAATTCCGGCTTCAAAATGTCAGCATCAATTTAAGGTGGATGCAGTGGATATATCGAAAAATCATACACTGCTATCTTATTGCCCATGGAGTGTTCTGTGATTCATTCTTTGGGAATAGGTCTATAAAATGTAAGGTTAAGCCAAAAATCGCATGGGAACATAAACAAACTTGTTGACTTCAACCCATTTTTACCCATTTTTCTACATTGATGCCAACACAGCTTCCACGAAAATTAATTTTAATGGTCGACATTATGGGATCCCTCCTAAAACACTTTATTTTAAAGAATTGTAGTCATACTTTATAAAATATGTTAAGGACAATGAGTGCACCCCTATTCATATTAGCTGTCTTAAGACACCACCTGTAGACCAGTTTTACATGGCTGCAATACTCAATGAAAAAGACTCTAACATTGTGCTGAGGAATATTTTTTGCCTGGGAATCGAACACGGGCATTTAGTCTTCAAGGCCACGTAATTTAATAGAATCGGCTGAAATTTAGCAGAATGGATTCTCGATATGTTAAACATTATATATCCAATTGTCAGTGATTCTACGTTTCTAGGTTCCAGTGACTACAGCTCGAAGAATATTTATTAAATGGTTCCGCCCGCCTGAAGGTCCTAGATCCCAGAAAGCAACAGACCTACACTATTGAACTTTATATCCATAAAATTATGGCTAATGAGGGTATATGTACTTTGATGCGATGGAATAAAGTATCTAAACATAATGTCGCTCAGATGATTAAGAATCGATTTAGCCATTTCCATCTGGCCATCGCACAGTATCCAATTTTCCGAAAAGCCTGGCCAAAAGTCGGGAGAAAATTTTTATCAATTCAAACCAAATAGGGTCAAATATTGTTTATAGGATCCCACTGCCTGTAGTTATGAAAAAATATATACGTTTCTTGTTTCATAAGTGGGTATAAAACAGGTCAAAGCGACCCTTTTTGGCATTTTTTCTTTGTCTTTGTTGTTTATAAAACTATGATAATATCCAAAATAATAATTGTAATGAAAGGTATGTGAAACGTATTTATGATGTTCAGTTTCGCCAATGAAGTGTGCGTTCTTTAAAAATTGATGTCCGTACTTGTTAATTTTTTTTCAAGGTCCATTTTCACAATAAATGATGAAAATATTTGTGAGTAAGATCGAGTTGGGCTGTGTACCTTATCATTTCATAAAAAGGGAATAGTTGTTTACCAATTTCCATCGAAACATCCTGTACATATTTGCACTTTTCGTTTTTATGAGATATTTTGTCTTGCAGATATATGTATACATATTTTCGCTGACTCAGAATGTCAGAATATAGGATATAGGGTAACTTCCTTGTATTTAGGTAAAATTTAGATTTTATTCTAGGTTCTATAGTAAAATTTTATGGCCAACAAATTTATAGATTAGTTTGATCTGATACGATCACATTTTATAGGAGATTTTGACGATTTGTGGAAAAAAGGGCCCAAAAATACCACCTTTATGACTCTCACGAGGGTTAATTTTTTAAGAAAAATATTCTTCGCATTTTAGTCAGTAAAGTTGCAAAAGACACCATATACCTAAAGTGCAAGGATTCCAAGTAATCTTAACTCAAATATTTCCAAAATTGTATAAATTGTTGAAGCTTGCACCCCGATTTTAGTTTCTTGGTTTTTTGGAAAAATTAATACCGACATTTACTTGGTAAGTAATGGAAATAGAGATTTCATTTCTTTGGTGACTTATAGTTAAATGTTTTGTATGAAAATTTTGCAAAAACTCACATGAAGTACGACCTTTACCCTAAAATGTGTTTTTAATTTTGCATATTTCTTGAGTTTAGGTAAGATGTAGAGTTTTGGTGTATTCTAGGATAGCGAACAAATTTGTAGAATATTTTGTTCTGATACGATCACATTTTATAGGAGAAGGAACCAAAGATACCCCTTTGATGAGCGTCTGAGGGTTAAATAAAATGAAAAATGAAGCCAGCAACACCAAAAACATAAGAACACAAGGTTAGGTCAAAATACATTAATTTTTACAGTTTTGGTCAGGTTTTACGTAAAATTGGACACTGTGCATCGTAAAAACTCTCGAAGAGTAAACCCAATTTAGTCCATACTTTTCACATATATTATTAATTTCAAACTTACTTCAGGTTCGGTCTTGTGGTGCCGATTACAAGACATATAATTAGTCAACTAAATTATTGCACAACTAGAATTATTACAAAATTTTCATTAGTATTAATATATTTGTTAACAGTTTAAATCTTACACATGTTTATTAATGGGTGACGTAGGGGATGGAAGATACCAAGCAACGGTCCTGACCGGTTTTAACATGGCAAAGCCCAAGATTTATCTTGGTCCCTCTTTCATCTCAAGTGAACACTGACCTCCCCGTGGTGTCACCTGGGGAACTGCCTTTAACACCCGTTAAAGGTAGTGAGCTAACATGTGCCGCGCGTTCACCCATAAGAACGTTAAAAACTTGGGTTTGGGCGTCGGGTTAGTAACCCTCCCCTAGAAAAAACAGCCTACTATGAAAAAACGAAAGAAAAGTAAAACAAACCCCTCTAAAGTTGACGAACCCCGCAAACGTTTTAATGACCATGATCTGCGAATCTGCACCTGGAATGTTCGCACTCTTTATAGAGAAGGTGCAGTCTTCGCATTGGCAGACGTACTTGAAAAGTACAAGACCGATATTACTGCCATACAGGAAATACGATGGATTGGGAAAGGCGTCACAACAACACCTAAAGGTGACGCACTGTATTATAGGTGCCATGACGTAAAGCATGAGTTTGGTTGTGGATTCGTAGTTAGTCGGAGTCTAAAACATCTGGTATCCAGCTTCACCCCAGTGAATGAAAGACTTGCTGCAATTCGAATAAAAGCTAAATTCTTCAACATCAGCTTTATTTGCGCTCATGCTCCCACTGAAGAAAAGGACGAACAGACCAAAGATATATTTTACGAGCGCTTAGAAGAAACATATGACCGTTGCCCTGCCCATGACATTAAAATCATTCTAGGCGATTTTAATGCCAAAATTGGAAAGGAGAATATCTTTGGCCCAACAGGCGGGAAATTCAGTCTCCACAGTGAAACATCTGACAATGGTATGAGGCTGATAGACTTTGCAGCTGCAAAAAACATGGTAGTTAGCAGTACCAGATTTAATCATCTCGATATTCATAAGGGCACCTGGCGGTCTCCAGATCAGAAAACAAGAAACCAAATTGGTCATGTTGTGATAGATGGAAGACATTCATCCAGCATGTTGGATGTACGATCGTTCCGAGGCGCAAACATTGATTCGGACCACTACCTTGTTGCAGCAAAGGTACGCACCCGCTTAAACGTAGCAAACAAAGTACGAACAGACCCAACACGAAAGTTAGACATCGGTAAGCTGCAATCACAACAGATAGCCACAGCATATTCCACTCAACTAGCCCAATTGCTTAATCAAAGCACTCCTCATCCCGATAACATATCAGCGCAATGGCAAGGCATTGCCCACTCCATGCAAACAGCCGCAAAATACATACTTGGATACCAGAGGCCTCCACCAAGGAATCCATGGTATGATGAGGAGTGTCGTGCTGCCACCGAAGAGAAAAATGCGGCATATAAGGCTACTTTACAATCCGTAGCAACGCGTAGCGCACGAGAGAGATACAGGGAGAAAAGGAGAGAGGAGAAACATCTTTTCCGCAGGAAAAAGAGAGAGATGGAAAAGCGGGAGTGTGAAAAAATCGAGATGTACAGGAGCCAGAATGAAGTCCGAAAATTCTACCAAAGAGTCAAGCATCAAACTGATGGCTTTGGTACAGGCACATCCTCCTGTAGAGACCAGCAAGGTAATCATGGGCCGATCAGTAAAAGAAGTAACTGATACCTTTATAAAGGTCGAAGGAGAATCTGCTAAAGTGGGTCTGGCGGTAAACGGTGAGAAGACCAAGTTGATGGTGTCGACGCGCAATGCGTCCATTGAGCTCGGACCAACTTCGGAAGTTGGTTCCTATAATATTGAGGTAGTAAAAGACTTCGTCTACCTCGGCACCTCCGTAAACACAACAAACGACATCAGTTGTGAAATAAAAAGAAGAATTGTATTGGCCAACAGATGCTACTTTGGTTTAAGTAAGCAGTTTAAAAACAAAGCCACATCTCGTCAAACAAAAATAACGCTCTACAAAACACTGATACTACCCGTGCTGATGTATGGCTCCGAAGCCTGGGTACTTGCGCAAGCAGACATGGCAGTGCTTGGTGTGTTTGAGATAAAAATTCTTCGAAAGATCTACGGACCAATATGCGTTGACGGTGAATATCGACGTCGCATGAACCACGAGCTGTATCTGCTATACAACGACATCAACGTTGGCTAGGCCATATCATAAGAATGAGCGATGATGATCCCGCTAAAAAGGCGTATGAATACATGCCACATGACGGTGCACGCAGAATTGGCAGGCCAAGGAATAGATGGCGCAAACAAGTGGATGATGAGATGAAAAGGCGCGGTATTCCAGAGTACAAAGCAACAAATAGAGAGGAATGGAGATCTCTTCTTAGTTCGGCCTATAGAACAAATGTTCTGTAATGGGCCAGCTAAGTAAGTATGTTTATTAATAAAATAAAAAATAAGCTAAATGTCACTAAAAAATTCCTCCTTGCTTCTTCAATGTATTTTATTAATGCGGTACTATTAGTGGGCGACCTTTTCCCGATTTTTTCATCATACATACACCATACATTTTTGATGAGGTTAATACCTGGACTTTGGCTGGGGTGTCGTCGATAACTTTGGTGCAGTTGTATAACAATCAAATCCTAAATAAATAAGGTTTATGTTAAGGGTTATTGTCTTGGTAGTATGTATTTATATTACAATTTGTTTGAGTTTTTTAGGGTCAACAAATCCAAATTTCTTGGCACTATTGGTTAAATCCTTTTTCGAAACCTCAAAATAAATATCCTTTGTCATTGTTTGCTCCAAAATACGGATTTTATCAACAACTCTGCTTGATATACTGAACTTTACGGTATGTATTAAATTTTTGTTTTCCAGGACTGTTTTCGACTCATCAGAAAATATAACGTCATCTAGTACTCCTGAGGGCGTGAAATGTTCTCTGTTTCTAATCTGAATCGCTTCTCTCTATTTTGCTAGGAGAGCAATGTCTTTTTCCTAGGTAATCATGAAGAATACTTTTTATTATGTAGCACTTTTCTGAGCACTTTTTTTAGTGACACACTTACTCCAAAATAGTTTTCAATTATAAAAAACAATTTTCTGAGGCAGGTTTGGATTTTTCTTTGATTTCTTTAATTACTTCTAGTCCGCATTTTTTGAAAGTACATATTGAGACTACAAGAACCCAAGTAGGGGTTTGTCGTGTCAGATCCAGTTTTGGATTTGCTGTATTTGGCAATATTGTAGCCCTAAGCTAGTAGAACTTATCTTTTGAACAGACCACATAAGAAAAACTCCATCTAGGGCACCAAAACCGATAAAATATAGAAAATTTTATATAATCGCTGCAAACATCTTCCAAATAAAGTTCTCAGCAATTCTTCAGAATATTCTGAAACTCTAAAATCCTTACTTCATGTTGTTTCAGCGGTATTTTGCATCATATCTTTTACAACACATATTTTAAACACAGTTCACACCAACAGTTTATTCTCGCATTTCGGATTTCACCACATTATTGACATATGTATGTATTTATTAAATGGTCGTTGAAAAATATACTGAAAATAACGTGATAGAGCCGTTGTACAACAATGGCGTGTTCTGAAGAGCTGTGTACTACGTTCCAGCGAATATTTTTCTAATAAAAAACTTTAAGAACAAATTCATGTTTTTGGAGAAATGGTGCGAAATGTATACAAATTATGGAAATTTTCAATCTATATATATATATAAAAATGGTGTAAAAAATGTATAGTAACTCATAAAATGAGAACGGCTAGGCCGATTTCTGTAAAATTTTTTGTCAGTTATTCGTATTTTCGAGGAGAAGGTCTTTACGGAAGAAAATTTTGGAAAATCTCTCTGGAAAAGTCGGAAAATTGGAAAAATCGAAAATTGAGTTTTTTAATGAAATTTTATTCTTTAATAGCGAGACGAAGTTCGCCGGGTCCGCTAGTATTTTATAAAATTTGAGGCAATAAATGTAGTTTTTCGAATTCTTTATTTCTACAAATATTTTACTCTTGCCCTTATCTACAAATTTGCTTTAGAGGTCAGATGAAGATTCACATAGGTTTCAGAGATATAGCCCATAATTGCTTTAAAAATCAATACTTAACTAAAATGTAGCACAGTGTTATTCGTATTTAAATTCATGGGGTCACCACTATTGGTCTTCCAGGTGACGCCTTCAGTTTGAGCATTGTTTCTCTCTCGACAGTTTTTGATCGGAAATCGTCAAAAAAATCGTCAAATAAACCTAGTGTCTTATCTAGAAAACCTTTCTCAACACATACACATTTATAATCGAAGATGTGGTTTCTTCCATTTCGGAAGTTTGATAGATTAGCAGTGGCATAGAACGCTAAGACCTTGACAACATTGTCCGTTTGTTGGAGAGGACCCAAATTCAAACCTCAGCCGGGCAGCTGGGCTCTGTTGTGAATTTTTATTTATTGTTGTCATATTAGGACGAATGTCATTATTTATGAAAGTTTTTAATTAATTGAATTTTAATCGAGCTAACATGACCTAAGGAGTTTTGTATTGAAAAAGTGAATTCTAGCGAAGTCACCACACACCGTCTGAGGTTTGAACCTGGGTCCTCTCCAACAAACGGACAATGTTGTCGAGGTCTTAGCGTTCTAAGCCACTGTCATTGTATCAAACATCCGAAGTGGAAGGCATTACAATTCATGAAGAAACCCCATTATCGAATGTAAATGTGTATGTATTGAGAAAGGTTTTCTAGATAAGACACTAGGTTGACTTGATAAGTAAAAGGCTTCAAAAATACTTCATATCTGCAAATTTGTAATAATGGTTGTATAAATAGAAGTTATCAAAATCAGCCTTTGTCTTCTAGCCTTTCACATTAAATATGTCTGATGACCTGAATTAAACCACCAGCGAAACGATCGTAGCATATTGGTTGAGTGTGTTGTGACTTCGCTAGAATTCACTTTTTCAATAAAAAACTCCGTAGGCCATGTTAGCTCGATTAAAATTCAATTAATTAAAAACTTGCATAATTAATGACATTCGTCCTAATAAGACAACAATAAATAAAAAATCGTCAAATCGTCAAAAAAATTTAGATGAGATATATTGCCTATTTTATCTCGAAAAATTTTCATGAACGATTTTCATCCGTTAACAATCCTAAACGACACATCCTTCTCAGCTTAAAAGACGTAATTTCAGCGATTACTCGGGCTGATTTACAATTTTTATAGTTAGAATAGGCCAAATGTATCAAAATTTCCGAAGCGCGTTTACCGGTCATTGGGTTTCTCCGAATATACCGTCTTTGTTGCACGCTACTAATGACAGCACATTATGACGCGTCAAGAGATTACATCTCCACATACAGTAAAAGTCATAAAAATCCTTAATTGCAAAAAAATCGGTGGGAATTACGCGATTTCATTGCACGTTTGTTAATATTGCAATTATTTTGTTGACACCAAAAAAACCAAGTACCTATAATTGTTGCCTGTTGTTTTTGTTCTTTCCTACCGATTTCAGCATTTATTGCCATGATGTTGTCATCAACAGGTAAATCAACCCATACATATCCACAAAAAAATCTAACATTACCCAGTTGTTCAATAAATATCAATTCGTCGGTGTCATGCTTAAGTGTTCCATACCCCATTTGCCTGATTCGAGAAAAACTCAAGTTAATTTTTGGGTCTATACAGTCAAAAAGTGGTGCAAAAATCCAATAGTCTAGTTGTTATGGCCAATTTTTACAATTACAAAAAGTTGCTGATTTGTTATATGGGTTCTTTTTTCGTGTTTTTGACAGTTTGATTCACATGGAGCACGTTATGTCTCACTTTACCAAACCAACTTTTTGCCAATTGTGTTCCACCTCCTTTACGTGAAGTTCCGAACCGGAAATCCAGGGGTTAAATAAAACAGTTGTATGAGAATGAAATATATAAGATACCATTTTTATATGTTACATTTATTTACGGGGATCTCCTAAAAAAGATTCTTAGTTTTCTGGGAAAAAATCAGGAATCGCTTTTTTGGTCTGCACGACTGTGGTTAACCCATTAAAGAGAAATGAACAAATTTGAGGGTTTAAACTATAAGTTTCACATTAAGTGATAATGTTAACAAGGCAATAAATCCGTTCGAAAAATTCAAACAATAACAAAGTCAAGCAATCGTTCTTTTGTGTCTGTGGAATTGTATTTTAATTCATTTTCTAAAATTTAATTTATCTTACATGTTTTAGACAACTGCAATCAACTTTTGCATTAGAAGGAATCGGTAAAATTAAGCGAAAATAAATTTAGTTTCATATAACAGTACACACGGTGCGCCTTAACTAATTTTAAATGGAAGGTGCTTACAACTGGGAAGTTTTTGCAGATTCAGAAACTACAATGCTCATAGATGAGAAATATCAAGAAATAAAAAATCGCCGCAGAAAATTCTCCACCAGATTGACCTTTATGGTATTTTCGTAGATTTTACTGTTTTTGAGATATAGAAGTTCAAATTGAGACAATGCACTATCGCCTCCTTATAAAACAATGTCTTACTGCAGTTTCCCAAATTAATCTTATATATCTTGAAAATGGTACAACCTAGGAAAAAATAAATCATCCAATCTTTTAGAGAATTTTCACAGCTTCAACATTTTCTTTTGCCCCATTTTTATATGACTTGCGGTTTCCAAGCAAAATCTTGAAAACTTAAGATAAAAACCTAAAAATTTGAACTAAACCTCTATATCTCAAAAATGGTAAAACCTACGAAAAAAACCTAAAGGTCAGTCTTGTAGAGAGTTTTCACAGCTACATCATTTTCTTTAGACCAATTTCGATACGACTTGCGTTGTGTATTTTGATCGCGAATTATTTACAAATCCCCCCGGCGATTTTTTCTGTTTTTTTTATTTTTCTTATCTATGAAAATTGCTGTTTCAGAATCTGCGAAATCTTCCCATGTGTAAGCGGTTTTCATCAACAGTTAGTTAAGGCGCACTGAGCATGATATTGTTTTATAAGGAGGCGATACAGTCAGTGCATTGTCTCAATTTGAACTTCTATATCTCAAAAAGGGTAGAACCTACGAAAATATCATAAACGTCAATCTTGTGGAGAATTTTCACAGCTACAAAATTTTTTTAAGCCCATTTAGATGGGACTCGCGGTTTCTAAGCAAAATCGTGAAAACCTAAAGAACACCTAAAAATGTGAACTTAAATTGCGATTTATTTGAAAATCCCTCCGGCGATTTATTTTGTTTCTTGATATTTCTCATCTATGAGCATTGTAGTTTCAGAATCTGCAAAAACTTTCGAGGTGTAAGCACCTTCCATTTAAATTTGGTTAAGGCACACCGTGTAAAATATTCTAAAATATTTAGATTTAAAAACTAGTATTCTTCAGTTTTAAACTTAGTCCTTTAAAACAATTTTGTTCCAATTCGTTTTTGTCCCTTTTTGTTCCATACGCCAAACTATATGGATATGGAACTAAAAAGTTCAAAGTTAATTTGTTCCATACGCCAGACTTTATGGATATGGAACAAGAATACAATTTTTTCGGCGTTGCAAGGCGGATATAGGACATATTGACATCTGAATATCTCAGAAACTATAGGAGATAGAGAAAAACCGGCAAAAAATCTGAAAGAGCATGGTACAAAACCTTGTAAAGTACCCTTACCTCAAAATGTAAAAATTGACGTATGGAACACTTAAGCATGACACCGATGAACTGTCTACTTTGATATAGTTATGTAACTAGATACTTATTGGTCCTACTCGTAGTTATTTTACACCCAAAAATGGGACACAAAATAGTTTATAGCCTGCTTTTGTCACTGGAATTGGGCTTCCCTGCGTGTAATATATTGAATATTTTATGGATAGTGTAATCGACAATGTTTCTCTCTTGTAATCTCTTTTCAACATTATATCTTTTTTGTTGGCGTTTTTATTGTTGGACTGCAGAATTTTACATCTTTGTGTTTATTTCAGCTTGAGTCCATATTTTGTTGTAATTCAATTGTTTGAATAACAACAAAATATTTTAATTTTAATATTTTTAAGTTTTTTGTAAAATTCTGCAGTCCAACAATAAAAAACGCCAACAACAATAATAGGCATCAGCACGGCCTTGTTGACCAATGCGTAATGCAAAAACAACTTTCTTGTTGTTTTTACCCCCCGCTTATTGAAGCAACATTCGTATGTTCGTATTGTTTGCGAAGCAAAGACGACATAAAAACAGTGGTGGATATGAAATTCCTTAGTTCGACTCAAATTGTTGGGTAAACAGCTTTAGGGCCGTACGGCAAATTTCTCATTTTGTTTAATTTGCTAGATGGCTTTATTGACCTGTTTATCGATACAGAGTCGGCGAAAAAGGGAACTGATGAAGTTGTTTGGTGACAACTGAAAATATAGTATTCCCTACCCTTCGCCCGCAACTAATCAATTTCATATCCACTTTAAAATATTTTGTTGTTATTCAAACAATTGAATTACAACAAAATATGGACTCAAGCTGAAATAAAGACAAAGATTATATCTTTTGTTAACAAAATAGAACAATTTCTGTCATTTTGTTTACTCATAATTAAAAAACGTATTTTGATATGTTTGTTGTCCAAAAATTGAAGATGAATAATTTATGAAGAATATTTATAATATATCTGTGGTATATACATATCTCGACACAGTTCATTATCGCGTCATTTCATTGAAGTTCTATGCAATTTATTTCAGGACCTTTTGAATGATATGAAGGACACACGAGAAAAAACATTCCAAGTACCAAATAAACATAAGTCGCTGTATCAAGTAGTCACAAACAAGTTCAAGTATCAAGGATTATATTTTCCTTTGTATACAAGATTATATTGTCTTTTGTCAAATTTTTGCACATCATGTAATAAAATAAAGTGTGGCTAATGCATATATGCATTTACCCATTTATCTGACTTCAACTTACTAGTGATTTTGGCTATCATTTCTGATTACCGAATTGACTGGTTACTGGTAATGCAGTGAGGAGAGAATAGACCCCCTCCCCTGACATCCCCGTGTTAAATTCACAAGTCTATATCATTGGAAGTAGATTGGGTGGTAACTAGTTGTGTCTACCAGTAGCCAGCAAAATTGCTAGTTATTCCCTAATTACCGGAACAACGGGGTATTGAATGAATTTCTTGCAATAATTCCTAATTAAAAATTTAAATTTTTAAAAATTCATCGATTGCAATAATTTAGTTTACTAACTGTATTTCCTAATTGGTAAAATCTGTACTTTTCAAACACCCACTAAACATACTTTACTATTTATAGGACCGAAAACCTTACTGCCACTACCAAAAACTTTGATATTTTTGAAGGAATTTATAGGAAAATATCACTTTGTTTGGGTATCCAGTGTTGGGATATTTCCAATTGGCAGCAACAGACCTGTCCCATACGAAATTTTTTGTTTGTGTCTTAATTTGGACTTCATTCATTTGGAGGAAGCCACACATTTCCTGTATCTGTCAAACTATCTCGATATATGATAAACATCATAAATTGGATTAGAAAATAACCTGCTGGCCTATGCGGCCACCCCAGGTTGTACTTGTTGATAGGTTTCTGCAAATAAATCGTTGTGTAATGAAAAGAGTGAGGAGGGAAAATAAAACGATGCACACTCATAATAATGGATAGAAGTTTTTTTTTCATAATATTACAGTCACAATCTGAGGGTAGATTTTTGTCAAGAAAACCGACTTGTCGGACATAAATTTATTATTTTTAACAACTATACAACAATTTAATTCATATTCTTGTTAATTCTTGTTAAATCATATAAATCAATAATTAATTTTTCAATATTACTTGATTTGAACCATCCGCTTTGTTGCGGTACCATGGTAGTTTGGACCATAAGTTTCTAAGACTAATACTTACATGCATTCGCATATACATATGTATGTATGATATATGTACACATGTACATATGCATGTATATATTTCATCGCTATTGTCTTCACTCTGACAGTGTTAAACGAAATAATGTTGAATTTAGTTGTCGTCATTAACTCCAACATGACATGTTGCATGTTACACATTAGCTCTCGTGCAGAATACCATTGAGAATGTAATGTGGGGTGTTCAAAATCTCGTAGTACGACGTTTTGTTGTATCTCGTGCAACAATTTTGGTATCTGCCCCGACTCTGTTTTGGATCTAATGTATTAACATGTTGTGCTTGTGATGATTTTATCTTGAAAAGTATAAGTGTGTACAAATGCCGCTAGAGATAAGACTTGGAACTCACTTGTAGCGCAGCATTTATCCCAAACAATCTGTTTGGAACAATACAAGTTCGGTTTTGTTAAAACACTTGTACTTGCAGTGTCGCGACTTAGACGGTATATTCTAGTCACAGCGAATGCAAGATGCAATGCACGGTAGCAGTGTTCAACCTTAAACAGACCTCTAGCAGACGCCATGTGTGTGGTTTCATGAGTATTAATATAATTTGTAAACTAATTAATAGTTTGGCCTAAAGACACTGCCATCCAATGCTTAGGAACAAAGCACACAGATACAGATACATATGTACACAAAAAAAGCATATGACAAATGTTTGACAAATTAAAAACAAATTAAACATTATTTTCCCCCCATCGACAGCATATTGAATACTTTGTATTGAAACACTGTTGCAAATTATTGAAAATTTATAGTTTCAACTGATGTATTGTTGGCAATTTTAAAAATTGTGATATGAAATAAGAGAAAAAACATCAGTTTGAAGTTATTTGTCTGGCGTTCATATTAGATAAACGGCACCGAAATGCATCTGCGCCCGGGAGCTTTATGTTAGAAAAATATACAAGGTTTTAACTCTAAATGATATAGAAGGGGGACTTCCTCCCCCCGTAAATGGCAACAATGGCTATAGAGGCTACGGTGCGATCCACAGCAAATATCAAAATCGTGACCAATTTGGTTTATTTTCACGCAAACTGCATGAATCTTTAAAACGGTTTCTTGTTTTGCTGTGGTCTTGAGTATGTCTTCTGATATTTATGGTCAAAGAATGACCAATGTGGTCTGTTTGGTTACATTTGTTGCTGTTGTCGTCGCTACCACAACCACAACCACCATTAACATTTTTGTTCGACATCAAAGCACAACTGGTCAGCAATCTTGCAAATCCTATCCTTCGAATGAAACGAAAAGTTGTAGGAATTTAAAAGTCAGCAACGTTTAAGTGAAATCGACGATGCAGTTGGACATTTAATTGCTAACTGAGTTTACGTTTATAGCCTTCTTATTCTTTATTCAAATTTCTATTTCAAATGTAAAACTTTATTTTATGAAAATATACAAAGTATTTCCCCAAAAAACCTCCACACAAACCATAAGTGTACCACGTAGTCAGCATTGTTTCATGGCGAAGTCCAAATTTATATCTCAATGCTTACAATTCATTGTATTTATCAGCTGTTGCAAATTGAATGCAAATCTTAGGCCAAAGATAAGGTCTGAAAACAAACTATGACGGCAATTCAGCTAGGCAGAGAAAACTTCCCCAACATTCATCCCACAAACTTTCAAAACAATGAAATTGATATTCCTAGTCGCCAATATTATTTGAAAGCTCTGCTGTGGCTTTATCACAATATCATATTTTTGGCGATGGGCGATACTGATGATGAGGAGGCGATGTTGTTGGAGTTTTACGACTGCTGAAGTTATCAATAATGAAGTTAACGCTGAAGTTAAGTTTTTTTTTATTTTATTCTCTGTTGCCCGTGGTCATTGATTGTTATCGGAGTTGTTGAATGCAATTTTATGGCAACACTTTGCCATAACCGAAAATTTGAAAAGAAAAATAAAAACCATTCGATTGAAATGTGTTCTGGCGACAATTGATGAGTATTCTATTCAATTTGGATACGCAGAGTTTATGCTACATATTCTTAAAATTACACCATGATGAATCAAACTTTTAGGGGTATGAACATTTTTATAACTTAAATACTTACAGTAGGTTCGAAAATTCTTCTAAAATATATTTCAAATACATCGCATTTGATGTTTTGTTCGTAGTAATTTACGACGTATTGGTATTATTTTTCACTTTAGCTATAAATCATGGAAAATCTGGGCCTTAATATTTATTCAATTTCTACGGTCTTACTTCGAAAAACGACGTTGGCTGAAAAAAAAAAACAAGAATGATAAATGTTGATATTACAAAATATGTGAATAAATAGTTTCTATACACATTTAATGTCGTGCCGCTTAAAATACGGCAAGATTATTATTTTTAACTATGATTTTCTTTAAACTTGACCGATTCTAGTCTAACCCACTCTTCACCTGTCGGCCGCGTATGAATGTCTATACGAAATAACACTTCTGCAGTGCTTTGATTTAAATTATTTGTAAACATTTTAAAGTGTCCAAATGGCACCTAATAATATTCAAGGAGTGGGTGTAATTTGATCTAAAAATATGTGCACACGCAATTAATAGTTGTCAGCGTAAATTTAGCCATGCACTTTGGTGGAGGTAGAGACCTCTGAAGGCTGCATGTGAAAATGACAATGCCAAGAGAAAAGAAAAACACTGACGAATAATAAATGTGACATAAATTAAAGAAAAGCACATTGGTGGTACACAACATTAGCTGCATACATACATATGTACATGCATACGTGTATGTGTGTGAGTGGGGGCATGTATATTACAAATCTCAAATGTTGCTACTCGGTGCTGAGGTAGACGAAGTCCTTTACTACCTCAAAATTGTAGGTACCAACATTCACAGATGGTGCGGGGTTTGTGGACATATTACGCGTCGATACCATCCTATTTGAACTGAGGATCTCGTCTCAGTTAATGTCATTGTACAAAGCCGAATGAGCTTTGCAGGAATACTAAAATCAGACATGGCTTGAAACACCTTTGAACGTATAGGGCTGTCGAATGCTGCTTTATAATCGACGAAAAGATGGAAGGTGTCGATCTGCATTTCTTGGGTCTTTTCCAGGATTTGTCTCAAGGTAAATATCTGGTCAATGGTGGATTTGCCAGGTCTAAAGCACTGATAGGGTCCAATAATTTCATTGACCATAGGCTTTGTCTCTCATACAATATGCCAGATACTATCTTATATGCAATAGGGAGCAGACTTATGCCCCTGTAATTGGGGCACACAGTCTTATCACCCTTCTTGTGGACTGGACATAGGAAGCTCACGTTCCAATCGTCGGGTACGCGTTCTTCATGCCAGATGGTGCTAACTAGCTGATGAATACACCTCATCAGCGTGTCGCCTCCGGTTTTGAACAGCTCGGCTGGTAGGCCATCTGCTCCTGCCGCCTTATTATTCTTCAGCCGGTTTATTGCTGTCCTTACCTCATCTTGGCTGGGCGGTATACATTCAATACCATCTTCTGGGATTGGATCTGTGGTATCTTTGCCGTCTTCATTGCTATCGGATACCAACAGTTTGGAAGAATGTTCTTTCCATATCCTGAGCACACTATCTGTATCAGTTACCAAATTACCTTGTTGGTCTCTACAGGAGGATATGCCTGTACCAAAGCCATCAGTTTGATGATTCACTCTTTGGTAGAATTTTCGGACTTCGTTCTGTCTCCTGTACATCTCCATTTGTTCACACTCCATCTTTTCCATCTCTCTCTTTTTCCTTCGGAAAAGACGTTTCTCCTCTCTCCTTTTCTCCCGATACCTCTCTCGTGCGCTACGCGTTGCTACTGATTGTAAAGTAGCCCTATATGCCGCATTTTTTTTCTTAGGTAGCAGCACGGAACTCCTGGTCATACCATCGATTCTTTGGTGGAGGTCTCTGGTATCCAAGTACTGATTTTGCGGCTGTTTGCATGGAGTGGGCAATATTTTGCCATTGTGCTGATATGTTATAGGGACGAGAAGCGCTTTCATTAAGCAATTGGGTCAGTTGAGTGGAATATGCTGTGGCTATCTGTTGTGTTTGCAGCTTAGCGATGTCCAACTTTTGTGTAGTGTCTGTCCGTGCTTTATTTGCAACGTTTAGACGGGTACGTACCTTTGCTGCAACGAGGTAATGGTCCGAATCTATGTTTGCTCCTCGGAACGATCGTACATCCAACATGCTCGATGAATGTCTTCCATCTATCACAACGTGATCAATTTGATTTATTGTTCTTTGGTCTGAATATCGAGATGCTTAAATCTGGTACTTCTAACTACCATGGTTTTTGCAGCTGCAAAGTCTATCAGCCTCATACCATTGTCAGATGTTTCACTGTGGAGACTGAATTTCCCGACTGTTTGTCCAAAGATATTCTCCTTTCCAATTTTGGCATTAAAATCGCCTAGAACAATTTTAATGGCATGGGCAGGACAACGGTCATATGTTTCTTCTAAGCGCTCGTAGAATATATCGTTGGTCTGTTCGTTGGAGCATGAGCGCAGATAAAGCTGATGTTGAAGAATTTTGCTCTTAATCGAATTGTAGCAAGTCTTTCATTCACTGGGGTGAAGCTGGAGACCAGATGTTTTAACCTCTGACCAACTACAAAACCGCTTTTGTCCTTCTTCGACAAAAAGTATGGCAGAAAAATGAAGCCAATAAAACATTCATGTCATATTGCGTGTCGCGGTAGATCAATGATTCTACTCTATAAGCGTTATGTAGGTCATGACATCGGAACTCGGCGGTTAAAGGTGGTTCAGAGTTAATTATCCATTCATTATACCACAAAATAATTCTTTAAACTTAATAGCATAACGTTATCCAACCAGGGACGTACGCAGGGGGGGGGGGGGGGCACGGGGGGCCCGGGCCCCCCCGAAATGGTTTGGTCGAACAAAATTTTTTAAGCTACTGTAACTAGTTATTATATTTTTTCTCATAAAAATGTTTGTATATTTGAAGATTTCAAATTAAAACTTATATTTTCTTAAGTTTCTGAACAGAAAATGTACATCATTAACAAGTTTTGTAAGAACATATTTTAAAAATTTTTGTTTGTAAGCTGTTTTAGAGAGAAACTTCCAATAAAATCTGAATTACTTCTTCATGTCATATCATACCACTATCAAATGCTAATTCCTTAATTAATATACCCCATGTCTATTATTTATTCGAACTGTATAGTGCTCTCGAGGCTTAAAACTCATCCGGTTATAACAAAAATAACGAGTTCAGTCCTTCGTCCTTTAGTGGACTACATATTGAAAGCCAATTGGAAATTTGTTTTACTGCCATCGCCAAAATTTTGTTAATCTGTTTTAGACAAATTTGCTGCTAAACAGTATGAGAAAATAATGAAGACAAATGAATTTTTGTGCGTCACTTGATTTTTACTTATCATTACCGATGTATAATTGTAACCTCAGACTTTAGATTACAAGATTATATACACTAGGATTGTATCGTATAGATTTGATCAAAATAATGATTTAAAACTTCACATATGTTTGGACGATATTCGTTTCAGACAAGATGGAAGTATTTACCACCGTCCGTCTGTATCTCTGTTTGTCTGGCAGGTTGGAACTTATGATAACTCTCGTACGGATCAACCGATTTAATTCAAGATATGGATCTCGTAATGTTTTGTCCAAATTAAATTTAAGTCATATCGGTACCTCTGCCATAAAAGTTAAAAAATATTCACTAAAATTGTCGAAGGGACTAACCGATTCAGTCTAAAATCGACCCTAATATGGACTATCTCGTTCCACTCGCAAAATTACTTCCAAAAGTAGATCAAGTTCCAAGAGAATATGTTTGGACAACATCTTCAGGTCCCTCATACAAGTCTAACATAACTGCAGTTTAAAGACTGTTTGAGGATCCTTTGGACATTGTGTAGTCTTGCTTACAGCGATATCCTATTGTTCGTGGACAAGTTTATGCTTCCTGACAAAGCTCTAAATACTACGGTGACCAACTAAAATAACTTATGGGCGCGATAACTATCGAGAGGGGTGTCTCTCAAAATAAGATCCATTTCCAAAATTAATTAGCTTATTACACTATGCAACACTGAAAATGCAAACAACTTCTAGTGTGCATTTTTTGATAGTACATATTTAGACTACAAAAACCCTAGTAGGGTTTTGTCCTGTCAGATCCAGTTCGGATTTAATGGCCTCATCTAAACCGGGCTAAATCTACACTTTTTTGCATTTATCAGGCCTTTATCTCAGAAACGAATAAGAATTTGGCCTTGCTGGCTTTAGCACTCCATCTAGGGCATCAAATCTAGTTTATTCTCGAATTTCGGATTTCACTACATTATTGACATTTTTATTAAATCGTCGTTGAAAAATGTACTGAAAACAACGCCATAGAGTCATTTTACAACATTGACATGTTCTGAAGAGTTGTGTATTACATTCCAGGGAATATTTTTCCAAAAGAAAATATTCAGAAAAAATTAACGGTTTTGGAGATACGATGCGAAATGTATAAAAATGTATAAAATTGTGGAATTTTTGCATATATTTTGAAATTTGAGGCAATGAATGTAGTTTTTCGAGTTCATTATTTCTCCAAATATTTTATTCTTGTCCTTATCTATAAATTTGCTTCAGAAGTCAGAAGAAGATTCGCATTGGTTTCAGAGATATAGCCTCGAATTTCTTTAAAAACTCAATATTTAACCATGTTTAGATGGGGCCATAAAATCCGAGGTGGATCTGACACAACCAAACCCAACTAGGGTTTCTTGTCGTTTGGGTCTGTACTTTCAAAAAATCCTCAGTTCGAATTGTTTGCACAAGATCACCTTAAAAATGTTGCATAGTGTTATTAGCGAATATGTGGGGTTCAATAAGGATCGATTGTCCATCAAAGTGATTGTCATCGAGTCCAAAACTTCGAATCGTACAATTAAGAAAACAATTATAACGATTCTTTTGTAACATTATATAAAAAGTAAAAATAATCCTGGAATCAGACCCTATCTCTTCCGGTAAATAACACTATGCAACATTTTTAATGTAATCTTGTGCAAACAACGAAGTGAGGATTTTGTGAAAGTACAGACCCAAAACACAACAGCCCTAGTTGCGTTTTGTTGAGTCAGATCCAGCTTGGATTTTATGGCCTCATCTAAACATTGCTAAATATTGAATTTTTATTGCTTCTGAACTCTGAAGCAAATTTGTAGATAAAGGCCAGAATAAAATATTTGAAGAAATACTGAACTGGAAAAACTACATTTATTGCCTCAAATGCTATAATATATCTAAAAATTCCATAATTTGTATACATTTCGCACCATATCTCCAAAACTGTTAAAATTTGCTTAAAGTGTTCTTTTGGAAACATATTAACGACAACGACAGACGATATTCTTAAAAATTAAGCAAAGATCATCGAAATAATGAAAATCTTGCTATAGCAACGACAACGGCAATTCTTTGTGCTTGTAAAATTCTGTAGCATAAAAACTAAAAACGCATTTTCCTCGAAGAGGCACTTTTGAAAGCGGTGCCCACTGTATGTTTTGTGGGACTCTTTATATGTTTTTGGGGGACTATTATACATATAAAGCATGTGATTAACCGAGAGAGTCTTTAAAAAAACTGCTGACGGAGTCCGACAAAAATATTAATTTTCTTACATTTTTTTTTGTTAAAATCGAAATTTTGATTTTAACTGTTCAACATTTTTAAAAATTTATTTTTTTACTTCCGTTTCGGTAATGGACAAGATTATTAGGTTCGTAATGATCCCACAAAAATATGTGCTGATCGGTTTACTCTTTTTCAAACTACAGTGGTTACCGCAAACTGCTTTAGTAAAAACAGTGCTTTATAGGTGGGTATTTGTCAGAAAGATTTTTCAAAAAAAAAAAATATATATATATGTATATATATATATATATATATATATATATATATATATATATAGAAGGTAACTCAAGGTTTAATAGTTTTCTTATAAAAATGCATGAAAATAGCTTTTCTGATTCTTATAAATGGTCATAACCCATTAAAATAGCTTTATGTAACGCTACACAACATCTGAATTTTTCATGATTTTTGGTCAAGTTGCCCCCCCCCCCCCCGAAATGAAATCCTGCGTACGTCCCTGTATCCAACATATGTATATCGATACCTCCTGAAGCGATAACTTTTTTGTACAGTAGTATGGCTGAAACACAAGATAATTTCCAATATAATTTCCATTAATTGTCACGGTGCGCCTTAACTAATTTTAAATGGATTCTGAAAACAATGCTCATAGATGAAAAATATCAAGAAACAAAAAAATCGCCGGAGGGATTTTCAAATAAATCGCGATTTAAGTTCACATTTTTAGGGGTTCTCTAGGTATTCACGATTTTGCTTGGAAACCGCGAGACCTATGTAAATGGGCCTAAAAAAATGTTGTAGCTGTGAACATTTTCTACAAGACTAACCTTTACGATATTTTCGTAGGACAATGGATTGACTGTATCGCGTCCTTATAAAACAATGTCATTACTGAAATTTCCCAAATTAAACTTATATATCTGGAAAATGGTACAACCTAGGAAAACATAAATCATCCAATCTTGTAGAGAATTTTCACAGCTTCAACATTTTCTTTAGTCCAATTTTGATATGACTTGCGGTTTCCAAGCAAAATCTTGAAGACATAAGCTAAAAACCTAAAAAATTGGACTGAACCTCTATATCTCAAAATGGTAAAACCTACCATTGTCTTGTAGAGAATTTTCACAGCTACAACATTTATTTTGAACTCATTTCGATACGACATGCGGTATCCAAGCAAAATCGTGGAAACCTAAACAACCCCTAAAATTGTGAATTTTGATCGCGATTTATTTAAAAATCCCTCCGGCGATTTTTTCTGTTTTTTTTATTTTTCTTATCTATGAACATTGCTGTTTCAGAATCCGCGAAATTTTCCAAAATCGTGAAAACTTAAAGAGCCCCTAAAAATGCGAACTAAAATCGCGATTTATTTGAAAATCCCTCCGGCGATTTTTTTGTTTCTTGATATTTTTCATCTATGAGCATTGTAGTTTCAGAGTCTGCAAAAACTTCCCAGGTATAAGCACCTTCCATTTAAATTTGGTTAAGGCACACCGTGTTGTAAGTAAGCATTAGACCACATACTCCACCCTCTTTTGCTTCAATGTTACCCAGCAAAATGTTTGCCTCCAAAGATGCAGTTAAATCATATGTACAAGAGATCTGGAAGTGCATCAAATTGTATATTTTCACTCATGATATTTACAAGAGCGTGACTACTGAAATATGCACTCCATTAGCACTGCATTTTAACTATCCCTTTGGAATCGCATTTTAACTAACCCTTTAGGGTAGAATTGGATGCAGTCCAATATGCATCCAAAGCGTTTTGATGCAGAGCTTTGGATTGAATTTAAAGGCACTCTTCGGAATGTGTTTTTATGCAGTTCAAAGATGCAATAAAAATGCAAGCCATTGCAAACTATCCCAAAATAAATAAAAAGAATTTATTGTTTGTTTAAAACAATAACAATAAGAATTTTATTACATAAACACAGATTATGAAATTTCTTCATTAAATTCAATCGCAACTGAGTTTGTTTCGTCCGCTCTCCATTTAATCCAAGCTAAAATGTTTTTGCTTCATCTGTTAAAGGGGTTCTTATATTGTCTTCCCATCACCAGTTGAGATTTCGACAAGTACTCCAACAGCACTTCATTAGGAAATTATCTTCTCGTGCACGCAGAGAAAAAATATTTTTCGCTTTCGCTTTTGTTGGAACAAAAATATCTGTTTTGGTTCCAAAAATGCATTTGTTTTGTTCAAACATTGTAATCCAAATCCAAAAATACCATCTTTTGTTCCAAACATAGAAAACAAAAACAACTTTCGAATTTCCGCAATATTGTAAGAATCGTTAACAACACCGATTGTAGGAACTATCATAATCTAATTTTGTTTACAGAAAGTATTGTCAACCCAGAAAACCAGCCCAGAAATTTTTGATTGAGTGTATATACTTCCCATATACACTTTTCACATAACTTGGATATAAATGTCGCGTATAATATTGCAATCATTGATGAACACAATACATGGTTTGCTGCATTGGCTGACAACAAAGACAAACAAAAAGCCACAAGCATCTACCACAACATAAGGAATAATTAAACACCATAACAAACTCCGGTATAACACCAAACCTCAAAGCTCAATGAAGATAGAAGAATGAAACAAAACACAAACAAATAAAAACAAGAGTCTCATTGTTGGTATACATACACACAAAAACAAAGATAAAGGCACCATGTCATACAAACAAAACTCACCATAATTGTTTTTTTTTTCAACACGGCATCGAATAGCGAGAGAAGAGAAAAAATTTTCGAAGAAAAGAGATAACTATTGTCCAGTTGACAAAAACTATTTTTGGATTTAACAAAACCCAATTGTTGGAATCACAATACTACATTTGGAATTTAACAATATCTTTACAATACATATTTTGCTCTTCGAATATTGTTGGATCAATCATATTTTTTCTCTGCGTGTGAGTTACCGTAAAAATGTTGCCAACTTTTGGTTGTATTTCTTATTTTAAAAAATGCTGTTAAAATGTGAGGAATTGGAGTACTTTTTTCACGACTCCGATTGAACTGCATCCAGATGCTGTTAAAATGTGAAAAAAGTATGTCATTCATTGGATCGCATCCGAATGCAGTTAAAATGTAAGGAATGGAGTGCGTCTTTCACGACGCCGTTTGAAATGCATCAAAACATGCCGTTAAAGAAATAGTCTACATTGCTCTTCTTCCAATTTATTTTGCTGGGTAAGAGAGATGTTCTATGTTCATTAGCAGGCATTTGTTTCAGAACATTTCTGGTCAGAGATGCCTTGCAGGATGACTTCTTGGGTTTGCGCTGTAAACACGTCGAAAACGTTGTTTCCAACAAACTTCTGTATTATAACTTTCGATGGCATAGACCACAGGAGCGACAAGGTTCATATAGCCATTGGGAGTGGATTTTACATATAGAAGATCCCTTCTTTGATTAAGAATATGTAAATAATATTAAGCAGAAATATCTTAATGTATTGAGTTCGGGAAGAATTTCCATAATATTTTCTTTTTATACCCTCAGTCTTTAGGCTAAAGAGGTTTTATACTCGATGAAAATGTGCATCATCGAAATACTGGTTTTAGATCTCAAGTATATTTGGAGGAAATCCGTTTCAATTTGGAGTCGATTTAGCCATGTCCGTCCGGCTGACTGGAGCGCACGATATTTCTCCAACAAAAGAACCGATGTGGTCCAAAATTTGGTTCTTGTAATATTTTGTTCAAAATTAAATCAAGTTCGAAGATGGGCCATACCCCTTGGATACCTCCACAAAAGAATTTCAATTTTTTTTCGCTAAAATGGTGTACACGAAGAGACTAAGTGATTAGGTCCAAAACCTCCAACAGAAATGTTCAAAGTTTTTGGCACAAGTGCAGTTGAGTGACTCTTGTCGAAAAGACATGAAACTTTTTGAACTAGGTTGTGATTGCGGCCCTTTTCACTACAGTACATTTTGTTCAATACTTGCAGAGATAATCTCCCAAAAGCTCTAAATAACCCAGCCGTCACCAACTCTAATGACTCATGAGTACGAAAATTTACAGATTACATAGAGAGTATCCGATTTGGCCAAAACATTGCTCATCTTAAAATTTCTTCCGAACGTTAATCAAGATTTATATCAGTTTTTTTAATACAAATGCCTTAGATCATCATATCTCAATTAATTCATTCATATAAAACAATAAAGTTTATACTGGAAAACGTCTTCATGTACCTCCCCCACAAAAGTTCAATATTTTTGCTTAAGTGCAGTTTAAGGGCTGTTCGAATATAGTTTGCAAAGTCCATGCTTCCTGATATAATGATCCTAAAGCTTTAAAAATTCCAACATGACCACCTAAAGTGCCTGATAGGCGCTATAACTATTGAAAGGAGTGCTTGTCATTGGTCTAAACTTTGCTCACCGTAATGTTTTTCTCGCACATACATCAAGTACGAATATGGTCTATATCTATCCAACAATTCGTAAGAAATAAATAAACAGAAATATGAATGCTGAGATTGTACAATGCAATGAAAACATGGATTTTTGAAAACATGGATTAATCCATCAACGTTACACTGTGCCACATGGCAAGTACATTGTATGCCACAGATTGTTATCGGCCAAGATTAAATATTATCAGCGAAAATCTACATTAAACACAAAATAAATTAAATTTATCATTTTATTTGTTCATGGGCGAAGTGATCATCTTCATCATCTGATGCGAGAGTATCTTCACTTTGTCAGGATAACAACAGCTTTAACTACAAATGTGTGCAGATGCTTTCTTTGTTCCACAGGAAGAAGAAGAAGACAAGGTAATTTTTATTCAATAAACATTTAAAGGTCACATCTTCGGTCTGTGTGTTTTTCGTGAAATAGAGGCGTATCTGTAGAATGCGCAAAAAATAGCAATTGTCTGCAAAAGATAATCTGTGATTTAAAAACTCCCACAGGTCAGAAGAGAACATCAATTACTTTGGCGCTTGCTCGTATAAACCCAACAAACAACACTCTGCAACAGATTTAGTTAATATTGCAGGTTTGAAATAGGCATTGAATTGGGAATTTAAAAATTGATGCAAAGCAAGAATGAATACAACAAAGAGGAAATTCACTTTTTTACTGAACCGCATTGAAGAAAGCGAATACGGGCAAAAAAAGAAAAAAACAACATCAACAATTGACCTCTCAATTTAACGTGCCATCATCATCATCCTACGTGGCATCAGCATCTTGCTTATTCTCCATACCCTGCATAGCCTTGAAAGGAACAACATTAACAACAATAAAGTAATATAAACATATTCGGATAAGTTCAAATCGCAGAGATCGCTATGGACAGACGGCAACTCAACATCTTTCGGTCATATGAAGAACAATTGACTCTTAAAAGCTCGTGTCAAAGAACAAACAGATATTAGGGATATGGCGCCAAACATTAACGTGCAGTCCTTCCTCCAAATAGAAACATTGATGTTCTCAGGTTGTATAAACAAAAAAAACGAGGGATATATAACAAATAATGGTTTGCAGTCTCTGAAAAAGGACGATATTCAAAATGTGTATGAACCTAACCTCGTCAATGCCTTTACATTGAAGTCGGAATTCCTATTCTATACAAAATGTTAAAGAAAAAACATCAGATGAAGCAAAGAGATTATCTTCCTATGGCCATATCTGCATTTAGCACGTTGCAGCATAGAGGCTAAACATGCGTTGATTGTTTTATTATGATGACGCAAAATTATTGTAATCCACACCACAATTTTCGCAAACAAATATTTATTGTTTACATAAGAACGTACATTGGGGATACAACTTTTTAGGGTCTAAAATAGTGTTCTAGTTCAATGTTGGAAAATTATATAGATAATAAAAAAATCGACATTTGTTTATAATAAAATATTTTTGTTTTTAATTAACTTCTCGTTGGATTCGAGCTTAATGACCTAAGATTTTTTTGCAAGTGAAAAGTTCATTAAGCTCGACTCCAACGAGAAATTAATTAAAATTGATATTAAAATGATAATGATAAATAAAATATTTTTGTCTTGAAAATTTGCAAAACATATTCCTAGAAAACATGCTTACGCCTTTCTAACGCAGCAGTAAACAATGTCGATTTTATACAATTTAGCCATTTAATACTAGGAATGACGGATGGAACATTTGAAATGTTGGCCAAATTTAAAGCAGTTTTACCATTATTAAATTGATCGGCATTGACATTATCGTCCATTGATGACCCAATCGCTAAGAATATATGATTTTGTTGATGCTCATCGACTGTCATAATACTTAGCGATGTAAATCAAAGTAGTGAGTGAAAATGTCAAAAATCTACCGTCATTCAACTGTCAACAATAACTTAAGCCAATCGTCACAAAATATGACGAACAAACTGATAAACCGACAAAGCAAGCATTGGCAGCTACAAGGGGAAATATGGTAGATGGTCATACAACTGACTACCATCAAAATCGAAGCAGTGTATTTCAGAATTTCATAGAAGAAGCCAATATAATTTCTTTACTTCATTTTATTTTGTCTTGAAATAAACCAACGTATTTCTCATTATCTGCATTTGCTGCCACAACTTTCCGACCACATAGAAAACCAGACCATGATTGCTTTTAACGAGTCATTGTTAGGCACTGATTAAATCCTTTTAGTTTCATGGCCCCAGCATTGGAGTAGCCAACAATCGCAGGAAAAAAATATGAAAACAGATTTTTGATTGAAGCTAATATGCCGCCCACACAAACTTACATTAGTAAACACAGCATTTACGAAAATATACAATAATAAACCCTGCAACGTTTGACAGTCTTTTCTTAATATTTTTCTGGTTTCATACACCGGCAGCTAGCAAAATGCCTCACAAAGCATGAAGGAAAATCCATGCCAACCAACAATTGCCTGTTGGTGCAGAACAGACAGAGTCTAAAGCAAATATACGATTTAATGTGAGGGATAAAAGTGTACTATGAACGTAGGGTTCTGCCAAAAGTTAAATCCCTTTTAAATCATCAACGTAAACTTTTTTGTGGGGTCACCAACGGCTATTGATGGAATCATAAGTTTGCAATTTGTAGCTCATTTTAAAACGCAAACTAATGAGTGAAGAGTGTTAATTAAAGTTTGGTAGTAAACCCACTTCAATTTTCGATTCGAAAAAAAGCATTTAAAGATGTTTCTATTTCATATTGTCATAGATTTTTCTATTTCATATTTTCTCCACATTCCACTGATATTCAAAAAAGGCAATACCAGATCTGGTGTTCTTTCCGCGATTCTTTGCTTAAACAGTGTGAAATAAAATATCTACTGCTCAAAACTCCGACACATCCTTACGTCCTTAGATTGTTGCTATTTCGTTTTCTATACAAGTGGAACATTTATAAGTGACAGTGGCTGCATATGATATCCAAGACGAATAAAGCTCGTTAGCTGTGCCGAAACAAAGCTCAACAATCATGTGCATGAAAGAGATTGAAGTTGTCAGCATGCTGGCTCTTATAAGCTTGCTTGCCTTATTTAGCCCATTAATAGGCACATAATTGTGATTGCAATGGCAAAAGCAATAACAAATATTAATAATAATAACAATATTGTCAACACAATACAACAAACAGCAGCACCGAATGCAATAGCTAAACTTTTTTCAACATTTTTCCTTAGCAAAGTCATGGAGTATAGACATTGTTGATTTTTTTATTTCATCTTAGTACACTTAGCAGACCAAGATTAATACAAAACCATATTTAACACACAAAATGCCGTAGAGCTTCTCAATAAAACAACGATATGAATTTTTACAGAAAATGGTGTTTTTATAATGAATTTTCTCTATATTGAAATAATCTTCATCAGCAGTTGCTCTATAGAGAAGTTATACAGTAAATAGTGCCAAAACATGCCATGTTAGACGCTTGTTCATAGGACGCATTTACGCTTATGTTGGTTGAAATTGAATTGATGGTGAAAAGAACCATTTCCCTGCGCCTCATCTTTTCACTTCCCCGGTATTTGTATAGACCAAAGAATTTGAGCATATGTTCTTACAATTAGAATGTTTATTGAACATTTCTCCGTAGTAGGTGCTTAAATGTATTATTGATTACCACGCCGTCAATATCTTTCTGGCCTGTATGCATAGCTGTTCTCGCAAGTGTATCGTGACTTTGTCGCCGAGAGGTATTTTTAACTGCATATACGGTTTGGGTAGGGAAATCCCGCACCGAAAATTGCCAGGAATTCTCGGTTTTTTGGCTACGGGATTTTAACGGGAAACAAAATCATATTTCCCGGTAATCCCAGAGTCAAATTTTGAAGGATTTCCGTCATCCAAATATGTTTCCATCGAGCGATTTCCTTAGCTTTGAATAATGCAAATGGTCAGTGTGGGCTAAATACGGAGAACATGGTGGCTGAGGCGCAAAATCGTAATCGAATGCAATCCATGCATTTTTCTATAATTTTTCCGTTTTTACTCCATAGAGCGAAAACGGGCCATCCATTTTTCGGAATGGAACTCTCTGAAAATTTGTTCTGGGTCTCTTACAAGTGGAACCGGTATTGTATTTCATATATGTATGTAGCTATGGGAAGATGACAAAATCACGGATACATTGAACTACCTCACTCAAAACCCTAACTGCATACCTAGGGCAAGGTCTCTTCTTTTCAAGATTGATATTGTTTGTTTTATTAACGTCACTGTAACTGTTACACCTCTCGAGTTTTTCTTGTTCTCACTTTTCTCAACTTCCATTTCTCCCGACATTTCCCCAATAATTTTGGCGTGGTTACTGACTGCACGATTGCCCTTTATTGCAATAATGTTTATACCCTTCAGCTTTAAGGTTTGTGCCTCAAGAAAAAATGATTTAAGACCCCAAATTTGTTTAGACGAAACGCGTTGCAGGCAGTTTGGAGTTGATATCACCTTATCTGTTTGTCTATCTGGCTAGATGGAGCGCACTTTCCAAATTTGACTCCCGTAATATTTTGTCAAAATTTGGATTAATTTTAATTGATAGGCCATGTCGGTACACACCCTCGTTTACCTCCCTTACAGAAGATAGTTCGAATCTATCTTCCTGACAAAATTACCCGAAAGATGTAAAAAACCCCTACGGGGGCACGACAACTTTTCCAAACATTGCATATCGTAATTTTTTGTGAGATAAAGATGGTGCTTTTAGCTCGATCCCTTCCAGTACCTCCTCCACAAACGTTGACAAATGTTCGCTAAAATGGTACGCGGAATATTTCTTAAACGGAGAAACCGATTTGGTTCAAACTTCGAATCTGAAATATTTGGTCCAAACTTAATTTAAGTTCGAAAATGGGCCATATCGCCACATCGCACAGTGGATCCACTTATATGGAAAAAGTGGCCAAAAATATTTTCAGTGTAAATACCAAGCGCTGGTTACAGCTTTGTGCTACTGCGGAGATTATTTTAAGAAACCATGAGTGTAGCATTCTCCCCTTTTTCCCCTCTGCAGGGGGTATACGTTATGAATAGTTTTATGCTGTTAAATGCCATGAACAAAAGAACTGATTACCTTATGATTAAATAGACAACATTTCGGTCTGAAAATTCGTAACATTTTTAATATAGATATTATAGCGTTCTTCCTGGAATTCTTCACCTTTTCATTGATGCCAATTGTGTTAATGTACGTGGTCAGATAACAGAGTTTTATCCTAATATATCCAAAGAAAACATATTCTGAGGTAGCTTTACTCTGTGGCCTACTATTTAAAGTCTGGCACTAGATGGCAGCTCATTTTAATACTGGATAATCTTAAATTCATGACCTACATTGGAAAATTATTCTCGAGGTGGGCACTGGTGGGCATCGTGACTAAACCCTTAGGTCAAATTTAAGGATATGATCAAATAGTGATTTCAAAATACACTAAGAAAACATGTACCTAACTGGAATTCTACAAAACATTGTGGAATAAAGAATTTAGCTATTCCTCCTTTTTCAAACCACCATAATAATATTTTGAAATACGTTTTAATTTCGCGACATTTTGAATATATTTACATGGACGTTAATTGTAAGTTGTACTCACTACAAAAAATGTTAGTGATATGTTCCGAATTTGGAGCTATTCTTAAGAAGAACGCGTTCGAATGAAACAACAACTAATATATTTTTAAATGTTCCATGTCATAGCTGTCATAGTTGCCAGATGTTATATCAAAAATTTGACATTCAGATTTTTTGGCCAATGGCTAGAACCACTGTGTTCGGTCCCCGCCTTAGGGTACTTCCCTCACAAAAGTTAAACATTGTCCAAAATGGACTATGTCGGTACCTCCTCCACACAAGTTGAGGGTATATATATATATGTCGGCAAAGTCGACCGATACTTTTTACTTGCCATTTATGAATTTGCTAAATGAAAAGTTCGCAATTTGATTTGGTTTATTTCACTTTTAGCTAAAAATCGTTCACTAATGAACGACTTTTAAAAGATATTGTCTATTTAAGCACTTTTAGGTACAGACAAATGATACATGTTTGTTTTTACCTGCGTTAAAAATGCGCAATTGTGAAGTCTTGACGTACATATGTATGTAGCTTCACATTTGTTAAGTATTACGGCGTTATGAAATACAATACTTAGAAAAAAATTTAACATTCAATTTATAGTGCTTTTAGGGCATGAAGTGGAACACGAATGACCGAAACATAAGAACAAATCGAAATCGGGATTACCTTACATTTAGAAAAATAATAATTTTAATATAAATATTTTCAATTTGTGGATTTGTTATTCTATAGAGTTAAAGATTACATTTTCGGACATTTTCAAAGCATCTGACGGTATGAAAGTCAGCCTTTCTCATACGATAATGTACTGTGATTTCCATGTTCAAATATATCGAATATTAGATGACATATATTTGCCATATGAAGATTAAATTTCACGTTTTTAATATCATGGTCAGGCTTGCAATGTCTCTGGCCGTGGTCGAGTATATCTTTACATTTACGGCAGTTAATCTGGGGAGAAAGTAACAATTCTGCGATATATCCAACCATAAATTTAAAACATAGCGTCGTAGTATGTTCTGTTATTTATGCCGTTTCATGTATATTGCGTTTAGACGCTTTTATTCGTTTTATAATTTTCAAGTACATCTAACATTTTATATGTAGATTCACAGATATTAGTCCTTATAACTTTTGCGCAGGTCGTGAACATTAAGGGAGTCGTTTTATTTTCCTTGTTGTTTTTTTTATATTTTTTTTAAGATTGGAATGGAAGTATAAATTAGAAATGGTTAAAACATTGAAATGACATTTTAGAAACCAATTAAATATGTTAACTATGTAGAAAAATCAAATGGCCAAACCTTAGAAGAAGTTACATGAAATATCAAATATATAATTTTTTTCTAGATTTATGCAAGCCTGATTCGTGAGCTGTTGATATTAGTTTTCGAAAAATTACATGTTGATGCTCCAATTATCTGACGAAGGCTAGACACTTTTTTTAAATTTGTCCTTCTGCGGCATTTTTCTCTTTTTTTGCCTCTGCCATCCGAAACACGAACTTTCCCATGTAAATTTTCCACAATACATTGTTGATCGACTCCAACCAAATAAACGAAGACAGTGACATAGAGTAAACAAGAATTACATTTTCTTTCACATTCTTCTCCTAAATTTATATTTATTACAACTGCTGATCGGCCACTAAGTGTCGCGTTGTGCTCGGTGTCTGGTAGTTGTGTCTCATTTAATAAAACAAAGTCACATCAGGATTGGGGTGTTTTGAATGTTCCTTCTTGTGTTGAAATTACTTTTTGCTGATTCAAATGCTAATTTCATGTTGTTGTATTCAACACGTGTTTCAAATCAGAATCCTAACAACTGCCAAGAGTCCAAAAAGCCAAAAGCAAGAAAACCGCATCATCATAAACTGTGGCCGAAATGTGTGCTGCTATACAAATTTGGCTCGTAGTAAATAAAGCCATAAAGCCATTTACATTGGAGAACAGCACATCTAAGAGCTGTGCAAACATATCCAGTGGTGCGTTCAAACGACCAATGACGCTGACAACGTTGAGGCCAAAAACCAGTGCATGCAGCACGTTTGAAAAATAAAAACATGTGCGACCAAATGTAATTTAGACATATTCATAAACAAAAGACTTTAGCAACAAACCAGACTACCAAACGAAACAACTGCATTGGAAACAACTGACTGAGCCAAAAAAGGATTTTGCCCTGTTATGGATGTTAATAGCGATGGTGGTGGTGGTGGTAGTGTCTTTACCAGGTTCCATCTAAATTAAGTGATCCAAATAAATGAAAATGTTCCATTTATTTCCACTGGAAATACATTCAAATAACATTTCCAAATCTTAAATAGTGGACATGGCACGAGGGCCAAGACGAAGTTGCTTTAAGTTGTACTTCGTTTAATGGTTAAATTGATTGTTTTATGTTTTCTTTCAAACATTGTTATAGATGTTATTTCATGTTAAACACAACATGACATTCTCCACAACATCTTCTTACATACATACTGTACGGTTTCACGTGACGGCTAGACTGGGTTTGTGACACATCGATTGTAAAAATGATGATCACATGTAACAGTTGAGTATGTTTGTGTTATTATATCTGAACTGAACAGTTTTGACCCAAAAGGCCTAATTTACTGTCACCGAATTTATAAAGGAAATTTAAATCGACAATGGTTGTTAAATGTTGAACAAGAGAAAAAGGTTTTTTAAATGTTTAAGGCTCCGCAATCCTCGGAATATTATAAAGGGGTTTTGTAATTTACAAAAAAAAGTAAAAAAATATTTTTCACGGATACCCTCGAAGGTACGAGGAGACTACTCTCAATCTAATATTGTTTGAAACTCAATGACATGGGTCTTTCTTTTTATTGACGAGATGACTTCAACCACCTCTGAAAAGTGTGTTGTTCAGTGCCCAGGAGGTCGAACTTAGGCATTGAGTTTGCAAGGATATTTTAAATCTAAAAAAAAATATTGTATCAAATTGCCTCATTTGAGTATAGTCAAAAGCATGACAAAACAAAAGACTTAAGCCACAAACTCGATTGAATTAGCAAAACGTTTTAAAAAATAAACTAATTGGCAATTAATTTCTAGTTAGAATCAAGCTTAATGATCAATAATGCAAGTGAAAAAGGAAAGCCAAAGGCGAAACATGTCATGTCACATAGTGGTGGGTGTGTTGTAAAAAACAAAACAAAATGCATTTGAAAGAAGAAAAGATCGAGGACAGCGAAGCCGCAAAAATTTCAAATAAAAAGTAAAATCAGCTGAGCCAGGCTGGGGTTTGAAGCTACGTCCTTGAAAAATACAGGAAAAAAGTGTTGTCACGGCGTGTTAGCGTTCAGAGCCAAACTCAATACATTCAAAGGCAGCGCTAAGCGTTTGTCATGAAAGCACAACTAAATGGGAAAATCCCCATGGTTGTTGTAAAGAACAAAACAAAATGCGAGGACAGCGAAGTCGATCCACATCCGATATGTCTGAGGAGCCTCTACCAAGGGTGAAACATGTCATGTCACATAGTGGTGGGTGTGTGGGTTCGAATCGTCGGCCTTCCTTTTTCAATACATTATTGATCATTAAGCTCGTTTTTAACGAGAAATTAATTAAAAATTAATACTAAACAAGTAAGAAAAGCGTTAAGTTCGGTCGGGCCGAACTTTTTATACCCTCCACCACAAATTTCAGCCATTTCGGTGGATTAATGTGGCCACTACCTTCAAAATACCGAAATTCGGAAGGTACCGTTCTATGGAGGCTATATGATGGCGTGGACCTATACCTACAAATTTCTGGGGGAAAGTTTTATACGCCTAAAGAAGACTAAATACCAAATTTCAGCCATATCGGTGTGATAATGAGGCTAAAACGTTCAAAATATCGAAAATCGGGAGATATTGTATTATGGGGGCTATATCAACACGTGGACCTATATAAACATTTTATGGTAGAAATGTTTCTTAGCCTCTGGAAATACGAAATACAAAGTTACAACCGATTCTTTGGTCAAATGGGTCTAATACATTCAAAATATATTAAAATGACGCGTACTTTATAAGGGGTCTTATGTGGGGACTATACCAAAACGTGGACCTATATAACCCAACTTTGGTAGGAATGTTTTCTGGCCTCTGAAGACACAAAATACCAAATTACAACCAATTCTGTGGTGAAATGGGTCTAATACATTCAAAATATATTAAAATGACGCGTACTTTATATGGGGCCTTATATGGGGGCTATACCAAAACGTGGACCTATATAACCCAACTTTGGTAGGAATATTTTTTGGCCTCTGGAGACACAAAGTACCAAATTACAACCAATTCGGTGGTAAAATGGGCCAAATATCTTAAAAATTCCTTAAAACGACGACGCGTCACGAGTCATTTTGTATGGGGACTATACGAAAGCGTGGACCTACATAGCCCGCTTTCAATACCAAAAGTCCTACGTAAATATAACATATTTTCCCAAAATTTCATCAACCTACGTCAATCCGTTCGGACGCTAGAGTGATTTCCACAGACGGACAGACATGGCTATATCGATGTAGAATTGCACGCTGATCAAGATTATATATATTTTGTGGGGTCTACAATGATTATTTCGAGTAGTTACAAACGTAGTGACAAACTTAATATACCCCCATCCTATGGTGGAGGGTATAAAAATGATCTTTGCCTAAAAAGGCAAAAAAAAATAATAAGAAACTAATTTTCTTTGATAAAATCCATCCAAAACTCCAATTGTTGTTTTTCTTAATAATAACGGTATTCTTTGTGGTCAACATTAACACATAAATAAATAAAATAAATCAATGAAAAAAAAAACAACCTCTCGCGTCGCAGCGGTAGCGTCCATCGACCGACCAGCCATTCTCTTAAATATTATTTTTTAATTTGACAGTTGAGAAATCTTAACCGATTGACTATTGACACTTTTACGATTAAACGAATAAAATTGGTCGTCATAGTTAAACAAATATTTATATAATACGCTGCGAATGACTCTGCATGGATTTGTGTGAATGTATGACAGCCACGTCGCCTAAATATGTATGTAGTACGCTGGCGCAGTCACCACTGGAAGTAGTCGTATATTCAATATCAATATCAAGACAGTATTTTATCAAAGCGTCAATCAACACCTTGCAAGCTGTTTCTACTGCAGCAACAATGCACTGCAGAATTCAGGAGTAAATGGTATACAATATTGCAACAGTGGAACAGAAGCGGAAAAAGATGCAATGTGAAGCACTTGCTCTAGGTATGTCATTAAGGGACAATGAGTTTAATCCTGTCGGTACCAATAACATTAAATAGTATCATAATACCCTCTTCAAGACCACTGTCGTGTAATGCTATTTTTGTATTTGACGAAAGTTCCACATTATTAAATTAAAACACTGAATGTTTGGGTTCGATTCGCAGGCCAAACAACGGTCGCAAAAATGTAAGCGGCATATCCTGTGTATTTCAGTGACGTACTACATCTCTTTAAGTTGTGGCTTATGACACGCCGTTCGGATTCTAGGAAAAGTAAGTACTATATCATTGAGCTAAAATGAAACAGGATTCACTCAATTGCATGAGAGATATTTTAGGAAATAAGTATTCAAAACGTATTGTTCCTTCGCGTACAATGTTCGTTTAAAATGTGTATTCGCATATCTACCAACTGTACAACTTGAACGGGGTACATGTCATAATTAATATTTATGAATATTCCAAAGGACCCCTTGAAGCTTGCAAGAGGAATAGAAATCTGAAAACCGTTTACTTTTGACTAATCAATTTTTTGTGGTATTTGTTTTTTTCCTTTTTGTTTATTTTTTGCTTCCACCCATTGTCGTCTGGTAGTATCACTGCCACAGTCTTTGCTACCACTGAAAGTGTACGAGATTGCTTCGGCGATGTTGATCAAGTGAAAATGTCGCCACAACTGACATTTTGACAAATACCGACACTTTTATACTTACGTTTGGGCAAACTGACAAACCAACATGCGCTCTTACGGTTCATGTGTTCTCATTATTCTTCATTATTACCTCCACATTGGGTCAACAATCGATGGTTTTTGGTCCATTTAAACCAGCATCGAAGACTATGGTGTAACGAACAGCATTGGACTACCTCAACGTTCGAAAGAGTGTTTAAAGTGATCTGCTTCTTTTTGTGTTTTTATTTTGAAAATTAAGCAGATCGGCGGCAGTAACAACAAAGGCAACAGTTATCTGACCGACTACTGTGTACAATTGAGTTGAAAGCTTCCAGAAGTAACTTTTTATCCAATTCTTCAAACGAAAAATATCTTAAGCTACCGTTTTTACACTCACTCACTTGTATGTTGACTTATTTCGGGCTTGTTTGCATAAACAAAGTTTTCAGTATATTTTGTTTTTAAATTTATTTTTGGTTAAGTGATCTGTGATTATCGATGGCGGTGTGGTTAGAATTACCTCAAATAAGTATATTATTTTTAAAACATAACTTTTCTTATAATTATTATTACACTTTTCTGCCTCTTTCCTTCTCTGCATATTAAGAAAGAAAAAAATTTTAAATAACCAAATATTATGCTTTTTTTTGAAGTTGATGATTAGCGTTGGGGTGTTCGAATTAAAATATATGAAAGTAGATAATGAATGTGACACTTTATGGGAATTTATGGGAAGATGCCAGATCTTACACCTACCAATCAATCACAAAAACTGCCAGTAACTCATAATACGTTTATCAGGACAGTCTGCATTGAATGAAATATTAAATTATAACAACTTCATGCTCACAGTCAATTCCACATTAGTGTAATTTGCCAAGTTTTTAAAAATAACGGAGAACAATTCTATTCCTTGAACAATCCAACCCCAATTCCCGTAAAGCTAAATTAGAAAATATTAACAATTTCCAGTTATACAGATTAGACTGTAAACATATATATTTCATTTCATTATTGTAAAATTCATTTATAGCCAAAATGCAGCTGCAAACTACAACTTTTAAATTTGTTTTCGTTAGTTTTGTTTCGTCAGAGTCTGTAGGAGTTATTAAACAAATTGTTAATAGAACATGATTTGTACTGAAAATAACTTATACATCATACACTCCACCCCCTCTTGACCATGCCATGACGTTTAACAATAAGCCAGACAACAATCTTAGAATCAAAGTTCAAAGTCAATAATTCATGCGGCTATTTGGTGGCTAAAATACCAGCTCCATTAAAATCAAAATATAACTGGCATTCAGGGGTAAACCAAGAAGTTGCTTAGAAACAAAGCCGACAAAAAAGTCAGCAACTACTGTAAAAGCATTGTTTCCGAGACCGACATTAGAACAACCTCAATTAGACACCACCTAAATAGAGATTGTTGAAATTTGATTATGATATATTAATGAGCAGCAACACAAACAAAATAAAATGAATTTATTTTCATTAGGTGCTTTTGAGTTTATGTTCATTGACGATAATTTTAATAGAATTCTGATGGAATGGTACGGAATACTATAAATAACTACAGATGAAGATAATTTAATAATGGCAAAGTAATATTATTACATTCCGTTACATGTCATGTTGCTCGACTGAATTCATATTTCTATCTCATAATGTTCAATACCCTTAAATTATTAATTATCCATTATCAGTGAAATTCTATCTATACTTTGAACTATCCGGAAATTCTTTGCCTGAAATTATTTTAAAGTCCATAAAAGAATCGGTCATTAAGCTTAACTCCAATGAGAAATTAATTAAAAAATTAATATTAAAAATGATCTTCGCCCTAATAGGCAAAATTTTTAAATAAACGAAGATTAAATTTACTTGTGTTATTTTCCGTTCAATTAATAACGTATCGTAGCTATGAAAGTGTGATTCTTAGTGTTTCCAATGTTCTATCAGATATTATATCTAAAAGCATCAGAGATTGCGACATACAGTGTCGGCTAAAACTAAAGCACCCAATCAGTAAATTTTTTTAAAATGACATTTTTTTAAGAAAACAGAGATAATTCCTTTTGGGAATGAAAGCCCTTGGCGAGTATATTAAGAATCCCGACAGACAGATCCGCCGTTTCTGCTGAAGACCCTGTAAGGCATCTGAAATTAGCGTTATATCTTTGTTGTTTTAGCTTATTTATGAGATGACATGTCTTCAGTCAAATCGAATGAGGATTAACTCGCTTCCTTCAATGTCATTTTCGTCCCTTATTTTAAGAACCGCTATAAAAGTACCACAACATGACGTTTTTCAGCTTCGAAATGTTATGCAAAAATGTGGCTCAGAAAATATTAGCTTCGGATCTCATTGACATCTAATCGATTTTGTCTCGTTTTCATTGTCCTTTTGTGCATTTACCCGGTTTTTGTTCAGATCTTAAGTCTCGATTGGCACTTGTGGGAGATCATTAACTCAAAGATCAACCGAAAAATATTGCAAAACCAAAGAAAATGTATTTGAAGCCTCAAAAGTAGCCTGGGGAGCAATATCTCATGCAATAATTATTAATATAATCCTCTATGCCTGAAAGATGTGGCTGTGTAATCCAGAATAAAGGATACGCAACGAAATATTGATTTCAATAGTTAGTTTATAATAAAAATATAAATAAATAAAAAGATAAATACAAGAAAATTACAAAATTGTATTCTTAAAAAATTACCATTTTAAAAAAAAATTTACTGAGGGGTTGCTTTAGTTTTGGTCGACACTGTACATACCTATGTATGTGTGTTGAAGTGCATGGTATTGACAATACTTTGATTTTGAAAGATTGTTTTTCATGAATTTTATGAAATGTAGCGCAAAAACACACAACAGCAACAACAACTGCAACAACTATGAACATGCAGACTAGCACTTGAATTATTATTTATGAATTATTGGTTTTCTTCGGGTTCCCCATGCACTAAGAGTTGAGACCAAGACATAAAACCATGTAAAGATACACACATAGATATATTGAAAAATGCTTATTTAGTTAACTTAAGATTTATGTTTTGAGTATTTTAATTAATAAAAAATCTGTTAAACAACAGCTGATAAGATTTAATGGATAAATGGTTTATGAGTTGATGTTAATCTATCACCTGATCGGAATGACGTATATACATAGATAGTTGTGACAGCGCATTCAAATATTCAGTAAATAACAAGAAGTACAAATTTTTTTAAGTAATGGAAGTATTACCTTATACGGATACCACTACATGATAAAAATACCAAAAAGACCCGTATTTTCCAATTTTACCAAAGTCATGTACTTTTTTATGGGCCTTTGAAATGGGTGATCACTTTTGACAAGAGCTATAACCTTGCCACCGAAATTCCAAACTGTTTACAAGATATGAGCCTTGGAAAATGATCATGATGAAATTAGACCTATAATAGTTCCACAAACATTCCAGAAGTGACAAGGGAGACTTATCCCATATCACAGAGTGGATCCCGATATCTCCGAGTAGGAAGACACCACTTGTAGAGAAATGTTACATGGCTAAGATACTCTGGAAATATCGCCAAACATTACGCTGAGCGTACTTTGCCACCGTTCAAAATGTAATTTGATGTTGCCTAGCCTGGGAATCGAACCCGGGCATTCAGCGTCGAATGTGCATACAATTGCATCACAGGAATGGCATCTAGGTGCCAAATGCGTAGTTGTATTGAAAATTATACTCCAATTATTTTTGGAGTCAATTTAGCCCGATATCTCTAGAACGGATTTACCGATTTGGTCCAATCCAGTTTGGTGATGTGCCATATCGGTCCCTGGGCATCGCCCCCAAATTTTAAATTTTTCGCAACAATTGTACGCACGATAAATCTCCAAGAGTGTAATCGATTTGGACCAACATTTGCACATCTTAATATTTCATCGATACTTAGATCAAGTTTGAATTTAGAATATATCGGTACATCCCTTTTGAGATCCTCCCCACAAAATGGTTTGCAAAAAGTTTAGTTTAAGATCAGCTATCTGATAGTTTTGATTTCTACAAAAAAATTGAAATACTTAAAATCAGCCAAATATGCATATTGGAGCCACATCAAAATCCGAACCGATTTTCAAAATTTGTTGTAGAAATCGTTTTTTAGCCACAATAATGAACTGGTAAATTTTTTCATCGATCGGATCATAATTGTGGCATTTAGAAAATTTTGGTGAAAATGCGCCTTTGGCCCCATATAAATTACTATATAACAAAGATCGCTAGGTTGCACGGACTAACCTTAACCTATCGCATTAAAATTTCATATATAAGATTTTTGGATCAAATGGAATAAATTTGGGCGATAGGAGTCCCAAATTTTGTTTTGTTTTTATACCCTCAGCCTTTAGGCTAAAAAGGGTATGGGCCATATAGGTCCACTCCTTCAGGTACCTCCCCCACAAATGTTCAAAAATTGTCGCAAAACTTGTGCGCACGATAACTCTTGTACGGAATAACCGATTTGGTCCATACTTTGCACATAGTGTAATTTCTACCAAACTTAGATTAGGTTCCAATATGGACTCAATCGGTTCACTCCTTCGGGTACCTCCCACACAAAATTTCGGAAAAGTTCAGTTTAGGACCTGGTTTCGAATCGCTTTGATTTTTGTTTATGCAAGTTGTATTCGCTGTCCTCTATACGACCCTGTAGGCAAGTCCATACTTCCTGAGAAAATAGCCTAAAAGTTACAAAAAACCCTATGACACCGTGTGTAGTGGTTAGAGCGCAAGATAACTCTCGAACGGATCTGCCGATTCGGTCCAAAATTTGGCTTTCGTAATATTTTGTCCAAACTTAGTTCAGGTTCAAAGATGGATTATATCGGTCCACTCCTTCCGGTACCTCCCCCACAGAAGTTCGAAAATGTTCGGAAAATTTGTGCGTACGATAACTTTTGAAGGGAGTAAACGATTTGGTCCATACTTCGCACATTATGAAATTTCTACCAGACTTAGATGAGGTTCCAATATGGACTCAATCGGTAAACTCCTTCGAGTACCTCCCACACAAAATTTCGGAAAGTTCAGTTTAGGACCTGCTCTCGAATCGCCTTGGTTTTTGTTGTACCATCTTGTATTCACTGTCCCCTATACGAAGGTACAAGTTTCCTAAGGGGCAAGTCCATACTTCCTGAAAAAGCCTGAAAGTTGGAAACAAACCCTATAACACCATGTTTATGGGTGGAAGCGCAAGATAATTCTCGAACGGAAATGCCGGTTCCGGCAAAATTTGGCCTTCGTAATATTGTTTCCAAACTTAGTTTAAGAACGTATATAAGCCATATCGGTCCACTCCTTCAGGTACCCACCCCACAAAAGTTCAAAAATATTCGGAAAAATTGTGGGCACGATAAGTCTTGATGGGAGTGACCGATTTGGTCCATACTTTACACATTCTCATAATATCTACCAGATATAGATCAGGTTCGAATATGGACTATATTTGTCCACTCCATCCCGTACCTCCCACACAAAATTTTGGATAAGTTCACTTTAAGACCTGCTATTGAATCACTTTGATTTTTCTTGAAGCAACTTACATTCGCTGCCTCAATTACGATGGTAAAAGTTGTTTCAGGGGCAAGTCCATACTTCTTGAGAAAACAGCCCGAAGGGTGTAAAAACCTCCTATGGCACCCCATGGTCTATGTCGGTCCATTCCTTTAAGTACTTTTTCAGCAAAATTTTTGAACTTTAATCCTAATCAATATTTTTGTCGGTTCATACTAGACCAAAATTTTGAAACCCCCTAAATACATAAGTTTTTTGTGAAAAAAAGTGTTTCAATTTGCACAGGCTGAGGGTATATCTCTGTCGGCAAAGTCGACTGATACTTTTTTACTTGTTTTGGGTCACTTTAATTTACATTGTTGATCAGCGTGGAATTCTACATCGATATACCAATGTCCGTCTGTGGATAAAATGTTGGTGAAAACTACTGTTGGTCCGTAGAATTTTTGGAATTGAAAATGGGCTATATTTGGTATAACCACCATACAAAGTGACGCGCCAACGTTTTAAAGAATTTTGAAGGTATTAGTCCCATTTGACCACCGAATTAGTTGTAATTTTGTAATATATGTTTCCAGATGCTTAACCATAAATGCCCAAAGACGTAACCCACATAACCAAAACTTTACAGGAGAAGCAAAAAACACTATAAATTGAAAACCTGTTTTATAGAATATCACTCATATGAGGACGAGTATTTGGAGTATTATCAATCATGTACGAATGGGAGTACGTAATGAAACTAAAACCGCGAAAACGCTTGGTTTTGGTAAACCATATGCAATGTTATCCTATTCCGAAATGCCATTTCTTAAATAATATCGTTATTTTTGAACTTAGAAGCTTGATATTACCAGAGCATGTATTTTAGTTTTATGTATCAGATTCCATAATTTGGTTGGTTATGTCTTCGGGCATTTATGGTGACGTTATATGTCCACGTTTGAGTATAGCCCCAATATAAGGTACCACCCTATTTTAGGTCTTTTGAAGTTTTTACGTAGATTTTCTTTCTTAATTTACTGTGAGCATAGGTCAACATTTCGGCATAAAACTCGATTTGATATATTTTCGCGTTTTATCAATATTTTCGATCTAAAGTGACTGTCGTCTGACATTTATGTTTCTCAGTGGTTGAAATCATTACCTAAAAAATTGTGGACATGGTCTGTACAGGTCCATGTTTTGATATACCCTCGATAGAAGTGTACCATTTATTAATTTTTATTAATTAGACATAATTGGTATGTTGGGTAACTATGAATATTTTTGTTTTTCAAATTAAATACAATGGGTGCCACCGTGGTGCAATGGTATGCACACCCGCCTTGCACACATAAGGTCGTGGGTTCGATTCCCCGGCCAGGCAACATCAAAACACTTTTCAGCGGTGGCAAAATACCCCTCAGTAATGTTGGCGACATTTCCTGAGTATTTCAGCCATGTAAAACTTCTCTACAAAAGTGGTGTCTTAGACACGACGTTCGGACTCGGCGATAAACTGTAGGTCCCATATCATTGAGCTAATATGAATCGGGGTGCGCTCATTGATATGAGAGAAGTCTCCCTTGTCCCTATGGGATGTTGTGGAACAATTATATATATATATATACAATCACAAAAAATACATGCATTGGTATGCCGAGGGCTGAAATACCATAACTAAATATTTCCCCTGTTGGGAATTTTTACGTTATATAAAAAATTTGTTGGCCCAGTAGAAAGCCGCCATTACGTTGAGAAGGGTTTCCATCGCTGAAAATGCAGATTTATGTAAATCAATTTTTCTCAAAAACGGTAAGACTTAGCAAAAGCCGGCTAAAGTAAAAGTTGTAGATTCAATAATTGTCTACAAGAGTGGTCTTTATGATTCTTAAAAAAGACTTACCATTTTCGAGATATCGCTATCTAAAGGTCAAATAAAAAATTAGCCGCGTAAGTACATTATGAGGCGAACCGGTTAAAGTAACGACACTATGTGTTAGATACTTCCGTAAGCTTTCAAACGATATCCACTTTGCACTGATTGGTTCAGTAGTACCGGGTCTAACCCGGTTTTTAAATTTGGCCTTTCGGGTCGAATAACCGGCGAACCGGATCCGCAAACTTTGAAAATTATACATTTCTGTAATCAGCGCAACAAACCCTACCTTCGGACAAAACTTGAAAAAAATCGGAGAGTTTTCGTTGGGGTCGTTCCCGTTGGGCTTTCGATTACACTATGCAACACTGAAAATGCAAACAACTTCTAGTATGGATTTTTTGAAAGTACATATTTAGACTACAAAAACCCTAGTTGGGTTTTGTCCTGTCAGATCCAGTTCGGATTTTATGGCCTCATCTAAACTAGGCTAAATCTACACTTTTTTGCATTTATCAGGCCTTTATCTCAGAAACGAATAGGAATTTGGCCTTGCTGTCTTTAGCAATATTGTAGCCCTAAACTAGTAGAACTTATCTTTTGAAGAAATCACATAAGAAAAACTCCATCTAGGGCATCAAAATCTATAAAATATACAAAATTTTACATAATTGCTGAAATTCTGGTCAGTATCGGCTAAACTGTGGGGAGTTGAACCAAGTAACCTTTTGCAAAAATCTTCCAAATAAAGTTTTCAACAATTCTTTAGAACATTCTGAAACTCTAAAATGCTTACTTCATGTTGTTTCAGCAATATTTTGCATCATACCTTTTACAACACGTATTTCAAACACAGTTCACACCAACAGTTTATTCTCGCATTTCGGATTTCACTACATTATTGACATGTTTATTAAATCGTCGTTGAAAAATGTACTGAAAACAACGGGATAGATTTTAGAACAATGACATGTTCTGAAGAGTTGTGTGTTACATTACAGGGAATATTTTTCCAAAAGAAAATATTCAGAAAAAATTAACGGTTTTGGATATACGGTGCGAAATGTATAAAAATTGTGGAATTTTTGCATATATTTTGAAATTTGAGGCAATAAATGTAGTTTTTCGAGTTCATTAATTCTCCAAATATTTTATTCTTGTCCTTATCTACAAATTTGCATCAGAGGTCAGAAGAAGATTCGCATTGGTTTCAGAGATATAGCCCCGAATTTCTTTAAAAACTTAATATTTAACCATATTTAGATAGGGCCATAAAATTCGAGCTGGATCTGACACAACAAAACCCAAATAGGATGTCTTGTCGTTTGCGTCTGTACTTTCAAAAAACCACAGTTCGAATTGTTTGCACAAGATCAGCTCAAAAATGTTGCACAGTGTTATACAAGTGGGTTAAATGGGCTATTTGGGAAAAAATGACTCTAACATTGAATAACTCTACACTCTCCGATTTTGTTGGAATTTTTTTAGAAGATAGCTATAATTTCGCTCTTCAAGAAAATATATATTTTTTGGGGGGACAGACCCGATTACTTCGCTTATTTTAGCCGGTTCGTCTGAATATGTGCATATTTCCCTTATAAGTGCATAAAAAGCATGTGTTTTTTAGAACAGCTATATCTCAAGAACGGTTCCTTCTAGGAAAAAAATTATAAAGGTCAAACTTGTAGATAATTTTTCTGTCTACAATATTTACTTTAGTCACTTTTTGATTCGATCAACCGTTATCAAAAAATAAATCCGAAAATCTAAAAACCCTTTAAATTTCACCTTTGACCCCGAATAATTTTTCGCACACATGGGATCGATGGGGACTTTTAGGATGTTGCTTCTAATAGCAAACTCTAGCTCTCCACCAAAATTCAGCTCTGTGGGAATTTTTGCTATTTCAATGTCTATTTTGACCGGACTATATCGTAATTTTAATTAGTGCAGAACGAAGATATATGGACGGTTTAAAAGATTTAACTTTTAGCGTGTGTTTATACTATTAACTAGAATTCTACTAATTTGAATACTCATGTACTGCTATTACGCAAAGTGTGAGTGTTTTCATACGCAAAAACTCGTGACACTTCAAAGGGAAAATTAAATACGTATAAAAACTGGCTTATGATTTTCTATTTTGTTGAATTATTTCAAGATCCAAATGCTAACATATTTGTATATTCCAAAATTTGTTTCGCACCGGACAAAATTCAGATCTAACATTCAATGTTTGTTGTGCAATTTTTTGTTATGGCTGTTTTTATACGGTACTGTCACCCTGACATATGACACCAAACCTAAAATTTGTGACATATCGCTGACACTCACATTTGCAGTTGTCTGCTCCGGTCACATATATCTAAAATTGTATGCTGCAGCGACGGCGGCAAAAAACCCAATTTGAGAATTTGACAAAACGGAATGGATTAGAAATTGTTTTTGTTTTTGCAAATTAACACTAAGTGATTTATTCCACTAAAGATTTGTCATTGTTGCGATTGTTGTCGCGGCTCTGTTTACCACAACGATCGAGTACGGATAGATTTATTCAATTGGTGTTGTGGGATATTTTATTGTATTGCCGCACATTGTTAGCAATTCAAGGCACAAAAGATTGTAAATAAATAAAATTAATAGTGATTTTTTAAAATGACATTTTGAATGTTGTAAAGATCAAATCGGCAGACAGTACAACAAACGTAAAGTATTCAAGCCGAACAACCCCTAGTAAATCTTAGAACGGAGGTTTGTATTGGTTTTCTTTCCAAATGAATTTTACCTAAAGTTCTAAATTTAATTGGTATATTAGCAATATTAAATAGAGTAGTGACATTTATACTTTGATTTGAAGAAACCTCAACAGAAGCCAGTAGTCAGGTCTAACATTTGGAAACATAAATCAAGAACTCTAAAATGTTGATCAATCACAAATGACATAAAACTGAGGTCAAGTTTATATTTGAAGTAACTTTTGAGATTTTATGGATTGTGACTCATTTTGTTTGAGAATTAAATTTTACTAAATATTGTACGTTTTTATACCCTACACTACAATGTGCAATTGGTGATATAAGTTAGTTTTGTCCAAAATTCACCGCAAATTATCGCTCCTATACTCACTTGTGGTATAACATTTTTCACATCTCGATGGGATAAAGCGATCTAGCTATACATGTCCGTCCTTCCATAATTTATAATTTGTAATAATATTCTTGGCCGCAGTCACACTAGGGTCGCAATTAAATTTCCATTGTCATGATATTTAGCAAGGGAGTGAGGTTACGGGAAAGGAAAAATATCACTTTTTTTTCGCGCTGATCGGACATTATTTAGCTAAACAAATTTACATATTTGTCTGTGTGACACCGCCATTATTCTCATTTCATGACTTAAGTGCCGCATGAACTTTAATTTAAAGTACACACACCTTTGAACTAAAATTACACTATGCAACACTGAAAATGCAAACAACTTCTAGTATGCCTTTTTTGAAAGTACATATTTAGACTATAAAAACCCTAGTAGGGTTTTGTCCTGTCAGATCCAGTTCGGATTTTTTGGCATCATCTAAACCGGGCTAAATCTACACTTTTTTGCATTTATCAGGCCTTTATATCAGAAACGAATAGGGATTTGGCCTTGCTAACTTTAGCAATACTGTAGCCCTAAACTAGTTGAACTTATCTTTTCATAAAACCACATAAGAAAAACTCCATCTAGGGCATCAAAATCTATAAAATATAGAAAATTTTACATAATTGCTGAAATTCTGGTCAGTATCGGCTAAACTATTGGGAGTTGAACCAAGTAACCTTTTGCAAAAATCTTCCTAATAAAGTTATCCACAATTCTTTGGAACATTCTGAAACTCTAAAATGCTTACTTCATGTTGTTTCAGCGGTATATTGCATCATATCTTTTACAACACTTATTTCAAACACAGTTCACACCAACAGTTTATTCTCGCATTCCGGATTTCACTACATTATTGACATTTTTATTAAATCGTCGTTGAAAATGAACTGAAAACAACGTCATAGAGGCATTTTACAACAATGACATGTTCTGAAGAGTTGCGTATTACATTCCGGAGAATATTTTTCCAAAATAAAATATTCAGAAAAAATTAACGGGTTTCGAGATACAGTGTAAAATATATACAAATTGTTGAATTTTTGCATATATTTTGCAATTTGAGGCAATAAATGTATTTTTTCGAGTTCATTATTTCTCCAAATATTGTATTCTTGTCCTTATCTACAAATTTGCTTCAGTGGTCACAAGAAGATTTAGTAAATTATTAGTAAACTAGCAAAGTACCCGCTACTTCGTATGCGGAAAGGATATAACAACAAATAAACAATATATAATATGAAAATGGCGAATTTTGATCAATTTTTATTTAAGTACTGTCCGTCTCTTTTTAATTCGATTTTCAGAAAGATCAGCCGTATCTCACCCTTACACATTAACAGCGAGACAAACGTTGAATATCAATACTCACCCTAACTCCAAAACATACAGCTTCCAGCACAGTCCCTACACCCAACAAATTGAGTACCATTAAGTACTTTTCGTATACTCATGGCACGTTTTTCGACAACATATATCAATCCTACACTGACTTGAATACAAAATAAAAACAGTGATCGTAATTCCAAATCTCAAGATTCCAGGTGTATCCGTTCATCCAATTCCAAATTGTACCATTTCGTACTCTTCGTACCCATAAGTAAGGTTTTCGAAAACTACCTCAATCCTTCACTTTAACAGTAACCTTAATTCCACATTTCAGGATTCCAGCTCTATCCGTTCATACAAATCCAAATTGTACCAAATTTAGTACCATTCAGAATTTTTCGTACCCATAAGTGCAAATTTTCAAAACTACCTCAGTATTATGTTCAAACAATAAGCTTAATTCCGAATTTCAGGATTCCAGATATATCCGAGCACTCAAATCCAAATTTGGTACCATTTAGTACTATTCGTATCCAAAGTACGAATTTCTAAACCTTCATCTATCAACACTCCAATATCAATTATAATTCCGAATTTCACGATTCCAAATGTATCCTATCACTGAAATCCAAATTGTGCCAAATTTAGTACTTTTCCTACCCATAACAAAAAATTTCCAAAACTTTATCAATCCTACACTCCAACTCCAGTACTCCTTATTCCAAATCTCGGGATTCCAGCTATTTCCGTTCACCCAAATCCAAACTGTACCAAATTTGGTACCATTTAGTACTTTTCGTAGTCATAAGTACGAATTTTCAAAAGTATCCCAATTCCACACTCCAATAGTAATTTTAATTCCAAATTTCACTATTCCAGCTCTATCCGACCACTTAAATTCATGTTGTACCAAATTTGGTACCATTTAGTACTTTTCGTACCCAAAAGTACGAATTTCCAAAATACCTCTATCCTACATTCCGACAGCAATCCTAACTCTAAATTCAGAATTCCAGCTCCATCCGTTCCCCCAAACCCAAATTGTACCTTATTTGGTACTATTTAGTACCTTTCTTACCCATATATACGAATTTCGAAAACTACCTCCATATCTCAAACCTACACTCCAACAGTAATAGTAATTCCAAATTTCAGAATTCCAACTTTGTCGGTTCGCCTATTTCCACAACTACTTCAATCCTACACGCCAACAGTAATCTTAATTCCAAATTTCAGGATTACAGCTGCATTCGATCACCGTAATCCAAACTGTACCAAATTTGGTACCATTTAGTACTTTTCGTATCCAAAGTACGAATTTCTAAACCTATCTCTATCAACACTCCAACAGTAATCGTAATTCCGAATTTCAGGATTCCAAATGTATCCGATCACACAAATTAAAATTGTACCAAATTTGGTACCATTTAGTACTTTCGTACCCATAACTAAAATTTCAAAAACTTTATCAATCCTACACTCCAACAGTACTCCTTATTCCAAATCTCGGGGTTCCAGCTCTATCCGTTCACCCAAATCCAAATTGTACCAGATTTGGTACCATTTAGTACTTTTCGTATCCATAAGTACAAATAGTCTAAACTACCTCAGTGCTATGTTCAAACACTAAGCTTAATTCCGAATTTCAGGATTCCAGATACATCCGATAACTCAAATCCAAATTTGGTACCATTTAGTACTATTCGTATCCTGAGTACGAATTTCCAACCCTACCGCTATCAACACTCCAACAGTAATCGTAATTCCTAATCTCACGATTCCAAATGTATCCCATCACTGAAATAAAAATTGTACCAAATTTAGTACTTTTCCTACCCATAACTAAAAATTTCCTAAACTTTATCAATCCTACACTCCAACAGTACTCCTTATTCCAAATATCGGGGTTCCAGCTATATCCGTTCACCCAAATCCTATTTGTACCAAATTTGGTACTATTTAGTACTATTCGTAACCTTGAGTACGAATTTCCACAACTACCTCAATCCTACACGCTAACAGTAATCTTAATTCCAAATTTCAGGATTACAGCTGCATCCGATCACCATAATCCTAATTGTACCAAATTTAGCACCATTTAGTACTTTTTGTTACCATAGGTCCGAAGTTCCAAACCTATCTCTATCCAACACTCCAACAGTAATCTTAATTTCGAATTTCAGGATTACAGCTGCATCCGATCACCGTAATCCAAATTGTACCAAATTTAGTACCATTTAGTACTTTTTGTTCCATAGACCCTAAGTTCCAAACCTACATCTGTCCAACACTCCAACAGTAATCTTAATTTCGAATTTCAGGATTCCAAATGTATCCGATCACCCAAATCCAAATTGTACCAAATTTGGTACCATTTAGTACTTTTCGTAGCCATAAGTACGAATTTTCAAAAGTATCCCAATTCCACACTCCAATAGTAATTTTAATTCCAAATTTCACTATTCCAGCTCTATCCGATCACTTAAATTCATATTGTACCAAATTTGGTACCATTTAGTACTTTTCGTACCCAAAAGTACGAATTTCCAAAATACCTCTATCCTACATTCCGACAGCAATCCTAACTCTAAATTCAGAATTCCAGATCCATCCGTTCCCCCAAACCCAAATTGTACCTTATTTGGTACTATTTAGTACCTTTCTTACCCATATATACGAATTTCGAAAACTACCTCCATATCTCAAACCTACACTCCAACAGTAATAGTAATTCCAAATTTCAGAATTCCAACTTTGTCGGTTCGCCTAAATTCAAATTGTCCCAAATTTAGTACCATTTAGTACTATTCGTACACATGAGTACACATTTTCAAAACCACCTCCTTATATCAACTCATCTTCTAAACCTTGATTTTCATTCCAAATTTCAAGATTTTAGCTCTATCCGTTCACGTAATACCAAATAGTACTAAATTTAGTAACTTTTAGTACTTTTCGAACACTTATAGTTCGAATTTCCAAAAACCCTTTGGTACACCTTTCTAACTCTCCATCAGTGAACCTCATTCCAAATTTCAGAATTCTAGCTCTTCGCGTTTGCCTAATACAAAAGGTACCATATTTAGTACCTTTTAGTACTTTTAGTACAGTTCTAGTTCGAATTTCCAAAAATCCAGCCTTATCTCACACCTTTGGACCAAGAGTGACCCTCACCCAAAATTTCAAGATTCTAGCTTTAGCCGTTTAGCCTGGGCGTTGATTATCAGTCAGTCAGTCAGTGAGTCAGTGAGTCAGTGAATCAGTGAATCAGTGAGTCAGTGAGTCATCATTACTGAACTCTTTTATAAGTATAGATAAAGGATTTGCTATATTTTCCAATCGATTTCACTGTAATATTGCACGTATGAATTGTAATTATTCAATACATGCAAATGCTCGCTACTTCGTATGCGGAAAGGGAACAACATATATATATATATATATATATATATATATATATATATATATATATATATATATAAACAATATTTAATATGGTGAACACTGGAGATTTTGTTTTACTAAGACCTATTCTTTTTACCAATATTTTTCCGATTTTATTCCTTTTAGTATTGTACACTGTAGTCAGAATTTCCAAAAAAAATCTGCCGTATCGCATCCCTACACAGCTACCATATTTTTTATTTCGAATTTCCAAAAGTACGAGCTCATATCACAGACATAGACCAACATCGAATCATATTGCAAATTTTAGACTTGACTCCTGGTTTTACCCCTTCACTAACACAGCATTCCCTTCCAGTACGAATTTCTAAACACTAAACTTTATTTCACCCCTTCACACCGAACTCGAATAGGTCCGTAAAATTTTCGGCATTCAAAATGGCCATAAAAATCCACGTTTTTGTATATCGCCATATAACGGTACCTCTCGACTTAGTGTATTTTAAAAGAATAACAAATCTCTATTGGCCAATTTTCTTTAAATTTGGACATTGAATACTCAGAGGATATAAAAGTTTAATTTAAAAAATGCCCACTTCAATCCACATTTATTAGAAGAAAAGAATTAGAGTATCTTGAAGATCTTCTCCAAATTTTCCAACCGAAATTCGGAATTTGTGACATGAAACGTTAGAAAAACTTTTTACTTAATGTGTACGGGTATGTCAACCGTATATAACTGCAAATTTTTTGAGGCATTTATATCAAGGCTTTTTTATTATCAGGGGGTAAATACCTTCTAGTTAACAAAATTGTCGCATTGGACCACTTTTTCAAATTAACATACGGTCAGAACAAAAAAACATTTTTAGACTACTTAATTTCAGTACATTATTTAGAAACGCCTTGGCGTTAACATAAAATCAATGGAACAATATTCAGTGCAATTTTTTAAACTCAGAACTTTATCTCAAATTTTAGAGTGATCTTCATAACAAATACTTTTCCATTTCGTATTTTTAGTACAAATAGCGTATTTCCAAGTTATATAATCCCAGCTTTGTTCCTACATCCAACACCAAATTTAGTACCTTAACTGTTTACACAATACCAAAATGGTTTTGGTACCAACATGTTACCCAACTTTTCGTACACATAGGTAAACGTTTCAAAAATTACTTCCTTATATTCAACATATATCCTAATCCCAATTCACTTTTCTAGCTTAGTTTGTTCCCCTGAAACCAATTATAGTACTATTTAGTACTTTTTGTATAAATAAGCACTTTTCGTACACGATTTTCCAAAAACTACTTTCATATCTCAGCTCTATCCGTTCACCTAAATCCAAATTTTAGCCAATTTAGTTCCATTTAGCACTTTTCCATAAGTACGAATTTCCAAAACTACCTCAATCCTACTCTCCAATAGTAATCTGTTCACGCAAATACAAATTGTAGCGAATTTCGTACCATTTAGTACTGCTTCGTGCAAAATAGTACGATATTCCAAGCCTACCCCCATATCTCAATTCTGTATTCCAACAGTAATCTTAATTCCAAATTTCAGGACTCCAGCTCTTCAAATTCAAATCATACTAAACTCACTACCATTTAGGACTTTTCGACCTTTGGTACATCTTTCGTACTCTTCATCAGTGACCCCCATTCCAAATTTCAGGATTCTGGCCCTATTAGTTAACCCATATCCAAATTGTACTAAATTTAGTACAATTTATTACTTTTCGTACACTTATAGTTCGAATTCCAAAAAAAAAATTAACTTTTACTCTTCATCAGTGACTCTCATTCCAAATATCAGGATTCCAGCTCTATCCGTTCACCCAAATCCAAATTGTACTAAATTTAGTACCATTTAGTACTTTTCGTGCCCTTATAGTTCGAATTTCTAAAAACCTTTCTTTCTTACTCTCCATCAGTGGCCCTCATTACAAATTTCAGGATGCCAGCTCAATCCGTTCACCCAAATCCAAATTGTTCCAAATTTAGTACCATTTAGTACTTGTCGTACCCTTATAGTTCGAATTTCCAAAAACCTTTCATTGTTACTCTTCATCAGTGACCCTCATTCCAAATGTCTGTATTCTAGTTTTATCCGTTCACCCAAATCAAAATTGTACTAAATTTAGTACCATTTTGTACTTTTCGTGCACTTTTAGTTCGAACTTCCAAAAACCTTTCATTATTACTCTTCATCAATGACCCTCATTCTAAATTTCTGGATTTCAGCTCTATCCGTTCACCCAAATGCAAATTGTACTAAATTTAGTACCATTTAGTACTTTTCGTACACTTCGAATTTTCAAAAACCATTTGGTACATCTTTCTAGCTCTCCGTCAGTTACCCTCATTCCACATTTCAGAATTCTAGCTCTTACCGTTTGCCTAATACAAATGGTACCATATTTAGTACCTTGTAGTACTTTTCATGCACTTCTAGGTCGAATTTCCAAAAAGCCAGCCTTATCTCACCCCTACACACCAACAGCAACCTACACCCAAAATTTCAACTTTCTAGCTTAGTTAGTTATCTTAATATGAAAATAAAGCACAGTGTAATGTTTATCTTGCTTACAGTTTATTTATATTTTCCTCTACTGCAGGTTAATTTTCGCACTCTGAGAAATGACAAATATAATATTTTCAAATCTTGTAATACGAGTATTTGAGAGCAATACTTTTTTTTTTGTAAAATTGCATGTCATTGTTTTGAGGATTAAATTAAAAAGAGAAACAAACAATGCAACATTTTGTTTAGCGCCTCAATGCTTAAATAAAAATAAGCAGGAACAAGTAAGAAAAGCTTTAAGTTCGGTCGGGCCGAACTTTTTATACCCTCCACCACAAATTTCAGCCATTTCGGTGGATTAATGTGGCCACAACCTTCAAAATACCTAAAAAAGACTAAATACCAAATTTCAGCCATCTCGGCGTGATAATGAGGCTAAAACGTTCAAAATATCGAAAATGGGGAGATACTGTATTATGGGGGCTATATCAACACGTGGGCCTGTATAAACATTTTATGGCAGAAATGTTTCTTAGCCTCTGGAAACACAAAATACAAAGTTACAACCGATTATTTGGTCAAATGGGTCAAATAGATTCAAAATATATTAAAATGACGCGTACTTTATAAGGGGCCTTATATGGGGGCTATACCAAAACGTGGACCTATATAACCCATCTTTGGAAGGAATGTTTTTTGACCTCTGAAGACACAAAATACCAAATTACAACCAATTCTGTGGTCAAATGGGTCTAATACATTCAAAATATATTAAAATGACGCGTACTTTATATGGGCCCTTATATGGGGGCTATACCAAAACGTGGACCTATATAACCCAACTTTGGTAGGAATATTTTTTGGCCTCTGAAGACACAAAGTACCAAATTACAATCAATTCGGTGGTCAAATGGGCCAAATATCTTAAAAATTCCTTAAAACGACGACGCGTCACGCGTCATTTTGTATGGGGGCTATACGAAAGCGTGGACCTACATAGCCCGTTTTCAATACCAAAAGTCCTACGTAAATATAACATATTTTCCCAAAATTTCATCAACCTACGTCAATCCGTTCGGACGCTAGAGTGATTTCCACAGACGGACAGACGGACGGACATGGCTATATCGATGTAGAATTGCACGCTGATCAAGAATATATATACTTTGTGGGGTCTACAATGATTATTTCGAGTAGTTACAAACGTAGTGACAAACTTAATATACCCCCATCCTATGGTGGAGGGTATAAAAATGTGAAACTTCTACCCAGTAGTTCTTCCACTCAGTGTTTTTGGCCATTGTCATTGTTGTTCGAATCCATTGTTATACAACTTGCGGCATTCTGTGATTTTTATCAATTAGTTCAAGTCACGCCTAGTTCTTTGAATATCAATAGTATGCTACTTTTTAGCAGATTAAAGACCGTCTATCTTCTGCTGCCTCTTATTTCTTGTTGTTGTCATAAATAATATATTTTTTTACTTTTAATTTGTAAAACATTTTGGTTTTTCCTTCGATTTGTCAGTAATGGTACCAATTGCTGTTTTTTGGGAGAATTTGGTTTTGGTGTCACAGGGCCATTTGACACCGAGCATTGTATTAGAGTTACATGTGTTTTCTGGCGTTTCACGCTATGTACTTCGATCACTGTGATTGTCTGTATGTTTGTCAAAATTGGTTTCGATTGACACTTAACACACTTCATAAATTAAAATTATGTTTTACATGTCGGACGCGAAGCATTTTCTTTCCAATGAAACATAAAACATTTCTGTTTTACCAACAGTTTTTGATTTTCGCATAAATTGCCCGTGATATTATTGACACTTCGAAATGTTTGAAGGGCGATTTATTTGAATTGGTAAGCCAACAATGTTGTGGCGATGACTTTATTAGTCACACAGCTGAGGCCAACATATCAATACCATGTTTGTTTTGATATGAGCTTTGGAGCAGGTGTCAATGCTGAAAAAACACTAAAAAGAAACAAGTGAGCCAAGGCTATAGTCGGGTCGGGGCCGACTATGTGATACCCTACACCACTACCCGTGTGCATAAGCTTTTGACTGGTAAAATTCAAAATATTAAAATTTGGGATAGCTTAGCGCCTTTGCTTTGAATGTCTTCACTAATACAGGTCGATTTTGTTGAAACGCATTTAAGTGCATCGTCAGTACAACTCAAATAAAAAAATGGAAAAGTGGGATGTACGCCAACCAGCAATAGACTTCTTTCTCTGTGAGACCCAAATCAAAATTCAGACCTGTATTGTGATTGCACAAAAAATGGGAAAAAAGGATGCATTACCGACTATTGCGATATCTCTGTTGTTTGACCACTTATAACAACCTTGTAAAGGTGACATTTTCTACTTTTCTTGCCAGGTTTTGCTTTCGATATACCTCTTACAGAAGAAAGATATTCGCTTTGAAATAAAAGGTTGGCCTTATCTCCAAATAAGATTTTTCAAATTCCGACCCCTGAATAATATTCGACCATTACCAAAATCAATAGGTTTTTTCTCTGTGCGACCCCCATTAACACCCAAAATTTCGTGACGATCCAATCAAAATTGCGGGTGATTACGAAAAAAGGGATGTAACCGACTATTGCGATATTTCCGTTATTTGGCCACCTACTTCCTGCTTTACATCATTGTAAAAATGGAATTTTCTACTATCATAGTCAAACTTTGCTTTTGGAAGGTCCCCAACCAAAGCTGTGATATTCGTCACTATTATTAAAATCGCAAAAATGAAAAGTTGTGTTCTATTAGCGGCTATTGCGTTATCTTCGTTGTTTGACCACCTACGACAACCTACGTTACATTGTTGCAAAGGTGATATTTTATAATTTCATTAGCAGGTTTGCTTTTGATATACCCCATATAGAAGCGGAGATATTCGTTTTGAAATAAAATGTTGACTTTTTCTTCAAATAAGTTTTTTGCCCATTCCGACCCCTGAATATTATCCGACCATCACCAAAATCAATAGGCTTCTTCCCATCCGGGACCTCCATCAACACCCAAAATTTGGTATCGATCGGATTAAAATTGCGACCTGTAGCGTGATACGGACACACATAGCCAGATCGACTCAGCTCGTCGAGACATTCATTTTGGTATATATATGTATGGGTCTACGACCATCATTTCGATGCGTTACAAATTTTTGGGCCAAAACCAACTTATAATACCCTTCCCACAAAGTCGTGTAGGGTATAAAAAGAAGCGTTAAGGTTCGGCCGGACAGAACTTTTTAACACTTCACTACGAATTGTATTGAAGTAAAATGAAGCAACTTGTTTTTATTCGTTTATGAAAGTTTTAGACTCTTGCGCCACGTCAAGACTTATTTCTAGGGGAGTAGACTATATTTACTAATGAAAATCACTTTTAAACAAAGTTTAATACCAATGAGACATCGATGATTTCTAATCATTGATCACCCTAATTGCCAAGTTACAGTTTTTCCATTTGAGACGCCGTCATACGAGGCTTAATCCACATGTAAAAAAAATTTAACTATAAAGATCTAAGCGTTACCTTTTTAAATGAATACTGTTACAGAATTATATTTTGAACTTAATCTGGTGTAAACTTTTTTTATTCCCCTATACGATTTGTACCAAATAACCCGAGGGTTCGTTTTAGATTACGATTCTACAATGCTTTATTGACCTTACTTTAGTTATTCTCACAAGTCTTCAGTTCAGTTCGTTTTCACTTTACTTCTTTACTTAGACTTACGGTTTAAGATCGGTTACAATTCCAGCACCCTTCATCTGGGAGGTTCTCCAATGTTCAAACGAGATCCAGATGCGCATACACACATACTCGTAAAGAAACAGACGAATTAATGTAAACAACCCTTCAATGCGCCAGCGGTCATAATTACGAGGGAGTAAGAGGGATTACAATGACGTCATAATATAGAAGCATAATTGAATATTCAAATGAATGAGAGAGAGAGTACAAAAACAATTTAGCTAAGTAAATAGTGTAATTTAAGACTACGCGATAATTTCATAATTGCAGTGAATTTCATACATTTGTTGTTGCAAAAACAATAGTGCTCATCTTATTCATCTATGCTGTAGAGTAAATGTTGTTGTAAATTTGATTTAAATAAACTAAATGCTTAATGAAGATTTACGTTACAATTCAAATTAACAGAAATTCTTCTAAATTAACTTTAATCTCTATGTTACTTTCGTAACAATACTAAAAAACTCAATATTACATTTGTAAAGCAGATAGTATAACATAGTGTTATATAATGCAATAGGAAGTTATGGTCAGTTTGACTTTTTTGAACATGTGGGTTAGGCCGTTTTGTCGCTGAGCGCATACCAACTTATGAACCTATTTTGATCATTTTCTTTGTGTGGGTTATCTACCCATTGATAGCCCAAAATGTCATGTCACAGCCATTGCATAAGGAAAATGTAGGAATCATCTTTTAAAGACCTCACTTCGGGCGATATGGACTTGAAATACGAAACAACAGAAGTTTCGGTCCGAAAATGTGGATACCCCCTTGAAATTCATACAATCGGATGGTATCATTATATGGGGGCTATACTAAAACTTGGAAAATACCGAAAACCGATTGGTACAGTTTTATGGGGGCTATATTAAAACGTTGACCTCTGTAACCCATATTCATGTCGATTTCAACAGACAAACTGGTTAATAATGATTGAGTTTGTATAAAACCAAGGAATACGTGTCAAAATTAAGCTTCAAAATTGAACAGAGAGTAGAACTCCAAGTCAAAGTGTTCTGATGCAAACATGCCATTTCGTAAGCTTAAGGTATTAAGTATTAGTAAGAATGAAGATAAAAACATACCTCAAAACCTTAGTGTTTGTACTATAATATGAATATAGAGGACAATGTAAATTATTTTTAGATTTACATATCGTTTCAAATGGTGTGTGTGTTCTGTAAACTATCAACTATGATCATTATCGCATTTTAATTATATTTATTAATTAATTTTCGTGAAAAAGAACAATCGATTAAACAGGAGATAGATGTCGTAAAGTGTCCATTGTTCTTAAGAATTAAGCTCATTTCAGTTGTCCGGTAGAAGTTTATTGGCTGTTGGTGTTAATAATTAATTGTGCTCTATGTTGCTGTTTAAAATATGATACCGTGCAATGAAGAAAAAACCATTCTCTTAATTACCATTCCATTGTCCAATGGTTTCACTTTTTTCTATTTTAATATTTATTGCTAACTTTAAAAGTTTATTGCTAGTTCGGATATGACTAGACTTTATTTTACACAATCCGATTTTCTTAGTTTGCAATAGTTCGTTCTACGGATATATGTCACATGCGACATAGACATCATTTTCTTCAATTTTAATTCCAAATAAATTAATAAAATTAGATATTACTAAATAAATGAATGAATTCACAGTAAATTGAATTAAATATATAATCTGCTTTATGGTTACAACTTGTTTTATTATCTCACTATTTTTAATATGTAAACTTAAGTATGAATCACAAAAAAATTTAATAATACGTTCCTTGATTATTTGCAGTATGGCTAACATTGCGGAATGACTTGCAAATGTATATTCTTCAATGAATATCTGTGTTACTGTCAATTATATTTCACAAGAATTGTTTATATTAGTTGCATTGTGTTATTTGCCCTAAGATTTGTAATTAAAGATGCATATATCCTAAATTCCATTTTTTCATTTTTCTTGAAATATGTGTTGTAGGGAGGAATATTTCAGCTTGCGCTAGGTAATTTTTGAAGGATTTAACAATTTTTAATGTCTCAGCACCATTTGGCGGTAGCACGTGAACTTGACAATAAATACGATAGTTAGTTAATATCAACAAGGCCATTATAATCAGAACTTTAGCATATAATGGATTTTTGAGAAGATCGCAGATTTGAAAAAAAAGATTAATCGTATGTAATTCTTGCTAACTATTCCTTTTTATAAGCATGTTGTCTGATAAGAAATAAATGTACTTTTAACTAAATATGTTGACAATATTGCTTTATTATTATTTTCATTTATTAGTTTTCGGTTTGTTGAATTAAACCCTGACACCGCTTTAATAGTTCACATATACATGCATATACTGAAGGAACTGCACTTGTACGTAATTATATATGGCAAATAATTTTATTTAAACAAACAATTCATGCAAACAATTTATGTTCACATTATAGCACACTCTGACTAAGCTTAAAATTCATAAATGCTCAGTCATTAGCCATTTAAATAAACGACCCAACAAACTAATGCCTATGACACTCTGCATAATCGTATAATTAAAACCCACTCCGATTTAGATAGGTTTTGATTTATTTCACTGCCTACATCTGGCAAAGCTGTGGCGACAGACGTTCTGTTGAATCTCAGAGTGTGGCTGAAAAAATGAAAATGTTCATTGCAATGCAATTGGTGGTGTGAGTCATCAGATGTAACCTCTGGTGTTCTACACGTTGATTTCGCAAAGCAAACCACATGTATGAGTCTGAGTGAAGTGATTTGTTAGCTTGAGGAGTTCATATTGCTTATTCAAATTGTCTGCAGGCTAGAAATTTTATGAACGCCGGACATGATTAATTTGACCACAAAACTTGAAGAGAGGAAATTAATTTTATTTAAAAAAATTAAATATTGTTACATATATTTAAAATGATACATGTTATACAAATATAATAAAATACTCTAGTATGCAAGTATTGGTACTTTTCGAAATGAAAACGCTTCGTAAATAATATGCATTAAAAGACTGTTGCATGTTTATTGATCATATTTGTCTGGCATTTTCAAATGAAGTATTGTGTGTTTTATTAATAGTTTTTGTAGTGTAAACTCTGTAGTAACAACAATTGCATATCGGTGAAAATAAATAAATGTTTTTCATTTACACAGCATAAAACACGTACAAAGTGTGGCTCATGACATTACAATAAACTAATAAGTAAGCGGGTATGCAAAGGCACTGCCTTGCAAATGAGTGCTCGCAAATCAAAATTCATGCTGGAATAAATATATTACATATTCTTTATTGGAAAAAACATCAACAACATCAACATAACTAGAGGTTGGATATAAAATATAAAGTTGTGTTAAAAATATTTTTAATCGAGCTATTGCCACGAAACTCTAATCGCTGGTTTATAACACGCCAAAAATGTAGAAAAAATAGTTTATGTAGGTCCACATTTTGGTATAGGCCCTATATAAAATTACTGCCCGTTTTAGGTATTTCGACGATCTTAGCCAAATTTTCCATTTTTAGAAATAATAAATTATATGTTAGGTTTCATTTATTTATCTTGAATCATCATCTGATCGTTTGAATAACATTTAGAATAACATTGTTGAAATGTCATTGTATAATAAAATGTCATTAGGTCTGTTCGATAGCCCAAAAGTTTGTACAAACTTTTACAAAATGCTGTTCGATAACAAACTTGTTCAGTTAAAGAAAAATGAGAAGTAGTTGCATGAACTTACAAGTACTTTTTACTTGTGAAGTTATCGAACAGGCCTATTATATAATCAATTTTGAAAACATATGATGTGCTATATACTAAATTCTTTTGTCGTTTCAATTTTCACATGCAGAGGGAGGATGCTTTTACAGGAGTGCGTATGCTTGGTATAAGGGGAAGAACTTACCGGTTGGCGCATGGTAAACTACAGACTTTCCCCTTTACTTCTTCGACTTAGCTTTGCCTATTACCGCTGTTAATTGACAAAATAATACTCGTTATTAAAAATTTTATGTGTTTAGCGAATATTTATTTCATTCGCTGGCAAATTTGTCGCCATACCTTTGTTTTTGTCCACGGACGCAGAAACTTTGCATTCGTATTAAAAAATTACTGATAAACGTATTGGAAGATGTTTAATTACAGATGGTTTCGGCATTTCAGGAAATACGTGTCGATCATCCATGCTGAATAACACACATCTCCGTCCGGTATTAGACGCTATTTGTATACCCTTAATCTTTAGGATAATGTTCATGTTAAGCTCAAATCCGTTTCAGATCACTTGAAGACGATTTAGCCATGTCCGTCCATCTGCCTGGTTGGCTAGTGTGCGCTACAGCAAATTTGGCCAAATTTTGCAACTTGTAATTTTTCATTCAAACTTATATGATGTTCAAAATAGTAGACTTAATCGTTCTTCACAATCGAGTCTGTGTAAGGACTATTGGAGGTTAATTTTAAAAGTCAGGATAAATGTGAAGAACATAATTCATTAGATAATGATTTTGAAGCTCTAAAAATTATCACCAAATGAAATGACTGATGAGAAATATACATTTGTTTTTTAAAGTGAATAATCAAATAGTTCTGATTCAATTTTTTGCTGCGTAAATTTCGAAAAAAGCTTTTTTCTACAAATATAGGAGAATAAGACATCATTTGAATAAGAGGTGATGAACCTATCTATAAAATATTTAAGACTTCCAGCTCCCTCTATTATAATTGTTCCACAAACATCCCATACGGGACAAGGGAGACTTCTCCCTCTATTACTTCCCCAAAAATATATACCTCAATATTTGACATTTAAATTCTGTTAATGGTCCACTTCGCCTTTGTGATCCTGATTACAAATGATTTTTTTCTTTTTTTCATCCTTAGAGATAATTGCCCCCTTAAATTCTGAACCAACCAAATAAAATGTTAGCTGAAAAGACTGATAATTAGTTTTACTTGTTATTGCACTATAATTATTTTATAAACTTCATCACTCCTGTACATATTTGCAGAAGATGCCAAAACGTGGACCATTGCCGAAGAAATTTGGAAAATCTATATTCGGGAATATAAGAAAATAAAAGCAACGTCTCATTTAAAATATGGCGATAAGAAAACGATAGTTCGTGTTTGTCAAGAAGGTTATCCATTACTAGGTAATTGCAACTCAAAATACAACAACGCAGATCTAATCTCATTTGGTCATAATTTTATATTATAATTTACACTACCATGTGACGTTAACTCATCCACATTTTTAATTTTTTGTTTAAATGACGAATATTCCTACTTTGGTGGGCTTCAATAAAAGTTACCAATCTTAAAAAAGACCGCCTTAGCTTTAAATAAAATTCAATTGTACAAGTGGTCATATATCAGAGATATTGGAACATCTCCAATTCTATTACTTCTATTTGAGGTAATTCAACAGAAGCACCTGATAATGAAGGTAGGTCATAGATTGGTGTTAGTCGCCAAATAGCAACAGCAATTTGGAGTCGATTTAGCCATATCCGTCCGTCTGTCTGGCTGGATAACTCTTGAACGGATCAACCGATTCGAACCAAATTTTGGGTAATATTTTGTCTAAACTAACTTCAAGTTCGAAGATGGGCCATATCGGTCCACTCCTTCGGGTACCCCACAAAAGTTCAAAATTTTTCTGTAAACGATGTGAACGATAACTCTCGAAAGGGCAATCGATTTGGTCCAAACTTTGCACATCGTATTAGTTCTTCCAGATATAGATCGTGTTCGAATATGGACTATATCGGTCCACTTCTTCGTGTACCTCCCACACAAAATTCGGATAAAGTGAAGTTTAAGAGCTCCTCTCGGATCGTTTTGATTTTTTTCGGTAAGTTGTCCTTGCGGCTCCCTTTACGACGGTACAATTTTTTTTTTGAAGTTCGTACTTATGTGTTACGAGAAGTACTAAATTGTACTAAATTTTGTACAATTTGCATTGGGTGAACGGATGGAGCTGAAACTCTGAAATTTGGAATTTAGATTACCGTTGAAGTGTAGGATTGAGATATGGGGGTAGTTTTGAAAATTCACACTTATGTGTACGAAAAGTATTAAATAGTACAACATTTGGTACAATTTGGATTTGGATAGACCTGGAAACCTGAAATTTAGAATTATGATTACTAACGGAGTGAAGGATTGAGGAAGTTGTGGAAATTCGTATTTACGAAAAGTACTAAACGGTACGAAATTTGGTACAAATTGGATTTGGGAATTAAATTATTTTGTAGTGTAAGATTGAGGTTGTTTTTGAAATTCGTACTTATGGTTACGGAAAATACTAAGTGGTACCAAATTTGGTACAATTTGGATTTGGGAGAAAGGATAGAGCTCTAATCTTGAAATTTGGAATAAAGATTGTTATTGGGGTGTAGAATTGAAATAGTTTGGGAAATTCGTACTTATGGCCACTAAAAGTATTAAATGGTACAAAATTTGGTACAATTTGGATATGGGTGAATGGATAGAGCTCGAATCCCGAAATTTGGAATTAAGATTTCTGTTGGAGTGTCGGATTGAGGATGCTTTAGAAATTCGTACTTATGGGCACGAAAAGTACTAAACGGTACGGAAAGAACTCGAGTCTTGAAGTTTGGAATTAAGATTAATGTGGGAGTGTAGTATTGGGGATGTTTTGGAAATTTGTACTAATGCGTACAAAGCGTACCAAATTTGGTACAATTTGGATTTGAGCGAACGTATTGAGCTGGATTCCTGAAATTTGGAATTAAAATTACTTTTGGATTTAGGAAGTTTTGAAAACTCGTACTTATGGGTACGAAAAGTACCTAATGGTGCTAAATTTTGTACAATTTGGATTTGGTTGAAGGGATATAGCTGGAACTAGAGCTCGCAAATTATCGATAGTCAGACTATCGGTTTGATCGTTGTCGTTAAGCTTTGTTTATACCGGATTCCATATTAATTACAGTCGAAATCGCTTATAACGTCAGTCAAGCGACCGACGGAATTTGTCGCTATAACCGATATGTCGTTATAAGCGATAGGGCTATAAAGGGCCCTAGAGATTTGGGACTTTTGGATATCGTCGTTATAACCGATATGACGTTATAAACGACGACGTTATAAACGATTTTGACTGTATTTCTCAAATAATTCACCACAAATAACAAAAAAAATTATATTATGGTGGCCGATGAAAACTTTGTTTTTCGACAGCAATCAAAACGTAGTCGGTCTATCGATAGTTTGCTAGCTCTAGCTAAAACCCTTAAATTTGGAATTAAGGTTAATGTTGGAGTTCAGGATTAAAGGAGTATGGAAATACGTACTTGCGGGTACGAAAAGTACTATATGGAACTAAATTTGGTACAATTTAGATTTTAGTGAACGGACAGAGCTACAATCCTGAAATTTGGAAATAAGATTAATGTTAAAATGAAAAATTGAGGCAGTTTTGGAAAATCATACTTAAGGGTGCGAAGAGTATTAAATGTTTCTATGTTTGGTGCAATTTGGTATTGGATGAACGCATACAGCTGAAATCCTGAGATTTGAAATTAAGAGATAAATTAAGGTTGAGATATGTGGTTGTCGAAATACGTAGCATAAGTAACGAAAATTACTCAATGGCACTCAATTTGTTGTTGGGTGTAGGGACAGTGAGTATTGGTGTGTAACGTTGGTATTTGAATGTGTTTTAAAAAATACGTACCCTAAATTTACGAAAAGCACTAAAAGTGTCCAATAATAAAGCAGCACGAGCCGATGGCTTACCAGCCGAGCTGTTTAAAACAGGAGGCGACGCGCTGATAAGGTGTATGCATCAGCTAGTTAGCACCATCTGGCAGCAAGAACGCGTACCCGACGATTGGAACCTGAGCATCCTATGTCCCGTCCACAAGAAAGGAGATAAGACTGTATGCTCCAACTATAGGGCCATATGTCTTCTCCCTATTGCCTATAAGATAGTGTCAGGGATATTGTGCGAACGACTAAAGCCAATGGTCAACGAAATAATTGGACCATACCAATGTGGCTTTAGACCTGGAAAGTCCATCACTGACCAGATATTTACCCTGCGGCAAATCCTAGAGAAGACCCACGAGACGCAGATCGACACATATCACCTTTTTGTCGATTATAAAGCAGCCAAGTTGGTACCTATAATTTTGAGGTAGTTAAAGACTTCGTCTACCTCGGCACTGCCATAAACACAACAAACAACATCAGTTGTGAAATAAAAAGAATAATTGTATTGGCCAACAAATGCGCACGCAGATAAGGTGTGTTGGTGTGTTTGAGAGGAAAATTCTTCGAAAGATCTACGGGCCGATTTGGGTTGACGGTGAATATCGACGTCGTATGAACCACGAGCTATATAAGCTATACAAAGACATGAATATAATTAAACGTATCGAGAGGCAACGATTGCGTTGGCTAGGCCATATCATAAGAATGAGCGATGATGAACCCGCTAAAAAGGCGTATGAATAAATGCGGTGCACGCAGAATCGGCAGGCCTAAGCTTCGATGGAGCATACAAGTGGATGAAGAAATGAAAAGGCGCCGTATTCCAAAAAGCCAAGCGAAAAACAGAGAGGAATGGAGATCTTTTCTTAAGTAAGTAAGTACTAAAGGGGTTCAACTATTGTATCGGGTGTAAGAACAGAGTTGGAATTCTAAAATTTGTTCTTAGAGTCACTGTTGGTATGTGGGGTTAAGATATGGAGATGACTTTTGAAAAGCATACTATGAAAAGTACTAAATGGTACAGCATTTGTTATAACTTGTTATTGTGTAAAGGGTTTAGCAGGAATTTTTGAAAGTTTAGGAGGAGGTTCCGGCAATCCCGGTTCTTATGTATTTATATTTTAAGTACTATAATTGGGTTTGGGGGAAATGATAGAGCTGGTTGGTACAAATGGTTGATATAATAAGGTAATTTTGTTAAGGTTATATCCAGATATACGAAAACTAAATTTGGTACCATTTTGTTATGGACTGACAAATGTAGTAAAATTCAGCAATATATTGGAAAAATGCCCGAGAAAATACAATTTCAAAGAATGTGCTTTTAATGCAAAGCAATGGTTTTTCTGATTCAATTTTAATTTAAAACTGACACATAAAATGCAAAATTTGTTCCTTAATTATTTTTTATTTTATTGCAATATTAAATTCTTTTAAATTTAAATTCTTACACATATAAAAATTGTGTTTTCTAAAACTAATTAAGTGTAGTCTATTTATTTGAATAATTGAAACCTACAAAATATACTGGCACGTAATAGTTTATCGAATATTTATTTTTGTATCCACTTGAAATCCATATCGCGTTATCTTCAGCACAGACTTTGTCTTCAAAGAAACAGCTAATTTACAAAACATTTGATCGTGCATTAATTACGTCCAGCGGTTTTTGAGGATAGTCTCTTCAAAATGTAATGAAAACACATACTAACTAGAGAATGCAACTCTCAAGTTCATTATTTTAAAGTGTTTTCTTTAATCGACAGTAATAGTCTACTGTTTGCTTCGCGGAAATGATTCATGTACAAAAACACGCATTGATCTCTTTTCTTACATGAATCATTTTCATTTTTTTTTTCGAAATACAAAAAGCTAATAAATTCAATAAATCAATTTAGCTAACGTGCTATATATTTTAGAGCTTATGGCCGCGGTTTGACTAGGCGAGCGCCACAATATCATATCTCAATGGATTGGCTTGCTGGTCGGTAGGCAGTCATCATTCATCATTTTAAATTATTTTTGTTTTCTTTCTTTACGCGTCAAAGAGAAACAGAAATATAAAAACAAATAAACGCATGTTCGGCACAACATACAAACATCATGCTTTAAGAAGGCAATAAATCGTAACACAGTAGCCCGAAACAGTTAAAGTGACAACTGCAGTTGATGATGGAGTAGCAGAACCAGTTGGCAGAAGCATACACCGCACATCAATAAGTGCAAACGGAATGTAAAAATGCAGAGTTATTGGTCGGTCGTCATATGAACTCTTTAGCGCCTAGAAATATAACAAAATGTCAATAAAACTGGCTTTGCTGTGATCGACACACCCACAAGCATCATGCGAAGAATGAATGGATGACTATTTCGAACGCCTTTTCCTAAGATCCACATACATACATCTCTGTTCAAGGCAAAGTAATTAATCTTAATTAAACGACTTTCTTTACTTACAGTAATAAGTCTCGGTGATTGTCCATAACTTTGGCAGTCGTCGCATCTATAAAACATTCCACCGATTTGGTGAAGTACTGATTTAGGTTAAGATTCATGAATTTTTGACATGATTGTTTTTTTAGTATACAACATGTATAGAATTCAAAACAATTCATATTACTACCACTAGGCGCAGCATTTAGATTAAAACATCGAAAAACTGCAACAGACAAAATACTTATTGCTCAACATGCAATATCCACATTAAAAAGGTTTATGCTGCTGTAAAAGTGTATTTTACTCACTCGTACTGGCATGGCACTACACTGCAACACCTCTGATCAGTGCGCTGTGCACAGCAGGAGTTTAGTAATTAAAACTTGTTTAAATTAAGCCAATGTTTAAACTTGACCAACAATTTGAGTTTTAAGCACTCGCTTGAAATTGTGTGGATATAAATTGATAGATAAACGTTTTAAAGAAAAATATGATATCCTTTATTCTCAAAAGATAAATATTAATGACAGAAAATACACAAGCGAACATATATAGATTGGTTCAGATTTTATTGTACAAAATTTTGTGTTGATACCAATCCGATGGTGCAAGAGCGATCAGAGATTTCTTACACAATTACTCATAAATTGACGTAAGTAACCCAATGATATCTGAAAACTTCAAATTCATTCTTCAATTGCAGATACACTGGTTACGTTGACTTGACAGGGGTAAAGGAGAGAGCGAAAAATAAAGTATACTACTACTCTTAATTAGAATGTGTCTTATCGAAATACTAATTTTAGAGTCTATGGAATTTATCGGTCTCTTTTACAAACATTTCAGTTTTTTTTTGTGCATAATGCTGGTAATAATTGTGGCCCAAGTAAGGCGGTAGCATTATACCCTATAGCACAATGCCCAGTGGATCCACTTGTATGGAAAAATTGTCCAAAAATACTTTTAGTGTAAATACCAAGCTAATGCGATGGTAGCAGCTTTGTGCTACTGCGGAGATTGTTTTAAGAAACCATGAGCGTAGCATTCTCCCCCCTTTCCCTTCTGGAGGGGGTATACGTCATGAATAGTGTTATGCTGTTAATACAAAATGCAATGAACAAATGAACTGATTACCTTATGATGCAAAATAGATTTGGGAAAACAAAGCAATCTGCAAAACAACATAAAAACCAACCAATTTAGCGAGTTAAATAGACTCAAATTTTTGTCTGAAAATTGGTAAAATATTTAATATAGCTAATATAGCGTTCTTCCTGGAAGACGTGTACCGCCCACGAAGCTCAGATTTGGTAGAAGAATTTTTGCCCTTTTCATTGATGGCAATTATGTTAATGTATGTGGTCAGATAACAGAGTTATATCCTAATATATCCATAGAAACCATATTCTGAGGTAGCTTTACTCTGCGACCTACTATTTAAAATCTGGCACTAGATGGCAGCTCATTTTATAATTGGATAATCTTAAATCCATGACCTACATTGGAAAATTATTCTCGAGGTGGGCACTGGTGGGCATCATGACTAAAACCTTAGGTCAAATTTAAGTATACGATCGAATTGTGATTTCAAAATACACTAAGAAAACATTCAGCTAACTGGAATTCCATAACACTTTAAAAAACTTATTTTTAAAAAAAGAATTTAGCTATTTCCTCCTTTTTAAAAATCCATTATAATATTTTGAAATACGTGTTAGTTTAGCGACATTTTGAATATATTTACTTGGACGTTAATTGTAAGTTGTACTCACTACAAAAAATGTTAGTGATGTGTTCCGACTTTGCAGCTATTCTTAAGAAGAACGCGTTCGAATGAAACAAAACTAATATATTTTTAAAAAGTTCCATTGCCAGATGTTGTACTTTGTATTTTTTGTACTGTTGTATTTTTGGCCAATGGCTGGAACCACTGTGCAGTGTGGAAATTTATATTAATATTGGAAATATTGGAATTTATAACATACCTTCGGTGTCATGCTGAATTGAAAGGTTTTAAAGAAAAGCGAATGTCGAAGTGATTCCCACACAACCACCAAATTGTGCTACCGGTGAAGCTGTTAGTTACTACTTGTCTTATACTGTCAATGCTTCCAGTCTTATATGTACCTATTCCGAAGTTATCGTAATATTGTAACTGCGAAAATTGTCATTTAAAGACCAAGCTTGCGTGGAACTTTGATTTTTCTAATGCATTGTGTTCCGTATCAATCTGCTTTTTCACTCTATGTCGTATTGAACAAAAATAAATAAAGCTAATTGTTCCGAACCGAAAAGGGCGTTCAGAACAAAAATGGGGCGTATGGAATAAGTTGTGTATAAGGACTAAAGAATAAAATCGAAAGAATAATATTATTTTAAATCTAAATATTTTTGACAGGCATTACTTATATTTGTTGTTTTTATTTGAAAACTGAAATGTATTTTTGATTAAATTTAACGAAACATGAAGATAACTAAAATGTCAAAAATGAAGAGATTTATAGCCTTCTAACATTAAAACTTGAATTTAAATGTTTTTTAACGTGTCTATTGTTATACAAATGTCACAATTCATGGCTAAATATTCGGTGTATGATCTCTGCGTGAGTGCATTAACTGTGTATACGCATTTGTTAAAGTTTTAAAAAAAACCTAATGCAAAAACGAAAAAACAACTTCTGAGTTTAAAATAAACAGCTAGAAAAATGCCATTTCCAGTCATTGAGAAAAATTAGGGTTGTGTGAGACATCTATATATATAAAATAGAAAAATGTTTGTATCTTTGTTTGTTTGTGTGTTTGTTTGAAATTTATAGACTCAAAAACCGCTGAACCGATCTTGCTGAAATTTTCAGGGTATATTACTACATCGCCTGAAAGTAACATAAGCTATAACAAATTTTCGAAATTCCGCTCTGATCCGGAGATATAGCATCAGAATCGGAGGTACCTCCAAAAAATTTAAACTTTGTATGCAAATATCTATAGAACGGTTACAGATACAGACTCCAAATTTGAAATGTGTGATGGATTTTAGCCTAAAAATAAATGTGCCAAAATATATCGAAAGCGGTCCAGATTTAGATATAGCTCCCATATATATTTTCGTCCGATTTCAAGTATTTGATGTACCAAACACGCTATATATGTCCGATTTCCATGAAATTTGGAATGTGTGACTAAATTTGTTGTAGAAATGAGTATGCCAAATTATATTGAAATCGGTTCAGATTTGGATAAAGCTCCTATATATATTTTCGGCCGATTTCATGTATTTGATGCACCCAACCCACTATGTATGTCCAATTTCAATGAAATTTGGAATGTGTGACTAAATTTGTTGTAGAAATGAGTATGCCAAATTATATTGAAATCGGTTCAGATTTGGATATAGCTCCTATATATATTTTCGGCCAATTTCATGTATTTGATGCACCCAAAACACTATGTATGTCCAATTTCAATGAAATTTATGCCAAATGCCAAATTATGTTGAAATCGGTTCAGATTTGGATATAGCTCCTATATATATTTTCGGCCGATTTCATGTATTTGATGCACCCAACCCACTATGTATGTCCAATTTCAATGAAATTTGGAATGTGTGACTAAATTTGTTGCAGAAATGAGTATGCCAAATTATATTGAAATCGGTTCAGATTTGGATATAGCTCCTATATACATTTTCGGCCGATTTCATGTATTTGATGCACCCAACCCACTATGTATGTCCAATTTCAATGAAATTTGGAATGTGTGACTAAATTTGTTGCAGAAATGAGTATGCCAAATTATATTGAAATCGGTTCAGATTTGGATATAGCTCCTATATACATTTTCGGCCGATTTCATGTATTTGATGCACCCAACCCACTATGTATGTCCAATTTCAATGAAATTTGGAATGTGTGACTAAATTTGTTGTAGAAATGAGTATGCAAAATTATGTTAAAATCGGTTCAGATTTGGATATAGCTCCTATATATATTTTCGGCCGATTTCATGTATTTGATGCACCCAACCCAATATGTATGTCCAATTTCAATGAAATTTGGAATGTGTGACTAAATTTGTTGTAGAAATGAGTATGCCAAATTATATTGAAATCGGTTCAGATTTGGATATAGCTCCTATATATATTTTCTTCCGATTTCATGTATTTGATGCCCCATAGACGCTATGTATGTCCAATGTGTAACTAAATTTGGTGTAGAAAGAAGTATTGAAATCGGTGTTGATTTGGCTATAGCTCCCATATTTATTTCAATGAAATTTGTGCGGTATCTATATCTATAAAAGAGGAAAATGTTTGTACGTTTGTTTGTTTGAAGTTTATGGACTCAAAAACCGCTGAACCGATCTTCCTGAAACTTTCAGAGTATATTACCACATGGCCTGAAAGTGTCACATGCTATATAATTCTTAAAAATTCCGCCCCGATCTGGAGATATAGCATCAGGATCGAAAGGTACCTCCAAAAAATGTAGACTTTGTATGCTGATATCTAACGAACGATTATCGATACAGTCTTCAAATTTGGAATGCGATGTGTGTCTAAAAATAAAGTTGCCAAAGTAATTTGAAATCGGCTCAGATTTAGGTATATATTTTCGGTCGATTTTATGCATTTGATGCATAAAACACGTTTTGTATGCCGAATTCCAATGAAATTTGGAATGTGTGACGGAATTTATTGCAGAAATAAATGTTCCAAACTATTTTGAAATCGGTTCAGATTGGGATATAGCTCCGATATATATATATATATTTTCGGCCGATTTCATATATTTTCTACACCGAACACGCCATGTATGTTCAATTTTGACGAAATTTGGAATCTTTGACGAATTGATTCTAGAAATTAGTTTGCCAAATTATAATGAAATCGGATCAGATTTGGATATATGTACCTCAATATATATTTTTGGCCGATTTCATGTATTTTATGCAATAAACACCTTATTTTAATGAAATTTGAAATATGTGGCGGAAATTGATCTACAAAAAAATTGTCAAATTTTATTGAAATCGGTTCAGATCTACATATTGCTCCCATATATATTTTCGGCCGATTTCATGTATTTGATGCACCAAACAAGCTTTGTAAGCCCACTTTCAATGAAATTTGGAATATGTGGCGGAATTTGGTCTACAAAACAAATTGGTAAATTATATTGAAAGAATTTCAGTCAATAGAATTTCAGGAAATGCACGAACGAACAAATCCATTGATACTGTGGCAACTGAAGACCACGCGGTTACCTATTCAGTTGAATTCCTAAATTCGTTGGATCTTCCAGCCTTTCCACCACATAATTTAGTGCTAAAAGTTGGTGTTCCTATTATTTTATTAAGAAACATAGACCCACCTCGCCTTTGCAATGGTACAAGGTTAACAGTAAAAAAACTACATAACTATTTAATTGAGGCAACGATTATTACTGGGAAGTATATAGGTTCAGATGTACTTCTACCTCGAATCCCTCTAATAGCAACAGAAACGCCCTTCAATTTTAAAACATTGCAGATTCCTGTACGTTTGGCATTTGCAATGACTATAAATAAATCCCAAGGACAGACTCTTCGTGTATGCGGCCTAAATTTAGCATGTTCTTGCTTTTCTCATGGTCAGCTCTACGTTGCATGTTCACGTACTGGTAGACCGGCCGATTTGTTTGTTTACGCTCCTGAAGGAAAAACAAAAAACATTGTATATCCTAAAGCATTACAATAAATACTTTACTTTAAATTTTTGAATTTGATTTCTTTCTGATTTCAAAAAATCCGTAAAATTTAAAATGCATATCAATCTAAAGGGGTAGCGAAGCGCACCGGGTTCAGCTAGTTACTTATATTTGTTACACGTTAATGGCGCCAAAGTTTCATTACGCACATACGATTAATAATGAAATACATTAGAGCGATTTTTTTTATATTTTTGTTCTTTTTTATCTCAATGATTTCTAATACATGCTATAGTTTCTGTTATGAACAATTAATCTCCAACATATGAATTTTGCATGAATTATTTTTGCCGACTTTTCATAGTTGCCCTAAATATACGTCTTTGCAGGTATTATTTGAAAATAGAGATGAATAGTCCACAATGATACATTAGTAAATAGATTATTTTCTTAAAAATCGATGAAACATTAATGCCTTATGTATTTTATTCGCAGTGCTTTATTCTCAGTTGACATTACAACGAATGTAACACCACCAACATTTTAGCATCAATCACCTGCACATTCGGCCAGTACATGAAAAGAGTGAAAATATTACATGAGTTAAGCAATTCAAGACCAGGTCATAAACTGGATCCAATCCAAATGTTTGTAGTACTTAGCATAAGCCCACATATTTTGAACTCTTTTGTAATTGTACCCGAAAGAGTGGAATGGAAAATTTTATCAAAAGATTTTAGATTTATCGTGGACACCGGCCAGCACATAGGCAGACCAGTAGGTCTCTTCATAGAAATTGTTCTAAAATCCTAATTGAAGCGCAGTATGTTTCCTAATAGAAGATCTTAGGACTTATGAAGAAAACGTGTTGGTCTTCTTGTTGATGTTGAGTAATATTTCTCACAAGGTCGTTCATAGTAGTCCAATAGCCCCTTTCTTACAAGTGAGAGCAATAGTAGTAGTACACTACTACTCCTGGACACTAGCTTACCACGAAATGTTTTAAATTTAAATTATATTAAAAATTATATTTGAAATGCTTTATATTTCTAAGTTAGGACTGCACTTTGATCCCAATAAATTGTCCACATAATGTTATTATTATTTAGGAACATAGTTCATTAAGAAGAACATAGTTCATTAACAAGAACATAGTTCCTTAACAAAATCTCTCCATCTCTATCTATCTCTTGCTAGCATCTTGACTTGGTTCCATGAAAGTTGAGCTGCTTCATATTCTTGTTTCACACATCGTATCCATGTATTACGTGGGCGCCTTTGGTTGCGGTGCCCTTGAGGATTCCATTCAAATGATGATCTTGATATTTCTGATGGTGGTCGTCTAAGCGTGTGACCAATCCATGTCCACTTTCTCTTCTTTATTTCAACGGATAGTGGACTGCAGTTTGCCATTTGCCATAAAGCTTCGTTTGAGATCCAGTTGGGCCAATAAATGCGTAATATTTGCCTCAGACAGCGGTTCACAAATGACAGTCAAAATAAACCACTTGAATAATATCTAAAATCAAATTTGATTATGATTAATATGATTAATAGTCATTCGACAGAAATACTTTTGATGACAAAGTTTGGGTATTATTTATTAGACATGGATTTCAAGAGATGCGACTGCGTTCCATACAATACATGTCCAGGTCCTAATTGAAAGAAAAATATATCATCTGCTTAATTTTTGGAACTTCAAAAAGGTACCTGAAACTTTACATAATATTTTAAGCATGTGCCCTAGCATTGCTGACAGGTAAAGTCAACTATTTACGAAGGACTGAGTAGTAATCTTTTATATAATGTTGCGATCCATATCCTGGCGACAGAAAAACCTTTAATTTTCCTTTCATATTTTCATATGAATATTTGTTTTAAAGATCGTAAATATAATTGGGGTTATTCTGAACGAACATTCTCCGTGAGTTTTTCCACTTTCTCCCTTTAGCTGAAACGACGGGGAATTTTCGTTCAGAACAACCCCCAATTTTTCGACGTTATTCCAGGAGTCCAAATTTGCCGCTAAGTTTCCGTCAATAAAGCCGTTAAAACGATATTATTACGTCGGTATTTCATATTGAACTTGATACCTTAAGACTGGATCTCTGAGTTTTTCAGTTTCCTCAAAATATAATTAAGTTTAGGTCAATATGAGTTAAATTCGCAATGAAAAACCACAATGCAACATATACATTTTAGAAGGGTTTTGATTTTCAAACCATCGAGATCCTCCCAACACATCCTTAGACCCCATATAATAAGTGAAATACATTTTACGGCAATGACTGGATCATTTGCAACATTTCCTGCGGTCAGGATATGTATATGTTACAAAATTACACAAAATCCCTCTTATATAATTGACTTAATTTATTCTCAGTCATATGGCTAAAATATTATGTAAAGTTTTCAAGCACCTAACTTCAGTTAAGATCCAAAAATTATGTTATGTTTTCTTCTTTCAATAAAAGCCTTTAACAACAATAGCAAGAACATTGGCACCCTGTCAAGTTTAATATGCATCTTATCTCTTAAAGTCTATGCCATATGGATAATACTAAAGGTTTCTGACCAAAATTAAATGTTCAATAGTAACAAAATTGAGGTTTCATTAAATTGGTTCACTTTGACTGTGACCTCTGTGTAATGTGTCCTTTAATGACAATGATAATATGTGGGTAATATATTGGAATCCAGTTGTAGTCCTTACCGATCAAACTTAGAAATATTAAGCATTTACTATACTATATTTAATATATTTTAAATGCAATTGATCAATAAAGAAATAATTATAATAAAACCATTGCTTACATGTTTTCTGATAGTTTTCTTATAAAATGAATATAGTTTTCTTATGAATGAATAATATAACTATTCCCAAAATTTATTAATGTTCATCTTTTTACCATAGAAAAATAAAATAATAATTATATTGATAAATTAAAAAAACAAGTGAAAAAAGGCTATAGTCGGTACGTGGCCGACTATGTGATACCCTACACCACTACCTCTGTGAATAATCTTTTCACTCGAAAACATTTATTTTATGGAGATACGAAAGATTTCACCTATCTGGCTTTTATACCAAATGACTAAAGGCGAACTGAACCAAAATAATTAATATTTAATTTTATATTTGACTACTGTCGACGTCACCAAAATCAATAGGCTTCTATCTCTGTGAGAAAATTGTGATTGCAGAAAAAGTGGAAAAAGGGATTAACGACTATTGGGATATCTCTATTATTTGACTACCTACGCCAACCTACTTTGCATAATTTCAAAGGTGGGATTTTCTACTTTCTTAGTCAGGCTTTGCTTTTAGAAGGTCCCCAACCAAATTTGTGATATCCGTCATTATTATTAAAATCGCAAAAATGAGAAGTTGGGTTCTATTAGTGACTATTGCGATATCTTCGTTGTTTGACCACCTACGGCAGCCTACGTTACATTGTTGTAAAGGTGATATTTGCTTTGGAATAAAATGTTGACTTTTTCTTCAAATAAAGTTTTTGCTCATTCCGACCCCTAAATATTATCCGACCATCACCAAAATCAATGGGCTTCTTCCTCTGTGAGACCCTCATTAACCCTCGAAATTTCGTGACGATCCGATCAAAATTGCGGCCTGTAGCGTGATTTCCAAAAAAATGGAAAAATGGGATGAATTACCGACTATTGCGATATCTCCGCTATTTGGTCACCTACGCCGACCTAGTTTACATCACTGTAAAGGTGGAATCTTCTACTTTCATAGTCAGGCTTTGCTTTTGGAAAGTCCCCAGCCAAAGCTGTGATATTCGTCATTATAATAAAAATCGCAATCATGATAATTTGAGGTTTGTTTGCGACTATTGTGATATCTTCATTGTCTGATCACCTACGAGAACCTACTTTACATCATTAGAAAGGTGATATTTTCTACTTTCATTGTCAGGTTTTGCTTTTCTTATAAAATGAATAAACTATTCCCAAAATTTATTAATGTTCATCTTTTTACCATAGAAAAATAGAATAAAAATTATTTTGATAAATTAAAAAAACAAGTGAAAAAGAAGCTAAGATATTCGTTTGGAAAAAACGTTGTCTTTTTATCCACATAAGTTTTTTGCCCATTCCGACCCCTAACTATTATCCGACCATAACCAAAATCAATAGGCTTCTTCCCCTCCGGTACCCCCATCAACACCCATTATTTCGTGACGATCCGATCAAAATTGCGACCTGTAGCGTGATTACAAGGTTTAGATGGTCAGACGGGCAGACGGACGGACGGACGGACACATAGCCAGATCGACTCAGCACGTCGAGACATTCATTTTGGTATATATAAGTATGTGTCTACGACCATTATTTCGATGCGTTACAAACTTTTTGGCCAAAACCATCTTATAATACCCTCCCCACATAGTGGTGTAGGGTATAAGAATTTTTCCCGGAGTCGGATTCGAGCTTTTCTTCACGACACCAACTCCGACTACAGCAAAATTTGCTAAACTCCGAAACCCTGATTGATTCAGTATTGATTTATACCCCCAAAGTATCCTCCCATTTCACACGCAATAACAGCAAATTTGAAAATTAAACAAAGTGCTACGAATAACAAATCATAATTAGTATTCATATTTTTCTTCCATGTGCATTTAATGTTCTTGGCAAGCAGCTAACTAAGTTGTATTACATATGAATTGCATTCTCATATCGAGCATATGTACGTATGTATGTCAATACATACCTAAGAGATTCGACCCACAATCGCAGTAAAATTTATATTATTTCACACTTGTTCTCCATGGGCATGTTCAACGTCAAATCATTTAGAAAAATCAGACACAGTATTTTGCAATGATAATTTGTCTTAAGCGGCATAATAGCCATGGAACTGCAAGCTATATTATTGCTGAAATTTAAGTCGACTATTCATTTCGTAAATCGCAAAGGAGGGCATATTGTGAAATATAACAAATAGAGCAGACCAAAGCCAAGAGTGATGCAGAGAACATTCTGATGTATAGAGAAAAAATAATAATTCGTAAATAAACCAAAATGGACCAAGATATAATTCGAAATTTTAATAGAATATAAATGAATTAATAAATATCATACTTACAAAACAGAAATGTAATTTGATACATACCAAACCCTTTACAAAAAAAATCGTAACACTTTAGACGTTCTTATAGGTTTGAATAAATTGTATTTACAAAAATGTGAATTAAGGAATTTTTAGGATTCTGGATATATTTTGGAAAACATGAAAAATTAAATTTTTAGATCTCAGTGAGTATGTCCATTATTTAAACCGAACGTAGCCAAAAACCGAAGCCTTTCGATAATAGAATAAAACATGCCATTTAATTGTATAATAACATTAACAATTAGAAAAGTTAAATGTAGTAGCACTAAGACCGCTAACATCCGAATAACGATTGACAAATATAGAAGAAGAAGAGTAATCCCCATACTCTTGCAAAAATTTTCAATATAGGTCCACATTTGTATATAGTCAACATATAACCCTCTTTAAGTTTATTAATTTATAAATATGTGAATTTTTTAAAACTATGTAATATAAAATATCTCCATTTGATAAAAATCTCCTCCAAACTCCATAGCATTACTTGGTTTAGTCATTATGTAACCCATTATAATGTAATGTAAACAAAATTAACTACTTACATTACTCCTTACTAAGTTATGAATATGGTGGCACAGAGCGTGTGTGTCCTACTACAAATCCTAGGGTTGTGTGTTCAACGCTTACCGTCGGCAAGCGAGTTTTTTGTTGACAAAATAAAGAAAAAAATGGTGGTGCACATCGAGGCGTTTAAACAACCCTTAACCCACTTAGCGCTGAGAATTTTTTTTTGCGAGATAACTTAAAATTTCATATGAAAGTGATATTTTTGAGACTTTTTAAGCATTTTTTTAATAAATAACTTTTTCCTCTAAAACATATAGTTTTCCTACAATCGGGCATTCTTTTAAAATGTTGCATTCTCATATGCCAATCCCTTGGTTTTTGATTGCGAAAATACTCTTACTACATTTTTAACAAATCGCTGACTTTATATGAATCTAAAATTTATGATTAAACTTTTATCGCATATTTAAATTTTGCATCAAAAGTCGAAAATTACAAAAAAGTCGATTTTTTGAATAGGGTTTTTAGGCCAATTACGTGTTAAGGCATGGGTCTATTGAAGCTTTATAAGCGTGAAATGACAGATAACAGACAATACTATAACAAAATGCAAAAAAACCCACAAAACTATTGGAAAAAACTTTGGCGTTTAAACGTGGGTTATTGTTCGTACGGGTGTCATAGTGTTTAGTGTGTTCCGCTACGAATCAGTAGTTTGCATGACCAAATCCATCAGAGAGTATAATAAAAAATGAAATAAAATTTTGAAGTGTGTTGAAATTGAAAACGATTTCTACCTCAACTGCTCTAAAAATATAATTTTTTAGGTTATTTTTTAACTTCTTGTGGCCACAGAATATCTAGTAATTCAGTGCGACATGCTCTTGTTAAAATAATGTTTTAATGGGTGGTTTTGTAAGTAGTTACGACTACCAAAAGTACTATAAAAACGCACTATTTAGTAAGGATTTTTTTTGCTGGGTTGTGCACCGATCCGAACAAAATCTGTATTTTCCAAATTATGAAAAAATAGCATTTTAGTTGTTGGCAACAAAAGTCTTCTGACCTGTCAAGGTCCTTATAAAGAAGTTATATCCTTGAAGTCAAAAATAGAATGAATAAGTGCAGTAAATTTTACGTATGACTGCGGCCATTGTGCTTTGGTGCGTATGATTTATATAATAACCAATACGCTACAGTGATCCAATGCGGTATCAATGACAGTAGTCATTTTTGAGTTTTTAAGTGAAAGGGGAGGATAATTCCTCACCACGCCATAACCGCTCTCTCTGACAATGTGGAAATTTTGGGAATTAAATAAGCAAAGCAAAACAAAAAAGGATTTGTATCAGTATTCAAGTTTCGATTTCGCAATGTGTATTACCAATACTATGTAATATTGTCATTTAGAGATTGAAAAACGATCTAATTAAACGTTTTATTCCTCACGATTTTTATTTAATTTAAGACTTAAAACGAAGCGTTAGACTTTATCTTCATTTTATTTCAGTTAATTTAATTTAAACTTCATCTCATTAACAAATTGTCATTATCTATCTCGCCACAGCTAAACCAGGAGCAACAACCACAGCATGGTTATTCTGTATTGGATTAGTGGTACTTATAATTTATATACTACAACAACATATAAATGGATATCATGATCAACATTTGTTTGAAACTTTAACTGAAACAGAAGGAAACCCCCATTGAAGACAGCAGTGCAATGAAAAAATGTCTGATGTTTACAAAAACCAGCAGAGCTGTTTGCACTGACTTCATCTTTGATTTGCTTTGTTAAAACATAAGTAACAAAGAGATTTACACTAGATTTGCTATTGCAGAAGTCAAACAAGCTCTGGCCATGCTCGACTACATACTGCCTTAAACACAAACTAATTTTGGATAATCATAACTTTGTGGCTAGAAGCCAGCCTCAAACAATGTATTTTCTGTGATATATAAACCTTGACTTCTTATAATTGAATATGGCCCCCGAATTTTATTACCTATGGGGGTTATGTTTCAGCAACAACTTCAAGAGGTATTAACTAGTCAATGTAATGCAAACTGCAATTTATGCCACTTTCGAATGAGAAACATACAAATCATCCAAAACATCCAGCATCACTAGAATACAAAAAGGTTGGCACTAAGTAAACGAGAGAAAAAAAATACAACTTAGCAATGCTAGTTCGAGGTTTTGTGCTAAAAGACAGAAGAATTAAGGCTCTGAGCTGAGTAGCATTTGAAGTTAAGTTCATCAGAGCTTCTTAACTCTGAAATTCTTAACAACTCAACAAAGAAGTCATGATGAATTACATGTTGGCAGTGGTGTCGTTACTGTTTGATGATTTGATAAATTGCAGCTTGTTGTTTAGACATCTATTGGCTCAGAGCCCTAACCAAAGGTAGGAAAATGAAAAATAACTACAAATTGACAAGGTCGTCTCTTGCAGAATAGTAGAGGAATGTTATGAAAAGCTGTGTGCTGATTAGATTTTCTCTGTTGAAATGTAGGCCACTTTACCAATTATTTTTCCAAAAACCTTTTGTTGCTGTTAAATAATAGATTTTGGGGGTAACAGAAAAAATCTATTGAATATCTGGGTATTCGTTGTTATTGACACCAAACCCTTTCATATGTCTTCATAAGTTGTTGAAAGGGTTTATTTGCTAAAGAATGATTCAATTTTTAAAATACGAAAAACTACGTTACATATATGGTATTTCCTACATACTTGTTATGATTATGACACTAAGTGTTGAACTGATAACTATTTAAAACACGGGAACAAAATAATATAATAATAAAACTTGTTCCACAAACTCCCCAGACGGCACTAGGAAGACTTCTCTCAGAGAACAAGTGTTATGAAAATGAATTATTTGAAAATACAATTTCTAAAACGAACATTTTTAATGGGCTTCCTATATGGTTGGGTTCAAGAATATATTTTAATCAAGAAAAGAACATTGAACTACATTTGATAAAATACTTTGAAATTCAAATACATAAGATGCTATTAATGGACTGTTCCACTATACAAAACATACAGTTTTGACACGAGGAAGACCCATGTATGCAATCTTAGTTATGTTACTGTCCCGGCATTACATAGTGTATGTATGTATCTACAGTAGAATTGGAGGTATTATTTACAGTTGTGGTTTTCTATCATTTCAATAGTCGGTACCCCTTTGGAAAAGTCTCCCTGCCTTTTAAAGTGTTTTATTTGCCACTACTTGGTTGGGGTGTTCGCTGTTGTTGTTGTTACTATTATAAAACTCACGACAATGACAATTCACGCAAGGACCTTTTATGACCCATCACCATGTTCGGCGTTTGTTGTATTGCAAAGTATTTTGTCATCTCTATTTAGAAACACAACACACACACATACATACCTACATATACACAATCTCCCAAGCTCAGTAAATTGAAACATAAAATATTGTCATTGGTTGGGTGAACGGTTTTAGCAGAAATATTTTATCTTTTCTCCATGCATTTACATAATTACTAATAATTATCATATTTTCATGTCAAATTTAGCGCTGGTCTTTACATTTTTCGTTTACCCGGCTGTGCTCCACGATCAACACATTCGTTACCCAAGGAGCTGTACATTGGGCTCGCGTTAATATTTTTGTGTTGAAATTAACCTGTTGCAACTGGAAAATAAATAGATATTTAAATATTTCGTTAAGCTATTAATTTGTTCGGCATTTTGGCTTTGGTCTTTTCGTGTGTCGTTTTATTCTGAGAAAATTTTAAAATAGAAATCGTGACAATGTATAAATGAGTGCTTGTAAAATATGTTTAAGTAGGAAAATTCAGTTCACCACCCAAATTTGGTTTAAATAATGTTCATTTTTTAGAGGCGGATTTAATTAAAAACCATTTTGGGAATGGAGGTTGATAGAAGGATGCCTTCTGCTGATACTCCTTTAGTAAATTGGCCTTTATATTGCCATCAAATGTTAAGCAATCAATTAATGTCTCAATTTAAGACTCAAATAAGGTATTTAACGGATTACATTCCAACTTAATCCAGCTTACTTATATTGGTGTAAATTTCCCTTTCCCTGTGTTGTGACAAATATTATATAACTTGCATATATAAAACTAATTTCAATTTCATTCAACATGCTACTTTGCTAGAAAAATCAACAATGTTGCATTAACAAGAACAACATCATTATGTGCTTAACAAACTTGTTTGCAAACAGAGTTTGCTTCGCCAATTACATGACTTCAAACGTTTTTTTTTCTGAGCTCAAATATGTTTAATCGTAGCATCACATTAACATTGCTGTTCGCCATCAAATTAATTGCTAAGCAATGTGATTTCAAATGGTGTCGATTATGTCTCACTCCATGAGAAGCAACAGCAGAGCACGGTGCATCCGAGACCTACGCCAAATAAACATCATTAGGCACATAAAGGCTTATCTGAAAGTTAATGCGCGTACTACAAGCCCATTACTAGCTGCGGATGTTGGTGGGACAGTGTCACCAAACAATGGAACAGACTTGCTTATGGTTGACTAAGGTGCAATGATTTTAGAGAACGAAAATCACCTCCTACATAATAGCAATGGGGGCAAGAGTCAAACGGCCAAATAGTGTATGGAAGTAAAAGTATACTGTGTATTGTCTATTTTTCTGGATTAAACGAACAGAAGCATTTTCTTGCTTTTTATTATTTGGAAAATATAGCTTAAAATAAGCAAACGATTCAATTATTATTGGGAAATTTTAAAATGCAAACAAAAAACTATCGAAAAATTACGAAACAAAAATCATGCCATATTGCTTACCAACATTCAACTATTTGAATACATAGTTATGGAATGAGTCATCCACAGACAAAATATCGGACGTATACGAATACATGTGTTTTTTTGCTAAGCATTGCAATTGGTCAAATTGGTTGAATACATACAAACAGTATTGCGTCAACACAGTCGGTGGAAAAACTTATAGTACATTTGTTAACAATGCAGATGTTTTGAAAACCATTCAATGTAGGATAGAAGAAGGAAATATGTACTCAAAAATCGGACACTATGGATCAGTTGCAAGGTCATGACTTGTGGGTGACAAAATTCAATATTTAAGGTTAATTTTCACACCCCAAACATGTAATATATTGGAGGGTATATTAAGTTTGTCTTTCCTTTTAAAAATCCTCTAAAGTATAAATTTTCTTAATCAGAGTGCAATTCTACGTCGATATCCACATGTCTGTCCGTATGTCGAAAACACTCTTGCGTCCGAACGGATTAAAATAGGTGTATACAATTTTGGTCGAATGTATTTTAGGTACGTAGAACTTTTGGTATTGGGAATGGGATATATATATTAAGGAATTTTAAAGGTATTGGTTCCATTTATCCACCGAATTGGTTGAAATCTGGAATTTTGTGTTTCCAAATGTTAGAAAACATGTCTAAAATATTTTTAGGGAGTTTTTAATGTATTAGTCTCATTTGATCACCGAATTGGTTGTAATTTATGATTTTACCTTTCCAAAGGTTATAAAGGTTCGGAGTAGTTTAAGGTTTTGTTGTTTTGTGGAACTTGTTATGGCCTATTGAGGCTGTGTTACAACGAAATGTGGAAATAAGAATAAATAAATAAATAAATAAATAAATAAATAAATAAAAATAATTCCACAAAAAATGTTCTGTATAGGTCCACGTTTTAGTATATAACGGAACCTCCAGTTTTGTTTTTGTTTTGTTGGTACCGCCCGATTTTCGATATTTTGAAGTTTTTACCTACATTTTCTTGCCAAATTAGCTATAATTTTGTAGTTGGTACTCCCAGTGGCCATAAAACTTATCCACCCTAAATTGTGGACATACGATATGGCTCATATCTAAATTTAATTTAATTTTATTTACTTTTGTCTACACAACAAGATGGTAATCTTATAGTTACAGTGTAGATTTATGAGAAAAAAAAAAAGATATCCAACTTAACTAGTAGGGTCACAAAGTAATAGGGGGGGGGGGGGATACTTAGTTTTTTTAGTTTTTACTTGGGTATAATAATTGATAAGAACAAAACGAAATGACAAACCAATTTAATTGTAATTAATTTATAAAATATTGAAAAATACGTTTTTTGAAGGTAAGAGCGTTGTTGATTTGGTGAGGTAGAGTATTCCAAAGACGTATACTATTGATATAAAATTGCTGTTCCGACACAAAACTGCGCCTTCTGAGAGGAATCAATTTCCTTCAACTTCCTTCCTGCGAGATTGAGCAAACTTACGTTTCTGATACAGATAACTCGGCTTTTTCTTCACAATTACTTTTTGCAACAGAATTAAGGATCTAATGTTAAGAAGATCGTTGAAACTAACTCCGTAGAGCGAATTGGCAAAAGGGGAGATATGCTGGGATATTTTCAGACTATACACATAACGAATTATATTGTTGTATGTCACATTTAATTTGCGCAAACTCGAGGAATTGCAGTTGGCAAAAAACTCGCACCCATATATCAGACTAGGGACAAGAAACGTTTTTCCTAGGAGTGTCCTTATTTTTAATGGCGTGAACGAATGTGCAATCCATAAGGATCGCAATTTTGCATATGTCTGACCAGCAATATTATTAATATGATCTGACCAACCTATATTGCTGTTGAGTGCCGCCCGATTTAATTTTCAGTTTATAATACTTGCACTACCATCATTGCACTGTAGCACTTGTGTAGAAAGAGCTGCCAAAAGTACTTCCCAAGTAGATACCAATACGAAAATGTCTGTAAAGGTTAGTGTAGCAAAACAAATAATTAACAAATAAAATTCAACATAGGTCCAACTATAGGTATTGCCCTTATATAATGGTAACCCTTGATTGTGGTATTTCGAAAGTCTTGACCACAGAAGGAAGAGGTAATGGAAAGCAATAATCGATTTTTCGATATTGGTCTAAAACTAAAATTGCGTTTTTTTGATGAGGCGATTACTTCACTTGTCCTACATCTCGACTTTCGACTTTTTCGTAACCGCAGAAAATCGATTATGGTCGATTATTCGTCGATTTTCGAGTTTCCTTTTGAAAATGTAAATCCGCCAAAACCTTAAAACCACCAAGTCAGCAATCAATGGGCAAACTCGAAAATCGATCACAAGGTAATCGATTATGCGATTTTCCCTCCAGCCAAAAGTCGACTACGATTTTTAGATTTTATCTGCAATAAGTCGACTAATCGATTAATCGAAAGTCTTACCTATCCCTAGACCACAGCATTCAGTGCAAATGACTAAAATTTGGTTTTGGCTGGTCTCACTTATATTAGAATAGCCTATTGCAAAAAACTCTTGAAGGGAGTAATCGATTTGGCCCATACTTTGCACCTCGTAAAATTTCTACCAGACTTAGATGAGGTTCCAATATGGACTCAATCGGCCCACTCCTTCGGTTACCTCCCACAAAAAATTTCGGATAAGTTCAGTTTAGGACCTGCTCTCGAATCGCTTTGATTTTGGTTGCAACAACTTGTATTCACTTCCCCCCATACGACGGTACAAGTTTCATCAGGGGCAAGTCCATACTTCCTGAGTAAATGGCCGGAAAGGTGCAAAAAGCCCCTATGTCACCTTGTGTAATAGTTGCAGCGCAAGATAACTCTCGAACGGATCTGTCGATTCGGTCCAAATATGGCCTTCGTAATATTTTATCAAAACATAGTTTAAATTCAAAGATGGGCTATATCGGTCCACTCTTTCAGGTACCTCCCCATAAAACTTCAACAATATTCGGAAAAATTTGCGGTCGAAGAGCACAATAATTCTCGAACTGTTCAACAGATTTGGTCCAACATTTGGTCTTCGTTATATTATATCCAAACTTAGTTTCATGGGCAACACCGGTTCACAACTTTCGGTACATCTCCCCAATATTTAAAAAATGTCACTAAAATGCTAGGACGATATCACTTGAATGGGGCAACCATTTTGGTGCAAACTTTGGAGCTCCTAATATTTTATCAAAAATTAGTTTAACTTCTAAAATGGCCATATCGGTCCTCCCTAAGGGTACCTGCCCTACAAAAGTTCAACATTTGTGTCTTAGTGCAGTTCAAATGTCCAAAAAGGGCCACAAAATTCTGAAGAGACCTTAAATACATTCGATCTGTCACATTGGCTGAGGGTATATATCTGTCGGCAAAGCCGACTGACACTTTTTTACTTGATCTTGTTCTCATTTCATTTCATTTTTTTACTTTTTTAAATATAGGTGGTTTCAAGAGTTTTTGTTCTGAATTTTAGGTCGGCATTTTTCTATCTACTCCAGTTTCTGAGATAACCACGTTTAGACACGATAGCTTAAGGTTTTTTTAGGTAAGAAATTAATATTTTAATAACTTGCAAGTTTAAAAGCGCATTTCAAAATCCAGAACATACATTTTCGATTTAGAAGGCTTGAATTTATTGAGGCATATATTTGAAAATTGTTTGTCACTTGGTACAATATTTTACATTGTGTCACTTTTTTATTCCAACATATAGCATCTGTTCAACAAAAGGGTAGTATCTCAAAATTTTGAAATGTTTACTTTTTGTTAAAACACGATAAATAATTATCAACTACACCAACTGTAAAAATCTCACATTGTTTTGTCTACTCTTTCGTATTGTCACTCTTCATGTGTATCAACAGTGTTTTGTCCCTACTGAAAAAAACAATACAATTAGGATTTTTGAATACTACTTAAAACATTGATTTGGAAATTCAAAAATGGGACTCAAAATGTCGGAAAACATTGTCGAAGTCTGTCGAAAAACATTATCTACCATGGTAGTGAAAATTCTTATTTTTGCTGAAACCGAACCGAATTTCGAACCCGCGACCTTCGGTAATCAAACCATTATACCACATTTTTAAAAAACTCGAATTTGTTTTTTGTGCATATGTACCTCTTAAAGCCAACATTTATGTTGACGTTGCTTGTATTGCTGGTGCATATATTCAAAATCAACCTCAAATGAGATACACGCAAATTTGCTTCATTTCCCACGACCAATGTTTAAACATTATAATGTTGATTATAGATAAAATATTGTTGTAATATAACATGCTAATATACAAAACAACTTATGTTTGTATGTACATACGTATGTTTGTATATCTACTATATGTAACATAAGCCATCTAACTAGCCAGCTATCCATCCATCCATCTACTCATAGTTGAATTACAGATAGAAGTTTTAGCATGAGATACAAAGTGGTCAATCAATATTCATTGTTGTTGTTTTTATCCATATTGTGGACTGCTGTAATGGCTGGTCTTAGTTTTGCCAGTTGATCGTTCGGGCACTCGGTCGGACATAATCATATGATATTACATTTCGTTCTTGGAGATCATAAACTAAATAAGTACATAGTTTTGGCATAAAATTTGACGTAAATTATCAATAACGTTTTGCCAGTAATATACAATTTGCATGAGCAGTTTTAAAACGAAAGACTTAAGAAACAAACGCTTGCGAGACTTTAGAAGAAATGTACAATGAATGCAGTATTTTCACAGTATGTAACATTAATGAATAAACAATGGGATGCCTCCTTTATATTTCGTGGTTTGACGAATGTTTGAAGAATTGCTTGTTTAGTGTGCATATTACCATCAAAATCTAAGCTTGAAACTCAAAATAGTTTATAAGGTCCACGTCCTCTTTGAGCTCACCTAATCACTCTAATTGGGTAATTTAATTTATTTCTATTATCCAACTCAGCTTAGATGGCTTGATATGTTAATAATACCTCTTGCTGCATTACACCGGGATTGTGCTAATTTTGATACTTGATTCGACATTTTATACATCTACATACACATGTGTGTGTGTTTGTCTGTAAACAGCATAAAACTAGTTCATATTTAGAGCTTAATTACTATCCAATATTATCAGCGTATTGAAGAACAAGTAAGTTATTTCAGCTTTAATCGATTCAAAGCGATAAAATATTAGTTAGCAATTTTCCAATTATTAATTCAATATGTTTAATCTTTACTAATTTACATATACATGTATGTGGTTAAATTGATATGTATACGATTTCGATATATTAAATATGTATGTATTAACATTGTTATGAGGTATTATTAGTAAATAGTACCTGATATACATTTCTGCCCTGAAGTCGATTACAATATTTATTCTTACGCTTACATATGTATTTCGAATATTATTAATTATTAAAAGTTTAACAATCCGACGTTACATACTTCTATAACAATTATTAGAAATCAAAATGATGTTCGCCCATTGAGTATTCATTCATAACTATTTCATGTGCTCGTGAGCAGCATTCATCCTCCAAGTAGTTAATGAAACTCCCAGAAACGAAACCGGTGTAGTGCCACAACTTAAAAACTCGATTGACTCTTATACAGTGTGGCGTTCTCTGTATAAATGAGTAATGAGACAGAAATTGCATCTCAATTCCTGTTTTAGTTAAATTAATAGCCTCTTGTTTGAAAAGGAACTATGTTGAGGGAGTAAAATGGAAGTCCAATAGTAAATTGGTATCTCAAAAAGAGTTGAGATCAACGGAATTCACTGAATATCTAACCATAGCGAGTCGCTGAGAAAACAAGAATGGTATAAACACAATTTGCCTCTAAAGCATTGCGCTGTTAATGGTGCGTTCAGTATACAATTGGACGCCATGAAATAAGTCAACACGCGCATATTAGCAACGAAATATGAGCTGCAAAAGAACAGTAGTAGAGAAACCAGGAACAAAACAAGAAACTTGCATTTTCTGCTGATGACACAACTAAACTAATATAACTATATGATTGGATTTGAGCTGAAAATGTATGCCAGTTTTAAATACATACTCGCATGAAGAAATTCAATAAATTTATTTCAATCAATTGATACTATTTAAAATTTGTGTAATAACATAACTTCCTGAGCTTGTGCCAAAAGTTGTTTATTTTATATCAATTCTTATCGCAATTATTTTACGTAGCTGGTCTCATACAGAACATTTGTTCCATAAGCCGAACTAAGAAAATATCTAAATTCTTCTCTTGTTGTTGCCTTATTATTATTTGCCGCCATGCGTCCCGTATTTATACGTCTTCTCATGACTTAGCCTAGCAAACGCAATCGTTGCATATCGATACGGTTAGCTATACAGATGTGTTTGTATAGGGTTGATACATCTCATTGTTCATACGACGTCGATATTTACGTCGATATTTATAGCAGATTGGCCCGTAGATCTTTCGAATAATTGTCCTCCCAAACACACCAAGCACTGCCTCATTTTCTTGCGCAAGAACCCATGCATCGAAACCAACATTACCACGCGTAGTATCAGTGTTTTGTAAAGTGTTATTTTGCTTGTCGAGATGTGGCTTTGTTCTTAAACTGCTTACTTAAGCTAATGTAGCATCTAAGGTTGTTTGTTCCGTTTATGGTGCCGAGGTAGACTAAGTCTTTAACTACTTCCACTTATGGTCCGAGTTCTATGGATGCATTGCGCGTCCACCGCCAGAGCCACCTTAGCAGATTCTCCTTCAACTTTTTTAAAGGTACATATCAGTTATTTCCCATACTGATCTACCAATGATGTCTATATCATCAGCATAGGCAATTATTATGTGACTATTAGTGTCAATTGTGCCATTTCATTTAACATCTGCATATCGTATAACCTTTTTCAGCAGTATGTTGAATAAGGCATACGAAAGATTGACTCATTGTCTGAAACCTCGCGTTTTCTGTGGATCGTTTCCTTTTCCATGAAGAAACTGATACATCACTCGGGTTTTCGCGAAAACAGCGGTTTAAAAATGTAGTGGAATGAGAGCTGTATCCAATTTATCCAAAAAATAGTGTGTGATGCTACATCCACTGTTCTTGATGGATTTTATAGGAATAGGTTTAGATCGATGTATTTTTTCATGGTTGATAGTGAAATTGGATGCGCATAAAGAGTGTATGCACTTTGTGCAAATTATAAGCGTTATACAGTAAAGAAAACGATTCGTCGATCGGGAAACCGCATGCGCATGATGCAATTTTGTCGATTTCGCGATTTACAAGCATTTCAATATATACAGTTTTATTTAAAAACTATTCCCCATTTAAAGGAACCCAAAATTCATTTGAACAGAACTGTTGTCTTCTGCAAGATGTAAGCGTGTTTACGAGAAGTGATAACAATAATAGATGTGCGTTCTTGGGTGAAATTTAACTAAAATAGATTAATAACTCCAATCTATTTTTACTACATTTTCTTCAATTTGAAAAAAATATTTTTTTCTTAGAAACATATTTCTTGTTCTCAACATATTTCTTGTTTCTGCCATAATATGCAAACCGATAAACAGATGTGTATAGTTTTGATTTCATTTGAATCTTCGCGATGTTTAAATTACGTAAATATTTTTTAATATTTTAAAGATTTTTATTTTTAAATTAACCCCGCTTAATCACATATTTGTTGTTTCCAAATCTATTTTAAAGAATTTTATTAAAACAACTTGCAATCTGTCAATTTTTTTTAATTCTTTTTCATTTTCCGCGGAAAATTTAAAACTTTTTCACTAATGATATGGGGCCTTTGTATTCAAAATAATGATCAGCGTATTTAAAAGATTTTTTTTTTCTTATAATCAGAATTAAAACCGCCATAACTTTTGCGAGCAAAAACAAAAATTAGTATCTCGAATAGATTTGAGAATGGGAATTTTTTCTCAATCCATGTACTAAAAATCTTTCACGTAGCTTAAAAAAACAAGTAAAAAAGTATCAGCCGGCTTTGCTGACAGAGATATACCCTCAGCCTGTGTATATTGAAACAATTTTTTCCCCTAAAACATATGTATTTAGGGGGTTTTAAAAATGTTGGGCGTTTGAACCGACAAAAATGTTGATTAGGATTCAAGACCAAGAGTTTTGCGGAGGAGATACTAAAAGGAATGAATCGACATTGACCATTACGGAAGTGGATCTCCAGCCACTACATATGGTGCCTATGGGGTTTTTACACCCTTCGGGCTGTTTTCTTAAGAAGTATGGACTTACCCCTGACAAAAAAAATTAACCATCGTAATTGAGACAGCGAATGCAAGTTGCTTCAACAAAAATAAAAGTGATTCGATATCAGGTCTTAAAGTGAACTTATCCGAAATTTTGTGTGGGAGGTACCGCATGGAGTAGACAAATATAGTCCATATTTGAACCTGATCTATATCAGGAAGATATATTAGGATGTGTAAAGTATGGAACTATTCGGTCACTCCCTTCAAGAGTTATCGTACGAACAATTTATCTGAACATTATTGAACTTTTTTGGGGGAGGTACCTGAAGGAGTGGACCGATATGGCTTATCTTCGAATTAAAACTATGTTTGGACAAAATATTACTAAGGCTAAATGTTGGACCGAATCGGCGATCCGTTCTCGAGTTATCTTGCGCTCCAACCACCTCACACGGTGTCGTAGGGGTATTTTGCAACTTTCATGCTATTTTCTCAGGAAGTATGGACTTGCCCCTAATGAAACTTGTACCGTCGTATTGGGGGCAGTGAATACAAGTTGCTAAAACAAAAATCAAAGCGATTCGAGAGGTGGCCCTAAACTGAACTTTTCCGAAATTTTGTGTGGGAGGTACCCGAAGGAGTGGACCGATTGAGTCCATATTGATAATTTATCTAAGTCTGGTACACATTTCAGGATGTGCAAAGTATGGACCAAATCGGTTACTCCCTTCAAGAGTTATCGTGCGCACAAATTTTCCGAACATTTTCGAACTTTTGTGTGGGAGGTACCGGAAGGAGTGGACCGATATAACCCATCTTCGAACTTAAACTAAGCTTGGGAAAAATATTACGAAAACCAAAATTTGAACCGAATCGGTTCATCCGTTCGAGAGTTATCGTGCGCCCCAGCCAGCCAGACAGACAGATAGACGGACGGACATTGCTCAGTCGACTCCAAATTGTCTGAAACACATTTCGTCCAAACATACTTGGGGTCTAAAACGATTATTTCGATGAGGCACATTTTGCCCGTATGAAAGTGTATATACCCTCGTTAGCATAAATGCTGAGGGTATGATTAATTTTTTTTCAAATGGAATATTAAAACATTTTGGCTTTTCCTCATATGTATATCGTCACCATAAATGCCCGAAAACGTAACCCACAAAACCAAAACTTTGGAGGAGAAGCAAAAAACGTTATAAAATTAAAAACTGTTTTACGGAATATTGATCTTATGAATGCGAGTATATGGGATGTTATCGATCATATACGAAGGGGAATAAGTAATAATAATAATTGTTCCACAAACATCCCATACGGGACAAGGGAGACTTCTCTCATATCAATGAGTGCACCCCGATTCATATTAGCTCAACGATATGGGACCTACTGTTTATCGCCGAGTCCGAACTCAGGAAATGTGGCCAACATTACTGAGGGCTATTTTGCCACCGTTGAAAGATGTTTGATGTTGCCTGGTCGGGGAATCGAACCCGCGACCTTCAGCGTGCAAAGCGGGTGTGCATACCATTGCACCACGGTGGCACGGGAATAAGTAGTGAAACCAAAACCGCTGAATTGCTTAGTTTTGAGATCCTCCATTACAACAAAATCTGCGATATTATCCCATTTTCCGAAATGCCATTTCTTGAATAGGATCGTTGTTTTTGAACGTAGAAGCTTGAAAATTTGTCAGAGCATGTATTTTAGCTTTATGTATCAGATTACGTAAAAAACAAATTTCGATTTTCATGTCGGTTACGTCTTCGGGCATTTATGGTGACGATATATAAATTAAATGTATTAAATTATATATACAGTTTGGTTTAAGAATCTAAACTTTAATTAAAAATGTTTTAACATTAAAAAATTGTTATGTTGTTAAAATGAAACACCAGTGGGTTCTTTATTTAATGCCTTATTCAGACTGGCGGTAATGAGCTCTCTTTTTTCTGTTCGACCCCAAATTACGATACAATTACTTCATTTCCAATACAAAATTTTGAGAACGAACAACGATTTGTGTACAATTACTCTCAGAACGACGATAAAATGTGTCCCATCTCTAACAAATGAGAGAATTTTTCGAAATAAATTAATTATCACAGGAAAAATAAAAAATTAAAAATGTATTAAAAATCCAAACCTTTTTAGAAAAACTGCAAAATATGAATGAAAAGAAAACGGTTTAACATTCAAATCATATCAAATTTTGTCTTCTCTTTCATTGCAGTTACATTTCTTGTCCATCGTTTCAAATTCGCGTACAAATTTAGAAACAAAAATCAAATGCCTGACGGAAAGTCTGTATACCAAAAAGTTATTTTGGCTGGCTTCTCTCTCGTTAATTTTTAAAGTAGAACAATTTGAAAATATACTGAAAACACCAAATTTTTGAGAAAAAAATAGAAAACATGAATGTAACAATGAATGTAATTTAATATTGTATAGATATCTGTAAGGAGGACAAATATTTTTTCAGTTCATATCAATTAATTTTACTCGTCTTTTGGCTGCAACTTTCTTTAAAATCAGTAAAAAACCTATGAAAATATGAATCATGTTGCTATGAATTGTGTACCATGTCGTATGAAAGGGTTAATTCGTGTACGTAATTATGTGAACGAACGGCGTGATTCAAATGCTGGTATGAACATGGCATAATAGTGTACTTCATGTATGTATTTACAAAGGTTAGAAACGAAGTGAGGAATATTCATGTTACAATGATATGTAGAATTTCATGATAAGTAGAATTATTAGGTTTATACTATTCCTGGTAATTAATATAAATTTGATTTTGCGAAAAGGTTATGACATGATAACCAATGTTGTTTAATGACTTAAACATATAGGTCAACAACTGCATTTTATAAAGTATATTGGCAAAATAGGTTTAGATACATTCCGGAATAATGAAAGTGTTGAATACGTATGTGGAAGGTTGTATACAATACGTAACGCTTTGTTTTGTGATCGTTGTAGGGATTTAAAATCGCAGTTTTTTGATAACCGCGTATCAAAAGTAAATGGTAGAGCGTTATATAACAACAACTTCGTCTTTACGTCAAACTTGTTTTTAAATTTATAAGGCAGTAAAATGGCATGAGCAACCTTTGACTTTATATATGTATTTCAAATGTGCATTCAGTAACAAATTACTTTTAAAGTTAACATCCAAGTACTTTAAACAACTGCTCATTATTTCGACGAATGGAAACATTAAATGCATCTCTTCCACTTGCAAAATGGGATCGAAAACGTAAAATTTTAGTTTTTTACCGAATTTAAGACTAATCCATTTATTCGAGTAAACTCATGAAGTGCATTTGCATCGTGCTCGATTTGAGCTTTCAAGATGATATCGTGGCAGTATGGATAAAAAATGCTCATATCATTTGCAAACATAATCAATTTGCCATGCAATTTCATGTTTGATATATCATTTACATATAGTGTAAACAGTAATTGACCCAACACACTGTCACATCATACTGAACATTCGCCATTTTGCTACAACATTTATCCATCTGAGTAAATTGTTTTCTATTCTGAAGATAGCTTCTATGAGCATTCCCAGAAACGCCATAATATGAAAGCTTATTTCGACAAGTCTTAAAAAACGCCTGCAACACCGCCATACCCTTTATCAAAAAACCATATATTGCATTTACCACATTGACTATCGCTTGCTGTGTTCCACTACCTTTTTAAAGCCAAACTGTAAATTATATAACAAATTAGTTCCAGGTATTCGCTTAATTGTTTATTTATGATCTTTTCTAAAATTTTGTCAAATATCGATAGTAATGCAATAGTTCTAAAATTCTGCATATCACATGCATCTTTAATCTTTGGATTTGGTACGATTTTTGAAACCTTTAACTTTTCTGAATATATTGATTCATCAATAATTGTTTTATATACTTTTACCAGTTTTGGTATAACAACAGTTTAACACACGATAAGATGTTGTGGTCAGTTAATGTACATTCTATAGAATCTATTATGATTGTGTTATCTATATTACTGAAAATATTATTGATCGACTTTCCATTAGTTGGTCGAGTTATTAGTGTACGAACGAAGAGTTATCCAGGAGATCTATGTTCGAATCGCCCATAATGATGCTGGGAGAAGTACCAATGTTAGAAATCATGTTTTCGAAGAAACTATAAAATGTATCTAAGCCACATTTGTGGGATCGATAGTAACTGGTAACTCTCAAAGGATTACCTTTGACTTTAAAATTATTTATTGAAATACTTATTGTTTCAATGTAATGCTCACTTTTACAGTATTCTATATTGTGTGCAAAGTTGTTCCTAATAAAAATTTATGTGCTACCGTGTGCATCACTTCTACAGCAGTGTACCGGATTATAGCTTGAAAAAGTGTAAATTTACTTCAAATCACCATGTTTATTGCAAAATCTTAAACTATGAAATGAAAGCTTTAAATTCATTAAATTTGCTTATTGACGATAGGCTTTGCATGTTTACAGACATTATGTTCAAGAACTTCCTTTCATATTTCTCAAATTCAAAAAATAATTATTATTTGAAATCATCATGATCATAAAATATAATAATTATGATAATTAACAATTTTTTAATTAGCAGTTAAAGGTGAATTAAATTCATATTGATCTTTATCTTTTCCAGACCCATCTTCTTCAGAATCACTTGGTGGTGGTACTGGTCTCTGTTAGGGATACGCAGTGAATTGCAATAATCGGTTTTTCGATTATTCGGATTTCGTGAAAAACTTAAAACTCGATTTTCGGTTAGTCGATAATTTGAGAGAGTTCTAAAAGTCGACTTTCGATTAATCGTTAACCGCCGAAAACCGATTATAATCGAATATAATCGACCATTTTCATTGGTGCGATCCGTGATGGTTATATGTATAGAAAAAGTACCGTCAATTATGCGGTTTTAGCACACCCAATAGTCAACTACGACTTATAGTCGACCACGATTAATAGCCGACTACGAATAATAATAGACTACGACTAATGGTTGACTACGAATAATAGTTGACTCCGTCTTCCGAAAGTCGATTAAGAATAATCGATTATTCGGTTTTCGCAAAGTCAATAGTCGACTACGACTTTTGGAAATTTTACGGTTAATAATCGATTAACCGAAATCGATTTTACGTATCCCTAGTCTCTGTGGCTGTCTTCTACCGCGAGATTTGCTTGTTGTAGCTTCCAAAATTGTAGCATCACCATCTTCATCTGATTTAATTAATTTTGACTTGATAATTTCATTCCTTTTAACAAAAAATTTTCCCCAGCGTGAATAGACTTTTTCATACCCAACTGATGTCAATGATCTTCAATAATTTAAAAGATGAATTGATTAATTACTCAGAAAATCATTTACATAAATTGATTTTGTATCATCATTCAATTTTTTTTTTTCGATTTAGCAGCCATTAGTTTTTCTTTTACAGACTTTGATGCGAATTTAACCACTAAACTTGTTTTCGGATTATTTTTATTTTTCCTTTCCAAGTAATATGCATCATCGATGGATTCTTATTCTTGTAGCATCTGCTGCATCTTAGCATTAAAAAATTATAAAAAAAATCGCTAATTTGCACAAAGTGCATACATTTTTTGTCCGCGTCCGTTTTCAGTGACATCGCTATATATGTATCTATTTCCACAGAAACGAAGATGCTGTACCAGTTTTTTTTATTGTAGTGGAAACGACCCGCAGAAAACGCGATAAAATACGCGATTTTTTCAAAAACAATTTTAGGTGATTTTCCTACTTTGGAATTTCTCGTATCTCGTTTTTTGTAGATGGATTTTCACGAGTAAAGATTTATTAGATCCGGAACTAAAATGTGCAATCAACTACGAGTATGAGGAAATCGAATGCCAATTGTAAAAATTAGGCTCGAAAAATATGATTTTTAAAAAATGTTCGCACGAAATTTTCGTATTTAGATGCAGATTTCTGTAAAGCTATGTATGTAGACTACCTTCACGACACATATATTGAATAACTCAGAATCAACAATCATATATATGAGTTTTTGAAAACTCTGTTTGCGGAATGAAATTAGAAGAAATTTCAAAAAAAGCTTCAAATTTGGCTTCAAATGTCAGGTAGACGGCGATGAAATTTTGAAAAAAATACATCGGTGAGATGATACATATTTAGTTGTCTTCTACTTTTAATTTGACGTGAAAATCGTGTTAAGTTTGGTTTAATCACAAATCGAGAGAAAACTTAAAAAGACACGTTGGCTTCAAGCCATTTTTAACTATTTTTAACACAAATAGAGCCACAGCTTTCACGCAAATTAACTTTTAAGGCCAATATTTTTGCCAAGTCTAAAAACATTTCATTTTATCCAATTAATTTGTATAATATACAACCACAATTCGCGAGCTATAAAAGGGAAAAACTTGGTTTCAACTATGTTAAATTTTCAAAAATATTGCCTACATACATATCGTCACCAAAAATACCCGAAGACGAAACCCACACGCAAATCGAAATTCGTTTTTTGATGGGAACTGATACAGAAAGTTAAAATACATGCTCTGGCAAAATTTCAAGCTTCTACGTTCATAACAACGATCCTATTCAAGAAATGACATTTCGGAAAATGGTATAATATTGCAGATTTTGTTGTAAGGACGGATCAAAAAATCAAGCGTTTCCGCTGTTTTGGTTTCATTTATTACTCCCATTCGTATAGGATTGATAATATCCCGAATACTCGTCCTCATAAGAATTATATTCCATAAAACAGTTTTTCATTTTATAACATTTTTTGCTTCTTCTGTAAAATTTTGATTTCGTGGGTTACGTCTTCGGGCATTTATGGTGACGATATGTTTCCGTGGATGTGATATCTGGGAAAAAAGTTAAAAGAAATCAGTCGTCTTTGCCCACAGCCCATGACTGTAAAAAAATAAACAAAATTGATAGTCCTTCATATACATATTATAAGATTACCACTTGGGTGGGCGAATATCGAGGGATGTACGAAGAATAAAAAATAAATAGCAATGTAATAGAATAATGATTATATGAAATACATGTTATACACATTTCAAGAAGATTCGAGAAGGGGCCCTGACTGTATTGAACTTTGGTAAAGGAGTATCTGAGAGAATGTAATCACCTCCAACTTGATCTAAGTTTTGGGGGTTGGAAAATAGGGCCTGAAACTTGGAGAAAAGCTTTGAACTTAAATCTCTACCAAAATCATTGTAGTTGGTGCAAGTAATTTTTTCGAAACCATTTGTGAACTTTTGTGTGCCCGAACGAGTGGATCGATTTGGAAGAAGCATTTCGATGTATAAAGTTTGGAACAAATCGGATACTATTATTTCAATGTGATCGTAACAAAATGTGTATCCAGTCTGTAGTCATAAAGCTGGGGATATAAGAATAATTAATAATTAATTTTTGATAACCTCATATTTTTCGTAAGACCGATATATATATTGGAAGAATGAATTTGAAACTGAAAGCTCCACTTTCCAAGATAGTCTTCTAAGAAATTTATTGATTAGTATCGAACAGACATTCCGATAAACACACATTATTTAACGGAAGACACCTGAAACTTGCCATAAAATATTTATTTTTGAGGAAGAGGAAAATGATGGATTTCACGGTGCGCTGAACCAACTTTAAATGGAAGTTGCTTACACCGGGGAAGTTTTTGCAGAAACTAAAATTTTCATAGCTGAGAAAAAAACAAAACAATTGTCAAAAGGATTTTTTAATAAATCGCGGTCAAAGTTCACATTTGTAGGCTTTTTTAAGTTTGCAGGATTTTGCATGGAAACCGCAAACACTATCGAAAATTACCAACCTACATTACATCATTGTAAAGACGGGATTTTCTACTTTCATTCTCAGGCTTTGCTTTTGGAAGGTTCCCAACCAAAGCTGTGATATTCGGCATTAAAATTAAAAAGTTAGGTTTCATTGGCGACTATTGCGATATATTCGTTGTTTGACCACCTGCGACAACCTTCTTTACATCGTTAGAAAAGGTTTTGCTCTTGGTATACCCCTTATAGAAGCTGAGCTATTCGCTTTGAAAAAAAAAAACATTCAGTTTTCCTCCAAATAAGTTTTTTGCCCATTCCGATCCCTAAATATTATCCGACTATTACCACCGGGACCCCATCAACACACAACATTTGGTGACGGTCCGATAAAAAATGTGACCTGTAGCGTTATTACAATGTTTAGATGGACAGACGAAGAGACGGACACACAAAGCCAGATCGATTCAGCTCGTCGGGACATTAATTTTGGTATAGATAAGTATTTGACCAAAACCAACTTATAATACCCTACACCACTAAGGTATAAAAATGTGAACTTTGATGACGACGATTTTGTTCGATTTTTTCAGAATCCGTAAAAACTTACCAGGTGTAAACACCTTTCATTTAAAGTTGGTACAGGCGCACCGTGATTTCACATATACTGCCCACTGAAGTATGGTTGGAGATTGTAAATATAAGAAAACCATCAAAGAATTGGTTTTGAACTGGATTAAAATCCATGAAGTATGAACTTATATAGCTCAAAGTATGAACTGATATAGCCCAACTTGGCTGGGCTTACGGTAAAGCCAGCAGAAGCCAGACCGCAGGACAAGTCTGAAACGTATTTCTGTCACCAATAAAATTTGATTGCTGGAATGTATTATTATATGCATACTAAGATTAATATCTTTTTAATAGGGGTTTAGCCCAAACTTTTTGTGGCACAAATATATGTACATATGTGTTTCATTTGTATAATATTTTTAATATACAAATTTCTATCCCCAGAATTAAGTCCGGAATATTTGTTAATTTTCTATTACTATTCGTTGTGTTCGTATTTCCCCTTTTAAGGTCGTCCCGTCAACAAAGTTTCTGATTAAAATGTTTTTAGGTAACTCCACCATGAAAATAGATCCTCCATTCAGGGTTAAAGCATAATAGCTTGCTAAAGAGATAAAATTGTGAAACTCTATATGTTGTAAGGGTTCATTGTAATGTCAGCAATTTAATCGATTAAATCGCTACTGTGTACACACAGCTGTAGTAGTCATTGCTGCAGTTCTACTTTATGAACATAGATACAACATCAAAAATGTACAATATACTGAACAGTGAATAGACCTTGAATCCTGAACTTGTATTGAGCACAACCAATTTCAATTGTGCTTAAGGAGGGTAACACACATGGGCATGATTTCAAATTTATGAAAGAACATTTGAGGTTTTTTAAGGTCTTTGCACATGCGATTCGTTGAGCGCCGCGTTACAACAAACACATGAAAACTTCAAGAACAAACTTGGAATCACTTACACATTTTTCATCTGGTTGTTCTTTTCGCACAATGTCGTCGTCGCACAACGGATCGTACGTGCCAAGGACTTCAAACTTCTGATGTAATAAATGTCTATATATTTTAATTTGTAACACGCTAAATTCCGACCCTATTATTTTCACATCTTTGTAATCTATTTACAGTCGTATTTAACTTTGTAACACAAACTTGAATATCTGTTCACATAATTTTCCAAATTAATGGTTTGCCAATGCAAAATCAAAGCAAATCACCCACAACCAGCGAGAATTGTTGCAGAGCTGACATAACTACAGCAGCAGCCTTCATTGCCACCAAATTATATGTGGCACCGTGGATAATTCTATGTGATCATCCAAACAGGCAATCACTTTGAGGCCTTTGAACATTCATTTTACTCAAACGCTTTCCGTCTTCTCATGAGGGTTCAACACCTTATTTTAGTCAAACAAATTGTTAACTTAATTTGTGAGGCTTTGTGTGTTGTTCTGTGGCAGCAAAAACAATTCAAATATTAGATTTCCACCAATATTATAGCGTTGCTAATGGCCTGCAACAGATATTTGAATTAAATTGCCGACAATGGGCTGTTTTGCTGTTTGTTACCAATTGGCGTAGCGACCCAATTGACCCGATTCGAGTTCATATATTTTTAGTTACTAGGTAGTCGCATTAAAATAAGCTTTCATAGCTTTACGTACGACATATTATGATTATGCAACTCACGACAATGACAATTCACGGAAGGACCTTTTGCTTGAACTATTGACAGAACAACTGAAGCGCTGATGTTGAGCGTTGTGCGCTACAATTGAACTGCCATATAAAACACAAAGCTGTCGCAGTACTATCGCTCATATTTGGGTATATAATAAGCATTGAAATGATGGCCATGTTTGACGTTAGGCTAATGCTTACATTAAAAAAAATCACCCAAAGAATAAAATGTCCATAATAGATAGTTCTGATGGAATTAGTAGACAATGCAGTTCAGGTATAATGGGGGCATGTTTCGAGCCTTTTTAAGAAGAATGAAAATATAATTATTAGGATATAATTTAGTATTAATGTATCCTTCTTGTTTGTCTTTTTCACGAACAGTGTGAGATTGAAGCTAAAGGCAATAATAATTGAATTGTTTTTCGAATATTCTTTGTTTTTTCTTTGGGTGTAATGCATCATCTGAGCACAAAAAAAAACTGTTACACTCTTGAATCAAGAAGCGTTTGTTGGTAGCCGTGACAAATCATTTAGAGCAACTGCTGACACAATAAATATAAAAAGTTAACGATGATCGAAGGTTTTGGGAAAGAACCACTGGAGGATATCTAACAAATTTATTCACGTACTTAAATGTCACATTAGTTTGGCATTGCAAAAGTTCATGTGAATTGTTTTTTATAGTAAAGAATGTATTTCTGTTGAATTTTGATAACATACAAGTTATTCTAGTTACCAAAAAAACATTTCATACGAAAATCCTTAAAAGGATTCTATTTTAACCTCAATCACATTCTTCTTAGATACGGGTCATAGCGACGTGCGATTTCATTTAAGCGAAGGAATTTGCCGCTTTCGACTATGTGAACATGTATTGTCCTGAGGACAATTTTTTATATATGATCGCAGGAACAAAAGTCAATCATAATAAAAAGTAACGGTTTTTTAACTTTACTCGCAAAATTTATTTGGATGAATTTTTTTCATAACGTCTTATTTTGGATTTAGTTTATTACGATTAAAAAACAAACCCACGCAAAACAAGAGGATATTATTGTAACACAGTGGTGCTTGTATGAAACCTTGCAAATTTTCTGGGAAGCAACTTTGATAAATTTCAATTATTTGATTGATCAATTTTTGAATTCCAAAAAGTCAAAATGTCTTGTTATACATAAAAATAAAAAATTTAGTATTCACGAACTTAATATTGTTATTAACCAAACGTAACGTAAACATGGTAGCCGGGCAAACATTTGCAAAGCTGCGTGCGTTATGGATAACCCATATTTTCACACCAGTGAAAATACGTGTTCTACTACCAAAAACTTTCCTGTTACCTAGACTCATGTATGGATGTGAACTTTTCGCAAATTGTAACTCATTAGCTGTGCGCACTTTAAATTGAGCATTTAACAGCATCATTCGGTGTGTTTTTAGTCTAAGAAGAAATCAGCAAATATCTCACTTAGCGAAATCGCTCTACGGTTGTTCCTTTTAAAAGGCGACTTGTTCCTTTAAAGGCGTAGCTTAACATCCGAATGGCAGTTCTTCATCAGTTCAATACGTCTTTGGAATGCTCTTCCCAACGATATTCAAAACATCAGCAATGCGTCAGTTTTTAAGAAAAAGCTTTTTTCTTTTTTGCGTAACATTTTATATTTTTAACTTTTTTCGATTGTTCTAATATTTAATTTAATTTATTTTTTCGATTATTCTAATATTTATATATTTTTTTCTTTTTTTACCTATTTTTAATTCAATGTTCAAAAGAGGATATCTTCATTTAATTTTACAAACCTGCACTTTAATTATAAGATTCATATCTTGTTGTGTAGGTATTCAGCAATTAAATAAATAAATAAATTGCTTCAGTCTTTCCTATAGTAACCTTGAGATTGAGAAACGATTTATGACTCAGTTGTTGGAACTTACTCCTTAATTTGGGGTTGAATCATAGTATAAATACATATAATACTTGGAAGCAGACATGATTTTCTTACGGAAATTTTTGTTACTATCCTTGACTAGAACCTTATAATTTCGGCGCTTCCGCACAAAATTCACGGAGTACGATATCCATACAGTTGCGTTCAAAATAATACGAGTGTTCATACAGACCAAAGGAATTGTCAATAAACATGGTTAAACTTCTCCATTTTGGCTTATTTTTTATTTGGTTAACATTGTTGACGTCCCAACTATTAATTCATTAACAGAAATGTGACAATTTGTTTTCAATTTTTTACTGTTTACACCAACATTACAAACCGTTCTCAAATTTTTTGTTCAAAAAAATAGGAGTGTAGAAGAAAAAGGACTATAACAATATTTTTAGTGGAGTTTAGGATCAAAATTGTCAATATTTTAGTTGTTAGTACTAAATTCAATAGATTTGAGGGATTTTTTGAAAACAAAAGTCCTTTGGAGGTGGCCACAAGCAGGATATTGTCCTTGCAGCAATTTTCGCGTAGGTTGATCACTTATTGGGCAATTCGAAGAATTTTAAAAACAAAACCTTTATTGATTAGAGTTGCGTAACACTCTGGCTGTTTCCTCGAACAATATATGATAATTGGTACCACTTAAATTTGTGTATTTTGATCCTAATAATCCTAATAAAATAGGCCAAAATGGAGAAGTGTAACCATGTATGGGCACTCCTATTATCTTGATCATAGCTGTATGTACTTTTTACTATACAATTTGTTAAATTTTACGGTAGGATGTGGCTACATCAAGTCCAAAGCATGTTGTTACATCGCAGGCTATGTTGTATATGTGCTCTATATATATTTTATACACTACATAAATCTATATATTGCAACAAACCCTGTAACTTATTTTTGCAATATATTTAGTGATTAAAAATTTGTAGCAACTTATTTTTAATTTTTAATTGAAACACATATTTTGTTAGGTTAGATCTCCATGAACGATGACCTCTAGAAATTGTTTTCCTTTTTATTGTAGCACAATGTATTAATCTGCAAAACCCTTGGCAAAAATTTTAGCGAAAACCACTGTAAATGTGTTTTCCCTTACTTTTCCGTTTGTTTTGTTTTCATTCGTAAAAAGATCGTGACAAATTTAACCTAATGCCAGCAAATTATACAAAAACAGAAGAAAAACCTGGCAGTTGAAACCGAAAGCGGACGCCAAAATTACATAAAACTTCAATTTCAAATAGCGAAATATTTAGTTTTTTTATCGTGGTCCAAAATGAGTTTTACAACTAAATGACTCTATGGTCAGAGTAAAGTTGAGACAAGGTTTATTTTGTTATGCCGATGGTGCCGGTGCCAGTGCCAGCAGTGGTGTGGTGGTGGTTACAGTATTTAATGAGGTGAGTCAATAAACACCAAAATATTGGTAATTTACCAATTGGTACGAGTATCTTACTATAGTTGTTCCACGTTCCCCCAAAAAGTTGCACTTAGAAGTTGGCTATGAAACTAAAAACCAAACACAACAAAAAGGAGAAGAAAAAAGGTTACATTTGCCCGCTAAGCCAATAAGAGGATCAGGCAGAGCCACACAATTCGCACAGTACAGTCGTATATTCTGACGACCATTTAACTCAAATGTAGTTTAAGGGGTGCAGCATGCCGACCGGCCAAGTAGTAATTGTTGACAGTTGAATGCACGTTGCATGTCAAATTTTGACAAAAAGATAAATGGTTCTTGTAGCGAATGAAAAAGTATTCGGCGTTTGGTGTAAAATATTCAAAAATTGCCAATATAACCTTTAAGAAATAAATGGAAAACACACAAACACACACTAATCGACATTATTTATGGACACATCAATAATTTATGTTACACAAATATATGTCGGTATGTAGATATGTATTCTTGTCGTTTTTATTTGAAATATTATTAAATCCTTATTTTGTTTATGTTTTCGTTTTGTGTGCTTCAGCAAATGCGGGTAGATTTCTAGCTGGTGTGTAATTTTTGATAAATATCGTATTTTGTTGGAAAAGAAACGACAACAAGGTTGAACATGCGCCACCGTTGTTGCACTTTTGTCTCCTTTACAGATTTCCATAGAAAATTCACTGGTGTTGCAATTAAAGTTGTAACTTTTTTCTTTTCGAAATCATGTGTATATCTTTTGGGACATGATATGGTGCTGCTCCGTTGTTCGGGTATTATGCAACAAATACAAAGTGTACACGTATTTAGTAGCAAAGATCACCACATATTCGTAATGTTATCTTTAAGCTGATTACATAGAATTTTATTTGAGCAAAGTGTGGGAAAAGGCGACAGACTTCGTACGTTATAGAACACCAAATGCCATGGAGGACTAAGTGCAACACTTCGGAGGGAACCAGGTCGATGATGTAAACTATGTTATATTTAAAAACATAATGAATAAATACACTCGTCCCTATAATCGTGATATATTAACTGCAACATGACTTTAAGTGTTATTACAGGTATTGAGCAACTAACATATTTTCTTATTATAAAAACAAACTTTTCGAAACTATTGCAAACACCTTGATGGAAATGTCATATATATATTTGGGTTATGAATTTTTTACAACCTGGTATCCTTGTATCATATTTTTATGCATTTTTACCAAAGATCAGAAAAAATCTTAATTATAAGGTCTATATGATATATGTAGGTATATGTATATGTATATATGTATAAGTGAAAATAAGCGTTAGAGCCACGCGACTTAACCAAAATGACATAACCTTTTGCTTCTCACTAAATTTATCATCATATCATTACATATACATATATCATTGTATATAATGTATAATTTTATTTCGTATATCATATCAATTAAAAGTGGTTTACCAGGGACTCATTTCAATATTAAAATGTAATAAAATATCATTCATTCGTGCAACAGGAAATAATTTTTTATTTTATTTATTTTTATAGTTTTTTTTTTCAAAACAAGATAAATTTTCAAATTTGTTTGTGCGTGACCTTTTTCAATACTTAAATAGAATAAATGTTATTGTATTTATTAATAGGCAGGAAATCATTTTTGAGAAAAAAAGTCAAAAGGTCATAACCCTAATGTATATACACCAATGCAAATGTCATGACTTTCTTATACATATCGCTTACTTACTCAAACAGCGGCATAACTCAAAAATGCGTTCTCTGAGCAGCAATTTAATTTTTTCTACGACTTCTACTTTATTTTGTTTCAAATTTTCATACATATATCTCTAAACCTCAACGAGTTACAGCGAGTTTTTTGTTTGGCTTTATGAAGCACTAAAGCACTTCAAAGCAAGATTGACCTTGCACAAAAATTTAGCACATATATCTGGCTAGCTGTTTGCAAAATAATCTTTTTAAGTTGGGAAATCAAATATCGATCGTATTTTTCTCCAAACTGGATTTTTTGAGATGTGTCACTCTTTGAGTAAATGAGCGACATGTACATATTTTTTCGTCACAAGCTATAGTCCATTTCGTCACTAAGTGTTAAGTTATACGTTATACATGTGACCTGTAGAACTGGTGTTGAAAGTATTTTTCTGGGATTTGTCTCCAAAATTGGATATATTTATCCCCAAAAAATACCAAGAAATATTATTTTGTCTCAAAGGAAGTATCCCCAAGTATTATTTATGTTGCAATTATTATTGATTTTGTACCGAATGTCCAAAATAGCTCTTCCTAGAATTGTTGCTAATGTATTTCGTTATGTAGACTTCTGGGAAATCTAGGATGGAGGAATAACAGTGATGATAAAGCTTTCTTCGAGAATTATACTGTCAGATTTTGAATGAAAGCTTTTTTCATTGATCTGAAGTACCATGGCTGACGAGCATCGTGCTAGAGCTATTATATTACTATCCACATAAGTTCGAGGGTTCGAATCTTCGGATATTTCCATTAAAGTTTTTAGGCTGTGGTAGGGGTGAGCATATTGTTCGCTAAATTTCCTGATTATTTTAGTAAATTTAAAGCTTTCTACGAGTATTATGTTCAAGACACAACAATAGAAACGGACTGCACTTTTAGCTTTTGGGACGTTCCCGGAAATACACATTTTAATCTATTTTTTCAATGATTTTGTATTCATTCCTTGAATACATTCCAATAATTTATATGCCATCCTCGCTATCCCAAGAAATTATATTTGGTAGCTCACTGCAACTGTTCCCTACAATCACCAGCAGCTGATATCATTGCTGCCGTAACCGCTACTGCTAAAATATGTATTAGTTTGCTTTTAGGTTGTTGATCAAGTGAAAACGTCACTGCAATTGACATTTTGACAAATGCCGACACTTTTATACTTACGACGGCACGGACAAACTGAATAACTTGCATGCAAGTCTTATGTCCTCAATGGTACTTGCGATCAATGATCCGTTGTACGATGTTCGATTTTCCTTTATTATGGCTTTAGCGGTTTAAAATGTTTACATTGGTCCAGCAATCACCAATCCAGCTTCCATTAAAATATAAGCACCACAAAGCTAAAGTATTTCAGTGACTATGTTTTAAAGCCACTACACACGAAGCGCTTAACAAACGACGATCCATTCGCTCTCTGCTCCGTTTAATGACCACAGGTGATCTGATTCAAAATTAAACAAATTCGTCGACACAGCAAAGGCAACAGCCATTTGGCAACTACTGTGCAGACCAATTGAGTGTCGTTTAATTCAATTTTTCAAACTGAAAATATCTTAGGCTTCCGTTTTCAGCACCGTATGCCTGCTGCCTTATTAGACAACTAACGAGCTTGTCTTTTCAATAATACCACTTAAGCCATTTTTCGTCGTCTTAACCTGATCTTGTGGCCTGGAATATCATGGATAACCCAGTAAATACGTTGAGATTATACCTCCTTGTACATTAGAAATTTGAGTCCCACTATTGCGACCAAAATAAATTCTCGGTTGGATAAAATTTGTAAGAAAATCGTAACAAATAGCGTTGGATAATTTTTAATATCACAATTTGGTTGTATTAATTTCATGTATTTGAAGTACTATTTGGTATGGTTTGTCCACACGTATCGAATTGTGAATTGTGGCAAAAAATAAATGAATTTTCAAGTGGCAATACTTTGGCCAAATTTTTATACATTTATACATTGTGCGCTGGGTTTAAAATACGCTTAAAAAAGCAACGTTTTGATTTTCTACCAAAGTTCTTAACATGCTTTATAGACCTCGAGGAAATCCCCATAGGATAATTAGTATACTTTCCTTGGTTGTTTTGCTTTGATTTTTTAAGGATGCCTTTTTCGTTTTCCTAGCTTTACAACATAGAAAGCAAACCACAAACATTAGCCTTGGCATTCAGTGACGCTTTCAACTTCAACATTAAAGTGCCGCTGATGCACATAACTTTCAACGTCCAACGACACAGACTACGACAAAAATTGCTTAGGAAAACAAAAACCAACATCATTTGAGACAAATGTCGCCGTGCTTGTCTTTGCCTGATCTTTAGTGTTGGTAATAAAATGCCACAAAAAAAGAGGGAAAAATAAAGTGACAACGAAAAACCTTTTGGCCGACGTGTCATTTGTCCCATAATGTATGAAACAAATTTTCAAACGGGAAGCCTCAACACACAAAAACCACTTGTTTTCCACATCAAACATGGCTTTTTATTTCTCCAACGTGTTTGAAAGTCTGGGAAGACAACAAAGGATGAATGACCACATGAATAGAGAAAGAGATAAGCTATCTTTGCTTTCCCTAGGGATTCCATAGCGGTTCGGGGTGTTACAATTATCTGCATTGTTAGTTATTTCATGTAAATATGTATGGGTAAGCAAATTTTACTACATATTTCTTACAAATTTAGAAAACTTAATTATTATAAAAAACTGCATTGGAACCAGGGAATTAAAAGTATGAGTGTAGAATGTTTGTATTTTTGTATTAATTTCATGTGTGACGTAGGGGATGAAAAATACCAAGCAACGGTCCTGACCGGCTTTAACATTGCAAGGTCCAGGATTTATCTTGGTCCCTCTCTCATCTAAAGTGGACACTGACCTCCCTGTGGTGTCACCTGGGGTAGCTGGCTTTAACATCCGTTAAAGAAGTGAGCTAAAATGTGCCGCGCGTTCACCTATAAGAACATTAAAAACTTGGGATTGGGCGCCGGGTTAGTAACCCTCCCCTAGAAAAAGCAGCTTAGTATGAAAAAACAAAAGAGAACAAAACAAATCCCTCTAAAGTTGACGACCCCCCGCAAACGTTTTAAGGATCATGATCTGCGAATCTGCACCTGGAATGTTCGCACTCATTATAGAGAAGGTGCAGTTAACGCATTGGCAGATGTACTTGAAAAGTATAAAGCCGACATTACTGCCATACAGGAAATACGATGGAATGGGAAAAGCGTTACAACAACACCGATTATGGCTGCCATGACACAAAGCATGAGCTTAGTGGCGGATTTGTAGTTGGTCGAAACATCTGATCTCCAGATTCACCCCAGTGAATGAAAGACTCGCTTCAATTCGATTAAAAGCTAAATTCTACAACATCAGCTTTATTTGCGCTCCTGTTCCCACTGAAGACATGGATGATCAGACCAAAGACATATTTTACGAGCACTTAGAAAAAACTTATGACAATTGCCCTGCCCATGATATTAAAATTATACTAGGCGATTTTAATGCCAAAATTGGATAGGAGAATATCTTTGGCCCAAAAGTCGGGAAGTTCAGTCTCCACAGTGAAACATCTGACAATGGTATGGTGGTAGTTAGCAGTACCAGTTTTAATCATCTCGATATTCATAAGGGCACCTGGCTGTCTCCAGATTAAAGAACAAGAAATCAAATTGATCACGTTGTGATAGGTCGAAGACATTCATCGAACTTGTTGGATATACGATCGTTCCGAGGTTCAAACATAGACTCGGATCACTACCTTGTTGTAGCAAAGGTACGTACCAGATTAAACTGGCAAATAAAGTGCGAACAGACACAACACGGAAGTTGGACATCGGTAAGCTGTAATCACAACAAATAGCCACATCATATTCCACTCAAGTGGTCCAATTGCTTAATCAAAGCATTTCTCGTCCCGCTAAAATATCAACACAATGGGAAAATATTGCCCACTCCATGCAAACAGCCCCAAAATCAGTACTTGGATACCAGAGACCTCCACCAAGGAATCCATGGTATGACCAGGAGTGTCGTGCTGCTACCGAAGCAGGGCTACTTTACAATCAGTAGCAATGCGTAGCACACGAGAGAGATACAGGGAGAAAAGAAGAGAGGAGAAACGTCTTTTCCGCAGGAAAAAGAGATATGGAAAAGCGGGAGTCTAAAAAAATAGAGATGTACAGGTGCCAGAATGAAGTCCGAAAATTCTACCAAAGAGTGAAATATCAAACTGATGGCTTTGGTACAAGCCAATGCCGTTCTTTGGTATTGTTGAAGTTACGAAGTTTTTTGGCAATTCACACACACGACCCGAACGCAACTAAAGAGCACACAAAAGAGAGCAAATGTTTTGATTTGTTTTTGTTTTGCAGCATGCGTGCATACAACCTTACTAACACACTGTCAAAAGAGGCCAATATTCAGAATTTTGTCTGCCCTCTTCTTGGTCGGCAGTGGTACAAGCACATCCTCCTGTAGAGACCAGCAAAGGTATTCCAAGTTATGTCTGCATTTGGTATCCCAGCAAAGCTCATTCGGCTTTGTAAAAAGACATTAACTGACACTGGATCCTCAGATAAAATAGGAAAGAACCTCTCTGAAAAGTTTTGTATCAAAAGAGGTTTCAGGCAATGATACAGCCTTTCGTGTGATTTATTCAGCATCCTGTTGGAAAAGGTTATACGAGTGGCAAACGTTAAAAGAAATGGCACAATCTACACCAATAGCCACATGTTACTTGCTTATGCGGATGATATAGACATCATGGGTCGATCGGTAAAAGAAGTAACTGATACCGTTATGAAGGTCGAAGGAGAATCTGCTAAAGTGGGTCTGGCGGTAAACGGCGAGAAGACCAAGTTGATGGTGTCGACGCGCAATGCGTCCATAGATTTTGGACCAACTGTAGAAGTTGGCTCTTATAATTTCGACGTAGTAAAAGACTTCGTCTACCTCGGCACCGCCGTAAACACAACAAATAACATCAGTTGTGAAATAAAATGAAGAATTGTCTTGGCCAACAGATGCTACTTTGGAGTAAGTAAGCAGTTTAAAAACAAAGCCGCATCTCGTCAAACAAAAATAACGCTTTTCAAAACACTAATGATGTATGGTTCCGAAGCCTGGGTACTTTGAAAAAAACTATGGACCAATCTGCGTTGACGGTGAATATCGACGTTGTATGAACCACGAGCTTTATCTGCTATACAACGACACCAGTATAGATAAACGCATCGAAATGCAACGATTGCGTTGGCTATGTTATGTCATAAGAATGAGCGATGATGAACCCGCTAAAAAGGCGTATAAACACGTCCCACATGGTGGTGCACGCAGAACTGGCAGGCCAAGATTTCGATGGAGCAAAATAGTGGATGAAGAGATGACATGGCGCGGTATTCCAAAAAGCGAAGCAACAAATAGAGAGAATTGGAGATCTTGTCTTAGTTCGGCTTATGGAACAAATGTTCTGTAATGGGTCAGCTAGGTATGTTAGTAAGTAAGTAGTTACATGCGTGAATGTGTTTTAAAGAAAAAGTCCCTTAATGATAAGAAATAAAATTTGACATCTGTTTGCCATTATCGGTAATCAATATCTGTTTTAATCATATCCTCGGTATTCAGTAGCAGAACATATAATTTCTACAACTAACTCAGTATTGCTGTATCATTAATTTAGAATTTTACAATTCTACAATGACAAACGCTTCTGGGCTTTGAAATTCTATTTCATATTTGTACAATTCTACAAATCTCAAATTGCAATTTTGAATTCGAGCGTTGCCATTGTTTCACCGAGAATACGAAAATCATTGAAATGAAATCGGAGATAACATAATATTAAGTAAGCATTTTGCATGTTCGTGTCTTAAGTCTTTTGTTTCAAACAACCATTTATGCTAGCGAACACTTTTATTTAATAATCACATCAAATTTGCATTTTAATTGACAACAAATTATTACGGAACGAAACACACAAACACAAAAAAATGCCTTAACGAGTCATAATAACACATTTGAACTAGATGTTGTTACTCCCTCCCATTGATTTCAGTCAATAGTATTGAATCGTTTATCGCTTTGTTTTGCAATCGTAAGAATATTTATGCAATTAACAAATTCTCCATTGTTCTTGTTCGCAATTTATAATTATTACAATTCAACAACAATTCATAATTCACGGTCATCTAATGACAGTTAGATTTCAATAATATGTTTTACAAGTTATTTTTGTGAGTATTTTCATTTATCGGTGTTTAACTATTTCCAATTACTATTATTTACGGAGATGGTATGATGCACATGATTCCATTTGTAAGTGAGGACCGCAATTCAGTTGGATTCATATTGTAAAATCGTGTAAGGTCCGAGGGTATACACATTCATACATGACTTGAAACTCTTTTGACCGTATAGCGTATTCGAAACCAGGTATAATCGATATATGGCTCATTTACTCAAAGAGTGTCCCAAGTCAAAAAAAAAAAAAATAATAATAATTTTACGATTATACGTTAGTATGTATGACATCTCTCATGTTTTTTGGAAATAGGACAGTGAGCTAGGAACTGTCTTGTCCAATTCTATTGAATTTTGACTTCCTAATTAAAAATTAGTTGGGGTGGTGACAAAGTACCTTTGTTGACTTCTTATAAACAATAAGCCGGTTTGTGGTAAGCTATGTGGCGCCAGTGTGATATGCAAATGTTGTTATGCAACTGAATGTCTCATCGTTAACCCCCACCTTCATGAGGAGACGAAAATTTAACGGTGCATCAGCATAACAAGATGTTATCGATGTTGGTTGTTATCCCCGATAACCTCTATATTAATGAGCCTGTCAGGCAGGCTTCACACTAACGCAGTCGCGCAGGCAGCCGCATCCATCGCGGCAGAAAGACAGCTGTCAAGGTAAACACTAGTGGTTTTAGTTCGGGACTATGCAGCCCCCTTAATTCATATTGGGGCCGAATTGTTTAACTATTATTATTTATTGAAGCAGACACTCCAGGTTGCAGACGGGATTTGGAAATTACCGTATTTTTCATTGCGGGAATATGGGAAATCGAATTGGTTGGACATAGACGATTGAATTCCTGCTACTTATGTTCATAGTTGTAAAAATCTTAAAAATATCGACAACTAATAACTAATGTCGGGAATTCCTTGAAAATCCCAGAGCGGGAATTTCCGACACCACTCCGTCGGATACTTACTCCACAAAAGTTCAATATTTTTCGGTAAAATGGTGCGCACGATAACTCTCGAAGAGACAATCCGATTCCACCCAAACTTTGGAGATCGCATTTTTTCTTTTTGGTACAAGTGCAGTTAAGGATTGTTTGATTTTTTTACAGCAGGACTACCTGCGGAATATATTAAAATAATATAAATGTTATCGGAGTAAGTGCATACTGATTGAGATAATTACCCCAAAGCTAAAAAACCCTACGGTCACCAACATAACGAAGTTAAGATGGCGGTGGAATATATCGGCCCACTTCTTGCGGTACTTCCCCTACAAAAGTGCAAACACTTAGGCTTAAGAACATCTTGAGGCCTTTTCGTGGATAATGTTCAAATTTTGTTTGGTATGGTTCTAGCAGTTGTCACGTAGTTGGTTTTGGAAAGTTACATTCTAAATACTGTACGAGTAGTTTAAATATTAGCCTAACAGGTAGTTCTTTGAAATTTGGCTCTTGGTCTTTAATGCCCATGATTCATTAACAAGTGATTTTCAATTTCAGGCTATATTCATTGAAATTGTGAAAGATGGAAGACATAGCATGCGAAATGCATTTATGAAGGTATACAATTTTCTACAATGCAATATTGGCAACAAAACGAGTAATAGGTAATGACTCTTCTCTTGTGGTCCATTAGTGTTGAAACCAAAGGAGGCAGTAACGATGTTGATGTCTTTATAAAGATTTTTGAGGTTACATGGCCTTTTTAAGTAAATGGATATTATTCATAATAGTGGAGGCAGTCTTTGTGGATGCGATGCACTGCATTAATTGTGCTACAATCAACCACATTGTCTGCTAAACACTTAGAAGTACATTGCACTATTGTGACCGACCCTATAATATATTCCTACATATATACATACGTACATGTGTGAATACATATGTATGTAGGTTTGTATGAACGTCTTTCGAACATTTCTGTCCGGCATTTACAATGAACCTTAACAAATTGCTCAATTTAGTACGACCAGCAAATTGCGCTGACTTACCTATGCGTGGGTAGTGTGTTAAAATTACTTTTTCAGGCGAGAAAGCCAAAAAAGTAAACAGAAGAGGAATATATTTAAGCGTTAAATTCTTCATAGTATCATTGATGTTTATTCAGTTTTAGGCCATTATATTGTAGGAAAATAAAGCCATTTATAAAACGAAAATACAAAAGCTATGCCATCTTGGTTCGCATCCCATCTGTTTTTAAATGTGTAGGCAATTTATTTTTATAGGTTTTCCAAAATAAGTCTAATAAGTCTATTTTAAGTCTAATTTATGCATTGAACATTTTGTTGAAGTGCACTTGTTCATAGATCAGTAGATTGTTTAAAGTAAGAAATTTTTTCAATTTTTTCAATTTTTTTTTATTGAGTCTTTTCGAAAAATATTAATAAGTTCACAATTGCATAAAAAATAATAACTTAAAACTATTACGTGTTGTTTTAATTACAATATGTGAATGTAAAATAATCATTACAGCAACTAGCTTATTTTATAAACTGGGGAAACATGTTAAATAGAAACTGTAATGGTATACCGAGCTTGCTCCCGGCTCTTTCATATCTAGAGAGCGTGTCTCAATTTAATTGACTTACTTACTTACTTACTTACTTAAAGTAAGAAAGAGATGGAAGCTATTGTTTTATACCAAAAAAGAAAATAGAGGGACCACTATATTATAATAAAGTATTATCTCACATTTTCCATATCTTTACTATATACGAGTATTTGCACAGAGAATAATGGCACTATGCTGAATGACGGATCTTAGTGGCCAATAAGAAAAAAATCAAAGTTCATTAAGTAATACGTCGAAGAAGATCGTACACGGTGCTCTTGAACCAACTTTAAGTGGAAGGTGCCTACACCTGGGAAGTTTTTGCGTTTCTAAAACTACAATGTTCATAGATGAGAAAAATCAAAAAACAAAAACACGGCCGGAGCGCTTTTTAAATAAATCGCGGTTCAAGTTGACATTTTTAGGTTTTCACGATTTTGCTTGGAAACCGCAAGTCCTATCGAAATGAGACTAATGGGTACTTTACACGATATGTTTTTTACATATGAGCTGTCACTTTGCGTATACATTTTGTATATAAAAAGTGACAACCCATATGTAAAATACATATCGTGTAAAGTACCCATAAAGAAAATGTTGTAGCTATGAAAATTCTCTACATGATTGACCTTTATGATAATTTTGTAGGTTTTACCTTTATTGAGGTATAGAAGTTCAAATAGGGACAATGCATTGACTGTATTGCTCCTTATAAAACAATGTCATACATGGTGCGCCTTAACTAACTTTAAGTGAAAACCGCTTACACTTGGGAAGTTTCTGCGGATTTTGAAACAGCAATGTTCATAGGTGAAAAAATCCAAAATCAAGGAAAAATCTTAAATAAATCGCCGTCAAAATTCACATTTTTAGGTTTTCTCGATTTTGCTTGGAAACTGCAAGTCATATCGAATTAAGGCTAAAGAAAATATTGTAGCTGTGAAAATTGTCTACAAGATTGGCCTGTATGATGTTTACGTAGGTTTTACCATTTTTATCTTTTTTGTTAGGTAAAACCTACGAAATTATACAACATTTTCTTTAGTCTCATTTCGATAGGACTTGCCGTTTCCAAGCAAAATCGCGAAAACCTAAAAAACACGTAAAAATGTCAACTTGAATCGCGATTTATTTAAAAAGCGCTCCGGCGATTTTTTTTTGTTTTTTGATTTTTCTCATCTATGAACATTATAGTTTCAGAATCCGCAAAAACATCCCACCTTCCATTTAAAGATGCCTCAAGAGAACCGTGTGTACTCTTTCAAAGTGCAAGTGATTTTTACGTGAATACATTCTCTTAATAATCCTGTTAATCCGCATGAACCCTATTTTAAAGTACAGAAAAGAAAATTACATCTTTGTGTTTATTTCAGCTTGAGTCCATATTTTGTTGTATTCAAGTATTTGAATAACAACAACATGTTTTACAGTGGATATGAAATTGATTAGTTGCGGGCGGAGGGAAGGGAATACTATAGTTTCAGTTGTCACCAAACAACTTCATCAGTTCCAGGATGGGCTTATTGACCTGTTTATCGATACATAGTCGGCGGAAAACGGAACTGATAAAGTTGTTTGTTGACAACTGAAACTATAGTATTCCCTTCCCTCCGCCCGCAACTAATCAATTTCATATCCACTATAAAACATTTTGTTGTTATTCAAATACTTGAATACAACAAAATATGGACTCAACCTGAAGTAAACACAAAGATGTAAAATTCTGCAGTCCAACAATAAAAAACGCCAACGACGAAAAGACAATTATTTAGTACTAGCAGACCCCGGTCCGCGTTGCTGGCCCGTCGTGATGAGTTTTAATGACAACTTTTATGGACTTTATGCTTGACAATTCAAAAATAGGTATTTCTTATTTCACTTCTTCGGTCCATGGCAAACCGAGGAGGATTTTAAATTTATCAACAGATTTTGTGTGTAACCTTTCTTTTCTCTTACGGACATTGTCGGATTTTTTCGCCCATTGATGCTGTTTAGGATTATCGTCCATGTACTCTGTCTTCATATTAAAGCGATCTAATTATAAAAGTTTATAATAATGGTTAAGTCGAATTCTTCCGTTTATTGAGACTTACACATATGTTTTATTTTTTCATGGCTGATGGACCGTTGAATCTCACCATTTAAGGAAATTTGTAAATATGTCGCTTTTCTCGATCGGGGGTGCAACCACCGTTGTCTCGAAAATTAATTTGCAAGCCGATGCACGCATTAGTTTAGCAAATATAGAGATTATAAAACAATATGCCCCCGAAATTCGTCTCCAAATATATAGGATATTTGACCACGAGACATTCCTGTATATTTTCTCAAAATTTCAGTAGTTTTGGATAAATAATGTATAGAAAAGTGTGGGCGTGGCCATAAATTTTCAAGATATAACATAGACATAGACATATAACGTTAAAAAGAAAGGCGTGCGAAAGGCACCCCACCTCTTCCGAAATTCATAAAGTATACATAACAACGGCAAACTATTGAAGCTTTGCTTCAAATTTAGTGAAATCGGTTCAGTAGTATTGAAGATATAACATATTTAAAAACAAACCAGGCGTGGTCGGGTCTTTAGGCCCCAAAGAAGTACCTAGATTGTAGGATAATCCGTAAATTTTTAAACCGATATGCATGTAATTTTTGCAAATATAGCGTTTTTTACAAATCACGCATAGGGGAGGTACCCCGCGCCCTCTGGAATTCAATAAAATATGAAGTCTGTTTTCGGGGCCCATTTTTGTACATTCCCCGAAAATTTCAGGAAAATTGGCTTAGTAGTTTTGTAGATGTAATATGTTTTAAAAAGTGAGCGTGGTCAAGTCTTTGGGTCCTTAAAAAACCGATACATTCGAAATTATTGCAAATATAGCACTTTCAAAGAAATAGTGTACCCCTCGCCATCCGAAATTCAACAAAATTTGTAACATATTTTAACCGGGGGCCATCCGTGTACATCCCATGACAATTTCGGGAAAATCAGTTCACTAGGTTTTTAGAAAAGATTAAAATTGAAAATTGTTCTTAACTGATGCCACTACCAACGAACGACAGTTGATTTTTATTTATAAAGATATGGATGGCGTCTTAAATTCGTTGGAGAATCTAGGAAGTTTTCCAAAGTATTTCCACGTTAATTTTTATCTGCAGATACCAGTCTGCAGATACCAATTAAAGTGGAAATACATTGGAAAACTTCTTAGATTCTCGAACGCTGTTAAGACTCAAAAGTAGTGGTGTAGGGTATCACATGGTTGTCACGTCCTAATTTAGTATTTTGTGTATGTAAAAAATACATAAAACCCCAATACATAGGTTATCTCCTTTATCTTGAATATTTCCAAATTCTAATTTTCACACACACACACGTGCTAGTTGTTTTTTCATCTAAAAAATTCATATAAAATGACTAATCATTTAAAGGTATTTCAATCTTTTTAAGACAGAAAAGAGATTAATTAAATCTCATGGAATGTAAACAACATTAATAGCCTTTTTTGATTTCATACTGTTTATTGCTTTCACTCTCCAAACTACCTAACTATAAAAAAAATATAAATGAATCATTTTCGGAACGCAAGGAATTATGAACGTTTGCGAAAAAATGACACATCTTACCGGTGGACATTGACGTTCGTTTTTGTTTGACATCATAAATTCTATGTTCATTAAAAACTGTCTTAACAGAAGTCCATCGTTTTTTGCATTCTGTGCTCATTTCATATTTAACGCAAAAAAACGTTGCTATGGACGAAGATCACATTCCAGTGAGATGTAAAAATGTTAGAATCTCCCGCTTAGATAATCTCTCAATTCAAACAAACTGTTGGTTTGTTAGCGTTTTAGAAGAATTGTGCACATTAAAAATAATAAGAAGAAAACTGGACGATACAAAGAAAACGTTAGAAAATTAAAACCGGGAAACTGAGAAATAAGAAAGGAAATATGCGCACGTACATCACTAAAACTTCTCCACGAAATTTGGCCAAAAATACACCTGTTAATGTAAACTTGTACACACAGATGTGCAAAGTGAGAAAGAGGTGCGTATGAAAATGATCACCCTATTACATTATGCTGTAATTTTGTTTATTTCATTTGAAAACATGACATCTGTTGTGCGATTCTCTAAAGCGGGGTACACACGATCAGCCTTGACTGTCGATTTTTCGGAATTATCGATTACTGTCAAACAGTCCACCAACCACAAAATATTTTGTGGTTGCCTGATGACTGACAAAAGTGAGCGGCCACACCGGCAATCAACCGATTATTTGAGCAAAACTGACAGTCAAAACTGATCGTGTGTACCCCGCTTAACTCGTTTTTCGTTATCGACGAAATCGGTAAAATTAAAACGCAAATTTATGTATGACAAGTTTAAACAAAAGTTGTACTACTGCGCGACTGCTATAATTTGATAGTTAAATAATCGAAAATATTCGGTAAAATAAAAATAAAAAAATAAAAGAAAAAAAAAAAATATGGACGATTGTCGGTAATACTGTCGTTAACTGGTGAATTCAGAATTCTGTGTCGAAAATAACTAACTTACCTAGATAGACATCTAGGTGTCTGCACTATAAACACACAAGAGAAGGTCAGAAGCAGGACCAATGAGTTTCCACTTGCGCAGATTAATACCCTATGAGGCATGCTAAATGTATCTTAAATGTAAGCACTTACCCGTTGGCTGAGTACTGAGTTTTCTCTCCAAAAAAAATTAAATAAGATACCAATTACAGTACAAATCTAGAGAAAAATTCAAGGGGAAGAGAACAATTCAAATTATATTTTGTCTACAAAAAGGCTATTTACGTTCAAAAGTATTCCATGTGTTACTTTGGTACATTTATAAGATCCTCTTTATGTTTGGAACATTTCCGAACAAATTGTTTTCAGAAAAGGGGGCAACCAAACATGATATTTTTTCAGCATGCAAATTAATATGGGGTATAAGCCACTAGCTAGATCAAGTTGTTAGAATGGATGCATTTGCTTCAGCAAAGAAGTGCTTCAAATATTAACTTACTAACGGTATACTCCGAATGATAATGTGACAACTTTGATGGAAACCTCAGGTGAAGGCAGTCATATGAAATGTTGTGCCAGTTGAATAAGCTCTCTTTGAAGAAAATTTAAGAAAATACATTTCCATTAAACACAAATTTCTCTGTTTTTAATACAAAATAAATATTTTCAAATATTTTATATAACTAAAGATCTCTCTTTTCACTCGAATGCGTCAATACTTAATCGAAAGGATGCTTACTAGGGTTAAGATTTTTTTAAAACTTGAGTGCGGGGTAACGATCGTGGGTAGAACTCGTCTACCACATTCTGGAGATCTTCTGCGATTGTTTCCCATCTTTCAGTGTGAGCTCAGTCAACTTAATTTCTTAAGATTCATTCTTGTTTTCCTTTTCCCTCCTTAGATTGAATGTAAAGGTGTAGCTCCTATAAAAGAACCCAAAGTGCATGCATGTAGATGTTTACCGATTTCTGTGACCAATGTCTCAATTTTGTTCAGAGGTTATGTGGTTTCTCGTGAAAGTTATAAAACATTACTGATTTCATAAAAATATAATTTCTACAAAAGTTCATTCATTCCTGCTATAAGAAATTATTTTTGAGAAAAATGGTCATAACCCTAACCCCATCGAAAAAATGCTAAATTGACATAAACACGGTGCGCCTGAACTAACTTTAAAGGTGCTTACACCTCAAGAAGCGCTCCGGCAATTTTTTGTTTTTTGATTTTCTCATCTATGAACATTATAGTTTTAGAATCGGCAAAAGCTTCCCAGATGTAAGCACCTTTCATTTAAAGTTAGTTCAGGCGCACCACGTAAAATGGTTATACATTTCAAAATATATGTCTTTAAATCTTTTGTTAGAACCCTTTTGTGCCAAAGAACTGCGGTTAAAAGCAGCACAAAATAGTATATATTGATAAAGCACACACATACACTGATAAAAAAATCAAAGTCCATTGAGATAGAAATGATTAGTTTTCTTGTGCAAATTAACGCTAAATGAATTATTCCAATAAAGATTTGTCATTGTTCCGACTGTTGCTGCTGTGCACTCCAAAGACATCAAATGGAGGAACATTGATTCATTTGTTGTAATTGTTTTGTTGTTGTTGTTGTCGCATATACATAGTTAACAATTCAAAGCACAGAAGATTGTAAATAAATAAAATTAATAGTGATTTTTCAAAATGTCATTTTCAGTATTGTCAAGATCAAATCGCTGGACAGTATAACAAACAAGCACATTGGCATACAAACTGGAATTCTACATAGAAAAGCGGCTCGTTTTTATTGTTTTGTGAGCAGAAATACCTAAAGTTCGAGTGGGACAGTTTTAATTGGTCTGTCTATTCGATATTTCCAAAAGGGGTTGTAGTAGCGAGCCAAAAGCAGTTAGTATTAAACATGACATTTTGAGAACTAGTTAAGGTTACCGTTTGATCTCTGCTCAATGCTGAAGTAACTGCAAAATCTGTTTAAAACCTTGGCCTATTTGAGAGCATAAATCAAGAACACTATATTTCTGATTGCCAGTGACTGATAATATCCAGTCATAAAACGCGAAGTTAAAAATTAACCTGAGGTCAAGTTTAATAAACATCAGTTTTATGTCAGTAGTTAAGATTTGTCATTGGATCTGAAACAAAGGTGACTCATGGTATTGATAAAAAAACAAAATAGAAGTGAAACGCAAATATAACGGCCTGATTTATTCTCCGTTTATTCTTTATTCTTTTTATTTTTTTTTCTTGAAGTATGATTGTATCTGCTTTGTTTCGGAACGTTTAGAAATTATGATCCCAAAATGTAGATGGTACTATCACAAATTTACGTTTACCTTAACAGTTTCAATTATTCTAAACAAATGCGCATAACCACATCTCTATAGACACAAACTCACAATCGGCGGCAATACAAACGGTCAAATGTTAGAATGCAGATAAATTTTCACAAAATTTGAATTTTGTGTCGTAACTGTTTCATTGTTGTTGCTGCGAAAATGTCATGGAACAAATGTTTACATATGTTTTTAACCATATATGTCCGAGTGGTATTTTGAAAATTATAAATGCCCAATCAGCAAGTCAATGTGTATATTAAATACATACGTTAGCAACGCAGCTATTTCAGTCAACAATTTATTGTTAAAGAAAATGTTAAAAATGTAGAAAATAAATAACCTCTTTGGATGGATATGTTGGAATCGTTGATAATGGCTTCAATGAGTTCAGTACAATTAATGGACTTCATATTAGTCATGCATGTCGGGTTCCTTCCTTGTGCCGATTCTACGCCAATCTTCGATGACAGTTTTTCCTAAAGCGGGGGATAAGATCCCACTTTTTTTAAGATCAAATTCGTTGGAGATAATTTGGAGTCCATTTAAAAATGTCCGTCCGCCGATCTGTCTTAATAGACGGATCGTGCGATGATAAAACTCGAAGGGAGTTATTAAGGAAGCCCAAGAGTTCTCATCTTATATTTTCAGAAAATGTGAAAAAGCAAAAATCTTGAGTTGAAGAATTTCGAGATGTACAGGATTCAGAATGAAGTCCACAAATTTTAAAGATGGTAAAACAGCATACTGACGATAATGATGCAGGACATTCTCCTGCAATGAAGGGAATCTTATAAATGTTACAGAAATGGTACTGGTAATTCGGAAAGAACACTCGTGTAGGCTTCTTTCAAAGCCAAAGTGGGGCCAAGAATGCAATTCAACGGCTGAAAAAAAAAATAAGAGAGCAAGTATGACTGCCATTCTAACCGTTCAAGAGTGGCGGCGACTTGCATCAGCTAATAAGCAAAACTTGGCTGGATGAACGTATGCCCAATGATGATATTCTCAATTATGACTAAAATCTCTGGTAAAGGAAATAATAGTGGCAAGCCCACCATAGCTTATTTACTCAAGGAGTGACACATCTCAAAAAATCAAATTTCGAGAAAAACGTGTTTTAAATCGCCGATTGAAATTTGACTAGCCAATTTGAAAAGATTATTACACCAAAAATATAACAACTACTTGGACCATCTTTTGTAAAGAGGTACCCAGATATCAGTGCCAAATTTATGTGCAAGATGAAACATGAGTGTTTTAGTGCTTCATAAACACAAAAAACCTTTTTTGATGACTTATCCCAAACTCCTAGAAAATAACCTGTAACTCGTTGAGTTTTAGAGATATCAACTTGAAAATTTGATACAAGATTTTTATTTATTTCAAATATTTTTTATAATAAAAAATTACAATGAAATTATATAAAAAATAGCACTATCGGCTATGACACAAGACCGTGTTTGAGAGCCCAATAAGATCAAAGGTATTTCAAGCCATGTCAGATTTTGGCATTTCTGTTAAGTTGCTACGGTTATACAGGATAACACTGACTGATACAAGATCTGCAGTTACCCAGCAAAACTCGGATCCGTTAGTGATTATGATTATTACAAAGTAATGTAAACAAAAATAACTACTTATACTACTCCTCACTAAGTTATGAGTACGCTGGCACAGAGCGTGTGTATCCGGCTACAAATCCGAAGGGGCTTTGTAAGTAGTTACGACTGCCAATAAATACTATAAAAAACATTATTTAGTAAAGATTTTTGCTGGGTTAAAAGAGTTACAACCATTCGTTCAATGCCAAACAATTTTCAGACAAGCGGGAGTTTATGGTGTGGCCTATAAGCATCTTATTGGAAAAGATCTTACGAGGTGCAGAGGTATGTGAAATGAAACCATGTCGAACAATCCGTGCTGTAATTTGAATCTGCGAAAGTGGGTCTAACAGTAAATGGCGATGTCCAATACTAGTGAAAACTATGATTTTCAGCAAGTTAATGACATTAACAACCTCGGCACTCTCATAAATAAAACAAACAACTTCCAACTTAGAGATTAATGCATATGTATGTAGCTAAGATAATAATACTATTGGTCAAACAGATCCACTTTGGTCTAAATAAGCAGTTTTAAAATACATGAGAGGTGTAACAAAAATCAGACTATACATGACACTGATTCTTCCTGTGCTTATGTACAGATCTTCAGTGCGATTCTCTAACTCATTTTTGAGTTACCGACAAAAATCGGTAAAATTAAAATGCTTATAATTTCGGTAACTACCAATATTATTCGGTATGTTAGCGAACAATAAAAAGTCGGTAGTAACAGTGTTGTACACTTTTATTTGAATTTTTTATTCATTCATTTGCGTTTTAATATTACCGATTTTTGTCGGTAACTCAAAAAAAAAAAAACCAGTAGGAAAAGACCAAAGTCGGGCGGGGCCGACTATGTAATACCCTACACCAGTCGAAATATGTAAAAATGCAGAGTGCATAAAATCTAGCGGTACTTTAATATGGAACCCAGCAAAATAAATTGGAAGTAGTGCAATGTGGACTAGTTCTGTCACGGCATGTTTTGATGCAGTTCAACCGGAGTCGTGAAAAAGGCACTCCAGTCCTCACATTTTAACCGCATTTAGATGCAATCCAAAGAATCACATCCACTTGTCACATTTTAACAACATCCGGATGCAGTTCAGCGGAGTCGTGAAAAAGGCACTCCAATTCCTCACAATTTAACAGCATCCGGATGCAGTGAAAAAGGCACTCCGTTCGCTACATTTTATTAGCAGTTGTTAGAGATCCCTACATGTACATAAATCAGTTTGTACATCTCTACAGGCAGCGGCATAAATTTTCCAAAAAGAGATAAGCCTGTTAACATTTCCAAACATTTGTTAATACAAACTAAATAATATTTAATTTGTGAACATTTTTCCGGTAAAAAATTTCCGAGTGGAGCGCTGTTGGAGTACATGTCGAAATCTTAACTGGTGATGGGAAGACAACCCATTTAGCAAATGAAGTAAAAACAGTTTAGCTTGGAACAAATGGAGAGAGGAGGAAACACGCATGTTTGCGATTGAATTCAATGGAGAATTTTCATAATTTGTGTTAATGTAATAAAGTTCTTAATATTTTTGTTTTACACAAATGAAAAATGCATTTTATTTGTTCTGGCATATTTTGTAATGGCTTGCACAATTTCCGCCTGTATCAAAACACGTGCTTTGGACTGCCTCCTATTCTACCCCAAATGCAGTGCCAAATGCAGTGCCAAAGGGTCAGTTAAAATGCAGTGCCAAAGGGTCAGTTAAAATGCAGTGCAATGGAGTGCCTGTTTCAGTAGTCACGCTCTTGTAAAAATCATGAGTGAAAATGCATAATTTGATGCACTTCCAGATCACTTGTACATATCATTTAACTGCATCTTTGGAGGCAAACTTTTTGCTGGGGAAGCTATACCAAAATTCTGGGCTATATCAAAACGTGGACATATGTATGTCCATAATTCTTGGTGGAGAAGTTTTTTAATAACCCAAAACAAACATTAAAGTAAATTTTTTGAACTCATTAAACTCCAAATGGCCATATTTGGGGAAAATCGTTAAAATACCTAAAATCGGGAGGTACCGTTATATGGGGGCTACAAAAAAACATGGACCTATCTTAACAATTTTAAGTGAAATTTCGTGGCCACTGGGAACCACATATGTAAAATTTCAGCTAGTTCAAGCAAAAAATGTGGCTAAGATCCCTAAAATACCTTAAATCGGGAGGTATCGTTATATGGGGACTATACCGAACCGTGCACCTATCTTGACAATTTTTAGTGGAGCAATTTGGCGGCCATTGAGAACCTCAAATGTAAAATTTCAGCTGGTTTGGGCAACAAATGCGGCTAAGATCCTTAAAATACCTTAAATCGGGAGGTACCGTTTTATGGGGGCGATATAGCCCATCTTCGAACTTGATCTTCCGACGGCTAAAAAAATGGTATTCCCCAATTTTCAGCGAAATCGGTCAACAAATGCGACCTGTATGTTGCGAACGGACGGACATGCATAAATCGACTCAGAAAGTGATTCTATGTATATCCCTAGAAGGAACTATGGGTCTATCTCGCTTCCTTTTGTATGTTACATACAAATGCACTAACACATAATACCCCTTACCACATAGTGGTGTAGGGTATAAAAAGAGTTAGAGAATCTCATTACTGAAGCATATCCTATAAAACAGGCATTCTAGATATAATCACCTAAGTAACTTATTTTTGGGAATAAACAATCGCATGCTAAAATTCATATGTATGTAGCTAGGACTTCACCGCAAAAACCATTTAGTGACGTAGTACGGTTCGACGGTATCACATCATTATCAACTAATACTGACTGTCCATTCAAATGGACCCACCATTGTTTCCACTACGAACTGATGTCGTTAATTATTCGGCAATAAGATCATTCCTTTCGCATTCAAATCCATATTTGCCGCTATCCATGGCACGGCATCGCCGTATATGTACAATAATGTTATTATTAGCATTTAATTTCATTTTCTACTCAATCATACATTAGCAGCACTTTAACGCTTGCTTACTCAGCCAATTGTTGAAACGTAATTCGAATTTGAACTTGTGCGGCATTTGCGGCACTTTGATATTAACACTGACATCAACAACCGAAATCCGAATGAAAAAACGAAAATTTAATTTGATTTTGTTTCTTGTGTAGAGTTGTGTCTGCTGTGTTTCTGTTATGGCGATATTTTTCATAATCGATATGAATTGCAAATATTTTTGTCGATTGTTTCACGGTATTTTTCTAACACGAACATAATTTTATGCTTTAAAATTCATAATTTGAATTTTTCTGCAATTATTAGTTATCGTCAAACAACGAATATTTCGACACATTCAAACGAAATGAAGGCAGCAATTGTTGTCATTGTACCGAATGAAAAAAAAAACACTATTATGTCTCTTGAAATTCATTTAAATTGAACCTATAAGATAAGTACATGTGCAAAGACTATGGAAAATTGTAACAAGTTAGAATTTTTATTGTTTCGATATAACGGTACAGATCTGTTGTTATAAAAATAACTATTTTTAGCGTACATCTCCGAAGATCTAAGGGAATTTCTGAGTTAAGTCCCATTTTTTTAGATTGACTGAATATGACTTCATTTTCCAACAGTGATGGAAATAGTTGACAACGTTTTACTAGGGGCTGTAAAATAGGTTATTCATGGTCAATGGATGTACATTAGGGTTATATAGTTTTGTAATTTCTCTAGATATTGAAAAATACCTCCAAATAGCCGTATAAGTAATGAACAAATTGTAATTTAGAGTCACGTGTTTTCTGTCTGAAAAGTTTTATTGTGGTTTTATTTATGATATAGCCAAACTTCTCTATAACGAAATTTCTTACAACGAATTCTTCTCTATAACGAAGTTTTTTTTTAATGCACAAGTGGAAATTTTCACATAAAGTAATCTTTTTATAACACTGTGACACAAAATGGAACTCAAAGTCTGGGGGTGGAAAATTCCTTTTGGAGATGAAAGCCCTTGGTGAGTAGATTAAGAACTCAAAAAGAAATTTTCGCTATAGGTCAAGTTTTTGAGATATCGCGTGATGATTTTTTCCCTATAATACTTGGGAAAATAGTTTCATATCCCTCATTGGCGTTATTTTAGCTTCGATTTGAAATGCATGTCTTCAGTCAAATGGATTGGCGAATCTTTTTGTAGAATAGTTCATTCTTCTAACTCAATTCCTTTCATACCTTTTCATCCTTTATTTCTTGAACCGTAGTAGAAGTGCCACAACATGAGATTTTTTAACATTCAAATATTCTACAAAAATGTTACTAAGAAGATTTTAGGTACGGTTCTCTTTGGAAACTAATCTATACTTCTCCGTTTTCATTGTCCTTTTTGATATTAACTCGGTTTTGGTTCAGAAAAAACTATGTTTTTTTTCTGTATATTCGATATTGGTTATTTATTGGTATGTAGACTTACCAATTGGTTATTGCTTATGTAGACATCTGGAATGCTTTTGAAATATTTAGCAAACAACTTCTGTAGTGAAGAACACGGCTGGAGCGCTCGATAACTCTCGAACGTATGAACCAATTCTGTTCAAATTTTGGCTTTCGTAATATTTTGCCCGAAGATGGGATATATCTGTCCATTCCTTCCGGTATCTCCCCCACAAAAGTTCAAAAATGTTCGGAAAATTTGTGCGCACGATAACTCTTGAAGGGAGTAACCGATTTGGTCCATACTTTGCCCATCGTGAAACGTGTACCAGACTTGGATAAGGTTTCAATATGGACTCAATCGGTGCACTCCTTCGGGTACCTCCCACACAAAATTTCGGAAAAGTTCAGTTTAGGGACATCTCTCAAATCGATTTGATTCTTGCTTTAGCAACTTGTATTCACTGCCCCCCATACGACGGTATAAGTTTCATCAGGGCCAGTCCATACTTCCTGAGGAAATAGCCTGAAAGTTGCAAAAAACCCCTATGACACAGTGTGTAGTGGTTGGAGTGTAAGGCAACTCTCGAACGGATCTGCCGTTTCGGTCCAAAATATGGCCTTCGTAATATTTTATGCAAACTTAGTTTAAGTTCTAAGATAAGCCTTATCGGTCCACTCCTTCAGGTGCCTTCCCCACAAAAGTTCAAAAATGTTCGGTAAATTGTTCGTACGGTAACTCTTGAATTGAGTGGCCTAATTGGTCCATACCTTACATCCTAATATATCTACCAGATATAGATCAGGTTCAAATATGGACTATATTTGTCCACTCCATCCGGTACCTCCCACACAAAATTTCGGATAAGTTCACTTTAAGACCTACGCTCGAATCACTTTGATTTTTGTTGAAGCAACTTGCATTCGCTGCCTCAATTGCGATGGTAAAAGTTATTTCAGGGGCAAGTCCACACTTCTTGAGCAAACAGCCCGAAGGGTGTAAAAACCCCTATAGTACCATACACTAGCGGTCATCTGAATAGGTTTGAATTTTTTTCCTTTTATATGTTAAGTTATCTTCTGATGTGTTCGTATTGCAGATCCATACTATTTAGTTTTTGAGAGTCCTATGCTATGCCAACATTCCCAAGAAAAAACTTGACGGTGTTGCCATATTTTCGGAAAATATCCCAATTATAATAAAAAATGTACAAAAAAGTGACCAATTTTTGCGATCATCAGAATAGGTTTGAATCAAATAAAATTGAAAAATTGTACTATCCAAACAAATATTGCTCAGTTTTTTGATTTAGTTTAGTAGAATGGAACATTCTGATAAATCCTACAACAAATTTGACCCCCTTTATTTGGAACGTGGGTTCAATTCTCAACATTGAAAAGTTACCAAGAACTTTCAGATAAAATCAAGAAATATTTAAACCAAAACGTTTTATAAAGTTGCTTTAAATGACTTTTTGATTTCGTTAGATCTCTTCTGAGCTTCGAAAATTGTCTGAAAGCAAATACCAAGTGTAGCCATATTATTAGGATCGATAAAATAGAAAGGTCATTGAAAATAGTTGGTATTTTAGTTCAAGTTTCATTTTTTAACTATCCTTGCAGTACAAATTTATGTGTTATCATGCTCACAAATCCACCATAGTTGACCACATGTATCATAAATGTTCGAAAATTGGTCTGGAAGAATGTTTCATCGACGACAATAAAGTAGAAAATTGTAATTTAAATTTAACTTAAAGGGGCGTGATATCGCCGACTTTTATAGTGCTGTATAACCTCAGTAGTCCATTCTTTTGTACTTATTCGTGTTTGTTTTATGACTTGTGAACAGATAAAAACTTTTTGACCTGACTATATAGGTATTACAGCACTATAACAGTCGGTGATATCATGCCCCTTTGACTTAAATTTAAATTACAATTTTCTACTTTATTGTCGTCGATGAAACATTCTTCCAGACCAATTTTCGAACATTTATGATACATGTGGTCAACTATGGTGGATTTGTGAGCATGATAACACATAAATTTGTACTGCAAGGATAGTTAAAAAATGAAACTTGAACTAAAATACCAACTATTTTCAATGACCTTTCTATTTTATCGATCCTAATAATATGGCTACACTTGGTATTTGCTTTCAGACAATTTTCGAAGCTCAGAAGAGATCTAACGAAATCAAAAAGTCATTTAAAGCAACTTTATAAAACGTTTTGGTTTAAATATTTCTTGATTTTATCTGAAAGTTCTTGGTAACTTTTCAATGTTGAGAATTGAACCCACGTTCCAAATAAAGCGGGTCAAATTTGTTGTAGGATTTATCAGAATGTTCCATTTTACTAAACTAAATCAAAAAACTGCGCAATATTTGTTTAGATAGTACAATTTTTCAATTTTATTTGATTCAAACCTATTCTGATGATCGCAAAAATTGGTCACTTTTTTGTATATTTTTTATTATAATTGGGATATTTTCCGAAAATATGGCAACACCGTCAAGTTTTTTCTTGGGAATGTTGGCATAGTATAGGACTCTCAAAAACGAAATAGTATGGATCTGCAATACGAACACATCAGAAGATACCTTAACATATAAAAAGAAAAAAATTCAAACCTATTCAGATGACCGCTAGTGTATGTAGTGGCTGGAGATCCATTATTTTTTTAAAACCCCCTAAATACATGCGTTTTTTGGGAAAAAATGGTTTCAATATACACAGGCTGAGGGTATATCTCTGTCGGCAAAGCCGACTGATACTTTTTTACTTGTAAGGAAAAATATCGCTACGCGCAAATATGAAGATTAAAGGCTGGTGGGCGAAACATTCCCTTTGGCGATGAAAGTCGATGAAGATAATATTTCGAACCCGGAAGGACAGTTCTGCCATAAGTCAAACTTCTAAGTAAGTAACTCATATCTTCATATTTGCGCGTAGCGATATTTTTCGTTAAAATCGGTTCAATAAAACGTTTTTTTCTAGCACTGCAACTAGCAAAGTTTCAATCAGCGAATTAATTTCATTTGATTGACAACTCTATAACCTTTGTAATGGTATGCATATAAACTTAATCGGTTACTTAAAACCGGTAAAAAGGCGAGTTTAATGTCGGAATATCCGGTTCAAAAATTGAGATAACCTGATCTTTCTTCCATGAACATTTGTTATTAACGTGTTCTTCATTACAGGAGCTTTTTATTGGTAAATATTTCAAAAGCACCCCAGACGTATACATAAGCAATAACCAATTGGTAAGTCTACATACCGATAAATTACCAATATCGAATATACAGAAAAATCAAACATAGTTTTTTTCTGAACCAAGACCAAGTAACCATCAAAAAGGACAATGAAAACAGGAAAATATTGATTAATTGCCAAAGAGAACCGTACCTAAATCTTCTGAGCAACATTTTGTAGAATGTTTGGATATGAAAGGAATTGACTTAGAAGCATGAAATATTCTACCAAAAGATTCGCCAATCGATTTGACTGAAGACATGTATTCTCAAAACAAAGCTATGTAACGCCAAAGAGAGATTTGAAGCTATTTTCCCAATTATTATAGGGGAAAAATCAATCCGAGACTTGACCTATGTCGAAAATTTCCTTTTGGGTTCCTAATATACTAAGCAAAGGCTTTCATCCCCAAATTGAATTTTCTACCCCCAAAAATGCTGCTGCACAGTGTAATCGATGTTTTAAAACTTCTTTCATTAGATTTTACACAATAAATGAGAGGAAAAAACAAATTTATCAATGCTTTTCCTATTGAATTTCACACTAAAAAAGAGAAGCAAAGCCCATTTATTAACGCTCTTAGAATAAAAATTGCTTCACAATATGTCCAATTTCTAGAAACTTTAACCGTTAGAGCAACACCTAAGTGATTGTAAACAGCTATTGAATACAATTATGAATTCAAATATTTCGTTTTAAGCGATTCGTTCTTCATTGTGTTCTTTTATGTTGTGTATGTTGTGACTATTTTTTCTTTTCACATGCCTCTGTTACACAGCACGCCCGTACACATTTTTTGTAAGGTATTTCTTCTAGTCTTAATAGGTAAATGTGTTTGGTCTTTTTTTATAATTCTACGTCAAATTTTTTGTCAAATCTACACATTTTGAGGTATAAAAGTAGTTGTATTTTTAGAATTTGGATTTAAAAACCACGAGCCTTGCATGCGTTTTTGATGGTTTGAATATTTTGGGACGAACCAAAGGAGCAGTCTGAAGTTTAGTGAGTGGGTTGTAAGCATCGAATCAAGTAAGTGTTTCGCCTTAAGTGTTAGTGACTTGTTGAACTATTTACCTATTTTACATTGAAATATAAACTAAAATAAAAAATATAAAATATGTTTGTACAAGTCAATCTTAGGATATATGTATGACTTATGACTCACCTTATTTTTCAAAAATGATTTCCTGCAGCTGAAATGAATCAACTTTTGCCTATTAATGACTAAAATAACGTTTATTCTATTTAAGTATTAAAAAAGTACAAAAAATTATTTCCTGTTGCACGAATGAATGCCCTTTTGCCTATTGTTGACTATAATAACTTTGATTCCATTTAAGTATTGAAAAAGTTCCCGCACAAAACACTTTTAATTGTTATGATTGTATGAAAAACAAATTGATTCAATTTATGAATAGTGTTCAAAAATTGTTTCCAATGTCCTGATTTTTACATTGTATGAACTTAATTCATAAAGCAATAAATACTGGTTTCTCTTTTGAATGAAACATAAACATGGGATATAGTCAGCGTTGCCGACATTTTTTGATCAGAAATCGTCAAAAAAAATCGTCAAATCGTCAACAATATTTGAAAAATCGTCAAAAAATCGTCAACATGGTCCACTCACTCGGTTTGGTTACCGTTTAATGCGATTTTTCGCTGATATTTTTGTGAATGAGACTGACAACATAAGATATACAATCCACAGCAATAAATCTAACCCAATATCACTTAAATGATGCTATAAAAACAGCTTTCAGAAGATGATAGTTTTCCTACCCAGCAAAATGTTCGATGCCAAAGATGACATTCAATCATGGGTGCAAGTGATCTAGCATGTCATCTTTTTAGCATCTTCATCGATGAATTTTATATGAGCGTGGACCCCAAAAGATGACGTTCTTTACTGGATCCTAAGCATGTCATTTTAACCAATGCGTTGACATGTCATTTCCACCAATGCTTTGGCATGTCATTTCCACCAATGATTTGACATGTCATTTTCACCAATGCTTTGACACGTCATTTTCACCCATGCTTTCACATGTCATTTTAACCAATGCTTTGGCATGTCATTTTCACCAACCCCTTGGCATGAAATTTTCATGTCTTGTTTGGAAAATGGAAATGCTGTATTGAAATATGGTTTTCATGAAAAACAAAACTCTTTATTAATTCAAACGAATTCATGAAATAGCTACAATTAATTTATCAGTTTAGTTTTTCAAAAGTTTACATCCAAAATTGCAATGTAATCACCACCGCTACAACGCAAAAGATTACTTCCTCCGTTCTCCGCAACTGATATTCTTTCATCTTACAAAAGGTTTTTTCAATTATCTTCCCATCACTAGTTCAGATTTCGACATGGACTCCAAATGCACTCCTTTAAGTATTTTTATTTCGTAAATTACTTTTATTTTATAATTTTGTTATTTTATAACAACATTTTGGTAATTTATACTCTTTTGTTTAGTGACGGAAATATGTAGGGATCTACAACCCGGCTTGCTTTAGGGATCTCTAAGAACAAAATGTAACAAACGGGGAGGAGAGACTTTTTATGGAAAATACCATTTATGCTTAATTAATTTATTTTTAATTGTTTCTTTCCAAAAGTAGTTTCTTCTTTATTTTCAGATTCTTGTTCCTTTTCGTTTCGGACTTTTTTTTCAAATTCCAAGAAGCGAGATTTGATTGATTTCATTCTATGTCAGATTTAGAACAGACAAGGGAACTTTTAAAATAGCAATGTGTGCAGTCCGATTCTACAGCCCTAGAAATAATTATATGGTACAAACATAAAGATGTCCAAATTTTCCTTAAAAATGTACATAACCGGAATTTTTATAATTTATGTTTTTAGTGTATAAGGTACTTATTCTAACCTATAACTGTTGATGTTGTGGGATTTATACATATACCGTTATTTTAATAACAATATTCTTTTAAAGACTTTTCTTGAGAAATATTTATATGGTACAATGTAAAATCTTTATGTTCTTTTTTATTTAAATACGAAAAGATTAATTACAGATATGGACATAACATTAATTTTGGATTATGTGCAACGCAGTTGCATGAACTTTAAGTACAATCAGAATAGGCTGTATATCATTCCGTCTCTTAATATGACCCTGGAAACAAGATGACAATTGCATATTGGCATATAGGCCGAAATTTTGTTAAACTGCAAGGTTAGAACCATATTTTTGTACATTTTCACAAACTTTTCAATTGAAACTAAATAACAGAGATGAATATGTTCAATATAAATTGTGTAATAAATCCAAATAAATAGTTTATTATCTGTCCGACGGCTATAATTTGGGTCAGGACCAAATAAGTGTCATACAAAAGGTTACGTAATCAAACAATATGCAGATTTTTCAACTTTAAATTATAGATAACTAACGGAAGATTTAAAAAATTAAAAAAAATTGGAAGTTTTCGTACTATTAGAAAGGCCAAATTTAACACCAAACTTGTTCTTTATTGTGCCGAAGCATGATAAAACACATGCACCTGTTAGACAGACACATATGCACAATATAAAGGTATAATATCAGTTAAAGTGACAAAAAACGAGAAATTTAGATGATATATACCCGTTTCGAGAACATACAATAGGCCACTATATCGAAAAACTGAGTAGGCAACTGTAATGTTTTGCTCATTGGTGTTTTCAGGGAATTCTGCTATTATTTTAGTATTTAACATTACTATAACCTTCCGTTTTTAATTTTTATTTTATCGTTTGTTTATTTTCTACAATTAAAAGTTGTAAAAAGAGTGCACTGTTTGATTACATAACGTTTTGTTGGTCACTAATTTGATCCAGACCCAAATTGTAGTCGTCAGGAAATTTACAAACACCTTATGGGGGATGGGTTTCACCATTTATATTGAAAGTATTTGGTTCTATTGGATAGATCTGATTAAAAATTTTAAGAAAAGTAAAAAAATCATCTTATAGATTTTATATTGCATGATTTCTGTCCATAACGCAGTTTCCACGATCTTATTGTTTTCCAGGGCTGCAGCCAGGGACAGAACCAAATGCGAACCATTCCAATTGTTCTCAACATGGATGTTTCTTTATTGCACATAATCCTAAATACATTTTATGTCAATAATTTTGTTCAGGTCCTTTGTAGTGAAATGAAATCTTTAAAATTTGTCCTTGTACCATATAATTATTTCCAAAGAAAAATTAATTTGAGTAATATTACGTATATGTATATAAGGCACACAAGGTCGGCAGTCATAGGTATGAACAAGCACACTAACCACTACTAACGTAAATTAATAACATCTGGATAATAGTCCTTAAATATAAGTTTAAAGATAATCATGGATGTACCATATAATTATTTCTAGGGCTGTATTTTTAGCTCGATGGTTGGGACTTCATATAATACCAATTGTTTAGAAGTTTTAGTTGTTTGATATGCAGGAAATGTAAGACAACATCACGACGACAGTTCTAACAACTTTGGTCTGTTCCAGAAACTGCAAGAATCTACTTATTTTTACTACGATAGCAATTTTTCCTTTATGTTATCGGAAAAAAATAGTAAAAATTAGTAGATTTTTGCAGTACTGGAACATACCAAAATGAAAATAAACAGGTGTGTAAATAAAAACACAAACATCATCTCTATTGGATCGATGGAATGGGTACAAATGCTGATGAAAAGATCGGATCTTTCACGACTTCCTTTGCATTGGTTCAAATCCTAATGAAAAGATCGGATCTTTCACGACTTCCTTTGAACCAATGCAAAAGATGACATGAAATCACGTCATCGCAAAGAACCCCTTCCGTCAAATTTTGCTGGGTATGGTTATCGAGTTTGAAGCAATGCAGTATGGTAAAGCTGGGTACACATTGCCATTTTAAATGGTAGCTTAGCTCAAATATCGCTTGCTTGACAGTGCGACTGTCCATATTTGTCCGTACACGTACCTTTTGGTTGTTGGGCAGTCGAAAATCGATAAAAATTTTCATTCAAAACTGGCTGACAACTTAAAGAGGGCATTTGTAGGAAGTTAATAAAGCTGGACTCATATTTTTTATAACAAAATATATATAAGTAATATTTTATCTCGAAAACTTTTTAAGGAAGATTTTCATCTATTACCAAAACTAAAGGAAAATTTTCAGCTCATGTAATTTGAATGTGGGGCAAAAACTATGAAATACCTGTGCCTAGATATGCCAGATATGTGCCTAAATATAGCCAATCCGTCTGGAAATTGCTATAAAACATTACAAAAATCAAAAATCGAGTTTGGAACATTGCTTTCCTTAAAATCTTTCGTAAAACTTTGGTCAAAATGTAGTTATCGTCTTTTATTTCATGCATTTCTGGCTTAGGTGAAAAATCGTCATTTTGGACCATAAAATCGTCAAATCGTCATTTTTCAATTTTGGGCCAAAAAATCGTCAAAATGACGATAAATCAGCAAATTCGGCAACACTGGATATAGTACATATGTATGTCTATTCTCTTTTGCAAAATATGAACCAATTTAATTCATTTCAAAATAATCTTCTTTAAAGCAAGAAAAAGTTACTTATACCCAAAATTTCGTTTATTTTTTTTTATAAATTTATTTTTTCTATAAAAATTTTGTTTTATTTTATTTTGAAATTAGTTTTTTTTATTTAATTTTGTAATTATTGTTCTTTAAGCATTTCTTCTAATTGATTTTTCCCAATGAATTATGTATATCCTGTATAGCAGAACAACGTATACCATATGTACGTACGTATTGAAACCATCAGCACTAGCTTGAGTTATTAGATGTTGCATTTATATTAAAGAAATTCAAAAATTGTATATGCGAAATAATGCTATTGTTATAGTGAGTGTTTTCCGGCAACAAACTAAATCTATTTTGGTTTGTTAGTGTGGTAGTGGTGGTTGTTTAGGCTCCCAGCAAACCAAATGTCGGATGTCCGACACGTCTGAACAATTTCGGAAGCAACGTCGTTAAGATTTCGTTCCGATTTCTAAACAATTTTTCGGAGCGGAATTAGTTCAGATTTTGTTCCGATTTCGGAACGAATGTCGGAAAGAAATTTCCTTTCCGAATTTTCCAAGGATTTTCTTCCGATTTCGTTACGAAATCGGATCGAAATCGATACGATGTTGCTCCGACATTTCGTTCCGAAATTATGTCAACCACTTTATACAACTTTCGTTAAGATATCGTTACGATTTCGGATCAGACATCGGACGTATCGTCCGAATATTGTTCCGATTTCGTTAAGATGTGGGTACGACTGGTTTGCTGGGCTGTTGTGTTTTGTTGACACGGAGTCTATGTTCGTGTAGATACGATGGAAAAAATCCAGTCAAAATATGATACATGGATACGAGGTTGTAAAAAAGTCATAACCCTAATGTATACATATGTATGCTGGGCACTTGATTCTATTTCCCTGTCACTCTTGATATTTTGCCAATTTGGTAGTATTCGTTCGCTAGGATCAGCTTCATTCATGAATTCTATACTGCAGATGATGACTATTGATTTGGTGGCGATATGTTAGGAAATGACAAATTGTAATTACATAAGAATTTAAATCAAGTATTCAAATTTCAATTCGAAGTATAGCAACATGCAACATCTACTGAAAGTTGAATTTTAAAACTGTAGTACGCCAATAACCCAATGTGACCAAAATAAATACGTAAATGTATACATATGTTATGTTACCTACATGTATGTACATATCGCTCATTTATTCAAAGAGTGACACATCTCCAAAAATCTAGTTTAGAGAAAAACGTATTTTAAGTTGGTGATTGAAATTTAAAATAACTACTTGGATCACATATTACAAACAGCTAGCTAGATATGAGTGCTAAATTTCTGTGCAAGATAAAGCATGATTTGAAGTGTATTAGTGCTTTATATACTCAAAAAACGTTTTTACTATAGCTTTATCTCGTTGAGTTTTAAAGATATGAGCATGAAAATTCGGCACAAGATAAAGTAGAAGTCGTAGAGAAAAATAGAAATTGCTAACTCAGAAAACACATTTTTGAGTTATGCCTCTCTTTGAGTAAATGAGCAATATGTATTCTATATTCCAACATTTGTTTTATTGGCAGGTTGCTTTTTGTTAACCCCTCTCGTGTTCCAAAGTATTCTGCAACAATTTTTCATGTGTGTATTCATGAGCATTCGCGAAATCATACGTATTCTTTTCATATCGATTGTATATCGGTGTTTTGTCTGTGTGCTGTTTACATTCGCATTTATTACACCGCAGTGTTTGGTGTTCTATGATTTTTATCAATTAGTTTAAGTCACGCCTCGTTGTCCGTTTTAAAATTATTTGATTGTTCTTTTCGCGGAATTTACTGGCCGTATATTGTTGAGTGCCTGTTGAATTGTCATAAATATTATTAATTTTCTTGTGCTTTTGTTTTTCTTTTTTATAAGAATACGAACTGTTTTATTTCATGGCTGTAAGCAATTCCGCTTGTATCAATATCTGTGGTAACTTTTTTAAATATTTTTTTTATTTCGGGGTCGCATTGCTATTTGATGTTTACCATTGTATAACCGTTACATATGTTTTTGTGTTGTTTGTTGTTATTTGGAAAACAACGATTCTGTGTATGACATATTTTGTTTCAATTGACGTTTAACACACTTCATAAATTAAAATTGCATTTTCCATAGTGGCCTTTTCCTTTTATTCTCTGAAACGTAGCACATTTCTATTGTGACAGCCGTTGGTATTCGCATTTATTGGCACTGATATTTCTGACACCTTTTACACGGCATTCTAATTTAAAAAGGGGGTGCTTAGTCAACAGACCACAGCACAGAGAAGGGACCTCTTAGCTCAAAGCCAATTTGTTTGCAATTGATTCGGTTGGAATTGAAATATCATTGATCAATGGCTAGCATAAGGCAACAATGTTGTAGTGATGACTTCATTAGTCACAAAGCCATGGGTGGCTGTTCTCAACAATATGAATTTGATCTGTGGCTATTTGAGAGAAGAATGGTATTATTCAACACCAGAACGTTATGAAGTGGAAAGAAAATAGTAATAAATAATAATTTGTTTACAAACTAGAATGTTTATTTGGAAATTATCTATAAACCAATAATTTCATATTTTAAATACACCATAACACAAAAGTCTAGATATGTATCTAAGAATTGAAATATGATATATAAAAATTCTCCTGTGAAGGTGTTAACACAAAACTCCTCCGAATGGGCTTAAACAAAAAAATTAATTAAATTAATAAAAAAGCAAAGATTATGATAGATATATTTCCAAATTTCGCAACAAAAATTCTTTAAAATATTTCTTGAAAGAAGACCAAGCTACTATTTCCTTTAAACTTGGCGGTAGTTGGTTATACTCATTAGGTCCACTAGAAGAAACTCGCTGCTTAGTAACTTCAAGTCGACATCTAGCAATGCTCAAGCTCATGGCTTACCTTGTGTTTCTCCGAGTCAACGCTATGTTCCTCTAAAAATTAATAATTTGTGATCTATTTTCTTCTTCTTGCCTTTAATAGGCAAGATGGTTTTAGCATGATCTCTGTAGTTTTCAGTATGTGTTCTTATTGGCAGATTATATATTACTTTCAAAGCTTTATTTTGGGCTGATTGCAAACTTTGCAGACTTTGGGTAATTTTATACCCGTATAGAAGGGGAAGGTAGCTCAAGTGTGAATGGATCAAAGACTGGGATAACATGAGTTTTACATTTATATCCAACATCCTTTTAAACGTATATAGTATGCCAATACCAGAACATAATTTAGACTTCACCATACGAATATGGTTATCCCACGACAAATTTTTACTTAAAATCATTCCGAGATATTTCACTGACTTAAATTCTTTTATGAATTGGCCATCTTTATGAGCACTAAAAACTGTATCTAGTCTGGGAGTATGCGGAGTAAACCTAATAATTGTAGTGTTATTACTGTTTAATAAGAACTTATTTATTCTACTTTAAAAAAATAGTAAGTAATTTTGTTTATATAATTTCCGTTCTTGAATTATAATCAAACACATTAGCCCTTATAGCTTTAAGGCGCTGGGGCGACATATAAATATTGTAATGAAATTGAAATGAAATATATAAATAAATAATAAAAAAAGTATTGCCGCATCATACTCAGTATCCGTTTGCAGAACAGTCGTATAACTTAGTTGTAGAAAAGCGCGATATCGTCAGCAAACATATATGCACATACATCTAAATTGACTTTGTCCCATGGTTTTTGTGATATCATTAATACACAAATTGTGTAATTTGGGAGATTTTTTCCAGTTTTCTTTTGTTTACCGTTTGTTTGCTTATAAGGAATAATAGAGGAAATGGAAAAAAGACCAACATTTCTTTTCTACCCTGATAATGGAGATTCCCGAATAATCGATCCACGGATAATCGTAGTTCAACTGCAGTATGATCTACCAAGTCGAAAGCCTTTGATAGACCATAAAAACACATGCCACCCCTTTATCCATTATCAAGACCATCACAAATGTTATCAACAACCCTTAGTAAAGCCGAACCTTTATTGAATCCATGTTTCTTTTCTGATTACTGTAATTCTATTGTACAAACTTATTAATACCCAGCAAAATGTTCGATGCCAAAGATGTCATTCAATCATGGGTGAAAGTGAGCTGGCATGTCATCTTTTTAGCATCTTCATCGATGAATTTTATATGAGCGTGGACCCCAAAATATGATATTCATTTTTGGATCCAAAGCATGACATTTACACAAATGCTTTGAAAATTTTCACAAACCCTTTGCAATGACATTATCATTACGACGAGAGTTTTAACACCGTTGGTTGTGATTTCGAGTCTCCGATTCAAATGCTGATTAAAATATAGGATCTTTCACGACTTCCTTTGCATTGGTTCAAATGCTAATGAAAATATCGGATCTTTCACGACTTCGTTTGAACAAATGCAAAAGATGCCATGAAATCACGTCATCGCATGGAACCCCTTCCTTCAAATTTTGCTGAGTAACCAGATACGCTAAATTTTTATTCTTGTAATTTTGTATATATCAAAAACAATCCCTTTAATCTCCCTAATTAGATTGTGAGAGGGTTAAGACAACACAGCCAATTCAGAAGATTTTCTACCCAACCAAATCCACATTTTATTGTAGTTTTAGGACGGAGGTCTACAGTTTTGACATTTCTTATTGACGAAAGGAGTTGAATTGAAAAATAATATCTAACGAATAATATCCAACTCATATCGTTTAGGTGATGATTATTTGTCTAGCGAGTTGCTAGACAAAGGTCGAATGTAATAACTTCCATTTATACGAAGGTAATTAGATATTTGCAAATGTGGAGTATTTTTGTAAAATCGTTTTCAATAAACACACATACTACCGAAGGCTTTTTTCCTTCATGAGTCGTATTGCCTTCCAGTTCAGAAGATTGTTAGTAGTTTAGAACGCTAAGACGTCGTTAAGTTGGCCTAGACCAATTCTACTAAAATTCTAAAATTCTTTAAAAATCAACAGCCTAATCTGCGTTGACTGGAAATATAACCACGAACTGTTGAGTTATAACGATTATATTTGCTAGTTCATGTACACGTATGATAAAGATGTCCCCACTAAAACGACATAAGAAAATGAGCCATTATAATGGCTCATGGCCATTAAGAAATATGCCCTAACATAAAAATATGTTGGTACCCAAACAAATAAATTTGAGATATGTTACAAAATGTTGAAAACATATATTTGTTTGAACCCAAACATAATATGTTTGCATCCAAACATATATTTGTTTGCAACCAGTCCCAAACATATCTGTCTGTATTCACGTATGTGTAAAAAATCAAAAATAGAGGACAAAGACTACGCCCAATGAAAATAGAGTACAAATAAAGTAATTTGAAACAAATGGAGTACGTATACCTAAAATGTCGATCTATCTATTATATGAAATACATATTTTTAGGAGTTGCTGATTCGATTATTTACATCTATCAATGTATCATACATTTCTTACTGTCATATGTGCACAAACAGTAATTATATATAAATTTAATTAAAAACAAATCATAAATTTGTTATTTAATTATATTATATTCTGTCATCATAAATAATAGAACAATCAACGCGCCGACGTTTCACTTTTTCTTTTGAAACCACATTTCATTCCCACCGTTCGCTAAAGAGACACAGGACGTCACTAATGGCGAGGGTGGGAAAATAATTACTTTGATATTAACAATTATTATAAACAATTCCAGATTTGAATTCATTGCAACAACACACATGGTACTTCGAATAGAATATTAACATACCACTTAGTTGGCATTCTTTGTGGTAATCTGTGCTTATTTAATTAAGAATTTATCTGAGAAAATACTGTGGGCATTACAGCAATTATCGAAAACCATAATCTATTCAAAGACTATTTTTTACGTAGAGATTTTAACCCGTTGTGGCTGCTATCGCTGTCGAATGTGGCCAAGTGGAAAATAATTGAAATATTATTTAAATGATTATGACAGTAGCAGCAATTAAACAATTAGCCAGTGCAGTTGATTCTAAATTGTCGTCGATTTTGTTGGCAACAATGTACCGTTGAACGGACAACACACGCTTGGTTATTTGTCGCACTTTTGCACTCACTTGTAATTTGCTAGTGAGTAAAATTTTGAGCGCTGCCTACACCAAGCAAGCCAAACAAATCTCCATGGTTGATTGAAAAATTTAAAGATAATTAAACCTGTCAGTCCAACAACTGTGAAATTATATGATATACTAATGTGCAGGACAGAAAACATCTATATCCAAATAAAATAACTTTTCACGGTCATATCAAATAAAGTTAAAACGGTTATTCAATTTATAATTAATTTTACAATATAAAAATGTAAGAGAAGGCTACAGTCGGGCGGGGCCGACCATGTGATACCCTACACCATTTAACCTGGGAACTAGTATTCCACTTCCTTTTTTTTACAATGGACAGACGGACCGTTTTGGCTGCTTATGTGTATGCAAAGAAAGTACCAATCCTATTTAGAAATACCTTTCGTTAATTTTACCGAATCGATCAATGAAAAATATCAATATTTCGAGGTATTACATTACTTTCGTAGCGTAAAAATTGCAAGACTCGTGCAGCATTGTAATTTCCGAGTAAATTTAGTTCCTTGCAAACAACCCAAAATGATAAAGTAACCCACTTACATATATGTTAGACAGTAATTCCGTTATTTAACCACACCACTGATATAACTTACATCAATGGAGAGGTCAAGAGGTTGGTCTTCAAGTTTCGTTTCGTAATTTGTCGGAATAAGCTCCCAATGTTTAAAATATTGGCCAAAAAATAAATTTGGGTATTTTCCACTAATATTTTAATAGATTTCACCTACAAAATGCTACCCGATCATTATCCAAAACTATTGACATTTTCATTGACCAAAACTTTTACCTAATTATACTTTTTTGTTGGGCTTTCCTTGGTCAGATAAATTTGGTTTTTTTTCAGCTTTTTCAAGAGCTGTTTTATTTAAATTCTGGTAACAATTTAGAAAAATAATTATTTAATTAACATTGTTTTAGCTGTTTCACTTAAATTCTTACTTACACTATTTATTGTTCATAATTATTGATTATTAGGAGGGTTGGCGTTGTTTATTTGGGATGACGACTTCTATTTTGCCTTACCCCTTGGTAAACATCGCCAATTTTTCCAAGTAATAAATTAAAGTTGTTTTAATAAAATATTAAAACAACGACTATGGGATTAAGCCTGACTATTTTGAAAAACAAAAAAAATATTTATTATTATTAATATTAAAAACTCGATTCCACAACACATAATATAATAAAATAAATAAACACAGTAAAATTAAAGCTAAATCACAGATTACCGGTTGCAAAAATTTGTCATTATTGAACTATAACTGCGACCTCTTTCTTGATTATGATTGCACTACACACAATTGCAACTGTGGGATCCCTGTATATACTAGGCTGTAACTCCTGCAATGGAAAGATCAAGAGTTCCTCTTTTAAATATTATTTATATGGTTGGAACATATCTTTCAGGAATAAAGATATAGTCATTATACTAAATTTTTTCGCTTAATGATCGTCATGTTAAATTGCTAGCTCTTCTTTGTCGAAAATCCAAACCATACATAAAATTTCGTGTCGACAATCATTGCGATAAAAATTTTGTTTTTGGACCATTTTACCACTAAATATTTTAGGATCATCATCAAAAACTACTAGTTTCTATTCTGGTCGGAACCCAACCTCCATACAATTTCATGACGATTGGTCCATAATTGCGGCATGAATTTTGATTACGATTTTTAATGGACGTGTACATCTCAATATCGTTTCATCTCGTCGAGATATAAATTTTGGTATACCACATGGGGGTATAAGACGAATATTTCGCGGTGTTACATTAATTTTCGCACAAATGAACTTATAATACCCTGTCCATATTGTGGTGTAGGATATACGAATAGTACGTTTAGATTTACGAAATATTTCAAATGTCAATTCCAAATAAAATCCACTTGAATTGACATTTCAAATCCAGGGGATTTCGTAAATCTACACATATGTACTTTAATTCCCGTTTAGACTATGCTTGGTTTAGCAAATCCAAATCGAGATAATTAATGTATGTAATCATCGTATAAGTGTAAAGTCTAAACCAACTTTAAGACTACTTAGGCAAATACAGCTGGGATAGTTTCTTACAAATCGTCGGTGTCATGCTTAAGTGTTCCATACGCCATTTGCCTGATTCGAGAAAAACTCAAGTTAATGTTTAAGGCCATACAGGATAAAAATGGTGCAATAATCCAATACTTTAAGAGCTCAGTTCTACTTAACTAAACTCATAGAATATATCAGTAGTTTATTTAGTCAGATATCTGTGATAGTCTAGAAGTTATGGCCAATTTTTATAATTGCAAAAAGTTGCTGAATTGTTCCATGGAATCTTTTTTTCATGTTTTTGGCAGTTTGTGTCACATGGAACACATTTTGCCACATTTCAACCAAAACACTTTTTATCACTCGTGTTCCACCTCCATTATATGAAGTGCTACTGTGGAGTTTAAAAATTAGGACTTTAAATTAAACATTTATTTTTCTCATATAAATACAATAAGGACCATAATTCAAGGTTTCCTTAAGACTTATTTAAGGGATTGTCTCGACTTATCACTACATTTTTGTGGTAATAATTTGGATCGGACAAAACGGATTGATATTTTGCATTTCTTAGGTAACACAAAATATTTAAACGCGATTTTCTTATAATACCATTTTTGTAGTCGGTTAGCTTCAAGTCGAATGAACGTTTTTGCGTATATTTTTGTGGACTTACATCAAAATTTTGTCATTAAACTAGGGATTTTTTGTTTAAACGATTGATAAATTTTCGTTTTCATGTAACAATACAATATTCAAAAATATTTGGATTTAGAAACTATTATTCTTCAGTTTTTAGACCAAGTCCTTTAAAACAATTTGTTCCATACGCCACACTTTTCCGTTACTTGAGCAAAATGGGCAATTTTTTGTTCCAAACGCCATCATTTTTGGTGCGGAACAATTCGTTTTTGTCTCTTTTTGTTCCATATGCCAAACGACATGGATATGGAACTAAAGTGTTCAAAGTTGTTTTTTTCCATACGCCAGGCTTTACGGATATGGAACAAAACGACAAGATTTTTTGGGTCACAAAGCGGATATGGAACATACTGGCATCTGAATATCTCAGAAATTATAGGAGATAGAGAAAAACCGACCAAAAAATCTGAAAGGGCATGGTTCAAAATTTTGTAACGTACCTTTATCTCAAAACGTCAAAAATGGCGTATGGAACACTTAAGCATGACACCGACGAAATGTTACACCATTCGTCTGATCTCACTTTGGAAAAAAAAATATAAATGTTGGTACTTTTATAAAATATTCTAAGCACAATTAAACAAATTATTATTTAAAATTACAAAGTACTTTATTTATAGTGGATTTGGGAATGCGATTAAACATACAGTACATACATATATTCTTAAATGATTTTAATCGTATTGCAGCAGGCTACTACCGCCTAGTCATTTGTTTGCAGAAGCCATTAAAATAATTACTTAGAGATTTCGTTCAGTGATAATTTAAATTACTTAAGTAAATTAGTGTTTATTTTTCCGAGCAGAATAAATTTGCCGAACGAAGTTTATATGCACATGTCGGACATGTTGTCCGATGAATGTTGTATGAAAAAATAGTAAATGGGGGGCAAAATTAACTGAATATTAGATTAAGATTATTCTGCAGGCAACTGTTGCAGTGTTCATTTGAATATCTAATTAATTTTACTTGTATATATGCTGCGCTATATGCCGACTATGAGGTAGCAGTAATTAGTAAAAAGTGTCATTAAAAATCCAACTACAATCGATTTCTATTTGAAACAGAAGCAAAGAAAAAGTCGATACCTCAAACTGAAACAAATATTAAATAAAAGAAATATTTATGGAACAGTTAAGTGTTATATTTTTTACAAATTATTCGTTCAACAAGTTTTTAACCCAAATATGTACCTTATCATCTATTTCTTTGTCTTCACCTAACCAAATACCGCCTAAAGAAAAACAAGTAAGAAAAGCGTTAAGTTCGGTCGGGCCGAACTTTTTATACCCTCCACCACAAATTTCAGCCATTTCGGTGGATTAATGTGGCCACAACCTTCAAAATACCGAAATTCGGAAGGTACCGTTCTATGGGGGCTATATGATGGCGTGGACCTATACCTACAAGTTTCTGGGGGAAAGTTATACGGCTGAAGAAGACTAAATACCAAATTTCAGCCATCTCGGTGTGATAATGAGGCTAAAACGTTCAAAATATCGAAAATCGGGAGATATTGTATTATGGGGGCTATATCAACACGTGGACCTATATAAACATTTTATGGTTGAAATGTTTTTTGGCCTCTGGAAACACAAAATATAAAGTTACAACCGATTCTTTGGTCAAATGGGTCTAATAAATTCAAAATATATTAAAATGACGCGTACTTTATATGGGACCTTATATGGGGGCTATACCAAAACGTGGACCTATATAACCCAACTTTAATAGGAATATTTTTTAGTCTCTGGAGACACAAAGTACCAAATTACAAGCAATTCGGTGGTAAAATGGTCCAAATATCTTAAAAATTCCTTAAAACAACGACGCGTCACGTGTCATTTTGTATGGGGGCTATACGAAAGCGTGGACCTACATAGCCCGCTTTCAATACCAAAAGTCCTACGTAAATATAACATATTTTCCCAAAATTTCATCAACCTACGTCAATCCGTTCGGATGCTAGAGTGATTTCCACAGACGGACAGACGGACGGACATGGCTTTATCTATGTAGAATTGCGCGCTGATCAAGAATATATATACTTTGTGGGGTCTACAATGATTATTTCGAGTAGTTACAAACGTAGTGACAAACTTAATATACCCTCATCCTATGGTGGAGGGTATAAAAACTAAATTTGAACTATGGGAGTTTGATGTGTTTCAAGAAGATCTGTATACAGTACTGTTGCAATACAAAGTCAAGTGGTACTGTTTCATGAAAGCAATTTTCATTGTGGACTGACTATTCTCAGCTGGAATACATCTGAACAAAATGTTGTTACCTACATAATGATTATTTTCACTCACGTGAACATATATTAGTTTTGAATTCTTAAAAACATTGTGTTATTTGTGTATTCGTAAGATCGTTTAAATTTTATTTCAAATCCAAACAAATATTTTTGTTGTAAACAGACCTGCCAGGCAAGTTTCAGCTTTGCAAATACATGCAATGTTGTAGCTCTTTACATTAAGATTTCATTTGGATTCTGACCCAAAAACTAACTCCCGCAAAAAATGAATAAAATGTTTTTTATTAACAATTGGTGAACCACGCCAGCGAATAACAGATTTAGTTACCCCAACTAACTAAAGTTTCAACATACCTCAACAGCCACTTGCAGCGCAGCTAACGAACTGGAGTACCATAACAGCATCTGCAAATCCTAGCCCATGCCAACGCCAATGACCGCAATGGCAAAAGCAACGACTGTGGAACAACAGGTGTCATACGTATACTTAGGACTATGTAAGCCCAAAGCAATTCGTATCGCCGTAAGGAATTGCGAATGTAGACATATCGTAATTTTTCTTTGATTTGGATAAGTATTTGTTGTTATTAGTTATATTACGTAATTCATATTAATAAAAACCTCGAGTATCGTGAGTACCTTCAAGTACCTGCAATTAAGTTAGTAATATGCCCCAAAAGTATACCGAGGTTCAAAAAGAAATCCCCTTTCGTATAATGACATTAATATCCCATTTAATAACATCCCAGCAAACCAAATGTCTGATGTCCGACACGTCTGAACAATTTCGTAAGCAAAGTCGTTCAGATTTCGTTCCGATTTCTAAACGATTTTTCGGATAGGAAATAGTTCAGATTTTGTACCGATTTCGTTCCGATTTCGGAACGAATGTCGAAAAGAAATTTTCTTTCCGAATTTCCCAAGGATTTTCTTCAGATTTCGTTACGAAATCGGACCGAAATCGATCCGATGTCGCTAAGACATTTTGTTCCGAAATTATGTCAACCACTTCATACAACTTTCGTTAAGATATCCTTACGATTTCGGATCAGATATCGGACGTATTGTCCGAATTTTGTTCCGATTTCATTACGATGTCGGTACGATTGGTTTGCTGGGATGAAATAATTAGTCCTTGCCCATACTTATCCCTCATTACCGAATTCTACTTCGGTTTTCCAAACAAATATTTTCGAAATGTAATGGAGGTTGTTTTCGGTAAACCTTTGAAAAAATACAGAATTAATTTTTTAATTCTATTCTTAATGAGGTTTAACAATTGGCAAGTATCAACAATATTAGGTATGTAAATGTATGTAGAATATCCCAACTAAGAGGGTTACCATATGGGAATATCTATATTTTATATGAGTTTTATGAGTTATTTGGTTCACGACGATGGACTGTCATAAATTACAATAAATATTTCAATTTGATTACTCGATCAGGCGTTTTCCAGACCGACTAAAAAAGTACCACGTCATATTAAAATAAACATGACCACCTAGATTCATAATCAGGGCCTAAAAGTAGGTTATTTAATTAAGGGATAAGGACGTTTCATTGAACTAACTAATATATGACATTGAACTAACTAATATATGTTTTTATGGGCAGAAATTGTTGCCGGATATATATCACATTCAAGAACTAACCGTATATAAAACATGTCAAAATCGCACCATGTTCATGCCAGAAGTGTCGTGTAACAGAATTTCCTCACACTTTCTCAGATGCTTTTTTTGTTTTGTAAAAAAAGAACAATAATGACACATTATTTTTTAAATCTTTATAATACAATCAACCTACATAGTTCCTCAGAACTATGTATGAATATAAAATGTGAAATTGCAAATATTTCGACCAGTACTTTACATACATACAAATGTACAGAACCAGAAATACGACAGAATATTTTATATCACGAGTACAAATATGTTTTTTTTTTATAAAAACACTTTTATTCGTTATAGCAAAATAGATAACGTTTGGAAAAAAAACTCTACTTGGATACATCGATTCTGTTGTCACTATTATTAATTGTGAATGGTTGAAAATTGCTGGAGGCGAATTTTGTTAAAGTAGGTACGTGTATTTTGCATGTATGTACTTATGAATGTATGTATATATGTGTTGTCATCATCTTGCATCCTTCGTAGGGAAATTTATTGAGAATATTGGTAAGTTTTGTTTAAAGGAATATGTCTTTTATATTAAAATAACGGATGAGAAAGTTGTTAAATATGACTAAGTTGTCAACCATACCATATGTGATCAGTAATCGGTGATACTTCGCCGTTACAATGTAATGTTAGGTTTAAACCACAAAAACTCATTTAGTTAGAGACAGTTAACCTCAACAGAAGAAACGACACAAATGTTATAAACATTAAAATATGTACATATATGTACGTATTTTAAGAATCCATGAATTCGTTTCAAATACTAGTGTAATTTTTTAATTTGTGGTTAAAAAGTAGTACAAATTGAAATTGTACGTCATAAAATACACATAAATATTTAAAAACGTAATAATGATCTGATTCGGTTAAGGTTTAAGGTTTAATTTATTGAGCCTTCTTTTTACAAACGTTATAAATTTTAAGAGTGGTAGTGATTGGTAGTATACTTAAGATTATAATGTATTATCTAAATTTACATTGGGTGTGGAGTGTGTACAGCACCATGCTTTTACCACCAGAACCAGAAAATAGCAATAATTAATTGTAGATAATGTTATGAATTCCTTGCTCCCGAGAATACAATGTATTCGGTTAAGGAAAAACTTCTAAGCGGACAAATAGTAATGAGTATTTGGAAATTGACAACAAGCGTAGTCTTAGTCATTTTTATTAAGATTTTATAAAAATATATCAATAGATAGTAATGGGAATGTTCCGCATAATATTTGAAAAACAAATTGAATTTAGTTTTTCATTTAATTTTGTCACATTTTCCGCCTAATTACTACCACCGCAAAAAGTTTTGCTTTTTTGTTTCCAATTAATATCTATACAAAGGAATTTGCTGATAATCGTTATGTTAGCCATTTGTTTGGCAATGACATGTGTTTGGCTACTTGTAAATTGTAAAAACAGCATGTATTCCGTTCCAAGTCATTTGTTAACAAATTTGGTTTGCATTTTGAACAAGTTCATGCATTCGTGTCGACATATATCTTAGAGTTTTTGTTCCTTCGTCCAAAGACTTTGCTTGTAAAACACACGCAAAACGGAGTAAATATCGAAATGAGTTGCAAAGGAATAATTTCTTCTATTTGTTACCGGTTCAAGGGGCGTAAAACAAATGAGTATTTTGATGGAAAATAATATTTTTCGAAATGGAAATATTTAATTTGAATTTTCTCCATTGAATACCTACGAACTGTGGATTCACTCAAATGCTGTGGTATAAAATTGAATCAGATATGAAATTGTACCAATTTGCAATTGAAATTGTTTAAATATGTACGGTATACTATGAATATGAATAAGATCACGAGTAAGTTTTTATACTCTCAGCATTTAGGCTACCGAGGTATGATAAAAATCTTCCTCATCGAAATAATGATTTTAGACCCCAAGCACAGTGGTTCCAGCCATTGGCCTAAAATAAAAAAGTGAATGTCAAATTTTTGGTACAACATCTGACTAATCTGGCAGCTATGACATGGACTTTTTATACCCTATACCACAATGTGGAAAAGGGTATTATAAGTTTGTTTTGGTAAAAATTCATGTAACACCGCGAAATATTCGTCGGAGACCCCCAATGTGGTATACCAATCTTCATATCTCGACGAGATAAAGCGATTTTGAGATGTGTGTCCGTCCGTCCGTCCGTCTGTCCATTATAAATTGTAAACACGCTCCAGGCCGCAATTATGGACCGATCGTCACGAAATTTTGTATGGAGGTCGGGTTCAGATCAGAATAGATCCCTATTCTTATTGGTGATGATCGTGAAATATTTAGCGGGTGAAATGGACCAAAAACATAATAGTTATCCAATTTTCTAGCGGCTCTGTAGGTCTCAATAATAGTCCGATCAACGCGTAATTTTAAATAAGGTAAGAGTATATCACAAAGGAGAAGCTTGCAATTTGAGATGGCGATAGGATAATATTTAGAGGGTTAAATGGACCAAAACTTTTGTGTGAAAATTGTGAAAATTTTAAATATACAGTTTATATCTTAATTCCTGGAAGTGACATTCGGGACAAGTGAGACATACTTGAAAGTGGAACGCTTGACCTTTCAATTGATGCCAATTATGTTGGTGTGCATGATCAGATAACAGAGTTACAGCCTAATATATTCCGTTATTTGTTTGTAGTGTAATAATAAACTCGCTAGAAGTCGCAATTATACATCAATAGTCACGAAATTTTGCACCGGGTAAGAGTATAGGTCGAAAAAGATGCCTACAATTTTGAATGATGATCTGATATTCTTTAGCGGGTGAAATGGACCATTACTTTTGTATGAAAAATATAAAAATTTTATTTTTGGTCGATATTTTAATTCCTTGAGGACATATATATTTCGCAAAGTAGCCTACATATGAAAAAAAACTACTGACCTATCGTCTGATGTAAATTGCAATAAAGTGTTTGCTAGATAACGGGCCTACTGCCTAATATATAATGGGTTCTGTATAGAGAACCACATTTTTATCCCATGCTACATATTGTCTCTCCAAAAGTTTATCTAACAACACGAAATATTCGTCCTAGACCCCATATTTGGTATGCCAAAATTCATATGTCGGCGAGATAAAGCGATTTAGCGATGTGTGTCCGTCTATTAAAAATTGTAAACAAGCTTAAGGCCGCAATTATGGACCGATTGTAACGAATTTTTTAAGGAGGTTGGGTTCGGGCCAGAATAGAAATGATTAGTTTTTGGTGATGATCGTGAAATGTTCAGGGGATGAAATGGACCAAAAACAAAATTTTAACCAATTTTGTAGCGGCTCTGTAGGTCAAAATAATAACTCGCAAAATTTTGAACAAATTTTGAGTTTATGATGAAAAAGAAGCGTACAAACCAACGTGAAGATGAGAGAATACTTACCGGGTTAAATGGACTGAAACTTTTGTGTGAAATTGGTAAAAATTTCAATAACGCTGCGGTTTCATTACATTTTAGTTTAAAAAAAAAAAAACATTGTTCCACAACATCCCATACGGGACAAGGGAGACTTCTCTCATATCAATGAGTGCACCCCGATTCATATTTAGCTCAATGATATGGGACCTACTGTTTATCGCCGAGTCCGAACGGCGTGTCTTAAGACACCACTTGTGGAGAAGTTTTTCAAGGCTGAAATACTCAGGAAATGTCGCCAACATTACTGAGGGGTATTTTGCCACCGTTGGAAAAATGTTTGATGTTGCTTGGCCGGGGAATCGAACCCCCGACCTTCTGCGTGCAAGGCGGGCGTGCATACCATTGCACCACGGTGGCACCCACATTTTAGTTTGTGTGAACTAAATTTTCCTTTCCTGCTACAAAAATGTCTTTGTCATGCTAGATAACTTTTTGGTTTTGGTCATAAGTATTATAAATACATTACATCTCTGATATTTGATAATTAAATTTTCACAATCATTGAAAAGAAGTTCCGTGGAGAGCGATTGTCCAGGGATAGTGGTATAGGGTATCCCATGGTCGGCTCCGTCCGACTATAGACTTTTCTTACTTGTTTCAATATATATATTAGTTTTTGTTTTATTCAAACGCGTTCATCTTAGGAATAGCTCCAAAAGTCGAAACATTTGACTAATATTTTTTGTAGTGAGTACAACATAAATTAACGTACAGGTAAATATATAGCTTATTTAAAAAAATGGTGGTTTTACGTTTTGTTGAATTCCAGTTAGCTGTATGTTTTCTTAGTGTATTTTATAATACCAATTCGATCATATACTTATATTTGACCTAAGGTTTTAGTCATGATGCCCACAGTGCCCACCTCGGGACTAACTTTCCAATGTAGGCCATGGGTTCTAGATTATCCAGTATTAACAGCAGCTGCCATCTAGTGTCAAACTTTAAATGGTGGGTCGCATACTAAAACTGCATAGAATATAGTTTCTATGCATATATTAGGGTATAAATCTGTTATCTGACCACGTACATTAACATAATTGGCATCAATTGAAATGTTAAGATGTTTTCTTCCAAATGCAACTTACGAGGTAGTACGTTTCTTCCAGGAATCTATATTCAACAATTTTAAAATTTTTCAGACAAAAATTTTGGTCTGTTGTTTTGGAGATTATTTTGTTTCCCCATGGCTATTTTTCATATCATAAGATAATCGGTACGTTTGCTCATGACATTTTGTATTAACAGCATAGAACAATTTATACCGTATACCCCCTCCATAGGGGAAGAGGGGAGAATGCCATGAAACCATGAGCGTAAATTTCTTAAAACAATCTGCGCAGTACAAAGTTGTAACCAGCGTCTTAACATTCTGGGCCAAGTTTGTTTGTACGAAATCCGTTTCAGACAATTTGAAGTCCACCCCCTGTCTGTATTGCTGACTAGAGCGCACGATAACACATTAATATTTTGTCCAAACTTAGATCAAGTTCGAACATGGGTCATATCTGTCTATTCCTTCTTTTTCTGACATTTTTGCAGCATGCCTTGTTTTGACATTTTTCGGTGTCAAATAATGCCCAATGTCGGCCAAAAAGTTCATAAATTTATAGTTATTCGGTTTATTTTAATTTAATAAATAATGGGACGCATTTGAGGCGTAATCCCTAGTTGTGCAGGGACCGGTACCTCCCGATTTTCGGTATTTTGAAGGTTTTAGCCTCATTATTCCCCCGAAATGGATGAAGTTTCGTACTTAGACTTCGTTGGCGGTATAAAACTTCCCAAGTTAAATTTGTCGGTACAGGTCCACGTCTTCATATAGTCCTCATAGCACGGTACATCCCCATTTTAGGTATTTTGAAGGTTGTCGCCTCAATATCCCCCCGAAATGGCTGAAATTTGGCATTTTGTCCACCATTTCCACCAGAAATATATAGCCCCCATAGAATTAAACTCACAGATTTTGAATATATTGTAAGAACATTACAAAAGGTAAAATCATTCCTTAGGAAAAATCTGACAGCACACGTCCACCTTTTATTTTAGTCCCATTTTCCCAACGAATTGGTTGTTAATTGGAATTTTGTGTTCCCAAAAGATAGAAAACTTACTCTCAAAAAACTATCCATATAACATATGTAGGTTCTAGTGTAACCTCCATGGACCAATTTTATGTATTTTGAGGGGTTTTGTCAAATTTTTAAACCGAGTTTGCTGTAATTTGGTATTGCTGCAATTGTTCATATTTACTTCAATACAGTGGTGGTGGAGGGCATAAAAAATTCAACCCGACCGAACTTAACACCGTTATTGCTTGTTTTACATGAAATTATAATGTAGTCTGGAGGGGAAGTAGTTACAATCGCTACAGAGTTCTTGTAGTTTCTTGTTTGCTTGAATTTTGAAAGGTTAAAAGAAATTCGACGTTGACGATTTTGAGCTTAAAGTTAAAGTCTGATGGATTTTAAGCGTTCATATTTTTTTATTTTTTAATAAGAAGAGCTACAACTTTGCCACCGAGATTAAATCAAAATTCTTTACGGTTTAGAAGATATGTGCCTACAAAATGGTCCATTTTGATCTTATGGATGAAACTTTCACAGGTGAAAAATCATCGATAAGTCCGTCCATTACCGATTTATGATTATAAAAAGGATAATCACTTTGTAACTTTTTTTCTTTTACATCGAAGGCCAGTGCAAAACAAGGAAGTGGTTACAATATATAAAGTCATTCAATATTCAGTTTTCCTAATATTTTGTTCTTTATACTCAAAATATTATACAAAATGTCCAACGTCTTCCTTTAAATTTTTCAACCAATTCAATCAATTTCAACAAAAAATAATCTAATAATTTCACTTTTCTTGGCCTACTTGACTTAATCCTAAATAAGTTTTTTCATCAAATTTATTTCATAACAACCAACACGCAACCTGTTGGCAAAACAACTAAACCTTTCACCTTCCGCGAAACAACTTTAACCCACTGATTTTAAGTGAACTAAAAATCTAAACCTTTGGCCAGACACAGACAACAATTGTTGGGGGATTAAAGGTTTTCCTTTTGGTACTTTCTCACTATTTATTTACTCACTGAGTGGTGGTGTTTAGCAAATTGCTCAATTTTCGCACTGGTTCTCCCTGCTGTTTACTATTGAACACCCAACGTTTTATATTCGTTCATTGACGTTCGATGTGTGTTTATTGAATCGCTTTAAATGTGACCAGGCCAAAACAAATAGCTGGCGGCAGCCTTGTTGGGAATGAAAATTGCCTACAAAAGCCCTGCAATTTTGTTGCATGATTGAACATTTCCACCATACTTCGACAAGAGGTTTCCCTGGGTTAAATTAACTTTATCTTTCCCCAGGTAAGCACTGCTGAAAAAAACAACCGAAACAAAATCGTCATCTATAAAACACAATCAGTTCATTAGGTTAAATGTGTCACGAATTGGTAGCCTCAGGTTTAAGATATATTTAACCAAACTTAAATTCGTTGGTAGACCATTCTTTCGTTCAAATTGAATTGCAGATTCAATCGATTACATTTTTCAAATAAGTACATTATTTTTAAAACAATTAGAAAACCCAATAAATGATATGTGATCTTTTTAGTCGAAGCATACGCACGCTTTACTACATTTCCACTCATTCAAAATTGCTTATTAAAATAGTTAATTTATCAATATATGTAATAATGCCTATGAAGTTACAGTTACAGACATTTGACTATTAACAATGATGCACGATCACTTTACTTTGCCCAACTAAATCCTAAGCATATTATACAAGCTATCGCAGGAAAAGTAAAAACAATGAATACTCAATTCGAAAGAGCTGTAATTAAATGAATAATAAATTTGTCTTATTTGTAGGTACGGTTTTGAATCATTACACAGCAAATGGATGACCTATACATAGTTGTACAAAGCACAAGATTCCCACTGCGCAACTATGCAATACGAGTATACTAAATTCTACGATCGGAATCTCTAGTTGACTATTATTTTATATGATGTGTGTAAATTTATCCATATCTCATAAACAAAGCCTAGAATCAATATAATAAAGATGGCTATAAAGGAAACGCATGACAACTAGACATTAAACAGTAGCCAGTTTTTTTTATTAAATGGTGCAACGTCGTCATATTTTATGCTGGACGTCATCTCCGTGATTATGGTTATTTATTTAATTAAGAATGTGAGGTAATTTGCATAAAATTGAAAAGTGTATTATTTAAACATTTCACATGTGGACATCTCAAAGATGTGGTACTGATAAAACTGGGCATAATGCCGTCGACAGTGACCGAAGGCGGAATTATGTCTCAATACATTGGCCAGAACGTTAATAATGTGCATACATGTAGTGTCATAAAATCTGATGGTGGTAACATGTCTTTCATATTAATATTAACATAAAATTAAGAAAAAAGAATAACTACAGAAGTTGTCCAACCTGTAACCCAACAATATAAAAATGTTAAGGAATACATATGTTCGTATGTATGCCATAAAATAATAATAACAATCGCAACTCTTCCAAACCGCTCTCGTAACAGTTTAGAGATAAAAATAGATTAATACGAGGACATTAAGTATTCTAGAAAAAGTAGGTACATATACGTATACATATGTATATATTATGTCAAACATAAGTTAATATAGGTATACATTATTATAGCACATTTTTCAAAAATGGTGCTAAAAGTACGGTTTTTATAAAAATGTGAAAAATGTAGAAAAATTGTCAATAAGTTTTCAAAAGATTTTAATTTGGAATGTACTCCTAAACAGATTTTACTTTCGCCCCATCAACATATCTTCATTCAGTCCCATTTTCACGACTCGAAGTATATAAATGAGAACATTAGTGTGTTGACATGTCCATTCCAAACATTCGAAAATGTTTACCCCTATTGGAAATGCTTTTTTTAGAACTCCTTTGTAAGCTATGATATTCATTTAAGATGAACAAAATAATATAAACCTCAAGTGCTTCATACCACCACCATGAAATAATAATAATAATAATAATAATAATAATAATAATAATAATAATAATAATAATAATAATAATAATAATAATAATAATAATAATAATAATAATAATATAATAATAATAATAATAATAATAATAATAATAATAATAATAATAATAATAATAATAATAAACTTACACGTTGTTAAATAATTGAAATCTTATCTTTCATTACTTCCCAGCAAAATGCTCGATGCCAAAGATGTCTTTCAATCATGGGTGCAAGTGATCTTGCATGTCATCTTTTTAGCATCTTCATCGATTAATTTTATATGAGCGTGGATCCCAAAAGATGCTATTAATTTTTGGATCACAAGCATGTCATTAACTTCAAAGCTTTGACATGTCATTTTCACCAATGCTTTGCCATGTTATTTCCACCAATGCACTATAGGTCAAACGGGCCATTTTATTGGCCAAAACTCTTAAAGTTAAAACAAGTATTTGGTTTAAGTTAATATAGCGTTTTAAGATTCAGGGAGAAAAATGGAACAACGTGGGCCAAAAAATTAACCCTTTATGGACCAAATACACAACTGGTACCTCAACCCTTTGGGGACAAAAACTGGAAGGTCTGTTATTAGTCTACAGAATTGAAGGCATCGACGTCCGATAAGTTCAGAAGCTTTTTTGTTGTATTTCGTTTTAGTTTTAATGTGAATATGCCTTAAAATTATTACCATGAAAATCCCACAATGTGATGTGACATATTTTGACTATAACTGTATATATTTATAAAAGATTTGTAAATAATTTGACTTTAGAATACAGCAGAATGCTGTAGACTCCAATTAGGCTAACATTATTTGGTAAGAGGTTTAAGCCTGACTTCAAAAAAATCATTATTATGGAAAATATGGTAACCTGAAAAAAGTTGTATAATTCTTGTCGAGCAAATTTACGCAAAATCACATAAAATTTTCTGCACTCGGCACGAGTTAATGAACCAATTTCAATTTTCACTTTCATTGCCGAACGTTGCCGAGCCTTTAAAAGCGTACATAACCTCAAAATGTTCTACTTTCTTCGAAAATTTAAAATTAACACCCATTTAATAACTATTTATACACATAAATGATGCACAGAGGGGAAATTTGTGTTAAAAATTGATCAAAAGCCCTAGAAAGCTCATTTATAGTCGGATTGATATAAAATTTTGCACAAAGCATATCTTCTGTACAAGGATTAATCCTATAGAAAATAATGAAAATCGGTCCAGATTTGGATGCAGCATCCATATATATTCGCATCTGATATGAGATAAAAATGCACCAAAATCACTGAAATTTGACAAATGCAACCTGAACTAGCCAAAAATCATTGAGCCAATTTTCAAACAAATCGGTACAGATGTATATATAGTCCGATATACATATATTTCATTCCAAATTTTATTTTTTGAAACTTACTTAAATTAAATTTTTCTCAATTCACATGAGAAAAGCCGTGAATGTTTCTGAATAATGCAAACATATTTGATAGGTGTTGGTTTAGTCTGATAAATAAGAGTCCCGGTAATAAGGCGGAACAAAATTTAACGTGAGTAAACCTTGCAATTCCACATACAAATATTTCATATTTTAGTTGAGAAAAAATTAGATTTTTTCGGAATGGCGCAAATATGCGCAATTTTTTATAATTGAATCTGATATTTGAGACTCAAGCGCATAAAACATTAGAAGAAACTATGGTCGGGAAACGACGGGGAAATAGACTTTTTCACTATTAAAATTGTAGTAATCTTAAAAATTATCATAAAAATTTTTCATAAAGAGGATATGTATCACCATTATTAAAGAGCAAAGATGTAAAATCAATCTGAAAATTTTAAATGGTAATCTTGTTCGGAGACTGTACAAAAACAATAAATCTTGAAAAATATAAATTTTCGCGAAAATAATGTCATTTTAATGTTCACCTAATTTCTTAGTTTTCGAAAATTTACTTTTTGTTTTCAGTATGGCTGAGTTCAATCGACTGCTGCATTGGATTGGTTAATCTTACAAAGTCGAGGATGGTTATAGCAAATGTAGAAAAGAGTCTGGTTGCCGTTTATCAACATTTCTTTTATAAAAAAAGATTTTCATATTTTGAGTTTAGAGCAACTTTAGGCCTATGCTTCCCCTCTGTGTGATGAAAGGAGGACATTTTTGATAAATAGATATCGAATACTTTCTAATCAAATCGTTTCTTATGCGAATATTGTGATTTTGTTTTACCCTGAACGTGTACAAGTACACATATTTCGTTAACAAGTTTTTAAAGATATTTGGATAATACATATTTGACAGCTTGCCATGTAACGGTATAATTTCTCATACAAAAACAAAATTAATTTTTATTATATTTGAAGTGTTTCTTACAAGAAAGTAACACAAAATAAGTGAAAATACAACGTGCGAAATTTGACTTTTGGCCAGTAAAATGGGCTGTTTGACCTATAGTGCAATGCTTTGGCATGTGATTTTCACCAACCCTTTACAATGACATTTTCATTACGACGGGAGTTTTAACAACGTTGGTTGTGATTTCCAGTCTCCGACAACTTCAAGCCTATTGCAAATAATTAATCTTATATATTTAGAAAAATGTGTATAAATAAAAACACAAAATTCATCTCTATTGGGTTGATGGAATGCTGATGAAAAGATCGGATCTTTCACGGAAAAATTGTGTGCACTTTACCTATTGAAGGGAGTGACCGATGTAATCTATACTTTGCACATCCTAACATTTTTACCAGATATAGATCAGGTTCGAATAAGGACTATTTTTGTCTAGTCCTTGTGGTACCTCTCACCCAAAATTTCGGATAAGTTCACTTAAAGACCTGTTCTCGAATCACTTTGATTTTTGTTGAAGCGATTTGCATTCGCTGCCTCCATTACGACGGTAAAAGTTTTTTCAGGGGCAAGTCCATATTTTTTGGGAAAACAGGCCGAAATGTGTCCTATGGTCCAACATTTGGTCTTCGTCATATTATATCCAAACTTAGTTTCATGGGGCAATACCGGTCCACAACTTCCGGTACTTCTCCCCAATATTTAAAAAATTTCATTAAAATGCTAGGACGATATCACTTGAATAGGGCAACCAATTTGGTCCAAACTTTGTATCTCCTAATATTTTGTCAAAATTTAGTTTAACTTCTAAAATGGGCCATATCGGTCCTCCTTAACGATACCTCCACCAAAAAAGTTCAACAATTGTGTCTTAGTGCAGTTAGTTCCTAATCCACATTTTTGTCGGCAAACGCTAATTATTTTATTGAGCACAATTGTCACTAAAAAGTTATCACGAAGTGACGTCTTTAAGTAGATTGCATAATATTTGTAAAATGTTACACAGCATTCGCGGAATTTACAAAAAATTGACAAAATTTTAGATGTTAACCCAATTTTTTGAAAATAAAGGTCCATTTACCTGTCAAAAATTACAAAAAAATAACAGTTTTAAATCAAGACTCCACGGGGAATCCGGATGTGATTTTCATGTACAGCAAGACCATATCTTTTAATTTGTATATATTTTTCGAAATTTAATTTGGAGGCTAAGATGTAGCATCGGCTGCATCTTAGCATTAAAAAAACCTATAAAAAATCTCTAATTTGCGCAAAGTGCATACAATTTGTGTCCGCATCCGATTTCAGTGTTCACCATGAACATATTTATCGATATATATCTATTTCAAGGCGATCAATCCAGAACCGTGGATGTAGCATCACACACTATTTTTTGGGATAACATGAATGTAGCTCCCTTTTCAGTGAAGTCTCTGTTTCCACAAAAACGAAGATGGTGCACTAATTTTTTCATTGCAGTGGAAACGGCCCGCAGAATACGCAATAAAATGCGGGATATTTTCGAAAACAATTTTAGGTGATTTTCCTACCTTGGAATTTCTCGTATCTCGCGTTTTAGTAGATGGAATTTCACGAGTAAAGATTTATTAGATCCGCAACGTAAAAATCTAAAACTTGCAATCAAGTACGAGTAAATCGAATGACAATTGTAAAAATTAGGCCCGAAAAATATGATTTTTAGAAAAATGTTCGCACAAAATTTTCGTATTTGGATGCAGATTTCTGTGAAGCTGTGTAGGCTACATTCACGGCACATATATCAAATAACTCAGAATCGCGAGTTCTACAATCCTATAAGTGATTTGACAAACCTGTTAGCGGAACGAAATTAGAAGAACATTTCAAAAAACACGTAAGATCTGGCTTCAAAATGTCAGCATCATTTAATGGTAGACGCAGATTAAATTTTGAAAAGTTATACACTAGTGAGATGATCCTTATTAAGTTGCCTTCTACATGCTTTTACTTTGACGGCAAAATCGTGAAAAGTGTGGTTTAATCACAAATCGAGAGAAAACAAAAAAAAGACACGTTGGCTTCAACCCATTTTTACCCATTATTTAACATAAATGTAGCAACAGCTTCCACGCAAATTAACTTTTGAAGACAATATTTTTTGCCAAGTCTAAAAACATTTCATTTTATCCGAAAGCATTTAATTTGTATAATATTCAACCACATTTCGCGAGTTATTAAAGGCTTAACCTTGGCTTCAACTCTGTTTACTTTTCAAGAATATTGCCCATATATCTGTCGGCTTTGCCGACTGACACTTTTTTACTTGTTTTATCAAACATTAATACATTCTCATTTGACATGTAGTAGCTTAGAACAACATCATTAATAATCAAAAAGTCTCTAATTTCTGCCCGAAATATTATATTAATATTATTAAAAAATTATATATTTTTGCGAAAAGAATGTAATGGTTTTGCTTAATTTCGTAAAAAAATATTTCTTGGAATTCTACTAAGATCCTGATTTGGATTAGAGCGGACATGTGGTGTGGTAGAGATATCTGAATAAGTGGATCGTCGTAGATATCGCTCCCACTATTCTTTTTAGTTGGTCACAGTAGGATATAGAACTTTTGGGTCATTATGTCGGGAAGCATGGACTTACCCACTAAAAACATAACATCGATGAAACCAGGAACAGAAGGAAAACTTTCGTCAAAAATTCCAAAGGAACTTCTCGAGGGCACAATACTGCGAGAAAATTCAAAACGATTCGAGACATGTCCTTAAACTGCACTTTTCCTACAACTTTTGACATTTTATGTGAGAGGTACCGGATGGAGTGGGCGATAAGGGCTATCTTCGAACTTAAAATAATTTTCTTAAAAATATCAGTAGTTACCATGCGATCCAACCAGACAGACGGACGGACGGGCTACATCAATTCCAAATTTTTTGAAAAGGATTTCCAATTTGACTTCCACAACCAGTTTTTCATTGAGGAACATGCTGCGAAAGTTACGGTGGGGCGATTTGTTTGGAAGAAATAAAATCTTAATGGGCGCTTCACGTTTCTGATTCTTGGGACTGAGCAAACAAGTCAACCAGACCATGTGTCTACGGTGAAAATCGAACTTCCTGATTTTGACTTGAACAACTGGATCCCCTTTTGTCGGCCAAAATACAATATTACGGATTTGATATGTCCTTTATAGGCTTTCCAAGTTTACAAAGTCAAGATTACAATGGTCTGATGAATGAAATCGATGAAAAATTATAAAAGTTAGAAGCAAAGTGCCTCTTAAATAAGGTGAATTAATTATAGTTATACCCCTAACGTATAACTATCATATCATAAATAAAATAAGTTTTATAAATCATACGCCGGTGAGAATAAAATTCCAGAATCTCATAAATATATGACAATAAAATAACTAATAAAGAATGAACAATGTTCAAAAATGTTTTTGCGATGTACTAGAGAGTTCTTAATTATTGTCTTGGCTACAATTTTTGACTTAATATTGGATCGCAAATGTTAATGGCTTAGCTGTTATATGCCAAAAAAGTCTGATAAAAAACTTCAAGTCAAAATGGGCAGGCTCGATTTTCGCCGTATGGTCTAGTGGACTTTTTTGCTTAGTACAATATCAGAAATCTAAAACCCGAAGAGTCCCTTAAGATGTTCAAACCGCCCCACCCTAATGAAAGTATATATACCCTTCTTAGCCTAAAGGCTGAGGGTATAATAAACGACGGGATATCGACGAGGAAGTACATGTCAGAAATTTCCTGCAAATGTTATAAATAAGTTGATATTATTAAAATTCAGAATTTTTCGCAAAACGGCAAATCCGAACAAATTCTGTAAGTTCGTTTATTCATCCTTAAATTTTATTGTTTTTATTTTTTCTGTTTAAACAGTTATCACTGAAGTTTACGAACCAACATTTGAGAACATTGTACTTGCTTACAAAATCAACTTGTATCCATCATTATTGTTCTTAATGCACAGGAAGATGTCGATTATGTTCCAAACAGTATCCATCATATTGAAGTCAGACAGACGGGCAGATTAACTGGCATATCGCAAATGCAATGGAACTGCATTTATACACTGTTTATGCGTCAGCCTACGCATGTCTTCCTGACACAGCAACCCATAATCATCCCATTGTTGTTACTCCCATAATATTTCTTCTCATTTCCGTAGAGGATGTGTTCAAGCGTCTTCCAAGTACAAATGTGCGCCTGTGTGGTCGGTTGGCAATAATCATTTGTAGTTTTCTCTTCTACTTGTAGTGATACCAACTTCGTGTATTCATTGAACCAAAGAACTATGCCACCATCGCCAAAAACAAATATGTTACGATTTCTTGTCAACTTATTCTATCGCGTGCTTGTTCTCCTATCTGATGTAAACGTTTTTTATGCTCCTAGATACATAAAATATATACATACATACATATGTACATGTGTACAATGTTCATAGCAACAATGACACTGTTTCTGTCATCCAATGGATGTCATTGTTGTTTTTTTTTTTTTTTTAAGGAATCGTGTTAATACTTTTGTATGAACATTCAATTTAAATTGTTGTTGTATGTGACGCTCGTATTGTGATATCTCTCACACGTGCTTAATTGCCACGAATATAAATCATTTTCATATGTTTGTTCTGTTTTCCTCCTTGTCGTTCACCAAAGTGCGATACGATCGTTGCGTTAAAAATGGTGCACTCAAAAAATAAAAGTTCACATTTAAATATGCGTTGAAGGCATAATAAGTTAATGACAAGTTTGCAAGTAAATTCAATGATTCCCAAATAGCTAATAAATATTGCATTCTTGTTTGAAGATGGCACCGAACATGATTCTGACATACATATGTATGTTTTATAGCAAAATAATAAGCTGTTTCCCACGAACGACGAGAGCAGCTATTTTAAAGTCAACGATATTCCTGATGTTTTAATGCTTTGAAAATACCGATAACAAAGATGTGTCCATGAAACAGGTCGAAAATACAATGATGTTTATCATTGTAGTGGTCAGAACAATCAAAATTAGTCCTGTTTACAATAAAACTGTACTAACGTATTTTTCCCAAAGAAGTAGTTTTTTTTACAATTATCCGCTAGATTGGCCATTTAACATACAATGGGGCGTGTCGAACATATAGCTGCAATACTCGGAAAATAAGGCAAACATTCTGCTGAAGGTTTTAACCATCACAGAATCTGCACAGATTATGAATATCGTCCTCTTATAAAAATTGTTCCATAAACATCGTATTAGCTGAATGATATGCGACCTATTGTTTATCGCCGAGTCCGAACGGTGTGTCTTAAGACACCACTTGTATAGAAGTTTTACATGGCTGAAATATTCAGAAAATGCCGCCAACATTTTCTACCGTTAAAAATTTGATTTGGTCTGGCCTGGGAATAGGACCAAAATTCGTAAGTAGTTTCCGTTCTAAGTTACCGCTATTACTTTTGCGTTGAGAAAATTTGCGGAATTAACCACAGAAACCGATGACTGTCTCCTGAGCGATCATTAAATATGCAAGTAGATTGTAACCGTGGGCATAACAACGTGATTCTTGTTTAAAGTACTCAATACAAAAATCAAAAGAAACATCCAACCTGCATTCTGTTGATCAGTGTCATTGGTCCTTTTTTATTTGATTTAGAATTTCGGTAAATGCCTTTCATATTTCGTTAATTTTAGAATGTTGTTGTTTAATTTGTTTATAAATGCTCATTTTTTATTTTTATTGGAAAAAATTCTTTCAGTGTTCAGTGTTAACATGAATAATCAGATCGCTATCGACATCACGCACGCGCTGTGAAGTTTTTTATGACGGCAACAAGTTTCAGACTTGGTGCGTTTCCAGTTGTTACTTCGTCCGTTGCTCGCTGTTGGCATTCTGTTACAAAAATATAGAGCAAGTGCGTCATAGACCTATGTGAACGTACTCTAATTGTCCTCAAAATTTTTATGACATTTATTTTGCTTTTTGTGCTTAGATGTTGCTGATTCATTTAAAATTTGCGTTCTTTTTTGATGACACGATATTGGGGTAATTGATTGTGTCAATCTATTGACTCAAAAAAAAAAAACAATTTTTTTTGATTGGATTTCCTACCCCCTAATTTTTTTCCATTTGACCCAAAAACTTTATATATTGAATTTTTTGAAGATCGGTTAACGTTAACCCGTACCACCCGAGCGATTTTTTTTTAATAGTAATTTGTATGGGACCAAATGTGCATTTCCACGAAATGTCTTTAAAGGCCGCACTTATGGCCCAATCGGTGAATAACTTCTACCAGTTTATTGGTATGGCTAAAAACGATTTCTACAAAAATTGACGATCAGTTAACTATAACCAATGTCCCTTACCGATCTTTATTTCCATAGTACTTACGGGGCCCAAAGGCAAATATTCAGAAAATCGCTCCACATACCACAATTGTTGTGGCTAAAAAAGGAATTACACACAAAAATTATGAAAATCGGGCCAGATTTTGATGTTGCTCCAATAATCATATATGGTCATTTATAGGTAATTTGGGCCCTATAGTATTATATCTAACATTAAAAACCGAGCCGATTTTCCAAAATTTCTGTAGGATACGTTTAGTCATAGTAAACAATTTAACAACGTTGAGGTTGGCTGACTGAAGGTATTTTCAAAACATCAAATTTACGCTCAAGATCCATCCTGTTGACAGTAACTTTGCAGAGAAAGTTATTCACCTTATATACTTTTTCAAGATTTCAATATTTTTATACCTTCAGAATTTATGCCAACGAGGATATATACACTTTCATACGGGCAAAATGTGCCTCATCGAAATAATGGTGTTAGACCCCAAGTATGTTTGCACGAAATGTGTTTCAGACAATTTGGAGTTGATTTAAACATGTCCGTCCGTCTGGCTGTCTGGCTGGCTGGAGCGCACGATAACTCTCGAACGGATCAACCGATTCGGTCCAAAATTTGGCTTTCATAATATTTTGTCCAAACTTACTCTAAGTTCGAAGAAATGTTCGGACAATTTGTGCGCACGATAACTCTTGAAAGAATTAACCGATTTGGTCCATACTTTGCACATCGTGAAACTTCTACCAGACTTAGATGAGGTTCCAATTTGGACTCAATCGGTCCACTCCTTCGGGTACTTCCCACACAATATTTCGGAAAAGTTCAGTTTAGGACCTGCTCTCGAATCGCTTTGATTTTTGTTGTTGCAACTTGTATTCACTGCCACCCATACGACAGTACACGACTTATCAGGGGCAAGTCCATACTTCTTGAGAAAATAGCCTGAAAGTTGCAAAAAAACCCATGTCACCATATGTTGTCGCTGGAGAGTTCGAACCGAATACTGTGTTCGTCCACACTTTGGATATTGTAATATTCCTTCGAATATTAGATGAAGTTCGAAGGTGGTGCTTATAGGTTCACTCCTTCCGGTACCGGTGCCACAAAAGTTCGAAAATATTCGATAAAATGATACGCGCGATTTCCCATAGACGTAGCAACCGATTTGGTCCATACTTTGGATCTCTAAATATTGTCGAAACTTAGTTTATGTTTAAATTTGGGTTCTATCTGTCCAATACTAGTGGTACCACCAACACAAATGTTCAACATTTTTGTGTGGTTAAGGGTCTGCTCGGGGATCCTTTGGACATTTTTACCGAAGGTTTTACTAGTGGCCCTGTTTACGGCGATATTATGTTTTTCGTAGGCTAGTGTGATAAAAAAGCCCTATCTATCGATATCCCCGCACATTTTTGAATACGCCCAAAATTTTGAAAACCTCCCTAAATACATAATTTTGTTTTTGAAAAAGAAGTATTTCAATCCACTCAGGCTGAGGGTATATCTCTGTCGGCAAATGCGACTGATACTTTTTACTTGTTTTACAAAACTTATTACAAACATTGGTGTTGGTAGAGATAGCGGTGAAAGTATTGTGATGATATGGAAACACTCTTTTGAACTTTTTAAAAGAGCAGGTTTCGGAAAAAAGTACATTAACATAAGGTAACATACCAGTTACATTGTTCTTAGCGTTTTGAAGTGGCGTGGAAACATAAAAAAATATTGTTTGATAGTGTACCGGAAATTGGTGATGTACCATCCCGGTAGATTACAAACGTGGGTGGGTTCCGAAAATTGATGTTTGTGATTATTGGTTCACAAACGCTAACATATTCCCCCGGTATGGTACCCTATCGCATTCAAAGTTGGTAGCGGTGCAGAATATTATGGTACGGTAGTTAGCTTGTTTATTTTCTGCTTCCAACAAACAGAACACCAAAATCGTGTTGATAACTTTTTCTATAGAAGATTTGTTTCAAATACATATGATACGGTTGGCAGTATCCTTAAACCTATTGTCAATTTTATCGTACTTACATTAAGATAAGAACATATGTATATGAAATTTTGAATATAATTGATTTAAATTTTTATCAAAAATGGCTGTTTTACCAAATTATTTAAATAGAATTTTTTGTTAATAAACATTAACGTTTTCCGTGACTGTTTAACGTATTAAAGGTTGACTCATACTGCGGGCCATTTAATAACGTTGCTGAATATTCTATTAGAAATAATGTAATCAATTTGAATTTATTGTACTCTTTATGCATCACGCCAAAAAGGGGTCACTGCCTGCATTCTTAATATACAAAGTTTGAGCACTGTGTGAGTTCCAATGTGAGTTCGTGTTTATATGTTTGTTGAGTTTTTAATTCGAATTGAATGCAACAATTTAGCCAAAGTCCGAGCCGAAAATAAAGTAACCACAAAACACCAACAACAACAACAACATTAGCCGTTGAGAATATAAAGGTATGTTGATGTTAAGCCATAATGTATCTTTGCGATAATGACAATGGCGCCATAGTTCCAGAACAGCAAACATTTTCAAACGAACACGAATTTATTCATACTCATATTTGAAAAAGGTTTGCACACTAGGCCACATGGAAACCTTTTTCGGTGCCAAAGCCACATTGCAATAGCGCAATGGAAGATAATGTCCGTATGCATATTTCAAATGCTATAAACTAGGCTGGTGAACAGCAAACATTTGTGGTTTTATTCCTGTTCCATACCACATAGAGCCTAATGTACAAGGTCTGAAGTCAAATATAGCTGTGCGAAACTCGTGTTGTAGTTTCATTGGACAACAAATGTAACACCACTGGCATCACCACATCCAACAACAACAACATTGAAAGTAACAAGCACCCGCACATCGGGTTGTAGCTACACGAAAAAAAGACTGAATTCAAGCATCAATGACGAAATAAGCCAGTGACTGACTGAACGAATATTGGATATGCCATTGTACTTGAATTTATTGACTAGGTTTTCTTAAATATATTGCGGACTCTGCAGTAAGACAATTTTGTTTCAAAATTGATGACGGGTAATAGCCATCGGATTGTTCATTTGCTTGCCCAAATTAAAAATGTTCGGCGAAACCAAAACGATTGGTTTTACAGTGCAATGTTTAGAATGCGTGTGTATTTGAATTTCCGAAAATTCAGTATGTCATTTTGATGGAAAGCTTACAGCACCCGCCTTGCCAATGGATGTCTGAGTTCGATCCCCTTGTTCACACAAAACATCAATGTCATATGACCTGTAATTGCTCATCCTTACAGAATCGCAAATGTACGACATATTTTGAATTTTACTCACGACAATTACTGTTTGTATATACACCAGCAAAAGGCAGTGAAATTATGTCTCCACATATGTAGATATGGAAAGTTTTTATTTCGGTACATATGACATTGGTGGCTCGTGTGAGCGAGGCTTAAGCTATAACACTTTTTTCAATGGCTATTAAGTACCTCTGGTGATGGCTTAAAATTTTTAGTATTTCAACAATGTCAAATTTGTAAACTTATGGTTTCATAGTGTGGTCGGTTCGACGCACAATGGTTCTGATTTTCACTGACCAAGGCCGCATTACCAAAATTCCTCGATATCTAAAATATTTATGGGATCCAATTGGCAAGACATTAAAACTAAGGTAGCCAAAAAATTAGATAACATTGTTGAAAGGAATGGGCGTGGCATGACCTAAAAACGGTTTTGTGCTAGATAGGACAATAATCTTAATTTAATGTTTATTTTGGTGACACCGTGGTGCAATTGCACGCTGAATTCCCGGGTTCGATCACCTCAGCGTAAAGTGTAGCGACTTTTCCTGAGTATTTCAGGCATGTAGAACTTCTGTACAAGTGGTGTCGTAAGACACTTCGTTCAGACTCTTCGATAAACAGTAGTTCCAATATCATTAAGAGAAGTGTCTCTTGTTTTGTCCGTGATGTTCGTGGAAGAATTACACCGTGCTACAGTGAAAATTTGCAGGGGTTCTGATGCATAAATTCGGTATTGTGGGAGTCCATGGAAGACGAAAATACATTTGGTTTCTTTGGGTCACTTCGTTTTTTGATTTTATAACGGTAAATATAGTGAATAACGGGGTTTCTTGAATTTTCAACATAAAAGGGACATAACTTCTTTTTTCAACAACGGACTTTTAATTTTTGTTTTTTATTTAAAAGGTCTTTCGAACAAGACATAATCTTTAAAAATCGGGTAACAAATGCTTATGTTATAGTGATTTAAGTGTGGCAAAAACGCATTAAAAAACAGGAAAATGCTTTTCCTCGTGCTCTAGGCTGCGCAATAGACACCAAACTGCGTTATTATTTACATTTATCAAGAAGGAAATTTAGTTAGCTTTACAAAATGGGGAAAACCAATGAAATCGGTTGAAAAATGCGTGAGTTATGTCATCTTTAGTGTTTTAACTTTTTGGTTTTTCCTTTATAAAAGATCGGTACCTTGTGCATAATTATTAGGTAGACAAATTCCAACTACAGTCATACGCACTAAGGTACCAACTTTTATAAAGGAAAAACCAAAAAGTTAAAACACAAAAACTCATCTATTTTTCAACCGATTTCATGGTTTTCCCTATTTTGTAAAGCTAACTAAATATTCTTCTTGATATTAGTAAATAATTACGCAGTTTGGTGTCTTCTACGAAGCCTAGAGTACGAGGAAAAGCATCTTCCTGTTTTTAATGCGTTTTTGTCACACTTAAATCACTATAACTTAACCATTTGTCAACCGATTTTTAAAAATTATGGCTTGTTCGAAAGACATGATTTTCACCTTTTAAATAAAAAGCAAGCAGTAAAATTCAGTTACGGAAAAAAAGTTATGTCCGTTTTAAGTAGAAAATCCAAGAAACCCCGTTTTCACAACATTTACCGTTATAAAATAAAAAAAACGAAGTGACCCAAGGAAAACAATGGCATTTTCGTCTTCCTTGGACTCCCAGCAAAACTGAATATATGCATCAGAACCACTGTAAAAAAATTTTGTCAACTTTTGTAGCGCAGTGTTATTATTAATGTTAATTCTAATTACAGTACTGTTTGCACGCAGTGTGCTTTTACATGTTTCTCTGGTACCCGATTTTTTAACAAATTTTAAATTCTGTTTTGGTTACTCTATCAGGCATTTATGTAATACATCTACGACTCATAACGAGGAAATAGACTAATTAAATCCACATTTTCATTACTTGTTAATACTAATGAAATTAAATGAAAATTAAAAAATATTTCTCCTATTGCTCCATTCTTAATTTTTACTAAACAATTTATAACAATTGAAAATGTCGAAATATGTTTTTACACAACTGTCCTTAACTTAAGCCTCTTAACAATTTATTAACATACATCACTATTTATATTTATACTAGCAAATTGCCCGCTACTTCGTATGCGGAAAGGATATAAAAAACAAATAAACAATATTTAATATGGATATGGTGAACACTGAAAATGCTGTTGTACTAATACCTATTTTAATTGATATTTAATTTTATTTAAGTATTGTTCGTATTATTCTCAACAAATCAGCCGCATCTCACCCCTACAAATCAACAGCGAGCCACATTTTTAAGGTATTTTAATTAAGGGATTTCTGTCCTCAGGAGGTAAAAACATTCTTGTAAAAAATGACCACCTATGCCTACAATTCCAAATAAATGTGACACATTTATATACGTTTACATACGTTCAGAATAAAGAAAGAATTTTGTTGAAGATATACATATATACTATCTTTGCGTTCAAATAAAACTAATGTTACAATACCAAAACCAAAACACAGTACCTTATCTCAAATTGTATAGCTTTAGTCCTATTTATTCGCCCAATAACGAGGGTATCGCATTTATAAAGATTTCATACATTTTAAGTGGGAATTTTCATAACCATTCCGATTTAATCCCAACAGTTCCTTCATTAATCAAAATATCAGTGCTTCAATGTTTAGTACTATTTAGTACATCTAAAATACTAATTGTATATTACTTTTTGGAACTTTACGTACAATAGTAGTATTATTTCAAATTATATAATTCTGAATTTATTCCAACAACCAAAGTCAATTTTAGTACCAATTAGTACCAAAATGGTACCAAATTTAGTACTTTTCGAATAACTGGGTATAAACTTAAAAAATTACCTCCTTATATCACCCAAATATGACAACCGCAATTCTCATTTCCAGCTCTATACCCACACACCAAAAGTGACTGTAAGAACAAATTTTAAAATTCCTATACCCGATACCAAATTTAGAACGATTTAGTAATTTTCGTATTGTACGTATTTCTTAAACCACGTATTTCGACAACCACATAACAGTAATATTAATTCCAAATCTCTTTTATGATATATTCGTAGGTTTTACCATTTTTTGAGATATAGAAGTTCAAATTGGGACAATTCACTGACTGTATCGTCTCCTTATAAAACAATGTCATGACTGCAATTTCCCAACTTAAACTTATATATCTCAAATACGATAAAACCTAGGAAAAAAATACGAAAGCCAATCTTGTAAAGAATTTGCACAGCTATAAGATTTTCTCTAGTCCTATTTCGATAAGACTAACATTTTAAAGCAAATCGTGAAAACCGAACAAAAATTTGACCTGAGCATATATATCTCAAAAATGGTAAAACCTATGAATAAATCATAACGGTCAATCCTCTAGAGAATTTTTACAGCTACAACATTTTCTTTAGTCCCTAAAAATGTGAACTTTGACTGCGATTTATTTAAAAATCCCTTCAGCGATCTTTTCTTGTTTTTGCACTTTTCTCAACCATGCACGTTGCTGTTTTAGAAACCGCAAAAACTTCCCAGGTGTAAGCGGTTTTTATTTAAAGTTAGGTTAGGCACATCGTACATGACATTGATTTATATGGGGGCGATGCAGTCAGTGCATCGTCCCAATTTGTACTTCTATATCTCAAAAATGGTAAAATCTACGAAAAATATTATACACATCAATCTTGTAGGGAATTTTCACTGCTACAAAATTTTCTTCAGTCCCATTTCGATAGGACTTGCCGCTTCCAAGCAAAATCGTGAAACCCTAAAAAACCTCTAAAAATGTCAACTAGAATCGCGATTCATTTAAAAAGCGCTCCGGCGATATTTTTCTGATCTATGAATATTGTAGTTTAAGAATCCGCAAAAACTTTCCAGGTATAAGTTCCTTTCATTTTAAGTTGGTTTAAGAGCACCGTGTACCTTAATCCTACACTCCAACAGTAATCGCGATTCCAAATTTCGGGATTCCCGCTTTATCCTTTCACCCAAATGCTCATTGTACCAAATTTAGTACCATTTAGCACTTTTCGTATTCATAAGTACAAATTTCCAAAACTACATCAATCGTACACTCCAACAGTAATCTCTATTCCAAATTTCAGGATTCCAGCTCTATTCGTTAGCCCAAACGCAAATTGTACCAATAAGTACGAATTTCCAAAACTACATTAATCCTACACTTCAACAATAATCTCAATACCAAATTTGAGGATTCCAGATTCCAAATCCCCATTGCACCAAATTTAGTACCATTTAGCACTTTTCGTACCCATAAGTACGAATTTTCAAAACTAACTCAATCCTATACTACAACAGTAGTGAAAATTCAAAATTTACGGATTTCAGTTCTATCCGTTCACCCAAATTCCTATTGTACCAAATTTATTATTTTTCGTACACATAAGTACGAATTTTCAAAACGACTGCCATTCGGCACTTCAACAGTAACCTTAATTTAAAATTTAATTTATTTTGTTTAAAAATTTCAGGATTCCTGTTCTATCCGTTCGCCCAAATCCTAATTAGTACAAGTTCGTACTTTTCGTACACATGTGCACACTTTTCCAAAACCACCTCCTTATCTCAACCGTACATTTTAACCTTGATTCCCACTCCAAACTTTAGCATTTAAGCTTTATCTGTTCACAAAATACGAATTGGTACCAAATTTAGTACATTTTAGCACTTTTTGTACACTTGTATTGCGAATATCCAAAAACCCTTTGCTACATCTATCCTACACTCTATCAGTGATCCTCATTCTTAATTTCAAAACTCTAGCTGTACCGGTTCGCCAAATACAAGTGGTACCATATTTAGTACCTTTTGGCACTTTTCGTACCGTTTTAGTTCGAATTTCTGACGCCATCGGACCAAGAGTGACCCTCACCCAAAATTTCAAGATTCTAGGTCCAGCCGTTTAGCCTGGGCGTTGATTATCAGTCAGTCAGTCAGTGAGTCATCATTACTCAACTCTTCTATAAGTATAGATAGCGCCTCATATAAAAGTAACAACAGCCTTTTGTTTTTTAAATTGTTTTTCCTAGAGCATATTTTTTTAAGCTTAAGCGAAAAACCTATTCAGTCCATACATATATGTATGTCCACATCTTCGTATACTACTTCTATAACGATATCGGCCGATTTCTTGATATTTATTGAAGTTTTTAGTAAGAAGCCTGAATCCGAACATTGCCCTATGTAGACCCCTAGAATTACAGCAAAAAAATATTCTCCAATGTGGTACCCTAAAATCACACCCTAAAATCACAGCGAAAAATATCCTGAAGATACATACATTCAACCTAACAAGGTAAAGGCATACCTTGAGTTCATGATATGTATTTAAGTTTTTAATAAGTAGTCTGAAGCCGAACATGTCCCTATGTAGAACCCTAAAACTACAAAAAACATAAATACAAAATAAATATTCCCCAAGGCGAAAAGATACCCTGAAGACACATTCAACCTAACAAGGTCAAGGTATACTGTGTGTTGCCAAATTTACCTCCTACACTTGATTTTGCATGCTGTTCACAGTTCGTTCTCACGCTATGACGCATAAAATCCAAAAGCAACTAAACAGACGTGTAAATGCAAATTAGACAATTAAACAAAATGATGTCAAATAATAAAACATAATTAGTATTGTTGTTTTAGTAGTTTCTTAACGTTCTGACAAACGAGAAGTGCTGTCCAAAGTGTCTTTAGCTACGTTTCGTTACCTTTGTATGTCGGTTACATGTTTGCGAACATTTCAACCCACAATCGTATTTAAATTTATATTAGTTCACACTTGTTCTCCATGTATACATATATTAAAATGCCCAAGAAAAAATTAAAACTCAAGAAGAAACCAACTTCAGTATTTTGCAATAACCATTTGTCTTAAATGGTGTGGCAGTGGTAGTAGGCTTAAATCATATTCTTGCTCAATTTTGAAATCGACAGCCCAAAGCAGTATCCATTATAGATAAATATAAATATAAAATTAGATACAAATATTACATTTTTGTTTTACAATAAATGAATATTTTTTTATCTGCAGAAATTGAGGAAAATGCATTAATACTTAAACTGCACAACACATTATATGAAAGAACTGCCTATGGAAATCTGATAGGACATTCGAAGACTATGTTTTCACGAAATCTATCATGCCACTAACAAGCCACCGTCTGCAATTGATATTAGTCATACTTTTAATAATTTATTTCTTCGTCGGCTAATATTTTGTTGGAAGCGCACAGGTGTATTTAACCTAAGTTTTGGATGGTGCAATTGCCGTAATTTCTATAGCTCTTCTTGTAATCATTTGTTGTTATATCTGAATGTGTGGGTTGACCATCCGTCGATTATTTCTGCCACTATAACTATTACCAACATCGGTTTGGTTAGTTGCCTTCAGTAGTGTGTTTCCTGCTCTCAGCAACATCTAACTCCTACCGCACTTTGTGATGAATGCTAAAGTTGTTTGTTTAACTATTATTTTAGCAAATGTCTTAACACCCACTTTTGGCAACTGTTTTATTATTCGGTAAAATAAAAATTCTGATATATGTCTGTTACATATCTATGTACATATATTTATTTGTACAAAAGTGCGTTGATTGTTGAGGCTTTAGACTTAATTGCAAACATAATCAATATTAATTGTTGCAAATGTTCCAATCGGTTGTCGCGTTTTTAACCAACAAGCTAGCAAGCACAATTCTTACGTTTATCGTTTATTCAAAAATGTTTGGTATATTTACTCATCTGATGTTATAGCGGTGATCAGTAAATGTTCTGTTTACCTAAAAAACACGAGGTACATATATTTAAATGTTCGTAAGTGATGGTGGTGATAATTGTGATGATGGGAATAATTGTTATTATTTTAATATGCACGAAACTAAATATGTACAAACTAGTTTTATGACAAAGTGAATATTATGTACATACAGTTAATCAAATGCAAACGATGAATTTTTAAAAAATTCGGTTTTCAATTAGGAATCAATTAAAAAAATTCTTTCAATATTGTTGGGTTTTTTTTTGTACATATGAGTTGATTTACTTGTTTATGACAACATTGCCAGAAATCAATAGGAAATAACAAAAACAACAGACAAAAAGTATAGGTACCTGGTTTTTAAGTGACAACTAAGTAATTGCAAAATTAATGAACGTGCAATAAAATCGCGTAATTCCCCGCGCTTTTTTTGCAATTTAGGATTAGTATGACTTCTACGGTATATGGAGATATAATCTCTTGACGCGTCATAATTTTTTGTTTCGGAAAATGTGATACATTTGACCTATTCCAGTATAAAAATGGTGAGCTGAGAACGGTGTACAATATCATATATTGTGTCAAAAATTCATGGGTCCACCTGAAGAAAAAAATCAGGAAATGGTCGCCCACTAATGGGACCCACTTAATACAATACATTAAAGAAGAATTGGAAAAAACCATTGGAATATGACATTCCGAAACGTATTTTCTCAATTAAGAAACGTTTATATCCTGTTATTGATGCCGAAAGTGTATATACAAAATATTAGAACCAACTTTTCCAGAAATACCGTGTAAGACTGAAAAGTTGTGAATTTTACAAAAATTTAGTTGAGAGTACAAGAAATGAAGTTTTTTTCCTTTTGGTTAATTCTACACGCAGAAAATTTTTAGAAAATTTACTGTTATGTTAGAAATATGTTTGGATCCAAACATAATTTGTTTGTGTCCAAACAAATATATGTTTGCAACATTTTGTAACATATCTCAATTTTATTTGTTTGGTTACCAACATATTTGTTATGTTAGAACATATTTTTAATGGGTGGAGAGAGGATGTTTGTCAAAGAGAGTAACAACAGTCCTCTCGCGGCTACGGAATGTTGTTTTATAATAAAGAGCTGTGTGTATGTTATAATAGAAGACTTAGAAGCGAAGAAGGGTGCTTTGGTGGCGTGTATGCGTCAAACATGTGTGTTTCTTGTTTTGTTGTTGTTAACCAACGTAGCAAGCGAAGAGGAATAGAAAACATGGTATGAATTATCTAGTTCTTTTTCTTCAGTTTTTTTAAATACCATCGTAGAGTAAAGACGGTAAAGTGAGTGAATAAATCAGTGTTTTGTGTTTTCTTAAAGAAATTGTGCTTTTTAGTAAACTAAATGCCCAGTACATTTTATAATTGAATCGAAAAAGTGAATGGAATTATTTTTTTGGACAAATAAGAAATCGCATGTAATATTGCTAATTACATATGTACATACATATTGTAGTAGCAGATACCAACCATGTCCCTACTAGTTGTTTAAATAAAACTCAGCAGCAGCTTCTTTTCCATTTTATTCTTTATTTAATTTGTTTTCTGCATCAATGTCCGATGTTGTCTGTGGATTGTATTTAACTGTCCGAGTCTGTTCTCGTTACGTTGTCAACAGGCCACAATGCCTATGTCATGAGTAAGAGAGCAAACAACATAATGAGTGAGTGAGTGAAAGATAATCTAGACTCTACACCAGAGACGCGCTGTCTTTGCAAAGAAGTATAGTGAGGGCGCCCACTGAGTTGTTTTTGCATTTGCTTCTCTCTCTCACGTACAGTGTACGTGTAAATAAACAAACGATGAATATCATGTGGTTGTTGTTTTTTTCACCAATGCATACACATATGCTGTAGTATTGATGGAAATATTATGGGCGACGCTGCTCTACACATTCATTATTTTCAAGAGAATTAAGTTTCGTTTATTCTCCAGTGGCTACACAAGAATTTATAATTCAAATATGATGTTTTGTTCGAGTAATGTTGGTTTATTGGGTTGCCTTGTGTAATGAAGGAAATGTGTGTATTGAACATTTTCATTTCAAAAACAAAAGCTCTCTTTTTCAATTGTGTGAGTGAGCAAATTGACACACACCGACAGGGGAAGTGCGCACTTTGAACAGCCTTGATCTAGAGAGTAATAAACTAATGAACAAATAATTGAGTGAGAGATGACTTAGAGAGTAATACACTATACTACAATATGTATATTTGAAATATGGTACATCCATATTTATTTATTACATTACATAATCATTTGATTCCAGAGGCCGATTCCCCGTTGATGATTTCAGCTTTGAGGAAAATGTGTTTTATTTCACAACTAAGGAGAAGCGTTCAACGATGTTTATATATATTGTTTTCTTTTGACTATTTACAAATTATTTCATTCAGTTTTTCTTTTATTAGCGTGTTATGTATTTCTTTGGAATTTTGTTTGTACCTAAGTGTCTGTTTTTGCTTTGCCTTTCAATAAACAATATATATATAATGGAAATAGCCAGTGAGCGCTTACTGAGAGAGTGAGCATGCATTTCAATGTGTTTTACATTGAAATTTACGCTCGCTTGCTCTCAGGAACCGCCCACTGGTGCATGTGTTTGTTTTTTTGATGTGGCTTTTGGGTTTGTATTTGTTTGCATCAAAACATATAATTTGTTTGCATCCAAACATATAATTTGTTTGCACCCAAACATATATTTGTTTGCAGGATCCAAACATATGTTATGTTTGGGAATGCTTGCAAACAATTATATGTTTGCTGCAAAATATGTTTGGGACATATGTTAGAGTGGCCTTTTTTGTGTATGAAATTTTTTAGTGGAATTTAGCGACGAAAAAATATTAAATCGATCGAAGCAAAATTGGCTGCGTTCAAATAAGACCCCGTTATGTTTTGCGTTTAGATGCGCAATTTGAAACGCGTTTTCTCAAAATGGCCAACGGTAGCGAATGGACCAACCTTTAAAATGAAAGCAAGAACTATTTAAAAATATTAGTAGTTTCTTTGAAAAAAAAAAATATCATGAACAATGAGTTGTTTGGTTTCCACAACTATGGATAACCCTTAAATTTGTCTCTTTTTTGTGAGTTTTTACGATTTATTATATGGGTGTTCATCACTGTAATAACTTAGGCCATAGATACTGAATTACTAACATATAGTTAAAAAATAAAAAAAAAAACATTTTTAACAATCACCATATGTACAAAAATATAATGCGTTGGGTTGTAATGCCTGAAGACAACGTTGTATCTCTCAAATAAAAAGGTATAGCGTGTTTTATCCTTAATTCGAGGCTTCATAAATATATGTATTTGTGATAGAATAAATAAATTACTGTTGAAATCGCTTATAACGACGTCGTTTATAATGTAATATCGCTTATTACGACGAAATCCAAAAGTCCCGAATTTCTGTCCGTTATATTCCACACAAATCAGTATCGTTTATATCGTCCGTGTTTTGTGGAATATTGGAATTTTGCTATCTGTTTTAACGTCGAAGCATACGAAGAAGAAAAATATTTCTCAATATTTTGTTATATGTATATTTTTTCAATCTCAAACAACAAAATACCAAATATATGCACAACATTTTCGAAGATGGTGTTGGACAACTGAATTACGGCTAACATGTGGGTGGTCTTAAGTCAATTAAGCTTGAATTTTTGCATCTTGTTTTACCACCCATGGTCCTAGATGTAATAAAATCATTAAACTAGCATTGCCGGAATAGGGAAATATTCACTATCCTGGCACGAATAAAAAAGGATCAAAGTACGAAATTAAATGTGTTGGACACCGTGTTATTGTTGGATGAAGCGTGAAAAAATGTAACGTCTTCTGTTATTGCTAATTGTTTTCATCATGCGGGATTTATCTTCATTCTCATTTCCCCCAACGCGTAGTAGATATTGATAAATTAATTGCCATCGACGACAATGTTTTCACATCTGTCATGTATAATGACGACGACAAAATATTGCAATTTTTAGATGAAGAAATTGAGGATACTACAGAAACAGAATTTCAATTACCGTCAGAGTCAGAGGCGTGACTATCTGTAGACTCTTCAAAAATTTGTTTACTCAGAACATGTGACAAGCAGAGAATGTGTTTTGGAAACCCTTTCAAAACTCAGATCTGAGTTAAATTTATTATTCATTAACGCAATATATCTGCTGAAGAATGAATTTGATATATTTTTTATTACTTTGTTTTTAATTCATTTATATATATGGTAACATGAGGCGCCTTCGCCACGAAACCTCCCCACCCATGGGACAGCTTCGCCATAGATATGGGACATTCTCCAACGGACACTAAAACTGTAATTTACCATACTTCTTCTTTAAATATCAACATTATGCGAAACAGGAATAATTGAATAATCAAAAATTATTATAAAATTCTCAAAAAGAACCAGATTATAGTACTTAATTGAAGTAGGTACATTGAATTTAGGTACAAAAATCATAATATTACTAAACAAAATACGTTTTTGATATTATTTGATTTTAACTTCAGATTGTAATCTGGTTATCAACTTTTATGTAGAAAATTTACTTATGTTGAAAGTAAGATATGGGGTATTGTAACTCGCGAATATAAAATTTTGAGCGGAAGCTGTGGTCGTAATTATGTAAAAAATAGGAAAAATGCGTGAAAGAAACGAGTTTTTTGCGTCAATTTCCAATTAGTGGCTTTACAACACAATGTAGAAGTTAATGCTCAAAGAAGAAGTTAAAGAATACACTTCAGAGATGATGTTTCTAATATATGAATTTTTAATATATCCTTAAACGGATGATGACATTTTAAAGACTGAAAAATTGGGTTTTTTGAATATTTGCTCTAATTGGGCCGCGCAGCCAGATTTCTCTAAAAGCTTATTATGTGATAGTGGTACTCGTTATTTCGCAATTTTTAATGTATAACTTTCGCGTGTAACCTTCAAAGGATCACGGCAATCTGCGCTCAAAGTTGAATTTTTGTGCGTAAATTTTTCTAAAAAAAATTGCTTTTTGATTCAAAATTTACAAATGTTATTTGATTCCGTTGAAACGGTCCTTGATGGATAGCACTGAAATGGCATAGGATGATGTTTTTTTTTTATGGTGAACATAGAAATCGGATGCGCATAACATTTTAATGTACTTCGTGGAAATATGGACATTTTACTATTTTTGCACGCTAATATGCGACTAATACTACATCGTGGTCGCCAAATGGAATTTCACAAAATGTATATCGAATAAAAGGGATTGATTCGATGGGTTGGAAAATCGGATGCGCATTTCCACTATTACGCGGTTTATATGAGTTTCAAGTGTTGTAATATTCAACATAACTATATTTGAATTTTTTGTCCCAATTGGAAATCCTTCTGATTTAATATAATGATTTAAAAATGTCCACTAATAGGAAAACTATAAGCCAATATTAGGTTGCAACGGAATATCTTCACTATTGAGCAAAATTTTGACGAAAAAGACAAAGAAGTCAAACATTTTTTCCTATAAAACCAAAAAAAAAAAATAAATAAAATTAGAATGACATGATTTTTTTCTTCATATTTTCTTGGTATTTTTCCAAATATTATTTCTCACAGTGTCTGGTATGCTTTTGTAATTTTTTAATATATTTTTTATAAGTTCAAGCTCCATTATTTAAAAAAATATGTTTGTAAATACGTAAATTTTTGAAGGAATTCGATATTCGCGAGTCTGTTGAGAAGTTTTATAATTATTTTGCCAAATTGCCAAATTTTGTAAACCGTAATCGGATAAAACAGATTATTATATTAAGCCGCGATTTTTTTTAGAATTTTTTCTAATTATTAAAATTAATTTAGTATATCAAAGTTAGCTACAAAAACAGATCTGGAATGACTATTTGTTTCTTAATCTATGTACCAAAAATTATTGATGTAGAACCAAAAATTTGTTTTTGATTTTTTTGAAATGGAAAAGACAAATTTAGAAAATTTTCGTGATATCTATGGCATAAAGAATTTAAGTTAAACATGACAAATTTCTAACATTAACCCACCACACCCCTATCATGGCGTGGTCGACCCACCCCTTACACATTTCATAATATTAATATATTGACATTTTTAATTGCTTTTTTCATGCGAATTATTGGGATTTACATTCTTCAGTAGTTGTCTTCTAACGGTATAAATATGTTTTTTTAAATTAAAAAATGTAAATAAGATATCACAAAACATACCTACCATAATTATTTTTCCCAATACCCCAAAAACCCAAAACCGCGTGCTTTCGCTATCATACTTATGACACAACTGTCAACTTTTGACAGAAGATAGATCTTCATTAAACTCACAATTTAGTTTTTAACGGATTTTTTCTAGGACCTGTAGTTTGGGGGAAAATCGATGCTGGCGTGGCCGCCTCAGTGGCGAAGGCGCCCCATGTTACCATATACAGACGAAAAAGTAAAAAATTGAATTGAATTTATTTATTTAATTAATTAAAATATAATTAAAATATAACTTTAAACAGTCCAAACATATTTAATAATTCTTCAATACGGAGTTAATATTGATTCATAGTTGCGGAGCAACAGGACTAAGTGTCAATCATTTTATTTGTATTTGCGAAATCGGATGTTTTAAATAGAACGATAACGTTCAAATACTCTTATCGATATGTCATCGCATCTGTAAGAAATGGTTGTGTGTGTGTGGTATGTATATTTAATAATGTCCCATATTTCCAATGAAAAGGCATTTCACTTGCTGCAGGCATTGTTTTGTATTCGTAGATTGCTGTCTTATTCCTTCGATTTGCTAACAATAGTTTCTAATCGTATATTAAGGCTATCTGCTCTTGAGGATCTTACAGTTACTTTTAAGTTCAACATTAAAACGGCTGAAGGAAATTAAAAGAGACATGTCATGAACGTTTAGCGTCGTCCGGTACCACCCGCTTACAATGGCAGAGAATAAAAATCGCTTCCATTGATGTCTCATTACGAAGACACACAGCAAACATGTTACGAGTATACAGAGACGGCTTTGGAAGTATGGTTTAACAAGGCCTTGGAAGCAAAAGAATTTCTTGTAAGATGAAATAAAAGCATTTGTAAAACTTCCCAATAAATGGTTACGTGCAAATTCTGTAAGCCAGAAATATATTGCAATTTACTTAATAAAAACTACATATAGGTAAAATAACCAACAGAAATATTAATAAATATGATTAAATGCAATAATTTGTCTTAAGCAATCCTTCAACTTTGAAATATAGAAAATCAACTGGGTGGGACCGAATTACAACGCCTTTTGTCCTTTTATTCTTGGGAAATAGTTATTCTGGTTTATTCAGGAATAAGCAGCAGCCATTTAAATTATTTATAAAATCATGCGAAATTATTTTCCATACATCAGGCTCTAGCCACTGATATATGTTCACCTGCTGAATTTAAAGGCCTGTCAATCACTCATGCTGAAATTCACCTTCGATACAACCCTGGTGTACACATTACTCTTTCTTTATCAAATTAGCAGGATATGAGGTATATAAGGTAGGGGAAAGGTATTGAACACAATGCCGCCATAAAACAAAAATGGCAAAAATACCAGATATTAATCAAAACAAAAATGAGAATAGTAAGGGAGACTGCAAGTAAGTGGAGAGCCAATTACATTTATATCATGATTAGAAAAGTTGAGACTTGAAAACTACAGTTCCAAATTGTACAGAGCAACGACTCTGGGGGTGCTACATATAAATTCCAGCTGAAGTATTGACTATTAAAAATACATGCATACACTTACTATCTGCACAAGTCATTCAACGTAACTCTCAAAGTTTAAACATAATACTAATCGGTGTAGGGTATTATAACATGTACCATCAAGTTTATATTATTTTCATTGCAGTGAATTTATTTTGCAAGGGATATTGCACAAATTGCACACTGAATGGTTTGAAATGAAAATAACTGACTATTGTTATTTAATTAAAGATCTCGAATTGATGATAGGTAATGGATACCACTGACATGCATCTCCCTCGCCAATTCCGATATGGCTAAGCCTGATGTCAAGTGACATTGCAGACCATTATTATTGAAGCTCATTGCCAGCGAGAAGAAAATTTCATATAACCAATATAACCCACACATGTAGACCAAAGACCACAATTATACAAAAGAAAAATGAAAAAAAGCTTAAAGAATTCAAATGAAAATTATACAGACTTAATTGGTGTTTATTTAACTAAAACCGTCTGTTAGAGTTGAGAATTGTCAACATTGTTAATTTTGGACACAAAAAGCCCGCTGAAGTGTCATGCCATAGGCAAATTACATTTTTTGATTTCAAATGTTTTTGAGATCGTAGATTATAATATGGAAACGCTTGGCTTTCTAATACTTAGTGTCGATAGGTAAGGCAAATTAAAAAAAAAAAAACATTATTTGTACTTTTCATTCATAATTTTGTGTTTTAATTTTGCCGATTTTTTCGGTAACTCAAAAATTAGCTGCAGAATTCTACTACTGAATAGTTAATCACCGTTAAATTGTCGTTCTGACAAGTTTCGGCTATAAAAAAGAGGTCCCATATCATTAAGCCAACCCTCATCCATGATGTGTCTGTTCGTACTTTAGAAGCTATGTTTAATCGGCTGCGAATGCTTGCTAAGACAGTGTAGTGGCCGCCTCATCAACCTAATTCGTTCTGGCTAGCGTAAGAAGTGTTCTCCGTTCGTTTTACAATTTTTGCAGCTAAAAATACCATCCCAAAAAACAAAACCTCTGTTTTTTGGAACTCCTACCCTCTATTTTTTTCCATTTGATCCAAAAACCTTATATACACTCCCGCTTATCTGAATAGGTTTGAAAATTTTTCTTTTTATATGTTAAGGTCTCTTCAGCTGCGTTTGGATTAAAAGTCCATACTATATAGTTATTGAGAGTCCTATACTATGCCAACATTCAAAGGAAAAATAATAACGGTGCTGCCATATTTTCGGAAAATATCCCTGTTGTAATAAAAATGTAACAAAAAAGTGCTCAATTTTTTGCTCATCTGAATAGTTCTGAATCAAATAAATTCAAAACAGGTACTACCTATGCAAATTCCGCCCTGGTTTTTGCTTTAATTTAGTAAAATCCTACGAAAATGTACGTGGGTACAAATATCAAATTGGAAAAGTGGCGAAGAACTTTCATATAAAATCAAGAAATAGTCCAATAAACATTTTTAATAACCCTGCTTTAAATGACTTTTTGACTTCGTAAGACCCCGCCTATGCTTCGAAAATTGTCTGAGAGCAAATGCCTAGTGTTAGTCACAATATTAGGATCGATACACAATAAAAATCATGTAAAATATTTGGTATTTTGCCTAAAGTTACACTATTTAACTAATCTTCCAGTATAACTTTTAGCATTATTATGTCAGAACTCCACCACAGTTGACTATATGTGTCAAAAATGCTCGACAATTGATCTGAAGAAATGCGTCTTCGAGGACAAATAACGTAGAAAATTTTAACTCAAATGTAACACAAAGAGCTATGATATCCCGTCTTTTACACTGATGTATTACCTAAATAGTCAGGTCAACACATTTTTAGATGTTCTCAAGTCATAAAAAACGCGAATAAGCATACACGAATGGACTACAGATATGTCATGTCAGTATAAAAGTCGAAGATATCATACCCCTTTGTTTATACCCTCAGCATTTATGCTAACGAGGGTATATGAGTGAATATCAAAAAAATTTAGTTTCCATGAAGCCAAGGTTTGCACTATTATAATACGCGAACTATTGCAATTTACAAGTAACTTTGACCATGGCTAGATCAATTCAAGTGTTTTTGAACAAAGCTCAAAAATTTGGCAAAATAATTTAATTTGCGTGGAAGTTATGACCGCGTAAATGAATAAAAATAGGAAAAAAACGTTGAAGCTAACGAGGTTTTTTACGGTACTATTTGATTGCTGATTAAACCGTTCAAATGACGGACATATGTCCAAAGTAAAAGTAGAAGAATACAAAATGAAGATTACACTTCTAATGTATCTAATCTAATTTCCATTGCTTCCACCTTTTATGGACGCTGACATTTTGAAGCCGGATTTTAGGTGTTTTTCGTATTTTTAATTTAACTGGAACGCGCATTCGAGTTTTTCAAAAAACAACTAATAGGATTAAAGTACTCGCAATTACGCATAATTTGATATCTATATTGGCTATGTAGCCCACACAGCAGCAGAGTAATCTACTGCTAAAGGCCAAAATTTAGTGCGATATTTTTTTCTAAAAAACATATTTTTTGGATATTGGGTACAATATCCTTTTGCGATTTTGAGGATTTCGCGATTTACACGCATTTCAAATGATACAGTTTTATTTGAAGATTATATCGCATTCAAAAGAACCCAACATTTATTTGAACGTTACCCATATCTTCCGCTAGAAGAAATTTAACTGAAATAGAAGAATAACTCCGACCTAATTTTCTTACATTTTCTTCAACAAACTCACAAAAAAAAAATTGAAAAATATTTTCTCTTACAAAAATTTTAGAACTTCCCTCAATATATATTTTTTTTGTTTTTGCTAAAATCTGCAAACCTTTAAACAGATTTCTATATTTTTGGTTCCATTCGAATCGTCGCGATGTTTAGATTACGTACATATTTTTAAAATATTTTTCCGATGCATAAACAACTTAAATTTTAATAAAACAGGTTGCAAGCAAGCATTTTTTTAATTCTTTCTTAATTTCCGCGAAAATTTACAACTTTGCCCCTAATGTTATGGGACCTCAGTAATCATATAGTACGTAGGAAGCCCTTAATTAACAATGTTTCGCAATATAATGGGTAGCGTTGTTTTAAGATTTATTTCTTATTATCAGAATTAAAACCGCCATAACTTTTGCTCGCAACAACCAAAATTAGTATCACGAACAGATTTGAGAATCGGACTTTTTTCCCAATCTATGTACCAAAAATCTTTCATGTAGCTTAAATTTTTTTTTAATTTTTTTTTTATGGAAAACTAAAAAATTTTGATATCTCCTCATGTAAACTTTAATTTTGTCCAAACTTAGTTTAAGTTCGAAGATGGGTTATATCGGTCCACTCCTTCCGGTACCTCCCCCACAAAAGTTCGAAAATGTTCGGAAAATTTGTGCGCACTATAACTCTTGAAGGGAGTAACCGATTAGGTCCATACTTTGCCCATCATTAAATTTCTACCAGACTTAAATGAGGTTCTAGTATGAACTCAATCGGTCCACTGCTTCGGGTACCACCCACACAAAGTTCTGTTTAGGACCTGTTCACTAATCGCTTTGATTTTTGTTGTAGTAACTTGCATTCGCTGCCTCAATTACGGCAGTAAACATTTTTTTCAGGGGCAAGTTCATACTTCTTGAGAAAACAGCCCGAAAGGTGTAAAATGGCACCTTATGTATTGTCGATTTGGTCCAAAATTTGGCCTTCCTGTTATTTTGTCATATTTTCAGTTCGAAGATAGGCAATACTGGTCCACAACTTCCGTAAGTTCCCCCGAATATTTAAAAAATTTCACTTAAATGGTATGCGCGATATCTCTTGAACAAATTTGGTCTAAACTTTGGATCTCCTAATATTTTGTCCAAATTTAGGTTAACTTCTAAAATCGAGGTTCTTTAGAGTACCTCCTCCACAAAAGTTCAACATTTGTGTCTAAGTGCAGTTTAAGGTCTGTTCGAAGATCCTTTGGAAATGTATGCCAAAGCTGTTCGTTTTTGTCCTGCTTACAACGGTATTATGTTTTCCGTGGACAAGTCCATGCTTCCTGGCATACTGGCCGCGATATCTATCGAAAAGATATGACTCCAAAAGAAGATCCACTTCCAGAATAGACTTTAAGTACCTTTTCTGCAACACTCTTGAACTTTAATCCTAATCCATAATTTCGTCGGCAAATGTGTCAAATGTCCAAAAAATGGCCACAAAATAATGAAAGGACCATAAATACATTCGATCTGACTGTAGATGAAAGTTTCAATTCACATAGCCTCAGGGTATATCTCTGTCGGCAAAACCGACTGATACTTTTTTACTTGTTTAAATTTGAATTAACATTTTCTATACTATTTGTCGTCGAGACCAATTTTCGAGCATCTATGAAACATGTGTTCTGAGGATGATAATGCTAAAATTTATACTGTCAGGATAGTTAAATAATGTAACTTGAGCCAAAATATCAAATATTTTCAATGATATTTATAGTTTATCGATACTAATATTATGGCTAACACACATGGCAGACATATTTTGAAGTTCAGGCGGGGTCTTACAAAAAAAAAGTCATTTAAACCAGGGTTATAAATATTTTTTTTGGAATATTTCATGAGTTTATATGAAAGTTCTTGGTAACTTTTCCACGTACCTAATTTATACCCTCAGCATTTATGCTAACGAGGGTATTGTTACAGCATAACAAATCGTCATATAGGATTTTTTTTACAAAATTATAGTTTTATATTATAGACTTTTACAAAATTGTTCAACTTTGTCTGAAATTCTGCCACCGGGAATATCTTCAGCAAAGAGTTCTGAATTACCAACGTGCGATTTTTTGCGTTTTTTGAGTTGTATCACTTTTTTGAAGTTGCCCTCCTTGCAGAAAACATTTTTTTAAATTGTTTGTTTGGTAAAGGAGATATTAAACGCAAAAAGCATCCGATTTGAACTAAAAAGACATTTTCTTTAAAGAAATATTCACCATGTGTTGTAAAAATGTACATTCGCGATGTGGTGAACATTTTTGTTAATTATAGCCGTAATACGTTCAATCGTGATTGCGTGATTTATTTGGACCTTTAAAAAAAATATTTATTCAACATATCAATGTTTATAAAAATCTTTTGGTGGATCGGCATTTTAAATTATTATAACCGTTTTTCTTTTGTTTTAACCGCGATCATTGGGTTGGAACGAATAAAATATGTAGGTAAAATGAGAATAGGGGGTAGGAACAAGAAAGTGTGCTCGTTATATCCGGCGTTCGTTGTAAACGTATTCATCTGTAAAATTGTTATTAAAGCTTAGTTTTTAATACCATATATTTAAATATTTGAAACTGTGCTTAAATTCGTCGGGCCTAACAAATTGTAAAAAAAAAATCTACTATCGGGGTAACAATTTTTGTTCGTTATAGTCGTGGTCGTTTTAAGAACTTTAATCTGTGTACAAATATTAAGAAAAATTCTTTCGAAACACAAAATGTTCGCTCTAAACGTAATTTCCTATAACCGATGTTCGCTATATCCGAATTTTACTGTGTAATTCTTTGTTTTATCTAAAGCATTAAAAATGTATAAAAAACCCCATAAATCTACCTCTATTAATTTTTGCCTCAAAAACAGGACAAATTACCTACAGTGCACTGTGGCGGGTTCTTCGATACTAATTGACTGGGAACCGGGCAGAAGCTGCCACCTTAGTGTTCATATGTTTGTAGTTGTGTCGTTTTTCTGTGTTAGTAGCACCATATAGATATCGGGAGTGTTCGTACATAGTGGTTGCTCTGGACTCGTCTATGTGAGGAACTATGTGAACACAGCATCATCAGCATCGTCATCAGGATGTCTGACTTCGCGCTGTCCCTACAACAGCAACCTCACACACAGTACGCAATTTAATTGCAATGGGCATACACCGATTTAATATCAAGGAAATAGTCACTTTATGAGTCGGCGATGTAGGAAAGTGCATCAAAAATTGCAGCTTACAGCGCAGTGATGGTTACAATGTATTGAGGAAAAATCGCTCCAGAAGTGGATGTGGGGGAGTAGTTTTTCTATTGCACCATTCTGTTCAAAATGTAGTGCAGTCAAAATATGCATGCTTGAAAGGGGTAAATAGCTAAAATTCCCAAAGTAATGTCCTAAAAGTCCTCACCGATCACATGTGTGCAACATGATTTTCGGGGTCAACGGTCATTATACCCTCAGCATTTATGCTAATGAGGGTATATACACTTTCATACGGGCAAAATGTGCCTCATCGAAATAATGGTTTTAGACCCTATGTATGTTTGGACGAAATGTGTTTCAGACAATTTGGAGTCGATTTAGCAATGTCCGTCCGTCTGTCTGGCCGGCGGGTGCGCACGATACCTCTTGAACGGATGAACCGATTTGGTCCAAAATTTGGGTTTCGCAATATTTTGTCTAAACTTAGTTTAAGTTCGAAGATGGGTTATATCGGTCCACTCCTTCCGGTACCTCCCCACAAAAGTTCGAAAATGTTTGAAAAATTTGTGCGCACGAAACTCTTGAAGGGGGTAATCGATTTGGTCCATATTTTGCACATCGTGAAATTTATACCAAACTTAGATGAGGTTCCAATATGGACTCAATCGGTCCACGCCTTCGGGTACCTCTCACACAAAATTTCGGAAAAGTTTAGTTTAGGACCTGCTCTCGAATCGTTTTGATTTTTATTGTAACAACTTGTGTTCACGGCCCCTTATAGGGTTGTACAAGTTTCATCAGGGGCAAAACCATACTTCCTGAGAAAATAGCTTGAAAGGTTCAAAAAACCCCTATGACATCGTGTGTAGTGGTTGGAGCGCAAGATAACTCTTGAAGGGATCTGCCGATTCGATCCAAAATTTGGCCTTTATAATATGTTGTCCAAACTTAGTTTAAGTTCGAAGGTAAGTCATATCGGTTCACTTCTTCAGGTAACCCCCCACAAAAGTTCAAAAATGTTCGGAAAAATTGTGAGCACGATAACTCTTGAAGGGAAGGACCGATTTGGTCCATACTTAACGCGTCCTAATATATAGGGTGTTTTTTTAAGCTAGATAGAACTTTAAATTGTAAAAAGTAACACAAAAAATTAAATTTTGATGATTTTTTTTTATTTGTTTCAGTATACTCTGACAAATCATCATGATTAGACTCACGCTTGAACAACGCTACGAAATTATCCAAATTTACTTTGAAAATCAGTCGTCGATTCGCGCAACTTATAGACGACTTCGTCATTTGTATGGCGATGAGGCGCATTTTTGGCTTAACGGGTTTGTTAATAAGCAAAATTGCCACATATGGAGTGAGACCAATCCACAAGAGACCCTACAGACTCCATCACATCCAGAAAAATGCACCGTATGGTGTGGTTTTCACGCTGGTGGCATCATCGGACCTTATTTCTTCAAAGATGAGGCCGGAGCTCGCGTTACGGTCAATGGAGATCGTTACCGCACCATGATCAATGATTTTTTGTTTGAAAATATGGATGACATTGATCCGGAGGAGATGTGGTTTCAACAGGATGGCGCTACGTGCCATACGGCGAACGCAACCATCGACTTATTGAAATCAAAATTTGGCGATAAGTTGATTTCGAGAAGTGGACCTGTCAATTGGCCTCCAAGGTCGGGCGATTTGACACATCTCGATTATTTCCTGTGGGGCTACGTGAAGTCACTGGTTTATGCTGATAAACCAGCAACAATTGATGCCTTGGAGGTCAGCATTGTTCGTGTTATTCGTGACATACGGCCAGCAGTGCTCGAAAAAGTGGCCAAAAATTTGATGTCCAGAATGCACTTCGTCAAGAACAGCCGCGGTGCCCATATGCCCGAAATCATTTTCAAATGTTAATGTCACGTATTGGTCTTTCGAATAAAAAAAAATTTGATTACAATTTAATTTTTTGTGTTATTTTTTACAATTTCAAGTTCTATCGGGCTTAAAAAACACCCTTTATCTACCAGATATAGATCCGGTTTGAATATGGACTATATTTGTCCATTCCATCGGGTACCTCCCACACAAAATTTCGGATAAGTTCACTTTAAGACCTGCTCTTGACTAACTTTGATTTCTGTTGAAGCAACTTGCAATCACTCTCTCAATTTACGGTAAAAGTTTTTTCAGTGCCAAGTCCATACTTCTTGGGAAAACAGCCCGAAAGTTGTAAAAAACCCCTGTGGCACCATATATAGTAGCTGGAGTGCACAATAACTCTCGAACTGATAAACCGATTTGGTCCAAAAATTGGCCTTCGTCATATTTTGTCCAAACTTAGTTTAACTTCAAAAATGGCCCATATCTTTCCTCTCCTTAAGAAACCTCCCCCACAAAAGTTCAACATTTGTATCCAAGTACAGTTTAGGGTCTGTTCGCAGATCCTTTGGAAGTTTATACCGATGATCTTCTTTGTGGTCCTGTTTACAGCCAAATTATATTTTCCGTGGACAAGTCCATGCTTCCTGGCATACTGGTCCAACAGGTGTACGATAACCCATTGAAATGACTAGTGGGCGCGATATCTATCGAAAAGATATGACTCTCAAAGTAAGATCCACTTCCGTAATGCACTACGTCGGTCCATTCCCTCCTCCGCAAAACTTTTGAACTTTAATCCCAATCCACATTTTTGTCGGCAAGTTCAAATGTCCAAAAAGTGCCACAACATTACGAAAAGACCCTAAATACATTCGATCTGTCCGTAGATAAAAGTTCCAATTCACATAGGCTGAGGGTATATCTCTGTCGGCAAATTTTATTTGATTCAAACCTATTCAGAAGAGCTAAAAAAATTTAGCACTTTTTTGGTACATTTTTATTATAACAGGGATATTTTCCAAAAATATGGCAACACAATTATGTTTCTTTCTGGCGAATTTTGTTATAGTATAAGACTCTCAAAAACTATATAGTATGGGCCGGTAATCCAAATACAGCTGAAGAGACCTTAACATATAAAGAGAAAAATTTTCAAACCAATTCAGATAGGGGGAGTTTATGAAATTTTATGGCGATCGGTTAATGTTTACCCGTGACAAACTAGATTTGTTTCCATAGTAATTTATATTATTTCCATAGTACTTTGTATGAGGACCGAAGGTACATTTTCAGAAAATCGCTCCGCACGCCGCTATTATTTTCCAATCTATGAAAAAATTACAGGTTTATTGTTGTGGCTAAAAAACGAATCCTACAAAAATTTTAAAATAAGCTATATTATAGGGCCCAAATTACCTTTTAATGGTCATATATGCATATTGGATCAATATAAAAATCTGGACCGATTTTCATTAGTTTTTGTATGATTCGTTATTTAGCCACAACAATGAACTGGTAACATTTTTTATCGATTGGAAAATAGTTGTGATCTGTAGAGCACTTTTCTGAAAATTCATCCCTGGGTTTGGTGTGTTTGCCACAATATCTTCTATACGCAATATATATAGATCAGATATTACAACGTATTTGTATTAAGATGAATAGGAAAGAACAAATTGAAAACTGACTTCACATCTGCAAATATCTGAAGCTGAATTATATATGACGTTGTTCCTAGTGTTATCACATTTCGTTAATAGTTTCATAAGTCCTAATATTTATTTTTTTTCGTTGTTGTTTAGTTTAATAACAAATAATACTCTACAGTTGCGATAAACATAATATTTCTGATATAAATAATTGTAATCTTACACCAACGCAGTTGTAACAATATTTGATGTGGTTTGTAGTATTAAATTGTAACCTAAGCCTCGTTCGTTACGAAAAAACAAAAACATAACTATTTACACAAGATTTTGAAAACAATTTGGAAGTGTGAAAATGTGCAAAGTTGTGTTGGCGTTATTGACTCTTGGATTTTGCGCAAGTCTATTCTGATGTTAAGGAGATCAGTATGGGCGCTTATTTCTGCATTATAATTGGCGCATAATTGAAATAATGCCTTTTTGAGTAACGAACACCAATGGTTGTTTGTTTTTGTTGTTACTTAAAATTCTACGTGAATTTGAGTGGTATTGAGCAATATTGGGCTATGATTCATGCTTGTTAGCGTTCTCGAGCAACGAGAATATAATTTATGTTTTGTGTATTTAAAGATACTTGCGTTTGTTTATAGTTGTCAGTTGAGCTGAAGTTGATTTGTTTTTAAATGATCTGCTGTAATGTATATCTTGGGATACCTTATATTGTTATTCTATGCTACGGTGTTCTCCTATTTACAATGTAGACATGTAATCTAATGATGCTGTTGTAAAATGTTCTTATTTATTTTTATAAAATACAACAGATGTAGCACCAGGCCGCTATACAAATATCAATCAAAAAAAAAAAAAAACTTAACAAATAAGGAAAGTTAAACGAGCCAAAGTGTCATAAGTTCTTTTTTCTATTCAAACATTTAAATAACAAAAAAATGTTTTTTCAATGGAGATGAAATTTATTAGCTACGCTAAAATTAGTGATATTATTGACATTTATTGAACTCTGCATTCGATGTCTAAATTTAGATAATATGTAGAGTGATGGAACATTCATAACTGGTTTGAAAAAATTAGTACCAGCAAACGAATTTTCATTTGACAATGTACTATTGGCTCTTGTTGATCTTAGCAGTCATCGAGGCGATCTAATTAAAAATGTGAAACATCACGTTTTTTAATTTAATTAAAAAAAAGAAACTACGAGAGTTGTCTTCGAAGCTTTTAGTTAATTTAATTTTAACTTCATCTCATTTTCAAATAATCATTTATCAGACTGCCTAGAAGTAACAGCCACATAGCATCGCCACAATAGCAGTTATAATTCATTTAATACAACAAAGTTTAACTCGATGTCATGATCGCCAATTGCGCAAATGCTCTACGAGCGACATAGGAAAACACCAAAGAGGAATGGAACACATAAAAAACGTCAACAGTTTTCAACTGCAACTGAAAAGTTAATGGGGCCACCGCTCACCCCCTTCAACTTAATAAGATGCCAATCTTGTATTGTGGGTGGAAGACGTTGTAGCAAATGGAAAGAGGAGGTGTGGTATCATAATTACATATAATGTATAAACAGCAATAATAGTTAGTTAGAGAACGCTGCTGCAGTAGCAAAACATGATGATGATCCAAAACACTAAAAATGAAAACATTCAATACCACTTATGGGTCCGCAAGCCAGCAACATTGTCCTCAGGTCCATAACCTTGACTCCTCAAAAGTTTATGCGGCCAACAAATTGCACAATTTGAGTCTTCTGTGTGGCAACAGCGACTTGAGGTGTTATTAACGATTACCTTCTGTACGCGACAAATTATGAGGCTTGCAAAGGGAAAACATAGAATTCATCAAACCGTTCCACCCACAATAGTGGTACAAATGATAAAAAACCTAATCCTTTTGCTATCCTTCAAGTAAACGTTTCAAAAGTACAACAAAACAAAAGTACAGTACAAAATCCCATTTTATATACCCTTGATATGTTTTCAGAATTATTAAAATTGTACCACTTTTTAATCGCAAAATTATATAAGAAAATTTCATTTCGGCAGCCCTACAACTTTTAACACCCCGTTGATGTCTCTCTCACGAGAAAACAATTCAAGCCAGGATCTTTTATGACCCTCCACTATGCTTGTTCCTTGTTTTTGCAATATGTATGTATGTGTGAATGTACATATGTACATTCTGTTTTGAAAATATTTTATCTTTGTTCGATGCTAGTTTGAAACATTTACATAATTACTAACTATTATCATTTTTTCATGTCAAAATTAGTTTTAGTTTTTAAATTTGAGTTTATTTTTGTTGTTTGCTATATATACAAGCTGCGCAAGTATACAAACCTATAACACCATCGCAATTTGTGCTTTTGGTGGGGTGTTAAAGTTATGATTTTTATTTAGTCACTTCTTTCGGATACATTTAAGTTAACCTGCTGTAACTAAAAAAAAACTTTAAATTAATTTAAATATTTTCTTTGGCTATAAATTTGTTCGGTCATTTGGGTTTAGTTTCTATGTTTGGATACGGAGAATAATCGCCATGCCAAAATCGTGACAATTTATAAAATAATGATTTTAAATTATGTTTAAGTGGAAAAATTGGGTCCACTAAAAGTGAGTTTGCAATAGCGCATTAAATAATAATGTAGTATAACATCTATTGTAAGGCTGTGTGCCAATGTAAAATAGTTAATCTTGATTTGTGTATGTGTAAATGTTAAATGCTATTTTTAATGGTGTAAATTCTCTTTGATTAGTAAGAAATTTCAGGTTCCAGTTTTGCGTATTTACCTCTGCAGAAATCAAACATAATAATAATAGCAAATAAAACTATGCCTGGAGTTTACCCTTTCAGAAAAATACTATTCCCCATGAACATCCCAGATAGATGCTTTTCTCGTATCAGCGAATGCAGCTCAAGTTAATCTCAATGATATGCAACCTATTTGTTATCGCAAAGTTGGTGCATTGGTGCATTACAACACCTCTATTTTTTATCGACTTTTGTAGAACTGTGTAATCTTATGTCAAAGACATTTTAAACAAATCGGACATATCTTGTCCTACAAATTAGATCAGGATTCACAACAAAAAATGATATATTTATAGAATTTTATCAAATCTTGACTAGAAACAAATATGTATATCAATATTTTTAGCAATACATATTTTTACTACCGTGAAAACTTATCCAGCGTCCATAACGAATAAATATATCCGTAATATCTGGACAAGGGGACACAAGTATAGATTTATTAACAAACACAACAACCATAGTAATAGCAAAAAAAAAACGAATCAGCAAATAGCAAAATCGTGACCAATTTGGTTTATTTACACGTAGCTTACATGAATCTTTAAACAGAATTTACTTGATCTCTTCAGGTCGTTTTCGTTTTCGCTTTTTTTTTTTGTTGAAAATGTATAGGCAAAAATATTATCAGCGCGGTCAGGTTGCTATCCAACAAAAACACATCAATTTTTCTCAAACACTACAATCACTGTCCGCTTGGATTTAGTAGGTAGTGGCAGTGGCTTATTGAATGAGACGGCGAAGCTTTAATTTTATTTCTTAAATTACCTATAAAACATGAATGCAAACAGTTTAATTGCAGCTTAAACGGTTTATTGTCTAACATTTATCCAACTTGAATTCATTTGATTTGAAAACAATTAAAATGTGAACATGACATCTGAGTAAATCAATGCTGAGGCTATTTATTGGATGATGCTATGTCAGTAATAAACGTTGTAACACACAAAATTAACAATTATAACAAATATACATATGTAATTTTATATATACAATGCCTAAAGTAAGTCTATATATAAGGGGGCATCACCTTGGTGGGTTTGTAAGAATATCAGTCTTAAACATTCTATGCCCCAGTTCGAATCCCAGGCCAGTAAAACAATATCGGAAGAAAAAATTGCCCTCCGAATTTCCCAAGGATTTTCGTAGGATTTCGTTTCGAAATCGAACCGGTTTTGTTCCGACGTTTCGTTTGGAAATTATGTCATCCATCCAATACAATATGTATACAAAATATTGGATATAGTATACCAATTGGTGAGTTTGAGAGAAAAAAATCATCGAAAGATTTATGGACCAATATGCGTTGAAGGTGAATACCGACGAACAGTGTATAGGAATCGTTTTTTCATGATCAAATTATTAAGGTTTTTTCTCAAAAAATTTAAAATATCCATTTGTGTAAAAAGTTATAATTAGTATGGGAAATAGTATGAAAAAACACGCATTTTCACACATATAATTTCAATAAATTAAAAAAGGTGTCAAACGGACGGAACGTGACTGGCACATGATGTACATGCATGTGTTAGAACAACGCTTACTGTCCTTACGAGTGGCAGTGTGTAGTGTGTTTCGTGCATTCAAATCCAGCAGAGAGCAAATAAAAGAAAGAGAAAAACCAACATAAATGGGGAGTGTTGAATTTGAACAGAAATTTACCCCAATTGCTCTAAAAATAGAACGTATGTTTTTAGCTTTTTTTAAATATGTATTTAAAACACATATTTAAGTAAATACTTCCGTCCTATGACATCCCCATTTAAGAATAATGACGTTTACGGTCAATTTGTAAGTAGTTAAAGTCATTACTTGGTAATTACTTTTCTTGCTGGGACCTTTTATTTCCATACCTTTATATCACAACTTGCGTGTATTAACCACTTAACCCATTTCAACCAGAAAAAAGTATTTTATTTATTTATATTTATTTGTTAAGGAAAAACTACTTTTTTAGCGTAATTAGGACCCACTGATGTCAAAAATTTACTCAAAAATGTCAAGTTTTTGTTTTCCTCGAAAATAGTGTTCGAAATTTCGAACACTGGGGCTTATCCTATATATGTAGAAGTAAATTTTGATTTATTTGCCGTTTTATTGATTTATTTTATTATTTTTGAATGAAAAATGGTTGAAGAGTGGTATTGAGTCTTCTTTGGGCTTACAAAACTATTCCCCGGAAATGTTCACGATTTGGTCACCCCCATACAACGGTCCCGCCCGATTTTTGGAGTTTTTTAGGGATTGAGTATATGTTGTATTAGCAATAATTCCCCATGATTACTTTTTAAATTTCATTTTTTATAATTTGTGTTCTAGGTATTGTTCGGCTACATGTTTTCTGTAAATAAAACTAGTTGTTTATTTTAATTTGGTTTTTAGTATCCAACATTTCGATTGGAATCTACAATCATCTTCAGGGAATTGAAAAAGAGTTTGGTTTTAATAGCTTCCAAGGGCTTCATTTAACTGCATTTTTTTTTAAATAAATTTAAATAGTATCCAAAAATATAAATTTCAAAATGTACCCCTAAAATTTCTCCTTTTTCATCCATAAATATTTTTTTTTTGAAAAAAGTGATTTTTCTGTTTGAAAAAATCTAACAAAAAGTACGAAATGGGTTAAGTATAGAAGTAGATTTAGAAATTTAGTTATTTCAAAAAATTTCTATCATTATTATGACCATATCGGGTTCCACCGTGGTGCAATGATATGCACACTCGCCTTGCACGCAGAAGGTCGTTGGTTCGATTCCCCGGCTAAAATTTTCAACGGTGGCAAAATACCCCTCAGTAATGTTGGCGACATTTTCTGAGTATTCCAGTCATGTAAAACTTCTCTAAATGAGGTGTCTTAGGACACGCTGTTCGGACTCGGCGATAAACTGTAGGTCCAATATCATAGAGCCAATATGAATCGAGGTGCACTCATTGATATGAGAGAAGATTCCCATGTCCCTTCTGGGATGTTTGTGGAAGAATTATATATTATATATTAGCTGACCCGGTTCCGCGTTGCTGGCCCGTCGTTTTAGATTTCCGTGAGCGCCTCTAGATTTTCGAATCGAATTGACAATAAGTCGATGTTTTGGTATAAACCTCATGAAATGGTATCTCCAGATGTAAAATAGAAAATTACTTTTATTATATAATTATAATTAACTTTATGATTCTGTTTGCAACACATTGGAATATTCGACGGAGAACCTATAAAGTATGTATACATTCGTGATCAGCATAAAAAAGTCGATATAACGATGTCCGACCCCAGCAAAATTTGAGGGAAGGGGTTCCATGCAATGACGTGATTTCATGGCATCTATTGCATTGGTTCAAACGAAGCCGTGAAATATTCGATCTTTTCATTAGCATTTGAACCAATGCAAAGGAAGTACTGAAAGATCCGATCTCTTAATTTGCAGTTGAACCCATGCAAAGGAAGTCGTGAAAGATCCGATATTTTCATCTGCATTTGAAACCATTCCATCCATCAAAGAGATGAATTTTGTGTTTTTATTATACCCTCAGCCTTTAGGCTAAAGAGGGTATTTACACTTTGATACGACCAAAAATGTGCCTCATCGAAATAATGGTTTTAGACCCCAAGTATGTTTGTACGATATCCGTTTCAGACAATTTTGAGTAGATCTAGCAATGTCCGTCCGTCTGTCTGTCTGTCCGTCTGTCTGTCTGTCTGTCTGGCTGGCTGGTGCGCACGATAACTCTCGAACGGATCAATCGATTCGGTTCAAATTTTGGGTATCGAAATATTTTGTCCAGATTCGATTTAAGTTCGAAGATGGGCCATATAGGCCCACTCCTTCAGGTACCTCCCCCACAAATGTTCAAAAATTGTCGCAAAACTTGTGCGCACGATAACTCTTTGGTCCAATCATTTTCACATCCTGTAATTTCTACCAAACTTAGATGAGGTTCCAATATGGACTCAATCGGTTCACTCCTTCGGGTACCTCCCACACAAAATTTCGGAAAAGTTCAGTTTAGGACCTGGTCTCGAATCGCTTTGATTTTTATTTACGAAAGTTGTATTCGCTGTCCTCTATACGACGCTGTAAATTTCTTTAGGGGCAAGTCCATACTTCCTGAGAAAATAGCCTGAAAGTTACAAAAAACCCTATGACACCATGTTTATGGGTGGAAGCGCAAGTTAATTCTCGAACGGATATGCCGATTCCAGCCAAAATTTAGCCTTTGTAATATTGTTTCCAAACTTACTTTAAGTTCGTAGATAAGCCATATCGGTCCACTCCTTCAGGTACCTACCTCACAAAAGTTCAAAAATATTCGGAAAAATTGTGCGCACGATAACTCTTGATGGAAGTGACCGATTTGGTCCATACTTTACACATTCTCATAATATCTACCAGATATTGATCAGGTTCGAATATGGACTACATTTGTCCACTCCATCCCGTACCTTCCACACAAAATTTTGGATAAGTTCACTTTAAGACCTGCTATTGAATCACTTTGATTTTTGTTGAAGCAACATTCGCAAGTCCATACTTTTTGAGAAAACAGCCCGAAGGGTGTAAAAACCCCCTATGGAACCCCCATGGTCTATGTCGGTCCATTCCTTTAAGTACCTTTTCCGCAAAATTTTTGAACTTTAATCTTAATCAACATTTTTGTCGGTTCATACGACCAAAATTTTGAAACCCCCTAAATACATAATTTTTTGTGAAAAAAGTGTTTCAATTTGCACAGGCTGAGGGTATATCTCTGTCGGCAAAGCCGACTGATACTTTTTTACTTGTTTATACACATTTTTATACCCTCAGCCTTTAGGCTAAAGAGGGTATTTACACTTTGATACGACCAAAAATGTGCCTCATCGAAATAATGGTTTTAGACCCCAAGTATGTTTGTACGATATCCGTTTCAGACAATTTTGAGTAGATCTAGCAATGTCCGTCCGTCTGTCTGTCTGTCTGTCGGTCTGTCTGTCTGTCTGGCTGGCTGGTGCGCACGATAACTTTCGAAAGGATCAATCGATTCGGTTCAAATTTTGGGTATCGAAATATTTTGTCCAGATTCGATTTAAGTTCGAAGATGGGCCATATAGGTCCACTCCTTCAGGTACCTCCCCCACAAATGTTCAAAAATTGTCGCAAAACTTGTGCGCACGATAATTCTTGTAGGGAATAACCGATTTGGTCATACTTTGCACATCGTGTAATTTCTACCAAACTTAGATTAGGTTCCAATATGGACTCAATCGGTCCACTCCTTCGGGTACCTCCCACACAAAATTTCGGAAAAGTTCAGTTTAGGACCACCTCTCGAATCGCTTTGATTTTTGTTTACGCAAGTTGTATTCGCTGTCCTCTATACGACGCTGTAAGTTTCATTAGGGGCAAGTCCATACTTCCTGAGAAAATAGCCTGAAAGTTACAAAAAACCCTATGACACCGTGTGTAGTGGTTGCTGCGCAAGATAACTCTCGAACGGATCTGCCGATTCGGTCCAAAATTTGGCTTTCGTAATATTTTGTCCAAACTTAGTTCAAGTTCAAAGATGGATTATATCGGTCCACTCCTTCCGGTACCTCCCTCACAGAAGTTCGAAAATTTTCGGAAAATTTGTGCGTACGATAACTCTTGAAGGGAGTAACCGATTTGGTCCATACTTTGCACATTATGAAATTTCTACCAGACTTAGATGAGGTTCCAATATGGACTCAATCGGTAAACTCCTTCGAGTACCTCCCACACAAAATTTCGGAAAAGTTCAGTTTAGGACCTGCTCTCGAATCGCCTTGGTTTTTGTTGTACCATTTTGTATTCACTGCCCCCTATTCGCAGGTACAAGTTTCCTCAGGGGCAAGTCCATACTTCATGAACAAATAGCCTAAAAGTTGAAAAACAAACCCTATGACACCATGTTTATGGGTGGAAGCGCAAGATAATTCTCGAACGGAAATGCCGGTTCCGGCCAAAATTTGACCTTCGTAATATTGTTTCCAAACTTAGTTTAAGTTCGTATATAAGCCATATCGGTCCATTCCTTCAGGTACCTACCCCAACATTTTGCACAGGCTGAGGGTATATCTCTGTCGGCAAAGCCGACTGATACTTTTTTACTTGTTCTAAATATATAAGATTAATTATTTAAAATAGGCTTGATGTTGTCGGAGACTGGTATTCACAACCAACGTTGTTAAAACTCTTGTAGTAATGATAATGTCATCCCAAAGCATTGGTGAAAACAAGTAAAAAAGTATCAGTCGGCTTTGCCGACAGAGATATACCCTCAGCCTGTGCAAATTGAAACACTTTTTTCACAAAAAATTATGTATTTAGGGGGTTTCAAAATTTTGGTCGTATGAACCGACAAAAATGTTGATTAAGATTAAAGTTCAAAAATTTTGCGGAAAAGGTACTTAAAGGAATGGACCGACATAGACCATGGGGGTTCCATAGGGGGTTTTTACACCCTTCGGGCTGTTTTCTCAAAAAGTATGGACTTGCGAATGTTGCTTCAACAAAAATCAAAGTGATTCAATAGCAGGTCTTAAAGTGAACTTATCCAAAATTTTGTGTGGAAGGTACGGGATGGAGTGGACAAATGTAGTCCATATTCGAACCTGATCAATATCTGGTAGATATTATGAGAATGTGTAAAGTATGGACCAAATCGGTCACTTCCATCAAGAGTTATCGTGCGCACAATTTTTCCGAATATTTTTGAACTTTTGTGAGGTAGGTACCTGAAGGAGTGGACCGATATGGCTTATCTACGAACTTAAAGTAAGTTTGGAAACAATATTACAAAGGCTAAATTTTGGCTGGAATCGGCATATCCGTTCGAGAATTAACTTGCGCTTCCACCCATAAACATGGTGTCATAGGGTTTTTTTGTAACTTTCAGGCTATTTTCTCAGGAAGTATGGACTTGCCCCTAAAGAAATTTACAGCGTCGTATAGAGGACAGCGAATACAACTTTCGTAAATAAAAATCAAAGCGATTCGAGACCAGGTCCTAAACTGAACTTTTCCGAAATTTTGTGTGGGAGGTACCCGAAGGAGTGAACCGATTGAGTCCATATTGGAACCTCATCTAAGTTTGGTAGAAATTACAGGATGTGAAAATGATTGGACCAAATCGGTTATTCCCTAAAAGAGTTATCGTGCGCACAAGTTTTGCGACAATTTTTGAACATTTGTGGGGGAGGTACCTGAAGGAGTGGGCCTATATGGCCCATCTTCGAACTTAAATCGAATCTGGACAAAATATTTCGATACCCAAAATTTGAACCGAATCGATTGATCCGTTCGAGAGTTATCGTGCGCACCAGCCAGCCAGACAGACAGACAGACAGACGGACAGACAGACAGACGGACGGACATTGCTAGATCTACTCAAAATTGTCTGAAACGGATATCGTACAAACATACTTGGGGTCTAAAACCATTATTTCGATGAGGCACATTTTTGGTCGTATCAAAGTGTAAATACCCTCTTTAGCCTAAAGGCTGAGGGTATAATGACATGTCAAAGCATTGGTGTAAATGACATGCTTTGGATCCAAAAATCAATAGAATCTTTTGGGGCCCACGCTTATATAAAATTCATCGATGCAGATGCTAAAAAGATGACATGCCAGATCACTTGCACCCATGATTGAATGACATCTTTGGCATCGAACATTTCACTGGGTCTATCTGTTGAAATCAAGATGCAGCTCGCTCTTAGCATGGTTTGGTAAAAAAAATTAAAAACAGGTTGACACAAAATGACAATAATTTGGTATTTTCTCCCTTAGAGGTATAAAACATTTCTGCAAAGAATTAAAGGCATATTCCCGCGTTTTGATAGAGCTACCCTACAACGGTACCTCCTGAGTTTCGATATTTTGGAGGTTTTAGTCTCATTATCCCACCGAAATGGCTACAATTTGGTATTTAGTCTTCAGTGTGGGTATAAAACATTCCCGCATTGAATATTCGGTAGACGTTTTCGTATGTAGCCTCCATTGAACGATACCTTCCGATTTTCAGTATATTCAAGGGTTTTAGCGGTATTATTCAACAGAAATGGTTATATTTGGTATTTAGTCTTCTTTGGAGATATCAAATATTATAGCAGAGAATTGTCGGTATAAATAAACGTTGGACATAAAACGATACCTATCGACTTTTAGGGGATTTTAAATGATTTAGCCACATTATTCAACCGAAATGGCTGAAACCTGATTTCAATATAATTTATGCTGGTGGTTATAAAAGTTCGGGCCGGTCAAACTTAACTTCGTCGAACTTGTTGTCAAAAAAGTGCTGTTTAATTGGACATGTTATTATGTAAAACTCCTAAACATCAAACCATCAGTGATTTATAAAAATGACTTCAAAATTATAGTTGGCTTTATCTAAAATTGTAAAAACGTGGTCTTGATCGATTTATTCCAAGCATTAAAGTCAATGTTCATGGCATGTTTGCTGTCCCACTTACTAAATGTGTAAATCTAATCAGTAAGAACAAAGTTTTAAAAAATTGGACGTGGTATTCTTCTTCCAAAACCACACATTAATGACGGAGAAGGCTGACCGCGATATTCAACTTCTGTGGTGACCATTCAGGAT